>NC_133324.1:684356006-685758506 GCF_042186555.1 Aquarana catesbeiana
GCATCTTTCTCATTTTAAGTTTCTGGACTAATCGGTCTTTCTGAAGGTAATTGTGCTTTGCGCCTTTTTACTTGTTTTATCCTTTGTTGTAGAAGCTTTGAGTGCTGCATGCACCATTACCTTAAAATTATACATCCTTGCATTTTTTACCGTGTCCATTACTACAGAATCTGTGTCATTTTGCCATTTAGTATATATTTCAGTTTTTTAACTGTATATTTTTTATGTATATATCTTCCATCATTGGTCCCTTATTATATACCTTATATCGAAACTGCACATGTATATCTGGTTATGATGTAAACTGCTTCTGTTTTCATTAACATCCCCACACACAGATATATCTGCTAGTGCTTCCTCCCCCCCCCCCCCTTTTTTTTTTTTTTTTTTGGAATACCTACAGCACTGCCTATAACCGTACACCATGAACCTTCTTAAAGATATAGAGACATACAGACACCATGTTCTAGAGGATATGTACATGATTCTCCCGTCTACTATTTTTTCCAATAATGTCAAACTAACAGGCGCTACTAGATACACGCTCTGCGGTAAATTCAAACATCTGGAAAGAATAATAAAAAACCTTAATCAACAATGGTGGGATAAATTTTTCTTGGAAAAATACATCTCGACCAAAATTTACCCTCGAGGCCTTAGAATCACCAAGGATTGCCCTTTTCTAAATACCACTAATAAAAAAGAATGGGAAACTATTTCTTAATTTTGTACGTCCAAATGGATGGAAATACTCATCGAGCATAGACTACATCTCTTTGAGAAACTCAAATCCGAAGCCACTATCTTGGCCACGGAAATTATAGACCGAAAGGTCACAGTTCCACTTTCTTGGCTTGATATCCTCAAAAAGAACACTAAATCCGATGAGGATCATATGATCAAAATAAAACTAGGCAAATTTAAAAGAGACTTAGATGATTTCAATACAAACAAAGTTTTCAACTGGAAACTCAAATCAACACCTCTTGCACCTGTTACCTCACCACCCCATCTCCTCCCATTATTCCCACCTCGGTCCACTTCTCACCATCTCCCTTATCCCCGCCCACCACCCCCCAACCTACCCCTTTCCCAACACCATCCGCTTCCACCTCTTATGAGCATTTCCATTCCACATAGAAATCCTTTATCTGGCTCCCTTCCCACGACTCGCTCCATGCATCCCACTAACAGAATTTCCACCACCAAAACCAATAAACTACTTGGGGATCTCAGTAACTTCTATAATAGACCTTCCTATGCTGGAAGGGGACACGCTAACATCAAAAAGAACACTGATCTTGTGCCCAACTCAGCTTCCCAACTGACGTTAGCATCTAACGCAGTCATGATGCCACATGACCCAACCATGAGTGTCCAACCCATTGATAACACCTTTGCCCCCAACCTGGATAATCCTGATTCCATCTGTCCTTCTATTAGTCATCCCATTGTCACCTCTGACCCCATCATCTCCCCTTCATATTCTACTGATGCTTCTATATCCCACCCAAAAGATTCCTCTGCCACCACCAACAATAAACCTTTTTTAGTCTCCAGTCCTCCTCAAGCCAACCGGAGAAAAAGAAAATTCACTGGAGAGGCTGTCGGGGAGGACGAAAGAACTCCCGACATCAATCTAACAAAGCTCAGCAAACTGTAAAGATCTTCAACCTATCAACCCTTGAACTTTCTGCTGTAGACATCAGCCTATTGAGTAGAGGTTTGAATTTTGCCCCTATAAATAAGCCTAACCCTTTCCTTTTATTTAAAGATTTGAATAGATATATTCGAAATCTTACTCTCAAAAGGTTTTTCTGTTCCAAACAGAATAAACCTAGTTAAGTTTGCCCAGATTCTTCTTCCATCATCCCTCCCACAGACATATTTGAATATGATGGGGACATCATAGACATACTAGATACGCTAACCGATGAAGAAGACACTCTAAGTCTCTTTACTCAACATCTTGCCACCTCCCCACCCATTATACACTCATCACTTAAACCTAAGTCTATCTTCTACCCTGCCCAGTCCAAAGGCCCCTACCTTGAAAGTTTCTACAGGGTAGTATATGCCGACTTTCTGAAACTTTGTCAAACATCTACCACGATACCTCCACACATACACAATTTATCTGCCTCTGAAACTCGTGCCCTTGACTCCCTAATACATTCACCTGAAATTATTATCAAATCAGCGGACAAAGGGGGTGGTATTGTCCTACAGAACAGGGTGGACTATATCATTGAAGCCCACAGACTTCTCTCGGATGAAACCACCTACAAAAAGCTTTCCAAAGATCCTACCACTGAATTTGCGGCTGAGGTAAACGTTTTGGTAAAGTCAGCTCTTGACTGCGGAGTGATTGACAAAACAGAAGCCTCTTTTTTCACCAAAAATTTCTATCAGATCCCATATTTCTATCACTTACCTAAAATTCACAAAAGTCTTACCACTCCTCCTGGCAGGCCCATTGTGGCTGCCATGGAGAGTGTTACCACCGGTTTCAGTCAATACATTGACCTTTATCTTCAGCCAATTGTCAAACTCCTACTGTCCTACATTAGAGATGGTTCACACTTGTTAGAACTACTCGCACCATACAAATGGGAACCTTCCTACCTCTGGTTATCCCTAGACGTTACGTCACTTTACACCTCCATTCCACACTCATTTGGTTTACCTCGCGTTAGAATTTTTTCTCGCACAGGACCCCTTGATCAACCCTAGGCAAGCCGCATTCATCTTGGAGGCAACCAAGTTTTGCCTTACTCATAATTATTTTGACTTTAATGGTGACTTCTATTTACAAATTAAGGGAACAGCGATGGGAGCCAATTTCGCTCCATCGTACGCGAACTTGGCCATGGGATACTGGGAGAAGAACTTCATCACACATAACAATCCATACTGTGCCCAACATCGTATTTTTGGTCGCTATATTGATGACATAATCATCATTTGGGATGGCCCCATTGATCTGGTCCCCCGTTTTGTTGAACATTGCAACTCCAATCCATATAGCCTGTCCTTCACTCACGTCTATGATCATATCAACCTGACTTTTCTAGATTTAGATCTTGGTCATTCAGGCGATACGATTATCGCTAAAAACCATACTAAACCTACTACCGGCAACTCCTACTTGCATTTCAGAAGTTGCCACTACCCCAAATGGATACGGAATATACCGAAAAGGACAGTTTTGCCGCTTACGACAGAATTGTACCCTAGACAGTGATTATGATACCTTGAGTATACAATTGAAAAAGAAATTTGCGGACAAAGATTATCCAGAAGACATAGTTAATGAAGCATCTAATTATTATGCCAAAGGCAAACCAGCTAAAAAAGAAACAGAGAAAACAGATCACTCCACCAGGTTCCTAACCACCTTTAATTTTCAGTACAAAAAAATGGAAAACATACTTAAAAAACATTGGACTATTCTACTACAGGATCCACTCCTCAAAAATTCCCTCCCACCTATACCAAGAATCACTTATCGAAAGGCCCCCAGTCTCAAAAATAAGATTGCCCCGAGCAAACTGCCTGTAGACATGCCTATTTCCAATTCTACCACTCTGATACCGCTGATCGGTATGTATCAGTGTAAAAAAGTTGGCTGTAAAACCTGTATGTTTGTCGAACACGGCAAAAAAATCTTTCCAATCTAAGGGTAGAACCTTTACATTGGAACATTTCTACAACTGCTCATCCAACTTTGTTATATACTGCCTCACTTGCCCCTGTGGATTAATCTATGTTGGGCGAACCATCTGCCCATTGAGGCAGCGTTTCGGCCAGCACCGACGGCTCATTGAGGGCGGAAAGGACAAACATAGTGTCCCCCGGCATTTTGCCGAACACCACAACAAGTCTACTACGGGCCTATCAGTATGGGTTATAGAGCAAATCCCCAAACACATATCAGAAGCTGAACGCTTCAAAAAGCTATGTGCCAGAGAGACTTTTTGGATATACAGTATTCCCTCGATGTACTCTCTCCTGGCGGCTTAAATGAAGGGATAGAGATATCCACTGTCTTATAACCCATCCTCGTAACAATAAAAAGTCATCATGATGATTCCCACACACCCTATCGATGAGCATATACACACACGCATGCAGCTGCCTTTAATTGATGTTGCTTGCCCACTAATAGATTCATATATTAATATAGGGGTACTATTTATTATGTATAACCCAGTTTTATATCCTCTGTTGATGTTTTTTCTCCCATACAGTTATACATGCTCATATAACCTTACCACTATTGTCTACCGCAGGTTTTATTTCTCTATTCTAATCTTGGGGGTGGTGGGCTCGTTTGCTCCTTAGTAAGTATTGAATACTGTGTCCCCCCCCCTTCCCCCCACTTTTCCCCCCTTTCCCCCCCCCCTCTTTTCACCCCCCTCTTTCCCCTTTCCCCCCTCCACTCCCCCCCCTCTTTACCTTCCCAGTTCCCTTATCCCTTCCCTCCTTTCCCCTGTCCTTTTTTTCCCCTTCCCTTTCTCCCCTCCCCCCCCCCCTCTTTCCCTTCCCCCATCCCCCCGCCCAATCGATCTGACTGTGTGTGTATTTATGAATACACACACACATAATTCCTGTATTGTTATACATTTTCTACTTGGCTGTGCACACAGCCGTACCTGCCCACGCATGCGTTTGTACCCATGCGTGTGTTGATACACAACCTACATTTCTTTACAACTTTCTCTCCTTCCCCCTCTTTCATTACTATTTCCATGGTTTAGTCCCCTGAATTTTTAATTATCGCATTGATTTTTATTATTTATTTGCTCACTAATGTCTATTTGTATGGATTATATATTTTATATATTTTTTTATCCATCTATCCTGTTTTACTATAATTATCCTCTCACCCCTATTGGTGCTTGCTGTAATAATGGTCTGTCAATTATGTTGCTTTTAATTACGTTGCTGGAAGGTCCTGACTTTCCCTGGTGTCTAATGCTTCCCATTTTGTGTATTCCGCATGTCTCTTGGACTTCCTGGCCCCGCCCCCTGCCCGCCCCCTCCCCGGAATATTTAAATCTTGTAAGTCTTTCCCATCCCTTATGCTTGATAAAGGAATGCGGCCATTCTACCATCAATGGCAAGCTGCTCTGCAAGCCTCGCTGTGATCCTCCACACGGCCGGCCGTGTTACAGCTCAGAGGCTCTCCATACACAAGCGGTGAGCGCCTGCAGTGACGTCCTCCCTCCACCTGCCTTCTGTCCTTTTACTGGGAACTCCTATCCTGACGTCCAGGAAATCGCCAGGACAATATACAGGATATATGTTGGACTGATTACTATGGTCTGCATCCGGTTGCACCAGCTTATTTCCCACCTCTGGACCTGATATCCCCTGCAAGAACCGCTGCGACATGTAGTTCCACTGCTCAGCCAACTGACCTGAATGCAACTTTCTCTGCCCTCATGTGAGTGGATATTGTTGTTTTTAATAAAATTTGTTTGTGATACATATTCAGAGGCGCCCCTTTCCTTGTTATTGTTTTAGCTTGCTGGATCCCGCTTTTGGCTCCATTGGTGGCTGCCCTGACTGACCTTCATTTATACCTCCCATTATACATGCATGAAAATCTGCATGCATCTTTCTCATTTTAAGTTTCTGGACTAATCGGTCTTTCTGAAGGTAATTGTGCTTTGCGCCTTTTTACTTGTTTTTTCCTTAACGGAGTAGAAATGGGGTTTCACAATTATATTTCTTGGGAGTCCATCCCATCTAGGGGGTTGCAGGGCTCTGTGAGCTCTGTCAAGCTCCAGGAGGTGCTCTGTAATATCTGGGATAAGGCCCCTCAGCAGGGTTTTCACCGATGCATGAACATTCTTTTCAGATTCGGGGAGCCTGTGAATTCAAAAGTTATAACGTCTTGATCTATTTACGAGGTCATCGATCTTTCCAAAAGCTGTTTTAAGCTGATCCTGCATGTCTTGTATTCTTGGTGAGTTTTGATTGATACGTGACACTGCTTGATCAGCCTTCTTTTCAATTGTGTCCATTCTCAGCCCTAACTGCTGCAGATCGGCATGGATAGATGAAGGTTATTTGGGCTGCATTCAGGGCCAAGCTCTTAGAAAGAAGTTGGGAGAAAGCTTCCATCATGGAAGGGAAATCAGTGGGCACAGGGGTGACAGCGTTCGCTTCAGTCACAGACAGTAATAGGCTTGTATGCGGGTCCATCATAGGGGTGGTAGGGAGGCCAGAGCCCAATCTGCCCACCAGGGACTCTGTGGATGAGGGAGATGTGGCCGGGGATAAGGGTGGAAAGTCAGTACCTGGGGATGGTGGCGGCAGTGAGTCCTGGTCTGCGATAGAGTCCTCTGCTTCCCCTATGCTGCGTGAGCCTCGTGGAGCCGCCGCCATCTTAGCATAGATGACCGAGACGGCCGCTGCGGTCATCTGGCTCGTGAGGCTTCTCCTGGCTTGCGCCGTTTTCCGCTGCAGGTTCCCAGGGGTCTCCCCTGCTTATGTGTCCCGGTTTGGTGCTCGGTGGACCTCTCTGAAGGCTCCGGTGGCGATTAATGGGCCGTGGTGGTGCGGAGCTCTAGCAGCCAGCAGCAATCTTGGGAGCTGCCGCGCATGCGCCTCTCGACACACTAGCCGATTTTGATACGACTTTGAAGTGACTTTGATAAAACTTTTACACTTTCCAGCATTAAAGCCGTGTCAAAGTCAGAACAAAGTAGTACAGGAACCTTTTCTGAAGTTGAAGCGATCTCAGTAGTGTCAATTGGAATGGCTCTCATAGAGATACATAGCATTTCACATGTCCTGCAAATTACGGTCTCACAAGTCGGATTCCAAGTCGCACAAGTGTGAAAGGAGCCTAAAAGTGGTCAGGAAACCATAAACACACCTTGGTGAGTGAACTGTGGGGCTGATTTACGAAAGCCGTGCGCCATCAGTAGAGGCACACGGCGAGGCGCATCGCACATTTTCATATTAACGAAATGGTGCGCCAGGAACAGAGCACGAATCCCCCATTTACTATAGCGACCTCGGCGCATAGGAGAATGCAATCTGTGCGCCACTATGGACATAGCGCACAGCATCTTCAATTCAATATTAACAGAAGATGGAGGTGCCAATATTATGGGGTGGTGTGGTGTGATGTGAGTAAGTTTAGTAACAACTGCCCAAGTAACAAATATGCCCAAAATAGAATAAGAAAGTAACTTTTTCAGAGCAAGCCTGCTGTGCCTGCAAGTACGTTTAGAACTGCGCAAGATCAATGTAAGCACTGCGCATGCGCAAGCGGCTCTTGCGCTCATTCAAATGTTTTTGTTCACTGTAACGTAAATGCAATTACGTGGGTTGAACTGGTGTACCTCTAAACCTGACCTTTTTTTTTTTTACGCTGGTTCACCTATATGTATTTTTTTAAGGAGATTTGTACAATTGCCAACATGTGACATGCACCTTGTTAAAATTATGTAAAAAGACTCTCGCTCCTCTAGCTCCTCCTAAAAAGGCATTTAACCTTCCCTCTCTAATGCATATGATTTCTTTGGGCTAGCTTTTGCTTTTAAAGGGGAACTCCACACTCCATTCTCCAATACTCTTGTCTCCCCCCTCGAATCCCTTGGATTTCCGTGGGCTAACTTTTACTTTTTAAAGGGGAATTCCACACTCCATTCTACAATGTTCTTGTCTCCCCCTTCTAATGCATATGATTTTTTTTCGGCTAACTTTTGCTTTTAAAGGGGAATTCCACACTCCACTCCATTCTCCAAAGGCTGTGAGCTGCCTTCACCAATCCAAACCACATCCTTTTTCAGAGCATACAACAGGGCCAGTTAGGAAAGGGGCGAGAAGAGCGATCACCCAACCCCCTCCTGAACCATACAAGGTCACATGCACTCAACATAGGTGCCTTTGGGGCGTGTTGGGCTCAGCCCAATACCAACCACAAAGCACCTTGTACTCACTAGTTTAAAGGGGCTTTCCACATGCCGTAAAGCCCCCTGTCCGCAGTCCCCCACAACCCCAGCTTAGGGTTGTGTGGAAGAGGCCCTTTTCCCCCTGAATATGGGAACAAGGTGGTTGACTTTTGGGGTGCCCGAGCCCCTCCTGCCCCCAAGCATCCACCCCCTTTCATGGGCTGGCTTGCTGTGTGTTTGGCTAGGGGTTTGTTAGTGTTTGGGAGGGGCACAATATTTTTTTCGTTTGGTGTGGGATTTTTTACGTGGGGGTTCTCATTTCAAGCCTTAACAGACCCAAATGACCTTGTGTGTATTGAGGGCAGGTATATTTTTTTTGGTGTTAAAATCTTGCAGCTGCAATGTAGATTTGTAACTTTTCTCTAAAGCCGTACATCTTTGAAGCAGCATTTTGGATACATGCTACAGATGCACCACTTTACAGGCAGAGTAAGCCCCCCCCCACAAGTTACTAGCTTTTCAGCAATTTTGCATTTTTAAAGGCACTTCCCCTTGTTTCGTTTTTGGGGTTGTCCAAATTGATGACATTGCTATATGTTCCTTAAGGTGGGCCCTGGGCCCCCATACCCATTTTAAGGCCAATAACTAGAAGATAAGCCAGCCAAGTGGGGACTAGCAAAATTAACAAGTCAGTTCCCATAGACTGCAATGGTATTTGTTGTATAACTTTTGCTCATGTTAGGCTCTTTGTTTGCCCCCCTGGACTGGGGGGTGTTTGTCCCATCTGTAATTTTGTAGCATGCTGGATGAGGTGCTTAATTTTGGACAGGGGGTGGTTTATTTTGTGCTAGCCGCATTTGGGTTGGTCTGGGCATGTTCAGGGACTTTGCTTTTTTTTATTCTTTTTGTGTGTGAACAGCACTTGGATGTTTCTGGGCATGTTCAGAGAGTGTGTTTTTTGGGTTAGTAATTTAAGGACATCCTTAACAAGTGTACCCACTTTGTTCTGTCTCTACTCTGGGTGAATTTGCATTTTTGTGTGTTTCATGGACTGTGTATGTGTTTTCAATTGCCTCATTAGCACGCAAACCTATGTTAACTAAAGCTTGCAGATAGCATTCTTTACCTTGCCCAGCAAAGAGGCAAGAGGTGTGTATGTGTGCGCACACATTTGGATGTCCTTATAGAGTTTGGAACACATGTATTTTCTCTTTGTATTTTGTTTCTTATGTCTTTGCAAAACAGATTTGTTTTAGAGCAAGTTTTTTTACTTTGGTTTATCGTATTTTTTTTGGGGGGGGATAATTTCCACAGAAATATTTTTGATGTTGTCAATGTTTGTCGTTTGTAGGTTGTTTCACTTTGATTTAATTGTCTGTGCTGCATTATTTTGCAAAATCTTCCTCAAGATGTTGTGACTAATTAATGTTTAAATCCTTAATAGATGTATGTTTGTGGGCGCACTCCTGTTAATTTCCTTTGCAAAATGGCCAGACCTCAAAAACATATTCTGTTAGTGTCTCAAATAACATACATGTGTTTTTTGCTTTCCTTGCTCTTTTCCAAGTCCTGTTTTGTTGACCAATAAAATTTCTACCAAATTTTTATTTTTTATGTGTTTTGTTAATATTCATGCAACAGATTTCCCAACTGCAGCTTAACTAGGCTGATTGGCATGGCAAAACAAAAATAAGGTGTGATTTGTCTACAAGCTAATTTCCTGGTGCCGTCATGGTAGCATATGCATGGATTGTGCATATGCTGCTATGGATAGGCACCAGGAAAGTAAAATTACAGAGGTAAGTATTCAATTTTGCATTTTAGTGCAGTGGTTTTCAGCCTCAGTCCCTAAGTACCCCCAACAGGACATGTTTTGGGAATTTATCTTAACTAAAATAGCTGTCCAAAATACCAAGCCATTGACTGTGATTTAAAGCACCTCTGCAAGATGATGGAAAACCTGCAAACTTGGCCTGTTGGGGGTACTTGAGGACAGGGTTGATAAGCCCTGATTTAGAGCACTGAGCTAAAATCTAGCTCAAGACAATCCTATTCTAATTGTGGGCATTTGAGGGAAACCAAGTGAGTGTTAGAACCTCTGCTTGTCTTTTTTAGGTTGGGCTTTGTGTCCCTTTTCTGAAAATTGGCTTCACTTCCTGTCACAGCCAAACAGGAAGTGAGGGTAAAACCCTACGAATGTCTTTCCTTGGGGACACACAGGTCAATCTAACTAGTGTCCCCATTAGGCAAATTGCACTCTAGCACTTTGTTGTGTACACCCCAAATTATTAGGTATTTTGGGGTTTATTAAAGGCAAATCCACTCTGCAATACAAGTTTACTCGCTATTAATCAGAAGGAAAGCACTGGTGATTTTATCATCCAATCATGTAGAAGCAAAGATGCTCTTTTTTTATCTTCCTTACATGTCCCCCCTCGACTCTCCAGCAAGTGCACTTGTAGTGTAAAGTGGATTTGCCTTTAGTAAATAAACCCCAAAGTCCAAGATACCTAATAATTAGGGATGAGCCGGTTCACATCCAGAACATGCAAACGGACCGAAAGTTTGTGCGAACAATAAAACACCGTTAAAGTCTATGGGACTCGAATGTGAGAAATCAAAAGTGCAAATTTTAAAGGCTAATATGCAAGTTATTGTCCTAAAAAGGGTTTGGGAACCCGGGTCCTGCCCCAGGGGACATGTATCAATGCAAAAGAAAGTTTTAAAAACGGTCGTTTTTTCGGGAGCAGTGATTTTAATGATGCTTAAAGTGAAAAAATAAAAGTGAAATATTCCTTTAAATATTGTACCTGGGGGGTGTCTATAGTATGCCTGTAAAGTGGCGCGTGCTTCCCGTGTTTAGAACAGTCCCTGCACAAAATGACATTTCTAAAGGAATAAAAGTCATTTAAAACTGTTTGCAGCTGTAATGTAATGTCGGGTCCCGGCAAAATGGATGAAAATTATTGAAAAAAACGGCATGGGTAACCTCCCAGCCCATTACCAGGCCCTTTGGGTCTTGTATGGATATTAAGGGGAACCCCGCACCCAAATTAAAAAAAGAAAAGGCGTGGGGCCCCCAGGCCCTATGTACTCTGAACAGCAGTATACAGGCAGTCCAAACAAGACAGGGACTGTAGGTTTGTTCTTAAGTTGAATCTGTTTGTAATTTGGAACAGGTACATTTTTTAAGTGTAGCTCCAGCCAAAAAAATCTATCTTTAAACATTTTGGATAACATAGGGAAGGGTTATCATCACCCCTGTAACATTTGTTTTGCTGTCTGTGCCCTGTTCAGAAGATTTCACCTGACTTTCTGTCCCAATGACAATTGGATTTAGAAAATTTGTTTTTTTTTAGGGAAACAAGAATTGGTGATAAAGCATCAGTGGAGACACCTTTTTCCCATATTAACTCTTACAGGAGAGAATTTCCCTTCCTAGGGGTAAATTTCCTTTCACTTTCTGTTGTCTCCCTCCGTTTGTAAGTAGGAGTCGTTTGTAAGTCGAATGTTTGAAAGTAGGGGACCGCCTGTATATATTATACGGCCTGCCCTATATACTCTTCAGAAATTTGGGCCTTTGGTGGTGGTGCCACAACACTGTAAGCCCTCACAGTTACTCTTGGTGGGTGCTGGAACGGGCCCTGCTATGAAATATTAGATCAAAAATTGTAATTACACGCCCCTGTTAAATAGGGGCAGAAAAATTGGGTCTTAGGCAGTGGTGGAGGTGCCACAACAGTGTAACCCCTCACACATACTCTAGTTGAGTGCAGGAATGAGCCCTGCTGCAAAATATTACAGCAAAAATTGTAATTACACGCCCCTGTTAAACAGGGGCAGTAAAATTGGGCTTTAGGCACTGGTGCTGGTGCCACATCACTGCAACCCCTCACAGATACTCTAGTTGAGCGCAGGAACAAGCCCTGCTGCAAAATATTACAGCAAAAATTGTAATTACACGCCCTTGTTAAACAGGGGCAGAAAAATTGGGCTTTAGGCACTGGTGTTGGTGCCCAGAACCAAAAATGTTCTTAGAAGCTATCAACATGAACACTGAGGAGGAATAGGATAGTCACTCAGCATAACAGGATAGTCACTCAGCATCAGCATAGGCAGTCTTCAAGGGATCTGACATTCATAAAAAAATGAATCTGTTACCAAGACTGATTCATTTTTATGAAGGTGAGCCGTTCAACGAAGTCTGTGGACAGGTGGACATGTGATCGGTTACAAAGCCTCCAGCAGCACTAAATGTGCGTTCAGATAGAATGCTGGATGCAGAACAGGCCAGTAGCTCAATTGCATACTGTGCAAGCTCTGGCCAGTGATCCATCCTCAAGACCCAGTAACCCAGTGGATTTCCGGTTGGAAAGGTCTCCAAGCCTGATCTTGCCCCAAGGTATTTCTGCACCATGTAAATCAGACGCTGGTGATGGTTGCTGGAACCAATCAGACCTTGGGGCTGCGGACTAAAAAATTGTCTGAACGCATCGGTCAGATGGCCACCTTCTCCACCACTCCTTCTGTGACTGTCCGAAGCCTCAGCAACATGTCCAGGAGGTCCAGGAAATTGTAACCTCCCAGGCTCTGGAAACGCATTGCACAAACCTTTCTGCAAGGCATCCCGAAAATGTTTCATCCTCTGCTCTCTCTGCAAAGTCTGGATAAGTCCTGCAACCTTACCCTTGTGGATCAAGAAGGGTTGCCAGCCAGTACTGATCCCTCTCCTTGATACCACGAATCCGAGGGTCCTTTCGCAGGCTTTGCAGGATCAGGGAGGCCATGCAGCGTAGGTTTGCTGAGGCATTCGGTCCGGAGTCCTCTGGGTCACTAAGGATGACATGATCCGCAGCCACCTCCTCTCAGCCACGTACAAGTCCATGGGTTTCTGGGGACTGAAAACGATCCCTTGAAGACTGCTGCTGATGCTGAGTGCCAGACTCCACCTCCATGCTGACACAATACTCCTCCTCCTCTTCCAGTGTGATAGGTGGGCCTTCAGGAATACTGTCTGGATAAAGGTGGGCTTGAGAGGTAAGGAAGTCCTCCTCTTCCTCCCTCTGTTCTGCCTCAAGTGCCCTGAGGGACAGTATCACTGATGCATGCACTGTCACTGCTCACCATCTATGTGGCCTCCTTAAATGGTGACAGAACAGTGCATGCATCCTTGATCATTAGCCACTGGCGTGGCGAAAAAAAGCCAAGCTCCCCTGACCCTGTCCTGGTGCCATATTCACACAGGTACGCATTGATGGCCCTCTGGTGCATGTGCAGCCACTACAGCATTGCCAAACATTGAGTTCCACCTGGTGGGCATGTCACAGATGAGGCGGTTCTTGGGTAGGTTGCATTCCTTTTAAAGGTCAGCCAGCCGAGCACTGGCATTATATGACCGACGGAAATGCCCACAGACTTTCCTGGCCTGCCTCAGGAGATCCTGTAAGCCCGGGTACCTGCACAAGAACCGTTACACCACCTGTTGGAGGGCGGAGAGGAGGTTGGTGCCATTGTCGCAAACCACCATTCCTGCCTGAAGCTGGTGTGGTGTCAACCCCCTCTGAACCTGCCCCTGCAGAGCTGCCAGAATCTCTGCCCCAGTGTGGCTCCTGTCCCCTAAGCAGACCAACTCAAGCACCGCATGGCATCTTTTTGCCTGAGTGCTTGCCTAGCCCCTAGAACGCCTACGGAGCACCACTGGTTCCGAGGACAAATCTGCACAGGAAGAGGCCATAGAGGAAGAAGAAGAGGAGGGGGTGGAGGAGGGAGGTGTGGCAGAATCACCACTACCAGCATTTTGGAGGCGTGGCGGCGGACCAAGCTCCAACATTACTGCACCCTGTCCTGCATTCTTACCCAGTGCGCTGTGGAAGAAAGGTAACGTCCCTGTCCATGCCTGCTGGACCATGATTCAGCTGTAATATGCACCTTACCGCTGACCGCCCTGTCCAACGAGGCCAAGACATTGCCTTCCACATGCCGGTAGAGAGCCAGAATGGCGTTCCAAGAGAAAAAATGGCGTTTGGGAACCTACCACTGAGGTACCGCACATTCCACAAATTCCCGAACGGGGGCAGAGTCTACCAACTGAAAAGGCAGCAGTTGGAGTGCTAGCAATTTAGCCAAACTAGCATTCAGCCGCTGAGCATGTGGATGGCTGGGACCAAATTTCTTTCGACGGTTTAGCAACTGGGGTAGGGAAATTTGCCTGCTACAATTTGATTTAGGTGTACCGCTAGCAGATTGCCCGCAAGTGCTTGGAACACCTAATTCTACACCTTCATTCCTCTCAGTGCAGGTCTCTGAGAGGACTGAAGGTATAGTGGGGTTGGAGATCCCAGCTGATGAGGAGCAAGGAGAGGTCTGCCTTGTTCTTTGGTGTGGGTCTTTTAAGTACTGTTGACTGCATGGGAGCTCGACATATGTCTGGTCAAGCATGTGGTGCCCAAGCAGCTACTGTTTTGGCCACGCTTGATACGTTTCAGACATATATTGCAAACATCAACGGTGCGATCTACTGCACATGTCTCAAAAAGGGCCCACACCAAAGAACTTTTGAAAAAATGCGCGGAGTCAGCAGCGCCCTGCACATGCGGAGCTCTGCAGTGTGATGCAGTCAGTTGGCTGTCCTTAAGCTGGCCCCTGGAGGGCATCCTGACTCGTTGGAGATGTGCCTCCTCCTCCTCTCTTCTATCAGGTACGCACGTAGAGTCAGTGACCTCATCATCCCCTCCCTCCTCACCACTGGAGCAAACCTGGCAGTATGCTGCAGCTGGGGGAACATGACTGCCAGTTTCTTGTCCTTCTTGGGCACCCCCTCTCTCTGGGCTCACGTTACTGCCTTCATCCTCAACCTGGGTACCATCATCGGAGCCTTCAATACGCTGCTCATCCTCCTTCAGCATGCACCCAACACTGTGGTCGAACAGTTCGGGGGACTCCTCAGGACATGATGGTGGGACTAGGGAAGGAGTGACTGATGCCATTGAGCCGATGGAATAGGCCGCTTTGGCAGCTGCATTGGCAGCCAAACTTCTCTGAGCTTGGGTGACAGAGGATGAGGAGGATGAGGACGGCTTTGTGATTCACTCTACCAACTCTTCTGCATGTTGTGGCTCAACACGGCCAGCTGTCGAAAAAAAGGACAAGCGTGCCCCACGGCCACGTGCTGAGGATGCACCGTGTCTACGACCAGCACTGTTGGAGCCTGCACCAGGAATGGCCTATAGTCAGATATAGGCTTGGCTAGACTAGAATGCAGTGGATATATATGTAGGAGACAGTATATATATTTAATGTACTGCAGATCACTGAATCACTTGCCTGCCTGAAAGTGTATTTGAAAATGTACACCAGCAATGGCCTGCAGTCAGATATAGGCTTGGCTAGACTGGAATGCAGTGGATATATATATGTTGGAGACTATATATATATATTTAATGCACTGCAGATCACTGAATCACTTGCCTGCCTGAAAGTGTATTTGAAAACAAACACCAGGAATGGCCTGTAGTCAGGTATAGGCTTGGCTAGACTAGAATGCAGTGGATATATATATGTAGGAGACTGTATATATATATTTTATGCACTGCAGATCACTGAATCACCTGCCTGCCTGTCTGAAAGTGTATTTGAAAATGTACACCAAGAACTACCTGCAGTCAGATATAGGACTGGCTAGACTAGAATGCAGTGGATATATATATGTTGGAGACTGTATATATATTTAATGCACTGCAGATCACTGAATCACTTGCCTGCCTGCCTGCCTGAAAGTGTATTTGAAAACATACACCAGCAATGGCTGGCAGTCAGATATACAGTAGGCTTGGCTAGACTAGAATGCAGTGGATATATATATGTTGGAGACTGTATATATATTTAATGCACTGCAGATCACTGAATCCCTTGCCTGCCTGCCTGAACATGTATTTGAAAACGTACACCAGCAATGGCCTGCAGTCAGATATAGGCTTGGTTAGACTAGACTGCAGTGGATATATATGTAGGAGACAGTATATATATTTTATGCACTGCAGATCACTGAATAACCTGCCTGCCTGAAAGTGTATTTGAATACTTACACCAGGAATGGCCTGCAGTCAGTTCTAGCTACACAGGATACAGTGTATATATATATATATATATATATATATATATACAAAGCTGGGATGTATATATATACTAAATACACTGCAGCACTGCATATATATATATATATATATATATATATATATATATATATATATATATATATATATATATATATATATATATTATACTAAATACACTGCAGCTAACTGAATCAACTGCCTGCCTGAAGTATATTAGAAACAGTACACCAGGAATGGCCTGTAGTGAGATCTAGCCGAACTGGATACAGTATATATATATATATATATATATATATATATATATATATATAAATATATATATATATATATATATATATATATATATATATATATATATACAAAGCTGGGATGTATATATATACTAAATACACTGCAGCTAACTGAATAAACTGCCTGCCTGAAGTGTATTAGAAACAGTACACCAGGAACGGTCTGCAGTGAGATCTAGCTAAACTAGATGCAGTGGATATATATATATATGCCAGTCTGACTGTATATATATATATATATATATATATATTAAATACACTGCAGCTAGCTGAATCACCTGCCTGCCTGAAGTAGATTAGAAACAGCACACCGGGAATGGGCTCCAGTGGGATCTAGCTAAACTGGATACATTGGTTATATATATACCATTCTGACTGTATATACCGTATTTATCGGCATATAACACGCACTTTCTTCCCCTGAAAATCAGGGGAAAATCGTGGGTGCGTGTTATAGGCCGATCCCCGCCAATTTTGTGTGATCGGAGCGATCGTGGCGATTGCAGTCCTGCCCAGTCCCGCCCTGTGTGATGTCCATCATAGGGCGGGACTGTAAGCGGCGCCGAGAAAAGCCGAGGACTCTCGGGTATGTGTATCTTGGCTCTGCCGAGTCCCTGCAGTCTCGGCGCCATACTTGAATTTACACACGGCTGTGTATGTCGGCAGGGATCGCAGCGATCCCACAAGGCTGCACTGGGGCAAAGCTGCACTGGGGCAAAGCTGCACTGATATGGCTGCACTGACAAGGCTGCACTGACATGGCTGCACTGACAAGGCTGCACTGACAAGGCTGCACTGACATGGCTGCACTGAGGCAAAGCTGCACTGACAAGGCTGCAATGGACACTGGGGCAAGGCTGCACTGACAATTCTGCACTGGGGCAAAGCTGCACTGACAAGGCTGCACTGACAATTCTGCACTGGGGCAAAGCTGCACTGACAAGGCTGCAATAGACACTGGAGCAAGGCTGCACTGACACTGACAAGGCTGCAGATGGACACCGATAACGCTGCATTGATGGGCATTTTAATGTAAGTTTTTCTTCCTTTAACTTTACTCCTAAAAGTTTTTATCCTTAAAATTCCCTCCTAAACTTGGGGTGCGTGTTATACGCCGGCGCGTGTTATACGCTGATAAATACGGTATATATTAAATACACTGCAGCTAACTGAATCACCTGCCTGCCTGAAGTAGATTAGAAACAGTACAGGTGGCCTTATATAGTGTGGGGCGTGGACTTAACCCCCTGAGCCATAATTGGCCAAAGGCACCCTGCTATTGGCCAATTATGGCTCTCTTTGCTGACGGTGCTGTAATTGGCCAAAGCATGCGGGTCATAGTGCATGCTTGGCCAATCATCAGCCAGCAATGCATTGCGATGATGCAGTGCATTATGGGGCATGACGCGCTGCTCGAATTTGGTGCGAACGCCCCATAATGTTCGATCGATGTGTGGTTTGAACATCGTTTACATATGCTGGTGTAACTTATGTATGCGTTCGCTTCTGTGCGTAAGCTTGGAGGGAAATTTTTTTATTTTTTTTTATTTTTCATTTTTACACTGTCCCTTAAATTTTTTTTTGATATTTATTTTACTTTTTATTTTTTATTTTTACATCTTGCCCTCACTTGGCTTCCTGCCCAGGCATCAGAAGGAATGGATCGACTCCAGGCTTACTGACGGCTCTGGGGGGGGCCTCTCCCGCTGCCTATAAAAGTGATCCCATGGCGAACCCGCCGCTGGGACTACTTTTATATAAAAGCCGATCGCCTGACTGAAAGAAAGATACGGGGGTTATGGCAGATAGCTGCTGCCATAACCCCAGTATTTACTGTCAAACTAATGATGTACATTTACAGTTAGGCGTCGCAAGTCTTGGTGAGCAGATTTTGTTTATACATTGATATAGTAATTCTGTCTCCAGCATTGTCAGAATCTGTGGGGTGCAACAAAAAATTTCCTACAGCAACTCTGAAGGAATTACAACAATACAAGATTTTAGTAATAAGAACGGTATCATTAGCAGTAATCAGCATGGATTCATGAAGAATCATTCTTGCCAAACCAATCTATTAACCTTCTATGAGGAGGCGAGTTGCCATCTAGATAAAGGAAGGCCCGTAGACGTGGTGTATCTGGATGGCATGGACCATAGGGTGAGTACATGGATTGAAAACTGGCTACAAGGGTGAGTTCAGAGGGTGGTGATAAATGGGGAGTACTCAGAATGGTCAGGGGTGGGTAGTGGGGTTCCCCAGGGTTCTGTGCTGGGACCAATCCTATTTAATTTGTTCATAAACGATCTGGAGGATGGGACAAACAGTTCAATCTCTGTATTTGTGGACGATACTAAACTAAGCAGGGCAATAACTTCTCCGCAGGTTGTGGAAACCTTGCAAAAAGACCTGAACAAATTAATGGGGTGGGCGACTACATGGCAAATGAGGTTCAATGTAGAAAAATGTAAAATAATGCATTTGGGTGGCAAAAATATGAATGCAATCTATACACTGGGGGGAGAACCTCTGGGGGAATCTAGGATGGAAAAGGACCTGGGGGTCCTAGTAGATGATAGGCTCAGCAATGGCATGCAATGCCAAGCTGCTGCTAACAAAGCAAACAGAATATTGGCATGCATTAAAAGGGGGATCAACTCCAGAGATATAACGATAATTCTCCCACTCTACAAGGCTCTGGTCCGGCCGCATCTGAAGTATGCTGTCCAGTTCTGGGCACCAGTCCTCAGGAAGGATGTACTGGAAATGGAGCGAGTACAAAGAAGGGCAACAAAGCTAATAAAGGGTCTAGAGGATCTTAGTTATGAGGAAAGGTTGCAAGCACTGAACTTATTCTCTCTGGAGAAGAGACGCTTGAGAGGGGATATGATTTCAATTTACAAATACCGTACTGGTGACCCCACAATAGGGATAAAACTTTTTTTTCAACATCACCTACTATGTAACTATGTAACTACGTAACAACAATATTTACATCCTTGATAGCTGGGGTGCTGCAAAATGTCTCTTTGTGACACAATAAAGTTACAGTAACCTTTATTTCATGAACATTTCAATTAAATTAAAAATTACAGAATTCGAATTGTAATTCTAATGCCCAGTACACACGATAGGATTTTTGGAAAATGTGTGATAGGACCTTGTTGTCGGAAATTTCGACCGTGTGTAGGCTCTATCACACATTTTCCATAGGAATTTCCGACACAAAGTTTGAGAGCTTGCTATAAAATTTTCCGACAACAAAATCCGTTGTCGGAAATTCCGATTGTGTGTACACAAATCCAACGCACAAAGTGCCACGCATGCTCAGAATAAATTAAGAGACGAAAGCTATTGGCTACTTCCCCGTTTATAGTCCCGACGTACGTGTTTTACGTCACCGCGTTCAGAACCATCGGGTTTTCCGACAACTTTGTGTGACCGTGTGTATGCAAGAAAAGTTTGAGCCAACATCCGTCGGAAAAAATCCCATGGATTTTGTTGTCGGAAAATCCTATCGTGTGTACAGGGCATAATTGTCTGCTATAGACAACAACTCTATATTTGTGTTTTTTTCCTTCAATTGCAATGCATTTAGTTTCTCAGTCTCTAACCTCTAATACGAATGTGTCATTGATAAAAAAGGAAGATTTGCATTGCTGCCAAAACAGTT
This sequence comes from Aquarana catesbeiana, assembly GCF_042186555.1. Classification (NCBI taxonomy): domain Eukaryota; kingdom Metazoa; phylum Chordata; class Amphibia; order Anura; family Ranidae; genus Aquarana; species Aquarana catesbeiana. The sequence continues at coordinate 684,375,995 of NC_133324.1, forward strand.
GCAGTGTGAGCATTTTCAGCACATACAGCCTTAAAAAAAGATGAAGTCAAGTACAGTTAGGGGGCTGCATCAATATTTTATTGTGTGCCTCACAGATCTTTTGACCATAATGATGAAAGTATTGGTTTGACTTCCTCTCTCTCCTCTCTCCTTTCCTGTATTTTTCTCTCATTTTTTTCCCACTTAATAGTTCTTTTGTATTGTCAAGATTATAATATTGACTATTACTTCTATATTAATACACAGTACCTTGAATCGCATTATTGTATTATCAACAATATCTTTATTTTGTTCTTGACATTATTTTATTATCTTTTAGGATATGCTATTAGATTCTTTATATAAGTGTAATTGAGCTTCTTCTCTAAGACTGTATTATTACTGTAATATGTTACTTGTGCAATGTTACTTCCTTACTGAACTTTATAATGAAATATTTTGACAAGGGAAAGTATTGGTTTGTGTTATTCAGATAATATAACACTTATCAGAAACAGACTATTGCAATTTATCATTTAACTATCTAACCATGTATTCATTGGATTTAAAGGCACAGTTCCCTTTTTTGATTTATTTTCCTTTTAAATCTCCAAACCCTGAACCTGTTCAAACTTAGCTATGGTTTATACTTACTTGATCCTTGAAATTAGGTATGACTTATACTTGATCCGTGAAATTAGCTATGGATTACATTTGATCCTTGAAATTAGCTATGGTGTATACTACAGTTATTACAGGTTGGTATTATGGTGACAAGTACAATTCTTCATTTATCCTAACACATGACATGGGCATTAAAATGCAATGCAGGATGTTGCGAGTTTCTGAATAACATTTAGCTTTCTCTATATTAGAACGTGGCCATGCTTGAGAAGTAAATTGGGCTAAGTGGAGTTTTTTTCTGTAAAATGACTATGTCTCTAAAATAAAGCTGCCAATAAATGTGCCCCCTGAAAAGACAAAATGAAATACTCACCTCTCTGGCTCTACTGCCAAACTTAACTGTAAAAATAGAGAAATTGACACTTGAAGAATTCTGCGGAAAAAAAAAAAAGCAACAATGACTAATTTATTTACAGTATAGCTAGAAAAAGTGATAAGATTGACGTGAGCATGGATATATATTAAACAATACAAGGGGTCCCCAGACATTTAGGTTAGCCAGTAAAAAATCCTAACTAATCTGTTTCAACTATTTAGGTTAAAATATAAAGGGGTTTCTGTTGCATACGTTTGCAAATGCACGTGGAAGCCACACTGCCCCATCAGCACCTCTCATAAGTGTGTTTCCAGCTATGGATGTATAAAGTAATTCACAAACACAGAGCAAGTTCACTTGAAGGCAGCCCTTTTAGCCCTAAAGGTACAGCAAATCAGGAGAAGTGCAGATATTGTCTTTGAATGGCAGTTAAAGACTTGAAGTGTGTATGCATAGAGAAAGGTCCCCAAACATCGCACACCTAGCAAAGCCATTAGTAAACAGGTTAAAGCAGCCTGTACATTTCCAAGATAGGCTTGTTTTGCTGTACATCTATAGGTATGTTGAAAACATATAAAGCCTACCATAAAATCTAAAACCAAAAACAATTATAAATGGCAGATTGATCAATAGATGTGATGGCTGTATTAGTTTCCATTTCCGGGCTTAGTTTTCTTTCTTTTTTTTTTTTTTTCATTGGATGATCCTGCTAGTAAAAACTTAGGGTCCTAGGGTGGCAATCCTCATACACATGTACTGTATCTATTAGGGACCAGCGTTATCATTAAAGTACAGGACAAAAATGTCCCCTTTGCCTCTGCCCTATAACATAGAGGGTAGAGGTTCTGTAGGTTTAAACACAGTCATTAACGGAAACAGAAACAGCTTTGTAGGAGGCTTAAAACTGGATGAGGAATAGCTAAACTCTGCTACTAAGGTGAGGCTGTCACAGATCATACACCATGGCAAGACTGAGCACAGCAACAAAACACAGGTTAGTTATACTGCATCAGCAAGGTCTCTCCCAGGCAAATATTTCAAAGATACTCCAGATGATATCTTATTAGGTGAAACACGTCGATTACTATGATTATTGGATTCCAGTGGCGGCTGGTGCTCAAAATTTTTGGGGGGGCGCAAACAAACTGAAAAATACTGAAACCCCCCCATCAATTGCAATTGCAGCCTCACTGTGACCATCAAATGCAGCCACTTGTGCCCATCAAATGCAGCCACCTGTGCCAATCAAATGCAGCCACCTGTGCCCATCAAATGCAGCCACCTTTGCCCATCATATGCAGCCACTTGCCCATCAAATGCAGCCACCTGTGCCCATCAAATGCAGCCACCTGTGCCCATCATATGCAGCCACTGAGCCCACCGACAGCCCCCCGAGCGCGGATCGCACCTCTGTCAAACCCCCCCACACAGATCGTGGCTCTGGCACCACCCACATGCGGATCGCGGCTCTGGCACCCCCCGCACAGCTCTGACAGAGCCGAGGGTACTTACCGCAGCACTGTCTGCAGCTCCTCTCAGAGCGGCGGTGACCCCCGCTCCAGCGCGAGTCTCCTCGCTCCTCTTCCTAAGTGCCAGGCACCCAAAAGGGTGGCCTGGCGCTTTGGCCAATCAGGAAGCAGGTCTGACGTTCTGCCTTCTGATTGGCGGGGAGGAAGGTTAGTGTGAAAAAGCAAAAATTAATTTGCTATGGTCACACAATTGGGTGGGATCAGGGTGCACTCTCTGTGCCCCGAGCCCATCCTATTTTAAAGCCTATTAGAGTCCCTGGCTCTAATCAGGTGCTTCAAAAAATACCACCCCATAGGAATCCATGCGTCCAGCATCCTGAAAGGGGCCGGGCGCATGGATGGGGGCGGCGCAGTGCGCCCACACTGTTGGATTCTATGATGACATGCCTGTTTTCTTCCTGTTGCAAGGAAGTGCCACATTCTTTTAATCAATTTGATATAAATAGTTTTACACTATGTGGAGGTTCTTTTTTCTTCTATGACAATTGACCTACTGAGTGAGAAGTTTACCGTGACTTATGTGGGAACAGATGCTGGATCTGTTACACAGTTTTAAAGTCTGGGACAGCTTAGTCTCCTGATGCCTATCTGACTCTATGTTAATAACTTAAGCGCATTTGAACCTATAAACTGGTGACGGCTTACACACCGTGGTGATCTTTGAAATATAAAGGTTTTCTTCTATCGACATGGAAGTTTGATACACTTTGGGTTTTTTATGTTTATGAACATTTTTTTTTCTTTTCAATGTCACGTATGGACTATAATTTACATACATAAGTGAATGGTCCAATCTGGATAGGATTGTATGCTATACCATTTCTCTGATCAATATATGTCACTTTCTGAATAAGTCACTGTATATTAATGTACATGTATAGCACAGCACTTTTTAACTTTCTATAATCATGCACACAGTTTGTCAAATTGTGGTGTTTGCAGCAGTTTAATCTATAGGTCTGTAGCGCAGTATTCTATTATAACGAAATACAGTGGGGACAAAGACCTCCTTAAATTTGTCACTCTTTGTTACATTGCAGCCATTTGCTAAAATCATTTAAGTTCATTTTTTTCCTCATTAATGTACACACAGCACCCCATATTGACAGAAAAACACAGAATTGTTGACATTTTTGCAGATTTATTAAAAAAGAAAAACTGAAATATCACATGGTCCTAAGTATTCAGACCCTTTGCTGTGACACTCATATAGTTAACTCAGGTGCTGTCCATTTCTTCTGATCATCCTTGAGATGGTTCTACACCTTCATTTGAGTCCAGCTGTGTTTGATTATACTAATTGGACTTGATTAGGAACGCCACACACCTGTCGATATAAGACCTTACAGCTCACAGTGCATGTCAGAGCAAATGAGAATCATGAGGTAAAAGAAGGTTCCACAGTGGCCTCCATAATCCTTAAATGGAAGACGTTTGGGATGACCAGAATCCTTCCTAGTGCTGGCCATCCGGTCAAACTGAGCTATCGGGGGAGAAGAGCCTTGGTGAGAGAGCTAAAGAAGAACCCAAAGATCACTGTGGCTGAGCTCCAGAGATGCAGTCGGGAGATGGAAGAAAGTTGTAGAAAGTCAACCATCACTGCAGCCCTTCACCAGTCGGGGATTTATGGCAGAGTGGCCCGACGCAAGCCTCTCCTCAGTGCAAGACACATGAAAGCCAGCATGGAGTTTGCTAAAAAACACCTGAAGGACTCCAAGATGGTGAGAAATAAGCTTCTTTGGTCTGATGAGACCAAGATAGAACTTTTTGGCCTTAATTCTAAGCGGTATGTGTGGAGAAAACCAGGCACTGCACATCACCTGTCCAATACAGTCCAAACAGTGAAGCATGGTGGTGGCAGCATCATGCTGTGGGGGTGTTTTTCAGCTGCAGGGACAGGACGACTGGTTGCAATCGAGGGAAAGATGAATGCGGCCAAGTACAGGGATATCCTGGATGAAAACCTTCTCCAGAGTGCTCAGGACCTCAGACTGGGCCGAAGGTTTACCTTCCAACAAGACAATGGCCCTAAGCACACAGCTAAAATAACGAAGGAGTGGCTTCACAAAAACTCTCTGACTGTTCTTGAATGGCCCAGCCAGAGCCCTGACTTAAAGCCAATTGAGGATCTCTGGAGAGACCTAAAAATGGCTGTCCACCAACGTTTACCATCCAACCTGACAGAACTGGAGCGGATCTGCAAGGAGGAATGGCAGAGGATCCCCAAATCCAGGTGTGAATAACTTGTTGCATCTTTCCCAAAAAAGACTAATGGCTGTATTAGATCAAAAGGGTGCTTCTACTAAATACCAAGCAAAGGGTCTGAATACTTAGGACCATGCGATATTTCAGTTTTTCTTTTTTAATAAATCTGCAAAAATGTCAACAATACTGTGTTTTTCTGTCAATATGGGGTGCTGTGTGTACATTAATGAGGAAAAAAATGAACTTAAATGATTTTAGCAAATAGCTGCTATATAACAAAGAGTGAAAAATTTAAGAGGGTCTGAATACTTTCCATCCGCACTGTATTTCAAAGCAGACTGGGGTTTCAAGATGTGCTGCTGAAACTCTTTTGAAGAAGCACAAAGAAACGAACATTGCTGAGGACAGTAGATGCAGTGATCAGCCAAGGAAACTTAAAAGAGGAAGTAAACCCTAATGGGTTTTACTTCCTCTTTATTCCCCTGCAAAGTAAAAGCATAATGGGCTAGTATGCCACTTACCTACAAACGAAGCCCGCGATGTCCCCGCTGGTGGAAGCATCCATCTTCACCCCTCTTCCTTCCAGGGCCACAGAATCCGGCTCTTAGGCTGGCCAGAGTCTTGTGACGTCACTCCCGCACATGCGCGCGCGAGCTGGCAGTCATGGCACGGGTCCTATAGAAACAGCACGATCGTGCCCTTTCTACAGTGCTTATGTGCCAATGACGTTGGAGCAAGCGTTTTTAGGAGATATTTCCAGTACCTACAGGTAAGCCTTATTATAGGCTTACCTGTAGGTAAAAGTGGTCTGTAAGGGTTTACAACCACTTTAATGCAGCAGATGAAAGACATATCGTGCTTACTTACCTTCGACATCGGAAAATGTCCTGCAGTGCCATCAGCACAGAACTGGCAGAAACCAATGGGAACCAGTTAAACCCACCTACTGTCTGGAGAAGTCTGACCAAAAGTGATCTTCATGAAAGAATTGTGGCTAAAAAGCCATACCTCAGACATGGAAACAAGGCTAAGTGATTCAACTATACACAAAAACATAGAAAATAAAAATAGCAGCAGGTGCTCTGGAATGATGAGTCAAAATGTGAAATATTTGGCTGTAGCAGGAGGCAGTTTGTTTATTGAAGGGCTGGAGAGAGGTACAATAATGAGTGTCTGCAGGCAACAATAAACCATGGTGGAAGTGCCTTGCAAGTTTGGGGCTGCATTTCTGCAAATAGAGTTGGAGATTTGGTCAGGATCAATGGTGTTCTCAATGCTGAGAAATACAGGCAGATATCTATCCATCATGCCTTACTATCAAGGAAGCGTGTGATTGGCCCCAAATTTATTCTGCAGCAGGACAACAATCCCAAACATATGGCCAATGTCATTAAGAATTATCTTTAGTGTAAAGAAGAACAAGGAATCCTGTTTTGGATTACATGAAGAAGGATTTGAGGCATCCTACATCCACAGAAGATCTGTGGTTGGTTTTCCAAGATGTTTGGAAAACCAACCAGATGTTTTCAGAGGTGGATATGTATGACAGAACAGACCTCTAGGGTCTCTTCTGTTTTAAAAAACATGCCTGTCAGTGTTTTTTTGAATTTAGACTTTACTAACACTTTAAGTCCTCAGACATGGATAGGAGTTGCTGTGATGTCTCTCTTACAATCCTGCTGAGGCAGTCCCTCTTTTCCTTTCTTGAAAATTCTCTAGTACAGTCTGATCACACCAAGCATCCAAATGACATCTCACACCTTTCCAGGGAGAAAGCTCCAGTCTCTGAGGCAAGGTCCTGTGCGATGAACAGTCTCTTCCAATTGTGGTCAGCTATGGCGGGGCTTTGTTCAGCCAGCAGCAGCAAACACCAAGTCTTTTCTAACACTCCTGATCACTTTAAGACTGTCCTCCCCTTTTGCCCTCAGCAGCCTGCATATCTATCTCTCCTTGCTTTATAGCCAATCGCCATCCTCCAGGGTCAATCTAGACCCAGCCAAGATGACTGCCCCCTGCTCTGGAGACAATCCATAGGCAAGCATTGCAAAGTGGTCTCCCTAAAGATGGCTGCTAGACTTCTGCATTAATAAATATTTAACTTAACTCTGTCCACACTGCAGAAGGTTAATACAGTAGCAACAAAGAAATAAGTCCAAGAGCAGTTCATCAGCTACAGTCCAGGTTACACAGGCATTTGACTATATTTGAAAATTTGAAAAGAAAAAAAAATGCATCTTAAAGCAGTTATTATTCCATAATATGCAAATGTTTGTTGTTAATAGCAATTGTAAACATGTAAGGCAGACATGCCCTGGAGAGCCTATTAAACAATGTCCAGGGAAAAAAATAAGAAAAGCTTATTTGACAAAAAACAATTTGCCGATCTAAGCGTGCCCAACCATGTAAAGCAAGTGACCTACTTCTCTTCAAAGTTAAGAGCCTGCAGCAAACTCACTGAGATCATTACTGTCATGTTATTATACATTATCAATACACACTAGAGGGCGATTATCAAATTTCTGTTCCAGTTTTGTCTCATAAAAATGGATTTCATTTTACAGTCTATCTTGTTAATTTATTTGTGTTTATTTATCTGATGATGGTGATGACAATGATTATTATTAATATTATTGCTGCGGTTATTATTGTCTTCTGGACAAATGGAAACAAAAGCAGCTCTCTCGAGGACATAACGATCAAAAACAAAAAAATATTTTTTTATACATCTAATTTCGAAGGGATGAAGGCTTTAAAGTGTTCTTAAAGTGAACGGTTGTCCGTTTTAAATTTGTAGACATAAATGTTTTATCTTAGTGGGAAAATACAAGATGACCATTAATACTTTTACAGGTAAATAAGCCTGTAAATAAGCTCAGGGCCGACGCCAGCATAAGGCGACCTAGGCAAGCCGCCTTAGGGGGCCAGGATTGGGGGGCGGTGAAATTGGAATCCCAGCCACTGGCTGGGGATTCAGATTTATAAAATAATTGTCTTCCGTTCCCTAGGTGGTGGTGGGGGGTTGGCGCCCCTGCACACCGGAGTCCCAGCCTCAGCAGCAATCAGTCCATGTCACAGGAGGGTTCTGATCATTGTAGAAGGAGACTAACAGTCATTGGTTGCTGGACTGATGAGGCGTTTTGCTGCTACACACAGCAGAAGGAAACCTCAGTGCAGCAGCTCCGCCTCCTATGAGCCCCCCCCCAACTCCCGCTTCTTGGCTCCAGACTGCTCCTGCCAGGTAAGGTAAGAGTCCCTTCCTGCCCCGAGGCCACTCCCGTGTGGTAGCCTAAAAATCTTTTCTCTGTCACAGCAGATTACTGGCTCTTGGGGAATATACAGTGCTTGGCACCTAATCTTAGTATGTTTATAACAGGCTCCTAGGCTGCACATAAGCGTAGCTTTGATATAAGATTTATCCTGAGCCAACCTGCAATATCCATTATGACCTCCATTCATGGACAGCATTATATGTAATTTTGTAGTTGGTACACATAGACACTTTTATGAGCCAGTCTGAATTTTACGAACAAAGGCATTGGGTTATCTGCAGAAAGCGCTATAAAATATCCTAAATATACACTGCCAGAAGTAACTCTTGGAATCCAGACAGTATGGTTGGCTCCTTATATAAACATTCCAGGACTGATATTCAAAGTAAATTCTTCAGGCTGGTATATGCAAACACTTCCATATGCTCATTTGATTTACAATGTACTTGGGATGCATGTTGTCTCTTGGCATTTTTGATAAAAGATTCCATAAATTTACCTAATAATTTCAAAAGTGTTTTCTGTCAACAGACAAGTTAACTGGCAGGCTTACAAAGGCATTAGGATAATACTAAACATCATGGCTGCAATCAAATATCATTTTTATGTGTTTGTAAACTGTAGATCAGAATTTAACATCTAAAGTCTGGGAGACTTTAGAGTGATTGTAAAGCTTTGTTTTTTTAAAAATAACAAACATGCCTATATTTACCTCCACTGTGCAAGGATTTTGCACAGAGCGGCCCAATCCCCCTTTTCTGGGGTCCCCCGGCTGTGCTCCTGGCTCCTCCTCTTCATCGAGTGCTCCCACGGAGAGACGCTTTCCATGGGGGCACTCGTGCGGGCGCGCTCCCGAGTCCTGCTGCTGCGGCACAGCAGCAGGACTCAGCCCTGCCTCCGTCTCTCGTGCCACTGGATTTGATTGACAGCAGCGGGAGGACCCGAGACATTGGCTGGAGCTGCTAAGCTTGTTCTCAATGCTAGAAAGATCGGGTTCAGGTAAGTAAAAGGGGGGTTCTGGGGGCAGCTGCTCTACAGAAGGTTTTTCACCTTAATGCAAAGAATGCATTAAGGTGAAAAACCTTGAGACTTTATAACTCCTTTAATTATATTATGGACCAAGGATAGCTAATTAGAAGCATCTGTATATAAGGTCAACCTAGACCACCTATGTGGTCTGTAGCTTGATAAGGGTCTGGGAAAAAAATCTATTTTATAGGGCTGGCAGGTTATTATTACGTTTTATTAATCACTGATGGAATTTTTCTAAACATAAGAGACATACAGTGGCAGATTCAAAAACCCCAAAAATGAAGGACCTTTGTTGGATTGCTACATGCTTCCCCCAAGCTCTTCTGACCAGAAACTTCTCTGCGGCCAGTATCATATTCACCATATCGTAACTGGAGGCCAGTGCCTTGGGCAGCATCACACAATGATTACAAAATGAAATAGTTTATTGTTTGTTTTTTATAATGTTTTTTATAATGTTTATTATACTAATGAAGTCTAGATCTGAAGCCTACTGGCGGTGCCCAATACAGGAACATTGGTGCTACCCCTTACGGAAAGTATTCAGACCCTCTTAAATTTTTCACTCTTTGTTATATTGCAGCCATTTGCTAAAATAATTTAAGTACATTTTTTTTTCCTCATTAATGTACACACAGCACCCCATATTGACAGAAAAACACAGAATTGTTGACATTTTTGCAGATTTATTAAAAAAGAAAAACTGAAATATCACATGGTCCTAAGTATTCAGACCCTTTGCTCAGTATTTAGTAGAAGCACCCTTTTGATCTAATACAGCCATGAGTCTTTTTGGGAAAGATGCAACAAGTTTTTCACACCTGGATTTGGGGATCCTCTGCTATTCCTGCTTGCAGATCCTCTCCAGTTCTGTCAGGTTGGATGGTAAATGTTGGTGGACAGCCATTTTTAGGTCTCTCCAGAGATGCTCAATTGGCTTTAAGTCAGGGCTCTGGCTGGGCCATTCAAGAACAGTCACAGAGTTGTTGTGAAGCCACTCCTTCGTTATTTTAGCTGTGTGCTTAGGGTCATTGTCTTGTTGCAAGGTAAACCTTCGGCCCAATCTGAGGTCCTGAGCACTCTGGAGAAGGTTTTCATCCAGGATATCCCTGTACTTGGCCGCATTCCTCTTTCCCTCGATTGCAACCAGTTGTCCTGTCCCTGCAGCTGAAAAACACCCCCACAGCATGATGCTGCCACCACCATGCTTCACCGTTGGGACTGTATTGGACAGGTGATGAGCAGTGCCTGGTTTTTTCCACACAAACCGCTTAGAATTAGGGCCAAAAAGTTCTATCTTGGTCTCATCAGACCAGAGAATCTTATTTCTCACCATCTTGGAGTCCTTCAGGTGTTTTTTTAGCAAACTCCATGCGGGCTTTCATGTGTCTTGCACTGAGGAGAGGCTTCCGTCTGGCCACTCTGCCATAAAGCGCCTACTGGTGGAGGGCTGCAGTGATGGTTGACTTTCTACAACTTACTCCCATTTCCCCACTGCATCTCTGGAGCTCAGTCACAGTGATGTTTGGGTTCTTCTTTATCTCTCTCACCTCTCTTCTTCTTCTCTCTTCTCTCTTCTCCCCCTATAGCTCAGTTTGGCCGGACGGCCAGCTCTAGGAAGGGTTCTGGTCATCTCAAACATCTTCCATTTAAGGATTACGGACGCCACTGTGCTCTTAGGAACCTTAAGTGCAGCAGATTTTTTTTGTAACCTTGGCCAGATCTGTGGCTTGCCACAATTCTGTCTCTGAGCTCTTCAGGCAGTTCCTTTGACCTCATGATTCTCATTTGCTCTGACATGCACTGTAAGCTGTAAGGTCTTATATAGACAGGTGTGTGGCTTTCCTAATCAAGTCCAATCAGTATAATCAAACACAGCTGGACTCACATGAAGGTGTAGAACCATCTCAAGGATGATCAGAAGAAATGGACAGCACCTGAGTTAAATATATGAGTGTCACAGCAAAGGGTCTGAATACTTAGGATCATGTGATATTTCAGTTTTTCTTTTTTAATAAATCTGCAAAAATGTCAACAATTCTGTGTTTTTCTGTCAATATATGGTGCTGAGTGTACATTAATGAGGAAAAAAATAAACTTAAATGACTTTAGCAAATGGCTGCAATATAACAAAGTGTGAAAAATTTAAAGGGGTCTGAATACTTTTCGTCCCCACCGTATATTCTTCTACATATTTTTGGTAAAAAAATTTGCAACGGGCGTATATTGATTGGTCTGCGCAAAAGTTATGGCATCTACAAACTATGGGATAGATTTAGGGACTTTTATTTTTTTTATTGTTTTTACTAGTAATGGCGGCGATCTGCGATTTTTAGCGGAACTGCAACAATGCGGTGGACAAATCTGACCCTGTATGATACTTTTTGGGGACCAGTGACATTATTACATTGATCAGTGCTATAAAAATGCACTGATCAATGTAGAAATGAACACTGGCAGGGAAGGGGTTAACACTAGGGGGCGATCAAGGGGTTAAGTGTGTTCCCCGGGTTTGTTCTAACTGAAGGGTGGATGGGCTCACTGGAACATGACAGAGATCACTGTTCCTGATCACTGGGAATAGACAAGTCCCTTGTCAGAATGGGGATCCGCTTGTTTACACTGGCAGATCCCCATTCTGCATCTGTACTAGCCGATCACAGGTCACCGGCGGACATCGAGTCTGCCCGACCCTTGGGCACACTCCCGCAGCGTGCAGGAAAAGCGAGAGTGCGTTGAGGGTGGTGCGCGCCCGCCCGCAACAGTGCCTGCGCAAGCCGCCATACAGTTACGGCAATTCGCGCAGGAGAGCCGAACTGCCGCCATATAACAACGGCGGCTGGTCGGCAAGTGGTTAAAAGTTTGTAGCTGCTCTATGGCAAACTCTATGTCTTCTCTCTGTATAATAAAACGTTTCTGTTTCCTGTCTGCAGTTAAGCAGGAGAGACTGTGCACTGTCTGTCTGTTCTGTATGGCTATATACAGAATTTCTAAAACGACCTAGCATTTTTAATCCACGTAGCTCTAGTTCATATCCTACCATATATCTTATGCTATATTATATATAAGAAAGAGAGAGGAGGCGCCCGCCCGCAACAGCGCCTGCGCAAGCCGCCATACAGTTACGGCGATTCGCGCAGGAGAGCCGAACTGCCGCCATATAACAACGGCGGCTGCTCGGCAAGTGGTTAAAAGTTTGTAGCTGCTCTATGGCAAACTCTATGTCTTCTCTCTGTATAATAAAACGTTTCTGTTTCCTGTCTGCAGTTAAGCAGGAGAGACTGTGCACTGTCTGTCTGTTCTGTATGGCTATATACAGAATTTCTAAAACGACCTAGCATTTTTAATCCACGTAGCTCTAGTTCATATCCTACCATATATCTTATGCTATATTATATATAAGAAAGAGAGAGGAGGCAGCACATGGGCACACCATGTACCATGGAGTGTGAAAGAGAGAAGGCAGAAAGTAGTTGATCATGGATGGGAGGAAAGAAAGAGCAAAAGAGGAGGATGGTAACTCACTTTCCTTGCTCCAGCGATAGAACAAATTCTATCTTCTGTGGTTGCTGACACTTCTAGATGCTTATTGCAGCCACATCATGTGATGCATCACAGGACAGTATCCTCCATTTAAACTTGACATGCTGCTGCTGCTCAAGGATGGTGTCTAAATACTCCCTGAGCTACCAAAATTGTGCTTTTGCCTAACAATACACTTACAGCCATAGTCCGTGTTGAGCCCCAGCCTGGTTTCTGCTGAACCCCAGTTGTTTGCTAAAAGGGGCAGAGCTCACAAAACGCATCACCACACCCACCTCTCCTCCCATAGCATGTAGCATCAGAGACAAGCCTTCCCCACTGTCCACAGTGCTGCTATGAGATCTGACAGAGTTTGCCTTCAGGCATTGGCAATTCCCTGTTTCTGACAAGTACTGGTTTAGAACTTACAATTGTGGAATGGAGTGATGTTCTCGTGATTATTCTTTATATGCCTCTTTGATCTGGGAGTCTTGTGAACAGCCACTTTTTATATTTACATAATACTTTACATTTCATACTACTATAGTTTGCATCCTCTTTCATCTATTTGTTCTTTGCTGAACTCCCGCCTTTTATCTGCAGTAACCCAGCCTGGTCTGGGCTGTATTTGCAGCCCAGTGAGGCTTGGTTCCCATCTTTGAGGCTGCATTCTGTTTATAGGGGAACCCAATCATCAATGGGCTGCCCTACCCACTGAAACACGGGGAAAGAAGTCCCTTATCCTTTTTTTTACAATTGCGCTGCACAGAACCGCATGGTATTGTGGCATCATGCAGGTTGGCATGTGTGGAAATGCAGTGCTTTCTCTCGCATGTCAGGAGACACCCAATGAAGTGAACCTAGCCTGACTGTGGCATCGGCACAGGAAGTCTCTGCTGCACTTGCAGCCCAGGTACTGCTGTACCCCAGCTCGGTTTCCACTGCATTTGCAGCCTAGTCACCTTTGTACTCATAGCCAAAGTCTCTGTTGCACTTCAACCTAGTCTTTTCTGCACTCACAGCCAGTTACTGCTGCACCTCTGTCTGGTCTCAACTGCACCCATAGCCTAGTCATCACTTCACCTCTAGCCAAGTGTTTGATGCACCTCAACTTAGTCTTTGCTGCACTCATGGCTCAGTCACTGCTGCACCTGCCACTCAGTCTTCACTGCACCCACAGCCAAGTCACCGCTGCCCGAGAGAGAGAGAGATATCATGGACAGAAGATACACCAAGCATGAGCTGATCATACTTTAGGAGGAATAGGTAAAGTGGGGCTGAGCATAGGGGAAGATGATTTTGGCAGGGTATAAGGGAGATAGAAAACATTGGTGTTGGGGCAAATAAGCTGTTCACTTGGGGTATTTTTCGTAAAGTGTAAATTCCATTCCAAACGTGCAAGGAAAACAAAAAAAACAGCTTCTTTCCTTGCACATGATTGGATGGTGGAAATCAGCAGAAACTTGCCTCATTCGGTTTGCTCTGCGTATAATTTCCTTGCAAAGTGAACAGTCTATGTGTCTTTAGTTAATCAGCCCCATTGTCTAACACTAAAAAGTGAAGAAAAGGAGGCAGAGAAGGACAAGAAAGTAGACTGAGAGGATAAGACATTCTCATCATTTCGCTAGATGTATGAAGTCTCAGTAGAGCTATTTGCCCCAGCCATGACACAACTAACAGAAGTCTAACTTGGCCAAAGAGTTGGGAAGTAGAACGGAAAAGATTCTCTTATGCAGAAATCCAGAATTTTTATGAAATCTCAGGTGGTATTTAATATCTGCTTGGGAGTGAGTCTTTACTATGACAGACGGGGAACAGAGGTAGCAGCGTATGGAGACAACTTACCACAGATACAAAAGCATAGAAAAGAATGGGGAGTGTGAGACACTGAAAACCAAAAAGCAATTTAAAGGCAGCAGACAGAGCTCAGAAGTGAGGTATTTTTAAATATTATGAGATCAGAAAATGTGTAGTGCTGAAACACTGAAGTTCTTTTTTGTTAAAGAAATTGGGGTACCAAAGAACATTGTGGAAACTGGAGGGGGCTGCCAGAGAGCATAGTATGGGTGGCTGGGGTTTGTTGCCAGAAGATGTAGTGCAGGCAGAGGTGGTAGTGCTGCCAAAGGAGCTTCTGAAGACAATGTGAGAGAGCTGCAAAAGAAGCTAGGATAGACATTTAGGGAAAAATCTGAAAAGCAGGGGTGTGGGGAGTGTGCAGTTTGTGGACACTGCTAAGAGAGCAATGTGTCCTGGAAACATGGACAATGATGATAAAAAAATGTCTGTGCCAGGGAGTTCAAGTTAGTCAGGAATGTGCGTGTTGGAGACTTTAAACACTTTTGAAGGGGTGAGATATTAGAGGAGGTGCTTATGCTTTTCTGGTACATTCATTCCAGGTGGTGGAATCCAACAGCATTAAAAACAAAAGTTACAATTTATTCTTAAAGTACACAGGAGTATGGATTGAGAATGACATGTACTGTAAACAGTTGAATATAGTTGAGCATCATCATGTGCTATGAGCACATGGAGAGGGCTGATCACTTAGATCTGGACTTTATTTTATGCTTTGGCACTCACAAAAAATACTGTTAGAATTCTGAGTGAAAAGTGGAGATTTTAATAGTATTTAATAATAATATATAAGAATATATGATATACTGTAGGACAGTGGTCTCAAAACTGCAGCCCGGTGCCGGATCCAGCCCTTGGGGCATTATTCCTCCCACTGATATTAACAAAGGGGCATAACTCCTGCCACTGACACCAATGATGGGTAATATTCCTCCCACTGACACCAGTAATGAGACACTATTCTGCTCACTGACACCATTGATGGGGGACTATTCCTCCCACT
This sequence comes from Aquarana catesbeiana, assembly GCF_042186555.1. Lineage (NCBI taxonomy): Eukaryota > Metazoa > Chordata > Amphibia > Anura > Ranidae > Aquarana > Aquarana catesbeiana. The sequence goes on from NC_133324.1 coordinate 684,391,388, forward strand.
GACACCAATAATGAGGCACTATTCCTCTCACTGACACCAATGATGAGGCACTATTCTCCCGACTGACACCAATAATGGGGCACTAGTTCTACCACAGACACCAATAATGGGGCACTTTTGCTCCCACTGATACCAATGATGGGGCACTGTTACCAACACCAGGACATTTTCTACTCCCACTGGCCACAGTCTGGCCCCTTTTAAAGTGTGAAGGATAGTAAACTGACCCTATGTTTAGAAAGTTTGGAGACCCCTGCTGTAGGATTTAATTACAACTGATATTTTGCCTAATAAACCAAGAACATAATGAACCATTAATGTATTTAATACCCCATGAATATTATAAACTGATCTTATACGATGAGATTGTTAGATGCCTCTTTAAGGATACATCCTTCCGGGTATTAGGAAGCTATATAAAAATTATTTTTCTTATATAACTTTTAACATCTGTGTTTCCTTAAAAATAACCTTATCCTATACTGTGGCCATACTGCAAAAAAACAAACAAAAAAACCTCATTACATTTTAAAAGTACAGCCATTTACACTGTGCAACGCAAAAACAATAAATGGGAGTTGTGGAAAACAAAAACTCTAGAAAACAAAGTCACATTACCAGCTCTTCTCCAATCATAGAGTTCTCTCTGATACGTTAAGCAAACAGAATTCCATTGAGTACCACAGGCTCAATACCAAGGCCTGTATTGTATAAATGGACTGTTCTTCATTATAAACCAGCTCTTAGTTTCAACATTTCAGAATTTTGCCATTCTGGATACCTGGACATTCAGTTTAAAATAGCGTTATCACTGCTTCCGGAAGTGACTTGTGAGCAGGGATTGTACTGTACTTGCTGTGTGGGTTGGTTTGCTTTGGACCAAAGGATAGATGAATGCTGTTGATTCCTCTGTGTAAGCACTTTGGAGGGCTATAAGGGTTATTTCGGTTGGATATGTTATAGTGTATTTAGTCACCATATTGTGTATTTGATGAGCTCTACTGGAGCTGGAGGTGATTCAAACATAGACTGATATGATAGTAGCAAGCAGAACTAAAGGACAAGCAGAGAAGGGATATGCTGAAGCAATGGAATTATGTTTGACATGCAGAGTGTGAAAGGAGCAGGTCTTGTTTATTGCTGATGCTGCATTTGGATAACAAACATTTACATCAACCAAATTTGATTTCCTAAGACATTTAAAATTAGTAATCCAACAGTCTTACCCTATAATTATAAGAAGAGACAACTATATTTGAAAAGCCTTTGAGTTTTCATGCATCTTAAGATCTGGATAAATAGCTTTTTGTATATTTATTAGAAAAAACATGAATTTTGTTAGGTAGCAACATTATGGAGTTATATGGTTTATACATGATTATATAATGACAGTGGATGGAGTAATAAAAAGTTATAATCATTATGATCAAATTGCAGTATTTATTACTTTGTTGCTTACATTGTGAAAAGTTCCTTTCATTTCCATATTTCCATTAAACTTTCATTTTCTCTCTGGTAAAGCAAAGGAACACCAACTCTGTGCAAAGTGTGAAAAAATAATGAGCCAAACTGGATGAAGTAAAATGTGGAGCCAATATTTGTTTAATTACATTTGCTAACCAGCTGATAACCTGGAGACAGTGCCAGCTGCCTGCATTAATACAGAGTTTGGTTGAATAAGGATAGTCTAATTACATTACAAATTCTGAAGTTACAGCTGCAAAAAAAAAAAAAAAGAAAGTTTTAGCAAAAAAATATTTAAAGGTTCTGATAAAAAAGAATGGTAAACTTTTATGAAGCAAGGTTACATGTACAGTATATGCCGTGTCTTTCCCTGAGCGTGAGACGCAGTAGGAACTACATACTGAAAATTACAATTCAAACTTTTCTCTACAGCTGTAGCTAAGGAGATGAGGATAAAATTGCATTGTGTGTAAAGGCTAATTAGAGAATCTAGAGAAACAAGAAAGTGTTTGACTCAGGCTGCTTTTGCAAGATCAAATATTTATGGAACATCATTTTACTTCCAAATGGTGCATCCAAAAACAAAACTTAGACACAGGTACATAACTATTCATTCATCGTGCATACTTATGAGTGAATTTTGTGTTTTGCCAAAAAAGTCCTATATTCATTTCTGTTTACATGCTCATGCAGATGCAAAAATATTTATCTGCCGAAAGTGAATCTCAAAGGTTCTAAATAAAATACAGCTGGATGTTGCCTGGAAGTGAAATAGTAGTACATTATTACTGTAGTTGTTGAGCAGGAGGAGAGAGAACTTGGAGAAAAGGGCCGCCATATTGGTGAGTAAACTACCTCTTCTCTTGCAGGGAGTTAGCTGAATTTTTTTAGAACCTGACAGGGTTGCTTTCAAAAGTGATGACAGTGACTTCATACAGTATACTGTAGTCAGAATAGTTTGTTCTGATTTATTTTAATGAGTTACTTGCAACTACACACAAGAATTGCATTTTTTTTTTACTGTTTTAGGCGAAGTTCATATGGGCAGAGGGCTGCAGTAAGAAACTGGCCTTTGCATCATGGTAGTTTACCTTATCGCTGAATGAAGAGGTTCAGACTAGTGCATGTGCACTGTTTTGGGGTGCAAAGTGCTAGTTTTAATTCAGCATAGTGTGTTCTTCAGACATTTTGCCTGTCAAATGCACTGAATAAAGTCAATGGGAATGTAATACAACCAAAGTTGCAAACGCAACTAAGCCTATTGCAGTGTGATATTTTAATGTAAAATGCCCCCTTTGGATCGAAAAACAGGTGCTTAAGGAGGCAGCGATATCATTTCCTGAATGCCTGTAAACAAGCTTTAAACCACAAACTGATAAGTGATCCACCATGGATCACCAGAACCTGCTGCCCATGTGAAACAATCCTTACTGAATAACTTATGGTATATTTGAAAAAAGTTCACCTTTATCACATAGTGGAAACATTTTCAAAACAATGGTGATTACTCTCAAGAAACAAGGGTTGTCTCCTGATGTCTTTGGGAACCATTTTGCCTCTTGAAGACCTCATGTCAATGGGCATCTGAACCAGTGCAAAGTAAATTCCAGTGTTTTTCCCTGCCTGAAAAAATGGACAGCCGTGAACAGCTATTCATGTCTGTGGGAAACTGTATGCTGCATCTGGACTTCACGGACAGAAAAAGACGCTGATATTTACATGAAGAAATAGATCTACTGATACATGAGGAGGGTTTCAACACCATAGGAGCATCAGAAATCTGGTTTATCAGCTCACATAACTGGCTTTCGACTGCCCAAGGTTATTTCCTGTATTGAAGTGATAGAGTAGGTAGAAGAGGGGGAGGGGTGTGCATGTTTGTCATGAGTGATTTGCTAGTGAACACAAGGGATGACATTGCTAACTGGGCAAGCGAGGAGGTGGAATCCTTGTGGCTCGAGCTTCAAAGGGAAAAAATAAAAGGGAAATTAAAAGGGGGTGTATGCTTCAGGTTCCTGAACCTGAAGGGTTTCCTATCACAGTTAGAAATGGTGGCAAAGTAAGGAAATGCTATTATCATGGGTACTTAAATTATCTGGATATTGACTGGGCAGACTAAATTGCTCCGTCATCTAACGTTCTTAATTTCTTGCAGGAAAACTTTGTGTGCCAACTAGTGGATGCCTCAACTAGAAATATGACTTTGCTTGGCCTACTAATTACAAACAACACACAGCTGATTGCAGATGTGGAATAAAGGGATATCCTGGGAAATAGCAATCACAGGGTAATTATGTTCATTGTAAATCATAGGAAAGGAGTAGGACAAGAATGTTAAATTTCAAGAGAGACAACTTTACATATTTCAAGGCACTAAAATGGGAAGATATTCTACAAACAAAAAACACTGAGGAAAAAATGGGAGTGCCTTAAGAACATATTAACTAATGGCATTAGCCAGTGCATTCCAATTGGAAACAACTGTAAAAGAACTAAAGTAAAACCTGGGTGGCTAAATTCAAGCATATTAAAGATTAACAACTGTTCTTTAAAAAATGTAAGGCCAAGAGGTCATCATCGGCATTCCAACACTACAAAGCATGCAATAAGAAATGTAAAAGCACGATTGGGGCAGCGAAAATAGACCACCAGAGACACATAGCAGAGGAGAGTAAAGGAATCCCTAAAAATGTTAAAAAACAATTAATAGAAAAAAGGGCAAAGTCAGAGCATAGAGGCGTAATAAATGATAGTAAGGAGAAATTGGTTACAAGTGACAAGGTGAAGATAACTGTGTTAAATTAACAAGACTGTAGTGTTAGCCACAAGGGTACATTGTTTGTTACTAACAGAAGCCAATATTCAAAAAAGACTTGAAAAACTTAAGGTGAATAAATCACCAGGAACAGATGGCTTATACCCGAGAGTCCTTAAAGAGACATGAACACTCAATGAAGTTGGACGAGAAGCAGTTTAGCCTTAAAGGATATGTAAACCTTCCTTTTTAAAAACAAACATGTCATACTTACCTCCTCTGTGCAGTTAGTTTTGCACAGAATGGCCCCGATCCTCCTCTTCTGGGGTCCCTCAGTGGCGATCCTGGCTCTTTCTCTTCTTGAGTGCCCCGTCAGAGAAGCGCTCTCCCTCGGGACTCCCGTGTGGGCACGCTCCCGCGTCCTGCTGCTGCATCCATTGACAAAGACAGCAGGACTCGGCTCCGACCCCCCACTGCGGTAGTGTGGCAGCATTAACAGAGGCACCCGAAGGCAATTTTTCCCCCATGGCGGACACAGGAAGCACCTAGGACCACTGAATTTTAAATTTCTATAGTTTACAGATAGTATGGTATATCTTCTGACAATCATCTATAAGGTGTGTAGTGCAAAGAAACACAAGAGAAAAAGGAAAAGGTGGGAAGAGAGGGCGAGAGAGGGGAGGGGGGAATTTGGGGGGGTGAGGGAGGGAGGGGAATGGGGGTTTTGGGGGGACAAAGGGGGGAAGAAGGGGGAAAGGAGAAAGGGGGGGAGAAGAGGTGGGGAAAGGGGGAAAAAAAACTCTTTTTCAAACCCCCACTCCCTCCCTCACCCCCCCAAATTCCCCCCTCCCATCTCTCGCCCTCTCTTCCCACATTTTCTTTTTTCCTTGCACTACACACCTTATTGTCACAGACGATTGTCAGAAGATATACCATACTATCTGTAAACTGTATAAATTTAAAATGTAGTGGTCTTGGTGCTTCCCGTGTCCGCCGTGGTGGGAAAATTGCCATCGGGTGCCTCTGTTAATGCTGCCACACTACTGCAGTCTCCCCCCTCTCTAAGTAAGCAGTGCCTATGTATCCCTCTCAGAACTCACATCAATTTTATATGATATTAAAGCGGAGTTCCAATTAAAAAAAAATATTTAAAGTCAGCAGCTACAAATACTGCAGCAGCTGACTTTTAATATTCGGACACTTACCCGTCCCAGGGTCCAGCGATGCGGAGGAACAAAGCCCCGCACATCTCCCCCTCCTCTCTGCGGCACCGGCATTGTCACTGTGGGTGCCTGGCGAGTCGCGCTGCACGCTGTGACTGGCCGGGCAATCATCTGGGACACGTGACATGTCCCAGATGATTGCCGAGAGGGAGGGGGGAGAGGTGATCTTCCTTCTGGCGCCGTGGTGCCCCGGGAGGAAGTGGGAGCGGAAACCCTCTAAAAAGAGGGTTTCCGCTCCCCCCCCAAAAAAATGACATGCCAAATGTGGCATGTCAGGGGGTCACCTTCCCTCAAAGTCAAAGCGGTGTAACTCCGCTTTAAAGAACATAACCTTCATGTTTTGAAATATATATCAATGTCATAAATAATGGTTTAAACATGAAATTATGATTATGATTTATCTCAATAGATGCTTATGACTGGCTCCTTCTGAAGAAGCAGCAATTGCTGCAAAACTAGTTAAGGATTATCGCCAAGACGCATCATATTCGACACCCCACTTCAACACAGGGGGTCACCTTCATTTCATTTTTTGTATAATTATTTGAAGCAGCATAAAAGGCTGTAATTATCAACTGTACCTAACTATTTTGTCAATGTGGTTTTGTCCCACAATATTTTATATTCTATATGCTATTACATTTATTTTATATAAAACTATACATATCCTTGTCTATGTCCTTGAGGTACCGAGATAGTCCAAACTTTTCTCCCTTTTTCCAGGGGCACTTCTGAGGTGAAGCCAGGCACCAATTTCTAACCCCTTTAAACTGTGTAAAGAGTTCTTTACTATTAGAGTAGTAAGGATGTGGAACTCCATTCCATAATCGGTGGTGTCAGTGGGGAGTTTAGACAATTTCAAAAAACCTTTAGATGGGCATCTTAGCGAACACAATGTACAAGGATATGGGAAATGGTAGAGACATACACACACACAGGTTGAACTGGATGGACTGGAGTTTTTATTCAAGTGTACCAACTATGTAACACTGCATGGGCTCAAATACCCATGTGCAAGAGGCCTACAATAGACCCAATGATTCCCAAAGACTTCAGGAGACAGCTGTTGTTTTTAGGCATAATCTACTGGGTTGTAATTGTAAATTCTCTATATGAATCAATAAGCCAGTGTTGCTAGCAAGGGATCATAAAATCTGCTTCAAATGGGTGAATTAGGGAGTTCTTCCAAGTTTATAGCTGTTTTGATAAAAACAATTGTATCCCTCTGGCCGGTAAATTTTTCAAATTTCCCAACAAGCAAGCAATGCTTTATGTAATTATGCAAAAGAGCAATAAAAAACACAACCAAAACAGTTTTTATCATGACTAGGATTTGTGACTAAAGAAAGCTTTAGGCTGGGTTAACACCTCCGACGGATGCGGCTCGCAGCAGGGGTCCAGTGCATCTCTGTTCTCCATTTCAGGGACGAATCAGGGCTGAATTTTTGCCTGAACTCGGCCCTGAAATGGAGCCAAAGATGCACAGCCGCTCTGCAGCCACAACGGAGATATGTGAACTGGCTCCATAGGGAGTCGGTCACAATCTCCTGTCATGCAAATTGGATTCCGGGAAACCCGAATCCAATTCGCATAGGTGTGAACCCAGCCTCAGGCCTCATGCACACTTGACAGTTTTGCAGCTGATTCTAGGGGTATCTAGTGTTTTTTTTTTTTTTTTTTTACTGCCTTTAAACTCCCCTGCATGGTATACTACAGTTGCAATAAAAAATATGTGAACCCTTTTGAAATGATATGGATTTCTGCACAAATTGGTCATAAAATGTGATCTGATCTTCATCTAAGTCACAACAATAGACAATCACAGTCTACTTGAACTAATAACACACAAAGAATTAAATGTTATCATGTTTTTATTGAACACACCATGTAAACATTCACAGTGCAGGTGGAAAAAGTATATGAACCCTTGGATTTAATAACTGGTTGAACCTCCTTTGGCAGCAATAACTTCAACCAAGCGTTTCCTGTAGTTGCAGATCAGACGTGCACGACGGTCAGGAGTAATTCTTGACCATTCCTCTTTACAGAACTGTTTCAGTTCAGCAATATTCTTGCCATGTCTGGTGTGAATCGCTTTCTTGAGGTCATGCCACAGCATCTCAATCGGGTTGAGGTCAGGACTCTGACTGGTCCACTCCAGAAGACATATTTTCTTCTGTTTAAGCCATTCTGTTGTTGATTTACTTCTATGCTTTGGGTCATTGTCCTGTTGCAACACCCATCTTCTGTTGAGCTTCAGCTGGTGGACAGATGGCCTTAAGTTCTCCTGCAAAATGTCTTGATAAACTTGGGAATTAATTTTTCCTTCGATGATAGCAATCCGTCCAAGCCCTGACACAGTAAAGCAGCCCCAAACCATGATGCCCCCACCACCATACTTCACAGTTGGGAGGAGGTTTTGATGTTGGTGTGCTGTGCCTCTTTTTCTCCACACATAGTGTTGTGTGTTTCTTCCATACAACTCAACTTTGGTTTCATCTGTCCACAGAATATTTTGCCAGTACTGCTGTAGAACATCCAGGTGCTCTTGTGCAAACTGTAAACGTGCAGCAATTTTTTTGGACAGCAATGGCTTCCTCTGTGGTATTCTCCCATGAAATCCATTCTTATTTAGTGTTTTACGTATCGTAGATTCGCTAACAGGGATGTTAGCATATGCCAGAGACTTTTGTAAGTCTTTAGCTGACACTCTAGGATTCTTCTTCACCTCATTGAGCAGTCTGCGCTGTGCTCTTGCAGTCATCTTTACAGGATGCCCACCCCTAGGGAGAGTAGCAGCAGTGCTGAACTTTCTCCATTTATAGACAATTTGTCTTACCGTGGACTGATGAACAGCAAGGCTTTTGAAGATACTTTTATAACCCTTTCCAGCTTTATGCAAGTCAACATTTCTTAATCGTAGGTCTTCTGAGAGCTCTTTTGTGCGAGGCAACATTCACATCAGGCAATGCATCTTGTGAAAAGCAAACCCAGAATTGGTGTGTGCTTTTTATAGGGCAGGGCAGCTGTAACCAACACCTCCAATCTCATCTCATTGATTGGACTCCAGTTGGCTGACACCTCACTCCAATTAGCTCTTGGAGATCTCATTAGTCTAGGGGTTCACATACTTTTTCCACCTGCACTGTGAATGTTTACATGGTGTGTTCAATAAAAACATGGTAACATTTAATTCTTTGTGTGTTATTAGTTTAAGCAGACTGTGATTGTCTATTGTTGTGACTTAGATGAAGATCAGATCACATTTTATGACCAATTTGTGCAGAAATCCATATAATTCCAAAAGGGTTCACATACTTTTTATTGCAACTGTATGTGTCCATGCACGCATAGGCATGTAGCAGTTTTTAGTGGCAGGGGCTTTTAGAGGCAGAAAAAAACCCACACTGCCAGGGCGTCCAAGAGCAGCAGCGTTTTGGCAGAAAAAACACTTGATGCTATGCGTGTTTAGCATTTGAGTATTAATTTCAATAGCCAGATAAAATGATTATTCTGGCCAAAGAAATGAATTTTTGCCCAAGCGCTTGACGACCTATATATGCGCCTAAACACATTACTCGCTTTTACAAGCATCAGGCGTTTTTTCTGCCAAAACGCTGCAGCCAGGGTGAAAGGCTTCCAGGAGAGTTTGCAAAACGTCCTGTGTGCATGAGGCCTTAGGCTCGGTTCACACTGGGGCGACTTGGGATCCGACTTGTACGCCCTCAAGTCGCCCCAAGTCGCCCCAGAAATAGTTTTGATGGGAGTTAACGCTAGTGTCTTAATAGACACTACTGAAGTCGCTCCGACTTCAGAGCGTACTCCCTGTATTACTTTGATCCGACTTGGTAGGCGACCTGTACCATAGAAATCAATGGAAGTCGCCTCCAAGTCGGATCTCTCTGTAAAGTCAAGCGACTTTGCAGGGAAAACCCCTCCCTCCCCCCCTCCCTCCCAGAGAGCTGATTGGCCACAGGCGAAGTCGCCTGTCATGGAGGCGACTTCAAGTCGCCTCGTAATTTGCCGAAGTCGCGTCGGAGTTGCGTCGAAGTCGCGTCGAGGTCGCGTCGAAGCCGCCTTGCAAAGTCGCGCTAAAGTCGTGTTGCCCATGTGTGAACCGACCCTTACTGATAAGATGTTGTAGCAATAAATAGGCAATATATAATTCATGACCTTTTGCAACCGATCACTCCAGTGCCCCCATATTAGAAAAAAATACTATGCACTGTGTAGACAATTTTGATCTAATCCAAAGGATTTTGTGGTTTGTTCCTGTTTGAACACATTTTTAGCTATTAGCGTCACTTTCCTAAACACAGTAAAGCAATAATACTGGTTGTAAAATAAATATTTTTTTTTCATTATTTAGTTTACATTGCTGTATTTAGCATAATGTAGCTGTTAAACATTCAGTAAACCCAAAAAGGTCATTTAATATTTTTATACGAATACATGGGAAAAACTAAACACACGTCACTAGAAACAGCCGTTCACTGTATTTTTAACATATACAGAACGTCATTAATTCTATTGGCCTCAGATAATACAAAAAAAAAAAAAAAGGAGGGGTTGGTTTTGCTGAAAGCCAGCAGATTTCAATGTCCTTAAAGCTTAAATAAAGTGACAGAAATAGATATGCAGCCAGATGGACATTATATTAACAACTAGGGATGAGCCGAACACCCCCCGGTTCGGTTCGCACCAGAACCTGAGAACAGACCGAAAATTCTCACGAACGTTAGAACCCCATTTGGGGACCCGGGTCCTGCCCCAGGGGACATGTATCAATGCAAAAAAAACTTTTAAAAACGGCCGTTGTTTCGGGAGCAGTGATTTTAATGATGCTTAAAGTAAAAAAAAAAAAAGTGAAATATTCCTTTAAATATCATACATGGGGGGTGTCTATAGTATGCCTGTAAAGTGGCGCGTGTTTCCCGTGCTTAGAACAGTCCCTGCACAAAATGTCATTTTTAAATGAAAAAAAGTCATGCTTGCGGCTTTAATGTAATGTCGGGTCCTGGCAATATGGATGAATATCAGTGAGGCAAACAGCATGGGTACCCCCCAGTCCATTACCAGGCCCTTTGGGTCTTGTATAGATATTAAGGGGAATCCCGCACCCAAATTAAAAAGGAAAGGTGTGGGGCCCCCAGGCCCTATATACTCTGAACAGCAGTATACAGGTGGTGCAAACAAGACAGGGACTGTAGGTTTGTTGTTAAGTAGAATCTGTTTGTAATTTTGAACTGGTACATTTTTAACGTGTTTAGCTCCAGCCAAAAAAATCTATTTTAAGCTTTTTGGAAAACCTAGGGAAGGGTTTTCACCCCTATGACATTTGTTTTGCTGTCTGTGCTCTTCTTCAGAAGGTTTCATCTCACTTTTTGTCCCAATGACAAATGTTTTTTGAAAATTTGGGTTTTTTTGTGAAACAAGGATTGGTGATAAAGCATCAGTGGAAAGGAGAAAGGTTTTCCCATATTAACTCTTACAGGAGAGAATTTCCCTTCCTAGGGGTAGATTTCATCTCACTTCCTGTTGTCTCCTTCCATTTGCAAGTAGGAGTCGTTTGTAAGGTGGATGTTTGAAAGTAGGGGCCTGCACTATATACTCAGCAGAAATTTGGGCCTTAGGTGTTGTTGTGGCCACAACACTGTAAACCCTCACAGGGACCTGCTGTGAAATATTAGATCAAGGATTGTAATTACATGCCCCTGTTGAACAGGGGCAGAAAAATTGGGCCTTTGGTGGTGGTGCTGGTGCCACAACACTGTAAGTTCTCACAGATACTCTTGGTGGGCGCAGAAACGGGCCCTGCTGTGAAATATTAGATCAAGAATTCTATTTACATGTCCCTGTTGAACAGGGGCTGAAAAATTGGGCCTTAGGCACTGGTGCTGGTTCCACAACACTGGAACCCCTCACAGATACTCTAGTTGGAGCGCAGGAACTAGCCCTGCTGCAAAGAATTGCATCAAAAATTGTAATTATACGCCCCTGTTAAACAGGGGCTGAAAAATTGGGCCTTAGGCACTGGTGCTGGTGCCACAACACTGCAACCCCTCACAGATACTCTAGTTGGAGCGCAGGAACTAGCCCTGCTGCAAAGAATTGCATGAAAAATTGCAATTACATGTCCCTGTTAAACAGGGGCTGAAAAATTGGGCCTTAGGCACTGGTGGTGGGACTGGTGGCGCCCAGAACCAAAAATGTGCTTACAAGCTATCATCATGATCATTGAGGAGGAAGAGGATAATTACTCGGTATAACAGGATAGTCACTCAGCATCAGCATAGGCAGTCTTTGAAGGGATCTGGCATTTCAAAAAAATGTATTCGGTTACATCAGCATCAGGTGCTTGGTAGCTGGTGGTGATCCAAGACTGATTCATTTTTATGAAGGTCAGTCGATCGACCGAGTCGGTGGACAGGCGCACCCTGTGACCGGTTACAAAGCCTCCAGCAGCACTGAATGTGTGTTCCGAAAGAACGCTGGATGCAGGACAGGCCAGTAGCTCAATTGCATACTGTGCAAGCTCTGGCCAGTGATCCATCCTCAAGACACCAGTAACCCAGAGGATTTTCGGTGGGAAAGGTGTCCAAGTCAGATCTGGCGATGGTTGCTGGAACCGATACTACCTTTGGGCTGCGGACTAAAAAATTGTCTGAACGCATCGGTCAGACGGCCACCTTCTCCACTGCTCCTTCTTTGACTGACCGAAGCCTCAGCAACACGTTGTCCAGAAACAGGAGTTTGTAACCTCCCAGTCTCTGAGAACGCGTTGCACAGACCTTTCTGCAAGGCCTCCCGAAGATGTTTCATCCTCTGCTACCTCTGCGACGGCAAGATAAGGTCCGCAACCTTACCCTTGTAACGTGGATCAAGGAGGGTTGCCAGCCAGTATTGTTCCTTCTCCTTGATACCACGAATAGGAGGATCCTTCCTCAGGCTTTGCAGGATCAGGGAGGCCATGCAGCGTAGGTTTGCTGAGGCATTCGGTCCGGAGTTCTCTGGGTCACTAAGGACATGATCCGCAGCCACCTCCTCCCAGCCACGTACAAGTCCATGTGTTTCTTGGGACTGTAAATGATCCCTTAAAGACTGCTGCTGATGCTGAGTGCCAGGCTCCACCTCCATACTGACACAATCCTCCTCCTCTTCCTGCCTCTGTTCTGCCTCAAGTGCCCTGTCCATTATTCCACGCAGCGTGTGCTCCAACAGGTGGACAAAGGGGACAGTGTCACTGATGCATGCACTGTCACAGCTCACCATCCTCGTGGCCTCCTCAAATGGTGACAGGACAGTGCATGCATCCCTGATCATGGCCCACTGGCATGGGGAAATAAAACCAAGCTCCCCTGACCCTGTCCTGGTGCCATTGTCGCACAGGTACTCATTGATGGCCCTCTGCTGCATGTGCAGCTACTGCAGCATGGTCAATGTTGAGTTCCACCTAGTGGGCATGTCACAGATTAGGCAGTTCTTCGGCAGGTTAAATTCCTTTTGGAGGTCTGCCAGCCGAGCTCTGGCATTATACGACTGACGGAAATGCACACAGACTTTCCTGGCCTGCCTCAGGACATCCTGTAAGCCCGGGTACCTGCCCAAGAACCGCTACACCACCAAGTTAAGGACGTGAGCCAAACAGGGCACATGGGTCATTTGTCCCTGTTGGAGGGCAGAGAGGAGGTTGGTGCCATTGTCGCAAACCACCATCCCTGCCTTAAGTTGGCGTGGCGTCAACCACCTCTGAACCTGCCCCTGCAGAGCTGACAGAACCTCTGCCCCATTGTGGCTCCTGTCCCCCAAGCACACCAGCTCAAGCACCGCATGACATCTTTTGGCCTGCATACTTGAGTAGCCCCTTGAACGCCTACGGAGCACCGCTGGTTCTGAGGACAAAGCACAGGAAGAGGCCATGGAGGAAGAAGAAGAGGAGGGGGTGGAGGAGAGAGGTGTGTCAGAATCATTAGTAGTGGCATTTTGGAGGCGTGGTGGCGGAACAACCTCCAACACTACTGCACCTTCTCCTGCAACCTTCCCAGCTGCCAGCAGAGTCACCCAATGCGCGGTGAAACTTAGGTAACTTCCCTGTCCATGCCTGCTGGACCATGAGTCAGCGGTAGTATGCACCTTACCGATGACCGCCCTGTCCAGCGAGGTGTTTGGGTACCTGCCACTGAGGAACAGCACATTCCACAAACTCACGGAAGGGGGCAGAGTCTACCAACTGAAAAGGTAGCAGTTGAAGTGCTAGCAATTTTGCCAAACTAGCATTCAATCGCTGGGCATGTGGATGACTGGGAGCAAACTTCTTTCGGTGGTGCAGCATCTGGGGCAGGGAAATTTGCCTGGTACAATCTGACGTCGGTGTACCAAAAGCAGATTGCCCACAAGTACTTGGCTGTGACACACCTAATTCTACACCTTAATTCCTCTCAGTGCAGGTCTCAGAGAGGACTGAAGGTATAGTGGGTTTGGAGATCTTAGCTGATGAGGAGCAAGGAGAGGTCCTCTTTGTTCTTTGGTGTGGGTCTTTTAGATACGCTTGCCAATGAACTGCATGGCAGGTCAACATATGTCTGGTCAAGCATGTGGTGCCCAAGCGGGAGATGTTTTGGCCACGTGAGTTACGCTTGAGACATATGTTGCAATCAGCAGCGGTGCAATCTGATGCACTCGTTTCAAAAAAGGCCCACACCAAAGAACTTTTGGAATAATGCGCAGAGACAGCAGCGCCCTGCACATGCGGAGCTTTGCGTTGTGATGCAGTCAGTGTGCTGCCCTTAGGCTGGTCCCTGGAGGGCATCCTGCCTCGTTGGTGATGTGCCTCCTCCTCCTCCTCCTCCTCTCTCCTATCAGGCACCCACGTTGAGTCAGTGACCTCATCATCCCCTCCCTCCTCATCACTGGAGCAAACCTGGCAGTATGCTACAGCAGGGGGAGCATGACTGCCAGATTGCTGTCCTTCTTGGGCACCCCACCCCCTCTGTCCGTGCTCAGGTTACTGCCTTCATCTAGTTCAGTATCATCATCAGAGCCTTCTAAACGCTGGGCATCCTCCTGGAGCAAGTGCCCAACACTGTAGTCAAACAGTTCGAGGGACTCCTCAGGAGGACATGGTGGGGCTAGGGAAGGAGTCACTGATGCCATTAAGCCGAGGGAAGAGGACGCGTTGGCAGCTGCTTTACCAGACAAAGTACCCTGAGCATGGGTGAGAGAGGATGAGGATGGCTTGGTCATCCACTCGACCAAGTCTTCCGCATGTTGCAGCTCAACACGGCCAGCTGCCAAAAAAAAGGCCAAGCGTGTCCCATGGCCACGTGCTGATGAGGATGCACCGTCTCCATGACCAGCACTGTTGCCTCTAGACACAGAGCCTGCTTGCCCACTTTTATTGGCTTGTGACTGTCTGCCACTCCTTGTTGGCCTTCCAGACATACTAATGGCCTGCAGTGAGATGTAGCTGCACTAAGCTGGGATATATATATATATATATATATATATATATATATATATATATATACAGTATATATACTGATACTGCAGCTAGCAAAATCAACTGCCTGCCTGTAGTATTAGAACACCACCAATCTTCTACAGGTAGCTTTAGGTAGCTGTCCAGAGGTCACACTACACTAACTTGTAGCTTTAGCTGAACACTGTGCAGAGGACACACTGCACTAACGTGTAAAATAATGTAGCTGCCTGCGGTAGTGATAGGATCAGGAAAACACCACCAACCTTCTACAGGTAGCTTTAGCTGAACACTGTGCAGAGGTCGCACTAGACTAACATGTAAATAATGTAGCTGCCTGCGGTAGTGATAGGATCAGGAAAACACCACCAATCTTCTACAGATAGCTTTAGCTGAACAATGTGCAGAGGTCGCACTAGACTAACGTGTACATAATGTAGCTGCCTGCGGTAGTGATAGGATCAGGAAAACACCACCAATCTTCTACAGATAGCTTTAGCTGAACACTGTGCAGAGGTCGCACTAGACTAACGTGTAAATAATGTAGCTGCCTGCGGTCGTGATAGGATCAGGAAAACACCACCAACCTTCTACAGATAGCTTTAGCTGAACACGGGATCACGGGACACAGAACCATAGTAATTACTATGTGGGTTATGCCGCGTACACACGATCTGACTTTCTGGCATACTTGGTCCGGCAGACTTTCCGACGGACTTTGTCCGCCAGATGCGCCGAACTTAAAAACGGACGGACTTGCCCACACATGACCTGACTTTCCGGCGGGCTAGGTCCGCCCGTCTTTCCGACGGACTTTCGCCAGAGTTACGGCGGATTTTCAGAATGAACGGACTTTCCCACACACGGACAAGTCCGTTCATTTTGAACGTGACTCAGGTACGACGGGACTAGAAAAGGAAGTCAACCTTGCCGCTTTTATTGGCGAGATTGACACCTTGCGAGCCCCGTCGCGGCTCATACCAGGCCCTTAGGTCTGGTATGGATTTTAAAGGGAAACCCCTACGCCAAAAAAACGGCGTGGGGTTCCCCCTAAAATCCATACCAGACCCCGATCCGAGCACGCAGCCCGGCCGGTCAGGAAAGGGGGTGGGGACGAGCGAGCGCCCCCCCCTCCTGAACCGTACCAGGCCGCATGCCCTCAACATGGGGGTGGGTGCTTTGGGGGACACGCACCTTGTCCCCATGTTGATGAGAACAAGGGCCTCTTCCCGACAACCCTGGCCGTTGGTTGTCGGGGTCTGCGGGCGGGGGGCTT
Organism: Aquarana catesbeiana; assembly: GCF_042186555.1. Lineage (NCBI taxonomy): Eukaryota > Metazoa > Chordata > Amphibia > Anura > Ranidae > Aquarana > Aquarana catesbeiana. The sequence goes on from NC_133324.1 coordinate 684,407,584, forward strand.
ATCGGAATCCGGGAGCCCCCTATAATAAAAGGGCCCCCAGATCCCGGCCCCCCACCCTATGTGAATGAGTATGGGGTACATGGTACCCCTATCCATTCACCTAGGGAAAAAGTGTCAATAATAAAACACACTACACAGGTTTTTAAAATAATTTATTAAACAGCTCCGGGGGGGTCTTCCTCCGGCTTTGGGGGTCTTCTTCCGGCTTCGGGGGTCCCTCCGGTTCCTCTTCTCCCGGCGTGCGGTTGGTTCATCTCCGCTCTCTCCGGCCTCTTCTCCCGGTGTTCCAGTTCTTCGGCCGGCTCCTCCGCTGTCTTCAAGCCGCTCTTTTGCCAGTGGAGGTCTGGACTTCTGGGCTTCTTGTCTTCTTCCCTCTTCTCTTCTCCAGATGTTGATACGACGCTCTCTCCGGCTGGACTGCTCTCTGAGCGCTCCGTTGTGACTTATATAGGCGGAGACCCCGCCCCCTTATGATGTCACAGTCCCTGGGCATGCTGGGACTGTGATGTTTTAGGGGGCGTGGTCAACATAGTAGGTGAGGTTGAAAAAAGACACAAGTCCATCAAGTCCAACCTATGTGTGTGATTATGTGTCAGTATTACATTACATATCCCTGTATATTGCGGTCATTCAGGTGATTATCTAATAGTTTCTTGAAGCTATCAATGCTCCCCGCTGAGACCACCGCCTGTGGAAGGGAATTCCACATCCTTGCCGCTCTTACAGTAAAGAACCCTCTACGTAGTTTAAGGTTAAACCTCTTTTCTTCTAATTGTAATGAGTGGCCACGAGTCTTATTAAACTCTCTTCTGCGAAAAAGTTTTATCCCTATTGTGGGGTCACCAGTACAGTATTTGTAAATTGAAATCATATCCCCTCTCAAGCGTCTCTTCTCCAGAGAGAATAAGTTCAGTGCTCGCAACCTTTCCTCATAACTAAGATCCTCCAGACCCTTTATTAGCTTTGTTGCCCTTCTTTGTACTCGCTCCATTTCCAGTACGTCCCTCCTGAGGACTGGTGCCCAGAACTGGACAGCATACTCCAGGTGCGTAAAACATCACAGTTCCAGCATGCCCAGGGACTGTGGCATCATAAGGGGGTGGGGTCTCTGCCTATATAAGTCACAGCGGAGCGCTCAGAGAGCAGTCCAGCCGGAGAGAGCGTCGTGTCAACATCTGGAGAAGAGAAGAGGGAAGAAGACAAGAAGACAAGAAGCCCAGAAGTCCGGACCTCCATTGGGAAAAAAGCGGCCTGAAGACAGCGGAGGAGCCGGCCAAAGAACTGGAACACCGGGAGAAGAGGCCGGAGAGAGAGCGGAGAAGTACCAACCGGACGTCGGGAGAAGAGGAACCGGAGGGACCCCCGAAGCTGGAAGAAGACCCCCGAAGCCGGAGGAAGACCCCCCGGAGCTGTTTAATAAATTATTTTAAAAACCTGTGTAGTGTGTTTTATTATTGACACTTTTTCCCTAGGTGAATGGGTAGGGGTACCATGTACCCCATACTCATTCACATAGGGTGGGGGGCCGGGATCTGGGGGCCCTCTTATTATAGGGGGCTCCCGAATTCTGATAAGCCCCCCGCCCACGGACCCCGACAACCAACGGCCAGGGTTGTCGGGAAGAGGCCCTTGTCCTCATCAACATGGGAACAAGGTGCTTTGGGGTGGGGGGGCCCCGCAGGGCACCCCCTCCCCCAAAACACCCACCCCCCCATGTTGAGGGCATGCGGCCTGGTACGGTTCAGGAGGGGGGGGCGCTCGCTCGTCCCCACCCCCTTTCCTGACCGGCCGGGCTGCATGCTCGGATCGGGGTCTAGTATGGATTTTAGGGGGGACCCCACTCCGTTTTTTCGGCGTAGGGGCTTCCCTTTAAAATCCATACCAGACCTAAGGGCCTGGTATGCCCCGCGCTCGCCGCAATAGGAAAATTTGTTTTTCCTATTGCAGCGAGCGCGAAATGCAATACCCTGCCCTTGCGTCGTATCTGGTCCGTTGGACCAGCATACAGACGAGCGGGCTTTCTGTCGGACCAGCACACAGACGAGCGGACTTTCCGTCAGAAACTGAGTCCGATGGAAAGATTTAAAACATGCTTCAAATCTAGGTCCACCGGAGCCTACACACGGTCGGATTGTCCGGCGGATTCTGGTCCACCGGACCAAGTATGCCGGAAAGTCCGCTCGTGTGTACGTGGCATTAGAGTCCACCTTCATGTGCTGGACACCCTAAACAGGAAGTTGCCCCCCAATATAACCCCTCCCATACCGGGAGCATCTCGCTTTCGTAGCAAAGCAATACACGTGTATACTAGAAAGAAGGGCGGGACCTCTGTGTCCCGTGATGTACTTCAAAAGAAAAGGATTTTACAGGTAAGCTGTTATAAAAATCCTATTTTCTTTAATCGTACATCACGGGACACAGAGCCATAGTAATTACTATGTGGAATGTCCCAGAGCAATGCCAACTGAGGGGAGTGAAACACAACAGAATTAGGGCACCATGAGATCAGAGGACTTATATTGCTGCCTGCAGTACACTGCAGCCAAAGGCGACATCCTCATGTCTTTTTACATCCACCTGGTAGAATCTGGTAAATGTATGGATTGAAGACCAAGTTGCGGCCTTGCAGGTTTGAGCCACGGAGGCTTGGTGATGCACTGCCCACGAAGCACTAACAGCCCTAGAGGAGTGTGTTTTGATTTGAGAGGGTAGAAACTACCTCTTTAAGCCATAGGCTAGAATGATTACATGTCGAATCCATTTAGAATAGTAGATTTCCATGCTGCCTGTCCTCTTTTAGAACCTTCAGGCAATAAGAACAAAACATCCGTTTTCCGAATCTGAGCAGTCGTCTTTAAGTAGTCGTCGTCGTTAAGTCTTGAGTGCTTTCACCACCTCAAGAGAATGTAGTGATTTTTCTTCCATAGAACAGGGTTCTGGAAAAAATGAAGATACAATAATATCCTGGTTTAGATAAAAACCTGATACTACCTTCAGTAAAAAGTTAGGATGAGGACGCCATACTACCTTATTCTTGTGAACAATAATAATATGGCTCTTTACAATAAAAAGCAGCCAATTCTGATACCCTTTTTGCAGCAGATATGGTGACCAGAAAAAATAGTTTCCTTGTCAAAAAAGGACCAAGGGAATATGTTGTATCGGTCCAAAAAAAGGCTGTTTTGTATTGCCGCCAAAAACTAAATTCAAGTCCCAAGGGTTCAGGGGTGACCTAGCCGGGGATTAAGCCATGTTACCCCCTGAATAAAGTTACAAACCAAATAAAGAGAAGCAAGTGGTCGTTGAAATAATACCGATAAGACCGAGACCTGTCCTTAGAAAGCACTCAAGGCCAGCTTTATTTCTCACCCCATCTGCAGAAAATCAAGGATTCTACCTTTGACCTATTTCCTGGGGTGCAACCCCTGGTTTCGCACCAGGAGACATATGCTTCCGAGACTCCATAATATATAAGGAGGCCGGCTCCCTTGCATTAATCAAGATAGAAACCACTGAACCTGACAGCCCATGTTTCTTCAGTGTGGGTCTCAATAGCCAAACCGTTAAATTTAGCATTTGTAAAGTAGGATGGAATACCAGACCTTGCGAAAGAAGGTCTGGCCGTGGCGGTAGGGTCTATGGGTCCCCTACTGTCATCTTTACGATCCCTGCATACCAAGATTTCCTGGGCCCCGCTGGAGGCCACAAGAATCACCGACTTCCCTTCCTGCTTCATCCTGCGAAGAATTCGTATATGCAGGCAGAATAGGAGGGAATGCATAAATCAGCGAGAACTGACTCCACGGGAATAGCAAGGCATCTGTTCCGCATGCTAGCGAATCCTTTGTTTTTGACACAAAGTTGTCAATTTCTTTGTTGAACCTGGAAGTAAACAGATCTATGTCTGGGATCCCCCATCTTTGACATATTGACAGGAAGATATCGGGGTGAAGGAACCATTTTACCGGGAACAACTGCTGGCGACTCAAGTAGTCCGCCTGCCAATTTTCTATTCCTAGGATGAAGACCTCCGATAGGCAAAGTACATTGTTTTCTGCCTAAGATAGGATATGATTCACCTTTCTCTGTGCCGCACAACTTCTTGTGCCCCCTTGGTGATTAATATAGGCCATTGCTGTGGCATAGTCGGATTGAATCCTGGCAGGACAATACCGTAAACTGAACGTTCAGGCCCTCAGAACCAAGTGCTCAGCCTGAATTTCTAGAATGATAATAGGCAAGGTCATTTCTGATCTGGGCCACTTCTGTGGTAACTGAAGGAAGGATTTTCCCCTTTGCAGATTTTTGGATATATTTATAAAAGAAAAAATTCGCGCTAGGTGTGTAAATCAATTTTCAAAGTGAATAAAACAATCCTGTGAAAGAATATCCTGCAGCTAAGCACTATAACCTTGATAAAGGGCACTAATAGATAAATACAGAAAAAAGTGCAGCGCTGGATATATACAAAACCCAAATAAATGGTGCTAATAAATGATTATTATATATAAACCATGTACATTGACAATAAATCAAGCACAAATATATGTACCCATGAAAAAGAAGTGCTTCACCATAAGAATACGTGTGTGGTTAATACCACCATAGTGACATATCAAAATAAAATTCAAAAATACAAAACAAAAGTGTCCATAGGAGGTTAATGATTGAAGTGACTTTGTTGTGGAGATAAATTCGTGACTGTCACCGTGATGTACGCCCGTCACCTAATGTGGATTAAAGGCTTACCAGACAGCCTCTGATCAGAGGCATAATAGCATCAACTCGTGGTGATGTCCTCACAGGGAATGAACCTCTTCCAGGGTGGTGAATGTATGTCAGCAAACGATCTCCATAAGCCTCCAGACAGCAACCCAATGAAGAAAAATCACTCCCAAATATCCAAGGGGAAAAGAAAGGAAACTCCAGTAGTGCAGAGCGTTATGATTTTTGGATATTAAGCATAAACTGAGGCTCCAGCCTACAGTACCTGGTATTTCCAGGTGGTCCATCCAGGTGCTAACCAGGCAAGACCCTGCTTAGCCTCCAAGATCAGACGAGATTGGGCGCTTTCAGGGTTATGTGGCCGTAGGCTTTGGAGTCAGACATTGGGAATCTAGAGCTTGAACCCTTTGTTCCAAGCTGAAAGGATAATGTTTTGCAGCAGTCTCGAATTAAACTGAGCATAAGGAATGGCCTCGAATGAAGCCATCATCTTTCCCAACAACCTCATGCAAAGTTGAATAGAAGAATTTATCTTGCTTCAACCACCTAAATCAGTTCCTTTATGGCTCTGATCTTTGCCTGGGGCAAGAATACCCTTTTCTGGGTGTACTTATGATCAGACCCAAGTATCTTAGCCCTTTTCATGGTTTTAAAGAAGATTTCTCCTAGACTGAGAAACCGACCTAGATATTCCAGGTAGTTGAATGTGGTGACCATACTTTGGTCTAAGCGGGCTACCGACTGGACTATCAAGAACAGATCGTCCAGGTAAACCATAATCGTTATACCTTGGGCCCTTAATCTGGCTAGAAGAGGGGCAAGAACCTTTGTAAACACTCAAGGTGCAGTAGCTAGACCGGAAAGCAGAGCTACACACTGAAAATGAAGATTTTCCACCTTTTCCACCAAAAGTAGATATTACTAGTGAGTGAGGAAATAGGCATATGGAGGTATGCATCTTTGACGTAGATTGACGCCAGAAGTTCGCAAAACCACAAATCTACTGTCAGGCGACAGTCGGTTTGTTTGCACATCACTGGTATGCATGCCTTCACAGTGTTCAAGCTGTTTAAGTTCAAGTAGTTGTTAAGATGTTGAATGTATGCAGCTGTTTGTAGCTCCAGATGAATGTCTATAATTTTGGGGGTGGAGCTTTTAACTTTAATCAAGTATAGTTTCAATATTGGCCCATTCTAAAGGGTATGTAGTAGAGTACCTGGGCTTTAGACCCCTTTTGGCGCTCCAGCAGCGCTGCCCATTCATTAAAAAAAAAATAAAAAATTTAGCGACTTTAATCGCATCCCAGTATGGGTCAAAATGTGACAGGTTCTCTTCCATTGCCCAGGACCCTCAAACTGAGGAACTAGGGGCGGGAGAAGACGAATTCCCTCAGGGGACCTTGGTGAGGCTGATGACTCCTCTTCTGAGGTGTCAAATGCGGGAGAATCAGCTGTTTTGAACTTAAGATTGATGGTGGAATTTCTTGTTGAATGGTCCGCTCCACATTTATGTACCCTTAACTGAGTGTTTGGGTTCGCTAAAGCCTCCTCAAGCTCCCCAAAGATGCTGCTTTCAGGACTTTTTTTCCCGTCCTGTAAACACACCGCCCCAGTGTGAAAGCACTCGGGCTTTCACACTGGGGTGGCTTGAGAGGAGCTTTTCAGGTGCTATTTTTAGCGCTAAAATGCCTGAAAGGCACCCCAGTGTGAAAGGGGTCTAAATTGCACCACAAACAGGTGCTGGAGGACTAGGGGAACATTTTATGTAAAACTAAGGGGACACAGTGAGGTTGATTTACTAAAGGCAAACATACTGCGGACTTGCTCTAGATCTGAGGGGAAGCTCTGAAATAAGGAGAAGCTTATCTATCAGCCAATCATGAACAAGCAAAATTCTCTTTTTTTTTTGCCCTGCATGTGATTGAGCATTCTTTGCGGGTGATTTACTAATACTGGAGAGTGCAAAATCTGCTGCAGCTCTGTATAAAAACCAATCAGCTTCCAGGTCTTTTTGTCAAAGCTTAATTGAATAATCTGAAGTTAGAGGCTGGCTATCATGCACAGCTGCACCAGATTTTGTACTCTCCAATTTTAGTAAATTACCACTTTGTAAAGTGAAGCTTTACCTCATTTACTAATCTCTGGAGCAAGTGCGCTTGCAGTGCACAGTATATTTGCATCCAGTAATGGCCCGTACACACGATTCGAATATCATACGACAGATCGTACGTCCATTTTCGCTTAATAGTCACAAGTAGAAATTGAATAGGTAGATAAAGTCACGAAAATTCTCGTACGACAGAAAAAAAAAATCGGAAGTGATGTCATGTGTTGTAATGTATTTGTATTGTATTTTCGGACGACAACTATACTGACTAAACGAAAATCGTATGATCTGGAATCGTATGAGGAAAATTTTCATGCACGTGCGATCGAATAATATCAGATGAACTGTTGTGATAGGATGTCGAAAGTAGTGTACACACGATCCTAAAATCGTACGATTCTTCCTCGGATGACCATTTTCATCCGATATTCGGATCGCGTGTACGGGCCATTAGTCAACCCCAGTGTGTCTCATTTAATAAAATGGTAATATTGCATTTTTGAATTTACATTAGGCATGGGGCACACGGTCATAAACTTTGGTCATGCCCAGTTTAGCTTATCTAAATCCAAAGACAAAAGATTAGTATAATGTAGCTTACTAGTCTTAAAGTGGGGTTCCACCCAAAAAACAAAAATACCTGGAAAAATTCTAAAAAAAAAAACAAAAAAAATTTGGATATTTTTTTTTTTTTCACTTACCTCTAAATGCCTGTTGCTAGGTGGTCCCTCGTAGTCTGCCTGTTCCTTTGCCTGGGCTGGTGACATCACTTCCCCCCCAGGCACAGGAAGGGCTCTGCTCTGCTCCCTCCCTCCTGTCAATCATCTGGGACCCATTACAGGTCCCAGGTGATTGAGCGGCCAATCACGGCGCGCGGCGCCGCTCGCGCATGCGCAGTGGGTGCCAGGCTGTGAAGCCACAGCCCGGCGCCCACAGTTGAAATGCCGGCGCCGACGAGCAGAGGGGGGGGACGAGCGGGGCTTCGATCCCCCGCATCGCTGGACCCAGGGACAGGTGAGTGCCCAATTAAAAGTCAGCAGCTGCAGTATTTGTAGCTGCTGACTTTTAATTTTTTTTTTTTTTTGACGGCCCCCCTGGGTGGAACTCCTCTTTAAGATTTAAAATGATATTAAAGGTTTGTTTGCTATATCAGTGTGCAATAATTGCATGAAAAATCTGACATTCTGGTTGTACCCACGTCGATCCATAGATCAACTTGGTTATAATCAGTCTGCCCATACATGGTTTTAATCTCTGCCAGTCACTGCTGAACCGGCCAAGATTCAAACCCTCTATGGCCAGCTTAAGGACTGGTAAGCTTCAATAGATTCCATTTTTGTTTTTAGATAGGTAAATCATATGTCCAGGACTGGCAAAATCCAGTACAATGACTGAGTTATCTTTGCTAGTTGAACTCCAGGGAAAGGAAAAAAAAAATCTTCTTTGTAGTGGGACTGTCCCCTCACTGCAAGGGATAAATGCTCATTTAGGTCTAGGGAGCTGCAAAAAGCACCTTTACTTTCTTGATCCTTGACTTTCGCAAGTCCTCTCTGGGCTAAAATATCGGTCCCCACAGCCTCCTCTTCCCTATGTTTCACCAGTCGCAGGTCCTCTGATGTCATCAAGTTCAATGCAGAACTTGTAGTCCTGCATTGGGCGTGAGTATGATATAAGGGGCTTTTTGTGGCCCCCTAGACTTAAACAACATTTATCCCCTGCAGTACAGGGACAACCCCCGATAAGGGAAAAGTTTTCCTGTCCCCAGGGATGGGCTTTAATAACAATTACTATCTAAGTATGTATGCGACAGTGATCTATATAAAAAAAAGATACAGTGTAACAGTGTAAATAAAACAAAAGAATTGTTGTAAAAACATTTTGAATACCTTCAAATAATATTGCACACGCAAAAATAAAAAAACACATTTCTTGTGCGCAATGGATACCAACATCATTTTTAACACAGAAACAAAAAGAGACCCTCTGGTGGAACTTTAACTACCTCAATACCAGGCACATACACCCCCTTCATGCCCAAGCCAATTTTCAGCTTTTAGCGCTGTCGCTGTTTAAATGACAAGTGCGCGGTCATGCTACACTGTACCCAAACAAAATGTTTATTATTTTGTTCCCACAAATAGAGCTTTCTATTGGTGGTATTTGATTACCTCTGCGTTTTCTATTTTTTACGAAACAAATAAAAAAAGGACCTAAAATTTTGAAAAAAAAAAGTTTTTCTTTTGTTTTTGTTATAAAATTTTGTAAATAAGTAAGTTTTCTCCTTCACTGATGGGCACTGATAAGGCGGCACTGGCGGGCACTGATAAGGTGGCACCGATGAGGTGGCACTGATGGGCATTGACGATGGGCACTGATGGGTGGCACTGATATGCAGCACTGATGGGCGGCAATGATGGGCACTGATACGTAGCACTGATGGGCACTGATATGTGGCACTGATAGATGTCATTGATAGGCATCACTGATGGCACTGGCACTGGCAGGCATTTGGGATGGGCACTGATTGGCAGCTGCCTGGGCACTGATTGTCATTTCCCTGGTGGTCTAGTGTGACATACCTGGTGGTCTAGTGTGGTGGCCATCCCTGGTGTTCCTGGCGACATCCTGGTGGTCCTGGGTGGGCATCCGAGGGGGGGCTGTGCTGATAAACAATCAGCACAGACCCCCCTGTCAGGAGAGCAGCCTATTGGCTCTCCTCTACTCGTGTCTGTCAGATGCGAGTGAGGAAAAGCCGATCAACGGCTCTTCCTGTTTACATAGTGATCAGCCGTGATTGGACACGGCTGATCACGTGGTAAAGAGCCCCCATCAGAGGCTCTTTACCGTGATCAGTGTGTTGGTGTGTTAGACTGACACACCACACCACCGATCGCCGCAATGCGTGCCCCCACTGGCGCGAGAGAGCAGTTGTTCTGGAGGGCCGTCATATGACGTCCACCCAGAATGAGAGCCACGCCGCCCAGCTGTTATTTGATGGTCGGCGGGTGGCAGGTGGTTAAAGGGCAATGACTCCAAAAAGGGGTATGCAAAAAAAATATATATAAAATATGTAAGTTTAATGATACAAATTCTAAAAGTATAGACACAGCATTAGCTATAGCAAACAGATTACAGAAATGTATAAAAATAATGTAACGCATTGTCTTGTACATTTGGACAGAGTGATACTCAATGCATTTCAAGGTCATGCGTCTTACCTCTTCATCAGGAGAAAGTGGTATGAATATCTATTCTTGGTGTGGATTGCCAGGCTTGGGTCGGGTCCTCCCCTTCCTTGCCCCCCCTTTTGGCCATCACCTGGGGTGGCCTCACCCGTCTCCATTCTCCTTGGGCGTTGTAGGGTCAGCACAGCCATACCTTCTTGCTTTTAAAATTCTTGATGTGACATACCAAGACACCTACTTCTACAAGGTCAGTAGACACTGGCTTTTTTCAATGTATTGATTGCTTGTCTGTATATCGATTTCTGTACCATTATCTGTATACGTATACCATATACCCTTTACTTATTGTTTTTCTTTTCTGCTTTATAAATTGTAGATATCATAGATATTCATACCACTTGCTCCTAATGAAGAGGAAAAACGCATGACCTTGAAACGCGTTGAGTATCACTCTGTCCAAATGTACAAGAGTGATGTAAATTAGTGGTTTCTGATCTCATTATGAACAATATGTTACATTATTTTTATACATTTTTGTAATCTGTTTGATATAGCTAATGCTGTGTCTATGCTTTTAGAATTTGTATTATTAAACTTACATATTTTATATACATATTTTTGCATATGCCTTTTTGGAGTCACTGCCCTTTAAAGTCCCCCCAGAGGGTCTCTTTTTGTTTCTGTGTTCCATATTAGGGATGTGGGCAATTTCTCCTACAGCCCACTAGAACTGAACTATCCTATAAACATAATATTTAAGATTATATAAACTAATGCACATTTTTTTAAAATTACATAAAGCAACAAAGGATGCTGCAAATACAGTCCCTTGGGCACAGCATCCACAATTATTGAAATACCTATTTTTAGCAAAGAATCAATGGCATTTCCCTATTCAAGGCTTTTGCCCTTTCAGTGCTTGCAAATAAGAAACAGGAATTTCAACTGTGTTTAGTTTGTAAGGAGCCAGTAATCTTTGTGCCTTGACATTTATGGTTCTCGCACGGTAACAAACAGAAATTACTCAGTCATGCTAACTGAATCCAAATGCTGCATACCATGTCCGATAAATGTAGAAAGCTCTATATTTTGTTAGAGAGTAGTGAGGCGCTGACGGTTAACTCAATCTAACCAATATGTGACATGAACTCTTGTGGTAGGTAAACCTAGTTAATAACTCCTAATAGATAACCATCAAAATAAATATAAATATAAAGTGACTTCAGTGCATAAATCAATTGAACGTTACTGGGTGTAACCTCAAGGCTAAAAGCAATCACTCTGTGATGCCCCTTGTCATCCAGCGATCACCACACTCTTCACACTGTTAAATCAGCAGCAATAGAAAATAGGTGTATAAACATGCAATATAAATAATGATCTAAAACATGTAATAAAAGTGATCCTAGTGCATAAATAATAACTTGTGTCTCAAGGCTGGACACCTAACACACAAATCTAAACAACAATATAATGGTGCATGTCCATCGATACAAGTCCTTATATAACAAGTCCTTTTTGTGAGGTAGTGCACAATATCCCTACACCCTTAGTGGTGATTATTCATAATATAGCTGACAATCTTACTCCCACATCACCTCCGTGCTCTCTAGCCTCTCACCTCAGGCAAGTATTAAATCAGCATAGCCTATGGTTCCTTGGACGATGTACTGGCGTGTAGTCACCTCTTGGGGTCCTCTATAGTTGTTTCCGATGATCTGCTCATATGTCTCTGTTTTCTCCCAGGGGGTTCTAATGTCCTCTCAAAGGGGTATATATAAAGGAAGAAGAGCGCTCTTGTATTGTAGTAACTTAGAATGAATTTCTTAAAATCATAACATCATACAGTGCACTCACATTAAAAAGCAGAGTAACGGCGTATATCCACGAGCTCTGAGCTCGTTCCACAATCGCATTACTTCTGGTATGCCTCCACTCACGCCCTACACGTTACATCATGGTCATGTGACTTCATCAGGGACCGTGATGTAACGCGTAGGGGACGTGAGTGGAGGCATACCGGAAGTGACGCTTTTCTTACATGTTTTGGATCATTTTTATTTTGCATGTTTATACACCTATTTTCTATTTCTGCTGATTTAACACAGTGTGAAGAGCGGGGCGATCGCTGGGTGACAAGGGGCTTTTAGCCTTGAGGCTACATCCAGTAACGTTAAATTGGTTTATGCACTGAAGTCACTTTATATTTATATTTATTTTGATGGTTATCTATTAGGAGTGATTAACTAGGTTTACCTACCACAAGAGTACACGTCACATATTGGTTACATTGAGTTAACTGTCAGCACCTCACTACTCTCTAACAATTGATTTGGGATTAGTCAAGGATAAGCTATTTAAGTGAAGTCGGCAGGCTTGCTATACATTTTTTATCCCACACACAGAGTTATAGCGCAAGAGTAACACATAACAAATAGCTCTATTATATTGCTTTCCAAAGAAGCTTTAAATGAATTTGTCCTTAGGACATACAATAATATACCACTACTAGAAGAGCAGACAAAATGAGGTGGCTGCATTCAGTTTGAGTTGCAAAATAAAACTGCAGTAAGCCCTGCAAAGTATTAGATAAAGACAATTACAATTTTGACTCTCTGTGGTCTTCTTATGTGTTTGTTTCATAAAAGAGGCTACATTAGTCTTCGCAAATGTATACATGGCTTTATTTCATCCTCTATATTATTTGAATAAGAGATATAATCTCAGTTCACATTATGTAAACATATACATCTTTGATCATGACTTGCTGCAGGAGTAGAATGAAAGTAACTTGCAGAAAAAGTCCAGCACTGAACATCAAATGTAGGAAATATAATTTAATGTCTAAAATGGTACATAAGATGGTGTACAGTATTTTTGTAAAAAGTACAAGGGTGACATCTACTGGTCAACTGAAGGCTTAACATACGAAACAACGGCATCTCAGAATACAATACATATTGGGGTTGATTTACTAAAGGTAAATATATTGTGCACTGCAAGTGCAGTTGGTCTAGATTAGATATTATTTTTCTGACACTTGTTGTTTACAAGTTTAAATTAGTATTTTTTTGCTAGAAAATTAGTTAGAACCCCCAAACATTATTTATATATATATATATATATATATATATATATATATATATATACATATACATACATACAGTATCTCACAAAAGTGAGTACACCCCTCACATTTTTTGTGAATATTTTATTATATCTTTTCATGTGACAACACTGAAGAAATGACACTTTGCTACAATGTAAAGTAGTGATTGTACAGCTTGTATAACAGTGTAAATTTTGCTGTCCCCTCAAAATAACTCACACAGGCATTAATGTCTAAACTGCTGGCAACAAAAGTGAGTACACCCCTAAGTGAAAATGTCCAAATTGGGCTCAATTAGCCATTTTCCCTCCCCGGAGTCATGTGCCTCGTTAGTAAGGTCTCAGGTGTGAATGGGGAGCAGCTGTGTTAAATTTAGTGTTATCACTCTCACTCTCTCATACTGGTCACTGGAAGTTCAACATGGCACCTCATGGCAAAGAACTCTCTGAGGATTTAAAGAAAAAGAACTGTTGCTCTACGTAAAGATGGCCTAGGCCGGTGGTGGCAAACCTTGGCACCCCAGATGTTTTGGAAATACATTTCCCATGATGCTCAACTAAACTGCAGAGTGCATGAGCATCATGGGAAACGGTCGACCAAAGAAGTTGGGTGCACGTGCTCAGTGTCATATCCAGAGGTTTTCTTTGAGAAATAGATGTATGGGTGCTGCCAGCATTGCTGCAGAGGTTGAAGGGGTGGGGGGGTCAACCTGTCAGTGCTCAGACCATACGCTGCACACTGCATCAAATTTGTCTGTATGGCTGTCATCGTCTAAAGATGATGCACAAGAAAGCCCACAGTTTGCTGAAGACTAAGGACATGGATTACCGGAACCATGTCCTGTGGTCTGATGAGACCAAGATAAACTTATTTGGTTCAGATGGTGTCAAGCGCAACCAGGTGAGGAGTACAAAGACAAGTGTGTCTTGCCTACAGTCAAGCATGATGGTGGTAGTGTCATGGTCTGGGGCTGCATGAGTGCTGCCGGCACTGAGGAGCTACAGTTCATTGAGGGAACCTAGAATGACAACATGTACTGTGACGTACTGAGGCCGAGCATGATCCCCTCCCTTCGGAGACTGGGCCGCAGAGCAGTATTCCAACATGATAACAACCCCAAACACACCTCCAAGATGACCACTGCCTTGCTAAAGAAGCTGAGGGTAAAGGTGATGGACTGGCCAAGCATGTCTCCAGACCTAAACCTCCTCAAACGTCGGGTGCAGGAGTGCAAGGTCTCTAACATCCACCAGCTCCTTGACGTCTTCATGGAGGAGTGGAAGAGGACTCCAGTGACAACCTGTGAAGCTCTGGTGAACTCATGCATACAATGTAACTCTATGATTAAAGGTAAATACTTTACACATCCACATAGGGGTTTCAATATCCCCATACGGGGTTACTATACATGCCAATCCTCATATGTAATTTATGCCATAAAGTGCCCGTGCGGTTTAGTTTATGTAGGGGAGACTACACAAAAAATAAAAGATAGGATAGCGAGACACAAATACTCAATACGAGATAAACTAACCCAATTACCGTTGGCGAGACACTTTTTGGAATTTGGCCACAATGTATCACAATTAAAATATATGGTCCTAGAAGGTATTGAGAAAAATAGGAGAGGGGGCAACCGTGACTTGATTCTAAGAAAAAGAGAAGTATACTGGATACATTTTTTAAATAGTATTGCTCCATATGGCTTAAATGTTGATTTGGATCTTTATTTATTTGTTTAATTGTTGGAATAAGCATTTAAAAGTAGCCAGATAAAATAACTTTATAATGGGGATATCTTTTTGTTTTTACTCATGAATGTACCATTTCCCTGCATTTTTATAGGTATTTTGAACATATTAAAATGCGAGTGAGGAGATTGAGAGATTTGACACCTGCTGCTTATCCTTGCTTTAATGGCATGTTATAGATAAACATATGCATATATAGATGTTAAATGGTATGCGATTTGAACTAATTAGCCATATTGATTCCATATGTGAAGTACTTCACTAAACCTGTATTTAAATGAATGATTGGAATGAAACCTTCAGATGTGCTTCAATGGATCTCAGGAAGGGCGTAAGCTGACTAGCCCGAAACGTATGTGTAGGCATTAGTTGCCTTTGATATTGTGAAATAAAGCAAAGAAGTTTTTAAGTGCAGCAACCTCTTGGACTTATATATATATATATATATATATATATATTTGATCACTTTTATTCCTATTACAAGGAATATAAACATCCCTTGTAATAGAAATAAACATGACCGGTCCTCTTTATTGCGAGATCTGGGGTCAAAAAGACCTCAAATCTAACAATTACACTTAAATGCAAAAAAAAAAAATTATATATGATTGAATTTTACAGTTGCTAAAAAAAAATTGTCCCTTTAAGCCTGTTAGGTGGAAGTGGCGTCACACGTCGCTCTGGTCCTCCAAGGGCATAGAGTCGAGTAGGGGTCATCTTGCCCTCACTCGACTTCCTGTCCATCGCTCCAGGGGATCGGATCATTGGACCACTTTTATCAGATGCCGAATCGCCCACTGCATAAAAAAATACTGAGTTTATGCCAGCTAGCTGCTGCCATAACAACAGTATATAACATCAAAGCAATGACATATATATAGAGAGGGCAGTCCGAAACTGGTTAAAGCAGGTGAAGCTCTGCTGATTCCTATCATCCAATCATGTGCAAGCAAAACTGCGTTTTTTTTTTTTTTTCCTTGCATGTGATTGGGTATTCTTTGCAAAATGAAGCTTTCCCTCATTTACTAAGCTCTGGAGCAGTATATTTGCCTATAGCAAATCAACCTCGCTGTCTAGTTTCAAAAGTCTGAATGAAAAATACATTTATTTGTCAAATAAGAAAGGTCTTTATCGTTCCAACATTTTTCTTTGGTTTATGTGAAACTAATAGCTAGACATCTCACTTTTTGTTTAGGTTGAAGAATACCATTGGCAAAGAGCTATCTAACCACTTTGTAACCACGCTATAGTCGAATGACGGCTACAGAGCGGCCGCACTTTGCCGAGAGGCTGTCATATGACTTCCTCCCGTGCTCGCGCTGCCTGTACATTCCCCTGCGGCGCGCATCGGCAGTGATCACAGATCGGGGCAAAGAGCCAATCACAGCTCACATCAGTGAAGGAGAAAAAATACTTATTTACAAAATTTTATAAAAAAAACTAAGAAAAACTTTTTTTTTTTTTTCAAAATTTCTGGTCTTTGTTTGTTTAGCAAAAAAAATAAAAAACTCAGTGGTGATTAAATACCACCAAAAAGCACTGAAAGCTGAAAATTGGCCTGGACAGGAAGGGGGTGAAAGTGCCCAGTAGGCAAGTGGTAAAGCATCCATCACTAAAGAAAATGGTTTATATGCAGGGGACATAATATATTACATTAACAGCCAAGGAGCATTCTTTAGTATTGCCCTACATCTGATAATTTTGTTGATATTCAAGATTTCAGAAAATTTACACTAAATCATACATACTCCCTATAGACCAAGATGCCTGTTTGGAGATAGCATGCAAATAGATTTTCATCTCTCCATTCTCAATATATTTTTGGATAAACAGATACGCTATATTACCAAAAGTAGTGGGATGCCTGACTTTATACACACACATGAACTTTAATGGCGTCCCAGTCTTAAGCCTCGTACACAAGATCGGATTTTCCGCAGACAAAACCTCAGACTTTTGTCCGAAGGCATGTGCCTGGATTTTGTCTTGCATACAAAGGGCAAGGAATTGTCAGCCAACAAACACGATCATAGTGACTTACTACGTGGTTTTTCAGCTCTTTAGCGCCACCCTTTGGGCTCCTTCTGCTAATTTCGTGTTAGTAGAAGTTTGGTGAATGTTGATTCGCACTTTTCATGTCGTGCTTTTCAGTTTGTTTCTGAATGGCCGTTCATCAACCAGACATGTTGCGGAATCGGAGGAGATAACGTGTTATTTATTATTGGCCTTGGAGTTATTGCTTTGACCCAAGTCCAGTCCAGGAGGAGGAGGAGTTCTTGGACCAAAAATTGGTTGCTTTATTAAACGTGACCAATTATGTCATATGCCTTTGCTGTGGGAGCTCCAGGACAATAATCCGGATGATTTTCGGAATTATCTCCAGATGACGGACCCCTGCTTTCACCAAGTTTTGGCATTGCTGACCCCCTATATTAAGAAGCAGGACACATGCATGAGGCTTTTATTTTATTTTTTGGTTGAATAATAATGATGTTATTTGTTATATTTTCTATATTTTTGGATGCATAGAATGCAATTTTTGGTTAAGTTCTATTGGCAGATAGCATGTCTAATTTTATTTGTTTTCTTTTTTTAATGCACAATAAAAAAAATGTGGAGAATAATACTATAAAATTAACAAGGGACATCAACATAGTTGTATCTTTGATCTTAAAAACTACAGGATAATGGTGCTGTGGTAACTTGCCCAAAAAAAACCAAAAAAAAAACCAAGCATAATATTATTCTTGATATCACTAGAAAAAAAAACGCATTTGAAAATACGTTTGGCAGAACTCCATCAGTATCCCCAGGAAAGCAGCTTATTATTATCACATTAAAGAAGAAGAGAATTGTGCGCTGCATTTCTAGATTTCATAATTAGCCGCTTCAAGAATGTTAATTCTCCATTACGAACGCTAGTTTACAAGACCGACTGCTTACCGCTCGTCCTTGCTTCGGAGCATGTGTGTTTGTACTTTGGACTTTTGTCTGACGGACTTGTGTACACACGCTTGAAAATTCCGACAACAGACATTTGTCAGCGGAAAATTTTAAAACCTGCTATCCAACATTTGTACGTGGAAAATCCGACAACAATTGTCCGATGGAACATACAAACGGTTGGATATTCCGCCAACAGCCTGTCATCACACATTTCCCGTCGGAAAATCCGATCGTGTGTATGGGGCTTAAGTCTGTAGTGTTCAATATTAAGTTGGCCCACCCTTTGCAACTATAACAGCTTCAAATCTATTGGGAAGTCTGTCCACAAGGTTTAGGAGTGTGTCTATGGGAATGTTTAACCATCCTTCCAGAAGCGCATTTGTGAGGTCTCCACCCTTATTCATCCCAAAAGTGTTCTATCGGGTTGAGGTCAGGACTCTGTGCAGGCCAGTCAAGTTCCTCCACCCCAAACTCACTTTCTTTCTTGACCCCAGATGATGTCCTAGAGGACAAAACACGACGGGACGGACGATACCACTGGTTCTGCCATATACTTCATTTACTAAGCGCTTTTTTATCTCCTAAAATGTGAGTGTTTTTTACCTTCAATAAATGTTATGAGTTTTCATAATACAGTATTATGCTATGTGCTCTCATATTTTTTCTACATAAAATCCTGATGCCTGATTGGACCTATCCACATCCAATACTTCTTTACAAGCACCCAGGCCTCCTTGAACCGTGCCTTCTGTGGTAGCTGCCATCAAGGATCTCCACTTTACAAACCTGATTGACCCAGTGGGTATATGCCCATCTGGGTCCATTTGTTCTGGTAAGCCTCCCTTTTGAGCGGTGGTGGATCTTCTATCAACACACTCTCTACCTTTATATGTCTCATTTTCTACATCAATTTTTATGGACTAAAATACATGTGTCACTTATATATGGACTGGGTTCACGCAATTTATATTATTATTTCAGTATAATTATTTTTCATATGGTATTTCCACGTGACATCCCAGATTTGCAATTTTTTAAGGTTGTAATATTTTTAATAATTTCACACATTCTAAATAATTTTCCAGCGCTGCACTTTTCCACATTAAGTATATTTCCTTGCAAGATTTGATCGCTTGTTGCGTGTCAGCTGCTCATTTTTACAATAGACAGCGCGATATATACACTTTTTTATTTCGCTTTCTTTGTGGACTGGTCCAAATCATTTGGTGGAGGGGGAATTATGGTGGGAGGTTGTTTTTCAGGGGTTGGGCTTGGCCCCTTAGTTCCAGTTAAGGGAACTTTTAAGGCATCAGAATACCAAGACATTTTGGACAATTTCATGCTCCCAACTGTGTGGGAAGAGTTTGGGGGATGGCCCCTTTCTGTTCCAACATGACTGCGCACCAGTGCACAAAGCAAGGTCCATAAAGACATGGATGAGTGAGTTTGGAGTGGAAAAACTTGAGTGGCCTGCACAGAGTCTCCCCGTTAACCCGACAGAACACCTCTGGGATGAATTAGAGCGGAGACTGAGTCAGGCATTTTTGTCCAAATCAGTGCCTGTCTACACAAATGGGCTTCTGGAAAAATGGTCAAACATTCCCATAGACACACTCCTAAACCTTGTGGACATCCTTCCCAGAAGAGTTGAAGCTGGTATAGCTGCAAAGGGTGGGCCAACTCAATATTGAACCCTACGGACTAAGACTGGGATGCCATTAAAGTTCATGTAAAGGCAAGTGTCCCAATACTTTTGGCAATATAAGGTATGTCGGATAGTACACTCCCACTGTACGTCTGGCCTCCTGTGGCTACCATTCACTTGTATTCTTTGAAATATTCACTGGCGAACTAGCAGGACGGAGGAAGAAGAGGCATCAGCACAAGGGACACATCATACTGACTCTATGTTATGTCCCTTGTGCTGGTTTTTCTGTTTGTGGCTGAACTTAGGCTTTAATGTTTAAACAGGACCACAAAATAATGTAAAGATTTACAGGTGTTCAATCATGTACCTTCATTATTCAGTACATATCCTGGAGCTTTGGTATTTGTTGCTCCTAGTGCTTGATTTGTTACATTTTGGTGCCAGAAAAGCAACAGTCAGCATTTGATTCATTTTGACCGAAGGAATGAATCTAGTGCTGAGTGCTCAAGAAAAGCAAGGGGATTTAGAACAGAAAGCCACTCATCGAGGAGTGCCCTCGCCCCTCCACATACTGTGGGTTGACTGTATTTTGATAGCAGCTGCATCGGTCTCTTACAATGCAGGGAAGTCATATTCCTGGAACTGACAAATTTCATTAGACAACCCCTCTCAGGACAAAGAAAAACCACTTTCAATTGTATATATTTTTTAAATAGTGAGTTTATTGCATTTTTTTTTGAAACGCAATATGCATGTCACAGATTATTGAAAGCGACCAGAGATAAGAAGGATGAAATTGAGCAATGAATTTGAAGACTGAATGCAAAGCCTGTCAGGGTACTTTGCATTTGCATTTTGTAAATGAAGACACAGGACAAGATCCATTTAGTTATTGAATAAGACAATATCCAGAAAGCAATTAGTGGAACCCGGAACAAGGCAACTCAGAAATGTAACTAACTCCAGCCCCTGGAGTGAGGAGTAGCACCTGCAGTAGAATACTATATTATGTGCTTACTGTAACATCTAATTGCTTATTACAAATCAATAGGACGTAAATTATAGCAATTAGGAGAAATTTTCAATGTATGCATCTACAACATAAGCAATTTACAGTTTTAGAATGCTATTAAGTTGAATACAAATGATTACTCTGAAAGTTATAAAAATTAGACCTACAAGGTTATATAGGGTTGGTTACCTGTAGAAAACAAAAAAACAAAACAAAATCCAAATAGGTATAATGTTGGTATTTTTGAAGCGGACTTGGGCCTTGAGAATTCTTGTCTCTGAATCGCACAATTATTATTGCAGTTATACAGAATATTCTCCAAGGATAATAATTGCCACTACAGATATTAATATCTTCTGTTCCAGATGCAGAGGTGCTGTGTGACCTCTATCATCTTACATGATAAATGTGTTTTCTTGTTCTGGGTTTTATGAGAACCCAGGTTTGATTTTTGTAAACTGAGCCTGACAACTATACTTTCAGACTATAAAACTTATCCAAGGAAATGGTGCACCAGGTAACCTACCAATCTAGTCCTTGGAGAAGAGAGGTGAGTAAAACTATATCCTATGAAACGCAAGTCTTCATTATTAGGAACTGTCCAAGCAAATTTGATATGCTCCTGGATTACATACGTTTTTTTTTTTTTAACCACTTCAGCCCCGGAAGGTTTGGCTGCTCAATGACGAGGCCATTTTTTCTACGATACGGCACTGCGTCGCTTTAACCGACAATTGCGTGGTCGTGCAACGTTGTACCCAAACAAAATTAACATCCTTTTTTCCCACAAGTAGAGCTTTCTTCTGGTGGTATTTGATCATCTCTGCGGTTTTTATTTTTTGCGTTAAACAAAAAAACACAATATTTTTTGCTATAATAAATATCCCCAATTTTTTTTTAAAAAAAGCTAATTTTTTCCTCAGTTTAGGCCAATATGTATTCAGTAAGCGTATATTGATTGGTTTGGGCAAAAGTTATAGCGTCTACAAAATGGGGGAAATATTTATGGCATTTTTATTATTTTTTTTTTTACTAGTAATGGCGGCGATCAGCAATTTTTATATCGGGACTGCAACATTATGGCGGACAGATCGGACACTTGACACCATTGGCATTTTTACAGCGATCAGTGCTATAAAAATGCACTCATTACTGTGTAAATGTCACTGGCAGGGAAGGGGTTAACAGTAGGGGCAATCAAGGGGTTAGCTGTGTTACCTAGGGAGTGATTCTAACTGTGGGGGGGATGGGACTGCCTAGCTGAGGAGAGCGATTGTTGTTCATACTTAGTATGAACAACAGATCGCTCTCCTCAACCCTGACAGCACGGAAATCTGTCTGTTTACATTGACATATCTCAGTTCTGTCTCTGTGTGGAGTGATCGTGGGTCCCCACACGCGATCGGCGTTGCGTGCCCCCTAGTGGTCAAAAGGCGTACCGACGTACAGCTACGCCGGTTCGCCCAGGGGAGCCAACCTGCCACAGTACAACTGTGGTGGATGGTTGGGAAGGGGTTAATCTAGCATTTCTTATTTAGTTGGATAAAGCTCATCTACCCAGACACTAGGAGTAGGGGTCATTTACTCTTTGGTGTAACCTTTATGTATGCATAGCAAGTTGTATGTGTTCCTCACATCGGACAATAACTCTGCCAGACCATGGATGGGGGTTTTGAATGGTTACAGAAAGCATGAAAAAAGGTATGGCTGAAGAATGAACCCATTTTAAAGTCACACAAAACAAAAAAAAAAGATATTAGTGAAGTTCTGTTCTAAAGGCAAACAGCTTCCAGAAATATGAAGGGCTACAATTACTGACCTGCTGATGCATATGCTAGTTGCCTGGTTCTCATACCGATCCAATAGTTTCAGCACAGAGTCAGAGCAAGCTTAAAGATAAGGAAGTTGATGTGAAGTCATAACTCCTGATCTGCATACATGTTTTGGGACAGTGAAAAAAAAAAGTTGAGGCCAACTACCTCTTTCAAAAGAAGAACTCAATAATGACAATTGTCTATTTTTCTCTGAGTAGCTTTCCTATAAGGATTTAAATAAAAACTCCATCCAAAAATTTGACCACAGAAAATTACCAAATCTATAAAAAATTCATTTGGTTGAATTCCTGCAGCCCCTTTTCCCTTGTTCAAACCCTTTCTTTCCCCCTTTTTACTGATCCTGAGTAATTCAGCATTCAGAGACCAGGAAAAAGGTTTTATCCATAACCTCCTCCCATTTTTTTTTTTACAGCTCATTTGCATTAGCAGCAAAAAAAAAAAGAAGTTTTCCTTGCAGTTGGCTCCCTACAAGTATTCTTTGTTTGCATATATTGCAATACATATGTATTTAACCACTTAAAGACCAGACTGCTTCACTTTTATTTTTTACCACACTTATTTTGGTGGTAGGAAAAAAAAAATTGAAAAAAATAAATAAATCATTGTTAAACTTTGCAAATAATCTGTTTCAAAATGAATTTAACATTTTTGTAGAGAAAAAAAAATAGATCAGTGTATATTAGTCTTTGTGAGAGTTAGAGTCTACAAACTATAAATATATATATATATATATATATACACACATACACACACACACACACACACACACACACATATATACACATACATACATAGTTGTGCTCATAAGTTTACATACCCTAGCAGAATTTCACTCATGGTTAGTGTTTGGCTGAAGCCATTTATTATCAATCAATTGTTTATTCTCTTTAAATCATAATGACAACAGAAACTACCCAAACGACCCTGATCAAGTTTACATACCCCAGTTCTTAATACCATGTATTGCCCCCTTTAACATCAAAGACAGTTTGAAGTCTTTTGTGGTATTTGTGGATGAGGCTCTTTATCTTCTCAGATGGTAAAGCTGCCCATTCCTCTTGGCAAAAAGCCTCCAGTTCCTGTAAATTCTTGGGCTGTCTTGCATGAACTGCAGAACTGAGATCTCCCCAGAGTGGCTCAATGATATTGAAGTCAGGAGACTGAGATGGCCACTCCAGAACCTTCACTTTAATCTGCTGTAGCCAATGAAAGGTCAACTTGGCCTTGTGTTTTGGATCACTCTCGTCATGTCCAAGTACATCCCATGCGCAGCTTCCTGGCTGATGAATGCAAATGTTCCTCCAGTATTTCTTGATAACATACAGCATTGATCTTGTCACCAATTTTGACTAAAATTTCCTGTGCCTTTGTAGTTCACACATCCCCAAAACATCAGCGATCCACCTCCGTGTTTCACAGTAGGAATGGTGTACCTTTCATTATAGGCCTTGTTGACTCCTCTCCAAATGAAGCGTTTATGGTTGTGGCCAAAAAGCTCAATTTTGCTCTCATCACTCCAAATGACTATGTGTAAGAAGGTTTGAGGCTTGTCTCTGTGCCGTTTGGCGTATTGTAAGCAGGATACTTTGTGGCATTTGCATAGTAATGGCTTTCTTCTGGCAACTAGACCATTGCCTCCTCATTGTGCATCTTGAAACAGCCACACCACATGTTTTCAGAGTCCTGTATTTTACCTGAAGTTATTTGTGGGTTTTTCTTTGCATCCCGAACAATTTTCCTGGCAGTTGTGGCTGAAATTTTAGTTTGTCTACCTGACCATGGTTTGGTTTCAACAGAACCCCTCATTTTCCACTTCTTGATTAGAGTTTGGCATTCTTAATTCCTTGGATATCTTTTTATATCCCTTTCCTGTTTTATACAGTTCAACTACCTTTGCCCGCAGATCCTTTGAAAATTTGTTTGCTTTCCCCATGACTCAGAATCCAGAAACATCAGTGCAGCACTGGATGAAAGATGCAAGGGTCTGTCAGGGGTCCAGAAACTCATTAACCTTTCATACACACATTACAAGAAAATAGATCACAGGTGAGGATGGTTACCTTTAATAGCCATTCAAACCCCTTTGTGTCAACTTGTGTGCATGTTATCAGGCCAACATCACCAGGGTATGTAAACTTTTGATCAGGGTTATTTGGGTAGTTTCTGTTTCCATGATTTAATAGTAAAACACAGTTGATTGATAATAAATGGCTTCAACCAAACCCTGACCATGAGTGAAAGAAGTTTTGGTGTTATTCATATTCTCTGAAAAATGGCCAAGAAATCATAAATTCTGCCAGGGTATGTAAACTTATGAATATATATATATATATATTTTACACATACATAGGATATAAAAAGTCTAAACACCCCTGTTAAAAATGTCAGCTTTCTGTGATGGGAAAAAAAAAAAAGAAACAAAGATGCATCATTTCAGAAATGTTTCCACCTACAAACTGTACAACTCGTTCGGAAAACAAACCGCACTTTTTTTTTCGGGAGGGGGGAATAAAACACAGTTGCATGAGTGTGCACACCCTCTTATAACTGGGAATGTAGCCGTATTCAGAATTAAGCACATTCAAACTCATGTTAAATAGGAGTCCACCTGCCATTATTTAAAAGTGCCTTTGATTAACCCAAAATAAAATTCAGCTGTTCTAGTAGGTCTTTCCTGACATTTTCTTAGTCACATCCTACAGCAAAAGCCATAGTCCGCAGGGAGCTTCCAAAGCATCAGAGGGATCTCATTGTTAAAAGGTATCAGTCAGGAGAAGGGTACAAAAGAATTTCCAAGTCATTAGATATACCATGGAACACAGTGAAGACAGTCATCAAGGAGAAAATATGGCACAACAGTGACATTATCAAGAACTGAATTTCCCTCTAAAATTGATGAAAAGACAAGAAAACTGGTCAGGGAGGCTGCCAAGAGGCCTACAGCAACATTAAAGAAGCTGCAGGAATATCTGGCAAGTACTGGCTGTGTGGTACATGTGACAACAATCTCTCAAACTCTTCATATATCAAGGCTATGGGGTAGAGTAGCAAGATGGAAGCCTTTTCTTAAGAAAAACATCCAAGCCCGGCTAAATTTTGCAAAAACACATCTGAAGTCTCCCAAAAGCATGTGGGAAAATGTGTTATGGTCTGATGAAACCAAGGTTGAACTTTTTGGCCATATTTCCAAAAGATATGTTTGGCGTAAAAACACTGCTTATCACCAAATGAATATCATACCCACAGTGAAGCATGGTGGTGGCAGCATCATGCTTTGGGGCAGTTTTTCTTCAGCTAGAACAGGGACCTTAGTCAAGGTAGAGGGAATTATGAACAGTTCCAAGTACCAGCCAATATTGGCACAAAACCCTTCAGGCTTCTACTAGAAAGTTGAACATGAAGAGGAACGTTACCTTTCAGCATGACAACCCAAAGCATACATCCAAATCAACAAAGGAATAGCTTTAGCAGAAGTTTAAAGTTTTGGAATGGCCCAGCCAGAGCCCAGACCTGAATCCCATTGAAAATCTGTGGGGTGATCTGAAGAGGGCTGTATACAGGAGATGCCCTCGCAATCTGACAGATTTGGAGTATTTTTGCAAAGAAGAGTGGGCAAATGTTGCCAAGTCAAGATGTGCCATGCTGATAGACTTATAACCAGAGACTGAGTGATGTGATAAAATGAAAAGGTGCTATTAATTTAGGGGTGTGCACACTTATGCAACCATATTTTATTTTTACTTCCCTCCACCTAAAAGATTTCAGTTTGTTGTTCAACTGAGTCGTTGTACAGTTTATAAGTTATATATATATATATATATATATATATATATATATATATATATATATAAAATTAATTATCTTTTTTTACATCGCAAAAACCTGACATTTTAAAACAGGGGTGTGTAGACTTAATAAAAATTGACAGTTACTTACCGGTAACTGTTTTTCTGGGATATCTTCCAGGACGGCACACCTGAGAGATGAGAGGCTCCTCCCTACAGGAAACACAATCAATCGACAGCTATTTTAAGTCCTCACCCTTCCCCTTGATCCTCAGTTTGTAGAGAAGTAACTCCTGAACCTGGTTCACAAGGGAAATCATTCCTCATAGGTACACACCTTCTAGTGTTCTAACATTTTCCCTCCTCCAATGGGCGGGAAGTAGGCCTGCCGTCCTGGAAGATATCCCAGAAAAACAGTTACCGGTAAGTAACTGTCAATTTTCTCTTAGTCATCTTCCAGGACGGCACACCTGAGAGGATAATCAAGTACCTCAGGCCTACCGTAGGGTGGGACCACTGCAAGACCCTCTTGGTTCTGCAGTGAGTTTTACCTCCACTCCATATGCTTGATGAAGGTATTATAGCTGGATCATGCGGCTGGTCTGCAGGTCTACACCACCGGTGTCCCTGCCTTCTCCGCTTCGGATGCAGGACCTAGGTGGAGTGGGCTCTTAAAGATGGAATCAGAAAACATGTTAAACTTGCAGGTTAGCAATGTTGCCTGTCTCACACATCTAACAACCATGGCCTATTGTGCCTGTAGGTGCTACTTAGAACCCCTAAAGATTAATCAGAGACCTGTGTTGTAAGACAAGGACACTCATTGATCACTAAGAGGGTCTGTCTTAACACTACCCTGTTCAGGGAATTAAAACTACAAAAAAAAAAAAAAAAAAAAAAAAAAAAAAAAAAAAAAAGGTGGGCCCCTAACAGACAACCTTTTTTGTTCATTTTTATCTTTACATCAGCAAAGACTAAAGGGAAGCCTACTTAAGGGTAATAGATTAACCGAGGCTTGATCCCTGGGTTTAAGGCATGCCCACTCTGTGGCTTTACTTACGCCTGAGTGTCTACTTCAGGAGAATAAAGTTCATAGCAGGAGTATAACACTTATACTGCTACATCTAGTTCTGCTAAAAGGGTGAGATGAAGGCCATGCACCGAGCCGTAACCTATTTGGTCGGGTATACATCTTTATACTTCATCTTCAGGTCATAATACTCCTCTGAACAGAACTTCCCAAGTTCTTACTAAGCAGGGTGATTCTTTATCGCCTTCCTCCAGTGTCCTATAACCCTACTGGGCTTCAACCCTAGGAAATGGTTCCAGCATTCCTGAATGTAAGGGGCTGAGGCTTTCTGACATGTGACGTCTGCAGCCAGAACTCCAGGCCCCTCCACGGAAAAGAGGGCTGAAATACAAAAGGTGATACATGCATTATTAATATCACAAATTAAAAAAGATCATAGATTGTGGACCCAGCACAATAGATTGACAGAAAGGACACAAGCATAGACAATAATGTATATCCGAGTGTGGCTAGCTAAACCAAACATATCAAATATGGGAGAGACCCAAATCTGAACTTCAATGTAGACAAACAGTCCTCACAGTCTGGTTTTCTGATGTGCAGCCAATATGTAAAAACATTAAGACACACGCAAACCCTCAGCCTTGGTTCACACTGGGACGACTTGTCAGGCGACCTAGTCACCTGACAAGTAGCGTCCTGTTCTGTGCAATGGAACCGTTCTAATCGGCGTGATGCAAGTCGCTCCGACTTAGAAAAAGGTTCCTGTACGACTTTGGGGGCGACTTGCATTGATTTCTATACAGAAGTCGTTTCGCAAGTCGCCGCTGAGTCGTGTCCTGGGTCGCCTGAGGCAGTCGCGCTGTAAGTCGCGCTGCCTCAGTGTGAACCGACCCTAAATGCTGTGTGTTTCTGAAGTGCAGCTAGCTCATAACTGATATATATACATAAAGGACGGGAGTCCTGTTTACGGTGGAGTTTTACTGATGTACAGCAAAACAGGGCCATAAATATAAGACAGAAAGACCCAAACTTCTATGTTGCGTATTTCTGACGAACCACCAAATACAGTTATAAGATCAATATGGCACACAAGACAATATCTTTTCTGTTATGCAGTTCTGTAGTGCAGTCACATAGAACCAACACAGAAAGGACCCAAGCAACCTGCAGCATTGTGTTTTTCTGAAGTGCAGTAAGGTAAGGGAATCTGAAACAGAAAGCACCAACAAGCTTCAATGTTGAGTATTTCTGCTGTGCAGCCCCATAAAAACAGACAGCCTTCCTAGCTGCGATCTTTCTGGTGTATTGCAAAGTAAGGCAATAACTCCATGATGTCTATTCTTGTTGTGTAGCAAAACCTCAACCAGAAGGGACAGATAAAACTTAGGGCTCCCACACCTGTGCGACCCAACCTGCAGCCACAAAAACGCAAGAGAAAAGTCATACACTATGGCTTCCAATGGGAACCATTCGTGTCTGTGCAACTCCAGGTCGCAGCGCCACCAAGCAGACCCTGCTTTCTGGATCCACAGACCTCAAGATTACACAGGTCGCAGGTAACTTGCAATTTTCAGGTTGAACAAGCGAGCGGTCCCCAATGCTGTATCTCCCTGGAGGCGTGCAGCCAACAACCCCCTGCTGTGTATCCTTAAGAAGCAGCAAGGTAGAACAATGGGAAACAGAAAAGACACCCCTCACTGCTGTGCCTTTCTGATATGCAGCCGATAAGGCAGTAAATATAGAACATACAGGACACAAACAATCTTCAATCTTTGTGTATGTCTGATGTGTAGTAATATACTAATACTGAGCAGAGACGCCACTACCCAAAATGTGTCTCCCTGCTGAGGCAGCAAAAACAAATCAGAAAAGGACAAGCAACCTCACTGCTGTGTCCCTTCTGATATGCAGCCAATAAGGCAGTAAATGTAAGACATAAAAGTACAGACAACCTTCAAACTTGTATATATCTGATGTGCAACAATATAACAATCTGAATAGAGATAGCACATCCATATTGAAGGGATTTGGCATGCGACTCAACATGTCAAATCGCATGCCTAAAATCGGCAGCCTTTGCCGTTAATAGCACGGTCAGCCCGACGCCACTTTGCGGTGCTGCACCGATTACCAAAGGCAGTACCAGTACTACCCCTGGCACAGGTTCAATTTGTATTTCCCAACAATTCAGGACCATCAATCTTCACTACTGCCTTTCTAATAAGCAACCAATAAGGCAGTAATACAGGACACAAAAAACCCCAGACAGAACTCAATTTTGAGTATGTCTGATGTGCAGCAATATAACAAATATGAGCAGAGGTGTCACAAGACTCAGTGATGTGCATTTCCGCCATGCGTCACAAGACCAGAAAGTACAGACCACCTTCCCTGTTGTATTTTTCTGATCTGTAGCCAAATAAGGCAGTACCTTTACGATATAACAGACAACAACCAAGCTTCAGTGCAGTGCATTTCTGATGTACAGCAATATACCCCTTATGAGCAGAAATGTCACATATCTCTATGTGTATTTCTGCTGTGCCACAAAACATCCCAGCAAGGACAAACCTTCACTACTGAGGTCTACTGGTGTGCAACCAAGGAGGAGTCCTGGTGTATCCCTTTATGAAATAACCAAACAAAGCAATTTGATCCCTAGGCATAGCCTGGGCTGTAGATACTAACACTTCACCCCCCGTGAAGGAACAAATCCTAAAATGGTTAGACACCTTACTATAGTAGCTGTTGTCCTACCTTACCTTCGTAGACTGAGCAAACGCTGGCCAGCTCACACACAGGTGGGGCTGATCAGAAACTAAAGTCTCAATGAGCCCAGCCCTAGAGACCAATTTAGGACAGCCTCTAGAAAAGGTGGTCACCAATTTAGCCTGGAGGAAAATAGCCACCTGCAGGCCTTAAACAAGCAATCATGTATCTATCTAGCTCTTGCATATGTTTGCACAGAAAATCCTTAAAGGATATAGGAAGCGATTTATGGTAATCGCCTTTAGATCTGTCACCGAGTTGACTGTAGCCCAAACCAAGAAAAAGGTTTTTCTTACCTCCTGCACTATAATATAACCACAATGTAAAGGTGGAGTGGGAGGTTGGAGCTTATGACTTCAGATTCCTAGCAGCTGGGCTAATAGGGCCATATAACCTAGTGCACCTGCTGACCAGGAGAGCTTACTCCTGAATCCTTCAACTATTGCACAATCCATAAATTGTTCAGTGGTATACCTGGCCTGTAAGGAACTCTTTGTATCTACCAGGTCCCCCCTTAGCTCTATTCATCCTTACTAATGTCCCACCACCGGACATGTAGGGAAAGGCTGGCAACCTACTGTTGTGATAACCACACTGTCTCTGCTGTAAGAGGGAGCTGTGGCTGGTGGTTTTAGCAGTAGCTTCTGGGCTATTTTGTTATGCAGACCCCAGGTCCTGCACGGTACCACTTAGTAAATACAGGGGGAAGGGGAAGAAATGCCTTACCTACCCCTTTGCTATCTGAGGTGGTTTAGGCACACTCGCTCCTCTGCACCACTTGTCCACCATACAGCATCTCTGATGTAAGAGGGAGCTGTAGCTGGTGTTTTTAGCAGAAGCTTCTGGGCTATTTGAATCCAGACCCCAGGGGAGATTATCTCAAATGCCCAGAAACCATCTGGCTGGGATTGGGGATTTTGCAACTAAATTCCCAAGGTAAAAGGAAAGTACTCACTGTTGTCTTCCCCTTTTTCCACAGCCACTGGGCTTGCTTTTCCATCCTTATGGTCCACACGCAAGGAGGATAGCCGCCAAAGTGCCCCCCCAACTGCTGTCCCCGTAGGGAGCTGCAAGGTTAGGCTGTGTCCTGCCAGTCAGTATATACACCTGGGGTGGCAATGCCGTATGTTCCTCATTCCATTCTGAGGTGGTTTAGGCAGACATCCACCGTAGTGAACTGGTGCCTCCTCGAAAGGAGGATGTGGGCGCCTGCTCACTCTCAGCCTTCCCTCCTGGGTAAGAACGTGGGTCGTTCAGGTGGCGCCCTCCCCAGCAGCCCACGCGAGCTACCAGGGGCCCAGGAGTTGGGGGCCCTGGAAAGAACTGACAGCCAGCACCCCTGTCTGAACGGACGCCCAGACAGGTAAGGGGGGGAGACAGGAAAAATGCCCCTGAAGTTCTGGAGACACCACTGTACCCAGGGGCCTTTAGCTCTCAGGGGGGCTCTTCTAGTTTCTGCTGCCCCCCCCCTGAGGAAAGGATAGGGGAACCCCCCAGGAAGGATAAATATATCTGGCCAGACCCAGAGGCCCATCAGGTACTAACCAGGCCCGACCCTGCTTAGCCTCAGAGATCATACGAGATCGGGCAGGCGGCGCCTCTTTCGCTTTCAGGGTGATGTGGCCGTAGGCCTTCCCAGGCATTTGGTCCAGCTCCCAGGGGAGGACCACCAGCCCCAGGCTTTGGGTCATTTGGAAAAAAACAAACGGTTTCGCTGTGTAGGGAGAAACACAATCAAAAACTGAGGATCAAGGGGAAGGGTGGGGACTTAAAACAGCTGTCGATTGATTGTTTCCTGTAGGGAGGAGCCTCTCATCTCTCAGGTGTGCCATCCTGGAAGATGACCAAGAGAAATAGAGAAAGATATAGATATATCATCTCTATCTATCATCTCTATCTATCACTCACAAAATGATCCTTTTGGAAAGTAAGTAGAGTTCAATATATTTAGTAAGACATGGTGAGTTTTTTAGGTTGTGTTTTTTTGGAAAACAAAGAAATAATAAATCTTTTCCCCACAAAGTTGTAATTTTAACAAGTTATTACACACACAGACATACTTACAATTACAACTCAAAAACACATTCTGCTATTCCTCCTGAGTATGGGGAAACCACACGTGTTTTTTTCCCCCAAGCCTAGACACAGAGGGGCCCAAAATCCAAACACCTTTGGACCTTCTAGGGGCATAAATTACACATCTAAATTTCCTGACTACCCATATGTCTTGGGTCCCGAAAGTGCCAGGACAGGCGAAACAACCACAAAATGACCTAATTTTGGAAAGCAAGCACCCAAAAGGTATGAAAGGCAGTGAGTATTTTGAGTCATTTTTTTTTGCCACGATTTTTTGAAAAATGCAGGAAAGAATGTTTTTTCTTACACAAAAAGTTGTCATTATTACGGTATTTGCAACACACAGCATAGGTATACTTAGAATTGCACCTCGAAAACACAATCTGCTATGCCTCCCAAGTATGGCGATACCACGCGAGACTCGCAGCCTAGCCACATAGTGACCCAAAATCCAAAGGAGCACCTACAGGTGTTCTAGGGGCATGAATTATACTGTATATCTAATTTCCTTAGCGGAGCTGGGAGGGGTGGGGAATTGCTGCCTTTTTTTGGCCAGTGTCCTCCTGCAGCATAACTAAAGTAGTCATGAATTGAAGTACCCCATGCCCTGCAACATACGATTAAGAAATATTATTTTAGCTGCAGTTGTGCTCAGCACAGTGCTGCACCATTATGCCATGAAAATATAAATTATACCATATGGCCCTCAAAAACAGAAAAAGCCAAATTTTGTCACATATGTTAAGAAATAAACACTTTATTATATCAAAAGGTCTTGAAATGGATAACTTGACAGTTACAAGAAAAAAATTCTGATGTCAAGGTTTACAAACATAGTATCCATATAAATAAAACAGAAGAGTTAACTGGGAGTAGTGATGGGACCAAATGTTTTGTGTTTGATAGGAAATGTTTAAGCAGCAACAAAAAAGAAAAAAAAAAAAAAAAGAAGGAGGTACAAAATCAATGATGTGCAGTGTCAAAAAATAGAATTTAACATATGAAATCTCTTCACGCTTCCGAACGTTTATGCAAGAATAAAATTCCCACATTACTTCCCAATTTTTGTACAATATATCAACACCCCAGACAAGGGACACCAGACAATTAAAAGCTACAGAACACAAGTCACTAGTGACATATGCAGCAGAGAAAACGATGAAGCAGCTTTCTGTACATCAGTAGAAGAAATCTCTAGGAGTCTATCTTCTTGTATGCCACCATACTGTTGACTTTGTGAATTGTAGTAGTAAAGGAACGAAGACGGACTTCTTCAGAGTTGGAAACAAACTGAGGCCCAGATTCCTCCCACTTTTCAGGCACTTTCAAATCCTTGTCTGTGTAGATCAGCAAGTCGAAGGCACCTAAAATTAACAGAGGTAATGAGAGAAATGTATCCACATAGGAAAGCAGTGACTTTTATGATCATCATATAAGGACTCTCATACGACAGTTAAATCACCTAGTTCTGTGCTTGAAACAAAGGGGACTTAACTAGGGCTCCCCCCCAATTCTAAAATGCAGCTGTCTGAAAAGTTGACAATGCCAAAATGTATTTAAAGCCCAACTCAAAAGGATCAAACCAACTATTTGCTTCACTAACAGATACATCGGTTCAGGTGCTCTATAAACTGCATGTAACATCAGCTACATACAGTATACAACGCAGTATTCAGACAGCGGGATGGGAACATTTGTCCCTCTCCTGGAACAAAAATTGAGTCAAGCGGAGCTCTTTGCCATTTACAGGAAGCTTTGCATTTTCCAAATGAATACAATGCTTCCTCTGATTGGCTGACGTAGAAATAGCTTGGATTAAGGCTTCTTTGAGGCAGAAATGCATTAACAGATTTTGTTTAAATGCTGTTACAAAAAGGAAAGATTGAGGTTTATGTGGTACTGGAAGCTTGCTGTGCTTATGCAGTAATCTATGGGGCTACACTGTGCAGGGGTGGGCAGGGGTAGAGCACTTGCAGTGCTGCATGTCAACAGACAACTGCGGGCATCAGAACTATGCATCTGCAAAGCCAATAGATTTTACATTGAAAATTATAATAAATGCCTACTAATGGGGGGCATCTTTTTCTTCGAGAGCAAAGAGACACGGTCCCTTATTCTCTTAAATAATGGGCGCTTAGTCTTCCCAATGTAGAAGGCCTTGCATTTGCACTTCATGATGTATGCTACACATACTGTTTGGATGTCTATATGGTATTATTGGGAAGGAGGAGGTCTTTCCCTGTGGGAGATGTAATTACTGCTCTTTCATTTTGAAAGGTAAAAAGGAACCCACAATGAGCCTTTCTGAAAGGTTGTCAACTGAATGACTTATTACCAGACTGTCTGAGTGACTTAGATCGTCTGTATGTGATTTTTGGGTAGATGATAATTCTAGTGGAAATAGTTGGTATTGTCCTCTTTGGGTTGTATATTAGGGATGACCTGTCCTGGATCTTAACCTCATTGTAAGATTTTCTAAGGCCAAGGATACCAAAATGGTTGTACAAATGTTTTTAGCTCAATTATGTTTAAATAAATATTACTGTTTTTAGCAATAAAATACTTTGTAATAATGGATTGTGCACTGAAAAAGTTCCATATCCCTATTAGATTTATGAATTTTCCATTAACAAAAAGGAGGTGCTTTATGCATGATCTGATAAGACTCACAAATAGCTTGCCTAATCCATTGGGACTTCCCTTGATATCTCCTGAAAAAGAGAACAAAAAAGGGACCAGACTTCCTGACATTCTTAGTAGCCTCCAGATATGCTAGGAAAACCCTTTGAACATCTAACAAGCTGAAAGCTTCCTCTGGCACAAAGGGGTTACTACAGAAGGTGGGTAGCACGATTTCCTGAGATCTGGGAAAGAATGACAAAACTTTGGGTAAAAATCCTGGATCAGTCTTGAGAACACGGTAGTAAAAAAGAGAAAAGGCTCTTTAATAGTGCCTGAAACTGGCTGTTTTTCTTGGCCTAGCATTTCAACAAGCGGCTCAAAGGGCGAGGGTACAATACCTTGAAGAACTATAAACAAATCCCAGGATGGACAGCATCTCTATCTTCTAGAGATAGCTCCAAAAAGTCTAGAAACGAAAAAAAGGGTCCTCCAAAAGAGATGCAACGGTTTACTACTCTATATGGAAATACTCTAGCCCTTTAGATTTATTCCTTAGAAACCAGGAGTCTTATGCCCTGTACACACGGTCGGACATTCAGACTACAAAATCCATGAATTGTTTCCGACGGATGTTGGCTCAAACTTGTCTTGCATACACGGTCACACAAAGGTGTCGGAAAATCCGATCGTTCTGAACGCGGTGACATTAAACACGTACGTCGGGACTATAAACAGGGCAGGAGCCAATAGCTTTCGTCTCTTAATTCATTCTGAGCATGCGTGGCACTTTGTGGGTCGGATTTGTGTACACACGATCAGAATTTCTCACAACGGATTTTGTGGTCGGAAAATTTTATAGCAAGCTCTCAAACTTTGTGTGTTGGAAATTCCGATGGAAAATGTGTTATGGAGCCCACACGGTCGGAATTTCCAACAAGGTCCTATCACACATTTTCCGTCGGAAAATCCGACCGTGTGTACAGGGCATTAGAGTGACAATTTGAGGAAAAGGAACGGGCCCCTGAGAAAGCAGATATGGTCTCATTGGCCAAAAAAAAAAAAAAAAAAAAAAAAAGGAGACAGTTAACCGCTTCAATACCGGGTCAAATCTGACACTTTGCTCCTACATGTAAAAATCATCATTTTTTTGCTAGAAAATTACATAGAACCCCCAAACATTATATATGTTTTTTTTAGCAAAGACCCTAGAGAATACAATGGCGGTTGTTGCAACTTTTCATCTCACACAGTATTTGCGCAGGAATTTTTCTAGCGCGTTTTTTTGGGAAAAAAAACCTGTTTTGTGTTTAAAAAAAAAAAAAAGTTAGCCCAATGTTTTTGCATTTTGTGAAAGATGAAGTTACGCCGAGTAAATAGATACCTAAGAAAAAAAAAAAAAAGGAGGAGAACTGTTCAGGCAGTGCTCTCCCACTGCCTGAATCCTCCCTCAGTGTAAGCCCTCCCCCTGGAGTGTACCCAGAAGCCGCTGGACGATCCGTGACATCACGCACACCCTCTGTGCGCTCCATGCCGGCCCCAGCTTCTCCCTGATGGCCACAGGACGAACCATCTGTTGATCAGCATCCATCTGTAGCCTTACACTGCTGGCACACCATCCAGACTGGAGCCCGAGGAATTCACCAGGATTATCCATCTACAGATGAGCCTTTTACTTATGTCTCTCTTGTAAGTGTTTTTTATTATGTGTCATTAAAAAGTACCTACTAATACTGCATTCAGGTGGCGCTTCCTTTCTTCACCCCCTCTTGCATACCACAGAGCCAGCTCTGAGGACAGCAGCTGCCTCCTAGATCCACTGCTCCATCAACCCACTTTAAATGCTCTGAACTGTCAGATTCTTATTAACCCCTGGACTGCCAACACTTTAGCCATGTAACTCACTGCACATGCTCTGGACTGTCAGACCCTTATTAACCCCTGGGCTGCCAACACTTTAGCCATGGACTATACGCCTGACTTACCTGATTAATTAGTGTATGCTGTATATGAGCTTATAGTTATTATTACTTTTATCGGGTCCAGCAATAGGGAAGTGGCACAGAGTTTCCATAGGATTGCAAAAGAGGTCTGACCAGAAGGACTGTACTATAGGGCATTCCCATAAAATGTGGAGGTGCGTGCCTGGCTTGTTACAGCCACGAAAATAGTGTAGCGAGTGATGTGGGAAGAATTTGCTAATCCTGGCAGGAAAGGTATCACCTGGTGAGCACTGTCTTTTTTTTTTTTTTTAAAAGTTTGTTAGGGAGTTAGGAGATTAGCAAATTCTGGGTCTGGAGGAGTCAGGAGGGGTACATGGGGCAATTAAAAATGTAATTTGCAAGTATCGAAAAAGAGTTCAGAGGAGGGAAGACCATAGGTCTCACAAAGTGTCAGGAAGGATTTTAAAGTATTAGTTGCAAAGAATTTATGTGCTTGGATCAGGCCTACTGCTGACCAAGCAGAAAACGAGGTTGGGAAGGGACTAGGCTGTATAAAAAAAAAAAAAAAAAAAAAAAAAAGGGGATGGGTTGCGTAGGAGGGAGAGCAAGCCGTTATGAGGAGGGTGAAGGCCAAAGCGACTTTTCAGTCTATCTCATATAGTGAGGCTGTGTCTCATAACTGGGTTAGTGATGGGACAACGATGGGCTGGTTCCAACTAGAGGAGACTAGCTTTAGAAAGAACGTTGCAGGCAACAGATTCTAAAGCTATACATAAGGGGGTTTTCTGTAGCAGTGTGGTATTTAGGAAGTTGGGCCAACTGCGCATATATATATATATATGAGGCACCCCAAGGCCCCCCTCTGATCTTAGGTGTGTATAGCGCGTAGATTTGGGTAAACAAGACTTTAGCTTGCCCCAGATATATTGAGACACTCAGCGTTGCAGGATGCATAAATATTGGAAAGGCACCAGGATTGGGAGTACCCAGAAGAAGAGATAGATGATTTTAGAGAGAAGAGACATTTTAAACGACAGTGATCCTGCCCATCCAGGTCAGGGGTAATGAGGCCAATTTGGCCAGTAGAGTCATAAGATCAGAAGGCATACATGGATAGTTTGCAGTGTAATGATCTGAAGGGTTACCCGTGAGTTTAATACCCAGGAAGGGGACGTGTCTGGCAGCCCATGGAAAAGGGGGAATTTTGCTGAGCTGAGTCTGCAGAGCGCACAGTAGTTAGATGTTCAGAGCTGTCGATTTATTGGGATTAACTATGAGGCCGGAGAGGTGTCCAAAACGGGAAAGAGTGTCCAATAAGTTGGGTGCTGAAATTAGGGGGAGGTCATGAAGACAAGAATATTACCCGCGAAGAGACAGTTCGTGTTGACAGCCACCAATTTCTACGCCATGAAGATTAGGGTTTGAATGAATTAGGAGGGCCAGGGGCTTTATCGCAAGGATGAAGAGGAGAGTGAATTCGAAAGCGCTAAGCTACACCGTAAAAAAAATAAATAAATAAATAAAAAAGGTCGCCAAACCCCCAATGGCATATGATAAACTGTAGGTAAGGCCAAGAAAGTATCAAAGGCCTTGCATATCTCTAGGGATACAAAGCATGAGGGATTCCGGCATGTGCGTGCAGCACACGCCAGGAGTGTTGCCCGCTGGACATGGTCGCCTGCCTGGCTAGAGGGGATAAACCAGACTTGGTCTTTGTGTATTAAAGATGGAAAGAATTTTCGCAAGGATTTTGATGTCTGGGTTGAGGATTGATATTGGTCTGAAGTTAGACTCATGGAGATAGCTGCCGTTATTGATTCAGCGTGGAACGAGTGGCCATCCAGAGAAATGCACAGGTACTGGGTGAAGAGTTTGTTAGAGTCAGACAGGCCAGTTTTGGTAGGCAGAAGAGTTGTCAGGGTCCAGGCCAAAGTCGGTAACGAAGAGGTGGCAGGCAGAAACCTAATCCAGAGACAAGCCAGGGATCAGTGCAAGCTAAGTTCAGATGTAATTCGAGGCAGATCAAGTCAGGGACAAGAACAGGTAGCAGGTTACAGACCAAAAACGCAAGGATCTAGTGCATCAGTCCAGTTTAAAAAGGCTGCTCGGTGCCTGTATTAGTAGTGGGCATGCGCACCTGCACGTTCCCATGCACAACTATGGCTCAGTGTTCTGCGCTTACACGCACATAAGCGCTTCGACACATTATGCTTTTCCTGACACTGAAGTCTTATTTATCTAACTTATTTCCAGGCAAAAAAATGCTACCCCATTCAAAAGCTGCGCATGCGCAGTACATGCTTTTTTCTTCTATCCCAACTACTCCAAGCTCGGTTGTTACTGGAATAGGGGAAGAGAGCATACACTATATATGCATGACTTTTGAACCAGGAAGCACACCCATTCCTGTGATGCTGTGGGTGAACACCCAACCTCTGCAGTGTCCTGGAAATAGGCCAGGGCATAGAAATGCATATATTGGGAGCATGTTGGTTAGGCTTCATGGATGACAGAAAAGGCTTACAGGTATGCAATTGCATTAAACAACATTTTTACAAACAGTGCAGTGCCTTTTAAACTATTTGGGCCCCTTGTCTGCATGGGCCAGTTTATGTAAAACGCTTAGCCTTTAAGCATTTTCATTAAATGCTTAGCTTAACAGGTTTACTTTAAACCAGTCCCACAACCCCAATGCTGCAAGACACCACATAACAGTGTATCAAGAGCTATAGAAATAAACATATTCAAAAAAAAAAAAAAAAAAAAAAAAAGAAGAAGGGCTGAAAACTTACAAGCTGTATCCAGTAATGGAAGGAACGTTACTGTAGCTGTGATTTGTCTAATGACTGATCTGATTTCTTCTTGAATAACCTTTGGAGATTTATTCCTGACAACGCTAAAAAAAACAAAAAACAAAATACTTCATTAGGACAGGAGATTAGATAGTCAGGGTAGTTAACAGGTAAAAGTACCAAGTTTAAAAGCTAGCCAAAATATTTAAAAAAATGAACTTCATTATTTGAGGTGTGTAAAGCAAAATTAGTGTTTTTCCATCAGAAGAGGTGGGAGGGACAGATGTGCACTGACACCCACCACCATCCAATCCGATCCGCCAAAAACAGGCAGTGATCCCATTTCCCATCCGCTTGGGGGATCGGATGAAAAACGGACAGGTGGTCCGTTTCCATCAAATTGCCCCATAACCGCATTAAATAAGCTCAATCCTACCTTCTTTAAAGTAGAACTATAGGCAAAACGCTCTTTACATTTTGGATAGAGCAAGGGAAGATTATAACCCGTCTGATTTTTTTTTTTTTTTTCTTTCTTACATCATCTGTGTCTCATTTGGGAGATTTCCCTTCACTTCCTGTCCCATAACTAAACAGGAAGTGAGAGGAAATCCTTGCAAATTAATGGAGTTCCTTCCTCACCAGAACTAGTGTCCCCATTAAAAGATTTTCCCTCTAGTACTTTTCTGGGGACAGAGCAAAATTTGGGATTTTTTTTTCACACTGTCAATGATTATGTTAAACGGGACTAATAGAGCAAGTAAATCTCCTTAACAGGGGCCCAGAAAGCAATAAAAACCCAGAAGGTGCTCTAATCCCTCTTCTCTCCATCCAAAACAAAAACAAAAAGTTTAGTCTTTAGTTATACTTTAAGCTGCAAGTCCTCCGTGTGCCTGGGGAGCCCTCCAACCCGGAATAAATAACTTAATTTCTGACTGAATTTCTCCTCAGCATCCACAAACCAACAAAAGTGGTTCTTTGTAAACAAGATGCATTTAGGGCTCATTTACACTTGCTTTGGCTTCAACAACGGCTTTGGACAGGCTTTTTTAAAGCTCCTGTCACTAAATAAAATGGTTAGCTTACAGTCCTGTTTACACCTTGCTTTTGCTTCAAAAATTATACCCCATGTAGCATCAGTGGTGCTTCAAAGCCACCATG
The DNA here is from genome assembly GCF_042186555.1 of Aquarana catesbeiana. Lineage (NCBI taxonomy): Eukaryota > Metazoa > Chordata > Amphibia > Anura > Ranidae > Aquarana > Aquarana catesbeiana. Next base: position 684,448,076 of record NC_133324.1, read on the forward strand.
GAAGTCTATGGCAAAGCTTCACATAAGCCCCATTGAAGCACCAAGCAAAAAGCAAGGTGTAAACAGGACTGTAAGCTAACCATTTTATTTAGTGACAGGAGCTTTGACTGGCGTTCAGAAAGCTTTAACAAAGCGTGTTCGAAGCCTTGTTTTGAAGCAAGTGTAAACTAGCCCTCAGCTGAACACCAGCATTGCTATCGCTGCAAATAGTTTATTGGGACCAAGCTGGCCACAACAATTTACGAAAGGCAGCTGCTGTCAGCGCAGTATAAACTGCATGTAGCATCAGCTCTATACAGCGTACAGCACGGTGTTCTGGCAGTCATAAGAGAATTACTTGTTCAGTTCCTAGAAAAAAACTCAGCCTGACCAAAAAACAAAACTAAAGTGATAACAAAGCTGAAGTTAAACTTTAAGCATGGAGTACAGCATAACTACAAGGAATCAGGTTATTACAATATGTCCCTGGAACTAGAAGATAACAGAGAGCTTAAAAGTGGAGCTCCAGGCTCCTCCCTAAAAAATAAAAAAAAGTCAGCAGCTCCAGGGCCTTGAAATGTCATACCACTTGACATTTCCCACATTTTGTCATGTTACAACCATAAACATAAATGTATTTTATTGGGATTTTATGTGATAGACCAACAAAGTGGCACATAATTGTGAAGTGGAAGGAAAATGAAATGGTTTTCCAAATTCTTTACATATAAATATCTGCAAAGTGTGGTGTGCATTTGTATTCAGTCCCCTTTACTCCGATACCCCTAACTTAAATCTAGTGAAACCAAGTGCCTTCAGAAGTTACCTAATTAGTAAATAGCCTCCATCTGTGTGTAATTTAAAGTGTATGTAAACCTGAAAAAAAAACATTTTTAATGAAGACTTCTACCTTTACAGTAGACTTCTGTGCCTGAGCAATCCTCTTTTTAATAAGATAAAAACCACTCAGTTAAGTTTGTGTCGCCACATCCCCCACTGCTGTGACCAACCATAGACAAAATAGACTACAATTCCAACTTCACATCCCTCTTGTCTTCTCCAGCTCTCCCAGGATTGGCTGCTCCACACCTTAGCATGATTGGGCATGCTGAAGTCACGTGGTGCCTTTCCTGAGTTTTGACTGGATGTTACTCATGGGGCATGATCAGTGTGACTGATTCCAGAGTTTTGTGGGGCTCCTACTGCTGAAGGGGCATTTGCAAGGTAGGGATATATGCAGGAGGCGTGCATGTATGTAGAACACACACACATTAATCCTGTGCCATTAAGTTTATAATGTGTGAGTGGTGGGTTTACATCCACTTTAATCTCAGTATAAATACAGCTGTTCTGTGAAGCCCTCAGGAGTTTTGTTAAGAGAACCTTAGACCCCTTTCACATGAAAGCCATTTTTCAGGTGTTTTAGCACTAAAAATAGCACCTGTAAAGCGCCTGAGAAACGCCTCCCATGCCACCCCAGTGTAAAAGCCTGAGTGCTTTCACACTGGAGTGGTGTGCTTGCAAGTCTTTTTCTAAATGAATGGCAGTGTCGCAACAAGGGCGCTTTTAACTCTTCAGCCGCTAGCGGGGGTTAAAAGTGCCGCTAAAACTAACAGCGCTTTACCGCTAATGCGGCTGCAGCAGAGTGTGAAAGGGGTCTTAGTGAACATTTTCCTTTTACATTAGTGAACAAAGAGCATCATGAAGGCCAAGAAACACACCAGACAGATCAGGGATAAAGTTGGAGAAGTTTAAAGCAGGGTTAGGTTATTAAAAAAAAAATTTATATATATATATATATATATATATATATATATATATATATATATATATATATATATATATATATATATATATATATATATACACACACACACACACATATATACACACTATCCCAAACCTTGAACATTTCACTGAGTACTGTTCAATCCATCATCCAAGACATGGCCATCCACCTAAACTGACAGGCCGGGCAAGGAGAGCATTAATCAGAGAAGCAGCCAAGAGGCCCATGGTAACTCTGGAGGAGCTGCAGAGATCCACAGTTCAGGTGGGAGAATCTGTCCACAGGACAACTATTAGTCGTGCACTCCACAAATCTGGCCTTTATGGAAGAGTGGCAAGAAGAAAGCCATAGTTGAAAGAAAGCCATAAGAAGTTCTGTTTGCGAGAAGCCATGTGGAAGAAGGTACTCTGGTCAGAGACCAAAATTGAACTTTTTGGCCTAAAAGCAAAACGCTATGTGTGGCGGAAAACTAACACTGCACATCATTCTGAACACAACATCCCCACTGTGAAACGTGGTGGCAGCATCATGTTGTGGGGATGCTTTTCTTAAGCAGGGACAGGGAAACTGGTCAGAGTTGATGGGAAGATGGATGGAGCCAAATACAGGCAAGTCTTAAGCCTTGTACACACGATCGGATTTTCGGCAGGGAATTGTTTGATGACAGACTGTTGGCCTAAAAGCCGACCGTTAGTATGCTCCATCAGACAACTGTTGTCCAACTTTCCTCCAACAAATGTTGGATGGCAGGCTAGTAAATTTTCAGACAACGGTCTGTTGTCAGATTTTCCTATCGTCTGTACACAAGTCCGTCACACAAAAGTTGAAACTACAAACACGCATGCTCAGAATCAATGCTCACCAAACACAACATTAGCTGAAGGTGCCCAAAGGGTGGCGCTCAAGAGCTGAAATTCCTCGTAGTACGTCACCACGTTCGTGTTTGTTGGCCGACAATTGTGTACAGTTTTTTTTATGCAAGACATGTTCTTAGCACACACCCTTTGGACAAAAGTCTGATGCTTTGTTGGCCAACAATCTGATAGTGTGTACGAGGCTTTAGAAGAAAACCTGTTGGAGTCTTCAAAAGACTTGAGACTGGGGCGGAGGATCACCTTCCAGCAGAACAACAACCCTAAACATACAGCCAGAGCTACAATGGAATGATTTTGATCAAAGCATATGTGTTAGAATTGCCCAGTCAAAGCCCAGAACTAAATCCAATTGAGAATCTGTGGCAAGATTTGAAAATTGCTGTTCAGACTCTCTCCATCCAATCTGACAGAGCTTGAGCTTTTTTGCTAAGAAGAATGGGCAACAATGTCACTCTCTGGATGTGCAAAGCTGGTAGAGACATACCCAAAAAGACTTGCAGCTGTAATTGCAGCGAAAGGCGGTTCTACGAAGTATTGACTCAGGGGGGCCGAATACAAATGCACGCCACACTTTTCAGATATTTATTAGTAAAATATTTGGAAAACCATTCATCATTTTTCGTCCACTTCACAATTATGTGCCACTTTGTGTTGGTCTATCACATAAAATCTCAATAAAATACATTTACGTTTTTATTTGTAACATGGCAAAATTTCAAGGGTTATGAATACTTTTTCAAAGGCACTGTACAAATACTGTAACTGCTGACTGTTAATAGGTCACTTACCTACGCCTGGATTCAGCAATATCCTCACCCGAGCAGATTCTTCGGTTTTGGGTGAAGGCGGTGGCATTTGAAGTAGGAGAAACAGGAAATGAAGCCATACGGCCGAACTTCTGGCTCAGTTCACTGTGGCGAGCTAAGCTGGAAGTGGGAGTGGGTAAATGCAAGAAACAAGCAGAGCGTCGGGTGGAGCTCCGCTTTAAAGTAAACCTAATCTAATCTTTGTGATTAACCTTCTAACTGAAGCAGTTACACCTTGGATCCTAAGCTTTACTAGGCTTGTGTATTGGTCAAGTTGACATTAGGCCTGCCTCCTGCCACCACTAACATCCTTGTCTGTCAGTCATCCGGTGGCCAAACCTTGTCGATTTTTCAGTCCACTGCATTTCTGAAAATTGCTAGCTGAATGAGGGTGATAGGGTCAAGTATTTGTGGTGGCTTAAAGGCCACGTCCACCTTTCAGAACATAACACCAATATTTAGGATGTAACAGTGGCAAGCTGCTGTAGGTACCATAAGACAGGTTAGTCTTAAGCTTTACAATTGGAAATCTTTGTGAACACGGAAAAGATCACTTCAGGCATGTTACAGACAAATTATGCTGAGTGCCATTCTGCTGACCTACTAAAATAGAACGAAAATTAAAAAAATATCAGTTACTATACTTACTTGTCATCTTTTACAGTTTTGTCACATTCTATATCAAACTGCCAACGTTCCAAAATTTCACTGCTGTCAATACTCGTAATAACTACCACCAGTTTCTGGACCTGACATTTGTACAGCCAATCTGAAATGACATGCATAATTCAAAAATCTTTAACAGGCAAAACGGACTACAATAAAACATTAAAAACGAATAACTAAACCACAAGCTGGATTTTAAAAAAGGCAGAATAAAGTTCAGTCAAAGCCAACAGGGTTCGCCACAATAAAATAATCCATCGTAAGAAATACATCTCTCAATTTGACCATAACGTCTAATGGGAATAGTAAAATTGTGTGATGAATCTAGAAAGCACATCCGTAAAGGCTCCTGACCTTTAGAACCTCTTGCAGCTCTAATGCAAAACCAAACAATAATTTTGCAATTAAAGCAGAACTCCAGAAAATCTCAAAAGTCCCCTCGCCAATGCTTAAACCGCTGCACTGCAAGGATTAAATGCTTGTTTGTATCTCATGTATAAATACAAAGAAGTTTTACCTGCTGTACCCCTCACTACCCTCAGACACTCCAGGTTGTGGGCAGGCCCTTGGCAACTTCACCTATAATGCAGGACTGCTGTTCCTGCATTGTATGCGATGATCAAAAGTGCACCCAAAGGGATGAGGCTCCAAGGAAGAAAAAAAAAAAATGTTTAGAAAATTAAAATAAAAGAATTTGGAGGACCAGTTGTACAGAGAGAAGGAATCCTGCTGGAGCAAGGGGACAAGATAAGTAAAAACTGCTTTTTAAAAGTACCGCCGACAAAAAGCATTTAAACACTTGCAGCACAGGTGTATACTCACTGCAAGGGTCATTTCAACTTTAAAGGGCAAGTTCACCTTTGTACACTTTTTTTTCCTTCTAAATTCCAGCTCACCTATGCACCAATATAGCATTCATGTACTTTTTTTGCACAAATATCAAAGCTTTCCATTGAATCTATAGACACTTACTTTGTGTTTCTCCATGAATCCAGAGGTTTCCATTAGTAATGTCTTTCTTCCTCACAGACTAGAGATCATGACAAAGGAAGGAGTTGACCTCATTAGCACACACCCTGGATCTGTGTTTGGTGTGCCCTTAATTAATGGCACTAAAAGCACAACTAGTAATTTTAGGTGTATAAACATGGCCTTACACTACACAATTTGATTGTACAATCTCCGTTAGCTTTACCAAACTTATATAATAGTAGAAAACACCTATCTAGTCAATCACTCTGTATCCAATCAGGGGCAGCCCCTTACACTACATAGTTGATGGTAGATCTAAAAGAGATTTTACAGTGTATGGTGAACATTACAGAACCTGGAAGACCCTTCTCCTGTTTTCAATAATACAGCTCTATCCACAGACTGCTATCTCCTGCACACTTCAAAATGCCAATTGAAAGATCGATGCAAGATTAAACTTGCATTGATCCCCCAAGTGTGACATCAAAAGGGCCACACATAATATTCAGTGTATGTAATGCAACAGAAGGCTGTCAGAGGCTGTAGACATACAACAGGAGATGATAGAATACAGGCATGCTACAGGAGGTGGTCAAAGACTGCAGACATGCAACAGATTGTAGGAGACTGGGGTCATGCTTTAGAAGACATTCATAGATATGAAACTTGTTGCTAAAGACAGATTGAAAAAACACACATGACATGATACTGCGAGGGATCACTGCTATTACCCCTTTACAAAATAAGAGCTTTTATATTTGTACTCCCTACAGACCCCTTAATTCATTGTGCCACATTTAATATAGTTCTCTTAGCAAGATCCATTATATACGAATATAGAAACATACAAATGGACAACAGAGAAAGTAAGATTGTGTGAAATGAACTAAGCCACTTTATAAAAAAAAGTCAGTCTAAAGCAGAGGGCAGGAACATTTAGATCACAGACAGGTGACTGGTAGATCGCAGTCTGGGTTTGCTGACCTGCTATTTCAGAGCAAACAGAGTGCAAAGCAGAGGGACTACTTGTAAAATTGGAGCTGTAGTAGGGAGCAAGAGCCACATAAGCGGATGACTCTGTAGTGCTGGCTCCTGTCCCACGTGGAGTGATACCAACTGCACTTCATCTCTTATCCCAGCTGGTGGTTTCCAAAGTGCCAGCAGCAGGAAAGAAGAAATCCTCAGGTCAGTGACCCCACAGAAACATGCATTTGCAGGGCACTTGCAGAGAGGTCCCATTTACTTGAATGGGTCGTGATTAGCAGGCGGTAGCACCCACCAAAAGCAACAGGGGGCTTCATTCCTACTGTAGAGATCGGGGTTGCATGCGAGAGCGGCCGTTTTGGGAAGCCGTCATTTGACGGTGGGCGGGTGGCAAGTGGTTAAATAAATCCTGTAAATAATATAGTGTAAAGGGAAGTGCAGCGCTAAGAAATGAAATGGGTAATGAATGACATTAGTTCATATCATACAATGTTGGTACATAAATTCAATAGGTATGCAATATCATAATGGTAGGCATACTAAGTGATATACATTGTGACCATAACAGTCGGAAAATATTTTGTGACACACTATTGGTTAGTGTTCTAAAAATGAGTCCGTGAAAAATCCTAAAAATCTATCTATCACCAGAAAAGTAATATAGTGTTGATAGAAGATCCACCACCGTTCTTAGAGGGGGGCTTACCGGAACGATTGGACACAGATGGGTATACACCCACTGTGTCAATCAGGCTTGTAAAGGTGAGGATCCTTGAAGGTTTCTAGTGTGAAGGGCACTTATCAAGGTGACCCGGATGTTGATCCGGAGGGCAGTGGTGGAGTTCCCGGTGTGTGCCCTCAGTGGGGCCAGGAAGAGGATCTCAAAGCTGTAAGTCCGGCTGTGAACTGTCACTGTCCCCTGCCTGGTGCAGTTTCTGGGGGAACACTTTGCGGACGGAAGCGATTCTGTGTCAGAGATAGAGGGGTGTGGTCGGTGTGCAGGTGTCCCCCCTCCCCATACTCCACCCATGTGTACTCTGCAGATGTCACAGCTCCGGACACTGATAGAGACGTGGAACACAGACAGGGGACAATGACAGCTCACAGCCGGACTGACAGCTATGAGAATCCTCTTCCTGGCCCCACTGAGAGCACACACCAGGAACTCCACCACTGCCCTCCGGATCAACATCCGGGTCACCTTGATAAGTGCCCTTCACACTAGATACCTTCAAGGATCCTCACCTTTACAAGCCTGATTGACACAGTGGGTGTATACCCATTTGTGTCCAATCGTTCCGGTAAGCCCCCCTCTAAGAACAGTGGTGGATCTTCTATCAACACTATATTAGGGCTGGGAAAAAAAACGATTTGAATCTTGAATCGAGTTGAGAGGTCAAATCGATTCAAATCTTCTTCAAATCGATTTTTTTAGATTTTTTTTTTTTTTTTAACAGCACCGCGCCTGAGGAGCTGCAGGCACGATTTTACAGGCGAGGCCGCGGCTTCGGCCTAGTCCACGAGGCCCAACGCTGTGCATGGGTGGGTGGGTGTGTAGGCGGGGTAGTGGGCGAGGCTGTTGGTGGAACACCGCTGTGTATTGGAGGGCTGTGATATCAGAAGGAGGAGGGGGTGGGGGGGATCACAGGGACATTCCCGGGCTGCAGAGAGAGAGAGAAGGGAGGGCGAGTCAGAGCTGCCTGTATGGTGTATTTCATGAGATACTGATAGCCATGTGATCACTGCCAGAAAGAATAATACGTCAGAGGAGAGAAGTCACATCACATCCCATTCCATATATTCACCCTTCTTAAATTTCATTACACAGCACTGTGCTCAATATATGACAATACCCCCATATGACATCACACAGCAATGTGCTCATCACTGTATACTGACATGCTACATCACTGAATCACTGAGTGATGTAGCGGCGTGTCAGTATACGGTGATGTAGCGGCGTGTCAGTATATGGTGATGTAGCATGTCAGTTTACAGTGATGTACAGTGATGTAGTGTGTCAGTATATACAGTGATGTAGTGTCACCTGTCACCACCGAGCTTGCCTCAACCTGCTGTTGTTGATAGGTACATTTTCCTTGCAAAGAATGTTTAAAATGCACTTAAATTTTTTTTTAAATTTTGTTTGTTGATGCACTTTAAGAAAAAAAAAAAAAAAAAAAAATCGCAGATTTTTTTTGGGGGGAAAATCTCCCAGCCCTACACTATATTACTTTTCTACACTTTTCTGGTGATAGATAGATATTTTTAGGATTTTTTCACGGACTCATTTTTAGAACACCAATAGTGTGTCACAAAATATTTTCCGACTGTTATGGTCACAATGTATATCACTTAGTATGCCTACCATTATGATATTGCATACCTATTGAATGTACCAACATTGTATGATATGAACTAATGTCATTCATTACCCATTTCATTTCTTAGCGCTGCACTTCCCTTTACACTATATTATTTACAGGTTTAGATCACTTGTTTGTGCTAGCAGCTCACATTTCCATAACAGCGCAATATTCACATTTATACTTGTTAAATAAATCCTGTTTTCATTACATAACTTATTTTAGGCATCACCATCTATGTGCTTTTCTATGTATTGTAGACATATTAAAAGGCGATTGAAGAGGACAGCAGGGTGTGCCAAACATCACAGCACCCAGTCTCAATAGTCCTCAAATGCCCTTGGACCTGATGCAAACAGTGGGATGGCTCTAGGGCGGAGTTTTTATATTATTCAATACAGGAGGGATCAGATGGTCCTCCTCGTTAGAGCTTACATTCTAAAAAAGGGATAGTCAATTGATACAAAAAAATGTAATAGCTGTGGGGGGTGGACTAATGGAGAAAACGCATGTATGGTTGTTAGCAGGAGGCAGGATAGGCTTCTCTGAAGAGAATGGTTTTCAGATATCGCCTAAAAGTGGACAGAGTAGGAGATAATCACAGACTGGGGTAGGGAGTGCCAGAGGATGGGGGATGCTTGGGAGAAGTCTTGGAGGTGAGCATGGGAGGAGGTGACAAGAGAACTAGCGAGCAGGAAGACTTGGAAAGAATGAAGAGAACAATTAGGTTGGTATTTTGAGACTTGGTTAGTGATGAAGCTGGGGGCATAGTTGAAGACAGCTTTGTAAGTTAGAATTTTGAATTGAATTTGTTAGGTGAGAGGGAGCCAGTGGAGGGATTGGCAGACACTGAATGGTTGGGAAGGTAGATGAGTCTGGCAGCAGCATTCATGACAGACTGAAGGGGGGATTAAAGGCTACATGATTCTGTACATCCTCCAGCCAGGATACGAGGCAGGTTCTGGCTTGCTGCAGCTTCTAATGCACACTGCGAAAAGCTTGCAGTGAGCAGTGGAGTCATAGTAATCAATTTCAGGAAACGAGGAGCCTATACAACCTTGCAGAACTTAAGGTAAGGCTGGAGTTCAACTTTAAGCGCAAGCTCAGTTGTGTATGGTGCCCGATACTAAGTGAATATGTGAGGACAAGTACAGCACCCAGTAACCAAACAGCCCCTTGTATGTACAGTAACAATTTCAATGTATACTATTCACTAGAGAGGAGAGGATACATTTTACAAATTTCCTTTAGAAACCCATTTAGGCTCGGTTCACACATTTCTGGCTGCGGTTTGCAGCCAGTCTTTAAAAAGGAGTCTGGTGCAGCTTTTATTCACTGGTTCAGGTGCAAATTTTTACTTGAATTCGCACCTGAACCTGAGTTAAAAATCTCACATGACTCTTTCAAGCGGACCGCGGCCGTCCTGGACATGTATGAACCGGCATTGCGAGCCGGTTCGGTGCACAGGTTATGCAAATTGGATGCGGTTCAAAATGCATCCAATTCACACATATGTGAACCGAGCCTAAGGGGAAACAAATTTTTTTCCCATCAGTACCTTGGAGCTGCTCCGCCACAGTATTCAAGTATTCCTTTAGATCTGGATCTGTAGAGACTAGCAGGGTGAGCCCATATTTCTGTGCACGGGTGAAGGTCTCTGGAGGATAGATCCCACGCTGATACAAAATACTGTTGATGCCAAAAACTGTGGTGACAAAACAAGGTGTTTTATAAACAACCATAACAGTAAAGTAAAAATATATAAATTAAAGCTTAAATTCTGGCAAGAGCTACATTTTTTTTTTAAACACCTTGAGGGTCACATTAAAGTGCTTCGAAATTCATAAAACCTTCTGTGTCAAAGGATGCCCCCCCCGCCCCCCTTCATTATACTTTCCTGAGCCCAATTTCAATCCTGCCTCTCTCCTTGCTGGCAGACTGATAGCTGCAAGAGCCAGTGGCCCCTGCTGTTGTCAAACACATTCTGTGACGAGGGAGCAAGGATGGGGCCTAGTTGTGCTGTGTGTTTATAGACACAGACAGGGTAGCTTGGGAGCAAACCCGCAAGAGTGCCCCCATAGAAAGGATCTTTCTATAAGGACACTCGCTGACATGGAGGTGCCAGGAGTGCTGCAAATAGCAACACGTAAGTATGACTTTTTTATAACAAACATCACAGCTTTGCAATCACTTTAACCACTTAAGGACCGAGCCTCTTCTTGACACTTGTTTACAACTTAAAAAATATTTATTTTTTTGATAGAAAATTACTTAGAACCCCCAAACATTATATATTTTTTTCAGACATCCTAGAGAATAAAATGGCGGTTGTTGCAATACTTTATGTCACACCATAGTATTTGCGCAGTGGTCTTACAAGCGCATTTTTTGGGGGAAAAAAATACACTTTGACCTAAAAAAAAAAACAAAAACATAAGACAACAGTAAAGTTATCCCAATTTTTTTTTTATATTGTGAAAGATGATGTTACGCCCAGTAAATTGATACCCAACATGTCACGCTTCAAAATAGCGCCCGGTCATGGAATGGTGACAAACTTTTACCCTTAAAAATCTCCATAGGCGACGGTTAAACATTTCTACAGGTTACCTGTGTAGTTACAGAGGAGGTCTAGTGCTAGAATTATTGCTCTAACAAATGCAGCAATACCTCACGTGTGGTGTGAACACTGTTTTCATATGCAGGCGTGACTTACATATGTGTTCGCTTCTGTGCGCGAGCTCGGTGGGACGGCGCTCTTTACATTTTTTTTTTCTTATTTTACTAATTTTACACTGTCCCTTTAAAAAAAAAAAAAAATGTTTGGGTCACTTTTATTCCTATTACAAGGAATGTAAACATCCCTTGTAATAGAAAAAAAAAAAAGCATGACAGGACCTCTTAAATGTGAGATCTGGGGTCAAAAAGACCTTGGATCGAACATCTACACTAAAAAGCAATTAGAAAAAATAAAAAAGTTCCCCTTTAAGACCATTGGGCAGAAGTGACATTTGGTGTGGCTTCCGCCATTCAATGATATGGAGCCGAGCGGGGGACCATCTTTCCCTCACTCGGCTTCATGCCTATCAGGGGGAAGGGCGCGATTGTCTCCTCCGCTACCGACTGCTCCAGTAAGCAGCGGAGATGACCGAAACGTGGCTGGGGGCGGCCCCTCTCCCGCCCCCGATAAAAGTGATCTTGCGGCGAATCCGCAGCAGAGATCACATTTATCCGAAAGTCAGGGGCAATGACATTTAGCGTCAAAGTACCGATGTACAATGACAGTGATTTGTGCTAAGAGGTTCTAAAGGCAGAAATGGAGACAGAGCAGCGGCTCGGGTGCCCCATAGCAAGCTGCTTGCTGTAGGGGCACTCTGCAGCAGGAAGGGGCCAGGAACGCCAGCGAGGGACCCAAAATTAGGAGAATCTGGGTTGTTCTGTGCAAAACCACTGCACAGAGTATAGAGTATAGAATATATATATATATATATCACACACAATATATCCCTTAAAAAAAATTCAGGTCTGTAACTGAGCTTTTAAACGGTCATGATACACATTGTGGTATTTTTCAGTACAAAATCCAGTATTATAGCTACTAGGCCTCACTGCAGCTCGTGACCTTAAAAACTCATCTTACTACAAATTACTTATTACTGTGTCCCCGCTGGGGAGATTTACCACTCTATTTTATACTGGAGACCATTATCACCCAGATTGAAATGAAAAATCCAAGATTGTAAGCGGTCATGAAATAGGAGGGGGAACTTCTAATTGTTTAAGATTTTCTCCCACTTCCTTTTGCATGTACAGGACAGTAAACAAAGGTAAATCTCTCCAATATCCCAGTCATAGCAAAAAAAAAAAAAAAAAAAAAGGGGATTTAATCAGGGATCAACAAATCACCAGGTTACCACGGCAGCTAGAAATTGCATCCTGGTACCTGGGCTTTTGTCAGCCCAGGGCTGCGCTATTTATATTGCCCAATGCCCGGGACGTGCAGTATTCTTGTACATTTAGCCCTGCTGCAAGCAACAGGATTTACATGTCAGGCTCCACTGCCGTCCGATTGCTTCCACACACACGCCGGTAAAGCGACCCCCCCCCCCCACTATGTATCCCAGGCTCTGCTTTCCCATCTGCAGACCCGGGACTGACATGGCGGGTGTCGTGGGTGGAGGACAGCGGACACACGTGAAAAGGGTGAGCATAGTCAAGCTCTGTTGTGAGCAACTTTGTTATATTACCCACTCGCCGCCAAATCACATACCTGATACATCATTTGAAGTCAAGTGGTTGTACCGAGGTGATGCAGACTTCACCCAGATACAGTATTTTAGAGCCGGCGGTCGGCTCTCTTGTATTAGCAATAAGAGCAGATAACTAGACACTCGATTGCTATGACAAGCAGCGTGTGTGTGTCCCACCCCCCACCGGGAGACCCAAGCTACTAGTCAACACGTCCGCCCGCTAGTCGGAGACCCATACAAAGCTGGAATTGGCTTTGATCGGGTCTCCACTATGGTAACCTGGAAGAAACTTACGATTTACCTGGAAATCAAAAGTATTCAAAAAAACGCTGATCTTGGCGTGTTAAATGCTTTCAAATACAAAGGAGGGATTTGGGGTGAACCCAGATCCCTCCACAAAGTACTTGTCACATGCCTATTGCTGTCACAAGGATGTTTAGATTCCTTGTGACAGCAATAAAAACAGTCCAAAAAAAGAAAAAATTAAAAGCAACAGTGTAAAAAAATAAAGAATTTTTTTTTAACGTGCCTCTGCCCCCCTGTGCTAGCATGCAAAAGTAAACAGGTGCATGGGTCCTGCACGCACGTAACGATCGTCCCACACATGTGAGGTATCGCTGCAAATATCAGACCATGAGCAGTAATTCTAGCACTAGACATCACGGAAAATCTAAAGTGGTAACCTGTAAAGGCTTTTAAAGTGTTGCCAATGGATAGTAATATTTACATCGTTTGTCACTCCTGCTCAGGTGTGTGCAATTTTTTTAAAGCGCGACATGTTTGTTATCGATTTACTCAGCGTAACATCTTTTATATTTTACAAAAAAAAAAAAGAAAAAATTGGGTTATGCATTTATTTTTTTTGCATTCAAATTTAAAAATGCTGTACAAAAACCATGTGTAATAAAAACAAAAAAAAAAACAAAACAGATTATATTCTCTAGGGCCTCTGCTTTAAATAGAGAATAATATATATATATATATATATATATATATATATATATATAAAAAAAAGCAGAGGCCTTAGAGAATATAACCTGTTATTTTATATATAAGTTTGGGGGTTCTAAGTAATTTTCTAGCAAAAAATAAGGGGGAAAAGAAGTTTCATATGTAGACAAAAAAAAGTGCCAGAAAATGCCTGGTCCTCATGTGGTTAACCACCACTAAAGCAGAATATTGTGCAAGCATGGTTGAAGGGTTCCAATTATTAAAAGAAGGGGTATCAGCCAGGTATGGTATGTACATAGAACTACATTGGGTCCAAACTGCAGCACTATTTCCACACCTGGCATTCCTCTTTACTGGGTAATCAGAATTCCTCTAGCTGTACACTTCATGCAGCACAAGACTGCTCAGCTCCCGGACACGCCCACCCCAGATCAGAAACACTTGATTGGTCAGTCACCGCTCCTTATTGCACCCCCGATATACTGGAGAGGTTCCGGTGACAACCAGCCTATTATACAAAGCAGACTATAGATCCCCCATAACACAATACAGGGAAGCTCATTCATTCCCCTTACAGAAGAACTCGGACACGATCTCCGCGCTGCCTTTCAGCGTGATCCCTTCACATGTCAGCTGCCCCGCCATCTCTCTTCCTGGCCTGGCAACCGTCACCCGATTCACAGCAAACCCAAACACTGCTATGGGAAGTCGCGCCTTCTGCTTCAAACCGCCAGCGAGGCAATTGCCACGCCCAGCCGACGAGCGTGCTCTCTGGTTGGTTACGTGTAGATAATCGTCTTTCCTGTGTCTTCAGCCATTTTTGGTAAGGGTAAGCAAACTACATACAGTCATGCATATTGTATGCAGTATGCTTCAGCTGTGAACGTCGGCCATTTTTACTAAAGGCAGGAAGGGACCGACGGTGTTCCCTTGTTCCATCAGATTTGGCGACCCGTCAGAATATATAACGGAAGTGACGTTTCGTCGCCGCCATGCTACACCCCGCACTTCCCCACAGTAAGGATACACTGTGAAGGGGGCAAGCGGACATCTTGTTACACCCACCGGAGTTTTGCATTTTCACATATTCATAACAGTAAACTGAGGTTATATAGTAAAATACAGTACTCATAGCTCCCAATTGTCCCTGATTTGGAGGGACTGTGCCTGATTTGGAGCAATGTCCCTCTTTCCCCCTGTTTTTGGTCTGATCCATATCTTCCAACTGTCCCTGATTAGGAGGGACTGTCCCTGATTCGGAGCAATGTCCCTCTGTCCCTCATTCCTCCTCATTTGTCCCTCATTTTGGTCTGATCTATATAGTTGTATATAAAATGTACTTTTTATCTTTCATAAGTGTTTCCCAGTGCTAAACCTTTCATCCAATTTCCAAATTGCTGCATCTGTAAATTTTAAAAGCCAATATAAAGGAATAGTAGTGGTAAAAAAAAACAAACCTTTTTTTTTTGTTAATTCTCCTTTAAAGGGGGTGTGGCAGGGGGCGTGTCCTATGCCTACATACATTTTGTTGTAGGTGTCCCTCATTCCCATCTCAAAATGTTGGGAGGTATGAGTACTTAGAACTCTGTCTGACTGTTTAAATGTTGAATTTTAAAAGCAGCTGCAAGCCTACTGATCTCACAGGTTTGATCTCACAGGTTTGCTAATCTGACAGAAGTTCGCTGCTTTTAAAATTCAACATTTAAACGTTCATACGAAGTTCTAAGTACTGTATTTCACTATATAACCTCAGTTTACTGTTACAAATAGGTGTAAAATGCAAAACTCCGGTGGGTGTAGCAAGATGTCTGCTTTCCGTTACACATTCTGACGGGTCGCCTAATCTGATGAAACGCCCCCTTCTCACTGTATTACTGTGGACGGGTGTGGGGTGTAGAAAGATGACGGCGATGGAACGTCACTTTCGTTACACATTCTGACAGGTTGCCGAATCTGACGGAACACCGTCAGAATTGGTGACCCGTTGTTTCGTCAGATTTTGTAATGGAAGTGACATTCCTACGCCGCCATCTTGCTACACCCAACACTCGTCCACAGTAAGGATACAGTGAGAAGGCGGTGTTTCAAGCGGACATATTGTTACACCCACTGGAGTCATGCATTTCACACTTATTTTTAACAGTAAACTCAGCTTATATAATTAAAAATCAGTATTTTTTAACCCATAAGACTGTTTTGATGTTGATTTTTCAAAGTAGCTGTGTTCTGTCAGATTAGCAAACCTGTGAGATCAGCAGGCTTGCTGCTGCTTTTAAAATTCCACATCTAAACAGTCAGATGGATTTTTAAATACTGAATTTCACTATATAAGCTCAGTTTACTGTTAAAAATAAGTGTAAAATGCATGACTCCGGTGGGTGTAACAAGATGTCCACTTGCCGCCTTCTCACTGTATCCATACTGTGGAGGGTGTAGCAAGATGGCGGCATCGGAACGTCAATTCCGTTATAAAATGTTAAAAGTGTGTTACGAAACAGCGTCAGATTAGGTAATGTAAGTGACGTCCCGTCACTACACCACGACAGCCATCTTGGTACACTCTGCACTTGGCTGCAGTCAGCATAGTTGCCAACATTGTAAAAAAATGTATAGGGACACTTTTTTGTCTGTAGGTGGAGTCTTATTATAATTAGGGGCAGGGCATTCATTTTAAGGCGTAGTGTAGAAGGAAAAGGAAAATGTGCATGCCGTGGCGAAAAATTGGTGTGGTTTAAACCAACTAGTGGGCATGGCTTAAATTGGGCGTGGCTCAATTGGGATGTGGTCCGATTCTGAGATGAATGAGGGATGGAGGGAGAAAGAAATAGGGAGGGAAGGAGAGAGAAAGAAGGAAAAAAAGAGGGATGGACGGACAGCAGGCCCAGATAGTACACCAAATTAGAAATATATGTATGCCAGAAAGTTTAACAATCAGCAGATAAAGATACTCCAAACACCTGGTGTTAGTGCTTCAATCATCCCGCCACCATGGTTGTTATGGTGTCAGGATGATTGAAGCGCATTATTTCTATTATTACGTTGTAATATAAAATTAAATAGTTTAACTCACCATAATGCAGAATCAGTAGGAGCCCTGAGCGTGTCACTTGTCACGTCACCTGCCACCAGATGCCATCACGTGTCCCCAGCAGATTCCTTCCTTACATCAGGCATCCCTAGCAGAGTCCCTCCTTACATCAGGTGTCCCCAGCGGAGTGCCTCCTTACATCAGGCGTCCCCAGCAGAGTCCCTCCTTACATCAGGTGTCCCCAGCAGATTCCCTGCTTACACCAGGTGTCCCCAGCAGAGTGCTTCCTTACATCAGGTGTCCCTAGCAGAGTGCCTCCTTACAAAAGGCCTCCCCAGTGGAGTCCCTCCTTACATCCGGTGTCCCCAGCGGAGTGCCTCCTTACATCAGGTGTCCCCAGCGGAGTGCCTCCTTACATCAGGTGTCCCCAGCGGAATGCCTCCTTACATCAGGTGTCCCCAGTGGAGTGCCTCCTTACATCAGGTGTCCCCAGCGGAGTGCCTCCTTACATCAGTTGTCTCCAGCGGAGTGCTTCCTTACATCAGGTGTCCCCAGCGGAGTCCCTCCTTACATCAGGTGTCCCCAGCGGAGTCCCTCCTTACATCAGGTGTCCCCAGCGGAGTGCTTCCTTACATCAGGTGTCCCCAGTGCAGTAGAGTCCCTTGGCTCTGCCTCTCACAGACCAGTGTTGTGCTAACATCGGTTCCCCCAGAAAACCTGTTTCCCCTGGCTCTCGGCTGAGATCAGAACTCCGCCCCTCCAGCCTACTGCACTCCAGCTTCTCCTAATCTCCGCCCCTCCAGCCCTCTGCACTGCAGCTCCTCCCAATGTCCCTCGCAATGTTATTAAGCCGTCTACCGCGCCCCCGGTTTTCATAGGGAAAACTGTTTCAGTACAACACCATGAAAACAGGATGCGTGGACGGGGGCGGCCATATTTTTGGAGCCAGAAGCAGCTCCGGGGCCAAAAACAGTCCTGATTTCCTGGGACAAAAGCAAAATCCTGGGATTTTAATCAGGACGGCCTCCAATCGGGACGAGGGTCCCAAAATTGGGATTGTCCTGGGAAAATCGAGACTGTTGGCAAGTATGAGTCAGAAGGTGGCAGCAGACATCTTTTTACACCCACCCAAGCCTTGCATGTCACAAGAAATGTTATTTTTACCAGTAAAGTGAGCTCATATAGTGAAATACAGTATTTTGAAATCCCTCAGACTGTTTTGATGTTGAATTTTAGTGTTCTGTCAGATTAGCAAACCTGTGAGATCAGCAGGCTTGCCGCTACTTTTAAAATTCAACATCAGTACAGTGTCATGGATTTCAAAATCCTGTATTTCATGATATATACACTCAGTTTCCTGGTAAAAATAAGTGCATCATTGCCAACATTGTAAAAAAATTCATAGGGACACTTTTTTTTGTATTGTTTTTATTGAGTCTTGTTATAATTAGGGGGCAGGGGGTCGTAGGCGAGGCATAGCGGGGAAATAAAATGGGCGAGGTTTAAACTAAATATTGGGCGTTGCTTTAAGGGGCGTGGCTCAAATGGGTGTGGTTAGAGTCTGAGATGAATGAGGGATGGAGGGAGAATGTAAGGGAGAAAGAGGGAGGGAGAGAGAGAAAGAAAGATATATGGAGGGAGGGAAGGAGAGAGAAGGAAGGAGAGAGAATGAAGGAAAGAAAGAGGGATGGAGGGACAGCAGGCCCAGATCCGACACCACAATAGCAATATGCGTATTCCAGAAAGTTTAACAATCAGCAGATAAAGATACTCCAAACACTATCATCACAGCACCATGGTTGTTATGGTGTCAGAATGATTGAAGCGCATTATTTCTATTATTACATTGTAATATAAAATAGATTGTTCAACTCACCATAATGCTGAATCAGTGGGAGCCCTGAGCGTGTCACTTGACACATCACCTGCCTCCAGATGCCATCAGGTGTCCCCAGCAGAGTCCCCCTTAAGGCATTCCCAGAAGAGTCCCTCCTTACACCAGGCATTACCAACAGAGTCCGTCCTTACATCAGGCATTCCCGACAGAGTCCCTCCTTACATCAGATATTCCCAGCAGAGTCCCTCCTTACATCAGGCATTCCCCACAGACTCCCTCCTTACATCAGGCATTCCCAGCAGAGTCCCTCTTTACTTCAGGCATTCCCAGCAGAGTCCCTCCTTACACCAGGCATTCCCAGCAGAGTCCCCCCTTACACCAGGCATTCCTAGCAGAGTCCCCCCCTTACATCAGGCATTCCCAGCGGAGTCCCCCCCTTACATCAGGCATTCCCAGTAGAGTCCCTCCTTACACCAGGCATTCTCAGCAGAGTCCGTCCTTACATCAGGTGCCCCCAGCAGAGTCCCTCCTTACATCAGGCATTCCCAGTAGAGTCCCTCTTTACACCAGGCATTCCCAGCAGAGTCTGTCCTTACATCAGGTGCCCCCAGCAGAGTCCCTCCTTACATCAGGTGCCCTAATAGAGTCTGTCCTTACATCAGGTGCCCCCAGCGGAGTCCCTGTGCTCCTTACATCAGGTGTGTCCAGCGGAGTCCATCCTTACATCAGGTGTGTCCAGCGGAGTCCCTCCGCTCCTTACATCAAGTGTGCCCAGTGGAGTCGCTTCTTACATCAGGTGTGCCCAGCGGAGTCCCTCCGCTCCTTACATCAGGTGTGCCCAGCGGAGTTCCTCTGCTCCTTACATCAGGTGTGTCCAGCGGAAGTCCCTCCACTCCTTACATCAGGTGTGCCCAGTGGAGTCCCTCCTTACATCAGGTGCCCCAACGGAGTCCCTCCGCTCCTTACATCAGGTGTGCCCAGTGGAATCTCTCCTTACATGAGGTGTGCCCAGTGCAGTCCCTCTGCTCCTTACATCAGGTGTGCCCAGCAGAGTCCCTTTTCTCCCTACATCAGGTGTGCCCTCTCGTCGGACACACGGGGCGGAGGGTTGGCGGCAGCTCCATTTACAGGTCTCGGTCCCCTGTGTTCAGTGGAGAGGGAAGGGGCCTCTGATCCGTGCAGCTAACCGGCTTTAGTGTACAAGTAAATTGTCTACACCAGTGTTTCGGCAGAATCAGTGACCTATCAGATTAGGTAAGGGAAGTGACGTTACGTCGCCTGCGCATGTGTGCAGCCGCTACCAGGTTGCCTAATCTGACGGTACACCGCAGTCAGAAAAAAGACAGTGGACATCTTACTACACCCACCTACTTCTTTATTTTAACAGTTATTTTTGCAATAACATCAGGTGAGCGTATATACATAACTATATTATGTTGACATCTGTGATACTGTTTACATGTGTAATTTTGAAAGCCTAAAGGTTTAGCGCTGAGCAGTGCAGGGTGTACCAACATGGCCTAGAGGTCGACCGATAGATCGGCCGGCCGATATATCGGCCGATATTTGGCTTTTTTTACTTAATCGGCATCGGCCGATTGTGCTGATAAAAAAAGCCGATTATAACTTCAGCGGGACTTGCAAATGACTTCTGTAATAGAAGTCAATGCAAGTTTCCTGAAAGTTATCTGTGGAGAGGATTCTCTCCTCCCTGGGCAGCCTGCCAAGTCTGATAAGAAGATACATTGTATCTTTTCAGGTTCTTTTATCAATGAGCTGAACTCTGTGTGTAGAAGCTCTCAGTTTAACCATTTAAAGACTAAATCTTTTCTGACACTTGTTGCTTACAAGTAAAAATCCTGTATTTTCTGCTAGAAAATCACTTAGAACCCCCAAACATTATATATATATTTTTTTTAGCAGAGACCCTAGGGAATAAAATAGTGGTTGTTGCAATATTTTATGTCACACGGTATTTGCGCAGCGGTCTTTCAAACGCAATTTTTTTTTAACCTCCCTGGCGGTATGATTATTTCGGATTTTAGGTGCTGAAAGCGGTACAATTATTTTGCATGGAAATTTGGCGTTTTATATTGTAGGTCTGTAAATCTTAACAATAACACACTTAAATCTGTCCAAACCAGAGTCTAGTAGATATCCCGGGTATGATAAAGTTTGAAACACAAAAACATAAATTATAATATAATAAATAAAAATAAATAATAAAAAAAAATAAAAAAAATAGTAATAAAATAAATTTCCCCACAATTCACTATTGCTCAATTCTGCAAGTGTTCTAATTTACTATCGCTGTTTTCTAGCTGGTCTAAAGCCACTTTTGACGTAAAGGGACACTTTTTGGTTGCTATGGACAATCTCCAGTTTCCAGGCAGAAAGAACAGTATATATAACATAAAACTGCATACAGGGCATAGGACAAAGCACTGGGGACAAAAGGGATGTGAAATAATTTCATACAGTACTGTAATCTGTAAGATTACAGTACTGTATGTGTTATGATTTTTACTTTTTTTTGAATTTGCCACCAGGCTCCGCCCCCGTGCGTCGCGCCGCTCGCAGGGAACGGAGCCTGGCACAGAGAGGCTTCGGAGGAGGACGGAGCCCTCGGACACTGCGGGTGACATCGCAGGATCCCGGGGACAAGGTAAGTAACGCCGCCCCAGGATCCTGCAATGCGATCCTGAGTGTGGCTCGGGGTTACCGCTAATGGGACTGAATTTTAACCCCGAGCCACACTCGGGAAAACCGCCAGGGAGGCTACAAAATACACTAATGAAATTAAAAAAAAAAATAAGCAGTAAAGTTAGCCCATTTTTTTTCGTCCAAAAGTTTTGATTACCTGTTTTTGTGTATTTAATATTTAAGATATCGTTATTTTTTTTTAATCTAAATTCTACATACAAGTGAACTGATTGGAGGTTTGTTTTGTTTAATAAATGTTTAAATGTAAAAAATTTTCTGTATTACTTAAGGCTGCTTTCACACTGGAGCGGGCATGCGTTGACGGTAAAACGCTTTTAGTTTTAGCGGAGCTTTACCGTCATTTTAGCGGCGCTATTCGGCTGCTAGCTGGGCGCTTATAACCCAGCTAGCGGCTGAGGAAGGGGATAAATGCGCCCCTGAAGCGCTGCTGCCGAAACGCTTTGCAAGCGCTTCGGCAGCGGTGCGCATTCATTTCAAATGGCAGGAATGGTGGAGGAGCGGT
Source organism: Aquarana catesbeiana (assembly GCF_042186555.1). Lineage (NCBI taxonomy): Eukaryota > Metazoa > Chordata > Amphibia > Anura > Ranidae > Aquarana > Aquarana catesbeiana. The sequence goes on from NC_133324.1 coordinate 684,469,805, forward strand.
ATACACCGCTCCAAAGATGCCGCTTACAGGACTTTTTTTAAACATCCTGCCAGCGCATCGCCTCAGTGTGAAAGCACTCGAGCTTTCACACTGAGACTGCAGGGGAGCCGTTTTACAGGCACTTTACAGCGCTATTTTTAGCCCAAAAGCGCCTGAAAAACGCCCCAGTGTGAAAGGGGTCTAACTGTTAGATTTTATGAGATGAAGGGGGAAAAAAAAAAAAAATCGGCCTAATATATCGGCCCAAAAAAATCGGCATCATATATCGGCCATCGGCCACCGCGATTTCTAAATATCGGCATCGGCCAGAGAAAAACCCATATCGGTCGACCTCTAACATGACCTCTGCCACCTTCCTACCGCTTGTGTCCAGATTATTTCAAAATTGAACATCAAACCACCATCACAGATGTCAATATACCATATTTATTTATATATGCTCACTTTATTGCTAAAATTACTCTTAAATTTAAGACATAGCTGGATGTACTAAGATGTCCGCTGCTGCCTTCTTCTGACTACAGTGTTCTGTCAGATTAGGTAACCTGGTAGTGGGTGTACTACGAATGCGCAGGTGACTGAACGTCACTTCCGTTACCTAATCTGACGGGTTGCCAATTCTGACGGAACACCGGCGGGCCATGTGACTGCACACCAGCCAATTTGTATATGAATATACTGTATACTCTACATAGCGTGACGAGTTCATACATTCCAGTTGAGTTATATTTCATGTACTTACCGTTAACCACTTAAAGTCCAGAGCAAATTTATAATGTTTCTCACGTGTGGAAATCTGCATTTTTGCTGGAAGTTTACATGAAACTCCCAAGCTATTATATATTTTGAGAAAACAACAGCGGAATAAAATGGCACACAACTGTTTGCCAAATGCATATTTCTTGATCATACAGGACGCAGGCATATTCTTAGAGGACTGGGCTATATGTTACTACTTTCAGATGATTGGACAGTGGCAAAGAGAACTGTTAGGACAGTGATGGTGAACCTTGGCACCCCAGATGTTTTGGTTCACAATGACTGTGTTAGGACCTCAAATATTCGCCTCCCACTGACAGTTATCCTCAGTTTTTTGTATGTGTCCTTAGGCGATGGATTATCTTTTTTTTATTCTACTGTTTTTTTTATATTTTCTGCTGCAACGTGACTACATACCAGACCGACTGGATACTTATGCAGCCTCAAGATTCGTACCCCATGCACGCCACTGGCACTATACCCAGCCCCAGACCCCACCATAATGATGTAAGACGTGGCCTGTTAAGTCACTTTAGGCACTGAATCCTGCATTAGGTGCTCCCCCTTGGCAGTTGTGCAGCGCATGGAGTTAGCCCCATGGTGCTGTACTGGTACAGGGCAGGGCAGTAGTGTTCTACGCAGGTGTTCCTGCCTAGGTGAAATATAACAGGAAAGGCTATATGTATATATCTGTGGGAGTTTGTTCCTATGTAAGCAGGTGTTAGGCCCTTTGATTATAGCTCCTCCTTAGAGGTGGAGTGTGACATCAGAGTTGCCCATTATTAAGGTGGGAGGAGCTTGTGTCAAAGGAGAGTCTGCCTGGAGCCACAAGGAGAGGACACCAGAAAGTCCCCTGAAAGTCAACACACACCCTGTTGATTTGCTGGCCATATGGAATTTGCCCTGGTGGTTTTCCTGTGAGCCAGTTATGGATATCCATGTGTTCTCATAGACTGTCCTTGTTGATGTCCTGGGGCCCGTGAATCTGAGGAGATGGTATCTATTTTAAATGTTCTGACCCATGTTTAATGCAGAGTACCACCCAAAAGGGGAATCTCCACTTGTTCACACCCTCCACTGCCACATTTGGCACTTTTTGGGGGGAGCTGGTACCTGGTTTTGACAGGTACCCACTTCCACATCTGGGTAAAATCGCAGTTCGGAATCTATGACATTTTTGGCCCCTCCTCCTCCCCCCTGCTGCCTTCTGGGACACATACAGGTCCCAGAAGATGGCAGGACCATTCAGCAAGTGCAGCAAGATGCATGTGCAGTAGAAAACTGGCTGAGAAGCCTGAGCCTGAGGACAGCCTCCGCCATCAGGTTTAAGAGGTAGGCTTCAGGGTCAACCCAAGGGACAAAAGAAGTCCTGGGAAAAGAAAGCCTCTTATGAAGGGGCGCCCCCGCTCGCTCGTATGGGGGGAAAACTTCTGCAGTTCTCAAGGATGCGGCAGGAGGAGTTTCAAAACAGATAGGTGATCTCCACAGTAACTCTAGGTTACAAATTAGAGTTCCAAGAGTTCCCACCTCCTCGTTTTCGCTGATCGAACGTCCCCAGGGATCCAGAGAAAAAGAAGTCTCTCTTTCAAGCATTGGACCATCTTTTGTCTCAAAAAGGTATCATGGTGGTCCCCATGGAAGAGCAGGGGTTTTATTCAAACCTTTTCATGGTGCCAAAACCAAATGGAGATGTCAGACCCATTCTAGATCTCAAAGATCTAAACCGGTTCCTGAATATCCGCTCTTTTAACATGGAATCAATCCGATTAGTTGTCGCCATCCTACATGGAGGAGAACTTCTGGCGTCAATCGACATCAAGGATGCATATCTCCATGTGCCTATTTTCCTCGCTCACCAGAAATATCTACGTTTCAAGGTAGAAAAACTCAATTTTCAGTTTGTAGCTCTGCCTTTCAGTCTAGCTACTGCACCTCAGGTGTTTACAAAGGTCCTGGCCCCTCCTCTGGCCAGATTAAGGGCTCGAGGTATAACGATTATAGATTACCTAGACGATCTGCTCTCGATAGACCAGTCGGTAGCCCGCTTAGACCAAAGTATGGTCATCACAGTGATCTACCTGGAATACCTAGGGTGGATTCTCAACCTAGAGAAATCTTCTTTAAAACCATCAAGGAAATTAGAGTACTTGGGTCTGATAGATACAGCCCAGAAAAGGGTATTTTTGCCCCAGGCAAAGATCAGCCATAAAGGAACTGATTCAGGTGGTCAGAGCAAAGAAGAATCCTTCTATTCGGCTTTACAGGAGGTTATTGGGAAAGATGGTGGCTTCATTCGAAGCCGTTCCTTACGCTCAGTTTCATTCGAGACTGCTGCAAAATAGTATCCTATTCTAGGGATTCGGGCAGCATGCTTGGCCCTGAGGGCCTGAACATTCAGGTTGCGGAACTGTCCTGTCGTTATCCAATCCGACAATGCGACCACAGTGTCCTATATGAATCACCAGGGGGCCAAAAGAAGTCATGTGGCCCAAAGAGAGGTGAATCATATCCTAACTTGGGCAGAAAACCATGTACCTTGCCTATCGGCAGTCTTCATTCCAGGAATAGAAAATTGTCAGGCGGACTACTTGAGTCACCAGCAATTGTTCCCAGGAGAATGGTCCCTTCACCCCGATATCTTCCTGGGAATATGCCGAAGATGGGGGATCCCGGACATATACTTATTTGCGTCCAGGTTCAACAAAAAGATCGACAACTTTGTGTCAAGAACAAAGAATCCGCTAGCATGCGGAACAGTTGCCTTGGTGGCCCCGTGGGATCAGTTTTCACTGATTTATGCATTCCCTCCTATTCTGCTGCTTCCACGACTTCTTCGCAGGATCAAGCAGGAAGGTAAATCGGGGATTCTTGTGGCCCTAGCGTGGCCCAGAAGATCTTGGTATGCAGAGATCGTAAAGATGGCGGTAGGGGACCCATGGACCCTACCACCACGTCCGGACCTACTCTCGCAAGGTCCGGTATTCCATCCTACCTTACAAATGCTAAATTTAACGGTTTGGCTATTGAGACCCACATTCTGAAGAAGCGTGGGCTGTCAGGATCAGTGGTATCTACCTTGATTAATGCAGGGAAGCCAGCCTCCAGAGTCATATATTATCCCCTTCCCGCCGACCGTACGCAGATATGCGTACTCGCTGCAGGCATCATCCCAGTACCGTTGTTTACAGCGGGCGATCGGCTACCCGAGTATAACAACCGATGCGGCTAAAAGCCGCTTGGCTGTTATACCAGAGGAGCGGGAGGGGACATCCCCCCCCTCCCGTCTCCTCCCGCCGCTCTTACCGTGCCTCCCGTGCGATCGGGAGGCCCGGTGTCCAATCGTCTCCCTTCGGCGGCTGGGGGTGGGCTGGAACGAAGCTGTGGGCGGCTTCGTTCCAGCCTTCTCAATGTAAACGCGGAAGCGACGTCATGACGTCACTTCCCGTTTACTCGGCTGCCAATGGCGTTGAATTTAAAAAAATATACAGTATTCAGAATCGCCGTTTTCGGCGATCTGAATACTTTGAAGTGCAAAGGAGGGATCGGGGGTCTTTTAGACCCCCGATCCCTCAATAAAGAGTACCTGTCACCACCTATTACTGTCACAAGGGATGCTTACATTCCTTGTGACAGCAATAAAAGTAAAAAAAAAAAAAAAATTTTTTTTTTAAAACCCAATTTATAAAGTAAAAAAATAAATAAAAAAAAAAAAAAAAAAATTTTAAAGTGCCCCTGTCCCCGCGAGCTCGCGCAGCGAAGAAAACGCATTCGGAAGTCACGCCCGCATATGTAAACGGTGTTCAAATCACACATGTGAGGTATCACTGCGATCGTCAGAGCGAGAGCAATAATTCTAGCCCTAGACCTCCTCTGTAACTCAAACCTGGTAACCGTAAAAAATTTTTAAAGCGTCGGCCATGGAAATTCATAGGTACCGTAGTTTGCCGCCATTCCACGAGTGCGTGCAATTATAAAGGGTGACATGTTTGGTATCTATTTACTCGGCGTAACATCATCTTTCACATTATACAAAAAAATTGGGGTAACTTTACTGTTTGGATTTTTTAAAATTCATGAAAGTGTCCCTTTTCCAAAAATTTGCGTTTAAAACACCGCTGCACAAATACCGTGTGATAAAAAATATTGCAACAATCGCCATTTTATTCTCTAGATTCTCTGCTAAAAAAATATATATAATGTTTGGGAACTCTAAGTAATTTTCTAGCAAAAAAATAAAAAAAATTAACTTTTTTAAAAAACAAATTTAAAAAATAGGCTTAGTCATGAAAGGGTTAAAGAGTCTGTAAGGCATATGTTTCCTGGTGTGAATCCAGGGGTTGGCAACCCAGAAAGTATGTCTTAGGTACAATCCTTGCCTTTCTGCAAATGGGGTTAGAGATGAAGCTGGCCTTGAGTACTATCAAAGGCCAGGTCTTGGTCTTATCGGTATTGTTTCAACAACCACTTGCTTCGCATTCTTTGGTCTGTAGCTTTATACAGGGGGTAACGTGGCTTAATCCACCGGTTAGATCACCCCTGAACCCTTGGGACTTGAAGTTAGTTCAGTCAGCATTACAGAAACAGCCTTTTTGAGCCGATACGACATATTCCCTTGGTCCTTTTGTCAGGGAAGCTAGTTTTTTCTGGTAGCCATATCTTCTGCAAGAAGGGTATCAGAATTGGCTGCTCTTTCTTGTTCTTTTCTAGAGTAGTATTGCGTCCTCGTCCTAACTTTCTACCGAAAAAGAGAAAAGAGAAAAAAGCGCCTCTGAGTGCAGGTATTTATTGCTGACAATAATAAGTTATCCACACTTACAGTAAGGTAAGGAGAAGACCGGTTACAAAACGGGACATGACTACCGTGACAATGACAGCGTCCATGGTATGGATCCGGCGTGATGAGCGGTGAAGGATGGTCTCGATCCTCCGCGGGAGGAAGCAAACAAGCCGCTGCGCTGGATGACAGTCTCGTAATCCTAAACGAGGGCGTGTGACATCACTGAGTCGAAGAGAACCACAACGCGTTTCTGAGCATGCGCGAAGTTCCCACTGGACATGCGCGCTCCTTTATCAAGTGTAGGGCAGAGGGGAAGAGCGATGTCTTATATAGCTCCGCATAGAGAAAAAAAAACACACACACACGCTGGCAGCTGATGAGGGAGACAAGATTAGCTAAATATGGGAGTGTGAGTACCAAGAAAAGGATTAGAAACAAAGAGAAAAAAATATATAGAGAGAAAAAATGTTTTTCGTAAAGAACGAAAAAATCATATAAAAATGAAAAAATATATATAAAGAAGAAATATATGGAGGAGAAAATATATAAATTAGAAAATAATAAAAAAAATAATAAAAAATAATTTAATAATAATGATGGGATCTAAAATAAAAATAAAAGTAGTGGTCAAATAAGAAAAAAGGGGAAGAAAAAAATAATAATAATAATAATAAATATAAATGTGGGGAAAAGAGTGAAAATAAAGATAAATATAAATAATTTTTTCTATTTTTTTTTCTATTTTTTCTACATTTTTTCTATTATTTACTCTTATTTATTATTTATTAATTATTATTTTTTAATTCTTATTTATATTTATAGTAGATCTGGTTTCATCAGTATCATTATCATCCAGGTCCCCTGATTCTGCACCTACCTCCACGTCTTCAATAGTTCATATGGTCAACACCTCATCTCCATCTAAAACTGTCCCCCTTTATAATGACAACCCATATACACCCACCCTCCCCAAACAAGAACTGTCCACCCCCCGTTCCCCCATCAATAATCTACTCCTAGGTGATTTTCAAACTGGTGAAATAGCCCCCCACTCTGCAGCCCTCTTGTTTTCTTTTTTAGAGAAGGATCCTCACCGCAAACAGCGTCTAAAAAGAAAATACACAGACGAGGATGCAGGGGTGGACGTAATAAATCCAAAAACAAATGACAAAGTACAGAAACGATAAAAATGTTCAATTTATCCTCACATCCGTTAACCTCTGAGGAAATTTCCCTATTAGGCAAGGGACTTATGTTTTCACCCACTATATTACCCAATTCGTTTCTCCTTTTTAAGGACCTAAACAAATTCATTAGAAATTTGACATTGAAAAGATATTTTAATATCCAATCGGCGAAGGATTTATCGGCCAACCACATTCAAAATACAACACCTGTTCAAGCAGTTTCCCCCAATATCACTGTAGATGACCCCTCCGAAAGCCCCATCAGTATTCATGAGTTTGAATCAGATGGGGGAGATCTTGATCTAGGCTTAGATCTTGAACTACTCACTCAACACATTCAGACTTCACCCCCGGTCAGGTATTCCAATTTTGAACCTAAATCCGTGTTTTACCCAACTAAATCCAAGGGTCTGTATTTGGAAGCCTTTTATAGAGTGGTCTTTGCAGACTTTCAAAAATTATGCCAACAAGCAGAAAACACACAAAAATATTGCAGTTATAACCTCAGCCCTGGCGAAAAAATTGCACTCCATTCTCTTTCCAACAACCCTGCCATAACGATCAAACCTGCTGATAAGGGAGGCGGGATTGTTATACAAGACCGCACCTCTTATATCGCAGAAGCATCGCGATTACTCGCAGATCACCAAACATATAAAAAGCTTCCCTCTGATCCCCTACCCCAATTTAGATTAGAGGCCGAGACATTAACTAAGAAAGCTCTATCAGATGGAGTCATCAACAAGAATGAAGCCGCTTTTCTGTGTAAAGAATTTTACAGTACACCTTATTTCTACCATCTACCCAAGGTGCACAAAAACTCATCCCACCCCCCTGGTAGACCTATTGTGGCCTCTATGAACAGTGTGACTAGTGGTTTTTCGCAGTATGTCGATTATTTTCTACAGCCCTTGGCCCAGAACCTCCAATCCTATGTGCGGGATTCCATACATCTGATGGAACTCTTGACTCCCTGCATTTGGCATGACAGTTACCCTTGGCAATCTCTTGACGTTAACTTTCTGTATACGTCTATACCCCACCATACAGGTCTATTGGCAGTTCAACATTTTCTGTCTCTGGATCCTCTGTTAAATGCAAAGCAGTCTATATTTATATCAGAAGCCACCGCCTATTGCCTAACACATAACTATTTTCATTTTGAGGAGGAATTTTTTTTGCAAACCCATGGTACTGCCATGGGCACCAACTTTGCCCCGTCTTACGCGAATCTAACCATGGGTCTGTGGGAAGATCGATTTATATGGAATAATAATCCCTTTGCTAAACACCTAGTATTTTACGGTCGATACATACATGACATTATCGTCATTTGGGATGGCCCTTCCACCTCAATAGACGATTTTGTCTCACATTGCAACAATAATGATTTAAGCCTGTCCTTTACCTCAGTACACAATGTAGATAGCCTTCCGTTTTTAGACCTTGAACTTTTTCACAACAATACCCATATCTTTTCACGTAATTACACCAAACCCACTGCAGGGAATTCTTATCTACATTTCGATAGCTGTCACCACCCGCAGTGGGTTAATAACATTCCGAAAGGCCAGTTCTGCAGATTGAGACAAAACTGCATTAGAGATTCAGACTACATCTCTCAAAGCGTGCATCTTAAAAAGAAATTTCTAGATAAGGGATACCCCGACCATCTGGTAGACCAGGCCTATACCACCTTTCTTTCCGGTAAAAAACTTTCTTTCCGGTATTTTCACTCTTATCCCCACATTTATATTTATTATTATTATTATTTTTTTCTTCCCCTTTTTTCTTATTTGACCACTACTTTTATTTTTATTTTTATTTTAGATCCCATCATTTTTTCATTATTAAATTATTTTTTATTATATTTTTTTATTATTTTCTAATTTATATATTTTCTCCTCCATATATTTCTTCTTTATATATATTTTTTCTTTTTATATGATTTTTTCGTTCTGTACGAAAAAAAAATTTTCTCTATATATTTTTTTCTCTTTGTTTCTAATCCTTTTCTTGGTACTCACACTCCCATATTTAGCTAATCTTGTCTCCCTCATCAGCTGCCAGCGTGTGTGTGTTTTTTTTCTCTATGCGGAGCTATATAAGACATTGCTCTTCCCCTCTGCCCTACACTTGATAAAGGAGCGCGCATGTCCAGTGGGAACTTCGCGCATGCTCAGAAACGCGTTGTGGTTCTCTTCGACTCAGTGACGTCACACGCCCTCGTTTAGGATTACGAGACTGTCATCCAGCGCAGCGGCTTGTTTGCTTCCTCCCGCGGAGGATCGAGACCATCCTTCACCGCTCATCACGCCGGATCCATACCATGGACGCTGTCATTGTCACGGAAGTCATGTCCCGTTTTGTAACCGGTCTTCTCCTTACCTTACTGTAAGTGTGGATAACTTATTATTGTCAGCAATAAATACCTGCACTCAGAGGCGCTTTTTTCTCTTTTATGGTTATATGGAGAGCTGACTCTGCTCATTCGGAAAAGCCTGCCCTCAGTGCTGGTCATAGACTATAGACATTTCAGTTAGAGACATTTCAACCTTGTTTTATTTTGCCCTCATCTCCTTAATACAAGTTTATTGTCATCCACGGCTGTAGCTATGGACTATTAATGAGACAGTTTTTTGCAGCTACAGCTATATTGTTATATTGTACCATTGATTATATCATCTTGCAGTCGTCTTGTCCATATTTGTTTTCTTTTGGTCCATTGATCATATTTACATCATTTTTAATACTGTACCCTCTAATTCTGTCCTGAGCGCTTGCACGCATCTGTTATATATTAACTACCGAAGGTAGTGTCAGGTTTTCATCTAAACTAGGATATTGTTCTACCTTAATTTTTTCCAGAACCCTGTTCTACGGAAAAGAAGTTACTACATTCTCTTGATGTAGTGAGAGCAGTCAAAGTCTACTTGAAGGCGACTGCTCAGATTCGAAAAACAAATGTTTTGTTTGTGCTGCCTGAAGGTCCTAAAAAAGGACAGGCAGCATCGAAAACTACTATTTCTAAGTGGATTCGGCAAGTAATTGTTCAAGTTTATGGTTTAAGGAGGAAGATTCCACCTTTTCAAATCAAAGCGCACTCCACCAGGGCTGTTAGTGCTTCATGGGCAGTGCATCACCAAGCCTCCATGGCTCAAATCTGCAAGGCCACAACTTTGTCTTCAGTCCATACATTTATCAGATTCTATCTGGATTCTATCTGGATTCTGGATGTAAAAAGGCATGAGGATATCGCCTTTGGGCGCATTGTGCTGCAGGCAGCAGTATAGGTCCTCAGGTCTGATGGCGCCCTACTTTTGTTTGTGTCTCCCTCCCCTCAGATAGCATTGCTATGGGACATCCCACATAGTAACTACTATGGCTCTGTGTCCCGTGATGTACGAAGAAAATAGGATTTTTATAACAGCTTACCTGTAAAATCCTTTTCTTGGAGTACATCACAGGACACAGAGGTCCCTCCCCTCTTTGGATACACGTATATTGCTTTGTTACAAAAACTGAGGTACTCCCAGTAATGGGAGGGGTTATATAGGGAGTGAACTTCCTGTCTTAGGGTGTGCCAGTGTCCATCACCTAAAGGCCTATATAACCCACATAGTAACTACGATGGCTCTGTGTCCCGTGATGTACTCCAAGAAAAGGATTTTACAGGTAAGCTGTTTTAAAAATCCTATTTTTGGGACAGGTGGAGGAAACAGTACATCTCCATGTTGCAACCACAGAAAAAGTGGCCTCTAGGCCTTGTCATCAAAACTTCCAAGTGAATATAGGAGAATCAGAAAGGTTGAAGTTAAATTTCACAGGAGCAAGGACAAAGTTGTTCCTCAGACCGGTTTTTGATCTTGTTTTGTCGTTTTCTTCTGAGGACCCAAATAGCGGTATCAGTGGTGTTCGATAGCTCAGTTCTCAGTGTTAGAGGCACCGGGGGACAAATGCAGCATGGGACCGATGCTTCATCCACCTAGGTAAGTATGAATCTAAAAAAAATAAAATGATCCATACTTCTCTTTTAAGTTGCCCTGCCTGCAATATTACATTTGGTTACTAGATAGAGCCTGGAACATATTTACTGCTTTTTCAGAAAGTAGAAACTGTTTCGCTTTAATAAGAGCTCCCATCGTCCCTCATTCTGAGGAAAGGAAACAGGTTCATCCCGGTAGATAAAACTCCATCTTAAGACCTAAGGGAAAGGAAACCAGCCAGGTATCTGCAGCACATGATGTGGATGGTGTTCAGCCCTGCATGAGCCCTAAAGTGTATGTACAGCTAACACTTTTTTACTATTTATTTGCTGCCATTGTCCTCCTGAAGAGATTTTCCTTCACTTCTTGTTCTAAAAACACAACCAGTTGTCAAATGGGTATATTTGTCTTCACTTCTTGCTTTGCTGACAACACTTTCTGTCTTAGTGACAAAGGTCACTAGGATGAATAACAAGGTGAATCTCCCCAGTGGGGACACAGACAGCAATTAAAACCTGACAGGGGAGCTTTTCCACTTTGTCTAAAGCAAAAAAAAAATCCCTTTACAAATACTTTAAGAGAACTGACCCACTTCCCCCTCAATTGTGTGGAAAAGTGGATCTTCTCTGACTGGTAGAAAGTCGTCCCAAATTGCTGTTGTCTGTTGTGGAGGTCATTCTACAGAGGCAGTCAAAAAAGAAACATCACTTTTCTGATAATAAAATAGAAATCAATTATTCTGCGCTTAGGAGGAGAAAAAGAACTGCAGCCCCCCCTACACAGAATATCAACTAAGTGAAATTCAAAACAAGCAGGATTCTATAATGGGGGAATTGGCGCTGTTCAAAGCACGTGTACAATAGATATTGATCGTAAATATAAAGAAAAATAAAAGTAACGCGCCTCAGATGACGAAACGCGTAAGGCGTTGCCTCGTGATGCGCATAGGTCGCTTTCTGTGTGGTGTTTTTGACTCTGGAGTTCCGGTTTAGGGCAGGCAGGCGGTGGAACGCACGCCGCCACCTCGCTGCTATTACAGTCATCGGCTTTGAGCCGGCTGGTGGAGCACTGTCAGCTCCCGTTTTTAAAGTTTTTTTACAATAAACACAATTTTTTTGGATTCACACTATGAGGCTCCCTTATTTTATATAACATATGGATACTTAATGCTGAGGATTAATATGAGGACATCGGTGCATTGGAGAAGGGAAGGACGGCAACCGGGCTGAGGTTTACCGCGAAGGAACATCATTGCTGGATCCTAACCTACACGCCTGTTACCCCTGCAGGGGTTGGGCACTCTGGTGAGTGAGAGCACGATTGGGGGTGCAGTGGAAGACAGGGAGCACTTAATTTTTTATTTTTATTGGATTGATATATCACAGTTTCTTCAGACTATATTGTTCTTTTAGGACACTGGATTTTTCATAATCACTTTGCACTTTAGTACTACTTGTTGGACACTTCATCACAGATGATTTTTTGCTACATGTTGCTTGGCATTTTATATCACTGCTAAAGACTTTTTGTGGATTATATTTTATTGATATATGTTAGGTCACATATTTTCTTGCACTTTGCACTTTATGGTACAGTGTATCGTTTTGGGATATTCTCACTTACATATGGTTTTTATTATACTCATTCATTACTTTTATTTTTCTTTATATTTACGATCAGTATCTATTGTACACGTGTTTTGAACAGCGCCAATTCCCCCATTATAGAATCCTACTTTTCTGATAATGAAACACAGCTTTCATAGTCCCTCTGTCATGGGAGGTGATGGGACAGAGTAAGTGCCCCCAGAAACTTGCAGAAATAGCGGTATGATTGGATCATGGTGGTATGTGATTTTCTATATGAAAAGCCTTCAGTAAAAGTATTGATGCATACAGAAAAGTGAAATGGATAGTGGAGTGATGGCTGGTTAAGGGGTAATGCAAGACTGGGATCTAGGCAAGGGTACATAAGTATAGCCACACTGGGAAAATAGATGTATCTCTGGTTTTAAGTGCTAGTAAAAATTCAGAAAGGAATTGGAATCCTTGAGGAGAATATGTAAGATCTCTTAGATTGAGCTGCAAGACCAAGGGGTGAAGGCTGTGTTTGAAGATGGCTGCAGCTGAGTCTAGATTCTGTAGCATTCTAAAGCAGGGGTTGGAGGGTGATTTTCAAATACCTCATTAAAGGTCACCATGCTCAGATGCAGACCCCTTTAACTCCTTTCCCCACAACTCCCTGGGTTCCTGGACACACCCAGAGAAGATACATTATTCAGATTCCCTCCCTCAGGAGGCCTCACCTGATAAGGAAGAGGTAAGTGAGAAAGTGGTCTGTAGTGAGGTGAGAGGACCTCCACTGTCAAAACTAGCTTGCTGGCAAGCCAAGAAAGAGCTTAAAGGAGAAGTAGGACCAAAGCTCTTTTGGCTCTACTTTTCCTGTGGATCACAGGAGTGCAGTTAGTTCTGCACTCCTGTGACTCAGATGATCCTTTGCTGAGCCAGTCCAGGCTCTGGAGAGGTCCCAACTTTAATGTCAGGATCCACCCAGATGCCTGGACCGTCACCTGGTTCGACTCCTCAGCAAGCTGCTGAGCTGAGAGCCTGAGCCAGCCTCTCCCACCCCTCAACAGCCTGGCACTCCAGTGAGTGCTGGAGGGGCAGAGCAGAGAGCCAGTGACTGACAGTCACCTATCTCTGCTCACTGAAGACCAAGAACTGAGCAATCAGCGGTCTTTGATTGCTCAGTTCTTGATCTTAGAGGCGATAGGGGACAGATACAGTATCGGACCAATGTTGCATTCACCCAGGTGAGTACAATGGTTTGATTTTTTTATATTCCCGCACTTCTCTTTTAATAGCATGCAGCTTCCCTGGAAGACCCAGCTACTATGGCGAACACCTCAACAATTGCTAACAGTATATTTACAGTGGAACTTTAGCCAATGGTTTAAAAAATTATGAATAGGTAGGATTTTTCATGCTGAAGAGACATGCTTTGTCTCTTCTGCATTAAAGCATCTTACCTGCCTGTCCACCTTTGTAGAGTAAGCTGCGTAAGTGCAGCTTACTGCGCAAATTCAGCGATGCTGAATCTGATTGAACTCCCCTGCAAGATGTCATAGGCTAGCGGCATGGCTGGGCATGGCTTATCGTTGGATATTAGGTGAGTATAGTTCCGCTTTAAGTTTCAGTGGGGTTGCACTTTATCCTTGGCACTTTGATCTCTCCAGCTGTGTTGCCAGAGCTACTCTGGACTTCACTGAGAGGAATGCTGTCTATGAGTATAATCACAAGTAGGTGCTTGTCTGAACTGTTATACTGAAATGTGATTCTCAGCTAGACTCTCTGTTGTTATTGAGTCTTATAGTGAATATGCTCCTTGATTGAGTCACAGAGATATTGCTGTGAAGAGTCTGTGTTTGTGCAGGTTTCAGAATTTGTTTTGTATTATTCTGCAGTGAATGCATTTATTTTTGCCATACTGAACCTGTTTTACATTATTGAGTCTACTTCGCACCTGTTTAGTAAGCTGAAAGTTACAGTTACTCCCTATCTGATCATCCGATCGATTACTGATTCTGCTACAAAGCTACAGTCCTACATTTTCCCAGAATGCCCAGAGTGGCTAAAGGTGATGCAGGACCATCAGAGGAAAGGGTAAGTATTATATGTAAAAAAAAATTATACTCTAGCATAATTAAATCTCCTATAAATTAATTTAATATTAATATTTTAATACTAAAGTGTTTCTAAAGCCTAAACGTGTTTTAACCTAATGCATTCCCTGCATCAAGGTAAAAAAATATTTAGCTGTTATTAACGCACACTTACGCCACTGCCCCCCTCCACCCCCTTATACTTAGCTGAGCTCTCACTCAATCCAGGGCTGTGCCCGTTTGTAACAGTTCTCTTCGCTCTTACAGGCTTTGCTGAGTTAGTGGGAGCCATTGGCTCCTGCTGCTGTCAGTCAGACAACTCCTGTGATAAGGGAGCGGGGGGCGGGGCCAGGCTGTTTGTACCTATGGACACAGGCAGCGTGGCTTAGGCTTGCAAGTGTCCCACGACAGGAAATTCCTTCCTATGGTGGTACACCAACAAGAGGAGGAGCTAAGAGGGCTGGCAGGTAACCTCAGAAGAGGAGGATTGGGACTGTTCTGAGAAATTCTATTGCAGGGAGCAGGTAAGTATAACATGTTTGTTATTTAGCCACTTGCCTACTGGGCACTTTCACCCCCTTCCTGCCCAGGCCAATTTTCAGCTTTCAGAGCTGACGCACGTTGAATGACAATTGCGCGGTCATGCAACACTGTACCAAAATAACATTTGTATCATTTTTTGAGACATATAGATCTTTCCTTTGGTGGTATTTAATCACCACTGGGTTTTTTATTTTTTGCTAAACAGATGAAAAAAAGAAAAATCTTTTTCTTCATTTCTTTTATAAAATTTAGCAAATATGCAATTTTTCTTCTTCACTGATGTTCGCTGATAAGGCTGCACTGATGGGTATTGATGAGGTGGCACTGATGGGCACTGATGAGGTTGCACTGATGGGCACTGATGAGGCTGCACTGATGGGCACTGATGAGGGAGCATCGATAAAGCACCACTGATGAGCCGGCACCGACGGCCACTGATGAAGAGGCACTGATAAGGCGGCACTAACGGGCACTTATAGGCATCACTGATGGGCACTGATATGCTGCACTGATGGGCACTGATATGCTGCACTGATGAACACCGATTGTTACTGATAGGGCTGCACTGATAATCAGGGCACTATTAATCCTTTCCTTTCCAACACAGTTACAGAGCTGAGGAAAGGAAATTCCGATAACCAGCATTTATTTACATGGGATCAGCTGTGATTGATCACAGCTGATCACATGGTAAAGAGCCAATGTTCGCAACTGTTAAAAAAAAAAAAAAAAAAAAAAAGCCAGTGTTATTGGCTCTTTACCCTGATCACCGATGCGATGTGTCCAAGGGACACCACCACCGATCATAATGCTACACGCCCCTGGGGGAGTACACAAGCAGCATGACCAGGAGGACGTAATATGATGTCCACCCAGAAAGGATGAGAGTCCCGCCTGGCAGTCAATCTGCTATAGGCCGGGTGGGAACTACTTAAAAAAAAAAAAAAAAAACTTAAAGTATATTTTACAAATACAATCACTTTGATTTATTTATCATGAAAATTATTATTATTATACAGGATTTATATAGCACCAACAGTTTACGTAGCGCTTTACAATATAAAAGGGAGACGATACAGTTATAATACAATAAAATACAAGAGGATTAAGAAGGCCCTGCTCAGAAGAGCTTACAATCTAATAGGGTGGGGCAGGTGGTACAGAAGGTTGTTACTGTGGGGAATGAGCTGATGGAAGTGGTAAAAGATTAGTTAGAGACGTTTTAGGTTTTCCTGAAGAGATGAGTTTTCAGGGATAGCAAGGTAGGGGATAGCCGGACAGGTGGAGGTAGCAAGATCCAGAGGATGGGAGAGGCTCTGGAGAAATCCTGGAGACGAGCATGAGAGGAGGAGACGAGAGAGCTTGAGAGTAGGAGGTCTTGAGAAGAGCGGAGAGGTCGATTTGGGTGATATTTGGAGACAAGATTGGTGATGTAGCTCGGGGCAGAGTTGTGAATGGCTTTGTATGTTGTGGTTAGTATTTTGAATTTAATTCGCTGGGTGATTGGGAGCCAGTGTAGGGATTGGAGGAGAGGGTTGGCAGACACTGATCGGTTGGTAAGGTGTATAAGTCTGGCAGCAGCATTCATGATAGACTGAAGAGGGGATAGGCTATGGAGAGGCAGGCCAATGAGAAGAGAGTTGCAATAGTCAAGGTGAGAGATAACAAGGGAGTGAATGAGGAGCTTGGTGGTTTCATTTGTTAAAAAGGGGCGAATTTTAGAGATGTTACGGAGGTGAATTCTACAAACTTTTGACAACAATTGGATTTGAGGCTGAAATGACAAGTTGGAGTCTAGGATTACACCTAGTACCCCTGTCGTGAGGGGAGGGACTGATAGTTGCATTGTTGATTCTGATAGAAAAGTCATGGAGAGGGGCACGGGTGGGGGGGAATATTAATAGCTCAGTTTTAGAGAGATTTAGTTTAAGGAAGTGGTGCGACATCCATGCTGATATGTCAGTTAGTAAGTTAGTAATGCGAGAGGAGACTGAAGGAGTGAGGTGAGGAGTAGACAGATAGATTTGGGTGTCATCAGCATATAAGTGGTATTGGAAGCCATGAGCGGTTATAAAGTGACCAAGGGAGGAGGTGTAGATAGAGAAGAGAAGGGGTTCAAGAACAGAGCCTTGGGGGACCCCCACAGAAAGGGGCAATGGAGAGGAGGAGACAGAGTTGTAGGGGACACTGAAGGAGCGCTGTGATAAATAAGCAGAGAACCAGGATAGAGCAGAATCTCGGAGGCCAAGGGAATGTAGTTTATTGAGAAGGAGCGGGTGGTGAACAGTATCAAAGGCCGCAGAGAGGTCAAGTAGTAGGAGTATGGAGTACTGGCTGTTGGTTTTAGCAGTTAGTAAATCATTAGTATTAGTATATAGTGAGTATCGTTATATATATATTAGTAGACTGTATTTTTATATATATCTATATATCAATCAAATATACTGCCTGTACTGACTCTATCTATATCTATCTATCTATCTATCTATCTATCTATCTATCTATCTATCTATCTATCTATCTATCTATCTATCTATCTATCTATCTATCGTCTGACTGTATATACATATGTGTATCAAATACACTGCCACTAACTAACCTGCCTGCCTAATCTAGCTTAATCTCTCTATCACCGTCCACTATAACACACTAGATGGCCTCTGTGTAAGCAGCCTTATATAGTGTGGGGCATGGACTCAGTCCCCCTGAGCCATGATTGGTCAAAGGCACCCTGGTTGTTGCTGAGGAGCGTGTCAAAGCATGCCAAAGTGGCCAAAGCATGCAGGTCAGGTGTATGCTTTGGCCAATCATCATACAGCAATGCACTGCGGTCTTGCAGTGCATTATGGGGCGCTCAAATTTGTTGTGAATGTCCCATAAATTTTGCTATTTAGAGAACGGGAGAACACCCGATGTTCGAGTCGAACATAACTCGAAGCTCATCCCTACTCAGTATTATAAACATGAATTTTTGTATGAATGTGCAGAGAATCCAGCTCTGTAAATGTGCTTGATTTTCAAGATCTTCTGCCCAATTTGAAACAAATGCTATGGAGAAACATTGATGTATCTATGCAACCATAATTTAACAAGACTTTCAGAACACTTAAATGACTTGTGTTATCCTAAATAACACTTTGCTATCCCCCTGGATCTTTCAAATAGTATTATTTCATTCCTTAGCTGGGGGATACTTTTGTTCATCACAAGGGACCAAATATTAATTTTGTTCACATAGAAGTGCAAGAATAAAAATAATCCTACCCCCTGTGATTTCAGCCTATGATTAAATTCCAGGCTGCTTTCAGTTGGCTAATGTTTATTATAACTGGCCGCCTTGGTCTTTCAATACATTTATTATTCATTCGGTGATTGAATAGGGATAGTCTTGTGTTGTCTTTCTTTGTATATACATAGTTTCATCAGTGTTTTTTTGCATGTCTGTGAACATGTTCAATCAACCAAGTCTTTGAATATCTAGTGATAATACCAAAAATTACTTAAGTTACGATTTAGTTTTTAACATCTTACAGTTTGTTCATGTGGTTTCTTCATGCTGGCCAATATGCAGTCTTGATAATACTTGATAATCTTGATAAAAGCAAAATATAAATAATTAAATGCATAACAAATTATACCAAACACAGTATTATTATGAAAAGCATAAAATAATAAAATTAAAAACTGGCGCTCAGAGGTTATAAGGCAAATGACTATAAAAGTTATTAAAATTATAATTATAAAGTCTTGAAGCTGGATCAATCACGGTGTAGTCAAGATGGTATTGGAAGACTTGGGCAGGAGCCAGGATGCAGTCTATAATGCAGGAGAAGATCCCTGGAGCATAAGTCATAAGTAAGCAAAAACACCGGATATAAAGTTTTCTTTTCTTGTGGGGTACTGTGTGGCCAGATTCACAAAAGGCAGCTCTTCTTATAGAGAGAAGTCCAGATAAAAAACGAAAAGAGAGAATAGCGCCACTAAGTAAAATCATTTATTCAACAAAGTAAAAGCAGGCTAAGAAGAATTTTTTTTTTTGGTTCCTGTAACAACCAATTTACATTTTTTTGTTTCATGTATAAATCCTAAAAGGCCCATTCACACCTGTTCATCATACCATAACAAATGGTAATGCACTAATGCGCTGCATTGTAAAAATGGTACATGTCAATTTTTTTTTCGACAACTTTGTCTGTCAATTATCTCTGCAGTTTATTTTCAGCTATTTCTTTAAAGCCTTCCCGCCACCATCTCCTGGCCTTTTAAGAGCTTCTAAATGCCGAGAGGCGGGCATTCGGGTCACATGATCACTGTGATTTGCTGTCACAGCAATGACATGATCGGAAAGCTCCAGATCGCCAGTATGCATCAGGAGCTTTCCAGTCCCTGCCGGTGACTGTGCTGGGAGAGCACAGGATGCAGGTTCTTAGCACAACCGAAAACTGTTTGTATGTGGCCTCTCCTGCTGAGAGGCGGCATATTGCGCTACGTCGGCGGGAAGCGTTTAATACATTGCGCACTCATTCTTTCGCTTGAGTTTGGCGCTGATGAACATTTAATCAGATAGTGAGAAATATGTTCATCATTAGGGCTCATTTACACATGTGTTGATTATGAAGACTGACGCAATACTCATTAACGTTCCTATAGAATTTATGACATATTTCTGACATGTTTTTGTTGTGTTTTTGAAGCGTTGAAAAAGCATCAAGAATGCTTGATAAATGCCATGAAAGTATTGTTTTTCTAGTGGGAATTGATTAAAGGGGAGTGGATGTAGAGAAAATTATCTGCTTGGTGGTGTGGTTAGGCTGTGGTGTAATAGCAGACATTTTTGTGAATTCTCTGTAAGATGGATTTGTATACTTTGATCTCTTTGACACCTAGCTTGGTCCAGCTCAACTTTGCTGACACAAAAAAACGTTGCTAACGGCAATAATTCTCAATGCCTCTGCTCCTACCTGGCACTGGAAGTATTGCTGGCTGGCTTGATGCTTTTGACTGCAGACAAAAGCAAATGGTGTTACCATATGGCTGCTCTGTACAAACAGGATGTGACTGGAGCTGCTCTGTCCTAGTTCCCTATTACTTCCCATTGCATTCTGGGATACAGGAACCTCCACTGCCTCTCCCCCAGCACACAGCTAACACTTTATAGATGCTTCACTAACAAACCATCAAATGCTAAGGGTGCTGTTATGGCACCTCACAATTGAAATCAATGAGGTGGCTGACAAGCGTTAATGGCTCATGAAAGCGACATGCTGCCTAATTTTTAACACAACATAATGGTACCGCTTCTGTGTGAGGCTCATTGTAATATTCGTGGCAGACATTGAAGGGCAGTTTTGAGGCTCTAAAAACGCTCCCTAAATACAGAGCATTGGCACATGCATGAATAAAGCTCTAAGGGTTAGCAGTGGAAGCAAGATAATCACTCAAAGAAAAGGCCATTTTTATTGAAACACACTTGTGCTTATAATGGTCTTGGGCTTTTGGTGCAATAAAATATTGATGATTATCAATTCCTTAGTTAATTGTTAAGTATTAAATATGTCAGAATTCGTATGATTAAAAATTGTCCTGACCCAGGGTACAGCCATAGACAGTAGCTTTATCCTTGATGTGCAGTGCCCAGGCAAACAGCTTTCTTTTTATCTGTACTCCTACTTTTATCTGTCCCTGCCGACCTCCTTGTGAAAAGTACTAGTAACACAGTTAACTCTGCCTTCAGAGTCACCAATCCAGAACAACCATGCAGCAAGTGAAATCAGAATACCTGATATGCATGCATTTTCTGGGTCAACAAGTCGAAAGTATTGAAGGCACCTGATTGCCATGACAGCTGGACATTTAACATTTTAAAAGGAGCATTCAGCAATAGCAACATACAGTATAGTACAACATACTACATATCTCTCCCAGTATTGATAAACATAGAAAAGTTATTATTATTATTATTATTATACAGGATAGGGTAGACAGTACAAATACAATACACTTTAATACAGTAGGAATCAGAGGGCCCTGCTCCTTAGAGCTTACAATCTAAGAGGGACAAGTTAAAAAGAACCATTATTTCACTTGATACTACTTGCTACTTTTTAGACATACACTGCAACCTGAGAAATTGCGCAGTATGACAGGTGATTTTTGTAATAGATACTGCACAGTATCTATTTTGGAACACAGCAGTTGCCAATGGCTTTCAGTTCTTTTTTATGCCAGTTGAAAGTTCAGGCCATGTATAATAATTATGAGTTTAAGATAAATGTCATATTGGTTTTATAGAAAACAGTAGCCAAAAAAGTCATATATGTTAAAGTGGAACCTCACTCTCCCAATCAACATTGATTATCCTCATGCTGCTAGCATTAGTAAGTAGATAGGAGAGTATATCATATTTACTTGTTTTAATTTTTTTTTTACATTTCTTCAGTTACTTCCTGGTGTCGTGCCTAAATGATGTCATAAAAAAATAAGTGTGCCGTGCCCAGATAAATCACCTTATGACATAAAAATCATATATGCAATCTTATATACAGTATATTATATATATGATTTTTATGTCATAAGGTGAATTATCTGGGAACAGCGCACTTATGTTTTGATTAATATTGTTTTAGTAGCGTATTCACTACTCTAGGTGCAGCAATCCACATATATAAGCCGAGCACGAACCTACCCCCCCTTTTCCGAATTTAAATGATGTCATACATCCCAGGAGTCTTCAGGAGGGTCAATAACTGGGTTATTTTACGTAACCCAGGAGTCTTCAGGAGGGGAGGAGGGGGTTTTCTCAGCTAAGTACACTCTCCTGCATGCATGCTTGAACTAAGGGCAGACAAATTCCAGGAAGTAAATGCTACATGAATCATCTGCCCTTACTCAAGATGACCACAGCCAGAAATGCTAGGGGTTTTTTTTTTCAAAGTGATTTCTCAACAAAATAAAGCATGTAGACATGGATGCATGGGGGAGTTTGCTTTGAATATTAAAAATGAATTAAATGTGTTTTTGGTTTGTGGTGCTCAGATGCAATAAAGATTCGTTATAAGCACTGGGCACATGCATATGAGTCTTGTAATCTGACTACAAGAAAATCGTCTGAAAGCATCATATAGCATTGCTAGTAAAGGCTTGTTAATATATAGATTATCACATTTTTAGCCATCAGTTTTACTATGCAATTGTGACTATTTTTAACTTAATGTTGTACTGAAAATTGACCACTAGATGGCAAAAGCAGGCTGCAGTTTGTTCAGTGTTATGCTGAGCATGAAACCTGTTCCATAGAGTAATTCTCTTGGATTTTTATTACAGCTGAGGTTTGTTTTTATTACAGCGATCGTCAGAAATACTACAAGTTAATAACCACAATAAAGAAAAGTCACTAAACAATTTCCCACAAAATATTTTATAATTTAAATTAGACTTTATATGGAAAATGAAGTAAGGTATGCAAGGGCTGCTGCTGCTGGAAAAGCCTTAAATGTAGCACACCATAGCCTTAGAGCTAGGGCTATCACAGGCACCAATCACAAGTGTTGGGATATTTTAGTGTCACAATACTATTGAGAGTAGTACTGAAAACATGCTGGATTGGAACAGTGTTTAGAACAGGGGTCTCCAAACCTTTAAAACAAAGGGACAGTTTATTGTCCTTCAGACTTTAGGAGGGCTAGAGTGTGGCATCAGTGAGAATAAATATGGCCTCAGGGTTGGTGGTCAAAGAGGAGGGGTATTGCCTCTATTAGGAGGAGGAATAGTATCCCGTCATTAGTTTCGGTGGAAGAAACAGTGCCCCCTTGTTGGTGTCAGTGGGGAGAATAGTGCCTCATATCAGTGGGAGAAATAGTGCCCCAAGGGCCGGATAAAGGCTAGCAAAGAGCCGCACCTGGCCCTCGGGCCACAAGTTGGAGACCCCTGGTTTAGAAGATCAAGATAAAGCAAATAAGCAAATGGGTTTTTAGACTTATACAGTGAAGATATCACTATGAGTTCAGGGTATGAAGCTGCTTCTGTGTTTGCAAGATTGTGGCCAAACCTACCAGCTAGTGGATGATGATTATTCCTGTGCATGTGGGGGCCTCTACTAACAAATATTCACTATAGACTCATGAGAAGCCCATGCAAGCAAATAAACATGTGTAGGGGCTAGATGATTGTTAATGGTTTTTATTTTACCATATGTCAGTACTTTTGCTGAAATTACAGTTTTCCTTATAAATAGCGTCTTGAAACAGCAAAATGTGTGGCTTCAAATAAAATTTAATAAAACTTTTTATTTTAGGGCTACAAACAATTGGGAATATATTGTAGCCTTTGCAAAAGAAAAAAAAAAATAGGAAATTCTTGCTTTTTATAGATCTTTTTATTTTGCTTAACTAATCTTATGCAATTCAAAGCACAGAATGAACAGACTGCAAGTTATCTTATACGTTAGCTTCCCATTCCAGCTCATACTGTTGACTTTTTTGTGACTTGTTTCTCTTTGTAGACTACATTGTATAATAGAACTAATGCAAAAAAGCCTATGGTAAATTGTTAAATTACTGTTTCTATTTACGTTCTTAATTGGTTCCCTTTACTAATGGCACATTCACATATATTCAAAAGTGCAGTGATCGGAAAAAATTCATAAAAAATCTTGTATATGACTGTTGAAGAAAATTCCAAAAGTGCAAGGTGTATCAAAGTAATAATAAGTACATCAAACAAAATGTCCAATCAAAAAGTGAAAAAAAAAAAATATTAAAAATGTATATCAAGTGCTTGTGCAAGTAAACAGGAAACATCCAATTCATCCAAAGTGGTGTCACCATTCATTCAAAGGTGTCCAAGGGTAGTGAATAAAAATTAAAAATAAAATGCTTTGTGCAAAGAAGAGTAGAAGACATGCAATTCATCCTAGTGTCACCATTCGCTGTGTACCAATAGTTTGCCCCAGCCTCTCACCTCATACAGAGTCATACAGAGACCCCCACGGGTCTAGTCAAGCCTTTTGTATAAATGGGACACTGATTCCCCAGCAGACAGTTGATTTCCAGAGGTATCCACAGACCGCTCTTGTATAGGGATCATCAAATATAGTTTACGGTGTTGTCTGGATCTCTTCCTGACGTCCAGCCGAAGTCAGTGACGTCCACCGCAGACACAAAACCCAATTCTGCAACAAAGTATCTACTGCAGAGAGCAGGAGAAGGAGATGTTTGAGTTCATCTAACTTCTATACTGTACCTCTGTGTTTCAGGGCATGTATTTGCAGGGCAGGTTTCAACTCATTTATGTCTAGGGGAAGCATCCCAAGACTTCAGACCAATGCGTACCTAAAAATGAGGTTTGGTTTTCCCACAGCTAGTAAGGATTTTCCTGTTCAGTTCCAAAGAGAAACATGGAGACATTCATTGCAGACCTCCTATAAGTGCTATTTGCCTGGATATTATTCTGACTTCATTTATTTTTTGGGTCACTTAAACAAGCAAGTAGATCAGGAAAGTGAGAGAAATGTCAGAATACCTTATTTATATACCTGTTCAGGGTAGAGGGACTTAAAAGAATAAATCCATGAGAGTAAGGCAACTAGCATTTTCAGAAGAAGTCAGCATTCACAGCCTTTGTGTTTTTCTCAGAAGATGGTTAAAATTGTATTAAATCCAAAAGCAAGCATGTTATATTATTATATTTATTATATTGCAGCTTACAATTTCTTAGATGTGATGGTTGCATTCATTTTCTTTTTTTTAGGCTTTCTTCTATTTTCATCTGGTGATTCAGCCAGTAAGTCTGTTGTTTTTCAAAAGAACAAGCTCTCCAACAGAATGTATCGGTTACAGAGATGAGACAAACCATTTAACACTTGCAGGGGTGCTTGCACTGATCAGATGATATTTATTTATGTAAAACCTTTATCCCTAAAGGAAAAACTGTTTGCTGTAACTGATTGTAAAGTGTTAGCTGGAGTTTGGCTTCAATTTGCTAGTGTATCTAAATCTGCTAGTACATCTAACACATCTAATGCTGCTGTTTTATGGCTGCCCCCTATGCTCATTCATTTAGAGTGGGGGCACTCTAATACAGGAGGTGTGTTACTGGTCAGATAACCAGGTGAAAACATAGGTAAAAAAAGTCTAAGAAAAGAACTGATGCAGCCACCACATTTAATGATTGGAAAACTGCAATATATTTCATTTTTGTTTTGGATTTAATACTCCTTTAACACTCCCTTTCTAGGATCCACTAGTTTCTTGCATAGAATTGTTCAACATTGGTCTATCCAGACAGGATAGAGCAAGCCCATATGTAAGCAGTTACCTAGCAGAGATCCACAGCCCAGTAAAAAGATGTCCCCTACTTTAAAATGTCATTGGCAAATCTAAAGTGGTCTACTAACTTTCTTTCCCTGTAATATCTACTAGGACCTGTGAACGAAAGTTAGGCCCAATATGGTTGTGCAGTAATTTTTAGCTTTTTGTTTTAGAAATACTGTCACATATTTGAAACATTCCTTATATAGAAAAAAACAATCAAGGGCACATAAACATTTATCCCAATACTTAATTTATTTACATATAACCAACATGTGTCACAGCCCTTTACAGATTAAAGAGAACCTTACTCATCATTTCCTGCCTCTACTGATACTGATCACATGCAATACACCTTTATGTAGGGTACACACGAGAAGTTATTTTTCGTTCAACCCAGCAGGCTAAACGAAAAAAAAAATTGCAGTACTAACACAAGCAATGTTAGTGCACCAACTTCCCCCACTGTGCTATTGTATTCTGACAGGGGGACTGCCCCCCACCAGAACACACTGATCAGTGATGGCAGCTGATTGGATGCTGGTTTTCCATCAACAGAAGTCGGTCAAAAGAACAGATAGCTGTACACACAGTCTGAAAGTCCGCCAGTTCCTGCCGATCCAACTGATTTTGGATCATTTTCGGCCCATGTGTACCCAGCTTTAAGGAGGTTCGCCATGCTAAATGACCATATTGAAGTAGAAAACAATAGCTACGCTATTGACAGAGGAATCCTATGAGAGCCATTGTGTTCTCCCGGTGAAGGGGCAGTGGAAGCTGTCCCTGCCAGGAGAACACAGTAAGCACTCGGGCTCTCACACTGGGGCTGCAGGGGAGGCATTTTTCAGGTGCTTTGCAGGTGCTATTTTGTAGCCCAAGAGTGCCTGAAAAACGCCCCAGTGTGAAAGGGGTCTAACAACCAGCATGTCTTTTTTTAATGGCCATTAAAAATGACAGGGGGAACAACTGCCTAAAAATTAGGTAAGTGAAATATTGCTGAGCGCGAAACTGAATTTTCTGTGTGCACTTATCTTTACCACTACTACTAACAAGCAATAGTGTCCATATCCTAAATTTAATGTTTCTGGGCTGTAGTCAGCCTAAGCATGGATTGGAACAGTTCTGCTTTCGTTAGGTCCCCCCAAAGCTCAGTATTATTGTTTACTTCTGCCCGCTGTTGGGAATTGTTTCTGTCAAACTGTGAGAAGATACAATAATTCTGAGTTATAAATATGTCTTCCTGGACAACCACTAGAAAGATTATTGCCATTGGTGCATGCTGGGGAAGGATATAAATATTTGAGGTGACCTTGCAAAAAGGCTCTTGCCTTTTGGGTATTTGCCAAGAGAGAAAATTGTGTGTTAGAGGTCTGTGCCTACCTGGCATGCTGCCTGGCATATGGAGAGCTGTGAAGAAGCTGCTGCCTGTGGACATTGCAGGGGGTTGCTGTCTACTTGCTCTAGTGGGTGCCTGTACTGTAGGAAGCTTCTTTACAGTCTGATAAGTACAGAGTTCCAGTTCCAGTTCCAGTTTACAGGTTCTTTCTTTTGCATTGACTGTGAATACAGGTCTGGAGTCTATATTTTTTGTTGCTCTTTGTTATCCTGTGCCCTCACCCATCTCACGTTGAGGTTCATTGTGACTTAAGAAACTATTTAAGTGTTCTAAAGTGACTAGCATCCAATTTATTTTACCCCATAAAGAGTCAAAGGTTTCAAAAACTAGCCAACCAAGCTACCTGGGGCTTATCATCGCTTTCCAGGGGTAAGGGAGTGCTACATTTGCGTAACTCATTTGTGACCAATATTACGCCACATGGAAAATGCCCTAGGCTGTGAAACATTAATTAATCTTGCAGCAGAAAAATAGGATAGCTGTTGCTGTGTGTATTCATACTTTTCAAGTCTGATGTCAAAATGAAAAATTAGTCAAAGAATTATTGTCAAAGTAACTGAAAAGTACCAATGCTGCTAAACTTGGTATGGGCATATAGGTATCAAAAAACTCTGGTCATGAAAAGGGTTAATATCTAAAAAATATTGCTGTCTTCTTATACCAGGGAATATTTCATGGAGTAGATAACCACAGTCACTTAAGCTGATACTTTTCCTGAAGTTTGAGCTCTTTACTTCTGCTATAATGATTCAGCCATGTGTCAGCTTTGATAATTTGATCCTCTTATGACCTTCACACATAGTTAACATATATTGATCCAAATCATCGGTGTGATTAATATACTGGATTTGTATATATCAGCGTGGCTTTATGAGATTATAACATCTTGAAATATAATTTATTGATCCCCAGTGATTGCTGACTTGGGGATAATAATTTAAAGAATTTGCCACCTTTGCAGTTAGGAGAATGATACA
Source organism: Aquarana catesbeiana (assembly GCF_042186555.1). Lineage (NCBI taxonomy): Eukaryota > Metazoa > Chordata > Amphibia > Anura > Ranidae > Aquarana > Aquarana catesbeiana. The sequence goes on from NC_133324.1 coordinate 684,497,398, forward strand.
TTTATATACTGTGTCAATGAAGTATCTGTAATTATGAGTACATGGTGAGTGATACATCCTTGTCTCTGGCGTGAATGCTAGAAGAGTCAACTAAATATCTTTACCTCATCTGTCTGAGTACCATTCCCAAAGCTTTCTACTTTATTCCATTCAGCCTAAGTTCAGGCAATGACACTGTTCCAATCGGTGCAACACCGATTTTGCCGTGCCGCACCGATTTGCAAAAGTAGTTCCTGCGCTAGTTTTGCCGATTTCAGGTGCGACTTCAATAGACATCTGTGCATGGAGCCACACAGATGTCTATCAAGTAGCACCTGAAATCGCGTTGACTTTAATACTTTGAAATCACACTACTTCAAGTGAAGTAGGCGCGATTTCAAAGTAGCATCAATGTAAAACCAGGGCTCAGTTCATATTCAGTCAGACTTCAGAAATATTTGTTAACTAAAAATGTGACATCAGGAACTCTTCCTAAAGTACAATTTTGGACATAATGAATTGTGTTTTGCAGCAAATGGTTTTAGTGTCTTCTGTAGAACTTTTAGATACCAGAATAAAAACTGGCTTTACCCACCAAGTCTTATCTTAATTTTGCACTTTGCAAGAAGTAAATGTAAAAAAACTTATCAATATCATCAATGTCATCCAACACATAATTTGCACCTCCAGATGGCTCAGGGTAAGTGTCCTGGGTGCCCTGATTGCCCGGTGCTCTAAAACATTCTTCATTGGTCAACTGGGTATTACTAATAATACAGGATTATACTTTTATTTACTCTGTCAATACACATTAGGCTGCATCTCTTGTCTCTGGGGAACTTTGTCAGCATATTATTTTTTCAAAATTATTTTTTCTTAAAAAACAATATTGGGGTGGTGGGGGTTTCTAAAATGAGTGCAAAATCTGGTACAGCTCTGCATAGAAACTAAACAGCTTCCAGGTTTTATTGTCAAAGCTTAATTGAACAAGCTGAAGTTAGTAGCTGATTGGCTACCATGCACAGCTGCACCATATTTTGAGTGCATCAGTTTTAGTAAATCTCCCCCAATATTTTGTGAAAATTTGACTTTTTAGGCACTACTTACATACAGCAAATAAAGTGTTAAAGGGTTATTGGTATATCCATCATATTATTGTATTTTAACACTAAAAATTGTATTTTAACACTTTACTTGTATGTAAGTGGTGCCTAAAAAGTCAAATTTTCACTAAATATTGTATTGTACTTAATTGGAGGGATGTTGGCATCAACCTACTCTTTGCTTCCCCTTAAAAAAATACAAACTGTTTTTCTTTCAGTAACACATCTGTTGCAACAAGCTGGCCAGCTATGACACGCTTATGGGAAAATGTTGAAAATGGCCCTCATTCCTATTGGTAGGAATGCAAATTTTTGCTTTGCCCTGTTTGTATAGCCCTTATACCATGGTGGAATGCATTTAGCATACTGCTACATTATTCAGCATGAATCTGTTAAATACTACCAATACTGTATCATCTGAAGAGAACACATAGATTGATTAACTTGTTTAAGTAGGGCATTTTCCCACAGATCTGTCAAAGTGTATCTCCAAATGCACACTGGGCATTTGCCCATCAAGTGTTTGAGCGTTCAGTCATTCAATTGGCCAGATTATTGTTTATGAATGCTCAAGCGCTAAACATGCCTAGCATTCAGGTGTGTTTAGGTGCGTTTAGGTACATTTACAGGCATTTAGACACATCAAGCATTTTTCTGCTCAAATGCTCCTCTCCTGAATGTGCAAGCTTTTTTTTTTTTTCAGCCTTTAAACTCTCTTTTTCTAATATGCTTGTAAATGCCTCTGTTACATAGTTGATAAGATTGAATAAAGACACAGGTCCAATCTGTGTGTGTTTGTGTATAGGGGCGGCCCATCCATTGTGGGCGCATGGGCGCCGCCCCCCTATCCATGCAGCCGCCCTCCCTAGCCATGCACCCGCCCCCTTTCAGGATGCCAGGTGCATGAATTCCTATGGCGGGTGTGGGTGGGGTGTGTTTTTTGAAGCATTGATTAGAGCCAGGGGCTCTAATAGGCTTCAAAATAGGGTGGGCTTGGGGCGCAGAGCATTACATCCGGAGCCCACCCAGGTGTGTTGCAACAGCAAATGAATATTCCCTGTTGCAAACACTGATCTTTCTCCCGGCCAATTGGGAAGCGGGTCTGGTACCTGTCACCAGATTGGCTGAAAGGACAGGCAATCCTATTGGACACCTAGGAGGAGAAGGGAGGAACCACACAGAAGACACAGGAGCCTGCCGTCCTTAGAAGCCTGCTGCCATCGGAGCCCGCAACCCTCCGAAGCCAGCAACCTGCAGCTGCCCGCTGCTGCCACCGGAGCCTGCAATCCGCTGCTGCCTGCCGGAGCCCGCAAACTGCTGAGTGTTCACACACCAAAAGCACAAAAAAACAAAGTCCCTGAGCATGCCCAGACCAACACAAATGCATTTCACACACCAAAAGCCACAGCAAAAAAAACAAAGTCCATGAGCATGCCCAGAATGACCCAAATGCAGCTAGCAAAAAATAAGCCACCCCCCTGTCCAAAATGAAGCACATCATCCAGCATGCTACAAAATTACAGATGGGACAAACGCCCGGGGGGCAAACAAAGAGCCTAACATGGGTAAAAGTTATACAACAAATACCACTGCAGTCCATGGGAACTGACTTATTAATTTTTCAAGTCCCCACTTGGCTGGCTTATATTCTAGTTATTGGCCTTAAAATGGCTATGGGGGCCTAGGTCCCACCCTGAGGGACATATATCAATGTCACCAATTTGTACAACCCCAAAAACGAAACAAGGAGAAGTGCCTATAAAAATTCTAATTTGCTTAAAAGCTAGTAACTGGGGGGGGGGGGAGGGGGGCTTACTCTGCCTGTAAAGTGGTGCATCTGTAGCATGTATCCAAAATGCTGCTTCAAAGATGGATGGCTTTAGAGAAAACTTACAAATCTACATTGCAGCTGCAAGATTTTAACCCGAAACCAAAAATAGCCTGCTCCCCCAATACATACAAGGCCATTTGGGTCTGTTAGGGCTTAAAATGAGAACCCCCATGTGAAAAATACCAGCCTAAACGAAAAAAATATTGTGCCCCTCCCACACACTTATGCCCCGTACACACAGTCGGACATTCATCGGACATTCCGACAACAAAATCCATGGATTTTTTCAGACGGATGTTGGCTCAAACTTGTTTTGCATACACACGGTTGCACAAAGTTGTCGGAATTTCCGAACGCCAAGAACGCGGTCACGTACACCACGTACACCACGTACGACGAGGCTATAAAAGGGCAGTTCAGTACCAAGCGCGGCACCCTTTGGGCTCCTTTAACTAATCTTGTGTTAGTAAAAGTTTGGCGCTTTTTCAGACTCGTGGTTTTCAGTTCGTTTTTCTGGTGTTCGGTTTGTGCTTGTGGGTTTGTATCTGGTCTTCAGTGCGTGCAGCGAGTTACCATTGACTTTGTCATTGTGTTCTTGTTCGTTCGTTGCTGTTCTTCAGTACGTTCTGTTACTTTGTTCTGATCAGCCGACCATTTTCTAGCCATGTTGCATGTATGTACTCATCGTAGACTTCGTGCTGTGCGGGGGCTTGGTGTTGAGGTCCTTACTTTGACACAAGCCCCGTCCATGAACAGGGAGGAGTTCATGGACCAAGAATTGGTTGCTCCAGTGTGACCAGTTCTGTCACATGCCTTTGCTCCGTGAGATCCGTGAGAATAATCCTGATGATTTCAGGAACTTTCTCCGGATGACGGACTCCGTATTTCACCGTTTGTTGGCTTTGCTGACCCCTTATATCAGCAGGCAGGATACCTGCATGAGGCAAGCCATCATTTCGGAGCAGAGGCTAGTCACCACCCTGCGGTACTTGGTGATGGGGAGAAGCCTGCAGGAACTTAAGTTCTCGACAGGCATCTCTTCCCAGGCTCTGGGGATCATTATCCCAGAGACCTGTTCTGCCATTATCCAGGTCCTGCAGAAGGAGTATATTAAGGTAAGATTTTTATCCTTTAACCTCCCTGGCGGTATGATTATTTCGGATTTTAGGTGCTGAAAGCGGTACAATTATTTTGCATGGAAATTTGGCGTTTTATATTGTAGGTCTGTAAATCTTAACAATAACACACTTAAATCTGTCCAAACCAGAGTCTAGTAGATATCCCGGGTATGATAAAGTTTGAAACACAAAAACATAAATTATAATATAATAAATAAAAATAAATAATTAAAAAAAATAAAAAAAAATAGTAATAAAATAAATTTCCCCACAATTCACTATTGCTCAATTCTGCAAGTGTTCTAATTTACTATCGCTGTTTTCTAGCTGGTCTAAAGCCACTTTTGACGTAAAGGGACACTTTTTGGTTGCTATGGACAATCTCCAGTTTCCAGGCAGAAAGAACAGTATATATCACATAAAACTGCATGCAGGGCATGGGCCAGAGCACTGGGGACAAAAGGGATGTGAAATGATTTCATACAGTACTGTAATCTGTAAGATTACAGTACTGTATGTGTTATGATTTTGACATTTTTTTGAATTTGCCGCCAGGCTCCGCCCCCGTGCGTCGCGCCGCTCGCAGGGAACGGAGCCTGGCACGGAGAGGCTTCGGAGGAGGACGGAGCCCTCGGACACTGCGGGGGACATCGCAGGATCCCGGGGACAAGGTAAGTAACGCCGCCCCAGGATCCTGCAATGCGATCCTGAGTGTGGCTCGGGGTTACCGCTAATGGTACTGAATTTTAACCCCGAGCCACACTCGGGAATACCGCCAGGGAGGTTAACATCACATTTTATTGTATAGAATGTTTGCTAATGTATTGTATTTCTTTCCTCATTCCCTAATTACCATGATTGTAATATGCTGTGACTGTCCCCTTTGTCCTCATGCATGCTGGATTTTTATGTAAAATTTTTTTGTTCTTCATACATATTTGCCTTCACCTACCTCCCCAGCATGCTCTCCTGGGCCTATATTCATCTCGTGTAGTCACTTAACAATGTATTTTGTCAGCTCCATAGTATTGCTTTACCCTAAACACCCCCTAAAATGTGTAAAAATGTGATTTGTGCTTGAAATTCTGGCAGAGTGCCAGAGGCTTTTTTTTTGGGTCCCAAAATCATTTGGAACACTCCCTTCCCCTAACTGCTAACTCAGCTGATACCAATCCTCTATCTGCTGACTTTGCCAAACCCATACACACTATACCCACCTCTTTTGTGGTCAGATTTATGAATGAATTTCCCAAAGCATGTAGTGCAAGGACCTGCCTGAATACTTTCAAATGGTACTGTTTAAAGTTTTTGTATCCTATTATTATCTTGATAGGTAATAGCAGAATGTAAAAATGTGCTAACATGTGTACAGTGTGTATTTATAGCTTTGTATTATGACACTTCTTACCTGTCCAGTGGGCTGCCAATAGTGTAAGTAAGGAGGGGCTGGCCAAAGTAATACACATTATTTAGGCATTCATCTCTTAACCTCCCTGGCGGTATTCCCGAGTGTGGCTCGGGGTTAAAATTCAGTACCATTAGCGGTAACCCCGAGCCACACTCGGGATCGCATTGCAGGATCCTGGGGCGGCTTTACTTACCTTGTCCCCGGGATCCTGCGATGTCCCCCGCAGTGTCCGAGGGCTCCGTCCTCCTCCGAAGCCTCTCCGTGCCAGGCTCCGTTCCCTGCGAGCGGCGCGACGCACGGGGGCGGAGCCTGGCGGCAAATTCAAAAAAATGTCAAAATCATAACACATACAGTACTGTAATCTTACAGATTACAGTACTGTATGAAATGATTTCACATCCCTTTTGTCCCCAGTGCTCTGGCCCATGCCCTGCATGCAGTTTTACATGATATACACTGTTCTTTCTGCCTGGAAACTGGAGATTGTCCATAGCAACCAAAAAGTGTCCCTTTACGTCAAAAGTGGCTTTAGACCAGCTAGAAAACAGCGATAGTAAATTAGAACACTTGCAGAATTGAGCGATAGTGAATTGTGGGGAAATTTATTTTATTACTATTTTTTTAAATTTTTTTTAATTATTTATTTTTATTTATTATATTATAATTTATGTTTTTGTGTTTCAAACTTTATCATACCCGGGATATCTACTAGACTCTGGTTTGGACAGATTTAAGTGTGTTATTGTTAAGATTTACAGACCTACAATATAAAACGCCAAATTTCCATGCAAAATAATTGTACCGCTTTCAGCACCTAAAATCCGAAAGAATCATACCGCCAGGGAGGTTAATGAAGTGGAGAGGGTTACCTGTCCAAAACATCTCCCCCCCATAACATTTATAAAATGGCCCATGTGAGGGTGCGGGGAGGAATCTGATTGGTGGACCTTATACCTTTGTCTTTAAATACTCCCTAAAATAAATGTTATACTGATGTTGGCCAGGAATGTTTGTGTCTAATCTGCTTTCCATGTTTATGTGCAAAATGATTATTTTTTTTTCTTGTTTGACTCCACAGTTTCCTTCCAACCCACAGGAATGGCAGACTGTGGCATCCCACTTTGCCCAGTGGTGGGACTTTCCTAACTGCGGAAGGGCAATTGATAGGAAAAACATCCACATCGTCCCAAAGTGGATTTGCCTTTAGTAAATAACCCCCATTGTCACTGAAAACCCCAGCTTTACAACCAAAAAATGCTTTTGAGCACTGAAAGAAGAAGCCACACATTGTTGATTCTCAGTCTTTTTAATCAAAGCACAATCACATGTGCATTTATAAAATGTTTTTAAAACAAACCAACATTTTTGTTGTATAACAATTTTTTAGGTGTCATTAAAAGTAGAAATTGCCTTTTAAGGTAAAACAGGCATGTTTAAAACCAACAAGAAATACACAAATCTGGAACTTGCAAAGTTCAACTTTTGTAGAAATTGAAGGCAATATCAGACATGAGTATTTATAAACTGTGTTTGATATTGCGTTCAGATGGGGTGAAGTCACCCCTGGAAAAGCCAAATTTTGAAGATGCACACAAATTGCCAAATGTCAACATGTGCCATCATGGGGGATCAAGGGACGTGTTTTGTGGGTGCAACCCCTTCCTCTCAGCTACTTTATTATTGAGGAAGGGGTTGCACCCCCAAAATGCATATATTGATCTCCTGTGATGGCAGATAGCACATGTTGACACACTGTGTGCATCTTCAAAATTTGGCTTTTCTAGAATATGTCAAAAAATGAGCAAAACATTTTCAGAAAAAAAAAGCAGAAATAAGTAAAGGATTTCGAGGGGTTTTAAACTCTCCCAAAAACATCAATGATGTTCTTCATTTTGTTTTGAACATCATTGATGTCTGTTTGATGTTTTCCAAGTGCCTACGACACCCCATGATCTCCCCGATCAGGATCTGGGCACTTTCACTGGTGAAATGACCTTCATCCACAACATCACGATCACCTAAAAATATAGAAAAAAAAACACACCATGTATTATAAATATGCAGGCATACATCTCTTACCTGAGACTGTGGTCACAGACACTCACCTGTTGTGGTGACAATTTCTATAACGTCTCCCTCCTCCTCCTTTTGTGTTTGTGGGATTTCCCCTTCTTCCTGAGGTGGGGGGCCCGTTGTCTCCTCTGATGAGTGGTGTCCTCCAAGTCTTTTCTCCCCTATGTAAAAAAAATAGGTATACTTAGCACACAGATATTTGATGGCAGAAATAGGAATATGAAACATTGCTTGGAAGTGGGGTACAATTGTCTGTTTTGGCAGAGTTCCAAGATGAATAAATATTTTTGTCCTTTGTCAAGCTTGAATACTTACCTGTTTTGTACAAGCTTCACAGATGGAGACACCCCTATAGTATACACTGGAGCACCTGTGTGGGCCCCCTAATAAAAAGGGTGTTCTTGTGTCCCACACTAGTGCTCCAACGTCCAGATGTGTAAACAGCTGCTGAGTGGCCTCTCCTTACACAGAATTTAGTTTGCATTTCATTCTAGTTACAAACCCATCTAGACACCAAAATTATTTTAAGAGAAGTAGGCCAGAAAAAATTTATTGAAATGCATCTGGACAAAACATGGTGTTTTATTGGTCGAACGAACAATGCTTCCTACGAACGAATAATGTGTCCATGAACATGAAAGTTGCCATTTTCAACTGTACAACAGTAAAGAAAAGCACATGGAGCAGCACGAACGTAATAAAAAGAAAGAATAGGAATACAGGACAACTACTTACTTTTTTGCAGCACTCTCCTGATCCTTCAATACTGATCATGCTTCCTGATTTTGAGGTCCGACCACCGCTTCGTGAGTTGATCCTTGGATCGCCGTACCCCAAAATTACAGTTCAGACTCTTCACAACTTTCGCCATGATCTTGGCCTTTCTGACATTGGGGTTGGGGTAAGGTCCATACTTCCCGTCATAGTCGGCCCTCTTCAGTATGTCGACCATCTCCACCATCTCAACAAAGGACATATTTGAGGCCTTAAATCGTCTCCTCCGGGATCGTGACGTTTCTGGCTCCGGGCTTTCCTCCTCCTTCTCGTTGCTGTAATTAGCACGCACCTGTTGTGTCTCCGCCATGTGCTCTTCCCCACTGCGCCGAATGGCTTCAATGACCACAACTTCCTCCCCCTGTTCATAGACAAATACAGGGAGCTGCCCTGTCTGTGGCAGGTTAAACACCCACAATATAATCATAAACAAAAGAGGCAGGCAGCCCTGCAGAAACTGCTGAAGTTAGTGAAGCCGGTGGTCCCCACGGCAACCATCCCCTGTTTAAAAGCCAAAATTGGTGGCCTGAGGAGCACTTATCTTAGGGAACGCAAGAAGGTCCAGGGTTTCCAGAGATCCGGAGCTGCAGCAGATGACATTTATGTCTCCAGGCTGTGGTACTATGAGAGACTGCGATTTCTGTCAGACCAGACTGAAGTCAGGGAATCCCTCTCAACCCTTCCTCCCACTCTTCCTTCCACCCTATCTTCCACCCCAGCTGAGGCTTCCGATGTCCAACCTGGGACTTCCAGCCAGGAAGAAGTGGAGGATCCCAGCTTGAGCCAGGTATAGCATTCTTCTACAGATTTCTTGGCAAAACATAAATGATGTTTACTAGATGTTATTATTGATCACTAATTGCTGATTTAATAAAGTGTTTTACATATCAATAGACAGTAGTGAGCAAAAATAATTGGGACAAGAATGAAAAATGCTGGGCTCAGAATGATAGTCTGTTATACTGTATTTGTTAACATTCAATTGGCAACAGTCATGAGGTGAAAATTGTGTGTGATTGATGAAGAAAAAACAAAAACTATGTCCCTTTTTCATACACAGGAAGACCTCAGCCAGGAGGAGGCTGTGGAATGTGGCAGCCAGGAGGAGGCGGGGGTTAGTGGCAGCCAGGAGGAGACCGGGCCCAGTAGGAACCTCACAGAATCCCAGGTCCCTCCCCTCCACCTTCCAAACAAAAGACCCAGGGAGGGGAGTAACGTGGAGGATTCAGCATTCAGGCTGATTCAGGAGGCTTCTGCATCCCTCAGAACCACCCCCACTTGTGAAGAGGCCTTTGCCTCCATGGCTGCCACAAAACCGCAGGACATGCAGGAGGGCCAACGCCTCATGTGTGAGGAAATCATTTATAAAACATTAAATAAGGGGTTGAGGGGTGAAATCACACCCAATACCCACCTGAGTGAGTTGGGCCATCCTCCTCCTCCTCCTCCTGCCACAACTCCACCACCAGAGCCACAGTGTGGAAGGAAGCTTGGAAGGAAGACAATAGAGTGATGGCCCGGGTTCAGTCTGGTCTGACAAAAGATGCAGGCTCTTGTATGACCACAGCCTGGGGACATACATGTCATCTGCTGCTGTTCATGATCTCTTGAACTTCTGGACCAGATTGTACTCCCTGATATATGGACTCCTCAGGTCACCAATTTTTCAGTAAAATAATTGATGTGTGCCCTGTGGGCCAAAGTCTTCACCAATTTCTGCTGTTTCTCCAGCGTTGCCTCCCTCTTTCTTTGGTTAGGACCACTTAATACATTTTTGGTTTGATTTATTATACTCGCCTATGTGTGTTTTCCTTCAAAAAGGACATTTTGTTTGTGAGGAGGCAGGTACATTTCAAAAATACAATGTGAAATTTACAAGAGATACCAACCCCAAGCAACCTCCTTGAGATTAAATAATACAAGATAATAATGGTGTTGTGGTAACTTGACACACAAAACACACCCAAAACTATTCTGGTGTAAAAAAAAAAAAAAAGAAAAAAAGAAAAAGAAAACACAAGATCAGGCTTTAAAAAAATCAAAAAAAAAAAAAATTTAATCTAAAAACATCCAAAAAATAATATTTTTTGGGTAGATGTGACAAATAAAAATATTATATTGATGAAATCACGATAAATAATAAACAAAGAAGTTTGTGAGAACTCTGTGTGAATATGAGCAGCAAAACTACTTCATTCTTCTAGCATTATAAAGAAGAAGAGAGTGCGCTGCATTAAACAATTTAAAACATTGCAGCCTGACGAAAGTGCTATATCCATTCCGAACGCTAATTTTACCAGACTGAGCAGTTCCGTCTCAGAATTTATTCATTCATTTATTTATTTATTTATTGATGCTTGGGGGCAGGAGAGAATCGGGCACCCCAAAAGTCAACCACCTTGTTCCTATATTCAGAGGGACAAGGGCCTCTTCCACACAACCCTAGGCTGGGGTTGTGGGGGGCTGCAGACCGGGGGCTTTACGGAATGTGGAAAACCCTTTTAAACTAGTGGGTACAAGGTGCTTTGTGGTTGGTATTGGGCTGAGCCCAACGTGCCCCAAAGGCAGCCAGCTATGTTGAGTGCATGTGACCTTGTATGGTTCAGGAGGGGGTTGGGCGATCACTCTTCTCACCCCTTTCCTAATTGGCCCTGTTGAATGCTCTGAAAAAGGATGTGGTTTGGATCGGTGAAGGCAGCTCACAGCGTTTGGAGACTAGAGTGGAGTGTGGAGTTTCCCTTTAAAAGCAAAAGTTTGCCCATGGAAAGCCAAGGGGTTAGAGGGTGTAGACAAGAGCATAGCACTGGAGTGTGGAGTTCCCCTTTAAAAGCAAATGTTAGCCCATGGAAATCCAAGGGGTTAGAGGGAGCAGACAAGAGCATTGTAGAATGAAGTGTGGAGTTCCCCTTTAAAAGTAAACGGTAGCCCATGGAAATCCAAGGGGTTAGAGGGGGGGGAGACAAGAGCATTGGGGAATGGAGTGTGGAGTTCCCCTTTAAAAGCAAAGATTAGCTCATGGAAATCCAAGGGGTTGGAGCGGGTAGACAAGAGCATTGTAGAATGGAGTGTGGAGTTCCCCTTTAAAAGCAAAAGTTAGCCCATGGAAATCCAGGAGACAAGAACATTGGAGAATGGAGTGTGGAGTTCCCCTTTAAAAGCAAAAGCTAGCCCAAGGAAATCATATGCATTAGAGGGGGAAGGTGCTCTTTTAGGAGGAGCTAGAGGAGCAAGAGTCTTTTTACATAATTTTAACAAGATGCATGTCATGCATTGGCAACGTAGCATGCTAACATGACCTGTGTGCAAATCTCCTTAAAAAATACATAAAGGAGAACCAGCGTAAAAAAAAAAAAAAAAAGTCAAGTTTAGAGGTGCACCCGTTTAACCCACACAATTGCATGCACGTTGCTTAACATTTACCAAGATTTTGGCTGCGCAGTGAACAAATGCTTTTGAAGGGGTGCAAGAGCCACTTGAGCATGCGCAGTGCTTACATTGATCTCACGCAGTTCTAAATGTACTTGGGGGCACAGCAGGCTTTCTCTGAAAAAGTTACTTTCTCATTCTATTTTGTTCTTATTCATATTTGTTACTTGGGCAGTTGTTACTAAACTTCCTCACATCACCCCATAATATTGGCACCTCCATCTTTTGTTAATATTGAATTGAAGATGCCGTGCGCCATGTCCATAGTGTCGCACAGATTGCATTCTCCCGTGCGCCGAGTTCCCTATAGTAAATGGGGGACTGGCGCTCTGTTCCCCCGCGCACCGTTTCGTAAATATGAAAATGTGTGTTGCGCCTCGCCATGCACCTCTACTGATGGCACACCGCTTTTTCGTAAATCAGCCCCAAAGTTTTATTTAATTTGAGCTGTGGCATTGTCATCATTTTCTCCACACTCATGAAGCAGACTACAAGCATTGGCACATTTTACTGTAGTTACCACTGTAAAAATGTGATGTTCAGCAGCTACTATAGCATGCATATGTACACAGGAAGTTCATACAAAGTGACTACAGGATATGCACAGCGCAGGGAGAGAAAACGTGAGCAAACAAATGTGGAAACTGTAAAAAAAAAAAAGCTTTATGCTTTTTTACTTACCAAACTTACCTCTCATTTGCTCCTCCAATGACAGCCCTGCGCTCTCCCTCACTATGACACAACCCCTAGTCTTGTCTCTGATGCTTCTCCTGCTGTCTGTGTCTTCTTTGTTTGCCCATAGTATGGCTGGTGATGATGTAACTCTCACACACGCGAGATGGAGTTGCACCGTCCCTGCATTAGGCTTCACTTTTCAGCATCTGTAATGCCGCGTACACACGAGCGGACTTTTCGACTGGACTGGTCCGATGGACCGAGGACAATTCGACCATGTGTGGGCTTCATCTGACCTGCAACGGACTTTTTCAGTCGAAAATCTGACGGACTTTACGTCGGAACTCCGCCAGACTCAGTTCCTATCGAAAAGTCCGCTCGTCTGTATGCTAGCCCGATGGACGAAAACCGACGCTAGGGCAGCTATTGGCTACTGGCTATCAACTTCCTTATTTTAGTCCGGTCGTACCTCATCACGTACGAATCCGTCGGACTTTGGTGTGATCGTGCGTAGGCAAGTCCGTTTGTTCGGAAAGTCCGTCGGAAGTCCGTTGGATAGACCGTCAGACCAATCCGGTCGAAAAGTCCGCTCGTGTGTACGCCGCACTAGATATAGAGAGCGTACTACATGTTAGGAGAAAGGAAAAGCATTTTTTTTGGCAGAAGAACCATACCAAGATAAATGCATATTTAGTTTACCGTATGTAAAAATACATTTAAAATGGTGAACAGTCAAATGTTTTATCCTTGTGTTAAGCAAGTATCACAGCTGTCTAAATATTTCCCTGGGAGTTACTTATGTATAACTATACACAAATGACACCTGTTCTGAAAATAGGATCTGCTCTACAGGTCAGTGGCTTTATACACAAAGGTTTAAAAGGTTATGGGAGCCATTTTATTAGCTTTAGTTAATTTTGTTTTGTTTTCTTTTTCTTTTTTTTCGGGGGGTGAATTTAGCTGATCCAGAGAATAAAATGTAATGAAATGTCATTAAAAAGGGCCACATAGTTTTGCAAGGTTTTTCCTCCTATATGCAAATGTTGCATACTTTTAGTCATTCATCCATTACTTCACCCATTTAAAACAATTTATGTAGGCTATCTCAAAGCTGAAAAAAGCAACTAGGGAAGAATCTGAAACACTCCAAACTGGCACTAAAATATTTAAATAAATGCACGGTAAGCAAATCTAAATGAAGCAACTGATCTGTTTACTCAGTTACTAAAACGTGCTAGAAGAATGAAATGAAACAAATGGAATTGGATTGCAACACTCACATTTTTCTTACTCCGATGGGTATGTTTTTTTGGATTGTAGGAAACTCCTACAAAAATGTGGATAGGTGTAATACAACACTTAACTGCACATGGATTCCCTCCCTCTGCCCCTATTCTTTCCCTCTTTTTTAAAACAAATGGCAGGTTTGCAGATGCACTGCTGGTTTCTTCCAGGAATTTGGGAGCTGGAAGCGACCGGTGGTAGATCTGTGCACCTGTGGCAGAATTCTGCACAAATGCCACCAGCTTCTGGGAGATGGGCACTATAACGGCCCATGGCATCTGTGCACATGCACAGAAATCTGCAGTACATGCTAAGATGCGCTGCTGGTCTCTTCAGAAGCTTAGCTAAGTTGCAGCTCAGTAACATACTGCCTCCTGGGATAGCTGTGACATACAGTACCTTGAAAAAGTATTCACACCCCTTGAAATTTTCCACATTTTGTCATGTTACAACCAGAAACGTAATGTATTTTATTGGGATTTTATGTCATAGACCAACACAAAGTGGCACATAATTGTGAAGTGAAGGGAAAATTATAAATGGTTTTCCAAATTTTTTACAAATAAATTTCTGGTAAGTGTGGTGTGCATTTGAATTCAGCCCCTTTACTCTGAAACCCCTAACTAAAATATAGTGGAACCAATTGCCTTCAGAAGTCACTTATTTAGTAAATAGAGTCCACCTGTGTGTAATTTAATCTTAGTATAAATACAGCTGTTCTATGAAGCCCTCAGAGGCTTGTTAGAGAACCTTAGTAAACAAACAGCATCATGAAGACCAAGGAACACACCAGACAGGTCAAAGATAAAGTTGTAGAGAATTTTAAAGCAGGGTTAGGTTATAAAAAATATCCCAAGCTTCAAACATCTCATGGAGCACTGTTCAATCCATCATCCAAAAATGGAAAGAGTATGGCACAACTGCAAACCTACCAAGACATGGCCATCCACCTAAACTGACAGGCCAGGCAAGGAGAGGATTAATCAGCCAAGAGGCCTGTGGAAATTCTGGAGAAGCTGCAGAGATCCACAGCTCAGATGGGAGAATCTGTCCACAGGATGACTATTAGTCATGCACTCCACAAATCTGGCCTTTATGGAAGTGGCAAGAAGAAAACCATTGTTTAAAGAAAGCTATAGGAAGTCCTGTTTGCAGTTTGCGAGAAGCCATGTGGGGGAAACAGCAAACATGAAGAAGAAGGTGCTCTGGTCAGATGAGACCAAAATTAAACTTTTTGGCCTAATAACAGAAATGCAATGTGTGGCAGAAAACTAACACTCCACATCACTCTGAACACACATCCCCATTGTGAAATATGGTGGTGGAAGCATCATGTTGTGGGGATGCTTTTCTTCAGCAGGGACAGGAAAGCTGATCAGAGTTGATGGGAAGATGGATGGAGCCAAATACAGGGCAATCTTAGAAAAAAACCTGTTAGAGTCTGCAAAAGACTTGAGACTGGGACAGAGGTTCACCTTTCAGCAGAACAACGACGAATCCGTGGCAAGACTTTAAAATTGCTGTTCACAGACACTCTCCATCCAATCTCAGAGAGCTTGAGTTATTTGCAAAGAAGAATGGGCAAAAATGGCACTCTATAGATGTGCAAAGCTGGTAGAGACATCCCCAAAAAGACTTGCAGCTGTATTTGCAGCGAAAGGTGGTTCTACAAAGTATTGACTCAGGGGGGCTGAATACAAATGCACACCACGCTTTTCACATATTTATTTGTAAAAAATTTTGAAAACCATTCATCATTTTCCTTCCACTTCACAATTATGTGCCACTTTGTGTTGGTCTATCACATAAAATCCCAATAAAATACATTTACATTTTTGGTTGTAACATAACAAAATGTGGAAAATTTCAAGAGGTATAAATAGTTTTTCAAGTCACTGTATCACACACAGGAGGCAACAGGACCCGACCTAAGCCTGAAACCAGAAAGTACTGCCCTAACAGCACAAAAAGTAACATAAAGGTAAAATTATAATACTTTTTTAGTGTTTGTGTAAGAGGAAGGGGAGAGGGACAAAATAAGAAAATTACTGTATTTATTGGCATATAACACTCACTTTTTCACCATGAAAATCGGGTGCAAATAGTATGCCAATACTTCAGTTTTAGCTGCCTCTGAGGGGACAGGGAAGGGGGGCAAGACGAGCACCATCAGATTACATAAAGTGAGAATCTCCTGTTTACTTGGCGGCCTCTGTAATAGGAACTCCCGTCTCCTGGGCCTCCATTGGACCACTGTTCTGTCTATCATAGGAGATTCCCACTGTATGTAATCTGTTGGCGCTAGTCCCGCCCCCTCCCTGTCCCCTCTGGGCTGCAGATGGGCATCGATCAGGCTGCATTGATGGCAATGGTGAGGCTGCATTGATGTGGACTGATGAGGCTGCATTGATGGCAATGGTGAGGCTGCAGATGGGCACTGACCCTTATTTTGCTTCAAAGATCCTTATTTAAAATGTACGTAATAGGCGAATGACGCGCACGTTGCCTGCTGTGCCTCCCGGAATATGCAAGTCACATATCCCAAGAGGCATAGCCTTCTATTTAGAAAACAAGGAGGGGGCGGGCCTATCGGTGCGTCAACGGGAGGCCCGACTGCTGAACCAGGAAGAGTCAGTAGGCCTCTCAATGACGTCAGAGAGAACATGGCAGCAGGGAGCAGAGCTATGGCTGGGCATGAGAGGATCTCAGTGTGACATCGCTGCATCCGCTGGATAGGTGAGTATCTGAAATGTGCAGATACCACCTTAAGGTAAGGGGGGGGGACAAAACAAAAAAAAACAGGGGGGAGGGGAGGGGGCCGATGCAGATCCTCTTTAATGGCTCAATCCAAATTTGCCATTTCCATTATAGTTGGACACCAGCCACGTGATCTTAGGGGTGTACTCACTTTTGTTGCCAGTGATTTAGACATTAATGGCTGTGTGTTGAGTTATTTTGAGGGGACAGCAAATTTACACGGTTATACAAGCTGTACACTCACTACTTTACATTGTAGCAAAGTGTCATTTCTTCAGTGTTGTCACATGAAAAGATATAATAAAATATTTACAAAATGTGAGGGGTGTACTCACTTTTGTGAGCTACTGTGTGTGTATATATATATATATATATATATATATATATATATATATATATATATATATGTACAGTGTAGCTATTTCCTGTGTTTGTATAGCACACACACATTTTCTACAGTGCTGCCAAAAATCATGCATTCACACTCACTTACACTACAAGTTTAGTTTAAAGTCAATTAACCTACCTGAACCTTTAAAGGATAAGTGCAATCTAAGACAAAGTGCACTTATCCTTTTTGCCCTAAACTAATGTAACCTACGCTCTCCTTTCACAAATACAGAATTATCTCAATATGATGGCTGTCTGCCTTCATCTCCGGCAGCAGGACACAGCCTTATAGAGATCTATGGGGCTGTAATTTACAGGTGTGGCCAGGACATTGAGACATGTAATGCTGGATGTAAACAAACACTGCGGGCCACAGCCATGGGATTGAGATAAGTATGCATCTGGGAAGGGTGGGTTAGGTTAGATTAGGGCAAAAGAGCAAAAAGGATAAGTGGACTTTGTCTTAAAATGTACTTACTCTTTAAGGCTGTAGAAGGAAAATAAAAAGTATTCAGAGGAAACCCACTGTAAACGCAAGAAGAATATTTACATCCATGCATACACTGTCCTTTGTTGTGGACTGAATTCAGAATGCCGGCATTGCAAGGTCACCATAATGTAGAAACAGAAAGAGAAATGCCTTATTGTGCTGTCCTTAAGTTTGCATTCTACTCCAGCATGAAGTGACTTTTAAACAAATCTCATAGTTTCAAGATACACATGTGTTTGAATAGATGTATTTGAAAAGGTTTGAACACACACTTTCACAATAATAAAAAGTATTTGTAACATTTTGAAATGTCATATACTGTAGCTGCAAAAACAATTTAAAAATTTTAATTAGCCACCTCTTTTAGTCACTCTTACCTATCAGTAGTGCCCATGTGTTACCAGTAACTATAGCCATGTGTTGGTCAAATCACAGACACTTCATAAACCTCTGGCCAAGCACAGAATTGTGTTTTTAGCTTTCAGTTTCTATCACAATAAAACAGCTTTTAAAGGTGACAATTATGAGCAAGAGTTAGAAATGGCAGCTTCACATTACATAGTCTGGAAAAGTAAAACCTGTACCAAGCTGGCATTGCATGATTTAAACATAAAGCTTTGGCAATAAAACATGAGATCAAGAAATTTCCATGAGTCATGCAATATTTACTTCATCATGGTTCTGCAAGTGCCAGTGGGTGGCAATTGTTAGAAAGGATGCCAACCTTTAACTTATTTGAAGATATTAGCCTGATTTACTAAAGGAGTCCTTTTCACCCTAGCCAGTGTTCATTTTAAATACCATTTCACTTCTGAAAATGTATATCTCGTGTGTTTCAGAACCTGATTTGGGATCACAGGTTAGGTATACAATTTGCTCCTTAAAGTGACCCTCTAAAGAATAAAAACTGCCCATGAAGCTAACCTTGTAAAAAAAAAAAAAATTAGCAAATACCTCTGTCTGAAGGCACTGCACTGTAGGAGATTGGCGGGAGGAACCACTGTACACAGCGGGAGGCATAGGAGATCAACACTGGCAGAAGTATTCATTTCTCAGCAGATTTTAAAGAAAAATGTACCTACAATGGAGCAGACTAGGTAAGTATTTGCGCCCCTCTTTTTTTTTTTAAATCCATCTATGAGCAGGCTGATTGTACCCAAGTCGATCCATCAATCGACTTGGGTACAACCAGCATGTTGATCCATCAATCAACTTGGGTACAACCAGCATGTCAGATTTTAGCCTGCGATTATTGCCAGTAGCTATAGCCGTTAGCAGTAATCACTGTGTTCTCCCTCCGGGAGAACACAATACCACCGTGGGAGGGATCCCCCCATCAACACTGACTGTTTTGATAACCCGTGGTTGCAGGAAAGAAAATCGCATAATCTATGGCTTACTTTAGCTAATTATTACACCTTGTCCTTGCACCTCTAGACTAAATGAGCATTCAATCCTTGCAATGGTAGTGGGGCCCCCTGCTAGTCTTTATTTTGTCTCATCCCTGTAGCTCAACTTCAACACAAACCTGTCGTAGACAAATCTAGCCAGCTTATGCTAAAACAAATGCATAAGTTGAAGTTATCTTTTAGCTACATAATATGGGCAACATCCATATGTACTTGTTGTCTGGAGTTCCACCTTAAAGTAGACATTAGTTCATGTATAAATAGAAATTACAACACCAGGAAAAAACAACAACTATATCTCTATATAGGGATGTCGATGTATATTCTAATACATGCTTTTTCTGCTGTTCTCAGACTTCTTGTTCTAGGGTGCCTATGTTCATTCTCCATGCCCCTCTTGTATATGTAAATGTAGCTGCATTTTCCTGTTCACCCCTGAGATGGACTACACATATACTTACAGACACATTTAGAAAGGAGGATAGAAAGCATGCACAGAATGAAAAAGAAGCATGAAAACCACAACTAGAACCATGGTATACTTGATATTTTAGAACGACTGATGTAAAAAAAATTGAGTTTAGTGTCTCGTGGGGTCACCCAGTCAGAACTAATAGTGATCGAACACGAAGACTCTGTATAGAAATGTTGGATTCAACTGACTGACAGTTCTATATGGTCTAGACAAATGTATACTAGACAAAGCTGCATGTATATACTTAGAATAATAAAAACATTCAACTTAGTGATTTGTCTGGTTTGCCAAAGAATAAGCTTGTGACTAGCTTGAACACTTGTAACTCCCCTGCTAACTAAAATAACCAAAGTGGAACCAGACACATCACATACTCAGTTGAAATCTGTGTGGCAGATTAATCACACGCAGGAGTGTGCCAAAGTGCACTCTTGACATAGTCATACTTTTTTTAACAGCCCTTTGATACTTGCATCCACCCTATTAAGTGTGACTGATCATTGAAGCCATAATATTTCCTCGCTGGCCCGCTACCTTAACCTCACATTAAGCAAGCAAGACATCTGTTTATGAAACTGGATAATGTCATACCTTCATCACTCTTAAAAATGGTCTAGATCTTGAACTAATCCTGGTAAGGTCAAGTGATAATCAGAATAATACCTAATCGTCCCATGTTTCTAAATAGATTGGGCCAAGTTTACTTGAAAACTGTCATCTGACAGTTTCTGTAACCCACCAAAGCTGGAAGAAACCATTATTGGTGAATTTGTGTAACAGATGTGTACGAGCAGAAAAATCCTACATTTTGGCTGCATGCTGCAAGCCTATTTGTTAGTCAGTATTAATAGTTGCTATTTCAGGTCTAACAGATTCTTAAAAAAAAAAAAAAAAATAGCTGATTGTTTTATTACAGCAAAATTACAGGCTATTTTGAAAGGATATCAGGATATCTTTCCTCACTGTAATTCTGTTTGAGCACTAAGCTTAAAGTAGAAGTCCATGCAAAAACTAAAATCCCTGCATCTATAGACACCAGGGATCTAACACTAACCTCTCTATCCCTGTAAAGAATAAATGAGTATACATACCTTTTTGGAAGCTGATCTGACCTGCTCTGACCCAATCTCCAGCGGCGGAAGCTCTGCAGAAGTTCTTTAAAGGGATAGAGAGGTTGGTGTTAGATCCCTGGTGTCTATAGATGCAGGGATTTTAGTTTTTGCATGGACTTCCACTTTAAGCCATGTTTGCCAGTGTTGGAGCTTGCACAAGTGTAATGACTTTCTCCCCTCCTCTACGTGACAATGTTCAGTGCTAGCAATTGGCCACCCAAGCCGGAATGCCGAATCCTAGGAGGAAGAATAGAAGGTCACATGCTCCCCCATACCCGGAAGCACCAAGTATTTTGAGTTGAAACATAGCAAAATAGCGAAGGATTAAGACGACTGTAAGTATCAGTGAATGGAGAGGTGTCCTTTCAAGAAAACCTGTCACTTTGTCCCGAATGATCATTAAGCAACTTATGGGGCGTACACATGGTCGGACTTTTCGGATACAAAAGTCTGACAACCCGTCCGACAAACTTTCAATGGACTTTTGGCGGACTTGCGGCGGACTTTCTAACGAACAGACTTGCCTACATACGATCACACAAAAGTCCAACGGATTCGTACGTGATGACGTACACCGGACTAAAATAAGGAAGTTGATAGCCAGTAGCCAATAGCTGCCCTAGCGTGGGTTTTTGTCCATCGGACTAGCATACAGACGAGCGGATTTCTGGGTCCGGCGGAGTTACGATGTAAAGATTTGAAGCATGTTCCAAATCTAAAGTCCGTCAGATTTGCGACTGGAAAAGTCCGCTGAAAGTCCGGGGAAGCCCACACATGATCGGATTGTCCTCCGGATTTGGTCCGTCGGCGTCCATCGGACTTTTGTAGCCCCATTACTTGCCAAAAGTAAATATCTTTCTACTTAAGTGGAAAGCCACATCACCACCTACTGTTTCTGCACGGCGGAACACTCTTAACTCTGTTTTACCTTTGTATAAAATTACGTTTGTTAATAGGAACTGTATGAGTAACTTTGACAAGATCTGGTCCTTCTGGATAGACTCCTGAGGATCTATTCAGTTGGAGATATCTCCATCTAGTCTGAAAGTGGCCCCCCAGTTTAGACATTATATTCTATATGTGTTACATCCAGCCTATGTATATTTTCCTTCCTTTATTGTCTCCCCCCCTTTTCTCCCCCTTTTCCTCGCTTCCCCTCCTCTCCCTTTCATTTTTCCTCTTCATATAGCCTCTTCATATCTTTCCTTCCCTCCCTCCCCTCTCCCTCCCCTCTCCCTCCCTTTCCCCTCCCCTCTCCCTCCCTTTCCTGCTTGTTATTAGAGTTTGCTTTACTTGTCTACATGTCAATTCAATGTGTTGGATTAGTCTTATTTTCTGAAATCTTTAACGTATCTGAGTTTATTCAAGTGCTCTTTTGTATACATTCTGACTGCTTTATTGTACTTTTATGCTTACACGTGTATTATATGCATGTATGCTTTTGCTCTCTTGTTCTACTGCATATGTTTGTAATACTGATATACAGATGATTAACAAAGTTCTTTATTTGTAAAAAAAAAGTAAATATCGTACCAAAAATGTACTTACAGTTATGCTCATAAGTTTACAAAGGCTGGCAGAATTTATGATTTCTTGGCCATTTTTCAGAGAATATGAATGATAACACAAAAACTTTTTCTTTCACTCATGGCTAGTGGGTCCATCAAAAAAACAGTAGTGGAAATTACATAACCCAGGAATTTAACCTGTTCACGATGGAACTCACACTTCTCCAACTTACAATAGAAATTGTTTTCTCTCAACTTCCGAAGCACACGACAGACATCTGTGTTGGGGCTCTCTAGGGACTTGGAAAATATGAGGATATCATCGAGATAAACCACCACACATAGCTGCAACAAATCTCGGAGGACATCATTAATAAATTCCTGGAAAACTGCAGGAGCGTTGTAAAGGCCAAATGGCATTACGAGGTACTCATAATGGCCTGTTCTGGTATCAAACACAGTTTTCCATTTGCACTAGAAGTCATTCCAGAGTTGGAAAGAGGAGGGACTTTGATAAGAAGATCCTTCAGAAAGAGACAAGGTGGATTTTCAATCAGAGAGCCACCTACCCACCAGGGTTAAATACGGCATTGTCCTTCAAACCCTTCCTCTAAACTATGAGACACCTGCCTCTATATTGTTGAACAATATTTGTTAATAGTTAGTAATTTCTGTTGTATTCGCTATTCATTTTCTGTTTTATGTTTGTGTATATTTATCGATTGCTTTTGGTTTTTTCCTCTTTCCCCCCCCCCCCACCCCCACCTCCCACTTTTTTTTTTCTTGCTTGGTTTTGTTCTGCTTTGTATCCAGCATAATTATTTTGTGCACATCGCTGGTATTAAGTTGATTGGCACTTCCAAAATATCTATCACCATGTTTAATTCCTTGTTACCTATGTTCCGTGGAAAAAAGAACTTTTATAAATTAGAGATCATCTTTTTTATCTGTTTATCCTAAAGAATACGGTCTGTGCATGTGAATGGTCTCAGCGGTCCATTCCAATTCTCACCCATTTCACACTCTGGGGCTATTGCTATTGGTGGAAAGGTTCGTGTGTCCCTGCCAACGAGGAGGGAGCTTTCCTTTTCCCTCCTCACATCTTGTCCATGCAATCAGCGTGTGACATGACCACTGGAACTAGTGCGCATGCGTGCTTACAGGGACGCCCGGAGTCATGTCAGGGGTCAAAAAAAGGGGGGGGAGGTGTCCTCAGCGCTACTCTGAGTAAATAAAATTTCTCAAACGTGAAAAATGTGTGATAATCTGTATGCAAATAGCAGCAAAATCTAACAGTGTTCACACTACTCAATAAAAGAATAAAAGGCAATAGTGATCTTGCGCTATCAAGTAAAATCACAGACACACTATGTGAAAAACAGACGATTCTACGTAATAGCAAAAATAAAGTGCATGAACTAAAGTGCACTATGTAAAGATAAAAAAGCTCAAATATTATGCAAAGTATTCTCTATCCATTAGGTGAATAAACCGTGATTCCAAAAGTGTAAATAAATGAATATAAGCTGGCTAGGTATGTCAATAAACAGTCAAAGGAAGTTCATAGATGTTTTCGCAGATGATCTCCTAATGACACCAGTCTCCCAAAACTCTCACCTTAGATGTATGAAGAATCAGGCATCGCTAAATGTTACCAGATGTGTAGATCTTGATGCAGCATTAGAATGGGGTTCAAATTAGTTCTCATCCAATAGCCATGGCTCTAACGATTTCTTCTCAGTTCATATACTAGCATTCATATAGTTGTCCCAGTGTACTCCAATAAGATATGAATGATGCAGTGAAAGAGAGAAGAAAGAATAGGCCTCCAACAGTGCAGTATGTTAAGATAAACTTGAATCTATTTATTAAAATGCTCTGAATTGACTCTTGCATTAAAAACTTTAAAAACAGGCAAAGTAACAGATGGAGCCGTGTTCAAAGCGCCTTCTCACGTGACTTCCGCTTTGCGTCTGCTCGCGGCCACTCCCTACGCGTTACGTCACACGTCGTAACTTCATCTGAGGTCATGTCAGGGGTCAAATGTGACCTATCACTTCTGGTGGGATCGTGGCTACATAAGATGGCGGGGCCGGCATCATGCCGACACACGCATCTAATTGTCAGTGGTGCAGTGCGCTACACCATTACAGTACGCTACATCGGGCTTTTTGCTATCCAGGGACTTACTACAACCCACACCATCTATTTTCATCAGGTAAGGGCTTAATTTAGAAGATCCATAGGCACTATTTATTATCGGCTTGGAGGCAGGGAGGCTTTTGTAGGTGGTTACTATCAATATTTCTATCTCCATTGTCGTGTTCTAACAGCAGGGAATTGGCATTTGGTAATGCATCCCATCAGTGGGATATCGATTTATTGGCAAGCTAATTATATGCTTTACTGTTTTAGCATCTATCTCTTTTATATATATTACTCTACCTGCTCTCCCTCCTACCTCAATTCAGTAGCTCTACTACTTAAAACAATATATAAAAAGAAAAAGAAAATAAGATAAATAATGTGCATAGCCATTAACAAAAATTCTCATTAATATGCTTATCCCTTACTGTATTATCTCCCGGTAGACCAATATTAACAACATGTTACAATTATAACTGTGATGTTATTACCTTCTCTAAGTGGATTATTATCCAATATTATTATTACCTTGTTATCTAATTAAATCTTAGACTCTTTCTATCTCAATCTCGGCTGTTATCATGATCCAATCTCTCCACCGGCTATCCCGTTTGGATCTGACCTCAAGTGGGAATTAGCCCCAGTTAGTGTATTCTTTAATGGGTCGATGGGTGCATAATGTTGCGCTGGGATCATTCATCCTGATAGACCAGGTGAGCATATGTATCTATGTTGTCACTATATAAAATGTAATGTAATATAAAACGTCTCGTTTTTACCTTTGTTAATGAATTGCTAATTGTATGATTGATACTATATTAATGACGTGCTTTATGTCTATCTAATTTCATTTATCAAGTACCTATTTACGGTCTACAAATGTACTATGGCTGTGTTGTTTTTAATCTGATATTCTTTAATAAATGTATACTATTTTAATCAATTGCTGTTTCGGTGCTCACCTTATTAACAGACACACTATCTCCATACAAAAATCCCACTAATCTTTGAGAGAGCATTGTCTCTTTCCTACTTTTTAGCAGTTTTCCATTCGTCGCCCTCCATAATCCTCACAAGATTGTATGCCTCTCTCAAATCAAGCTTCGTGAAAACCGTTGCTCCTTTTTGGCGGTCAGATAATTCCATAATCAATGGAATTGGATAAGCATTCTTAATCGTGAGACAATTGAGACCTCTATAATCAATACAAGGTCTCAGTTAACCACTCTTCTTCTTCACAAAGAGCCAGCACCGGTAGGAGACAAGGATTTGCGGATGAAACCTCAAGAAAGTGTGTCTGAAACATACTCCTCCATGGCCCTATCCTCTGAGACTGACAAAGGGTAAACCCGGCCATGAGGGGGTATGGCACCAGGTTGAAGGTCAATTGCGCAATCATACGACCGGTGTGGAGGCAAACTACCGGCTTGACCTTTGTCAAAGACATCGCTAAAATTGCGGTACTCCTTTGGCAGGGAGGAGAGTGAAGAGGTACACATGACTTAGCCACCTTCTGAAAGTATGTCTTACTCATTGTGGCAACCAGGAGAGAACCTCAGCATGAAGCCAATCAAAAGAGGGGTTGTGCCTCTGTAACCAAGGATAACCAATAACCAGCGGAAATTTCGGTGAGGAATTGAATTATCTCATGGTGAAGAGCCCCTACCGCCATGGACAACGGAGTAGTCTCATGAGTTACATGGGCAGGCTGTAGAGGTCTCCCATCAAGAGCCTCAATGGCAAGTGGAGTATCACTCAGAATCGAGTGCTTCAATACAAAGAAAGCATCAATGAACAGGCCTGCAGCCCCAGAGTTGATTAGAGCCTGTATCCCGACAGACGACTCAGCCCAAGAAAGGGTAACCGGAACCAGGGGGCTTATCCTTCTGGATAACTGGGGACGAAACAACGCCACCTAAGGTCTGTCTGTGACAGGACCTCAAGGTTCGGGCGTTCCCTGGACAGGTAGGACAAGACTTCAAAAAGTGACCTGCCTGGCCACAATAAAGGCACAATCTCTCCCTCCTCTTAAGGGCTTTCTCATCCACAGAGAGACGTGTGAAGCCCAAGTGCATGGGTTCACCTTCACTGACCGACTCGGTACCAGGAGGTATAGGAGGTGAGGGAGGCAAGGGTGGGACTGCAAAGCTCGGAGACAAATGTACAGGAGGGTTCCGCAAGTGATCCTTAAAAAGAGTCTTTCTCTGAGTCTGTAGTCAATGAGGATGGCAAATGTGATCAACTTCTCCAGCTCAGTGGGTATATCTCAGGCTGCTATCTCACCTTTGATGGTACCTGAGAGACAATGAGAAAAAGCAGCCATGAGGGCCTCATTGTTCTAAGCAACCTCTGCTGCCAGAGTACAGAATTCAATGGCATAATCGGCAACAGTTCTCGTACTCTGATGGACATGAGGCTTTTGGCGGAGCATGCGGGAACATCAAATACCCTTTAAAAGAAGCCACAAACTCTGGGTAACACAGGACAATGGGTTTTTGCGTCTCCCATAGAGGGTTTGACCAGGCCAAGGCTCTCTCAGAAAGCAAAGATATCATGAAACCTACTTTGCTTGTGTCCATGGGAAACACCTGGGGAAGCATCTCAAAGTATATCTCAACCCTCTGCATTGGACTTGATCACTCCCAAATCGCTGAGGAAGTGGAACGGAACCAGACATACCTCTTATAGAGGTAATGCTCGAGGCGGGTACCTGCACAGAGACTAGAGCAGCAGCAGGGATGACCTGCAACACAGGTTGTACCGGCGCAGCCACAGTGGGAGATTCCAGGTGAGCCGTGCGACTCAGGAGCGTCTGTAATGCCATGGCAAACTGATCCATGTGGTGATCCTGCTCATCCAATCTGGAAAAAATATTACCAACGAGTAGATTGACTGCATCTCCTGAATTCATGGCCTTCGCCTATTGTCAGAAACCAGAAGTACAGTTAAATTACACTTGTTTAATAACAAAAGTAATTAGAACGAGCGTAGTCAAAATATAGCCAAAGTTCGGTAACTGGAACGGATAGTCAGACAAGCCAGAAAGTCAGGAAGCCAGGAATCAGCATAGTGGAACAGCATGCAGGATCTCGAGCCAGAAGGAACGTCAGCCAAGCAAGTCTTTAACAGGCATGTAGGAGAGAATCTCTGTGATGTTGACCAGGTAAAGGCAGAGATCATCTGGGCTGAATGGCTTAAGTAAGCAGGACTGACGAACAGGATATCATCAACAGGTGAATCACTGTGGAGATATAAGAGCTGGCAATTAACCAACAGCTGAGTGGCCAGCTCAGAGAAGGAAGGGTTGAGCCCAGCCCTGACACATACCCCAGTTCTAAATACAGTGTATCGCCCCCTTTAACATCAGTGACAGCTTGGTATTTGTGGATGAGGCTGTTATCTTCTCAGATGGTAAAGCTGGCCATTCTTCTTGGCAAAAGCCTCTGCCTCCAGTTCCTGTAAATTCTTGGGCTGTCTTGCACGAACTGCACGTTTGGGACCTCCCCAGAGTGGCTCAATGATATTGAGGTCAGGAGACTGAGATGGTCACTCCAGAACCTTCACTTTATTCTGCTGTAGCCAATGACAGGTCGACTTGGTCTTGTGTTTTGGATCATTGTCATGTTGGAATGTCCAAGTATGTCCCATGTGCAGCTTCCTGGCTGATGAATGCAAATGATCCTCTATTATTTTTGATAACATACCTCATTCATCTTGCCATCAATTTTGACCAAATTTCCTGTGCCTTTGTAGCTCACACATCCCAAAACATCAGCGATCCACCTCCTTGTTTCACAGTAGGAATGATGTACCTTTTATCATAGGCCTTGTTGACTCCTCTCCAAATGTAGTGTTTATGGTTGTGGCCAGAAAGCTCAATTTTGATCTCATCACTCCAAATGACTTTGTGCCAGAAGGTTTGAGGCTTGTCTCTGTGCTGTTTGGTGTATTGTAAGCTGGATACTTTGTGGCATTTGCGTAATAATGGCTTTCTTCTGGCGACTCGACCATGCAGCCCATCTTTCTTCAATTGCCTCCTTATTGTGCATCTTGAAACAGCCACTCCACATGTTTTCAGAGAGTCCTGGATTACACCTGAAGTTATTTGTGGGTTTTTCTTTGCATCTCAAACAATTTTCCTGGCTGAAATTTTAGTTGGTCTACCTGACCATGGTTTGGTTTCAACAGAACCCCTCATTTTCCACTTCTTGATTAGAGTTTGAACACTGCTGATTGACATTCTCAATTCCTTGGATATCTTTTTACATCCCTTTCCTGTTTTATACAGTTCAACTACCTTTTCCCGCAGATCCTTTGACAATTCTTTTGCTTTCCCCATGATTCAGAATCCAGAAACGTCAGTGCAGCACTGGATGAAAGATGCAAGGGTCTGTCGGGAGTCCAGAAACTCATTGACCTTTTATACACATACGCTAATTACAAGCAAACAGATCACAGGTGATGGTGGTTACCTTTAATAGCCATTCGAACCCCTTTGTGTCAACTTGTGTGCATGTTATCAGGCCAAAATCACCAGGGTATGTAAGCTTTTGATCAGGGTCATTTGGGTAGTTTCTGTTGTGATTGTGATTTAAAAAAGTAAACACAGTTAATTGATAACAAATTTCTTCAGCCAAACACTAACCATGAGTGAAAGAAATGTTTTTGTGTCATCATTCATATTATCTGAAAAATGGCCAAGAATGTATAAATTATGCCAGGGTATGCAAACTTATGAGCACAACTGTATATGAGCTAAAATTCTAACGCTGTATTTTTTCATTTATGAACAGTTAAAGTCTGGCTTTATAAAACATATTTATTTTCTTTTTTTAAAGATATGTTTATTGAAATTTCAGTTAAATTCATAAAAAATACAATCTAACAAAAAAGAAAGAAAGAAAAAAAATTTCAACAATCCAAGAATATTTATTTTCTATAGGATGAAAGTCACAAAATACTTCTGGATCTTTCAGATTTGGCAATACAGGTGCATGACCAAATTTGTTAGTGATCAGGCTAATGCACAGTAAGGTCAGGCAGTTAGGTAATTTGCACAAAAACAAACAGACACCCCCAGCACTCAGAGGACTTATACATAAAACATAGTTCTGCAGACAGTAATAGTCAACAGGAATTCTTCAACTACAATGGACTGCTCAGTCGGTGCAGCCGCATCAAAGCAGTAAACTGGGACAGAGGTTACATTGTTTGGGCTGAAATGGCTGATCTTCAAATCAAACATTATAAACATAAATACAAGGTCAATGTAACTTAGATGCATGCATACAATGCCACATAAATACTGTACATTGGGGTTGACTTATTAAAACTGGAGAGTGCAAAATATGGTGCAGCTGTGCATGGTAGCCAATCAGCTTCTAACTTCAGCTTGTTCAGTTAAGCTTTGACAAAAAAACTGGAAGCTGATTGGTTTTTATGCAGAAACCTTGCACAGTTTTAGTAAATTAACTCCATAGTATCCATCCAGAATAAGATGTGAGAGATTATAGCTGGATATATGTCATAGCTTCCTCTGTATTCAGTCTAACTGTAAAGCCCCTATAATCATATGTGGCTAATGGCAACTGGAACGCATGCTGGCCTGTTCGGGACCAGCAGTGAACTGGAAGTACATCAAATGCATCTACTTCTTTGAGGTTGCAACCTCAAGCAAGCCTGTTAATTTGATTAACCCCTTTCTTCTAGAATCACACATAGTAGCGCAGAAGTCTTTGTAGTCAGAGTCTTCGAGTGAGAAAGTGAGAAAGTGATAATCCTAAGCACCAAGGCCTGAGGTGTGCCTTGGCCTGGCTGGTCAGTATACCTAAAAGAGGGCATACCTTGAATATAAGAATAAGAAAGTATTATGAGTATGTATGAAGACTGGGGGAAACGGGTGGGTGGGAACCCAGAAATGCCGACGAGCCCTGGCCTGACAGAGGAGGAGGCTTAAATAGCCCTCTCAGACTCCTCCCACAAATACAGGCTAGCCTCCGGCTAGCTTTTACACTTGTAGTCAGAGTCTTCGAGTGAGAAAGTGAGAAAGTAATACTCCTAAGCACCAAGGCTTGAGGTGTACCTTGGCCTGGCTGGTCAGTATGCCTGAAAGAGGGCAAAAAGACACAAATTTAGGTGAAGAAGGGAAGGTAATAAACCATCAAGTGGAGTAGCATGCGCCCGGAGGGCAACAGTATATAACTGAAAAGTATCTGGTATGACAGGAGAAATCCCCCCCCCCCGACTCCTGACTTGGAGATGAGATGGAACCCCCTACAGAACCTGCAAAGATACCCAGAACCCAACTACACATCCCATGAAAGATTGGATAGAGCTTGAAGCCCGAGAGAACCCAGACATGAGAATGAACTGCTTGTGAATGAGAGGTTACGTGAGGGAAGGGGAGCAATGGCTGGCCCGAGGAGCCCCTGCAAAATGATGGCCGAGAAGATCGAAACTTCAAACGGACACCAGTGAAGTGCTCAGTGAAAGCCCCCCAACCCCTGGCCTACCCATGCTTGGTATAGGGAAGTGTGAGGGTGAGTGCAAAAGGACAACTGGCAGGAGTTCAAAATGCTGAATACCTGAAGGATGTGATGGAGTAGGTGGATGAGGCCCATGCACTATGGCAATAAGCATTGTCAACATGGAGAAACGATGCCAGACACAGAACACAGGTCCCACCTGATTCGATCGGGTCGTGCTTCAGCCTGTGACCTGACAACTGAGTCAGAATCCTGAACCGAGGCAGGAGGGCCAGACTCCACCCCGAGGAAATAAGTCCCATGGCATGATACAGACATACCCAAAGTAACTGAAGCCCCCCTACCTGAAACAGGCTGGGGATCAGAAAAGATGACTAGACTGAAGTCCCTGAGCGGTTCACCAGGCAACATCCTAGACAAGAGATCAGAGTCAGAATGGAATCCAGAAATATGACGACGTTTGCCCAACCTACCACTTAAGGACCGTCAAGGGGACGTGGCTCAGCACACACCCTGAGAGAGACTATGAAACACTGGCGGTGACCAGGGCCTCTAAGCAACAGGACGTCAACTGAAAGAAGATTGACGACTGCTTCCGACCAAAGGGTGAGCCCAATAAATAAGCCCCAACAATGGGCAGGACTGATGAAAGTGAGTGCAAGCATGGTTGATAATGGTATGGATGCCAAAACAGCCCAACCTGAGAACACAAATTAGAGAAATGACAGACAACCAGACATGAGAACAACAACGCCCCTCTGTGCCTACCTAAGTATGGGAACATGAGCAGAATTGACAAGACCACTGTGCATAAATGAACCTGGTGACGGACCCCCCACCACCACCACCCTCGTGTAAGTAGTAAGTGAGCCCAGGTAATCTGCTGTGCAGAGACAGGTAATTAACTGAAAACTCAGGGCTGGTGTACCCACAGACCATGGTGGGTAGTCGTACAGGTGTGGTGAATGAACGTGCATTGTATGACGTATGGTATACGGGCGAGAAGATTGTGGTCAACAATCATTAACAAATGAAACCTCAGCCCGTATGGATCTGTAGACGTGACAGATCCTGACATGTGAGCCCTAGCTAACTGACCCAGGTACAAACATGAACAAAAACGATGAGACATGACAAACAACGAAGATGAAAACAGCTACCGGAGTATATGCCGTGACTGAACAACAATGCCCCTCTGAGAAATGCTGAGGCTGAAACGCAATGGCAGAATGCTGAGACTGAACACTGAGGCTGAAACGCTATGACAAAAATCTTGGGGCAGAAACGCAAGGACAGCAACGCTATGACAGAAAATGCTATGACAGAAATGCTGAAACTGAATGCTGAGGCAGAAACGTAATGACAGAAAACCTGGGGCAGAAATGCAATGACAGAAACACTGGGACTGAAATGCTGAGGCAGAAATGCCATGACAAAAAAACCTGGGGCAGAAATGCCATGACAGAAAACCCTGGGGCAGAAATGCCATGACAGAAAATCCTGGGGCAGAAACGCTATGACAGAATGCTGAGGCAGAAATGCGATGACAGAAATCCTAGGGCAGAAATGCTGAGGCAGAAATGCCATGACAGAAATCCTGGGCAGAAACGCTGAGACTGAAATACTGATGGCAGAAATGCAAAGACAGAATCCTGGGGCAGAAATGCTATGACAGGAATGCTGAGACTGAACGCCGATCCAGAAATGCTGGGACAGAACACTATGATAGAAAACGCCATGACCGAAAAAAGAAAAATGCCATGACAGAAATCCTGGGGCAGAGACGCTATGACAGAAATCCTGGGGCAGAGACGTTATGACAGAAACCCTGGGGCAGAAACGCTATGACAGAAATGCCGAGACTGTACGCCAAGACAGAAACACTGGGGCAGAGCGCTATGACAGAAATACTGGGGTAGAACGCTTATGACAGAAATGCTAGGGCAGAACGTTAAAACAGAAATACTGAACGCTATGACAGAAATGCTGAACGCTATGACAGAAATGCTGGGCAGAACGCTACGAAAGAAATGCTGGGCAGAACGCTATGACAGAAAGCTGAACGCTATTTCCTCTGTTATGTAAATCTCCTGTGCTGCTCTCTCCCTCCCTTCCCCTCTACTCTTTTCCCTTCTCCATTTGGCCCCCTTCCCCTCCTCCTTCCTCCTTTTCTCTACTCCTCACCCCTCCTTTTTTTAGTTTTTTTTCCTTCCTATTACAGAGTTTCTTTTAGGTATAGGTTAGTTGGTGTAATGATAGATGCAAACTCTTTCTTCCTCTGGTACTTATGGTTTTTTATGCTCAAGTCGGAGACTAAGTGGATCTCTTTATGTTCCTGTAAGGTTGTAACTTTATGCTTTTGCACTGTAGTGTATGGTTATTGTATCTGAAAAAATGTTTCTGTGTGTGATTTTCCACTGTTATGTGTCATAGACTTGATGCATTTTTCTCAATAAATCGTTTATGAAACTGAAAAAATGCAAGTCAATAAATAGCATACATGTCAACAAATTAAAGGAAGGATGAATAGAAATAAAATTAATGTCAATGCTCAAATAAAACACTGGCCACAAGACTGTCATTACATCACAGCACGAATATCTATCCCTTCCCTTTAGGGGCTGTAGTACCTAGTCAATGTAGTCAGAAGGTCTGACTCTTGCATAGATTCCGATATTGTCTCCCAGTGTCTGCATCCCTTATAATAGTCTCCAGCCCAGGTTAGGTCAGCTAGGGCATGATTACTTACAGTGGGCGGTGGCTGCAGCACTGGGAACATGTTACATGTTCCTCCCTAAAATCGGGCGGAACATGTAACATGTTCCAGAAGGTGAACTTATTCTTTAAGCCAAGCGTGCTGAAATCCACTGTAAAATTGCAATGTCATAAAACCAGAGCAGTGATGCTATCAGATAGCACATATTTTGATTGAATTAGACTGCACAGGAACCAAAGACCAGGTGAACTTTGGAAGTTCTTTTTACTTATAATCATGTTTATTTTACTGTTGCTATTGTCTATTTTGTAATAATATTTCTGTAAATATCTTCTCGCACCATTTTTCTTTCTTTTCAGTAAATTTTAAAATTGTTAAACTAACTCTCTGAAAGCTATAAATAAGAAATTAAAGAATCCTTGTTTTTTTTTTTTTTTTAAATACTACCATATTTTAAACACTGTTACCTTCCTGTCTGGAGTGGCAGTGAGTATCAGACATTTCAACAGTGCATGTTTCTTGCGTGTATGAATCGCTCAGTATGCAGTATGGGAAGCTGGTCCGGTAAGCCTGGCCAGGTTGAGGATGACACATGGACTGCTGGAGCCAGGAGTACTGAGACGCACTGAGAGAAACACTGCTGATGGGAGGCTGCCCACCTCAATAACATGTTCCACCCTCAGCACAAGTAAGTATGAGATGTTTGTTATTTTTATTTATTTGTCTTTAATATCCCTTTAATACAGTAAGGAATGTTTTGCACCAGATGCAGTCCAGTTCACACCAGTGCAGTATGTTCCAGTGCAGTGAACAAAAGTAGAACATACTGCATATTTTCTGTATGGAGCACATCTGGAATGAAGAAAAGCAAAGTGCATCAAAAATGCACCAAAAAAGCATCAAAAAAGCAAGGGAATGCACATGCCCTGAATTAAGATGAAGAAAGTGGGGAAATTAACACATCAAAAATGCACCGGAAAGCATAAAAAAAGCATCGAAGACGTGCATGCAGAAATGCATTCAGAATACAGGAATTGTGGTGTGAACCGGCCCTAACAAAAGATGTTTTCTAAGGTTATTTGTTTCTGTTTTAAAGACAAATAGCAATTAATATGTGTCTGCTGAACACATCACTGTATAGCCAAGAAAAACATGTTGGAGACGGTTTAATTGAATACCATCACTTCGTGTTCTGGGTCATGACTAGACTCAAGAGAATTCTGAGTTGGGACCTTGCTGTGAAACAGTCATGCAGCCAAAATGTTAAGGATGAAAATTGCTTTAATCTAGTAAAATCCCTTAGAAAACTCATGCTGGGTACCGACTACCATTCTAGTGACTGTATTAAGTCTACTGAGGTGTCACAGAGAAAAAAATGAAATTAAAAACAGATGGGAGTGTAACACAAGACACAGTTCAGCAAAAATCATTTACCACCCTTTCCTTTTTACTTTGAAATCTAAATGAAGCAAACTGGCAATTTTTTGTGCTAGGGTGATCTGTTTATCCTTAGTATTAGGCAAGTGGTAGCGATTTGATGTCAGTCATGATTGTGTAAATGTAACCAGGCAAAAAAGGCAAGGGTCATTTTTAATTTTGACGTCCTAAAACACTGGCTTTTTAGCTTTAAACAGTTAACAATATGACTGATTCTTATAAGGTTTAATGATACATTATTCATATTATTATTATTGTGCAGGATTTATAGTTTTTTTTATAGTTAGTGCAGTGCTTTACAATGCGGGGGAAGACAGTACAGTTACAATACAATTCAATACAGGAGGAATCAGAGGGCCCTGCTCATTAGAGCTTGCAATCTAAAAGGTAGGGTCAAGTGACACAAAAGGTAATAACTGTGGGGGATTAGCTGATGGAGAAAATAAACGTACAGTTGTTAGGTGGAGGCAAGATAGGTTGCTCTGAAGAGAGAGGTTTTCAGGGATCACCTAAAATAGGATAGAGAATGAGATAGTCGGACAAATTGGGGTAGGGAATTCAACAGGTTGGGAGAGGCTAGGGAAAAGTCTCGGAGGCGAGCATGGGAGTAGGTGACAAGGGAACTAGAGAACTGTAGGTCTTGGGAGGAACGAAGAGGACAATTTGGTTGGTATTTTGAGACTAGGTTAGTGATGTAGCTGGGGACCAAGTTGTGCATAGCTTAGTAAGTTGTTGTTAGTATTTTGAATTTAATTCATTGGGTCAGTGGCAGCCAATGGAGGAGAGGGGTAGCAGACGCTGAGTGGTTTGTAAGGTGGATGAGTCTTGCAGCAGCATTCAGGATGGACTGAACAGGGGATAGCCTATGTAAAGGTTATCCAAAAAGGAGGGAGTTGCATTAGTAGAGGCAAGAGATAACCAGGGAGTGGATTAGGAGCTTTGTGTTGTCATTGGTTAGGAAGGGGCATATTTTGGAGATGCTGCTGAGGTTGAGGGGGCAAGTTTTGGAAAGTGATTGGATTTGGGGCTGAAAGGAGAGTTCAGAGTCCAGGACTTCACCCAGTTAGGATAGATGTTTGAGCCATTGATCTTGACAGATAAGTCGGGTGAAGAGGCACGTGGGGGGGATCATTTTATTATGAGCTCGGTTTTGGACACGCTGAGTTTGAGAAAGTGACATGATATCCAGACTGATATGTTCGTCAGTAAATTAGTAAAGCGCGAGGAGACTGATATTGTGAGCTGAGGGGTAGAGAGACAGATTTGGGTGTCATGAGCGTAGAAGTGATATTGAAAGCCATGGGAGGAGGTGTAGATTGAGAATAGGAGAGGTCCAAGAACAGAACCTTGGGGGACCGCGATGGAGAAAGGAAGATAAGAGGAAGAAGTAGAATTGAAAGTGACACTGAAGGTGCAGTGGCATAGGTAGAATGGGAGCCAACGAAGAGCACAGTCATGGAGACCAAAGGAGTAACATTTGTTGAGGAGTGGTCAACCGTATCAAAGGCAGTGGAAGGGTCCAGAAGTAGGGGTAAAGAATAGTATCCATTGGTTTGAGCTGTTAGTAAATTGTTTGTGAGTTTTAGGAGAGCTGTTTCTGTGGAGTGTTGAGGGTGAATCCTGGTTAAAACATCCTGGTTAAAACATGATAAAAAAAATTAAAGGGGTTGTAAAGGTAAAAATTTTTTCACCTTAATGCATTCTATGCATTAAGGTGAAAAAACTTCTGACAGAACCGCCGCCCCCAGGCCCCCCGTTTTACTTACCTGACGCCTCGAAAGTCAGCTTCGCGTTCCCGACATCTGTTCCTCCGCTCACCCTGGCCGCTGATTGGCTGCAGTGGATGGATTGAAAGCAGCGCAGCCATTGGCTCGCGCTGCTGTCAATCACATCCGATGACGCGACGCGCCGGGGGGCGGGGCCGAGTGATACAGCGAGCGGCTATAGCCGCCGGCTGTATCACGGGAGCGCGCCCGCAAGCACTCACCACCGTGCGAGGGAGCTCGCATTAAGGTGGTGAATGCTTGCGGGGAGGAGCTGAAACAGCCGCCGAGGGACCCCAGAAGACGAGGTTCGGGGCCACTCTGTGCAGAACGAGCTGCACAGTGAAGGTAAGTATGACATGTTTGTTATTTTAAAAAAAAAAAAAAAACACCTTTACAACCGCTTTAAATATATAATTAATATATTATAAAAATCTACTTAGTGTGGTTGCCGGGCATATGTGGGCATACATGTCTTACCAGGCATCAACTATGCTAAATCAGTGAGTGAAACCATGTTTGGCACTCTCAGTTTGTGGCTCCTCAGGTTTTAAGTGATAACAATGAAGCTTTAGATACGTTTTGGTAAATAGCTGACGTGAGGGCTAGATTGCAAGTCAGGAGGTCTTCTTAAATGGGCGCCTCTAAAATTGTCCCTGGAGCTACTACTCATTATACAGCTGTCAGTTTGAGAGTTCACAGAATACTATGGTACCCAAATATCTCAGCCATGGCCAAAACAGCATATACTGTATGTGGGGTTTTTGCTGCTTGTTTCACAAAATGTACTATATTTTTTAATGTAGAGGACTGAAGTGACCAATAACTGCAGTCGCATACTGTTACTCCTCCGCTCTATATAAACGCTTTTAATTTGACCAGCAAGACCCCCCCATGTAACTAGCAAATCAGGGCACCATACTGGTTTATCTGATATAAACATTAAGTGAGCAAGTGTACAGGCCATGGACAGTCACATTTTTACAGATTTTTAATGAGCAGTAAATGAGCTTTGAAACAAACCCTAACTCTGTAGCTGCAAGTAGTGTGGAGTAGTTCAACCTCAAAGTTCACAAAAATAGTAATGATGGTTCTCTTAACAGTTCAGCTCACTCTGTTGCTCCCTCACAGAGTACCTGGTTCTGTGTTTTTTTTTTTAACATAAAGTTTATTTAATTTTAACAGACAGACAGAAAATAAATCACAGTTCAGGTAGATTCAGACATAATCATTTAACAGTAGAACAAGCTATCACAAAAGATTGATTGTAATACATGCAACAGTCAGTCAGATTGCAGTTAATGACAACAGTAGTAAAGAGTAACAGTTAAAGACCTAGGGGTGGGGGGACGGGACAGGCGAGTCCTGCATGATCAATCATATCATTTAACACCTACAAACAGATTAGGGTTTGAGAGTGACCATTCGGGTATATGATGTTAAAGGGGTGTGGGGGAAAAGGAACTTTCAAGCTCTATTCTAGAGTCAGATGCCGTGCCTTCACCCAAGCGGCCCATACTTTATCAAATTTTTTGGGGCAGTTTTCCTAGGTAGGTTAGTTTGTAGAGAGGTAGGGCAGTATTTACCAAGAACAGCCAGAGTTGCTTAGTGGGGGGTAGGGATGAGCTTCCAGTTCGAGTCGAACTCATGTTCGACTCGAACATTGGCTGTTCGCAAGTTCACCGAACAGCGAACAATTTGGGGTGTTCGCGGCAAATTCGAATGCCGCGGAACACCCTTTAAAAGTCTATGGGAGAAATCAAAAGTGCTAATTTTAAAGGCTAATATGCAAGTTATTGTCATAAAAAGTGTTTGGGGACCTGGGTCCTGCCCCAGGGGACATGGATCAATGCAAAAAAAAGTTTTAAAAACGGCCGTTTTTTCAGGAGCAGTGATTTTAATAATGCTTAAAGTCAATCAATAAAAGTGTAATATCCCTTTAAATTTCGTACCTGGGGGGTGTCTATAGTGTGCCTGTAAAGGGGCGCATGTTTCCTGTGTTTAGAACAGTCTGACAGCAAAATGACATTTTGAAGGAAAAAACTCATTTAAAACTACTCGCGGCTATTGCATTGCCGACAATACACATAGAAGTTCATTGATAAAAACGGCATGGGAATTCCCCAAAGGGGAACCCCGAACCAAAATTAAAAAAAAAAAATGACGTGGGAGTCCCCCTAAATTCCATACCAGGCCCTTCAGGTCTGGTATGGATATTAAGGGGAACCCCGGCCAAAATTTTTTTAAAAAAATGACGTGGGGTTCCCCCTAAATTCCATACCAGACCCTTCAGGTCTGGCATGGATTTTAAGGGGAACCCCGCGCCAAAAAAAAAAAAAAAAAAACGGCGTGGGGTCCCCCCAAAAATCCATACCAGACCCTTATCCGAGCACGCAACCTGGCAGGCCGCAGGAAAAGAGGGGGGGACGAGAGTGCGCCCCCCCTCCCTCCTGAACCGTACCAGGCCACATGCCCTCAACATTGGGAGGGTGCTTTGGGGTAGCCCCCCAAAACACCTTGTCCCCATGTTGATGAGGACAAGGGCCTCATCCCCACAACCCTGGCCGGTGGTTGTGGGGGTCTGCGGGCGGAGGGCTTATCGGAATCTGGAAGCCCCCTTTAACAAGGTGACCCCCAGATCCCGCCCCCCCCTGTGTGAAATGGTAAGGGGGTACATAAGTACCCCTACCATTTCACGAAAAAAGCGTCAAAAATGTTAAAAATGACAAGAGACAGTTTTTGACAATTCCTTTATTTAAATGCTTCTTCTTTCTTCTATCTTCCTTCATCTTCTGGTTCTTCTGGCTCTTCTGGTTCTTCCTCCGGCGTTCTCGTCCAGCATCTCCTCCACGGCGTCTTCTATCTTCTTCTCCTCGGGCCGCTCCGCACCCATGGCATGGGGGGGAGGCTCCCGCTCTTCTCTTCTTCTTTTCTTCTCTTCTTCTCTTCTTCTTTTCTTCTTTTCTTCTCCGGGCCGCTCCGCAATCCATGCTGGCATGGAGGGAGGCTCCCGCTGTGTGACGGCGCTCCTCGTCTGACAGTTCTTAAATAACGGGGGGGGGGGCGGGGCCACCCGGTGACCCCGCCCCCCTCTGACGCACGGTGACTTGACGGGACTTCCCTGTGACCTCACGGGGAATGCCACAGGGAAGTCCCGTCAAGTCACCGTGCGTCAGAGGGGGGCGGGATCACCGGGTGGCCCCGCCCCCCGTTATTTAAGAACTGTCAGACGAGGAGCGCCGTCACACAGCGGGAGCCTCCCTCCATGCCAGCATGGATTGCGGAGCGGCCCGGAGAAGAAAATGAAGAAGAGAAGAAGAGAAGAAAAGAAGAAGAGAAGAGCGGGAGCCTCCCCCCCATGCCATGGGTGCGGAGCGGCCCGAGGAGAAGAAGACAGAAGACGCCGCGGAGGAGATGCTGGACGAGAACGCCGGAGGAAGAACCAGAAGAGCCAGAAGAACCAGAAGAACCAGAAGATGAAGGAAGATAGAAGAAAGAAGAAGCATTTAAATAAAGGAATTGTCAAAAACTGTCTCTTGTCATTTTTAACATTTTTGACACTTTCTTCGTGAAATGGTAGGGGTACTTATGTACCCCCTTACCATTTCACACAGGGGGGGGGGCCGGGATCTGGGGGTCACCTTGTTAAAGGGGGCTTCCAGATTCCGATAAGCCCCCCGCCCGCAGACCCCCACAACCACCGGCCAGGGTTGTGGGGATGAGGCCCTTGTCCTCATCAACATGGGGACAAGGTGTTTTGGGGGGCTACCCCAAAGCACCCTCCCAATGTTGAGGGCATGTGGCCTGGTACGGTTCAGGAGGGAGGGGGGGCCGCACTCTCGTCCCCCCCTCTTTTCCTGCGGC
Source organism: Aquarana catesbeiana (assembly GCF_042186555.1). Taxonomy (NCBI): domain Eukaryota; kingdom Metazoa; phylum Chordata; class Amphibia; order Anura; family Ranidae; genus Aquarana; species Aquarana catesbeiana. The sequence goes on from NC_133324.1 coordinate 684,537,620, forward strand.
CTGCCAGGTTGCGTGCTCGGATAAGGGTCTGGTATGGATTTTTGGGGGGACCCCACGCCGTTTTTTTTTTTTTTTTTGGCGCGGGGTTCCCCTTAAAATCCATACCAGACCTGAAGGGTCTGGTATGGAATTTAGGGGGAACCCCACGTCATTTTTTTTTAAAAATTTTGGCCGGGGTTCCCCTTAATATCCATACCAGACCTGAAGGGCCTGGTATGGAATTTAGGAGGACTCCCACGTCATTTTTTTTTTTAAATTTTGGTTCGGGGTTCCCCTTTGGGGAATTCCCATGCCGTTTTTATCAATGAACTTCTATGTGTATTGTCGGCAATGCAATAGCCGCGAGTAGTTTTAAATGAGTTTTTTCCTTCAAAATGTCATTTTGCTGTCAGACTGTTCTAAACACAGGAAACATGCGCCCCTTTACAGGCATACTATAGACACCCCCCAGGTACGAAATTTAAAGGGATATTACACTTTTATTGTTTGACTTTAAGCATTATTAAAATCACTGCTCCTGAAAAAACGGCCGTTTTTAAAACTTTTTTTTGCATTGATCCATGTCCCCTGGGGCAGGACCCAGGTCCCCAAACACTTTTTATGACAATAACTTTCATATAAGCCTTTAAAATTAGCACTTTTGATTATTCATGTTCGTGTCCCATAGACTTTAACGGTGTTCGCATGTTCGAACGAACTTTTTTCCTGTTCGCATGTTCTGGTGCGAACCGAACAGGGGGGTGTTCGGCTCATCCCTAGTGGGGGGTTGAATTTGGTTACACTGTAAAAGAATTGATTTCCTAGCATAAAAGGACGTGTAAAAGATGAATAATTTTTTCCTTTGGGGAGCTTCAAGGGAGTCACATATACCTAACAGGAGAGGAATAGGACTATACGGGACCTTTATCTTCCCTATAGAGATGATGTCGAGGATTACTCTCCAGAATTCCTCTATTTTGGGACAGGACCAGACTACAAGGATGAAATCCGTGCTGTCTGAGCCACATTTGAGGCAAATTGCCGATCGACCAATATAGATTCTCGCCAAGCGTGCTGGGGAGTAGTAGACACGGTGTCGAAACTTTAATTGGGTGCATCTATCCCTTAGATGTGTCAAGAAGAACCAGCATATTATAGATTATAGAGAGTGTTCCACTGCCTTCTAGGGATCTCAGCGTACTCTCCAGATCAGACATCTGCAGTGTTATCGAAGGAGGGAATTGAGAGCAATAGGCATGGCGTAATTGAAGATACCTAAAGAACATTTGATTCGGGAGGCCTTTGTCCTTCTTCAGGGTTTCAAAAGAAGTCAACTTTCCCCCGCATACAATGTCTCACAACTTTGTAATCTCATGTCTATCCCATATAATCGGGTCCGGTATAGAGTGGAAGTGGGGTAGACGAGGGTTACCCCATAGCGGAGTTGTAGGGGACCATGTGTTTGGTTTCCTAATCTTCAAGCTGACCGTGTGCCATACCTTAAGTGTTGGCCGCATGGGTGGGGTCACCTGTGGATTCGATTTCTCAGCTGCGTAGGAACCCAGCAGCGCTGCTTCTAGGGTAGACGCGGGATTGGCCGGTGTCTCAGCCAGCCACCACCTGACGGTAATTAGAACCGCCACGCAGGAATATTTTATGAAACAAGGTAGAGCCAGGCACACCCAGTGTAACCGGTAGTTGCAGTGTCGATTTCGCTATCCTAGGTACCGCTCCTTCCATATGAAGGAGACGATTATGCTATCTAATCTATTAAAAAAAAAGAGACGGGTATACAGGAGTCTGCCTAAAGAGGTAGGTGAATTTAGGCAGCACTGTCATCTTGATAAGATTGACTCGTCCCACCGGAGTGAGTGGAAGAGATTTCCAGGCTGCGCATCTTTGGGACATTTGGGAGACTACTGGGTTCAAGTTTAGGGCAATAAATTGGTTTAGGTCTTGGTGTATCTCCACCCCTAGGTATCTGAACTGGGAAACCCTCCGGAGTTGCGCATCTGGCGGTGGGGAATTATTGCCGGAATGGAGTGGAAACAGTATGGCTTTCCCCCAATTTATGCACACTCCCGAATATCGCCCAAATCTATCAATAACCGAGAGCGCAGTCTGTAGGGAAGTCCCGTCATCTTTGAGATGCAGGGGGGTATCATCGGCATTGAGTGACACCTTTTCATGGAGGGGGCCCAATGTAACACCTTGTATCTCAGGGTTGGATTGTAAGAGGATTACCATGGGTTCTATTGCCAATGCAAAAAGTCTTGGGGAAAGGGGACACCCCTGTCTTGTTCCTCTACCCAGAAGGAAGGGAAAGGAAAGTACCGGTAAGGACCCTGGCCATCAGAGACCTGTACACAGCCTCGACCCAGGAAATGAAGACTGGACCAAATCCGAACCTACGGGGGACCTCCCACAGATTTCACCACTCGACTGAATCAAAAGCTTTCTCTGCATCCAGGGAGGCCACCACCACAGGTCGGCCATCCCCATTCCCAGAGGGGGAATCCATTCCTTTACCTGGCATGAAACCCGACTGATCTTCATTAATTAAGATAAGTATCACCTCGTTTAGATGCCTGGTGAGAATCTTAGTCAATACTTTAGCATTCGAATTAAGGAGGGATATAGGCCAGTAGGACAAGCATAATTGAGGTTCTTTCCCTGGTTCAGGGATCATTGCTATGATAGCTTGGGTCATTGATGGGGGAAGAACTCCTTCCTTTAATGTTTTCGTAATCATGTTATGTAGCCTAGGTGTCATTTCTTCCATATATTGTTATATTACATATTATATATATTCTATATATATATATATATATATATATATATTATATATTATATATATTGTATAAAATTCTGGTGGGAACCCATCTAATCCCAGGGTATTATCTGATTGCAGTGAGCCTAGTGCTATTTGAACCTCCTCCAATGTAATCGGGACATCTAAACTTTCTCTTGCTGAGGGAGTGAGAACTGGGAATGACACTTCATCTAGGAACTCGCAGAGCTCTCCGTCAGAGCAATATGCCCTAGAAGAATACAGTTTAGAGTAGTAATCTACAAAACAGGCATTGATTCCCACTGGATCAGCCACCAGGGTCCCATCCTCTCTCTTGAGCTGGGCTATAGTGGAGACTGGGGACTGCTCCCTAGAAATCCAGGCCAGCATCCTGCCCGTCTTATCCCCCTGCTCAAATATTCATTGCATTTAAACTAGCTGATGTTTATTTACCTTTGCCACTCTGAGCAGCATCACTTCTCTATACGCTACCTTCATGTCTTGACCTGTGATGGGGTTAGCAGTCTGAGTGTAACGGGACTCAAGGGCTTGGACCTTTGCCTCCGCCTCCTCTAGTATAAGCTGATTATTCTTACGTTCCCTAGCTATAGAGGAAATGTAGCATCCTCTGATGTAGGCCTTAAAGGCCTCCCAATCATTCCCTGGTGAGGTAGTTCCCGCATTTATTAACCAGTATTGTTTAATCATTTTGGCTATTTCGATCTCTAGAGTAGGGTTGGCTATCCAGAATCTGGATAGGCACCAGATTCTATCTGCCAGGGGTGTTTTGGTTTGTATGCAGCAGAGCAGGGGGGAGTGGTCGGATATACCCCGGGGAAGCATCCTGATATCCTGAATTCTAGGAAGCATGCTGACACTAACGTATAGAAGGTCAATACGAGATAGTGTATTATGGGATAGAGAGTGGCAGGTATACATGCGTTCTGAGGGATGCTTTCACCGCCATACATCCATCAGTCCAAATAATTGCACCCATCTAGAGAGGATCGAGTCAGTATTGGAGTCCGGCGAGAGTCTATCAAGGGAGGGGTTTGGAGGGATATTAAAATCTCCCACCAGGAGAATATTATCTGTGGGGATTTGCGCCAGCAGACAGGCTATTGATTGGAGGAGAGAGAGGGTAGCAGGAAGTGGCAGGTATATACCAACAATCACCATTTCAACCATATCTATGAGCGCATGTATCAGCGCGTACCGCCCCTCCGGGTCCACTCTCACCGCAAGGAGCTCGAAACTAAGAGACTTATGTATTAGTATGCTAACCCTACGGGCATAACCCGAGTGGGTAGCAAGATAGTGATGGCCCACCCAGGGTCGTTTGAGGCTCATGATTCTACCACCCACCAGATGGGTTTCTTGAAGTATACAAATTTGGGAGTTATATTTTTTCAAGTATTCAAAGACTAAGGAACGTTTTATCTTATTATTAAGACCCCTTACATTCCAAGATAGGACCTTCAATGGAGCCATACTTTAATGGGGGAGGGATAATTAGCAGGGAATTCCCTGCGACTAGGACCCGAAGAGACCAGCACACCCGTCGATCCTAGATCAGCACAAATCCATCATCCACACAATATATAAACCAACAGAGTAGAGTGTATTAATGTTTGCACATTGTAATCACTGTCTTAAATTAAAGAAACAAAAACAAAAAAAACAAAACAAAACTCAAAGAACAGAACACCCATCCCGACCCACACCACACCCTGATAAACATATCTCAGGGTGTTTGAGTACCCGAACCTAACCCAACAGAACACTTATATATCTACGCCGTAGGAAGGTCTCCTATGGGGGCAGTGCGTAACAGACAGCACACCAAGGACACAATTCCTGATGGCAAGAGCAGGACACTCCGCAGTCTATTGTTCCTGGAGGCAACACTTGGTTAATAAATCACGTAAAAGAGAACATATCTACCTGGGTTGACTAGCACCCTACACTTAGATTAATCTAAGGGCTTAAACTTAGTTGCATTAGAACAATGCAAACCAGATCCCTGAGAAGGGACACAAATAGGAGGGGGGCCCCCTTCTTTCCCCAATCCCTCCCACCTCCCGAGGCTCCCAGTGCTCACAGGTTAATTCTACCAAGTCCCGGGCCGAGGGATATCATCTGGACAGGGGCATAGTACAGTTCCGAGAAACCCCCATATCAGGAAGGACATTATGCCCTGAGTCATCTTCACTCCCCCGCATCCGTCCAGCATGGGTAGAGCAGGAACAGCCCGAAAGTCCTCCCAGGGGCTGAAAAGGATGTATAATGCCATCGTACGGGGGAGAGTCTGAGCATGTGGTGCCCGGAAGAGCAATATGCAGTGGGCGCCCAAGCCACGCTCTTGATAGCTGATGAGCTCCAGTCAGGCACATAAGGGCATATCCTAACAACATGGAACATTGGCATTGCAGCAAGCAATGGACCGTACCTCCCCAAGTTTCAGGCTTAGTACCCCTGCATGTTGGCTAACATGACTCCATAGTCCCAGGGATGCCTCTTCACTGCTGGCCATATGGGATTATAAAAAATACAGGGGGCAATCAAATAGGGGGGCCCTCGGTTGGGGACAGTGTGTGACCAGGATAGAGGAGGGGAAGTGGGGTTAACAGAGGGAGTACAATCAGTGGTCTCTGGAAAGGGATTCTAGCCAACGGGATGCCTCCTCAGGGGATGTAAAAAATTTTGTTGACTCACCATCCACCACTCTAAGTCGGGCCGGGAACAACATGTTGTATTTTATCCCCTTGGTACGGAGCTGGGCCTTGATATGATCAAAGGTTTGCCACTCGTTGCCACTGGGTTTCCATGGAATAATCGAGAACAGCATGATTTTGGCATTCTCATGGCACAGTTCATCCCGCTTCTGTGCCTCTCGGAGCACCAAGTCACGATCCCTGAAGTAAAGTAGCTGCAATATAAAGGTTCTCAGCGGAGCCCCAGGCGGGCCTCTGGCAGACGGCATCCGGTGCGCTCTCTCTACTGCGAAGTGAGGGGAGAACAGAGCCTGTGGAAGTAGCGTGCATAGGAGCCGTTCAGTGTAGGCCGCCGGATCACAGCCCTCAACTCCTTCAGGGAGGCCCACCAGGCGGAGGTTATTCCTCCGATTCCTGTTCTCCTGGTCCTCTGCTCGAGACTCCATGGCCTTCATTTTTAGTTGCAGAGTATGAAGGGAGGTGTCATGCTAACGGATCAGGTCCTCGGTATCCCTGATCCTTCTCTCCGCCTCCGATAGTCTGTTACGGAACTTGTCCGTGTCCCATCTGACTAGTCCCATCTCCATCTGCATTTGTTCAATTTTCGCTGTTAGTGTGGTTTGGCAGCCCATGATGACCTGCATGAGAGCATTAAATTGCTCAGTCCCGAGGGGGGATGGGTCCAGCTGCTCAGTTTGGGATGCCATGTTGGTTATGTTAGGCGCACGTGGACCCCGAAGCAGCGGTGGAGTTTTAGGAGCCGGATTCCTCTTACGTTGCATTCCGGAGTTCCCCCTTCTCATGCCCGGTATCAGCCAGCACTATTTGGTCAGGAGAACCAGATAATTAAGCCTTCCAGGTGCGGAACTCCAGTCTCACACATCCTCTCAGGTCGCCATCTTGACCACGTCCCCTGGTTCTGTGTTTACATTAGAGTTTAGAAGGCTGGAGGGCTTCTGAGTCACTGCTTGAAGGGGAAAGCAGGGTAATCAGAGGTGCTAGGTGAATTACGTAAATTACCGTATTTATCGGCGTATAACACGCATCGGCGTATAACACGCACCCCAATTTAGGAGGGAATTTTAAGGAAAAAAAACTTTTAGGAGGGAAGTTGAAGGGAAAAAAACTTACATTTAAATGCCCATCATTGCAGCCTTCTCAGTGCAGCCTTGCCCCAGTGCAGCCATGTCAGTGCAGCCATGTCAGTGCAGCCTTGTCAGTGCAGCCTTCCCCAGTGTCCATTGCAGCCTTGCCCCAGTGCAGCCTTGCCCCAGTCCAGCCTTGCCCCAGTCCAGCTTTGCCCCAGTGCAGCCTTGCCCCAGTCCAGCCTTGCTCCAGTGCAGCCTTGCCCCAGTGCAGCCTTGCAGCTCGCTGAGCTTCAAAATCGCCGACCACGATTTGAAAATGGCGCCGCCGGCGCCGAAATACACAGGGCCGGTCCTCGGCTCTTCTCAACGGCTCTCATTCACTTTCGGCTCCACTCGGAATGGGTGTGACGGTGAGCGGAGCTATCCGAACCTAGCCGAGTACACTCGGCTAGGTTCGGGCGGCGCTCGAGTGAAGCCGAAAGTGGCCGAGAAGAGCCGAGGACCGGCACTGTGTATTTCGGCGCCGGCGGCACCATTTTCAAATCGCGGTCGGCGATTTTTTACATCTGACAGCTCAGGATCGCAGGGGATCGGCGTATAACACGCACCCACGATTTTCCCCTGATTTTAAGGGGAAAAAAGTGCATGTTATACGCCAATAAATACGGTACTATATTCCATCTCCAGGAAAAAATCATGAAATTACCTAAGGAAGGAACTAAAAAGTTTGTATGTACCCACCAGTACTTAAGTACTTAAGAACAAAAAAATAAATAAAATAACCGCACGTGTAAAAGCATTAAACCTAGAACACAGACAGGCCAGGGTAGGGAAATTGGCCAAAAAATTGTACAACCCTAACTTTTGACTTTTTTGATTTGCAGGCTTGCTCTTGGTAAGTGTCTCAGAGAATATTGCTGGTAGAGACAGCCAATAAACAACAGACAAGGTAAGCTATTGTAGGACCCATATTTCCCTCAAGTACTTGCCAGGCTTCTTTTACCAATAGTAAGCTTATACAGTACTAGCACCAGCTCGCTTTTATCATTGAAAGAATATTTGTACTGGATTCAGAGACTATTGCATTTCTTTTGGAACAAGGGCTGGTTTGAGCTCATGTAAACCCCCATATACTCTTAAAGTACTCCTTTTGGTTATTCCAAGAATTTTCAGAATTCTGGTTCTGCAGTGGTATAGGGGTCAGCAAAAGGAACTAGAGAGTGCAGCAAAGAAGCAGACATTCAATGCACGCAGAAGTGTGGGATGGCAGCAGTGACCATTGCTATGCAGTGAAGATTTAACACACTGCCTGTCAGGAAGATAGGTAGACAAAATACTGTATATAATGTGTGTGTGTGTGTGTGTGTGTACACTATATGTATACACATATACATATAATTTATTTAGAAGGCCAGCATGGTGGCCTGAATTTATAGGAGGAGCCCGGGGGGAGGGGGGTATTTAAGCAGCCCACTCACCTGTGTTCCTTGTCGGTTCCAGTGCATGATACCCTCGCTCCAGTCCCCTTTACAGGGCACTTCCTTCACATCCCTCTTCTACAATCAACAATTACCTATCTTGGGTATGCCCCCTTTTTAGTGTACCGACCAGCTGACCAGGGCACACCTCAGGTCTATGTTATGTTGTGAGTCTTGTGACATCTTCATATGGTTTCACGTCTATCTCGGTTGGAGGATTCCGACCATAAATATATGTACACACATGCAATATAATGTTTGTGCAACGTACGTGTTCCACATTTTCATTTCTTTATGTTACTCCATGCTTAGATCTGGAATATTTCTGATATTTAATATGACTTACAGTTTGCCAAGACATAGTCCTGAATCCCATGCACTGGGAAATAAAAAATGTTTTGTTAACATGCTGATTTTGATTAAGATTTCACACTGTGGAATTGTCCATATTAATGAACATAATTGGAAAATTAACATTCCTGTATACAATCTAGAACATGAAATAAAATATATAACATGATATTCCCAGTGAAGCATTGAAATATTCCCCACTCTGTATGTATTGGAGCAATCTGTCTTCTCTGGAAATGTATAAAAGAATCATAACTACTTTAATATATGAGCACTAATGATGAATGTGTTTGAGCTAAATAGGTCTTGTGTGGATGACCTTAATTTAAAGTTTTACATTTATCTTGAACATTTTAATTGTGTCAGATGAACAGAGAGAAATTGATTCATATTGTCTTAATGGCTCTGGTAGTAACATAATGTTCTAGTGAGATTCCTTAGTGCCTCAGTTCAATTAGTGTGGTAATATGAGGATAATGACGACTTCTCCTAAAGGTATTGGTTAGAAACGCCTAATTTGATGACAAGATTTCCATAGTGCTCCATAGCATATTAAAATAAAAATATATAAATATGAATTATTGTACACAGTGAAATATGTAACACTTTGGTGAACCACATGTGTGTTAGTCTTGATAGATGGAAAAAGAGGATCACTGACAAAAAAGAGGATCACTGAGGATCGCTGATACACTGATTATTAGGCCTGGATTTGTAGTCTGGTAATTCTGGAATTTACCTAAAAGAATAGTTTTCTCTTAGAAAAAAAAGAATATTTTTTTATTAGTTTTCTCAGGAGGAAAATTAATGCTCCTTTCACACCTCTCATTTAAAATACTTTTTCCAACCTTGTAGAGAGAGTTTCACTCACTCAAGTCCACTGTGTGGGCCTCTTGCTGGCACAGTTTCACAGTGTGGGGCACCAGTAACCAGCACTGCAAATGTGCCAGCTCCAGATGGTGCCCTGTGGTCCCCTTGCACCGACATCACTGTGGAGACTTCACCTCTAGATCCTAAGAGGGCCCTACCACTGAAAAGTTAATAGGAAATGTACACATCATGCAGGCAGAGACATGGACCCCACCACTGGACAGCCAATAGGAAGTGTCCGCATTCATGCAGGCATGATATGGACACCAAAAGAAACACTCTGCCTCCTGTAAACGGAGAAAACTCGGGTCCATACCATCACATAAATGTAAAGTTAGATGAGTAAAAGGGGCATTTTGGTAGTTTTTTTGATGACAGCAATCGGTTAGAAGCGAGTAGGGAGTGAGGCTCTGAGATCAGCTTTGGGCGTAACTTTTTTGTGTGTCCCAATGTATGTTTGTTGTGCACTCCCATTCCTGCAGCATACCTAAAACAGTAAAAAAAAAAAAATCTTGCTTTTCTAGATTTTTTTTCTAGATTTTCTGTTTTTTTGCAGCAGGCCTTTGGGCAGAATGCATCTAACCTGAACAATTTCAAAGTGAAAGTGGTGTGACAAAGTAGTGGCACCCAAAACAGAATTCAAGCTTTAAGATCTTTAACCCTTAGGACAGGCAGTGTTCAAATCTAGTTTACAGCTGATATTTAAATCTACCAGCACAATACAGACAGAGTTAAAGGGGTTCTAAAGCCTTAAGGTTTTTCACCTTAATGCCTTCTATGCATTAAGGGAAACAAACTTCTGTGCTGCAGCTCCACCCCCAGACCCCCCCTTTTTCTTACCTGAGCCTGATCTGACCCAGCGATGTACACAAGCCCAGTGGCTTCAGCCATTGGCTCCCACTGCTGTCAATCAAATCCTGTGACACGGGAATGGGGCCGAATCCTGCTGTATGTGTCACCGGAGCAAGCATGCATAGTAGCCCCCAGGGAAAGTGTCATTCCGTGGGGGCATCCGATGAAGAAGAAGGGCTTGGAGCGCAGGTGGGCTATCCCAGAAGATGATCGGGGCTGCTCTGTGCAAAGCTTTTACACAGAGCAGGTAAGTATAGGCATGTTTGTTATTTTTATTAAAAAAAAAAACCTGAAGGTTTACAACCACTTCCACTTTAATTTTGACATAAATGTAATCCCCAGATCCCTCCTTAACATTTCATAGACAGAGAACGTTTTGGTTTTGAAGTTTTCAGAAAAGAGTAAGTAAAAGGGAGGGCAGCAATTTTTGTACAGTGTATATGCATATTAAACATGTATAGTCATATTATATTATATGTTTATTATATTATACATTGTATATACACCTTTTAACAAACAAGCTTATCTTATTATCAGCATATTATGCAAAAATGATTGTGTTTTAAATATGTTATATTGAAGTGGATACTCTTTCAAGACACTGTAAATAACTGAGTGACAACGATCTTTGGCCTGTTTACATCCTGGTGTACATACTTTATCTTGTCAAAAGTATTGTGACACCTGCCTTCTCACGCACATGAACTTTAATGGCATCCCAGTCTTAGTCCGTAGGGTTCAATATTGAGTTGGCCCACCATTTGCAGCTATAACAGCTTTAACTCTTCTGGGAAGGCTGTGTACAAGGTTTAGGAGTGTATCTATGGGAATGTTTGACCATTCTTCCAGAAGCGCATTTGTGAGGTCAGGTACTGATGTTGGACAAGAAGGCCTGGTTCACAGTCTCCGCTCTAATTCATCCCAAAGGTGTTCTATCAGGTTGAGGTTAAGACTCTGTGCAGGCCAGTCAAGTTTCTTCACCCAAAATTTGCTTATCCATGTCTTTAGGGACCTTGCTTTGTGCACTGGTGCAAAGTCATGTTGGAAGGAAGAGTCCATCCCCAAACTGTTCCCACAAAGTTAGGAGCATGAAATTGTCCAAAATGTCCTGGTATGCTGAAGCCTTAAGATTTCCCTTAACTGGAACTAAGGAGCCAAGCCCAACCCCTGAAAAACAACCCCACACCATAATCCCCCCTCCACCAAATGAGTTGGACCAGTGCCCAATGCAAGGTCCATAAAGACATGGATGAGCGAGTTTGGGGTGGAGGAACTTGAACATCTTTATTTTCCTCTATGTTGAGGTTGTACAGAGATCGCAGAAAACAATGTCAACTGATAACATTCAGCACAGGCAGAGGCCCCAGGAAGTTATCAGAAAACAGAATGTTTTCTACGTTCTTTTCTTTTCTAGCGATGTCTACTACAGTGATTTCCACTTTCTGAAGAGATTCCACAGGTATGGTACATGCAGAGTTCTTTTAAGCATTTTGTGGTATGGTGGCAGCCCATACATTTTTGAATGAGCTGCCTTAATGAAAGGCATAATAATGCATGACAAAACGTATTAACAAGAATGCATTCACATACATCAAAGATGTAAATGGGCCCTTCAAAATGAAGCTGGATTTGCTGATTTGTATAGCATGGGGAAGGATTAGATCAACTGTCAGTTTGGTATTGCTGCCTGTTAAGGAGAAATTCCCACCACTTCCTGTCTCTAAAACAAGAAGTAAGGAAAAATCTCCCCAATAAGGACAAACATAGTCTTAAAATCTAGAAAGGATTAATACCCATCTCCATTCAAGAAACATGTTTTGATTTTGACGGCCCTTCAAAAGGAAGCTGGTTTTGCTGATTTGTATAGCATGGGGAAGGATTAGATCAACTGTCAGTTTGGTATTGGTGCCTGTTGAGGAGAAATTCCCACCACTTCCTGTCTCTAAAACAAGAAGTAAGGAGAAATCTCCCCAATGAGAACAAACATAGTCCTAAAATCTAGAAAGGGGTTAATACCCATCTCCACTTCAAGAAAAATGTATTGACGACAAATAAGCCTCCAGTAATATACAGTATATCATACTAATATCCTAATCTTTTTTCTGTCTGATCTAATATTTAAAAAAAAATCATATTCTTGGCATTCCTGTGCAAAATGAAATAAAGCCAGTAGTTGACACCTTTGACTTACTTGGCAACAGGTTACCGATTTTCCCATGATGATGATGATGGCAAAATTCTGTGTGAGAAAACAAAAATAAGTTTTGCAAGCATGCTTGAGATTGCTCTCAGGAATTCCGTAAAGAATTATGTACTATTCATGGACAAAAAAAAAATAAGTTGTTTTATGTAAGCATAGGTTAAACCAAGGTTCTGAAGTATAGGTATGCTGTTAAACTAGAATCCTCAATGCATGCCTAAATAAAAGAAAGAACAATGTAAACCTAAACTGTAAATGTGTGCAAGGAATTGAGGTCAGGAACAAACATACTTTATTCACACAGATTGATGGAATGTTTGAAGTTATTTTCAGCAGTAGGCCAAACACTTATGGAGCAATTTGTCACGGCTGGTGCCTTTGTACTGATATATTTTTACATCACTGTAGCGTTATGTTAATGCTACTTGGGGTCAAAAACTTCAACAACATTATAATATCATTGAAACAAAAGGTGAAGGGAAAAACAAAGCTAAAATTCAGCATACTGTGCAGGGGCCATTTTTAGCTAATATGTAGGTATTCATGAGAAAGTATTTTCATGACACATGAGATAAAAAAAGGCTGTTTACCACGTGTATTAACAGCAGCTAAAATACTGAAAACTAATAGAAAGGTATCATATTTTACTGTCAGCACTGACATTTTAACACATGTTTTACGTAGCTGCATGAGATACAGTTTTCAGAATGAATTTCCATCCCTACAGGATTGGATTTACATTCTTTGAACCTTTTAGCCCAAAATGAGCAAAAAGATAGCTGCTTACAAGTGGTGATACGCTTACATTTGTACTAAAGCTCATTTTTAGACACCATCATCCCATGAATCAAAAATATATTGCAAAATGCAAATGCTGCTTTTTGGGCATTTCAAACATCTCTGAAAAGCTGTCCACTGGGGATCACTTTTTAGAGGAGCTGATAAGTGTGCTAAAAAACCCAATCCTGCTCATTAGCTGGCTTTGCCTCAACTTTTTGGCACAGAAAACTTGACTGTCTAAACAGAAGTTTCTGTAGTTTAATGTTATAGAGCGATTGAATAATTTGCTGCCACTACTCCAAAACAAGTACTAAAACCATCAAGAAACTTTCTCAGTTGTTAACAGTCAGACGCTACCTTTGTCACTTTGGTTTCATGTTGCTATGCCACCAACTTTAAGGCCCCGCTCACATCTCGCGATTAGGGATTGCAAATCATGTGGCGATCGCAGCAGTATGCACTGTGCACATTTGGGTGACATTATCCATTAATAGCACCCCAAACATGATGCCATTCTGCCGCCATTATCGAGTGGCAGGACCGCACAGCCAACCACGGCAAATTGCGTGAAGCTTGTCGCCCAAAAAAGGAGCAGGAGCTTCTTTTTGGGTGACAAATGCGCATAGGGCAGCTCAATCACTTGAACAGGGGGATGTCAGAATTGCGTGAAAATGGAAATGTCAAAATCTCGTAGGAGGAACGCTCCTTCCTGCTACGCAATGGTGTGAACGGGGCCTAACAACTTATGCTCTCTAAAAATACATGCACATTGTTTTTCCTATATGTAGATGGAAACAGCTGGGCAAGGTTTGGGGATTTTCTATATTTAAATATTAGAAGGCATACATTACAGATGATGAAAATTTAACTTAGAATTGCAAATGTTAACCTAGTTTTGTGAATAAAGTGAAACTTTGTTCTTTACAAAATTCAACCATGTGCAGAAGAACTAAAATAAATAAATAAATAAATAAATAAAATTATTTTGCCGTTCACATGATTGGATGATTGAAGTGAACACAACTTTATTCACTAAGCTAAGTAAACATTCCCAATGTCTATGTCACTAACTTTGAATACCATTGTTTTAGAATAACATGGGCATAGTTGCCTAAACATATACCCTGGAATTCATAAAGACGGACACAGGCAGATTTTGCGAAAGTGTCTCTCATGCTTTCTAAGTGGTGAAGAACCACCAAATTCAAATAGTGCTAAAATGCACAGCTTTTACATTGTGTTGCACTGAATGCGCCACTTTTTATTGTGTGACATTGAATGCGCCAAATGTAAAAGTGGAGATGATTAAGACAAACTATCTTTTGGCGAACACAGACAAATTCTGGCATAGACAGATTTTGCAAATTGTCTCTCATGCATCCAAAATTGGCGCAGCATGAGCCAAATCCAAGTACAAGTTCTAGACAAGTATATGAATTTGGTGGTCAATGTCAGAACCAAAAGTGTTGCTTCATAAATTTGGCATAATACATTAAAAAGAGAGCTTAACTCCAGAAAAGTGGTGCAGTAGTTTTATTGAATTTCTCCGATATTTGTTAAAACTGAGAGCTATTTTTCTTTTTGGTGCACACATATCAAAATTTTTTCATGTAATAAAAAGTAAACTGAAGCTCTACAGAGATGTAATGCTCAGACCATACACTGCATTAAATTGGTCTGCGTGGCAGTCATCCCAGAAGGAAGCCTCTTCTAAAGATGATGCACAAGAAAGCCCGCAAACTGTTTTCTGAAGACAAGTAGACTAAGGACATTGATTATTGGAACCATGTCCTGTGGTCTGATGAGACCAAGATAAACTTATTTGGTTCAGATGGTGTCAAGCGTGTGTGGCGGCAACCAGGTTAAGATTACAAAGACAAGTGTGTCTTGCCTACAGTCAAGCATGGCGGTAGTAGTATCATGGTCTGGGGCTGCATGAGTGCTGCTGGCACTGAGGAGCTACAGTTCATTGAGGGAACCATGAATTCCAACATGTACTGTGACATACTGAAGCAGAGCATAATCCCCTCCCTGGGCCGCAGGGCAGTATTCCAACATGATACTGACCCCAAACACCTCCAAGACGACTACTGCCTTGCTAAAGAAGCTGAAGGTACATTTTTACAAAAATTTGAGGGGTGTACTAACTTTTGTGAGGTAGAATAACAAGAGAAAACTTTGGGACTTTTTAGGCACATTCAATGAGTATTTAATACAAAAAGTATTTTATTTTAATATAAACATAAAAAATGCATAATCTCTAAAAACCCACATTGGTAGTGCAATAAATATTATACAATACCGCTACTGTAAAGAGCCAATAATAACTACAGGGAGACAAATAAATGAATCACAGTCTTTCTAAAATTTAGATAAGTCCAAGAGTGTGGTTCAAAAACAGATAGACAGTGTATTGGTGTTCAATAAACTACAATTTGCTGTGCTCTACATGTTGCGTGCTCAATTGCACTTCTTCAGGAGAAAAAGAGAAATTATATAAATATAATACATAATATTGAAAAACAAATCAATAACAAATATATAAATAATGAACTAAAATATCTGTGACCAAGGCAGCCATTAACCAAGCATCTCTGTTGCGGGCAAAAGAGAGACAAACCAAATTATGATTGTTGTGATTCCTTATTTTTTACATTGCTATAGGTCCTATCATTTAGGAAGACCTCTGGGGAATGAACAGTGCTCGGTTTGGTTCTTTGTCATCTACCATTATATGAGGCTATATTGAGACACTAGTCCGTCATTGTTTTGGATATTTATGGAAATCCTAAGTGATTTTTTCATCATTATAATTGTCTCTTGGCCCACGTCTGGCTTCCAACACCTATTATTATTATCTTTGCCAATCCTTCCAGCCTGGTGAGTGCCGTTATTATTATTTTATTTATGAATTTACTTAATTTTTCATTATATTAAGGAGTTTTTGGAGAGTTGGCTAATCACCCTCTTATTATATATTCCATTCTAGGCAAACCCTATTTTTTCCTCCGTTGAATAGGACTATATTTCCGCAACCACTCTATTTTGCTGTCTGTTGTATTTCCGTTTTTGCGATACCGTTTTGGTTTTATAACCATACGTGTTCATTCATTCACCATACCCAGTAAGTATATTTTTGGTTATGATTACCATTTAAATTAGACATATTGTGGGATCTTTGTCCCATTTTGATACTTACCTTATGTGAACACACACAGGCCAAATCAAGTTAGTATGCCTTGACCTTTATCGTCATTGATATCTATCTATTGTTATACTATATTACACACACCCCCATAGTAATTTGGTGTGTCTCTCTTTTGCCCGCAACAGAGACGCTTGGTTAATGGCCGCCTTGGTCACGGATATTTTAGCTCATTATTTATATATTTGTTATTGATTTGTTTTGCAGGATTATGTATTATATTTATATAATTTCTCTTTTTCCATCTGTTTGTTAGTTGATGTAAATGCTCCTGAAGAAGCGCAATTGAGCACGCAACATGTAGAGCAGAGCAAATTGTACTTTATTGAACACCAATACACCGTCTACCTGTTTTTGAACCACACTCTTGGACTTATCTACATTGTAGAATGACTGTGATTCATTTCTTTGTCTCCCTGTAGTTATTATTGGCGCTTTACAGTAGCGGTATTGTATAATATTTATTGCACTACCAATGTGGGTTTTTAGAGATCATGTATTTTTTATGTTTATATTAAAATAAAATACTTTTTGTATTAAATACTCGTGGACTGTGCCTAAAAAGTCCAAGTCCTATTTTCTCTTGTTATTCTAAATTTATAGGGTGTGGCACTTCATATGGTCACTGTATCCACAGGACCACTCTTTGGTTTGATACAGCTAATTATTTCACTTTTATGAGATAGTGTATATATACACTATCTCACAAAAGTGAGAACACCCCTCACATTTTTGTAAATATTTTATTAAAAATTTTCATGTGACAGCACTTAAGAAATTGCATTTTGCTAAAATGTAAAGTAGTGAGTGTACAGTGCTAATTCTGCTGTGTCAAATAAATTCAGAGCCCCTTTTTAAAGTGATGATATTGATAAAGACTTATTTTATTTAATGGTACAACTGCCCAATATTGCATTTCTTAGTGTTCTTAAAGCAGAAATAACTTAATCTGAGCATGAAAAATTTGAAAACTCTATTTAATTTGTTTTTTAATATTCAAAGCAAACGCTCCCATCCATCCATGTCTCTATGCTTTATTTTGTTAAGAAATCACTTTGATAAACACCCCCTAGCATTTCCAGCCCTGACCATCTTGAGTAAAGGCAGATGATTCATGTAGTATTTACCTTTTGAAATCCACCCGCCCTTAGCTCAGGCATGCAGGCAGGAGGGTAAGTCTGGCTACCCTCCTTCAGATAAAAAAAAAAAAAATGCCTATGAAGACTCAAGGGATGTATGACATAACTTTGGCCTAGGCTAGAAACCAGGAAACAACTGAAGGAATGTAAAAAAAAGTTTAAAACAAGTAATTATGTTATACCTTCCTACCAATTTACTAAGACTAGCAGCATGAGAATTAATCGGTAATGTTGATCGGAAGAGTTATTATTCACTTTAAAGGCATTTTCCAGTGAAATTGCTACATGAGACTACAATATATGTTTTATCATGTTGTAATGTATAAGGTTAAAGTAGTTGTAAATGCCGAAGGTTTTATACCTTACTGCAGTCTATGCAGTAAGGTAAAAAAGTCTTCTGCATGCAGCCACCCCCCCCCCCCCAATACTTACCTGAGCCAGATCTCAATTCAGCAATGTACACGGGAACTAAGGCTCTTTCAGGACCTCTCCCTCCTCATTGGTTCAGATACAGCAACGGGAGCCTTTGAATCCCACTGCTGTCAATCAGAGCCAGTGACGAAGCAGTGGGGAGCGGGGCTGAGCCTTACTCTGTGCTTCTTATGGACACACAAAGCAGGGCTTGGGAGTGAGCATGCACGAGTGCCCCCCATAGCAAGCAGCTTGGGGGGGGGGGGGGCAAGTGGAGACCAGAGTGTCAGTGGGAAACCTCAGAAGAGGAGGATTGGGGCTGCTCTGTGCAAAATCATTGCACAGAGCAGGTAATTATAACATGTTTGTTATTTTAATAAAATTTTAAAATGAAGCTTTACAAACACTTTAAACCCTAGTACTAGTTCCAATACAGTTGAATAACCCTGCTATTTTATTAGAATGAATGAGGGAGCTAGTTGCACTGTAAAAAAAAAAAGGATGTGTCTAAAGAAACAGGATCTCTTAAAGGTACAAAAACGTGGAAAATGCGTGTGCTCATTTGTGCTGAGTGGACTTACCAACCCCCATCAATGTTCTAAAGAGTAAACGGGGAAATGTTCTATAGTCGTGTCCTAGGTTGACAATGTTGCTCCCCCATAGTATAGTATATCAAGTGAACAATGTCACCCTTGGACAAAAACTGTGTTATTGGCAGAATCACCAGGTGAAAATATTAGCCTGCAAGTAATGTAGCTACCACATCCAAGGACTGGTAATCTGTATAATATTGCATTTTTGTTCTTGGATTTAGATACAATTTATGTTATATTTGGCACTATTGCAGTGTGCTGTGTTTGGTAAAATCAAACAGCCAAATACACAACACATGTCTGAGTATATTTCCTCCATATTATGTGGTTATCTCCCACAGTCCCAACTATGTTCGAGGTACATTGGATTGTGTGTAGGGTGAGGGAGGGAACTCTAAAACGCAGCAGAGTTTGTCATTGCATAAAATAACTAAAATGTTGCTATACAAAATACATCTTGATACATTCTTTCGTTTTTATTAGATAAGATTTATTATATATTGTTTTTACCTTTATGGTATTTTTGTAGGATTTTACAACTACTCAACTAAAGTTATAATTCAGATGTATAAGTGAATTGGCATGCACCAACTCACACTGTAAATTAGAATTACTGTAAATTAGTGATATCTGGTTTACTGGAAAGCCTGTTTAAACTTTTTTTTTTGGTGTATACTTGTCCCGATAGACCGCTGTCTTCACACATTATTCAGACGCCCATATCATGTTGCCAGTGCCTCACTGGAAACTTTTGCAGCCTTGTCTGTGATTCCAAAAAATGTGATTTTTCTCAGGTCCTTGGGGCCTCCTGTTGTGACCAAGGAGAATGTAGCCAATAAACGCCTTCTTCAAAGTGACTTTGAAAAACCATGTTGGAGGGGTTCCAGCCACTCAGTTGATGGAGCTTTAACTAAAAACGTGTTGGACAAATTAAAAATGGTTTATTCTACTGCTCTGGACTACATCAAGCTCCAATGAATGTGAAATGTTTCAGTCACAGAAGAGGGACTGTAATTAACTATTGGAACACTCCCCACAAATCACTCGCAGTATGTAATGCAGGGTTCACAAACTCAGAAAGTGGACATTAAAACAGAAGTGGCAAAGCAAATCTTAATATTTTTCTCATTTGTAAAACAGGTTTAAATGAATTGCAAAGCCACAATCTTATTGCCATTTTATATAGCTCTGGTCATGGGAATTCAATTCTGGAAAATAAAATGTATACAATATAAAAAAGACAATGAAGCATGAAGTCAGATACAGGGATGGACTATTTTTGCTGATTGTACACCTAGACAAGGACTCTCTGGGACTTAGGGGTCCATTTATAATGGTGCTGTGACCCCCCTCCCAATGTTATGGAGACTTGGATGCAGCCCAATTCTATCTAGCTACCAATTTATATGTGTTTTTACCAATTTCAGAATAGAGGGGCCAAAATATTGATCTTGCACAGGTGGCCCCTTGGTAACTCATTCCACCACTGGTCAGAACAAACGTTATCACACTGTTAAATGAAATAAAAAAAATAGGTGTTATTGGAACCAGATGCTCCCTACTAAGTCCAGGTGTACCTAGGAAATTACGCTTTCAACAATTTTTATGGCTAATTTGTGAAACTATAGCAAAGCAAATTGGTGTGATACTCTTTGCCACCACCAGATATGTTTTACAGTATGGTTTTTAAAATGAATTTTGTCTTTGGGAATTTGGGAACACTTGCACATTTCAGTTTCTCATGTTTTATAGAATCTGTCTGTTCTTAACCATTTCTCTGAAAATCTCGGCTCACTTTTTTTCTCTCTGTTAGGACATCCCTCTCTTTACTCATATGGTCACTGTAAATAACAATGGCTTTAATAAAATGATTGTATCTTTGAGAAATGGATCCCACTACATGTGCACTCATCAATAAGTGACTGTTTTTATCAAATAGGAAGTGATTTGTCGGGGTAGAAAATCTGATCAAAGTTATTAATAGTTTGTTATATTGAGAATCATATTCAGTCCAGAAAGCACTGGAAATAATTGAACTTAGGATACAAAATATTGTTTATCACATGTTGTAAAGTGTAGTGCTACCCCTCAAGGAGCTGTGGGATTTTGGGCCTATTTCCCTACACAGCACCCGCAGTCAGGCAAACGGAAATTTGCACACTCTCTCTGATGGCTCAATAAATACAGCCGTGGCCAAAAGTTTTAAGAATGACACAAATATCAATTTTCACAAAGTTTGCTGCTTCAGTGTTTTTAGATCTTTTTCTCAGCTGTTACTATGGTTTATGGAAGTATTATTACAAGCATTTCATAAATGTCGAAGGCTTTTATTGACAATTACATTAAGTTTATGCAAAAAGTCAATATTTGTAGTGTTGACCCTTCTTTTTCAAGACCTCTGCAATTCACCCTGGCATGCTGATAATCAACTTCTGAGCCACATCCTGACTAATGGCAGCCCAATCTTGAAGTTTGTCAGAATTTGTGTTTTTTTTTTTTGTTCACCTGCCTTTTGAGAATTGACCACAAGCTCTCAATGGGATTAAGGTCTGGGGAGTTTCCTGGCCATGGACACAAAATTGTGAGATTTTGTTCCCCAAGCCACATAGTTATCACTTTGGCCTTATGGCAAGGTGCTTCATCATGCTGGAAAAAGCATTGTATATCACCAAACTGTTCTTGGAGGGTCGCATTATGTTTTTGTACCATTCTTTATTCATGGCTGTGTTCTTAGACAAAAGTGTCAGTGAGCCCACTCCCTTGGCTGAGAAGCAACCCCACACATGAATGGTCTTAGAATGCTTTAGTGTTGGCATGACAGAGTACTGATGATAGCGCTCACCTTTTCTTCTCTGGACAAGGTTTTTTATGGATGCCCCAATCGGAAAGGGGATTCATCAGAGAAAATGACTTTTCCCTTTTGCAGAATATCAATCTGTCCCTGATGTTTTTCCTGGAGAGAAGTGGCTTCTTTTCTGCCCTTCTTGACACCAGGCCATTCTCGAAAAGTCTTTGCCTCACTGTGCGTGCAGATGTACTCACACCTACCTTCTGCAATTCCTGAGCAAGCTCTGCACTGGCGGTGCCCCAATCCCACAGCTGAATCAACAGTAGGAGATTTTCTTGGGCACCCTGAAGCCTTCTTCACAAATGCAGTGGAAATGTTTTTTATGGAATTAAGTTAATTTTTATTGCAAAGAGAGACTTTGCATTTAATTGCAATTCGTCTGATCAGTCTTTATAACATTATGGAGTATATGTAAATTGCCATCATAAAAACTGAGGCAGCAGACTTTGTGAAAATTCATATTTGTATCATTCTCACAACTTTTGGCCATGGCTGTAGTCTAGGGGTTTTGTTTTTGGTGTTTATTCTAGGAATGCTGAACTTGGATAAGGATTGGGGGTACATGGGATACCCATAACTGAAGAAAAACTATAAACTCTGTACAAATGGTTAAGGTCCTGCTAAGTCTCTGACTGCTCTAATCCAAACTGTGAACTGTGCTGCACAATGGTGGAAGGGATATTGG
This sequence comes from Aquarana catesbeiana, assembly GCF_042186555.1. Lineage (NCBI taxonomy): Eukaryota > Metazoa > Chordata > Amphibia > Anura > Ranidae > Aquarana > Aquarana catesbeiana. The sequence goes on from NC_133324.1 coordinate 684,559,604, forward strand.
AGCAACAACATGAAATAAAAGTTTAAGACACAGCACCCGACTGTATTGCACAGCACCTGGCTTCTCTAGCCCCAAGGTTAGAGAATTAGCATGCTCCTGGCTGTCTTGTTCTGCACTTGGTTCCAGACAAGTGAGGTATTGCATTTCACTGTCCTTTCCTTCCCTTAGGAGTGAGGGCTGGTTTGTACTCACTCAGTCCCACTCACTCAGTCCCTTTAAGAAGTTCTCAGGATAAGGAGCTCAGGCTGCTGTCCTGGCCTTTCTACTGAACAGACAGCTTCTGGCTTGGCTAGGAGTCTGCAACTAAGCCTAGCTGAGACTAAAGCTGGGTGAGCTCCTGGAGCATTCTTCTTCCTCTTTTCTCTCTCTCTTTCTGTGCATCTACTGTGCATCAGTCCTCTTATGCTGCACTATGTGTGGGCAGTGAGTTTGGAGAGGGGATGGCTGTTAACCACTTACCCACTGGGCACTTAAACCCTCTTCCTAACCAGACCAATTTTCAAATATCGGTGCTCTCACAATTTGAATGACAATTACTCAGTCATGCAACACTGTACCTATATGACATTTTGTCCTTTTTTTCACACATATAGAGCTTTCTTTTGGTGGAATTTAATCACCGCTGGGTTTTTTATTTTTTGCGCTATAAAAGAAAAAAGACCAAAAATTCTGTAAAAAAACGCATTTTTCTTAGTTTCTGTTAAAATTTTTTGCAAATTAGTAATTTTTCTTCATTTATTGTGGCCAAAATTTATACTGCTACATATCTTTGGTAAAAATAAAAAGAAAAAAGACCGAAAATTCTGTAAAAAACTGCATTTTTCTTAGTTTCTGTAAAAAATTTTTGCAAATTAATAATTTTTCTTCATTTATTTTGGCCAAAATTTATACTGCTACATATCTTTGGAAAAAATAAAACAACCCAATATATAATCTATGAGGCATAATGAGTCTTTTGAACATGTCATTTTTTTCTACAAGTTTTTGGAAAATGTCGTCCATTTACACAATATTTCTAACACATAGCATGTACATACCAAAAATTACACCCCAAAATAGATTCTTCTACTCCTCCTGAGTACGGCGATACCACATGTGTAAAACTTTTCCACAGCCTGACCATATAGGCCCAACATGCAGGGAGCATCGTCAGGTGTTCTAGGGGCATAAGTTTAAAATATAATTTGACTATCTATTACACTTTTGTGAGACACTGTAGTGGCATGGATGAGAACTGATGTGGCATGGATGAGCATGAATGGGGATGGATGAGCCATGGATGGGATGACTGAGCATGAATGAGTATGGCTGAGTACAGCCCGGTACGGCTGAGTACGGATGGGCACGGCTGAGTATGGCTGGGTATAGATGGAATGGCTGGGTACGGCTTAGTATGGCTGGGTACGGCTTAGTATGGCTGGGTACGACTGAGTATGGCGGGGTATGGATGGGATGGCTGGGTACGGCTGAGTATGGCTGGGTATGGCTGAGTATAGCTGGGTATGGCTGAGTATAGCTGGGTATGGCTGAGTATTGCTCGGTATGGCTGAGTATGGCTGGGTACGGCTGAGTATGGATGGGGGTGGATGGGATGGCTGAGCATGGATGGATGGATGAGTATTGCTGAGGATGGATGGATGGATGAATATGCTGAGTATGGATGGCTGAGCATGGATAGATGAGTATTGCTGAGTATGTATGGATGGCTGAGCATGGATGGATGGATGAGTATGCTGAGCATGGCTGGTTGAGCATGGATAGATGAGTATTGCTGAGTATGTATGGATGGCTGAGCATGGATGGATGGATGAGTATGCTGAGCATGGATGGATGGATGAGTATGCTGAGCATGGATGGATGGATGAGTATGCTGAGCATGGATGGATAGATGGATGTGCATTCTGAGTATGGATGGCTGAGCATGGATGGATGAGTATGCTGAGTATGGATGAGTATGCTGAGTATGGATGGCTGAGCATGGATGGATGGATGAGTATGCTGAGTGTGGATGGTCGAGCATGGATGGATGGATGAGTATGCTGAGTATGGATGGCTGAGCGTGGATGGATGGGTGAGTATGCTGAGTATGCTGAGTATGTATGGCTGAGCATGGATGGATGAATGAGTATGCTGAGTATGGATATCTGAGCATGGATGGATGAGTATGCTGAGTATGGATGGCTGAGCATGGATGGATGAATGAATATGCTGAGTATGGATGGATGAATGAGTATGCTGAGTATGGATGGCTGAGCATGGATGGATGAATGAATATGCTGAGTATGGATGGATGGATGAGTATGCTGAGTATGGATGGATGAGTATGCTGAGTATGGATGAGTATGCTGAATATGGATGGGTATGCTGAGTATGGATGGATGAGTATGCTGAGTATGGATGGCTGAGCATGGATGGATGGATGAGTGCTGGAATGGGCACATATCAGCGCTGTGGGAACTACAGATCCAGCCCACAGCGCTGCTGCCACCAATATCTGCCCTCTCCGCTCACACTGTACCGATCAGTACAGAGAGGGGAGAGAGGAAGGCCTTCAAAAAATACAAGGTTGAGGGATCATCCTCAGCATTCAGACTTTATAAAGAATGCAACAAGAAATGTAAGGGTGCAATTAGGACGGCTAAGATCGAACATGAAAGACACATAGCGGAGGAGAGCAAAAAAAATCCCAAGAAATTCTTTAGGTATGTAAACAGTAAAAAAGGGAGGACAGACCATATTGGCCCCATAAAGAATGAGGAAGGACATCTGGTTACAAAGGATGGGGAGATGGCGAAGGTATTGAATTTATTCTTCTCCTCAGTCTTCACGAGTGAATCGGGGGGCTTCAGTAACCAAAACTGCAGTGTTTATCCTCATGACACAACACAGGAAGCTCCTCCATGGGTAGCCTCCCTGGCGGTTTTCCCGAGTGTGGCACGGGGTTAAAATTCAGTCCCATTAGCGGTAACCCCGAGCCACACTCGGGATTACAGTGCAGGATCCTGGTGCGGCATTACTTACCTTGTCCCCAGGATCCTGTGATGTCCCCCCGCAGGCTCTGTCTCCTCCGTAGCCTCTCCTTGCCAGGCTCCGTTCTCTGCAAGCGTTGCGACGCACGGGGGGGGAGCCTGGCGGCAAATTCAAAAAATTGTAAAAATCATAACACATACAGTACTGTAATCTTACAGATTACAGTACTGTATGAAATTATTTCACATCCCTTTTGTCCCCAGTGCTTTGTCCTATGCCCTGCATGCAGTTTTATATTATTTATATACTGTTCTTCCTGCCTGGAAGTGTAGTGTAATAACGTATAACCAAAGACTTTTATTAAAAAAAAATCTGCTTACATTAAAATTAGGGTAGTAGCGTTGAACAGCAGTGAAAAACAGCGTGGTTCCGATCCCCGCTACGTCACTTCCGGTCCGCGCTATTGTGTATCCGGTTACGTCCTACGCGTTACGTCATATCACATGACTTCCTCAGGGCCTTAACTCAGGTGCTGTCCATTTCTTCTGATCATCCTTGAGATGGTTCTACACCTTCATTTGAGCCCAGCTGTGTGTGATTATACTGATTGGACTTGAAAGCCACACACCTATCTATATAAGACCTTACAGCTCACAGTGCATGTTAGAGCAAATCAAATGAGAATCATGAGGTCAAAGGAACTGCCTGAAGAGCTCAGAGACAGAATTGTGGCAAAGCACAGATCTGGCCAAGGTTACAAAAAAAAATTCTGCTGCACTTAAGGTTCCTAAGAGCACAGTGGCCTCCATAATCCTTAAATGGAAGAAGTTTGGGACGACCAGAATCCTTCCTAGAGCTGGTCATCCAGCCAAACTGAGCTATCATGGGAGAAGAGCCTTGGTGAGAGAGGTAAAGAAGAACCCAAATATCATTGTGGCTGAGCTCCAGAGATGCAGTCGGGAGATAGGAGAAAGTTGTAGAAAGTCAACCATTACTGCAGCCTTCCACCAGTTGGGGCTTTATGGCAGAGTGGCCCAACAGAAGCATCTCCTCAGTGCAAGACACATGAAAGCCCACATGGAGTTTGCTAAAAAAACACCTGAAGGACTCCAAGATGGTGAGAAATAAGATTCTCTGGTCTGATGAGACCAAGATAGAACTTTTTGGCCTTAATTTTAAACGGTATATATGGAGAAAACCAGGCACTTCTTATCACCTGTCCAATACAGTCCCAACAGTGAAGAATGGTGGTGGCAGCATAATGCTGTGGGGGTATTTTTCAGCTGCAGGGACAGGACGACTGGTTGCAATGGAGGGAAAGATGAATGCAGCCAAGTACAGGGATATCCTGGACGAAAACCTTCTCCAGAGTGCTCAGGACCTCCGACTGGGCCGAAGGTTTACCTTTCAACAAGACAACGACCCTAAGCACACAGCTAAAATAATGAAGGATTGGCTTCACAACAACTCCATGACTGTTCTTGAATGGCCCAGCCAGAGCCCTGACCTAAACCCAATTGAGCATCTGTCCACCAACGTTTACCATCCAACCTGACAGAACTGGAGAGCATCTGCAAGGAGGAATGGCAGAGGATCCCCAAATCCAGGTGTGAAAAACTTGTTGCATCTTTCCCAAAAAGACTCATGGCTGTATTAGATCAAAAGAGTGCTTCTACTAAATACTGAGCAAAGGGTCTGAATACTTAGGACGGATGTGATATTTCAGTTTTTCTTTTTTAATAAATCTGCAAAAATGTCAACAATTCTGTGTTTTTCTGTCAATATGGGGTGCTGTGTGTACATTCATGAGGAAAAAAATGAACTGAACTGATTTTAGCAAATGGCTGCAATATAACAAAGAGTGAAAAATTTAAGGGGGTCTGAATACTTTCCGTCCCCACTGTATGTATATATATATATATATATATATATATATATATATATATATATATATATATATTAATAATAAAGTAAAAACACTTTAATTATGATATTGATAAAAACCCTGCAAATGTACAAGCAATATAGATTTATTTAAAATCTTACAAACAAAAGCATTATACTCTTATTCTGTTCCTCATGGGCTTGAACAATTTTACCATGCATATGCATAAGTGGACAAATAAGCACTTTTGCCTTTATAAGGAGCTCAGGCTGCTGTCTTGCCCCTTCCACTGAACAGACAGCGTCTGGGTTGGCTAGGAGTCTGCAGCTAAGCCTAGCAGAGACTAAAGCTGGGTGAGTTCCTGGAGTGTTCTTCATCCTCTTTTCTCTCTCTCGTTCTCCTCCTTTCTGTCCAAGGGGCAGAGTTCCCATCACAGGGGTCACCTCCAGACAGTTAGACCCCAGAATCTTCTCCCAGACTGCTAGGCTTCAGAATATTTATGGGCCACTTCTCCACCTTCTATGTCCACCTACCCAGGGTTTGGTGGAAGCTCCATAAATATTCAGACGGCAGCCTCTCTCCCCCCACCCACTATGTTTTGGAAACTTCCAGTGAGTTGAAGAAGACAGGGAGAGGCAACAGAGCTACAGCCTGTGAAGCATTGCACAGCCTGCTAAACACAATTAACCTCTGCCCCTCTGCCTACAAAAGGACCCAACTAAATTTGCCTAACAACTAACAAACTAGGAGGGTGCTACCCAAGCATTAGATCCTTATATGGGAACCTGTTTTGTTCCAAGGCTCCTTTTCGAACAGTGTATTGTAGGTGGGAAATCATAGCTTTTGCATTAGTGAAAGTTTGAATTGAAAATGGGGGAACGTACAATATATCAATTAATCGAGCATCAATTAATCGAACCCACTTGCAGCATCTTTAGGCGGTAAGTAGATAACACATTTTAACCTGGCAGTGATAAAGTCCACACTTAATATTGCATTGTTTTAGAAGAAAATTAGCAAGGAGTTATATATCTGGACTTTTGATTTGGTTTCTTATCAAAATCATTGAAAAAAAGGTTTCCAGAATGCAGATTGTGCCTGTCATCTTAGGCTACATTCACACGGGCGATAACAAAAGCTTGCCACCACCCTCATTTAAAGTCTGGGGAATGCCCAGGAAAAAACCAAAGCCTACTTACCACCAGCTTGCAGACAACCAAATTGACCTGTCTAACAGTACGCGTTAAAAAAGGGGTTTAGTCCGTACACATTTGCAAACGCATGCGTGAGCCACAGAGCCACGTCACGGCACCCTTGTATCTGTGGTCCTAACACTAAACTATGAGTGTCCCCACAGTGGAGGCACATGCATTTAAATGGATAAATGAGAGCAGGTGGACTGAAGGGGAGCCCACCCCTCCTTAAAGGTACAGGAGCACACCAAACACCCAGCAATAGCACAATGGCTGCAAAGGTGTTGGTGCTCTGCTGGACCAATACAAACACACAAGTGATAACAAAAGCTTGCCACCACCCTCATTTATAGCTGGCTATCGCAGTAAGCGGCAATGGAAGGCTAAAACAGGTAACAACAAAGTCTGGGGAATGCCCAGGAAAAAAACAAAGTCTACTTACCACCAGCTTGCAGACAACCAAATTGACCTGTCTAACAGTACGAGTTAAAATTCACACGGGCACATGGGGGTGGATAATTTGCTGCATTCATGGCCAAAAGCTGCCTCTGGATGCAGCAAAATTCTGTTCTATGGCTGCATACAAATTGGCACAATGGCTGTGTCCAGAGTCAGCCTGAGGCTCTATTCTCATGTACTCATGCAGATGAGTACAGAGTACAAAACTGACAGCCGCTAATCACAGCAGCTGCTGGTTGCAAACACTATGCAGGGAGTGTTTAGAACTATCATCAAGGATCTACTGCTGCTCCCATGGGCCTTAGTCTATTTGATATCTTGCAGCTAGATCCATCAGGCAGCTTACACTGCATTTAGATAACACTGCAACCTTTCAGAGCATTCCATATTGTGCAACAGTCCTCTTATGCTGCACTATGCGTGGGCAGTGAGCTTGGAGAGGGGATGGCTGTTAATCCATAGAAAACAATACCCTGAATTTTCCCAGCTGTAAATACAAGGACTTTTAGAAAATATCGAACCCACTGCAGCAGGGCAATAGAGGTAAAAAAAAATATATAATTTCAAAATAAAAGTAAAAACACTTTAATTACGATATTGACAAAAAACCTGCAAAGGTACAAGCAATATAGATTTATTTAACATCTTACCAACAAAAGCATTATACTCATGGGCCTCCGCAGAACTTTTTCCAGGGGGGGGGCATCATTTTAAGGTCACTCATCCTCCGCCCCTTTTCAACAATGCAATGAATGGGAGGGGCTTAGTCATTATCACAAAAAGTGCAGGCATGCAAAGGTTTGAGAAACCTGATGCAAAATCTTCACAGAAGGATCAAGCTGCCATTGTCTGATTTAGGTATTTCTAATTTTATATGTGTTTTATATAAGAGATGATTCATCTTCACTTTGTATTGGAAGTTACTCAGGCATACCATGCCCATATAAATAGCCTAGAGAATGTAGATCTTTTTATATAGCAATACATGTTGTGAGTGCCCATATTTTGATCTTGATGAAAACATCTATATTGTATGAGTATTGGAGCCAGTGTACTGTATAAACCCATGGAGAATCAAGCTCATAACCTAGAAACCTGGCTGGTGAAGGGTTGAGGGAATCCCTGTGTCCTGGAGCAAACAGTGGCTGACCTTATCCAAAGCTTAAGTGAGCTGAGATAACAAGTGGATAGATAAGATTTGCAGAGTCTGGAAATGCATACAAAGTCACTCCATTTAGAATCTGTGTAAACACTAGATGTGCCTAAGAAGTCATCTCCAGCTCACCAGACCAGCTCCTTGTTCTTCTTCTATTGCTGGTCCACGGCCACTTCCCACTTCCTGCTTCTCCCATACACTTACTCTCCTGATGCCGCCCAGTTTCAAAAAGACCGCGTTTCCATCATCCAGAGGCAGGAGATGTGGCTGGTCCTTGAAGGCTGGCAACACCCCCTTCCCTTATTCCTGCCCAATCACTGCCTTTCTCATCACAGAAGGCACCATTACATAGCAGAGAGTACCCAATAGTTAAGCTGTGGGGTGGAGGGAGGGATCTGTGCTGTGCCCACATGATTGATGTTTTTACAGACAACGATCCTGTCCGGCCAAGCAGCCTAATTTAGGGGGGGAACTACGGTGGGGCAAGGGATAACCTGAGCATGACCACTCCACTTGTGGGCGGTGCCAGCCGGATCTACATCTTCTCGACTCTCTCTACACAGTAGGGTAGGGACTGGAGGTGGGGCCGAGCAGCCGAGCGAGTGAGTCTGTCAGATCATGTCAGAGAGCAGCAGCAGTCTCAGAAAAAAGTCTGCGGCGGACCGCTCAGCTCACGGACACCCACTTGTCTTGTGCGGACACCTTGCTGATTCCAGGGGGGGGCACTTGACCGACCTTGCCCCCTGCTCGGACGCCCATGATTATACTCTTATAATGTTCCTCATGGGCTGGAACAATTGCACCATGCATATGCATAAGTGGACAGATAAGCTTTTGCTCTTATACGTACTATAACCAGAGAAACAAAAAGTTAAATAGCATGTGTCAGACAAATATAGCAGACAAATTTGTCTGAAAAATAACTATGTGGATGTGCAGGTTCAACAAAATCCAAAATATTCTCGTGCAAAATATAGTAATTAAATAAAGAAAATTCTTAGACAAGTCATAATTCATGTCAAGCTCAAAACTTAATAAAACATGTAATTATTTTTATGCACAAGGTAAAGCAGAATACCGTTTATTCAAATACAAATGTTGGTTTTATGCCTCATTTAGAATCTGTTCCCAAGTCTCACAGAGACAATAACAGAGAATTTTTGGAATGTTCCAAGAGATTCATTTTTCACAATGGGAAAGTAGAAACATGTGAACATTTTCTTCAATCTGGAAAATATCCATCATTTTATGCATTTTTCTACAATAAAATGGCTGCTGTTGTTACAGCATCACATAATACCCAAGACACCTGAGCAGACAGAAAAAGAAAAATACAATTCAAGACCATGTATGATATTTTCTGTAGAGGATTCCTGATTATAATCACATAAAGTACAACAGAAAGCAATGTGGATCAATATGTGGAGTGTTATACGAAATACATCCTAAGGAAAAAAGATTGTCTTTGCCAAACTACAGTTAAAGCTGAACTCTGGGAAATAAGGGTCTTTTGACACATAAAAATAAATTACCTGTAATGATGGGTGTCTCATTACTAGCTGCTGTGTTTAGTAAAACTATTGCTTTTTTTCAGCCCCTACACCACTCTAACTGCTGAACTTCTATTCAAATTAATTTGAGTCTATTTTTTTACTGAGTATATAGATTTAATAAACAGTAGTGCATTAAATGACATAAAAAATTGCAACTGCTACCATTTTAATTTACAGAGTTTTTGCTTTCAGAAAATTCACAAAATATCTTATATTCTTTTCAGGGAATCACATGGTATTGGAGAATAGAAGTTTGTTCCCGTCATCCGCACCTCCTCCATTTACAGAACGCCTTGCATTTTGTGAAAAAAATGTGTTTTGTGAACTGAGGAGGTGTACAGTGAGCGACCTATTATTATACCAAAAAATAGGTTGTGCAAAAAGTGTTACCAAATAGTGAAAAATAATAATTTCTCAGTGACAGTTGCACTCACAAAATGTCCACATAATCATTATACATATTAACAATGATGGAATACGTGATGTGCTATCAATATAAGGGGTATAAATTCAATCAAGTAAGAAATTAATACATATCGAAAACTGTATAAAAGAATGTGTTAGAAAACATTCATAGATAATCCAGTAAAATCCATCAGAAAAAAAGAAAAAGAGAAGTGATTTTGTGCAAAAAGTTAGTTTATACTTGTGTATGTTCAAAAATACATATTTCAGTGTGGATGGCAAAATAGGCTTTGTGGTGCAGGAGAGCATATAAAGTCTTTTTACTTCTACCCTTTTTCATCAGAGCCATTTTTTTGCCCACATGGTCCCAAAAACATTATATATATTTTCTGAAAGCAAAGACCCAGTAGATTAAAATGGTGACAGTTACATTTTTTTACAAAGAGTACATATTTATTAAGGTTTTAAACATACATGGGTAAAATAATTAGACAAGAGGCAATTTGGAAGGTACATCGAGGCAATAGAATATTTCAGTATTGAAAAATATTTTTTACAAACTCTTTTGTAAGCAAAAAAAATGTAAGCAATACTTTAAAAGCATAGACAACTCAATGGTACTGGCTGATTACAATTTTTTTATATCACTCAATAATTATACTACTGTTTATTATTAAATGTATATTATCTGTATAAAAATATGCTCAAATTATTTGTAGTGCACGCAAGCACAATATAATACCCAATGTTAGTTAAAATCTAAAAGAAGAGGTTGCATGGAGTAAATGGATGCCAAATATGTCAAATCGAAATACTGTAGTATACTAAAGTACACAACATTGTCCATAGGAGACATATTAAAAGCTTTTACAGCTCATCAATATATATATATAGATAATAATAAATGATGAGTCTAGAATTATTGCTCTCACTTTGCTTTAATATGTACGTGTATGTGCAGGCAGGGGGTTTTAAACATTTGTTTATCTATTTATCTATTTATTTATAGACTGATAAGTCCCTTATGTTATAGCATAGTGTGGGTGACAGGTTCACTTGAAGGATATATCATGTTTCTATTAGACCCCTAATGTCACCTCTGCACTCTGTTGAAGCCAGTCAAGCATGAACTGTGATTGATTAGCTTCTTCCCTGGCCAGAGCAGCTGGAGACTGACATGCCCGGAACTTGGAACTAGTGAGAGCTTTTCAATTCAGAACTAAGCACTTCTGGGTTCATTCTTTGAAAGGGAGATCAGTGAACAGATGTTCGCTGATCTCCAGCCACTCTCAATCCTGACACCCACCATGAAAGTCTCAAGTGTCCAGGAAGGGACAGGTAAGCCCAGGACACATGGTGTGTGGTGTGTGTGTGTGTGGGGGGGGGGGGGGTACATTACTGTATATGTAGAAATTTTGGGTGTTTTTATAGACACCCAAACCACTTCTACAAGAAAGCCGACAGCTCACTGTAAAAAGGTGAACAAACTCTAATTACATGTCAGTGTTGCCACCAACATAATGGTGCAAAAATGGGAGAAAACACGCTGAAAAAAAAAAAGAAAAAATCTCAAAACGTGATGAACAAGCAGCTAGCAAAAAATAGTCAGATAAAACTGTGCAATAGAATAAGACAAAAAGTATTAAATATTGCAGTGCTAATAAAGTCAATGAAATAGTGAACAAACAATTCCACAATGTGCAAGTGAAATCCAAACAATGATGGAATGACAAAAAAAGTTCATATTGTAGTGCAAAAAATAGTAGTTACCAGATGATGTGCACGATCCAACAATCACCAGTGTGCTCCACCACCCAGTGTAAGATTGGCTCTTACCAGAGTTAGAGGACATGGAGTCAAATACACTCAGATAAATCAAATATTAGCAATCAACCATCACAGATCTTTCAGGAACAGATGCTATTCAGTGATCCCAATAGTAGGCAAATGGACGTAGGGCAAACGATGTGTCTCATATATGAAAGTGAAGGAGAGCATCCACATAGTGTAGTAACGTAAACACTAGTTTATTGCACACAGATGGGATAATAGGTACTCACATCTCAGAAGATAAAAGCAGGCATGTATGCAATGTGAACCATGCATAAGGATCGATCAGTTGTGTACACAACAAAACTAGTGTGGCGACGGCACATACATAGTCTCTGCCCTCTACATGTTTCATCACAACTGATGTCATAGATTATAGATTGTAATTATGGTCTTTAAACTAATAGTCACGTGCTGTCCTTCTTTCTTCCACCCTCTTATGAGCATATCATTAACAAGACTGCAGTCAGGCACTGACCACGATAATCACTGCTAGACCCAGCACATAACCAACACAGAACTATGGTGTGGACAAAATTTATTCTTAGTCCTTTGCTACACCACAAATTTAGGTTACACCCGCTTTATAACTTGCAGTACTGTATCTATAGCATAATTTCCTGTGTGTTGGTGCTGGAGCCCTTATTGATCCTCTCACATAAGGGTGCAGAGGTTAGGTTGGAGTATCTAAATATATCCTAATGTATAATGAAGGGCAGCAATAAAAACCTGTATATGAGGGCACAATCTTGTAATTACCATAAGTTCCATCAAGAACATACATTTTATGTTTTGTCTCTTTTCTAATAAATTCCATATAAAGTCCTTGTCTGCTCTGGTAAGATATTCAGCATAGAATTTACTATGTACTGTGTTGTTTCTAAGTCTCTAGAGCTTTATAAAAGATAATAATTTGTTACAATGATTTAGAGGAAGGCCAACTATTAAATGTAAAGTAACAGTGTGCACCCACTCACAAGTAGATATTCTTTTTTATAGCAGTCTGTTAGACTATTCTTGACAGAAGAGATTCTGTCTTTGCTACAGATTTACATTTTACAAGCGTTTCCTTTTTAGGAAAATAGAAAATAGCTTAAACGGTTTGATTTTTATTGCCTGAAAAAAACAACAAAACAAACCTTTTTTTTTTTAACCAATGTATGCTATTTACGACCTTTATTATATTATTATTTTTATACATGATTTATATAGTGCCAACAGTTTACACAGTGCTTTACAATGTAGAAGGGGGACAGCACAATTACAGTACAATACAGAAGGGACAGGAGGGCCCTGCTCGTAGAGCTTACATTCTAAAGGGAGGGGGTGGTGGTACAAAAGATAATAGCTGCGGGGGGGGGGGGATGATTTGATGGGGGTGGCACGGATACAGTTCTTAGGTGGATGTAGGCTTCCCTGAATAAATTTGTTTTCAGGGATCTCCTAAAGGTGGACAGGTTAGGGCATGGGAGGAGGTAACAAGGGAGCTAGAAAGCAGGAGGTCCTGGGAGAAGAGGAGGGGACAATTTGGGCGATATCTGCAGATGAGGTTGGTGATGTAGCTGGGGGCGATGTTGTGGATGGTCTTGTATGTTGTGGTTAGTATTTTGAATTTTATACGGTGGGGTAGGGGAAGCCAGTGAAGGGATTGGCAGAGTGGAGCAGCAGTCACGGATCGGTTAGTGAGGTGTATTAGTCTAGCAGCAGCATTCATAATAGACTGAAGGGAGGATAACCTGTGTAAGGGTAGGCCATTAAGGAGAGAGCTGCAGTAGCCGAGGTGGGAAATAAACAAGGAGTGAATAAGTTGCTTTGTCCTAGAATGGGTTCATGGTTTAGCCCTTAATCCTTAATCTTAAAGTGGACCTAAACTTTCTCAAACATCATTAACTATTTTTAATCCTTATGCTGCTGGTATTAGTAAATACGTGTATACAGGAAGGTATAATATATTTTCTTGTTTTAAACTTTCTTTTTCTATGTTTCTACACTTGCTTCCTTGCTTCATGCTACATGAATTATTTGCCATTACTCAATGTGGTCTTGGGTTGAAATGCCAGGGGGGTGTTTTTTAAAGTGATTTCTCAACATATAGCATTAAAATATAGCATGGAGACATGGATGGATGAGTTTTCTTTGAATAATAAAAATGAAATAAATAGCGTTTTCAGTTTGTGGAGATCACATTATTATTAATATTATACAGGTATTATATAGTGCCAACAGTTTGTACAGCACTTTACAAAATGAAGGAAGATATTACAGTTACAATACAATTTAATACAAGAGGAATCAGAGGACCCTGCTTGTTAATCACAAACAGTTTAGTTCTGCTTTAACACTTAAATCATTTCACTTTGTGCTCACAGCTTTGTCAGAAAAGCTTTGTGAGTTTTCAGCATGTTGTCCATTTCTAGCAGGGCCATAGACGTACAGCTCAGCACTCATAAGGGTTGAGGCATGACCACACAAGGAACTGGTCAATTTGTTCCTATATATCCTTCAACTTGGAATGCGCTCTTAAATGTAAAGACATGCATGGAAATACATGCAGCTAACAGTCCAGTATTGAGGATTTATTATTACAGTATAGTATTGTGGATGTAAATCACGTTTACCAGTAATACATTGTGCACTGCATGTATCACTGGCTAAATTAGTCCAAATACTGTTGCAGCATTAAAGGATAAGATCACTTTTTTTTCTAAATTCCAGCTCCCCTATGTACCAATATAGCATTAATGTACTTCTTTTGCAAAAATAAAACCGCTTTTCATTAATTCTGCATACACTTACTTCACTGTCTTTCATGGATGTTTCCCAAATGTATCCATTAGTTCTGTCTTACTTCCTGGGCAGACTATAGGTCATGCCACAGGAAGGAGTTGACCAGCTGACCTCATTAGCACACACCCTGCATCATCCACCCTCCTACCTACCACCCACTCCCAGGTGTATGTTTTTTAAATGAAATGCAATCAATTAGTGATCACCCTCCTCACTAAATATACAGGCATTTTTTTTTCCTTCCTTAATTTTAATCTTCCATGTATCAATCATTTAGCATTTTGAAGTGTGCAGGAAATAGGAGATGAGATACCAGCCTATGTGGAGCAGGATAAGTGTGCCCCGGGTTCTGTAAAGTTCACCATACACTATACAATCTGATTGTACAATCTCCTTTAGATCTACCTTCAAATATGTAGTGCAAGGGCCTGCCTGATTGGATACAGAGTTATTGGCTAGTTAGGTGTTTCCTCCTATAATATAAATTTGGTAAATCTAAAGGATATTGTACAATCAGATTGTATAGTATATGGCCACCTTTATACACCTAAAATTACCTAGTAGCGCTTTCAGTTTAATTTTTAATGGCACACCAAACACATAAGCAAGCCCCAACACATATTGCTCAGAAGATCTTTTTGACAAAGATAATAACATTCACATTTAACTTTGATTTCACATTTCACATTGTGTTTGAATTTGGAGAGGCACATGGCTCTGCAACTCACATGACGTGAGACTGACTTACTTCTTAAGCTTCAATATTTTAGGTGTTAAAAAGAGCAGACATTTACCAACAAAACGTTTTATGGGTGGAAAGTGCCTAGTGTATGGTCCAGAAATGTGTAGTATTAATCAAGATACTACACACTACCAAGTTTTGGTATTAGGTAAGAGATGTTTATTGAAAGGACATTCTCTTATATGTGGTTTTAACGCTGTTTAGCAGAAAATATGTTTTTCTGTGACAACCTTAAATCCTATGATAATGTGTGCTGGTTGTAATATTGTAAAAAAATGACAAAAAATAGCTCTTAAAATGGCAAATAAGCACAGCCTGTTATAATTTTAAAGGTTTTATTCACATGTTTGGTACATTGAATAAAGTACAATAATTTAAACATACATATATATATTTTTTTCTATAACTGGAATATGGCATTTTAACGTCTTTAATGTTCCACATGTAGGAAGGCTTTTTTTGCTGTGTGGGTCCCTGATGGACAAATTATCCTTCTCCATTTGTCCTAGTGACCATTGTCACTGAAAGAAGAAGTGATGGGAAATCCAAGGTTTTACAATTTTCCACTAAACAGGACCAAGGGGAGAAAAATCTTCCAATGGGTACACCGGTTCTGATGACCACTTTCTAAAAAGGGAAAGGTTCCCCTCTCTTCCCTCACTTTGGATAGATTTACTGATACTTTTTGTTGTGTTTTTGGAATAGGAAACAAAGGAAAACCTCCTAATATTATTTAAAAAAAAATTAAAAACTGAGCCATTCTCTGCTCCATCCAAAAACAAATAACAAAACTTTGGTTTTAACTAGTTTGTGAAAATAAATTGTATCCTGATTATGAAAAAGACTTGAAAATATCATAAATCCTCTAACGTATTTTATTTTGAGGAATTAAAGAGGTTACCTCAAGGGAGAAAATGTTTGTCTTGGTTTAGTAATGTACGTTTTTGAGTTAAAGATACATTCTAAAGGTCATAGTTTATTAATGTTTTTTTATTCTTTACTTGAGTTCCTTGGTTGGTTAACCTGTGAGTTTTGTGGTTGAACATCTGGGACGGCATTAGCAGACAGAAGGTAATAAATTAGATGTTTTTTTATTAGTCAACCCCACCAGGAGCAGATTCTTATCCAAAGTTCTGCCACGCTCTGTTTCGAGGCACATAAATATTTTGGCAGAGCTTGGTATCTTGTGTCTCCCCTGCTACAGCTTTAATACAGAGTTTAGCAAAAATGTCAGCCATTTCAAACTTCTATCCTATTATATTATACTGCTCCCTTTGGATCCCACTGTAATTTGTTTTTAGTGTCTCTACTTCCTTTCTTCATTTCCTTGTCTCTTAACTTCTGTCAAGCTGATAGCCCACAAAAACAAAGAGAAGCAATCATTCTCCAAGCAATTTGTAGATTTTCATTTCTGGTGGATTTAGGGGGTCCATCTTTCAGTAGAGAATGAAAATACATTGTAAGCCATGAGAATACAGAGCTTTATTAAATATCACTGTACATAGAACCATGATGTACAGTAACTGACGTTTGATTTTATTACAGCAAGATTTGCAGTATGTGCTCTATATGTAATGCACATAAGTGATCTATGTGCAGTGCATGTTAAAGTTAACATGCCACCTTTAAAAAAGAATTCCAGATATGGTATTTATTATGTCACTGCCCCACTTCTCCATCTTGTCCAATCAGAGACCGCTTTGTATTCATTAAGAAAATGCAAAGCATTCTCTAAATGCTCCCTGTGCAGAGCGGCCAACCTCCTGTGTTCACAAGGTAGCAGGGCCTCCTATTCACGATTCACTCAAAGATCTACGACTTTTTCTATGTACACAAGGCATATTTCTCTCAAATATTGTTCACAAATCTGTCTAAATCTGTGTTAGTGAGCGTTTCTCCTTTGTTGAGATAATCCATCCACCTCACAGATGTGGCAAATCAAGATTAGACAGCATGATTATTGCACAGGTGTGCTTTAGGCTGGCCACAATAAAAGGCCACTCTAAAATGTGCAGTTTTACTGTATTGGGGGGGGTACTAAAACCAGTTAGTATCTGGTGTGACCACCATTTGCCTCATGCAGTGCAGCACATCTCATTCACCAGTGCAGCACATCTCATTCACATAGAGTTAATCAGGTTGTTTATTGTGGAATGTTGGTCCATTCCTCTTCAATGGCTGTGCTAAGTTGCTGGATATTGGCAGGAACTTGCTCAATGGGTGACATGTCCGGTGAGTATGCTGGCCATGCAAGAACTGGGATGTTTTCAGCGTCCAGGAATTGTGTACAGATCCTTGCAAATCGGGGCTGTGCATTATCATGCTGCAACATGAGGTGATAGTCGGGAATGAATGGCACAACAATGGGCCTCAGGATCTCATCTCGGTATCTCTGTGCATTCAAAATGCCATCAATAAAATGCACCTGTGTTCGTTGACCATAGCATATGCCTGCCAATACCATAACCCCACTGCCACCATGGGCCACTCGATCCACAACATTGACATCAGCAAATCGCTCAACCCACATAACGCCATACACGCTGTCTGCCATCTGCCCTGTACAGTGAAAACTGGGATTTTATCCATGAAGAGAACATCACTCCAAATTGCCAGACGCCACTGAATGTGAACATTTGTACACTCAAGTCGGTTACGACGATTAACTGCAGTCAGGTCAATACCTTGATGAGGATGAAGAGCATGCAGATGAGCTTCCCTGAGATGGTTTCTGACAGTTGTGCAGAAATTCCTTGGTTATGCAAATAGATTGTTGCAGTAGCTGTCCAGGTGGCTGGCCTCAGATGATCTTGGAGGTGAAGATGCTGGATGTGGAGGTCCTGGGCTGGTGTGGTTACACGTGGTCTGCGGTTGGAGGCCAGTTGGATGTACTGCCAAATTCTCTGAAACACATTTGGAGACGGCTTATGGTAGAGAAATGCACATTCAATTCAAGGGCAACAGCTCTGGTGGACATTCCTACAGTCAGCATGCCAATTGCACGCTCCCTCAAAACTTGCGACATCTGTGGCATTGTGCTGTGTGATAAAACTGCACATTTTATTGTACAGTTATCAATGCTGAGCTAATGTGGAAGAAAGGTCTTCCTCCAGAGGACCCTTACAGCCTGACACTAAGCTGCCACTTCTGCTCTGTCAGGAAAAGAATACAACTAAATAACATATTTATTGGCATATAACATGCACTTTTTTCCCCTGAAAACAGAGGGTAAATAGTGCCTGCGTGTTATACGCCGATAATATATTTTACCAACAGAGGGCAGGAATCGGGCGGTCCACCGCGGGAGCCACCTATTTGGGGGGTGTCAGGTAAGCCTCCCCGCCTCTCCTGGCCCTGGGACTGTGCTGCTCCTCCTGTGTCAGTGTCATTGTAAAATGAAGCTTCTAAATATCTTAATAGCTTCGATTTTTCTGGCTGCTCTCCTCCTTCCACTCCTCCTCCTCTGAGTGTAGCTTTAGATTGGAGGAGGAGAGTGGTCACATGACCATCTATGTAACGTCAGATGAGAGCAGTCATGTGACCAGGTCAGTGAAAAAAAATGGAGCTAATGAGGTATATGGAAGCTTCTATTAAAATGAATATACCTTCTTAGGAGAAGAAAGTATTAACAGCGCATTCAAATTAAGTTATATGTACCAACGACTAATTGTGACTTCCATTAATTGGCAGTCACAATTAACCATACGGTTCAATAAAAAAATAAGAATATAAAAAATGAAGAAAATAAAAAAATGGCTTAAGAAGATTACTCTAAAACCAAAACCACAATAAGCCTTGACAGGGTACAATAATTGTAACATTCAAGGACATTCGTAAAGTCATAAACTTAGTGCAGTGGTAAAATCTCAGCTTCTAATTCACATAGAACTTGATGCTTTTCCACAAGATGGTAAGCCTTCACCAAAATACCGCATGACTAGCCCCTTATGTGTGTATGCTTACCAGAGGTAAGAATCAAAAAAGCCTTTAATCTCCTCCACTGCACTGCTCAGCTCCTTAGCCATCACCGATCATAATCCTCCAGGTTCATGATGTGTAAATGCCATTGGGAACAACCATGTAAGGATATAGAAGGAGGCTCTCCATAGTGTTAAACTGTTTATTTGTATAACAAAATCCCCCTTGATACAAGTTATGCTTACAATGTTAAAAGAGAAAAACAGCCTGTCATGTCAATAGTGTCAGCTCACCGCTGAGCGGAGTTTCAAATCGTCCCGCCTACCTCGATGAGTCCCAGGATGACGCTGCCTGACTGTAGCTGTGAGTCGCGTGGTTACACCCTTGACCACACGACTCACAGCTACAGTTCTATGTGAATTAGAAGCTGAGATTTTACCACTGCACTTACCTGCATGCATGGGACTGATTCTAAGCTGTAATTATACTACTGCTCTCACCTGCATGCAGGGGACTTATTTCAAAAGGATAACCTTACAACCCAGTGTTTTACTATATTGAGTATTTTGAACCTTCGGGTTATTGAACCGTATGGTTAATTATGACTGCCAATTAATGGTTAGTCGTAGGTACATATAACTTAATTTGAATGCACTGTTAATACTTTTTTCTCCTAAGAAGGTATATTCATTTTAATAGTGTTTTATTTTAATTATAACAGCAGCTATTAGTATACTGAAAAATTCTTTCCATTTTGAGAGCTAGGGTCAGAGTCCTTTTAGGCTCAGACATCTTTACATTATATGGAAGCTTCATTTTACAATATCAGTGACACAGGAGGAGCAGTGTAGAAGGGGCTGGCAGTGATTTTTTCTTAACTGTCGAGTATGCTGGCAGTGCTGTCCCAGGAGACTGGGGATCTCCTGGGAGTGCAGGGGGCTGTGTACTGGATGGGAGGCTGTGTACTGTGCAGGGGGCTGTATACTATGCAGGGGGAGGGGGGCTGTATACTGAATAGAGGGCTGTATACTGCGCAGGGGGAGGGGGGTTGTGTACTGGATGGGGGGCTGTGTACTGGGGAGGGGGGCTGTGAAAACAGTTTTTCCTTAAATTTCTGTGTTATAAGCCGATAAATATGGTAACTGCTCTTTCCACTATTTACACTGCCTTCTCTTTCTAGACTTCTCTTTTCTTATACATTGCTTAATAATTATTTTTTTAAGCATTACACAAAGTGCCCATCAGAGAAAATCATAAACACAAAATAAACAGCCTGTTCTAGGCAATGCACTATAAGGAAGGTTTGATGGAAAATGTCAACTTGAAGTCTACTGTCTTTTTGTAGAAATGAGCCAAGATTCACAGGCATGTTGAAAAGTGCAGATAAAGTAATGTTAAGGCACATTTAGGTGTCTGTTAAAATATAATTTTTAGAAGATTGTTTGGTATGGTAATTATATTGGAGAAGTTAACCTAAAGGTTATAGAAAATGAATTTAGTATATTTTTGCTTTTTCTGACTGATATCTGCAGACTTGGACAGAAAACTATCACATTGCTCATAAAGGATACTGTAACAGCCAGAGATGCACATAAACACAACACAAATCGATCATATACTTGCCTACTACCTGTCTTAAAATGACAACTTTTCTGGAAACATGGATTATACAAAAAATACATGCAACTACAAGGTTTAATTTTAATTTGCATGCAAATAATACTCAGATTTCTGATTTACTGAACTGATGTGGACCATTGTAAATTTAATGAAATCTATAAAAACCTGTAAACCAATTTCAAGTGGAGCTATATAACTCTGTGTAGATTAACATATGACTGACATGTTAGGAAATTAAATAACATAATCCTCTCATTTCCTTGCCTAGTATGTTTCCATAGAAATGTTTAGGGCAATATTGAAAGCCAGAGTAAGGTAGACGTGTCACTTATACACAACAACACATTAAATCTACATGACCTGTTTATAAAGGTCAAAATTCCTCCTTTGGATTTTTTTGGTTGAAGTAAAATTTCCAGCACTTTAAGTTGTTTGTAATGCTTGTTTTTTGGCAAACTCCCAATTTATTGTCACCTTATTTCATTCAAGATTAAATAAATCCAGAAAAAAATGTTTTTACTGATAACACTGTCAGATTCTTTCATTTTTGTTCAATATGGTGGCACATTTTTGTTTTGTATTTTGCTATTTTCTTTTCTGTCTTTCTGATATCAGCTTTTTTTTTTGGATAGTCTGACATCGCCATTTTTAGGTAAGGTCTTAATAAATAGGCATCTATGACCAGTACAATGTTTTCAGCTTCAGAAGATCAATTTTCAGTGCACAAATTGCATGCACTATATAGTTACACACCAAAAAACAAACAAAAAAGTGATTTATCACTTCTAAAAAATAAGTACATAATATACACAAAGTAACAATCACTTACAATATAAACCTTAGTAAAAACCCCTAAACATAAACCTTAATGGCCCATTAATACTAGCACATGCTACAATTATTATTATTATTTTTATTATTATT
Source organism: Aquarana catesbeiana (assembly GCF_042186555.1). Taxonomy (NCBI): domain Eukaryota; kingdom Metazoa; phylum Chordata; class Amphibia; order Anura; family Ranidae; genus Aquarana; species Aquarana catesbeiana. The sequence goes on from NC_133324.1 coordinate 684,581,046, forward strand.
ATACAGGATTTATATAGCAGCGCTGACAGTTTATACAGCGCTTTACAGCTTGAGGGTAGACAGGACAAATACAATACACTTTAATACAGTAGGAATCAGAGGACCCTGCTCGTTAGAGCTTACAATCTAAGAGGGAGTGTCAAGAGATACAAGATACAATGTACAGTTTTTAGGTGGGGGCCAGATAGGCTTCTCTGAAGAGATGAGTTTTCAGGGATCGCCTGAAAGTAGACAAAGTAGGTGATAGTCGGAAACATTGGAGTAGAGCACGCCAGAGGATGGGAGAGGCTCAAAAGAAGTCCTGGAGGCAAGCATGGGATGAGGTGACAAGTGAGCTAGAGAGCAGGAGGTCTTGGGAGGAGTGAGACCAGGTTAGAGATGTAGCTGGAGGCCAGGTTGTGGATGGCTTTGTAAGTTACTGTTAATATCTTGAATTAAATTTGTTGGGTGAGTGGCAGCCAATGGAGGGATTGGCAGACAGGGGTAGCAACGCAGAGCGGTTTGTAAGGTGGATGAGCCTGGCAGCAGCATTCATGATGAACTGAAGGGGGATAGCCTTTTTAAAGGTAAGTCAATGAGCTAGGAGTTGCAGTAGTCGAGGCGAGAGATGACCAGGAAGTGGATTTGGAGCTTTGTGGTGACATTGGTTAGGAAGGGGCATATCTTGGAGATGTTGTGGAGGATGAGGCAGCAAGCTTTGGACAGCGATTGGATATGGGTCCAAAAGGATAGGATTACACCTAGGACCTCGGCATGGGGGGACAGGTTGATAACTGAGCCGTTGATTTTGTTAATTCAGGGGAAGTGGTACTTGGGGGAGGAAATATCATGAGCTCGGTTTTGGATAGGTTGAGTTTGAGGAAGTGATGTGACATCCAGGCTGATATATCTGTTAGTAAGTTAGTGATGCGTAAGGAGACAGATGGAGTGAGTTGGGGGGTGGAGAGGTAGATTTGGGTGTCGTCCGCGTAGAGATGATATTGAAAGCCATGGGAGGCAATCAACTGACCCAGGAAGGAGGAGCAGCTTGAGAAAAGGAGAGTTCCAAAAACAGAACCTTGGGGGACCTCGGCAGAGAAAGGAAGAGGAGAGGAGGAAGTAGAGTTGTAAGTAACACTGTAGGAGCGGTGGGATAGGTAGGATGAGAACCAGTGAAGAGTCACGGTGACCAAAGGAGTGGAGTTTTTTGAGGAGTAGGGGGTGGTCCACTGTACACTGCTCTGTTTTATTATGTGGCCCGGTGTCTTTTTGCCAGGTGGTGAGGGAGCAAAGACTGAGGATATCTCAGGAAAAGAATTACTGTAATGAAGATGAACATAGTTCTCAATTGTCCATCGTTTTGGAACCAAATCCCTCTGTCCCTTTTTCCTCCTCAGTTGTAATATTTATTACCCAAAGTTTACACTACATTAACCTTTCATCCATTGTATAAATTATTGCACTTTTCACTTTGAAAAGCCAGTAGAAAATGAAAGGAATGGTGAGAAAAAAGCGATTGTGCATTTAAACAAAGATTTTGTGCATATTAATTCTTCATGGTTCATGTAACTAGGGGTGTGGCAGCAATGTGCCTTTTGCTTAAATGGTTTGTGCTAGATGGTGTCTGTGTTTCTTTGGGGTTGAGAGGCTTGATATTGCAGCCAGAGCTGCTATTTTTAACAACTCCAGATAAACTAAAAAAATTGTTTGGCTTTAAAAAACGGAGTTGGAAGAAAGTTAAAACACAGAATCTACTCATGTATATGTCTGTAGCCTAATATATAAAACCACAGATGAGATTTGAGCTCCTATTTCATTCAACTGTAGACAGACAAAACCTAACACTTCCCTTTCTGTGGAAACCATAAAAATGTGCTTTTGCAATTTACAATTCCACCATCCCTCTACAAGAGTCTGTTTCAGAGTGCCATCATTCTCAAAAACCTTCTTCAAATAAAAAAGAAAAAAAAATTTCAGGTGTTGGCAGGTTGAAGTATGTAAGCCATAAGCCCAGGCTGGGGATAGGGTTAAATGTTTCTTGCTTAGCTCCTGAGCTTTTGGTCCTAGCCAGTCCACCTGTGCTATAAAAAGAAGGATGGTTAAGGTCCAAAAAAGCGGGTTGCCGTGGATCCAGTGAGTTCCAGCATCACTTGTGAGTGCAGTCGTTGCTACTGAAGAAACAATTATTTTTGGAAGACATCCAAGTTGCGTACAATGCCATCAAGGACTCTCACCTAAAAGAGGTGTGCTTGGGCCACTATATTATTCTAATTAGGAAAAGGACATTGTTCATATCGAACTGTTTTGCTGCATATAAATTATGAATATATCGTGAATGATAAATACAGATGAGATCCTCCGTGGATATGTGCACAAAATTAACTACTTCAGACACCTCTTGCCTAATCTCTTCATGCTCTGTGAATATCCGTCACCAGGTGAAGGGCCTGCTCACCCCCATACAAATCAAAAAAAGCTTTTTTCCTTAGACACAGGCAAATCTCTCCTCTTCTCCTCTCCTCCTCTCCTCCTCGATAGAACAGAACCTCTGTCCACATAGCTTTCTGCTGCTCCACCCAAGCATGCCCATTTCCCACCTGCCAGCCACACCCATACTCCACCTCCCAGACCCTGAAATCACTGTAGCCATTGTCAATCAAAAAAAGTAGGAGGCGGAGCAGAGGCGGGGCTGGTGCTCTGAGCTCCAGAGCCCATGTCAATCAGGATGCACTTCAGTTTCCTCCGATGCCTGGGTTCCAGTGCATGTGGGTGCAGGCAACATTCCAACGCAGGCATGTAGTCCTATGCATCGGAGCGCACATGCACGGGTGCCCCATTGGATCGATGCTGCCAAGGGGGCCCTCAACAGAGGAGACCACAGGAAGCTACCCAAACAGAGCAAGAAAAGACATGTAAAGCATCTTGGAAACAAAAGGTTAGACTTTTTAACGAAGGCTATTGTTAAAGAAGATAAATATAGAATAAAAGATGAGGGTTTAATATCGCTTTAAGATCACACACATCATTGAGAACCTCAACACTGACTCCAAGTAGGAATAAGGAGAAGGACAGGTCCACACTATGAGAAGAAAGGTACCCATGGAGGCACCTAGTAAACAGAGTTGGGAAGTATTGATCTTAGTTTTGTATGGTCAGTTGTGAAAGCTTCTGATGCTGTTGCTTTTGCCAATAGGAGGAAAAAAAACAATTTGTGTTTTTTGTTAAATTATTAGTGTCATGAATATTGGAATAGTGACTGATTCATAATGCTGGGACAGATACTGTTAGGAGATGCTGATGTAAATTCCAACACCTGTCTGTCTGTTGTCTGCTAAAATGTGTATTGTAAATAAGTCTCTAGTATTGGATCTAAGAGTCATTAGATCCCCATTGTTGTTTGTGTTAATTAACTCTGCTATTGTGTGAAGAAGAGTCTATATTGATTGTGATAATGTTGATTGGATTTTCTGAACTACAAGACGGCCAGTCTGGCCTAAAGGTCATGTCTGAGTCATCTAGGCTGTCTAAAGGGATTAGTTAACTAGCTCATGTTAATTAGGTTAATTAGGTTACAGCTGTATTGTTAGAGTAATATGAGCAGGAGGTCTGCACCTCCACTTTTAGTGTATAAAAGCCTGTATTTTGCAATAAAGGAGATTCCTGGTTGAACTTACATACAGCCTGCCTGGTGTTTGTTCTGAGCTATCACAACTGGACTAGAACAGCACAGAGCTGTAGTTCTAGTCCCGGAGCATCGGATGACCGAACAATCAGATGTTGTGATCTGCAGTCTGATTCTATAGCAGCAGAGGAGTGTCGGGAGAGTGGAACTGAGCGAGCAAGGGGCTCGTTACAATTAGTTATTAGCATATCCACACTATATTACACCACTGTAGTGCACATGACAGGAAAATTAACTCAGAATGTAATATATTTATCCACTTGCGGACTGCCCGCCTGCAATGTACCAATCAATATATATTTATTGGGATTTTGTTTTATCAAAGACTTGTAGCAGAAAACATTTTGGCCAAAATGTATGAAGACATTTGTTTTTTTTTTTCTTAGACATTTTTTGTAGCAGAAAGTTAAAAATATTGTTTTTTTTTTTTTTTAAATGTACTTCTCTTTTAATTTATATCACAAAAAAAAACCAAAACCCATTGGTGATCAAATATCACCAAAAAGAAAAAAGGTTATAAATGTAATTTAGGTACAGTGTTGCATTACCGTGCAATTATCAGTATAGCACAGTGCTAAATAGCAACAAATGGCCTGGTCATGAAGGGGTAAAACCTGCAACTTAACATAAAATAAGTTGGTATATGTGAAATAGTTTTTAATAAAGTTTGTAGAACAAAACAAACATTTCTGGAGATGAATAGTTGCAAAGATATTTGATATTAGGCAGCACTGTAAAGAATGATCATTTCAAACACACAGCCGACTTCATGGTTAGTATTTCTGCAGTCAAAAACGTATTATTTTGGCACTACCTTTTGTTGAAATGACAGCTAACACAGCAATTAAATGCACTCAACTTTTATACATAAACATTTCTGCACAGCTATGAGCATATTTTATTAAAAAATTATATTTTTATAATTTTCAAACTGAACAATTAAATGGTATCAGATAACATCTAAGGTTTATTGTCAATTGCATGTGTAGAAGAGCTGCACGATTAATCATTAAAGAATCGATTCAACTCCCCTCACGATCTTAAAACAGCATTTCCCCAATTCTATGTAACAAGTGCAGCTGACAAAAAAAAGTCCAGGCAGCCTGCCAAGTTTATTACAACATCTGAGCTAAAGAGAAACATCGTAACATGTAGTTTCTTTAGATCAAAGGAGTGAACTTCGGTCTGTAAATGAGGTCAGTTTAACCACTTAAAGATTAAACCTTTTTCTGACACTTGTTGCTTACAAGTTAAAATCAGAATTTTCTGCTAGAAAATTACTTAAAACCTCCAAACATTATATATTTCTTTTTAGCAGAGACCCTAGAGAATAAAATGGTGGTTGTTGCAATATTTTATATCACACTGTATTCGCGCAGTGGTCTTTAATTTTGTTTGCAAAAAATACACTTTAATGAATCGAAAAAAAACTAAACAGTCAAGTTAGCCCAATTGGATTAGAGGCCAAATATTATTCAACTTATACTTTAAAATATAATAAAACCAATAGACTTATTCTGTGGTATGAATGGCCGTGGCCCTTTATTACTGGTATGACGATATAAATAACCAATAATAATTGCCAATACAGTTTACTTTGACGATATAACATTTATAACCATTCATAGATTATAAATACCAATGGTTCAGCTTTAAAAGCTCGAACCAACCAATCAATAACAAAACCACTATCCCTTATGACAAAGGAATGTACAAACAAAATTAAATAAGGGGAAAGGGAAGGACCGCGACAAAGGGAGGGAGGGGTGCCTTTTTCTTCTGCTGCAGCTGTTGTTCTGAGGAAAACCGTTGGTTTGGATGCTTTTATAAACTCTTCTTTATTTTTATAGGTTCGTTGGATCACCTGATCAACTGTAGAAAATTCTAGAAGTTTGAAAGTCAGCTGACTGGTAAGTAACCAATAAATGAACTGAAATTTAAATTATGTATTTTAAACTGTTATTTGTCTTGTCCCTAATCCCATAGGTAGTGGGCGCTATTGCGTTCCCCCTATCCTCATGGGATTAGAGGCCAAATATTATACAGCTTATACTTTAAAATATAATAAAACCAATAGACTTATTCTGTGGTATGAATGGCCGCGGCCCTTTATTACTGGTATGACGATATAAATAACCAATAATAATTGCCAATACAGTTTACTTTGACGATATAACATTTATAACCATTCATAGATTATAAATACCAATGGTTCAGCTTTAAAAGCTCGAACCAACCGATCAATAACAAAACCACTATCCCATATGCCAGGCTCACCTAATTAACACGAGCCTGGCATCCCACCCGGGCCAAGGCCAATTCTACACATGTATTAAAATCTAAATTTAGAATATCACAACCGATTTCCGACAGATGGACCAGGTCAAAACGATAGAGACCAGGCGAACCCCCTTCCAGGTCAACATGGCGGAAGGATAGTCCATCAATGGTCCGCATAAATCTTGCAACTAATCTATTAACCCTTTTGCGGATCTTTTCTAAGTATGAAAAGTTAGGAGTAGTCAACCATAGCAATCTTGGAACGATTTCAGAGAAAATTAAAACAGTGGAAGGTAAAATAGTATGAAGATGTAAAAGATCCGTTTGAATTTGAGCCAATAAATCCAATGTTTTAGAAGAACCTAAATCATTTCCAGATAGATGAACAACAATTACAGATGGAGAAGGCAAAGAGGCAAATAGATTATCAAGTGCAGGACGTAGATCGAACCAGGACATGCCTCTGTAGCCAAACCAATAAACTTTGTAAGTTGAGGTGTCAAGACTCAAGTTGAGACCGTAGCATCTCAATGAAGCTCTCTTTTCTGCCCAATAGACGAACGAATGTCCTATAATCCAGACATGACAGTATTGCCCTAAAAGCAAGTCAGAAAAAACATAGATTAGGCCTTACATAAGACTTGAAACAGTCAGATTTCCAACCTCCCAGATTTTTGATAGCTTGAGATGACAAACCCAACTGCGAAGCAGCAGTAGCCGCTCCGATTCTAAAAGAATGCGATGTAATATGCAAATGACCCAAGCCAACATAGGCAAGACATTTACGCAAGATTACCTTGAACTGGAATTGCGTAAGCGGAAGACCAGAACTGTGCAACAACAAATGGCCTTGACCGGTAGGTCGCAACGGCAAATATTTCGACAGCAAAGAAAGGATGCATATGGGAGAATCAGCCATTCTGTGAATGACAATCCAACGACCCTTCCCTAATTGATCGGTTTTGCTGAAGCGCAACAAGATTCTGACGCAATCTTTATGCATAAAAACGTCAGAAATTAAAAGGCCATTGCCAGAGGACTTCGACTTTGGCAGTAATTCTGAAATGCGAAAAGCACCAAGGAAACACAGGCAAAAAGAAACATTCAAAAGAAGGGTTTCATAATCCGAATAACAAATGTCGGGCAAGGCAAGCAACAGACGACGTAACATGTTGGAAGTAATCGGTACTCTGTCGTCAACTCTAAAATGTGTCTTACGGTACCCTTTAACTGAAAAGAAATAAGAGCACGGAGGAAGACCTCGCATATTATTAAAAAAGGAAACACCCGCCAAAATTTTAATCAAATGAGAGGAAGAGTAGGATCTCTTCATCAACTCATCAAGAAAGGCCTAAACCAACAATTCAGAGAAAAAGTGAACAGGAACATTAGCAGATTGTAAAAAGGAGCTCCATAGAGTCCATGCGGCATTGTATTGCGCCCACGTGGAAGGAGCCAAAGAACTGGAGATAGCGGGAGTCACGGAGGACAAACCACCGACCACAAATGTTCCGGCATGGAGAACCCACAATGTCCGCATACGGTGCCAAACTGCGAAATCGATCCAGCTGAAAACGGGATAAGGAATCAGCAATATTGTTAAGGGAGCCTGGAATATATTTAACTTTAATCCATAAATTAAATGCAAGACATTTAAAAACGAATCTTCTTAAAACCGCTAAAACAGGCAAAGATTTAGATGTTAAGCAGTTTATCGCAAACGCAACACCTTTATTGCCTGAATGGAAGAGAATACGGGAATTCCGAAGACGATCTCCCCAGAGTTCAAGGGCGACTAAAATAGGAAAGATCTCAAGCAGAACCACATTTTTTGTTAAACAGTGATCAACCCATGAAGTAGGCCAAAAGTTACATAACCTACTGAACTGGAAGCATCAGTAAATAATGAAAGAGTAGAGGAATCACAAAAAGGACTTTGCCAAATACAACAGCTATTATAAGAAGACAAAAATTCATCCCAAATTAATAAATCAGAAACTAAGTCTGAAGTAATCCATACAAAGTGAAAAGGTGACTTAAAACCTACTAATGCTTTGTACAACCTTTTAGAAAAAACCCGACCGATAGGTATAATTCTAGTAGCAAAAGCGAGAAGCCCCAATAAGGACTGTAAGGTACGAACTGTAACCTTTGGTCGCGAAATGACAAAAGAAACCAAATCACGCAATCAAGTAACTTTAGCAGAAGGGAGACGACATTGCATCAGTGAAGTATCTATGGTAACGCCCAAAAACTTGAGACTGGTAGTAGGCCAAACAGATTTTTCTTCGGCCAAAACGCCAAAACGCCTACAGAGGACACGGAATTCACTAAACAAATACAGACAATGAGAAGAATTGGCTGGACCTATAAACAAAAAATCATCCAAGTAATGTAACAAACTATTCGAATTAGATAGGAAAGAGACTGTCCATTCGAGAAAGCAAGCAAAGGCCTCAAAATATTTACAGGATAATGAGCAGCCCAAAGGAAGGCATTTATCGAAATAATAAGCTTCAATAAAATAAAAACCTAGGGAGCTGAAAGCCGCAGGATGAATAGGCAATAAACGGAAAGCGGATTTAATGTCAGCCTTAGCAAGTAAAGCAGATTGACCAATTACACGGATTTTCGAAAGGGCATCATCAAATGACGCATAAGAAACGGAACTCTCAAAAGGGTCGATACAATCATTATGAGAAGAACCAACAGGGAATGAGAGGTGGTGTATTAAACGAAAACTATTTTTGTCTTTTTTATGAATCAAACCCAGAGGCGAAACCCTAAAATCCGAAAAAGGTGGAGAAAGAAAGGGGCCAGCAACTCTACCTTCAGTAAGTTCTTTAGAAATTTTGTCAGCCACTACATCCGGAAATCGACGAACTGAAGGGAGATTGTCATGACGGACGCCACCTGCACCATCAAAATTTGGCAATCGAAAACCATTAGAAAAGCCATCAAGAATGAGACCCGCTTTCGGACGATCTGGCCAAATTACTAGAAACGGCAACATTTCGACTAGTTTCACTGGGGTAATTGCCAGCACGAAAATTATTCCCAGAATGCGAAGGAACAGCCGGTTTTTTGAAACAGCGATGAGCGGGATGAGAACCCGCGCATGTAGCACATTCATGCCTATAGCGACAAGAGTTAGGCCATTTACACAGGGAGCGAGGGCGGCAAAGGTTTTTTTGGAATCAGTAGATTCAGCCACAAGCCTACATCTTTAGAACCCCACTTTAGATTTTCATGAATCGCCAACTTCTGACGAAATGACTCGTCGTAATAAAACCAAGCCAAACCAAAAAATTTTTTAAATGCCTCAAGAATGATGTCCACGTGTTGAAACATTCCACAACATAATTCTGGGAGTTTTTTGCCCATGACACTAGCATATATACAAAACGCCTGAAGCCAGTTGTTGAAAGAACGAGGCACGTGTCCCGTTTATCTAAACGATTTTCTTTAAACGAAGGAAGGAGAGAAAGAATGTCAATGTAATCTCCTCTCCAGATTATCTCCTTAATTGAGGCTGACAAATGAAAACCAAGAGGGGAGACTTTGCAAACCAATGCCTCTTTGAAACAAGTTTCAGGGACCGAAGGAATAGAGACACGATCGGTAACTGAAAAAGAAGGCACAACAGGCGATAAAGCATGCATTTTTTGCGTAACAGGTGAAATAGATGGGTTAACATCTTTCCAAGCCTGCAACAATGAATTTTCAAAACCAGTAGGCAATTCACTAATACAACGTTTAAAATATTCAGTAAATGAATTAAAGGACAATAATAAGGAACGTAATTGTTCAGACTCACCAGAATTATTAACTTGCACATAATCAGACGATGAAGCAGCTGGAGCCGTAGATTCAAGCGAAATATCAGCTGCAGGTAACAAATTATCCACAGTATCTGATAAAGAAACAAAAGGCAAAGAAACTGTACTTGAAGCATTAGCAAAAGACAGAGATGAAGATGACAGTATTTCCATGCAATGAAAGATCAGTAAATTGCAGAGGCTGCTGACATAGATTCATATTAACAATAGCATTATCTAAGAAAACAGCATCCTGCGAAGGAACAGAAAGGGGGGGATGAGATCGTAAAGATTTAGCAAAATTACCCTCAATTCTAGTTCTTTTTGAAGAAGGCTGGCTCCTGGATTCAATCCAGCGAACCGGCTTTTTCTGCAATCTCTTCGGGAGTCCAGACGCTACTGCGCATGCTCCCGCATCGCACTCATTGACTAGCTGAGTGTCGGATGACGGAGGAGGGCAGGGGATAAGTGATCCTGATAGAACTGTAGAGCGGACCGCTGGAGAATGAGAAGGGGAAGCATTAAGCGGCTGCACAGTAGGAGGAGGAGCCGGAGGACAAGAGAGAGAGGAGGAAGGAACAGCTTGAGACAGAGGAAGAGGGGGGGAGCAAAAGCGACAACACTGTAGAGACATGAGGCAAAGCTTGAGAAAAAGGAGGAAAACTGGGGGGAACAGCAGTGAGAGGAGGGGAAAGAGGAGGCGGTGAAGCCATGGAAGAGCCAGAAGACAAGCAGGATCTCATCCAGGCATCGCCATCCGGAGCAGAGGCCCTCTCTATCAGCTGACGCAGCAAAGAATTCATGGCAGCTAGAGAACAACGCAGAGGTGCCTTTTTTTTCTGCTGCAGCCGTTGTTCTGAGGAAAACCATTGGTTTGGATGCTTTTATAAACTCTTCTTTATTTTTATAGGTTCGTTGGATCACCTGATCAACTGTAGAAAATTCTAGAAGTTTGAAAGTCAGCTGACTGGTAAGTAACCAATAAATTAACTGAAATTTGAATTATGTATTTTAAACTGTTATTTGTCTTGTCCCTAATCCCATAGGTAGTGGGCGCTATTGCGTTCCCCCTACCCTCATTTTTTTGTATAATGTGAAAGATGATTTTAAGCCATGAGAATTATGATGTTTATTCTAAGCAAAAAAAATTGTTATTCTCATTTTAGCCAGAATCGTGCAGCTCTAATGTGTAGCCAGGTGCTTGGATAAGAGTTAGATAAATGCTGGCTGCAGCTGCTCTGTGTAGCTGCTGCCCTGCGGTGCTGAACTGGTTAAATGCTTGATCAGCAAGAGGAGGGAGCTGCTGAGCAGGAAGAGTTCTAAAGGACTGAGTCAGGCAGCAATGCACTGTGGAAGCTACAGTATCACTAGGACTGGTGAGCTGCAGCTGTGGGGATTTACTATGTGCTGCTAGAGAGACTGAGCCTTCTGTGTGTTCATTTATGCTCAAACCACCATTTATTCTAACCCATTCCAATATATTGAATTAATTTACCACTAAATGGTCTTGTGTCTACTTCTTGGTAGAGATGAGCCTGATGTTCGAGTCGTGCGAAAGTGAATACGAACATTATTTGGCATTCTCGGCAAATTTTAGCGCCGCGGAACGCCCCATAATGCACTGCGAGATCGCAGTGCATTGGCATCTGAAGATTGGCCAAAGCATGCACCTGACCTGCATGCTTTGGCCAATCACAGTGCACTCTGCTGAGAGAGCCATAATTGGCCAAAGGCAGGGTGCCTTTGGCCAATCATGGCTCAGGGCTAAGTCCATCCCCCACACTATATAATGCTGTTTACTCGGCGGCCGTATATAATGTAATTTTGAATGAAACTTGTTCAAGCTGAGAGAAGGTCCACCCTTCCCCAATAACGTTTACAACATTGGCGTGCAGGGCATAACTCAACATATGTGTAAAACACTGGGAGCTACGGTAGAAAAAGATCATGATAAGTTTCACAAGATCAATGTCTAATTTGTGTATCAAGTTATTAGTTTGGACTGCACTACAACCAACTACAATTCACAAAGAGCCTAACAGAGACATCAATTTACCAGTAGCTTGTCTGACCAGCTTGGTAACTTAACAGAACTCCAGCTCTATATTTGACTACCCCCACCACCCATCGAATTTTCTAACCAGGCCGGTGATGTCCTTCCTTGTTTGACTTGGCAGGGGAGTGAATCTTCCTTCTTGGCTGAGTGGTGCTAACATAATGACATGTGAGCTCTGGTCAGTCCTAGGGTACTGTGAATCCAGCCTGCATGATGAAGCACTTGCAGGGGGTTGTCACTGACAGGATGGACTCAACAGGAGTTTGATGGAATCGTGCTGACTGTAGTTTAATCCACATAGGACCAGCAGAGCTTAAAAGAGGAGAAAGTCAGGGACAGTGCTGGAGCATGGAGAGGGTAAGTAGAGCCTGGCATATTTTTTTTAAATCCAGGAGGGGGGGTGTAAATAATAAAAAAGAATATTTGGAGTTCTACTTTAAGTTCCTGGAGTGCCTCACAAGTTTGGAAGAGTGAAGGCAAATTGCTGAGTCATTAAATTTTGTAGCATTTAGTTAGCACAACTGCATTGATGGTTAGTTGAGCTTGGATGGGAGAAATGCAATCATGACTATTGCTGAGTGACTACAGGTTGGACCCTGCTGAGGACTGGACTGGACCTGAGACTGCTATTTCTATAACCCAGCCTTTTTCAACTAGGGTGCCTTCAGGTTTCTTCAAGGGTGCCTTGGCAAAATGTTTCAAAATTGCCCAAAAATTGTATACAAGCCAGCGGGTGGATGAAGCCTGCCTTTTAGTTACACAAAGCCAAAGGTATTCATTGTGCACCATTACAACCTTCCAGCCACCAGCATCCTAATAACCAATGACATCGGGCACCTACACAGCATCCTTGATTGCCCCTCCTGTGCCCTTCTCTGTCAGTACTGGAGTCATATTAACTGAGTGAAGGAGAGAAAGTGAGGTAGAAGAGAAACCCTGGAATATTACTCGGTACCAGTTTGCAAGGGTGGAGGAATAAATTGGCTCTAACTTTGGGTGTTCTATGTGTGTGGATGTTGCTGCATTATGTAAAACTGTTAGTTTCGTTTTTTTACATTTTAGAATGTGGTGCCTCAAGATTGTGCATCATTTTAAAGGGTGCCTTGATTTAAAAGAGGTTGAGAAACACTGCTCTAACCGATCATCTGTAATCAAATTAGGTAAAATAATGCCAAAAACTGAAACTGGATATGACACTGAGATCTAATCATTGAAATAAGAGTTCAAAGTATTGAGACCCTATCACAGCAATGGGATCCTTAAAAATTGGCAAATGGAGATTGAACAAATATTTCTGATTTCTGTTGTAACATGCAGAATTAATTCATGGTCTCATCTTGTGTTATGTAAGTCATTTAGCTAGAGGCACACAGTAGGTTTAGATGTAATGGATCATTGATTGATCAAATTCTTGCAGTATTTGCAGTAAGTAGTACTACATATAGTAAATGACCAAAGAATGCATGCCCTTAAATCGCTTTCAATAACTTCATGAGATGTTACAATATTTATTGCCAGTGGAACGAATGTTAGAAGTCTTGAATTATGTAATCTAAGATACTAGTACAGTAGAAAAAAACAAAGGAAGAGAACGATAATTGTACATATACATACAGGTACATTCATTCCATTTTATAACCAAATTAACTAGTCAAAATGTGTATAAGTGAAATCAGGGTTGTACTAAGATTGATTTTATATGCAGGAACTGTTTATAAACGGAGACACGGTTCAGAGAATTAACCAGACGGAGAATAATTGATGGAAATATTGTATTCCCTTTATACCACATCTTAGAATGTGTTTTCTTTGGCACAGAACACAAGTAATCCTCATAGCTCTTTTTTTCTGTTACATTATTTCCTAGTCATGGGCAGACTTTACTAATTTGAGTGACCTTCACTCCTTCAACTCCAACAGAGAATGGGATTTGTAGAAACACAGACTTTTAAAGTAAATGCATTCAACCTTGTCAGAGGGATGCAAGGAAAACCACTGGTTGGTAATAAATTAACTTGCTTCCATCAGCAATCTTAGGATTTAGGAACACATGACATTTATAGAACCTATGCAGTGTTTTATATTCGACATTTGTACACAACTCATGCATGAAATGTAGTTATTTTGACTAATTATATAGTAATAACTGCCTTTTACCTGACCCCTGGTAAGCCGAATGAGAGATCGAAAGAGTACAACAAAACATACACAATGACAGTAAGAAAGAGGAGGAAAGGAATATCAAGAATCTGGTTATTGTAAGAGTAATATAATTTCCACAAGAATTTATATATCTGGAGCTCTAGCTAGAGGTGATTGATGGGAATGGTAAATAAAACAAAGTATGGGAGGTAGAGGAATGGTTGGGGAGTTCAAAGGAGTCATGTTAGTTCTGGGCCCAATAGCAAACATCCTTCTTATGAGAAGAGCTATGTTTTTAGAGAAAAAAAACTATTAAGGCTGTAGTTCTACTGTAGTTCTACTTAGAGCTACTTGTATATATAGCTGAGAGGCACATTTCCCAGTTTCTCACTGCATTCCAGAGGCATGTATGATCAATACCAGGGGCGTTGCTAGGTGGCAAAAAGGCCAGTGGCTTCAGCCCGAAGTCCAAGGCCGGCACGGGGGGGGGGGGGGGCGTTAGTGGCGCAGGGTTTTTTGGCTGGGCGGTGGGTTGTGTGGCAGGGGGTAAGCTCACTTGCTGGTTGCTGCCTGGCTTACCAGTGCCCATCAGTGCTGACCACTAAAGTCACCTGCCTGACGCACTGACCATTACACTGACCTACCTGACATACATACACTGACCTACCTACCAGAAAAACATACACTGACCTATCTGACATACATTGACCTACCTGACATACATACACTGACCTACCTGACATACATACACTGACGGTAGTGACATACACTGACCTACTTGACATACATACACTGCCCTACCTACCTGACATACATACACTGACCTACCCAGCTGACATACATACACTGACCTACCTGACATACATAGATGGTAGTGACATACATACACTGACGGTAGTGACATACATACATTGACCTACCTGACATACACACACTGACGGTAGTGACATACATACATACATACACTGACCTACCTGACATACATACACTGATCTACCTACCTGACATACACTGACCTACCTACCTGACATACATACATTGACGGTAGTGACATACATACAATGACCTATATGACATACACTGACATACCTACACTGATGGTAGTGACATACATACATACACTGACATACCTACACTGACGGTAGTGACATACATACATACACTGACCTACATACACTGATCTACCTACCTGACATACACTGACCTACCTACCTGACATACATACACCGATGGTAGTGACATACATACACTGATCTACCTGACTAGGAGACAGACTTCATGTGTCCTGCAGCAGCTCATCTCAGCCGTGGGGTGCGGTGTGCGGTGCGCTCATCATCACAGCAGGCAGCCAGAGGAGGAGAGGAGAGCCACCCGCCAGAGCGGGGAGCGGGGATCTCGCAGTGATGTGGCGCACCGGCCGCATTGTAATTCCCGCCTTTTGGAGCCTGCAGCGCCTATGATGGATGTCACACGTCCTCAGTCCCGGCATTGGACCAGTGGGATGTCCATCCTAGGCGCTGTAGGCTCCAGAAGGCGGGACCTGCTATGTCACTCGGCCGCACTCGGTGGCGCTCGGGGCTAACAATAGAATGGTGCATGCCTGAGACCCAGGGCTTTTTGGGGACCCATTTGGGGCTCCAGCCCACCCCCCCATCTCAACATCACTGATCAATACCAATTCTGGTTTTATGCTTCTGCCCTCCTCACTCTGTTGTACCATTCACAAAGCACAGCCACTATGTGACCACTATGCCGTGCTTTATAAATTACACTGAAATGTGTGGGGGGTGGAGGCACAACACCGGAACTAATGACAATCATAGATACTGTACCATTCCGATACAAAGGGGAGCCAGAAGTGCGGTTCCCCCTATACATATCAAGAATTCTCAGCGGAGCTTAGATTGCTCCTGACATAGTAAAATTAAGGTATAATTTATGTTTTAAATAAAGATAAAATAAAAAAAAACATAAAAATGCCGTGCCTTAAGTTGGCTTTAAAGATGGGAGGAGGGGGGCAGCCAGTTTTTACATCAGACAGTTCCAATCTGTTGCAGTGGGATATACAGAGTCTACCAAGCCATCCCTGAACTATTGGCCCTCTGGAACAGATGTATACACTGTGATTGATGATATGCCCAATTTCTCTTCTATCCCGTGAGTGCAATCTTAATTGTTTTTAGTGTTCCTTTAAAAAATAGATACACTTAGATGGTGGCACCTTTGATTCCTTTTGTTTTTACAGTGTATAGAGGAGATCCAATATCCTGAGAAGAAGTGCAGCAGACATCACTATAGTGGACTTTTACTTTGTACCTCCTTTACTATATAGACTATGGCTTTTGTGGGGGTTCTTCCCACCCTCTGTTTGCGCTATTGAGCCTATTTTTCTTTTTTACTTAGTGTAAAAGTGTTGCACACTTCAACTTGTCACCTTTTGTAACAATTTCTTCAATTTAAACATTACTGCAGTGAAAAAGCTGAACCCTCAGAAAGAACCAACTGAGCCCTCAGAAAGGAGAGAGGTGGCTTGATAATGGGAGAGAGAAAGAGAATAAGAAGCAGAGACCAATTTTCGTGAAAGCACATAAAGGCCTACATGAAAATGAGCGAATGTTTTGTCTAATGGATGCGGATGGTTGTGCAAAAAAATCTGAAACAATGTGACTTAAATGTGTTGTTACTATTAAAATTAAACTGGACTATGAATTTTGTTAAAACATTCAGCTAACCCATATGTCTGAGGGTGGCACACACAGGTATCTAAAATGTTTCATATTCAACAGTTTATACAACTCTTACATAAACCTCTACATAAAGGTGGGACCCTTGATCTCTGTGCAGCTGAACATGCGCAGTAATGCTTTTGCTATAGTTTTAAAGGACATATCTAGCAGTGATACTAGGCTTTTTTTTTAATACATTTTATGCTATAAATAAGTGACATGGTAAGCATTGTCATATGAAAAAGAATACTGAAATACACTGGAGAAAAAAAAAAATCATACATTTCTTACAGATGTTTCAGTAATTCTGCTGCCATCATCAATATAATCCTCAAGATGGCGCTGCTAATCCAATTATTGCTTTTTTCAGGCTATTCATGTCGTTCTCAAAATGCGTACTGAAATAATCATTAAAAAGTGTCCTATTTAAGTTAATCTGCTAAATCAATGTACTTATTAGTGCCTTCCTTTGGATTCACTTGCTTATTTGTTTTCTGGATTTAGTTGCATTATAATTGCCGATTTTGCTGTGGAGCAGCTGACGCGTACTTATGTTACCAATTTCCAAACCAATGTTTTATTAAATAATAAAATGATAAAATGATTCGCAATGTATAAAAACTGTGGTAAGAATAAATTGAAAGTGTTGTCCATTTCAACCAGATAAATCAGATATAATCTTTGATTTTCTATTTCACAATATAAAAAAATGACAGTTACAATCAGACAAGAGAGACACTTTCCTTTCCCAGTTTCATACACAAGGCCAGTGTTGCCAAATCAATGAAGAAGATTGCAAGCTTATTATAATGAGACAGTAATAGGCAAAGGGAACACTAGATATTTTTAACTACATATGTGGCCTTAAAGAGGAGCTCCAGTCTCCCCCCAAAAAATTAAACGTCAGCAGCTACAAATACTGTAGCTTCTGACTTTTAATATAAGGACACTTACCTATCCAGGGATCCAGCAGTGTCGGCACCCGAGCCAATTCTTTAATCGGTTTCGGGGGCTGGCGCCGTCCATCTTAGTTAAGGGAAACTGCCAGTAAAGTGTTTCGGCTTCACCGCAGGTCTCATACTGTGCATGTGCGAGTCATGCTGCGCTTTGTACCCGCAGTCTTCTGGGACCCGTGTGTGTTCCAGAAGGCTGCGGGGGGGGGGGGGGGGGGCGGTAGAAGGAGGGGGGCAAATATTGTTGTAGATCGCTGCAGCAATCTGACCCAGAACTGGGAGTGGGTACCTGTCAAAACCAGGTACCTGCTGCCCCTCCCCCCCAAAAAAATGCCAAATGTGGCAGTGGAGGGGGGAGGGTGCAAACAAGCAGAGCTTCCCCTTTTTGGGTGGAGCTAGCCATCCATTCCAAACCTAAATCACTGTGTAGGGCTTATTTATAAAATACAAGAGATAAGAAAAGTGAGCTGTTGCATGTGATGGCCAATCAGGTTTCATTCTCTATAAAACTGAATCTAATTGGACATTATAGTTAACAGCTCATGCTTTTATATGTTCTTCCCTCCTGTTTTTTAAAAAGCCCACAAGGTATAATAGTACTTTACCTTTGGGGCATGATGAAAATAATTATATAATCTGCTAAATTTGTCCATACATAATGTCACTTCTATTATATATTTTTTGGATTTCATTGTTCTTTATTTGCATCTGAGGCTTAAAGTAGTATTAAATAGTTCTAATTCTTTGAATGGTTGCATGCTTAGCAGCCTGGTAAGGAATCCCGACTACTTAAAGAGTAACTTCTTTACTTTACATAAAATAACATGCAACATATAACAATAACTACTAACTGCTTTTAGTTTATTAAGGCCCATATGGCTCATCTCTTAGCTTTAAATATGTGTAAATCTTAAAGGGGCACAAATGTGTTTGTTTTGGCTGTCTGTAAAATGTTTGGTTTGTGTACCAATGTCCAGGTCCTGGTCATAAAACCATGTATATACAGACAAGGCCTTTGTGTAAGGGTGTGATGGCTCGCCTACATAGGACTCTCCTGGATTCCATGTTAAGTCTGCAGGCAATGCTACAATGCTACAAGAAGGTTGACTATGAAGTTATCTGCAGACCAGATGGACTACATCTCACAAAGGCATATGGAAAGAATGTCGGAAGCTGTTCAGCAGTTTATTAGACCACATGCAGCACACCTTTCTTGCTTAAATTATGCCGCAAGCCAGAAGTTGAAATCAGACTTCTGTAATTCTAAGGGGTTGATTTACTAAAAGGAAAAAGACTGTGCACTTTGCAAAGTGCAGTTGCCCTCTTCAAGAGCAGTTGCTCCAGAGCTTGGTAAATGAGCAGACACTCTGCTGACTTCTATCATCCAATCATGTGCAAGCAAAAATGCAGTTTTTTTCATTTTCCTTGCACAGGATTGGGTACTCTTTGCAAAGTGAAGCCTTACCTCATTTACTAAGCTCTGGAGCAATTGCACTAACACAGGGCAACTGCACTCTGCAAAGTGCACAGTTTTTTTGCCTTTAGTAAATCAACCCCTAAATGTGGCTTACAAAATACTCCAACAGAGCCATGCTGAATACATTTCATTTTTTCACAAAAAGATTTATTTGGAAAAATTAAAGTATACATTGCATATAAACAATGATGGTACATAAGGATACAAAGAGCATAGCATCAAAACAGATATGAACAAATTAACTGTACAGATATAGATATCTAAAGATATTGTGATCTCATCTCTACGGGAGAGAGATCTAGGTTCGGAACAAAGAGATAAACAACCAAAGGAGAAAAAAACACCTCAGTTAATAAATGTTAGGTATGGAGACCCCCTAATTCTCTAGTAAGGGAACCTAGTTCTGTTTATACCTCAGGACCAATAGGCCGGTAGGGTGAATTTAGGGCGGTTGAATAAATTCCACACATTTCAATTTTCTTATTTATTTTTTTGTGCACATATATTTATTAATAAAATAAACAAATTTTCGATGGGTGTCATCTACTTTGCTAGCTGTTTTTTTTTCTTAACGTGATTGTAAAGCTTCACTGATTTTTAAAATTAAAATAATAAATATGTTATACTTACCTGCTCTGTAGCTCCGAACCTCCTCTTCCGTGGTTTTCCGCCAGTGCTCTCCGCTCCTTGTTTTCTGCAGCTAGGCTCCACCCCCGCTTCCTTATCACAGGATTTGACTGACAGTAAAGCCTGTGAATGCAGGAAGAGAGGAGAGCGGGTCGGCTGGTAAGGACAGTGCTGGATTAAGAATTTTGTCAAGTAAGTTTTTAGGGGATGGAGGGGGAAGTACAGACATTGGAACCTTTTGTCTTTAGAAACACTTTAAACTCCAGTGAATTAGCAGAATTAAATGTTAGCATTACCTGAAAGATTTTTCTGTGGAGAATCTTACTTGAATTTCACAGGCAGCACTGTGTGAACTAAGCTTGTTTAATACCAGTAGCTCAGTGAAGTTGATATTTAGCTAAGCTTAGGCTGAATGTCTAGTAGTAGTCACATTCACTGGACTTGTTCTGTAATGTTGAAGATGTTGTGCAGCTTTCCACACCAATTTTCACTTCCCGGAGTGTCAAGGCTTGATGTTTACCAACTGGAATAATTTCCTCCACCATGCCTGTGTTTAGATATCCTTTAACTCCTTAAAGCCTTTAAGGGGTTTCTGATCATGTGACCGCCATGATTGGCTGTCACAGCGGTCACATGATCAGAAAGCTCCTGATCACAAGTAGAGATCGGGAGCTTTCCATTAGCTGCCAGTAACTGTTCTGGGAGTACGCCGGATGCGTGCTCTCAGCACAGCTTTGTTTACATTCTAGTATGCATGTATGCGTCCGCTTGACGTTAAAGCCCACCTGCTGAGAGGTCACATATATGTGTACCGCTGGCGTGAAGAGGTTAAGGGTTCATGCACACTAGGCAGCAGAAAAAAATGCTGATGGAAAAAAACCAGCATAAACAGCATAAAAACACACATATGGAGCATATTGTACATTTATGCAAATTTGCATTTTAGGTGCATTTATGCAGATTTGCATTTCTAAGCATTTTCCCCCAAAACACTAGAAAAAATGTACACGTATGCATACGTGTTTATGGGTGTTTAGACATGTCAAGCATTTTTACTGCCCGAAAGCTCCTCTCAGAAATGCACGTGATGGGTCTTTTTTTCATCCTGTAAGCTCCCCTACAAATATGCCTGTAAACTCCCAAATGAGTATGGACAAATAGACTGACATAGAGCTACTTCTACGGGCTGAAAGAAAAACGCCAACTGCCTGTATAGGCAGCATTTTTTTATGTCCAGTGAGCATGAAGCCTTAAAAATCTAGAGCCCCAGAGGTCCAGACTATACAACAAGAAGCATAGTATTGGCGAAGTTCATTAAGCTTCAATACTAATGTACCAATGTGAGCCCTGATTCACACCAGTGTGACTTGTCATGCAATTTAACAGTTCAAAATTGCATGACAAGTCACACACCATTGCTGGCAAGGGAACCGTTCAAATCATTGCAACTCAAGTTGCGACTTGCAATGACATCTGGTAAATGAAGTCACGATCTTCAATGAAATTGCTGACCCAAATCGCACTGATCTATAGCCTTGAAATCATACTAAAGCCACACTGGTGTGAACCAGGGCTAAATGTCATTTTCAAATCTCACAGCTAAAAATAAACTGCCATCTTTTAAAACCATAGATCTTCATTCTGGAGTTTTAGCTTTGTAAATTGCGTAAGCATTATAAACTACAGCACAAACAGTGACATATTACAGTGCAAATTCCTATGTGCAAATGGCAAACCTTAAATAAAAATAAAAAAAAAACAAATGATTTTTAAATTGATGACATGAACCGTTTCCAAAGTCCAATATCAACCAATCAGAATGTAGGTAGTGAAAGTATATATATTAATCTCAGTCCCAATTTTATTTCAAAGTGCGCCTGTGCAAACAAATTATAGCGTGCAATAGTGCTCCAAAACAACACAGTGATCCGTTCTCCGCACACCCACTTTGTGTTTTCACTCACCAGATGGTATGGACCTCTTAGCAATACTGCACATGGGTCAGTAAGGCTTAAACCGGTGAGCAGGTACATGTAACTTCCTCTAAGTCTTCACATATGCTTGCGACTCTTAGATAACGCCCTGTGGGAGGGGCAAAACGCGCCAACGTAGATTCCGGTTCCTCAGTGACGTCACATCCGGCGAGCGGTGGAATACACGTCAGGTTGTGAGAGGACCTAGCTAGTTCCTGGAGCGAGCTGACTGCCCTAAAGAGAATATCTAGGATTTGTGATAATGCAATTTTAACTCTGGAACATTGTAGGCGTATTTTCACTTTTTTATTAAAATAAACAAGACGTACTATACTATATGGATTCTCTCTCCTCTATGCACGAGTCACAAGCATATGTGAAGACTTAGAGGAAGTGCCATCTCTCTGCTCACCAGCTTAAGCCTGACTGACCCACATACAATATTGCTAAGGGGTCCATACCATCTTGTGAGTGAAAACACAAAGGGGGTGTGCGGAGCATGAATCACTGTGTTGTTTTGGAACACTATTGCACTTTATAATTTGTTTGCACAGGCGGCTTTGGAAGAAAATTGGGACTGAGATTTATATCACATATGGACTTTCACTAGCGACATGCTTATTGGTTGATATTGGCCTTTGGAAAGGGTTCATGTCATCAATTCAAAAATCATTTGTTTTTTTTTTTTATTTTTATTTAAGGTTTGCTATTTGCAAATAGGATTTTGCACTTTATTATGTCACTGTTGTTTGCGCTGTGATTTATGGTGTAATGTTTGATTTTGTTAATGAACAGCAGCAACAGAAGGAGTGTATAGGCACTAATATTTAGCAGGGGTGGATTGCATTTAGATTTATTAGTAAGCAAGTTTCTGAATTCTATTCACATCCTAAAACCATAATAAAGTTATAGAACATGCTTCAGTACAGATGTGAAATGCACACATTGAGGTTGATTTTCAGAATAAATTAAACAATAGCAAGGATAAACCATAAGGGTATAAATGGACAGCATGCCTGCATATGTGAGTAGCTCACTGATACTTTTTGCAAGTTAAATTTTTTTACAGTTTTCTTCGATAGAAGAGCACACTTGATGTGCTTTTATTTTTATGTGGCATGCACATCTATAATTGCTAACAGCGCTTCTAAGGAACGTTACAATTTTATTTTGGACACGGCACAGTTTAACTGGTGTACATTGGAACACTAGGGCACACATTTAATAGCAATCCACCCTTGTTAATAAATTCCATGCATATTCACTATAGTGTGTATGCAAATGTTCACAGCATGATAAACAAATGATATCCATGAGCAAAGATTTTACTCATAGTACATGTGTGTGTGTATATATAATGTGTGTGTACAGTATATATATATATATTTATAAATTTATAAAATTTATATAGTCAAAGACCTTCAACCGAGACAGACATGGAAGATATAAAGACTCCACAAGACTCACAAAATGACACAGACCTGAGGTGTGCCCTGGTCAGCTGGTTGGTATGCCAAAAAAGGGGGCAAAAATACCAGGATAGGGAAGTAATGTTTTATTGGACATGTGACATCTGTTGAGCAAGCTTGGTGAAGGCTTGTGACATTCCAATCTGAGGGTTTGGAATGTACCAGCCAAAGTAGGCTGACTTCTACCTGCCCAACCTCCTGATGACGTGGTCCGGTACCCCGTGCTGAGAGGCGGCTGACGCTGCTCCGATACGAAAAAGTGCCCAGAAACCAGCTGAGGTCGAGGCCTAGGTTAAACTGGAGGATACGAACACGTCTGATGAACAGGCTAGCACTCAGGGGCCTAGTAGGAAAAGGCAACAATGGGCTGGCTAGGCAAGTGTGATAATAACTGGTCAAGGAGCGCTACTGGGCACCAATCGTTGTGGGTCTGGAAGAACTTGATGTCGACCCCGGTGCCAGACTATTGGGTCTTGGAGATGGCTGGGTGTAGTACGAAATGGTCTTGGAGGTCTTGGAGGTGGGCCAGGTGGCACCTGTGTAGACCTGGCAGCCGGGGCCACTGTAGGTAAACTTGCCATGCTGTAGGAACCCGTAGAAGGCCAGGGAGATAGCCGCTTGGATGACCAGACTGGGCAGTAACCCGAAGGGGGACCGTGACAGGATAGTCGATATATCCTGGAACGTGGCATTTGACCTGGGCAAGCATTTGCTACTGCCTATTGGCTGATGTTTCTGGATGCCACGTAGGATGGCTTTGACCACGTGGGTCATAAACCAGGAAGGCTTTTTGGGGTCCTGTAGGGACAGGAAATGTTGGATGCCAGGCAAGTTCAGCCTGATAGTGTTGTGGGATAGTGTCAGCTGCATGTGACAGTATGATATGAAGGACAGGACGTGCCTGATGTCGCTTGTCCCCGACACGGTAGGTGTTCCAGGTGGTATGGTAGGCCTTTAGTGTGTTGCGAGACGGTGACCGGTTTATAAGTTGGGTTGCGTTGTGAAGGTGGTCCTTCAGCCCATTGTCAGCTGCAACTAAGGTGGGATAGAAGTGGTCAGGTCGGCTCTGGGATTCGGTAGCAAAACAACGTGAATATAAGGCGGGTCAGTGCATCCGCTGCAAGATTGCATTGCCAGGAATGTAGGTACAATGCACATTGAGTTTGTAGTGAAGGGATATCTGCACCAGCCTGCGTAGGAAGGACATGATGGCCAGGGACTTGATCCTGCCTTTGTTGAAAATTTCAGCCGTGGCCAGGTTGTCTATGGAGGAGACCACGGTCTGCCCTACCAGGTGTGGCCCAGACCTGAGCTGCTGCAATGATGGGGTAGAGTTTGAATAAGGAGGACGTCTGGCTAAACCTGGGTACAAAGAAAACCTCTTGCGGACATGGACCTGCGAACCAATGAAGGCCAAAAATTGCAGCAAAGCCTGTGGAGGCTGCTGCATCTGTCATTATGTGAGGTGACAAAGCTGATGCCACTGGGATAAACATGAATATATCATTCCAGTTTTCCAGGAACTCGTCCCACATAGCCAGATCAGTGGATGCTGCTTAGCCCAATCTGAGGTTTGGTCAGGGTCCTGTGTCTGATAGGAAACCAGAAGGCGTGAGACGAAGGAAAGCCCCTGAGGAATAATCCTCATTGCGAAAAAGGTGATGGACTGAGCCGGACTCTCCACTTTATGCCCTGCGATGGGCACATTCAGGATGCCAAATGCTGCCCTTATTTATCCAAATCTGAGGGGGACTTGCCCGGCCATTCGGTCAGTAGGAAGTCATCAAGGTAGTGGATGACTTTCTGGCACTGCGTTTGGTGGGACAAAATCCAGGTGAGAGATTGTGCGAACGTGTCGACAGCGTATGGACTGCCCTTCGAGCCGAAGTTTGGTGGCGAGGTAGTATGAGCCTTTCCACTTAATGCCATGCCATAGCCACAAGGATGGCTTAATAGGCAATAGTTTGAAGGTGTCTGAAATGTCCACCTTGGACAGCCGTGTGCCCGGCAGGAGCAGGAGGTAATGGCTGTACGTGAGCCCGCAAAGTGGCTGTAGGGGAGTCCTGTGTCCATGATGCCCCAATTGGTGCTGACTTGGAACTGAAAGAGTTTGGCTGCTACTTTAGCTGTAAGTAACTGATGGTAGTCGTAGGAAGTGAAGCCTCCAACCCCTCAGAGACTAATCGCTGCCGTGCTCTGAACCCTCGGGAGGTGTTGGAGGGGTGAAGGTGAGATCTTCATTGTCGGCCTGTGACATAGACGGATCAAGCTGAACTTGGCTGACCTCAGAGAGAAAAGACAGACATGCAAATGAGTGGCCGTGAACGTGTGCCACTGGTAGATGATGAGTGTTCATAAACGTGCCACTGGTGGACGAGTTGCAATAATGTGCAATAAAGCAGAGAAATTGGAGCGAGTGTGGGGAGGAACCATCAGCCATGCTAGTCATGTGTCATTGTAAAATGACAACAAAACGTGCCTACTCGTGTTGGAACTGCGAACCAGAGCATTGCATGAGTAGCAAGTGTGTGCAAACGTACAAACGAGTAGTATGAGTAGTGACCGGATGCTTGTGGCAGTTGTCTGAAGGGGGAGGCTGAGCTGTGAAGCTTGTGATGTATGTGTAAGCCAGGATGTGTCGAATAGTGCCAAGGATTCGAAGCGTTGTGTTGCATATGCGACCGGGACTCAAATCGGGCTGACGTTGAGTGTGTGTGTTTAAAAATCAGAGTCAGAGAAAGCAAGAACAGAAGAGAAGAGTGGGCGCATGCCACGACAGATAATAAAGTTGTGAAAGATAGAGAGAGAGTGACAGACGTAGTGAACAAAATCAATGCATTCCGGTAAATGGTGAGGAGTGGAAGTTTGGAAAACTCAAGGGTGCGGAGCAACCGAGATTAGCCAGGAGGTGATTGGCCAGATAATCAATAGCTCGGGTGCCTGGTCTGTGTCATGCATGGACCTGTGAAACCAGAGCCCCAGGGTGTACTGGGGTGAGAAGCTGAAGCCCGGCTGTGGCCTAAGTAGGAATGTTGCAATCTGTAGTAGGTGATGTATGGTTGGATTGCTAACGCCTGCACTGTACGCAAGCAAGCTGTTTAGAAAATGTGTCTGCATAGTTTGAAGGCGATGCCCATTCAGAAAATAGAGAGAAAGAAAGTGTGACAGTAGCTAAATGCCAGACAAGCAGCCCAATTTGTGTGTGTGTAATGGTCAGTGTAGTTGTCAGTGTAGGAATCAGGTGGCTTAGTGTAGTGGTCAGATAATTAAGTGCAGCAATCAGGTAGGTCAGTGTAGTGGTCTGTGTAGGTATCAGGTAGGTCAGTGTAGGAATCAGGTAGGTTAGTGTTTTTTTTCAGGTAGTTTAATACAGTGGTCAGTGTAGGAATCGGGTAGGTTAGTGTAGTGGTCAGGTAGGTCATTGTAGTGGTCAGGTATTTCAGTGCAGGAATCAGGAAGGTCAGTGTAGTGGTCAGGTAGATGAGTGTATGTCCAGTTTTTACTCCAGATCCCTTAGGTCATTTGTATTCCTTTTGTAGTATAAAGTAAAGGGTTTTATATACAACTTTAGTGCTTTAGATATAAAAAGCATTTGTTTCATGTATCTTAGCTCAACATTGTAAGAACAATTACACTCTGTGAATCTAAGTGGCCGCTTGCAGCTGCAATGTTGGGCTACCATACATGAAACAAACGTTTAAATAGGTAAGGGGCGCGGCCACCCAGCAACGCCACATGGTGGCACCATCCCTTGTGACGTCAATGACCGGTGCATGATGGGGGGTGTCCCTGAATGGCAGTTTGGAAATGTGGTCACCCTAGTTTGTGAGCTGCGGCAGTTAAAGGTTACAGAGCAGGAGGTGTAGGTGTTAATGCAGCAGATCGACAAATGGACATAATTATATTGTATTTAAATTCAGTTTAGTCCCAGACATGCAAGATACACAAGACAGGTTTAATTTCCTTTTAGAACGTAAAACATATATTTAACATTATTATTACTTTTAAAAAAAAGCAGGTATACATAACACACCAATTCAATAATCCAAACCTTCTTCTAGTTTTGAAAAGGCCTTTTTTTTACTTATTTTTCAGTACCAGCAACTTCTGCAGTACTTTACACTGTACGCTGAGCCGTTTACTTCAGTCTCTGTTTCAAAGCTGCTTATAATGCAGTGACTTTTCTGCAATCATACAAACATTGTTTATTACTGTGTTTTTCTGCCCCCATCCTCTGTAAGCTCCCGAACCTCTCCTTTTCCCCTTCACTTCTGTTTGGAACAAGTAGGTCGCATTCATTGTGGTCATGTGCACACTCAAATCCCATAGTCCACAGTTCCTAGTTCATCTCAGGAGTGAGTAACCCTGGCCATACATGATTATTTTTTTTTTTTGTTCAGCCAGCGGGCTGAATGACAAAAAAAAAAAAAAATCCAATTCCCCCAGCAACGCTTTCGAGGGGGATGGGGGGAATCCTTCCCACTGTTGTATTGTATTCTGACAGCAGGGAGACTTCCCTGCCATCAGAACACAACAAGCAGTATTGCTGGCTGCACATGACAGCACTGATCATTCGGGGGAAAACAGACAGGCTGGTTGTACAGAAGTCAATTGATAGATGGGGAAAACCAGGCAGGCTGGTTGTACAGAAGTCAATCAATGGTCAGGAAAAACCACACAGGCTGGTTGTGCAGAAGTCAATCGATAGATGGGAAAAAAACAGACAGGCTGGTTACAGTGTTACATAGTTGATAAGCTTGAATAAAGACAACGGTTCATCCAGTTAAACCTGTGTAGGTGTGTGTAGAAAAATAATTTCCCATATCCCCGTATATTGTTTTCGCTAATGCCGCGTACACACGATCGGACTTTCCGGCATACTTGGTCCGGCAGAACAGAGTCCGTCGGACAATTCGATCTTGTGTGGGCTCCATCGGACTTTGTTTTCTCAAAAGTTTGACGGACTTAGATTTGAAACATGTTTCAAATCTGTCCGACGGACTCTTCTTTCTAGCGGACAAACCGGTCATCTGTGTGCTAGTCCGACGAACTCAAACTGACGCATGCTCTGAAGCAATTACAAGACGGAAGCAGTCGGTCTGGTAAAACTAGCCTTCGTATTGAAGCTAGCACATTCCTCTTCTGTGATCTTTTAATACAGCACATTTTTTTTTCTTTATAATGCATAAGAAGGAAGTCTCCAGAAATAAAGTAGCAAATTTGTTTTTGGACTCATCTTTATTTTTTACAGATTTCCACAATATAGATTTTACAATGTGTGCTAAATTATCCAAAATGGTTTTTTTTTTTTTTTTTTTGGATTTTGAGTTTCAAGTTACCACAATAACCTTAATAATTTTTATTGTTTTAATGAATCTTAATGAGATTGGTGTCCCTTGTTAATTAGACATAGGGGGGTTATTTTAAAAAGGCAAAATCATTTTTCACTACAAGTGCAAATTGTACTTGGAATTTCCCTGAAAGAGCATTCGCTGTGGATCCGAGGGGCACATGCAAGGAAGCCCCCAACAACAAAAAATACTCTTGCACATGATTGTATGATAAAACCAGCAGAGCTTCCCCTCATTTCAGATCTTCCCCTCAGATTTACAGCGACTGCACTTCCAACAAGTGCACTTGCAGTGCAATTTATCAAGTGCACTTTGCAATAGCACTTTGCACTTGAATTGCAAAATGATTTAGCCTTTTGTAAATAACCCACATATAGTCTTTTTGACCTGTACCTGCCTACTAACAAACCAAATGTCCTTTTTGAATTAAAACACATAGTCAATAATGTAAGGTAACAAAAATATCCATTTATTTGGGTCAAAACAGAAATGAGGAAGGCAACACTGGAGACACTTTTGGAATGTGCGAAGCCTTTTGTCCCCCAGGACACACATCAAGTTAGAGGACAATAAATTTGGTATCTTGCGCCTAGGGAGCACAGTCAGAAGTCAGACCAGACAGAAGCCAGCCAATCACTTTCAAGTCTTCCGTGGAGCCTTCCCTGCACGCTGCCCTGCAGCCTTCCCTCCACGCTTCGCTGCAGCCTTCCTTGGAGCCTGTGCCTCTGGTGGTGTACTTGGGGCAGGAGGAGGAGGAGTAGCAGGAGGAGTGGCTTCATCTGCTATATATGATTTTGCAGTAAGCTCCCCTCTCAAGCCCTTCTGATAGGCTTGAAAAATCAGACCCTCACAGAGGAGGCGTTGCCCCTTTTCGAGTTCCATCAATCTGGTGGCCATATAGGTTCCATACACCTCTTCCGCATTGGGTGGTGTGCTGAGGATTTGGCTGGCTTCGCGAATGAGGGCTAGTGATTCCTCCTCAGTTCGGGTCATCTTTCTTGCCCTTTTGGTGGTAATGTGAAGGGGAGGCACCTGACACTGGGCTTCTACTGGGCCCAGCCATGGCCTCATCCTCTCCCCCACTGGGCAAGGCCTCCTCCTCTATACCTCTGGGCACAGACTGCTCCTGGCTGAGCTCATCCTGGGTAAAAAAAAAAAGGGAATTACAAAAGGTGTTTGCAATTTTTGCTTACGCAATCACACACAATTTTCAGCTCATGATTGGCAAATATAATTCTAAACAAATATTTTAAGGCTATCATTTTGACCCCACCATTATTCTAGCTGTTCACCAATATTTGAAGTCTATTTTTGCGCACTACTGTCTAGTGATATGTTTACATATTAATAATTATGATGAAGTAATTTTTGGTGAAGCACTTAAAACATTTAGAGGTTTACATCATTAATAGTTACACAATCCCAAATTCACCAAAAAAGTATACCTGGCTGAAGCTGGGCGCATCCACTTCATCAAGGATGAAAGGGCCCAGTTCTTCTTGGGACTCCTCAGCTGGGGTGGAGGGAAGGGTGGAGGTGGAGGGAAGGCTGGAGGGAAGGGTGGAGGTGGAGGGAAGGGTGGAGGGAAGGGTGGAGGTGGAGGGTAGGCTGGAGGGAAGGCTGGAGGGAAGGCTCGAAAGTAATTGCCTTGCTTCTGTCTGGTCATCCAGAAATCACATTTTTTGGTAGTACCACAGCTTGGGGACATACACCTGGTCTGCTGCTGCTCCGGATCTGCGCGACTCCTGGATCTTCCTGTGTTCCCGCCTATACATGTTGCGCAAGATACCAATTTTAGTGTCCACAAACTTAAGGTCTGCCTGGGGGACTCGAGTCTTCACAAATTCCAAAAGTGTGCCCAGTGTTGCCTTCCTTGCCTCTCTATTGGAATATAATGGGTGCTTGACCTCCCACAGGTTTTTTTCTTCATACAAATCAATAAAACGTGCCAAAAAATCTTGATCCTTAAAAGGATTCATTTTTGCTGAAAGACAAGACACAAGATAAAAACTTTAATGTCAGTCAGAACTCCCAGTATTATATTTGGCTCAATCTAGGGTACACACACACACACACACACACACACCAAACACATTCACCAAACACACACCCACGTTTAATCTTACCTTCGTTTCTGACACTCGCTACTTCCGCTCGGACATACATAGGCCAGCGTAATAGCTTTATATACACTGCGAATGTGTCATGCTACGCCTGCGTCGCCCGCCCCTGACGTTCTTTAGTACGATTTGTCCCCGCCCCTTCACTCTTCGTTGTGCAGTGGGAGTATACAGAGAAAGATGGCGGAGAGATTTTCTGGAACTAGAGCGGAGGAAAGCCCGGAGCCACAACCATCCAGATCCAAGAGGAGATGTAAGGCCACCAACATGGCCTTTGAAGAGATGGTGGAGATGGTGTCCATATTGAGAAGGGAGGACCACGATGGCAAAAAAGGACCGTACACCCGACCCAATATGCGGAAGGACAAAATAATGTCCTCAGTTGTCACCGCTCTTGAACATAAATTTGTCACTAAACGGGCTAAAGAACAATTGAGGAAGCGGTGGTCTGACCTCAAAAGTAGGGAGCCTGAACAATATTGGCGAATACTTGTTGTGTGTTCCGAATTAGATACTTAACTTGCTTGCTGATTCATATGCTTTTCGTTTATACAGCATCGTTCGTAAAGACCGTTCTTTATATAAAACATGATACTTAGAAAATGACTTTTTTTTTCACCAAATACGATGATACA
Source organism: Aquarana catesbeiana (assembly GCF_042186555.1). Taxonomy (NCBI): domain Eukaryota; kingdom Metazoa; phylum Chordata; class Amphibia; order Anura; family Ranidae; genus Aquarana; species Aquarana catesbeiana. Next base: position 684,612,334 of record NC_133324.1, read on the forward strand.
GGGTTTGGACATACATTTAGGTCTTGATAATTTGTCGTATTCCAAAAATGTGGTGATGTTGTGTAGATGTGTTGGAAAATATAATGCTTCTTCAAAAATGATTCAGTGTAATGTAAGGACAGGACACAGCAGCTGTTTCCACATCTGGACTCACGAGCACTAGTGTACTATTTGACACCCGAGAAAATGTTTGTGGGTAATACTCATAGGGGCTCCAGGGGATACTTGAGGTCTCTGCATCTGTGAAACTTGCATGAAAATGTGTATTGTTTGGCATTTTTGGGCAGAGTGAATGTAGATCCCATCTTCAAAAGTTTTGTTGGAAAAAAAATGACAATTGTCCACAACTTCTAACGAACATTTCATATTCCTTTTTCAAGACTGAAATATCACTGTGTTTTAACTATACCTTTTGTCTAATAATTCTCATAGGGTAGAAAAGACTCAGACAACAGTCCAAGGATCCCAGGACCCCCCAAGTCACCAGCCTGAAGCTGAAATTAGCCCAAGCCCCAGCCCAAGACCACACACACCCGACAAGCTGGAGGAAGGAGAGGTGGAGGAAGTGTGCAATATTTGCACCCCACCAAGTGAGTGACTGACACCCCAGCTTAAGTTAATCTATTTAGGCGTGCATATTTTACAAAATTTTTTTTCCACAAATTTTAGGTGATGTTCTGGTTGTGAAAGGCCAAGCAGCAGAGCCATTTAGCACAGACAGTGCACAAAGACTCATTGGCCAGATAATGGTGTGGAATGGCCAAATTGATCGAATGCGTGACCAAACTAACAGCATGAGAAATCGGCTGGACAGCATGCAACAGAAAATGAAGAACATGATTGATGTTTTGGGCAGAATCTAATAAATTTTTGCCTAAAAACATCAATCATGTTCTTCATTTCATTTTCAAGTTTTATTTTTCTAAAATGTTTTAACTTGCTAAATACTAATGTCAAAATTTTGCAGATGCACACGGTGTCTCATCATGTGCTATCTTCCATCGGGGATATCAATGTACTTGTTTTGTGTTTGCAACCCCTTCATCAGAATAATGTTAGTTTGTGAGAGGAACAAAGGGATTGCACACACAAAACACGGCCATTGCTCCCTCATGATGGAAGATAGCACATGTTGACTTGAACCTTTTTTCAGTGGAAATTGTGAGCAGCTGCTATTTTTTTTGTTTTACATGGGTGACATCACCAGCACTGTTATTAACATGTTGAACTTGAACATGTAAGTTCCTTTTATTTTTTGGTCTTATTATGGTTTTTAAAACCCTGTTGTGAAGCACAATTTTTTGAAAAATGTATATTTTCGATAAATATGCCGAAACTAAAAAAATTGCAAAAAAAAAAAAATATAAAAACAGGTTCAAACAAAATGCAACTTTCAATGTGCACACAGTAAAATGTTTTTACTACTACAATGTGTATGGCTTCTTATTTATCAATAACATTTTTTAGTTTAACCACCTCAATACTGTGCATTTTCGCACCCTTCCTGCCCAAGCCATTTTTCAGCTTTCAGCGCTGTCGCAATTTGAATGACAATTTCGCGGTCATACAACACTCGACCCAAATGAAATTGTTATCATTTTTTTCCCACAAATAGAGCTTTCTTTTAGTGGTATTTGATCACCTCTGCGGTTTTTATTTTTTGCGCTATAAACAAAAGAAGAGTGACAAGTTTTAAAAAAAACACAATAATTTTTACCTTTTGCGATAATAAATATCCAATTTTTTTTTCTTTAAAACAAATGTTTTCTCAGTTTAGGCCGATATGTATTCTTGTACATATTTTTGGTAAAAAAAAAATAGCAATAAGCGTATATAGATTGGTTTTGCGCAAAAGTTATAGTGTCTACAAAATAGGGGATAGTTTTATAACATTTTTATATTTTTTTTATTTTTTTACTAGTAATGGCGGCGATCTGCGATTTTTATTGTGACTGCGATATTGCGGCGGACATATCGGACACTTTTGACACATATTTGGGACCATTCACATTTATACAGCGATCCGTGCTATAAAAATGCATTGATTACTGTATAAATGTGACAGGCAGTGAAGGGGTTAACACTGGGTGGTGATGGAGGGGTTAACTGTGTTGCTAGGGGAGTGATTCTAACTGTAGGGGGCGGGGACTCACTAGGGGAGGAGACCGATCGGTGTTCCCCTGTACTGGGAACACACCATCGGTCTCCTCTCCTCTGACAGGACCGTGGATCTGTGTGTTTACACACACAGATCCACGGTCCTGCTGTGTTACCGGTAATCGCGGGTGCCCGGCGGACATTGCCGCCCCCCGGGCACGCGCACCGGGTGCTTAGTGATGGTGGTGGCCTAAGAAAGCGAGGACGTCCGCCCGCAACAAGAGACGGCCAGCGGTCGGCAGGCGGTTAATTGTGTGGTTACAGTGACAAAGGGCCTTATTAACTAAAGGGAAATGCACTTGCCACTACAAGTGCACTAGGAGACAGACAAAACAGAATGCAAACGGGAATCAAAACAAGAGATTGTTGGCCAAAAGTTTTTATTTTTTTGCTAGAAAAAATTAAAGATCTTGAGGCATTGCAATGGCCCCCTGACCATTAAAATAATTGACATATCTGTCACCCACTTCATGTGCGGTTTGGGGGGCCAAGCCAATACGGCCACTTTCCAGGCCTGTGAGTGGTACATCAACACCAAGTCCGGCCTCAGGCCCAACAGAAGATACATATGTTAAAGAATGTTTTCTCAAAAAATTGTGCAGAATGCAGCAAGCAAAGATCACATGATTTATTTTGTATTCAGCTAGATTGATTGCAGAGAGGAACAAACAGAACCGGCTGGCCAGAATACCAAAGGCATTCTCCACAACTCTTCTTGCTCTGGCCAGCTGGTAATTAAATACCCTGCTCTCAGGGGTGAGTGTCCTTTGGGGGAACGGCCTCATCAAGTGCTCGCCGAGAGCAAACGCTTCATCAGCGATAAAAACTGAGGGGAGTCCATCCACATTCTGGTCACCAGGTGGCAATCCCAGGCCACCAGTCTGGAGATGCTGGCACAGTTCGGTCTGTGCAAAAACTCCTCCGTCAGACATCCGGCCTTTCTTCCCCACACCCACGAACATAAATTCCAATTGTGCCGAGACTACCGCCATCAAAACTACACTATGGAACACCTTATAGTTGTAGAAATAAGACCCCGAATGGGGTGGTGGCACAATGCGGACATGCTTCCCATCGATCGCCCCGACACAGTTGGGAAAGTCCCAACGGTCAGCGAACTGGGAGGCCACAGTCTGCCATTCCTGTGTGTTTGAAGGAAACTGTGGAGTCAAACAAGAAAAAAATATATAAGTACTTTTAAACATAACTTGAATATCAGATTACACAAAAACATTATTGAACAACAGCAGTTGAACATTATTAATATGTGTTATTTAAAAAAAAAAAAAAAAAGGGCCACTTATAACATTACTCACCCCCTCTGATGGACCATTGATCAATTTGTATGTGGGGTGAGGGGTACTAATTGGGGCCAAGAACACACCTGACAGTTGCAAACATTTGAGGGGTGGGGGAGGGGTACTAATTGGGGCCAAGAACACACCTGACAGTTGCAAACATTTGAGGGGGTGGGGGAGGGGTACTAATTGGGGCCAAGAACACACATGACAGTTGCAAACATTTGAGGGGGTGTGGGAGGGGTACTAATTGGGGTCAAGAACACACCTGATAGTTGCAAACATTTGAGGGGGTGGGGGAAGGTAAAACAGTACAATGGAGATGACAATATACATTGTTCAAAGGACTATAGGCTAGAGGTATAAATGGACCCAGGATTGCATGGTGGGGAGGTTATTGAAGGGAAATATGCATGTAGGCCCAAAAATTATTAAAGTAAAAAAACAGCCATGCCTGAAGATAAAGGGGACATTCCCAGCATATTCCAAGCATGGTAATTAGGTAACGAGGACATTTAGACAATACATTAGCAAACATTAAATATATATCATGTAATTTTAAAGGATAAAACTTACCTTCATATAGTCCTTCTGCAGGACCTGAATGATGGCAGAACAGGTCTCTGGGATTATGATCCCCAGAGCCTGGGGGGAGATGCCTGTCGAGAACTTCAAGTCCTGAAGACTTCTCCCAGTCGCCAAGTAACGTAAAGTGGCAACTAGCCTCTGCTCCGCAGTGATGGCTTGCCTCATGCAGGTATCCTGCCTGCTGATATAGGGGGTCAGCATAGCCAGCAGACGTTCAAAAACGGGGTCTGTCATTCTGAGAAAATTCCTGAAATCCTCAGGATTATTCTCACAGATCTCGCGGAGCAAAGGCATGTGCGAGAATTGGTCACGCTGGCACAACCAATTCTTCGTCCACGAACTCCTCCTCGCCCTGTTCATGGACTGGACTCGGGTCAAAGTATTAATACCAACACCAAGTCCCCACGCAGCACGAACTCGAGAACGAGTACGTCCACACAACATGGCTTCAAAACGGTCGGCTGGTCAAACAAACAAACTTAGAACAAAGGCACTGAAGAACAGCAAGGCCTATGAAGAGCGACCTGAAAATCAGGAACGAGCGGACCAGAACGGCCTGCTAAGCAGGTTACGAACTGACCAACATGCACTGAAAAGCAGATACAAACCTCACAAGCACAAACTGAACCGCAGAAAACTATCAAAATAAGCTGAAGTGTGAAAAGCGCGAATCGTCTCTAACCAAACTTCTACTAACACGAGATAAACACGAGATTAGCAGAAGGAGCCCAAAGGGTGGCGTAGTGGGGCTTGAACTTCCCTTTTCTAGTCCCGTCGTACGTGCTGTACGTCACCGCGTTCAAAACCATCGGACTTTTGGAGTGATCGTGTGTGTCCAAGTCCGTCCGTTTTTAAGTCCGACGCACCCAGCGTACAAAGTCCGTCGAAAAGATCGCCGGACCAAGTATGCCGGAAAGTCCGACCGTGTGTACGCTGCATTAGATGCAGATCCAAGAGTCTTTTTAAAACTACCCATACTGCCTGCCGACACCACCAATTGTGGAAGAGGGTTGCACATCCTTATCGGCCTGACAATGAAAAACCACCTACGCAGCTCAAGGTTAAACCGCTTCTCTTCCAGTCTTATTGTGTGGTCCAGTTCCAGTGTCTTCCAAAATTCATACTTACGCTGGGATCACCATTGAGATATTTGTATATCGCTATCAAATCTCCTCTCAAGCGTCTCTTCTCCAGGGAGAATAAATTTAGTTCCTGTAGTCATTTCTCATAATTGAGATCCTCCAGTCCCCATATTAGTTTAGTTGCCCTTCTCTGGACTCTCTCCAGTTCCAGCACTTCCTTTCTAAGGATTGGTGACCAGAAATGGACGCAATACTCCAAATGGGGCCGAACCAGAGTTTATAAAGAATAATCACTTAATATCTGGAGTAAATTCCCTTTTTAATGCATGCTAATATTCTGCTGGCTTTGATAGCCACAGCTTAACACTGCATGTTATTGCTCAGTCTGTCATCTACTAGGACCCCTAGATACTTCTCCATCCTGGAAGCCCCTAGGTAGGGGTTTTCCCCCCTAATGAGTAACTTGCGTTTATATTTTTACCCCCCAAAGTGCATTACCTTACATTTATCAATGTTAAACTTCATTTGCCATTCAGTAGCCCGCTCCATTAATGTATTCAGATCCTCTTGTAAAGTTTCTATATCCAGCTGTGTTGTTATTGCCCTACATATTTTTGTGTCGTCATCAACCACTGAGATCGAGCTACTTATCCCACCCTCTATATCATTCTATAAATAAATTCAAGAGAATTGGTCCCAGGACAGAGCCTTGGGGTACCCCACTAACCACTCTATAAAGGAAAGGTTAGTGGGACTTTAATTGAAGCATGTGCAGCCACATGTCTCCATCCCTATAGCAGGAAATAGAAGGGGGAGGTTTGGGACTTCGTATGAGGCAAGTGACAGACAATTGAATAAAAAATAAACATTTTTATTGTCATAAATTGTAAACATGGCACATTGCAATAAATACATGTAAAATGACTGCTGGTTGGAATGGATAGGTGACAGTGACAAAAGGAGGGCGCCACCATCCCTGAGTAGCATATACAGTCAAGGAGGTTATTTAGTGGGATTTTGTGGGCGCCAGGCAAGCAAATTTAAACAACCATCAAGATAAAAAGTATAAATGACATTTTATTGAACATGAACAAAGTTTAAAAAGTTATTATGCTGGCTACACATAATCTAGAACAAACAGCGATACATATCAATATGAAAAATGGGGGGTCACTCAGCACTATAGTCCCGACATGTTTCACCCGTTGGGGCTTCCTCAGGGGATATGTGTTGAGGGACCAAGCTGGATATTTCACTGCATAGAATAAAATACAATTAGAAGCCATTCAGATATTAACCAAGAATATATAATTAAAAAGAAAAAAAAGGAAGAAAAAGAAAAATGTTAGCAACTGTCCAAAGCTAAATTGTTGAACTACCGACTATTGAATAGTTACCTGCTGTAAAGATGAAACCAGACGTAAGAAAATGGACGTTGCACTGTATTGGGGGAAGTTGGCCTGGATGGGCTCAGGTGAGGGCCATGGGACCAAAGTCTGCCATGTAAGAAAATAATGTGAGTGGAATGGTGATAAATTGGTTGACGGGTGCATGGGTCAGGGAGCGGAATGGGGGGAAAAAAAGGAGGGGGGAGGGAGGAAAAGAGATGGGGGGAAGAAAAAAGGGAGGAAAGGGTATGAAGGAGAAGGGAAGGAAGGGGAAGGGGTGAGAGGAGATAAGAGGAAAAGAACCGGAGGGAAAAGAAATGAAAAAGGAATAGGGTGTGGATAGTAAGAAAGGGGAACAAACCAAGGGGAGGGGGGGGGTGGGGGGGGACCGAAAATGGACAAGGGGGGAAAGATAGAGTGGGAAGTGAAGTGTGAAAACAACCAGAGGGTGGTACAGGGTGTAAAAAAGGGTGAGGTGGGGAGGTGAGATTAAATGGGACAACAGAAAAAATACTTAAACAGGACAGATTAGGTCTAGGAAAAAGCAAGGGCTGCCAGATGAGAATGTTTGTCTAATTAAAAAAGATAAGGGCCATAATGAATATCTACATTGATTGATCCTGAATATGGGAGAGTATATATGAAAAGCAAGCACTGCTATCATGTGGTTAATTTGAAAAGAAATAAATTTGGCAACTATTATTAAATATGTTGGTCATCCATACAGGAGAAGACCATAGTCCTGTATACAAATTGTTTGGACCCACTTTCAAAGGAAAAAGTGGGAGAAAAATTTCCTCTAAGAGACGGTACCAGGTGCTTATATTGAATCAATAATTAGCATAAGCCAGCAGTGCTTAGTGGGGAACAACAGGTTAAGTATGGAGCAGGGCAGTAACAGACAAAGTTTTGTTAGGAAAGGTAGCAACAGAGGAATGAATGAGAAGTACCTTGTGCAAGAAAGTGCACCAGAGTGGCAGCCCGTCCGTCAGCTAAATGCAGCATAGTGAGAGAGGTTTAAATGTGTGTAAGTGACGGTCACATGTCCGCCGACATCCAATAGATCGGGGGGAAATTAAAGATCGGCACAGGAACAGGTGAGAATGAGGGTAAAAGACTACATTACCCATAAACCAACATGAGCTGTGTGGGGCGAAGGAGGGGTGGGCGCTCGAGCAGCTGACATAGCCCATTTAGTGGGCGCGCCTCTGTCCTCTATCTGTAGTAACACCCACATTGGCATTGCATGATGTAAATCACGCCAGGGGTTTGGCAAGTCACTTTGTGTTTAATGGAGTGGGTTGTGCCATTTGGAAGGAGTGTAACTGTACTGTTACTGATAAAGCTACATACGTCACAGCTACCACAAGCGAAGGTTCCTGTCAAAGCAGGAGCTATGGTAGATGTTGGGTTATGGTGGCTATGAACTACCCCATCTTTTATAGATTTAGCTCTCTTAAAAGTAATAACTGGGTATGATTTAATATACTTTTTGAATATAGAGTCTGTTGAAAGTAAGGGCCAAAACTTCTTTAGGATTGTACGAACTTGTTGATGTTGCCTACAGTATGGAGTGATGATTCTAATACATTCATTAGCTTCCCTGTTTCGATTGGAATAAATCAGATAATTTCTATTTTGTTAAAAGCTTTTTTTAGGCAACTATGGCCATATCCTCTATTCTGTAGTCTGGAATAAAGGTTACGGGCTTCCCTGCGGAAGTCTTCATCATTAGAGCAGTTCCTTTGTATGTGGGGTATTGGCTATATGGTATACTTCTCTTTAATGGAACAGGGTGGGAACTCTTGGCGTGTAAGATGGTATTGGCCGCTGATGGTTTACGAAAGAGAGAAGTGCCCAAAGAGCCATCACTATTTAGGAAAATGAATAATGTAAAATGACAAACCATACATACATACATATATATATATATTGAAGCAGCACATTACGGTTAGCAATCTGTGAAATAGTGAATGCTCCATGTTGTGGAGTGGTAGGCAATATCAAGAATGGTTTAACATGACTAGTCTAGACAGTGATAATGTATTAAAAAAAAAAAACACTCTAGACCATTCTGAGTATACGTTATTTATCACAACCCTTTGGACACGCCTCTGTAGCCAGTTTTCTATCCAAGAACAAACCTTATGGTCCATGCCTACAGACCTCAACTTGAAGATTAAGTGTTTGTGGGGGACTGCATCAAATGCTTTTGCAAAATCCAGATACACCACATCCACCGGCCTACCTTTCACCTGGTACCAATTCAGTCAGTATGCTGTCCCATGAAGATTAGGAATAGCGATCTGGCTGTAACCTGACTGAGTTCTGTAAGGACTCTCGAGTGTAAGCCGCCTGGTCCTGGTGATTTATTTATTTTAAGCTTCTCTAATCCTTTCTGGACTCTGGCTTCTGTTAGCCAAATGGGTAGGACCTGTGGAGTGTTGCTAACAATACCGTCAGTAGTGTATTTAGGCTTTGTGCTACCCAAGGCCTGACTAAACTCATGTACCCCCTAATTTAAATATGATCCATCCCTTCCTGGCAAGGCCACACCCCTTGTTGTTTAAGACTCGCCCTGAAATTTTGGGGACACTAGTTCTGAGGGCCGGGGGGGGGGGGGGCAATGGATTCCCTTAATTTGCATAGATTTCCTCTCACTTTCTGTTTGGCTATGGAGCAGGAAGTGAAGGGCTATCTCTGCAATGGGACAGGGATGGTAAAAAATAAACTGACAGGTGCTATAAGCCTCCATTACTCTATGCAAAATGAAAAAAAAAAGTGTTGCCTATAGTTCTACTTTAACCACTTGCCTACAGGGCACTTTCACCCCCTTCCTGCCCAGATCAATTTTCAGCTTTCAGCGCTCTCACACTTTGAATGACAATTACTCAGTCATGCAACACTGTACCCAAATGAAATTAGAGTCCTTTTTTTCCACACAAATAGAGCTTTCTTTTGGTGGTATTTAATCACTAGTGGGTTTTTTATTTTTTGTGCTATAAATAAAAAAAGACTGAAAATCTGGTGAAAAAATGCCTTTTTCTTTGTTTCTGTCATAAAATTTTGCAAATTAGTAATATTTCTTCATAAATTTTGGCCAAAATTTATACGACTACATATCTTTGGTAAAAATAACCCTAATTAGTGTATATTATTTGGTTTTTGTGAAAGTTATAGAGTCTACAAGCTATGGTGCAAATCATTGAAAATTGATCACACCTGATCACACCTGATGTACTGAAGACTTATCTCATTTCTTGAGACACTAACAAGCCAGGAAAGTACAAATACCCACAAAATGACCCCATTTTGGAAAGCAGACACCCCAACGTATAATCTATGAGGCATAATGAGTCTTTTGAACAGTTCATTTTTTTCCAGAAGTTTTTCGAAAATGTGGAAAAAAAATGAAAACGCATTTTTTTTCCCACAAAGTTGTCCATTTTTAAGATATTTCCAACACATAGCATGTACATAGCAAAAATGACACCCCAAAATACATTCTGCTACTCCTCCTGAGTATGGCGATACCACATGTGTGAGACTTTTACACAGGCTGGCCACATACAGAGGTCCGCCAGGGAAGTAGCACCTTCAGGCGTTCTACAAGCATAAATTACACATCTCATTTCTCAACCACCTATTACAGTTTTGAAGGCCCTGGAGCCCCAGGACAATGGAAACGCCCACAAAATGACCCCATTTTGGAAAGCAGACACCCCAATGTATAATCTATGAAGCATAATGAGTCTTTTGAACAGTTCATTTTTTTCCAGAAGTTTTTGGAAAATGTGGAAAAAAAATGAAAACGCATTTTTTTTCAACAAAGTTGTCCATTTTTAAGATATTTCCAACACATAGCATGTACATAGCAAAAATGACACCCCAAAATACATTCTGCTACTCCTCCTGAGTATGGCGATACCACATGTGTCAGACTTTTACACAGCCTGACCACATACAGAGGCCCACCATTGAAGTAGCACCTTCAGGCGTTGTACAAGCATAAATTACACATCTAATTTCCTGACAACCTATTATTTTTGAAGGCCCTTATATTTTTAACACATTACATACCAAAAATTACACTCCAAAATAAATTCTATTGAGGAAAGGGTAAAAAAAAGTATTACCTGTGGTTTTAGTAGTGTCCCCAGAGGAGAGAATTGGTGCAGGCAGCAGGCAGAGATGTGCTTAGCAACAATAGTAATTATCCAGGCAGCAGGCAGGAATATTGTCTATAGTCAGCACAAGGATATCGTCAGCACAGCCAAAGCATTTGTCCATAGAAATTGTCCAGGCAGAGACAGCCAACACAGCCATAATATTGGTCCTGGTACACCATTACCTCCCTGCACTCATTATTGTACCACTCTCCAGCCCTTCATAAACATACTGCCTCTTGCTACAGCTAATTATTTCCATAGTCCAGGTAGCAGGCAGAGGTGTGATCAGTTTATGCTGCAGGCAGGGGGATGGTGGCAGTAAGTCAGCAGCAGGCTGAGGGCCGCAATCAGGTAAGACCTGTGCACAGGAGCACAGGGGTAGAGGCTTTGACCCACCCAAATCTCTATGAAGCCTCCAGACTCCAGACCCTAATCCGGAAATTACAAAACCCGGAGACAACAAAAAAAATTGTTTTCTCCATTCGGAAAAACATTTCTGGAGCCCCTCACATGTGAGACCCCTGTGTCCTACAGTAGCAGGGCAACAGATCAGTCCAAGCGGTAGGCAAAAGCAAAGTCCATAAAACAGGCCAGGGTCAGATGACGTGCAAGCAGTCCAAGTGGTGGGCAGAAGCGTTGTTGGTAAAACAGGCCATGGTCAGTTCACATGTAAGCAGTCCAAACAGTAGGCAGAAGCGTAGTTGGTAAAACAGGCCAGGGTCAGTTCACATGAAAGCAGTCCAAACAGTAGGTAGAAGCGTAGTTGGTAAAACAGGCCAGGGTCGGTTCACATGTAAGCAGTCCAAACGGTTGGCAGAGGCATAGTCAAAAAACAGCCAGGGTCAGTTCACGTAGAAGGCAATGGAATGATTATTTGAGGAAGCATGGGAAATGGTCAGCATAGATGATGAAAATGGGGAAGTGGTTAAGAATATGGGCTAATATTTAAGGGATGTGTGATATAGTCTGAAGCATTCACCAATGCAATTTTAGGAAGTGGGCAGGGCTTTCGGTGGATTTGGTGTAAATTATGTAGGCATTATAAATGGCCAAATGAATTAAATAGAGTGCTACTTTCTTGTACCAGATACGGGACCTCCTTATTGCTAAATAGGGCTGAAGCATTTGGTCGTTGAAATCCACCCCCCATGTACAGATTGTAATCTTGTACACATTTTGGCTTTACAATGGGACCTCGTCTTCTCTGAACTTCAACTGTAGTGTCGTCATGGATGGTGGACATCATGTACACATTCCTGGTATCCTTCCACCTCAAGCCCAGCACTTCGTTGCATCTCAAAGTTGCTCTTTCTCCCCTTCGCAATTTCTTGTTTACTATGGCTTGTGGGAATTCTTTCTGGAGGTTCCACAGTCCAGGGTTTGTGCAAGGTATAGGTGTTTGAAAAGGGGCAGGTTGGTATAAAAGTTATCCAGGTATATGTGGTAACCTTTCTTCAGCAGTGGGTAGGCCAGGTCCCATACAATTTTACCAGTTGTGCCCATGTAGGCCGGGCACTCAGGGGGCTGGAGCTGGGAATCTCTTTCTTCGTATATGCGGAACTCATACAGATATCCCGTGACTCTCTCGCAAAGCTTATAAAATTTCACTCCGTATTTGGCCCTTTTGCTAGGAATGTATTGTTTTATTCCTAGCCTGCCTGAAAAGGGTACCAGGGACTCATCTACACATATATGCTTATCGGGGACATAGAGTTCTGCAAATTGTTGGGAAAAGAAATTAATGAGTGGGCGAAGTTTATATAATTTATTGTAATTTGAATGATTGCGGGGAGGGCACTGGATGCTGTCACTGAAATGAAGGAAGCGCATTATCATTTCGTATCAGGACCTGGGCATTACAGAAGAATAAATGGGCATGTGGTGAATGGGGTGGGTGGACCAATAGGCATGTCCTTCATTTTTTTTTGTAAGCCCCATGTTTATGGTGAGGTCCATAAACATTTTGAACTCCTCCAGAGTCAAATCCTTCCAATTCGAATGGACGGGCGTAAGAAGATTGGGGGTTGTTGGCAATATGCTGCTGGGCATATAAATTGGTCTGGTCCACGATGAGTTGCAGCAAAGTGTTGGGCAAAAATAAATTAAAACAATCAATTTCAGAAAAATTTTTGGTATTGGCCTGCACACCTGGCTGTGCGGTGAAAGGGGGAATTCTTGCTGATCCCGAGTCGGAAGGCAGCCATGTTGGATTGGCAAAACCATCTGGGAGATATGTAGTGGCCCTGGCTCTTGGGGGACGTGGCACGCCAGTGCTGGTAGTTGGAGTTCCTGTGCTGGCATTTGGGCACGATGCTGTGGAAGTGCTGGTACTGGGCATTTCTTGTGGCCTTTCGCTGGCGGCAGCTCTAGCACTGGGTCTTTGGTTTTGGGGTCTATCGCTGGCAGCAGCGCTGGTACTGGGCCTGGGAATTTGATCCTGGGGTATATTGCTGGTGGCTGCCTGGTTTCCAGAGCGCCGTACTCTTTTAGGAGGGATCCATTCTTCCTCTGAATCGTTTGCCGATCCACTACTTTCGATCGGTTCAAATGCTGAATTTGATTCACAATCGGAATTGGCATTTGAATCTGATGAGAACTCCCCGCTGCTCTCATCAGTCATGGAGAGGATCTGGAAAGCCTCCTCACTTGTATAGAATCTTTTGGACATTTTTTCTGATGGGCTGTGTGACAGGTGACAAATTACGGTTACTGATGGGCGACAGGTGATGGGTGACAGGTGACGGTCACTGATGGGCGACAGGTGATGGGTGACAGGTGACGGTCACTGATGGGCGACAGGTGATGGGTGACAGGTGACGGTCACTGATGGGCGACAGGTGATCGGTGACGGTCACTGATGGGTGACAGGTGACGTGCGACGGTCACTGGTGGGTGACAGGTAACGGGTGACAGTCACTGATGGCAGTCTCTGATGGTGACTGGTGTACTTTATGGGACTGATAGGTGACAGATGAGGGTCACGGATGGGTCACTGACGACGGTCACTAATGGCAGTCACTGATGACGGTCACTGATGACGGTCACTGAAGGGTGACAGGTGCACCGCTGACGGCAGTCTCTGACGGAGACAGGTGCACTTTGTGGGCACTGACGGGTGACAGGTGCACTTTGTGGACACTGATGAGTGACAGGTGCACTTTTATAAGTACTGATGTGACTGTTGGGTGACAGCTGTAATTGGGGGGGGCGATGTGACAGGTTCTCTTTGTGGTGTTGGTGCAGTACACTACAGAACACACATAGATCGGTCACTCACTGCTCCTGGCTCTTCTCTCTTCACACTGGAAATGGTGTGTGAGGAGAGAAAAGCCGGTGACAGCTAGTAACCGGTCTTTGTTTACAGTTAGTGATCGGCTGTGAATGGATCACAGCCGATCACGTGGTAAACAGCCACCAGCCATTGGCTGTTTACCCTTGTCGGTGACGAGCAGTGTTCCTGGGAACACGCCGCCACCGACGTGACCGCGCAGCGCGCTCCCGATCGTGCGCATGCGCGGTCTAAAGCGGGGAATACCCCTTTGGGATCAGCCGTGACATAATCGCGGCCGATCACATGGTGAACAGCCATGCCCAATGACTGTTCACCCCTGTCGATGACGCGCTGTGTCCCGGGGACACGGCAACACCGACAGAGCAGGGCTGCACACCCGCGATTGCGCGCATGCCCTGTGTAAACCAGCCGCCGTCATATGACGGCGGCCCAGAACAAGAGCCACACCACTCCGCCGTCATATGACGGTGGGCGGGCGGCAACAGGCTAAGCACAAATTCCTGATAATTTTATGGAGAGGACTAAGAAGATATAACCATGCCAATGGTGCAGCAGATGATGGATGATGAAACAGTCAAAATTAGAAGTGGCGCCCCCCCCCACAGTTGCGGAATGCCGGCTGCCCGCATACTGGAAGCAGTGCGGACGCTTTATCGGGGAGCTGGACTAATTTGCCTCTCAGCCCAGTCCACTCCATAAGACTAGCGCTACACTAACAGTGTAGTGCAAGCTGGCGGGGACTCTTTCTGTGCTGTCGCCCTGCAAAGTGCTGCCCTAGGCTTTGTTGGCCTAGGCCAGGATACAGCGTTGAATACCGTTATGGTTGTTATACCCATCCTTTTCCTGTGTGAAGGCTGAGAAGAAAGCGTTTAGTACAGCTGCCTTCTTGTCATCTGTAACCTTCTTCCCTTCCTTGTCCTTTACAGCGCTGTAATGGAAATTTGTAAGTTCTGTATATAATTGTATTCTATTTTGTATGTATTGCACTCTGCCCTCACTGTGCACACAGCACTAATAATGTTTTCAATACATGTTTACATTCTTTCGAGTCCCGATTAGAATTAGCCTGCCTATGTAACGCCCCTTGTTACCATAAACGTAAAATTATAATATTAATGTGATACCTACGTAATCATGTGTATAAAAACCTTCAATTGCGTCATAATAATGCAGAACAGTTATTTGGAAAGATGCTGAGGGTATCTTTTGTGTCTGTTCCCTACTGCAGTAGTTATTATTAATTTGGAACCACTAATCAATATGAGGATAGGAGTTGCCTATCATCAATTTAACCGAGTCAGCATGGTGAGCTTTGCCTTAGGAGGGGATTCCAGGTGACCCTGAGTATCCGAAATGAGGAGCTTGAGACGATCCGGGAATTTCTGATAATCAGCCGGCTGAGGTAAGCCTTTTGCTTACATTTGAGTTTTCAGACTTCCTTGATCGGTAAAGCATTTTCGGGACAAAGGGTACCTATTTTACTCCCTTAATCGAACTGTATTGATTGTTGGTTATATGTTATGTTGTCCCTGTCTATTGTCCATCGGAGTGTTATAGATAAGAAAGGGAAGAATAGTGCTGTTCGCAGGTATATTTAGTACATCTGCTAGATAAAGTAGTTTAGAGGCAAGAGGGTATAGGCACATGTAGAGAAGACTGGCCAGTCATTATGGGCATTGAATTAAGTAAGGGAATGAAGGGTAAGAGACCCTCAAAAATGCCCAGCGCAAGAGGAGCGCTATATATATACCGAAGGTGCGGTTCCGCTTATACTGAGCCCCTAGATTAATGGTTAAAGTGAACAGGGATCCACAATGCGTAACTGGGTTACCAAGGTCCACAGGGACTAAGAATCATGCAGTGTAAACACCTAGAGAAAAAGCTATGTGAGCAGGATGGATCAAGGGTGACATTAACACTAGACAGAAAGGGACATTTTCATGTTGTCAGAGAGGGAAGATGGGATGAGCACTCTGGCTGCCCATCTGATCATGAAAGCTAGATATAAAAGATATCTGAACAAAATAAGGAAAGCAGAATTTAGGCAGGGAAATATTAATGAGAGTTAAAGGAAAGTGAGAGAATGATATGCATGTGTTGTGTACAAATGGGAAAATTGTAAGCGATTTTAGAGAGATATTGGTGTATGTGTGTGCGAATGCTGGGACCTTTAGTTCTATTGCTTGTGTGTGTCATGTATGCAGATGTGACCCCCTCCTTTGTGCTCTCCTGAAAGAATGTGGCTGAGATGAGAGGTCAGTGATAAGCCTGAAGGACACCATGCCAATTCCAGTTTTTTAGACAAAACATTTATAACAAAATGTGCTGGGTTAACGAATCTAATGGTAAACAATGTGATCACAATTATTTTTTTAATCTGTTTTCCAGACATGGTAAAATGAAGGTTACATTTAACCGTGTATAAATAAAAAATAAATATTACACAAATTGAATATCCTTTGATAGTGGAAACAGTGCATTTAAAAAAGGGAAATTAAGTAAAATTAAGTAATAATGAGTATTCATTTCTAATATGAGTTTAACAATTTTATTAATAATATAGATATATTGAAACTGGTTTAGACAACCTTTGGTTGGAAATGAAATCCAGGTTATTGGGGAAATTTGTAATGAATGGGATTAGTTTAGATTAAGATAACAATTTTGTAATTATACAATAAGCCCTTATTGAGTGAAAAAAAGATTAAGATGAGGTTGTTATTTGGAATAAAGTTGCCATAATATTTAACAAAGCCAAGATGGATGGGATACATTAGAAGTTTTTCTACAAAAATGAAATTTTAAGGTTCTTGATAATAACTTGATGTGCGGTCCATGATGTTAGAGTTATAATACATATAAGAGACCCATCACATCAAGTCCACACACCCTGTTAGGATAGATGTCACCTGCAGCCAGTTGTTTTATAGTTTTTGATGCTTTCTGGTCCATGATACAGATTGTTGATCCTTTTGTTTTTATTTATTTTTGAAATCCAAAGCAGAATGTGTGGATTGTGAAATGATGTGCCCCTTTTCCTTGTAAGTACAGTGGTATAAGCAGAAGAATATTTTGGATTTATGGGCATCTCTGCATGACCTCAGGGTATTGTTATCATTTATTATAATATTGCCAGGAAAAAGTTGTCTTTTGAAACGTGAAACTGGAGTTCTTACACAAACAGCGTGATAGAAAACAAGCCATTGTAATATATTTATGCAAACTGGACCCAGTAATGAAGGGTTCATCCTGATATATCAGAGCTGCAGCTTTTATGCAATGGTGCTATTAGACAAAGTTAGATATTGTTTTGGTCAAACATTTAATTTTGAATGGTCCGACATTCTGCACAGCAAATATACAGCTAACTAAATGTTTGTCTAATGAAAGGTTTAAAATATGAGTTTGTTTATGTACAAATCTAAGAATAAAAAATGCGTACATTTGAATCCAGCCACCTTATTGCCTCTATTGGAGGAGGTTGGAGACAAAGGAAGACACATGTGTTAAATTGATGGTGTAGGAATCAGCTGCTGTGAGCCCAGTGCGGGACACACTCCCTGAAGACCCAGATATTACATTTTATGTAGATTTGAGTATGCAGTTTATCACCCAGAAGGATACTCTGTATTCAAAGTCATTGGATCCATTTTCCCCAGCTCAAGAAGCAGAGCTCCATGTTTCAGTAAAGCCTGTGAGCTATAAAAAGAGTGTACATTTATATAGATAGTCAAGATATTGAGAGCTTTTGATTCCATTTGAAAGGCCAGAAGTTTGTTTTTACTTCGGCAGGTAAACCAATAAAGCATGCCAAGTTAATTTGATTGGCTGTTTTCAGCCTTCCAGGTTCTTGCTGAGGTAGCCATATTAACTTTCACACATGGAAGCAGACCAGGTGACTAAGGATGCTGCATTTACAGCCCTGGACACTTGATGGGTCTGTGCAACTCACAGATTCCACCCTAGTTCTGGTCCAGTATAGCTGGGATTAATAATTCAACTTTAAGGACCCCAGAACGAGCAGAACAAGTGGTCCACAGGGGGCAACTTCTTATGAAACAGGACTTTGGAAAAGGTGATCATTTATGTCTGCCAGCCACTCTTTTCCCTCCAGCTTGACACATGGACCGTGTCATCAGTCACAAGCAGTTATGGCTGCCTTAGTAAATGAGCGTGGGATAGAGCCAGGGTTCACCACAGTTGTTTTTATAACATACCACTTCTTGTTTTACCTGTTACCAAAGGTGTTACCAAAAGCTGAACATCCCTTCCAGAGATTACAAAAAGATATATCCAGATGCCCAAGATAGGATCTTACAAGTATGCATTTTGTCTGCATGGACATGTTTTCTGGATGTCCAGTGGCAAATGCTACTGCAAAGGCCACAGTAAAAAGTGTTATCAGAAGTAGTTTGTAAATATAGAGTGCAGAAAGTACAGAGAGTAACAGGAAATCATTTTTTATCGGAGAGTCCTTACTAGAAGTTTTGAGGTTTTATTTTTACACCCCCTACTGTCTACAATGTAGCGGAAAAAGTAGAGTAAGAAACTAGAAGACTTTTGCCTGAATGTTTTCTTATATTTTATCAAGCCTCTAAGGGGGATGTTGGACTCTCTCCCTATGGGATTTGGTTTGGGAGTGTGTTACTCACTTGCTTATATTTTGTCTCAGCAGCTGAAGTCCTCCATTCGGATCTCACAGAGAATGTTGCTGATCTTTTAAGGTTTTTGACAAACTCATTTATGTGTTTTCTCCCCAATTCCAGATCCTAAAAGTTTGGAAGGATATAAAACTAAAGCCAGGTGACTTGTGGATTGTTAAGAGACATTTATATATTTAAAGAAATGTTTGGAGACTCAATACAGCATCTATTTCATGTACAGTTTTTGCAAAACTTGAAGGAAAAGTCATGTATCAAAACATGTAATGGAAATTTGTAAGTTCTGTATATAATTGTATTCTATTTTGTATGTATTGCACTCTGCCCTCACTGTGCACACAGCACTAATAATGTTTTCAGTACATGTTTACATTCTTTCGAGTCCTGATTAGAATTAGCCTGCCTATGTAACGCCCCTTGTTACCATAAACATACAATTGTAATATTAATGTGATACAGTACCTACGTAATCATGTGTATAAAAATCTTCAATTGCGTCATAATAAAGCAGAACAGTTATTTGGAAATATGCTGAGCGTATCTTTTGTGTCTGTTCCCTACTGCAGTAGTTATTATTAATTTGGAACCACTAATCAATATGAAGATAGGAGTTGCCTATCATCAATTTAACCGAGTCAGCACCTATGTGTTCCAACCACGCCTTTTTACTGTTAATATATTTAAAAAACTTCTTGGGATTATTTTTACTCTCCTCCGCTATGTGTCCCATCAACAGGCGGCATCAGCATGGAGGAGGCATGGACCCCATCAGCAGGCAGCGGCAACATGGAGGAGGTATGGACCCCATCAGCAGGTGGCAACATGGAGGAGGCCTGGATCACACCAGCAGCAGTCATTAGCATGAAGGAGGACTGGGCACTATCGGCAGCAGTCATCAGCATAGAGGGGGACTGGTCACCGTCAGCAGCAGTCATCAACATGGAGGGAGACTGGATCAGATTGGCAGCAGTCATCAGCATGGAGGACTGGGCATCATCAGCAGCAGTCATCAGTAGGGATGAGCCGAACACCCCCCTGTTCGGTTCTCAGCAGAACTTGCAAACAGGCAAAAAATTTGTTCGAACACGCGAACACCGTTAAAGTCTATGGGACACGAACATGAATAATCAAAAGTGTTAATTTTAAAGGCTTATATGCAAGTTATTGTCATAAAAAGTGTTTGGGGACCTGGGTCCTGCCCCAGGGGACATGGATCAATGCAAAAAAAAGTTTTAAAAAATGACGTTTTTTCGGGAGCAGTGATTTTAATAATGCTTAAAGTGAAACAATAAAAGTGTAATATTCCTTTAAATTTCGTACCTGGGGGGTGTCTATAGTATGCCTGTAAAGGGGCGCATGTTTCCCATGTTTAGAACAGTCTGACAGCAAAATGACATTTCAAAGGAAAAAAAGTCATTTAAAACTACTCGCGGCTATTAATGAATTGCCGGTCCGACAATACACATAAAAGTTCATTGATAAAAAACGGCATGGGAATTCCCCACAGGGGAAGCCCGAACCAAAATAAAAAAAAAAAACGATGTGGGGGGTCCCCCTAAATTCCAGGCCCTTCAGATCTGGTATGGATATTAAGGTGAACACCGGCCAAAATTAAAAAGAAAAAATGGCGTGGGGTCCCCTTCAAAATCTATATGTCATGGTTATGCAATA
This sequence comes from Aquarana catesbeiana, assembly GCF_042186555.1. Lineage (NCBI taxonomy): Eukaryota > Metazoa > Chordata > Amphibia > Anura > Ranidae > Aquarana > Aquarana catesbeiana. The sequence continues at coordinate 684,632,640 of NC_133324.1, forward strand.
GAGTTTTGTCTATCAACTTACCTGTCCCCATGTGTTCATCGCTAAAGACCAGCTTACTCTCACCTGACTGCTTTTATTAACTCTCCTCTAGCATGGCTCCACCCCAGATCCTATCAGAGAACTCTATATTAACCTCTGCACTGCAGGCCAGCCCTGCTGATCAACCTTTGGCTTCCTGTTCCTGCCTGACGTGTGCTCTATGTTTAAGAATTGAAATGAGAGTAAGGTATGTACAAAATGCCAACATCCTTAAAACTGCTACATTTATACAAAATATTCTTGATACCATACATTTACTTTTTGCCAGTAAAATCCTCCAAGGGCGACCTCGGTGTACTTATAGTGCACAGTTTTTCTTGTGCTCTATGTTTGTTCCTCTTACCGACTTTGGCGTGTTCTCTACTATTCCTGTCTGCTCGTGACCCTGACCTTTGGCGTGTCCCCGACTATCCCTGTTTGCCTGTGACCCTGAACCTTGGCGTGAACTCTGTTGTCCTTGTCTGCTTGTGGCCCTGACCTTGGCTTATTCCTTTACTATCCCTATCCTCCTGTTGCCTACTGTGGGTGTGAGCTGGGGGACCCTGGACGTCGCGACCTGGAGTCATTTGCAGCCCAGTCCATCCTCACCACTAGAGGCTCTGGTGAACACCTGCTGGCTTTTAGACTCCGTGCCCTAGGGAATCCTACGCTCTAACACCGGTGGGATCCATGTTGGTGTTCCAGCGGCCCTGCCTTCCTTACCACCCGGACTCCCATCCGCAGCAGTCAGCCATAGGGTCCACTGCCTTGCGGTGCACTCCTGATGCCAACGGTGTGCATCTGTTACCTAGCCTCTAGGAGACCTGACACTATACCAGACCCTTCAGGTCTGGTATGGATTTTAAGGGGAACCCCGTGCCAAAATTTAAAAAAAAATGGTGTGGGGTCCCCCCAAGAATCCATACCAGACCCTTATCCGAGCACGCAACCTGGCAGGCCGCAGGAAAAGAGGGGGGATGAGAGAGCGCCCCCCCGAACCATACCCGGCCACATGCCCTCAACATTGGGAGGGTGCTTTGGGGTAGCCCCCCAAAACACCTTGTCCCCATGTTGATGGGGACAAGGGCCTCATCCCCACAACCCTTGCCCAGTGGTTGTGGGGGTCTGCGGGACGGGGCTTATCGGAATCTGGAAGCTCCCTTTAACAAGGGGACCCCCAGATCCCGGCCCTACCCCCTGTGTGAAATGGTACCATTTCACAAAAAAACTGTCAAAAATGTTAAAAATGACAAGAGACAGTTTTTGACAATTCCTTTATTTAAATGCTTCTTCTTTCTTCTTTCTTCTATCTTCTTCCTTTTATCTTCTATCTTCCTTCGGTTTCTTCCTCCATCTTCTTCTTCTTCTGGTTCTTCTGGTTCTTCCTCCGGTGTTCTCGTCCGGCATCTTCCTCCGCGCCGTTTACTTCCCTTCTTCTCCTCAGGCCGCTTCGCATACATGATGGCATGATGGGATGCTCCCGCTGTGTGACGCTTCTCCTCTTCTGACAGTTCTTAAATAAGGGGGGGGCAGGGCCCCGCCCCCCTCTGACGGATGGGGGGCAGGACCCCGCCCCCCTCTGACGGATGGGGACTTGACGGGGACTTCCCTGTGGCATTCCCCATGACGTCAGAGGGGGCGGGGTCACCCGTTACATAACCCTGCCCCCTTCTGACGTCATGGGGAATGCCACAGGGAAGTTCCCATCAAGTCCCCGTGCATCAGAGAGGGCGGGGTCACCGGGTGCCCCCCCGTTATTTAAGAACCGCCAGAAGAGGAGAAGCGTCACACAGCAGGAGCCTCCTATCATGCCATCATGTATGCGGAGTGGCCCGAAGAGAAGAAGGGAAGAAGACGGTGCGGAGGAAGATGCCGGACGAGAACACTGGAGGAAGAACCAGAAGAACCAGAAAAACCAGAAGAAGAAGAAGATTGAGGAAGAAACCAAAGGAAGATAGAAGAAAGAAGATAGAAGATAGAAGAAAGAAGAAGCATTTAAATAAAGGAATTGTCAAAAACTGTCTCTTGTCATTTTTAACATTTTTGACAGTTTTTATGTGAAATGGTAGGGGTACTTTTGTACCCCCTTACCATTTCACACAGGGGGGAAGGGTCAGGATCTGGGGGTCCCCTTGTTAAAGGGGGCTTCCAGATTCCGATAAGCCCCCTGCCCGCAGACCCCCACAACCACCGGGCAAGGGTTGTGGGGATGAGGCCCTTGTCCCCATCAACATGGGGACAAGGTGTTTTGGGGAGCTACCCCAAAGCACCCTCCCAATGTTGAGGGCATGTGGCCTGGTACGGTTCAGGAGGGGGGGGCGCTCTCTCGTCCCCCCCTCTTTTCCTGCGTCCTGCCAGGTTGCGTGCTCGGATAAGCGTCTGGTATGGATTTTTCGGGGGACCCTACGCCATTTTTAAAAAAAATTTTGGCCGGGGTTCCCCTTAATATCCATACCAGACCTGAAGGGCCTGGTATGGAATTTAGGGGGACCCCCACATCATTTTTTTTTTAAATTTTGGTTCGGGGGTTCCCCTGTGGGGAATTCCCATGCCGTTTTTATCAATGAACTTTTATGTGTATTGTCGGACCGACAATTCATTAATAGCCGCAAGTAGTTTTAAATGACTTTTTTTCCTTTGAAATGTCATTTTGCTGTCAGACTGTTCTAAACACCGGAAACATGTGCCCCTTTACAGGCATACTATAGACACCCCCCAGGTACAAAATTTAAAGGAATATTACACTTTTATTGTTTCACTTTAAGCATTATTAAAATCACTGATCCCGAAAAAACTGCCGTTTTTAAAACTTTTTTTTGCATTGATCCATGTCCCCTGGGGCAGGACCGAGGTCCCCAAACACTTTTTATGACAATACCATGCATATAAGCCTTTAAAATTAGCACTTTTGTTTTCTCCCATAGACTTTTAAAGGGAGTTCCGCGGCTTTCGAATTTGCCGCGAACACCCCAAATTGTTGTCGCCGAACTGGCGAACAGCCAATGTTCGAGTCGAACATGAGTTAGACTCGAACTCGAAGCTCATCCCTAGTCATCAGCCTGGAGGAGGACTGGATCACATCGGCAGCAGTCATCAGCATGGAGGAGGACTGGACACCATCAGCAGGTAACATAGATAGGGGCAGAGTTGTAAGAGCAGAAAAGTTTTGTTTCTTTTTGGGCTTGGATACTGGAGTCCTGCGCGTAGTTGCATTGTGCTGACCAGAGTGTACTGCTGATGGAAAGGTAGTAACAGGGGGAAATAGAGGGAAGAGTAGCAGAAGTACAAGAAGAGGCCTGAGACGTTGCTATGGGCAACAGTACTGCAGGGGGAGTTTCCAATGGATTACATACAGAGGAAGTGTGGTTACTGGTGGCAGGGTACTGATCTAGAGGAGGTAAGGAACAGATTCTTGATCTTTAGCAGCAGATCTGATTTTATGTGACTCATCTAGCACTGGGGACATGATCTCTGACCAAGCTTGTAGCAGAGGGTGAACTAAAATCAGTTTGTCTCTTCCTTGCTCACATTGCTCAATTAAACAGTGCACAGCAATACAATCCAACACCACCTGTTGTGAATAGGCTGAATATTGCTGGAAAAATTAACCTGCACAATGTTTCAGCAACCAAACCAAAAATCCAGCCTGGTACAATGTAAATGGGGGGGGTGAAAACATCTTGCCCTGAGAGATAAACTGAAATAGCAGCTCAGAACAGACCTGAATCAAGTGTTGCATGTTACTAAGAGTGAATCTGCTCTCAACAGCTAAGGCATGTGCAGTCAGAATGCTTCCCAACCACTCCTCCTCAGTGAGATCTTGCCAAAGTGAATGACACAAATCTTTATCCCCTACCGCAAGAAGCACACAGCAAATAACCTTCACTCTAAGCATTCTGACAATGGCAAAAAACTCTCAGTTCCTAAGTGTAGCAGATTTGGTCGTTAGTGGGCGTCACTATTATGTCAGAAATCAGCGGCTAAAGAGACCAGACACGTAGCTACATGAAGAAAACTGAGACCAAACAATGTATTTATCATTAAAGTGATATTTATTTACAGTGAACACACACCAATAAACATACACAACAACCAGTGAAAACATAAACCACTCCAGCAAACAAGAACAAAAATAACTAATGAACCTAACTATATACAATATCTACAACATAAAGGACAAAGATAACAGGGATGCAAGGAAGGGAAACACAACTGGGTATGAGAGCAGGGAGCAAGGCAGAGGGATGCAGGATGGATCAGTACACGGGAAGGTTCAGGATAGGTATCAGGCACAATCTGGTAGCGATCAGACAGGATAGTGATACCCTGGGGGAAGGGAGGAGCAGCCTTAAATATCCACCTGACAGCTGGAGCCAGGTGTGGCTGATCAGAACCTGCTGGCTTCTGGGAGACACCTGCTGGTGGGCACTGGAATTGCAGTCATCGGCCCAGTGAACCCCAGTGCCACTAGCAGGTAAACTCAACCCTGACACCCTCTCTTATCCCCTCCCTGTCCCTCCGATACAAGGCATACCCCTGAATGTTTGCCAGCCAGTCATACCAAGTTTCTGTTATTCCCATGAAGTCCGAATCCTCCTCGTGTAATAGCAGCTCCAGTTTTCCATTTTCTTGAATATGCTCCTGGCATTTGTGAACATTCCCCTGAGTTTTCTATTGGTGCATATTTTTTTTTTCCATATGATTTCTCAGGCTTTGTCTTTGATTTGGTAACTCACTAACCCCGGATTAGATGTTACTGATATAATATCACTAGTGTCTACACTAATCCCCTCTGTCCTATGCTCACTGCCGGTTATCACTACCTCTAACCCCCCCAACACCTAATTTAAAAGCTCCTCCAACTTTGCGGCCATTTTTCTGCCCAATAGAGCTTTACTATTCCAATTAACCTCCCTGGCGGTATGATTATTTCAGATTTTTGGTGCTGAAAGCGGTACCATTATTTTGCATTGAAATTTGGCGTTTTATATTGTAGGCCTGTAATTCCTAGAAATAACACGCTTAAATCTGTCCAAACAAGAGTCTAGTAGACATCCCGGGTATGATAAAGTTTGAAACACTAAATCATAAATTCTAATATAATAAGTAACTATAAATAATTATAAGAAATAATAATATAATAATAATAATAATAATAATAATAAAAATGATTCAATAATGTAATCAAATCAAAAACATTGAAATTTGCTCAGTTGCAGAATTGTCGCTGTTGTTACTTTCAGTGTTTGATGACGGATTTCCCCACAAATCACTATCACTCAATTCTGCAAGTGATTCTAATTTATTATCGCTGTTTTCTAGATGGTCTAAACCTGCTTTTGATGTAAAGGGACGGCTTTGGTTGCTATGGACAATCTCCAGTTTCCAGGCAAAAAGAACAGTTTTTATAATATAAAACTGCATGCGGGCACTGGAGAAACCACTAGGGACAAAAGGGAGTTGAAATAAATTGATACAGTAATGTAATCTGTAAGATTACAGTGTACTGTATATGTATTGTGTGTTTTACTTTTTGAATTTGACGCCGTTCTCCATCCCCATGCGTTGCAGCGCTCGCAGGGAACGGAGCCCGGGCACTGTGATAGATCGAGTGGAGGACGGCTCACTCACACTGTGGGGAGACATCGCAGGATCCTGGGGACAAGGTAAGCAAGCTCTTCCTGGATCCTGTGATGTGATCCCGAGTCTGGCTCGGGGTTACCGCTTTTGGTACTGAAAATCCACCCCGAGCCAGACTCGGAAATGCCACCAGGGAGGTTAAGGTGCAGCTGTCCTTACTAAAAAGTCGGTAACCGACTGAGAAATCAGCCCAGTTCTCCAGGAACCCAAACCCCTCTTTCCTACACCAGTTCCCTTAGCTCCTACTGCCTCTCTGGTGTGGCTCGAGGCACAGATAGTATTTCAGAGAAAACCACCTTGGGGGTCCTTCTCTTCAATCTATTCCTTTAGTCCCTGAAATAATTTTTTGGGACTCTCCACCTTCCTCTTACTTTGTCATTGGTGCCAAAGTGTACCATGACAGCTGGGTCCTCCCCAGCCCCACCCAACAATCTGTCCACCCGATCCGCGATGTGCTGAACACAAAGGCCTGGTAAACAACATACTGTTCGGCAACCTCGGTCTTTGTGATAAGTTGTCCTCTCTGTCTTTCTAATAATTGAGTCCCCTACTACCAGTATCTGTCTACCCTTTCCTGTATCCATGGACCTCTTCTTACCAGAGCAGTCGCTCCCCTGGCAGTTAGGGGAAGCCTCCTGCTCCAGCATTGCCACCCCTGAGCTGATATCCCCAACATCATGCAACTTGGCATATTTGTTGGGGTTTACCAACTCAGGACTGGCCTCCCTAGAGTTCTTTCCTCTACCTCTCCTTCTAGCTATCACCTAGCTACCTCTTGCTCCTGGGCCTCCATGTCTCCACCCTCATTTACGCTTCCCAAGTTACTTCAAGTATTACTCCCCAAGTTACTTCAGATATTATTCCCAGTACTCCCAGTACTCCCAAGTTACTTCCGATACTACGATACTACTCCCAGTACTCTCAAGTTGCTTCAGATATTACTTCCAGTACTCCCAGTTACTTAAGCTGTTACTCACAGTACTCTTAAGTTACTTCAGATATTACTTCCAAGTACTTCCAAGTTACAGCAGATATTACTGCCCGTACTCCAAATGATACTCCCAGTACTCACAGCGTGAGTCTGCTCCTTCTTTCAATCTGTCCTACCCACATTCTCCTGCCGGCTACGCCTCAGTCCCTATCCCCACACTTACCTATCAGTGTGCTCCTGGTCCCTCTACACACTGCTCCTGTGGCATGCAGCTCCTCCTGACAGTGTCCCTCTGCCTCCGTTCCCTTCCTCCTCTGCTCCCATGCTGTAGCAGGTGGCAGCCAGCAGCCGAGCCTCGATTCCCTCACTCCCCTGTGCCTGGGCACCTGGCCCCCAGCAACTTCAGTTTCTTTCCACTGCAGCATGCAGCTTCTCAAAGTGCACGCTGCAGCGCATCTCCTTCTCCACCTCCGCTCCCCCTCGCAGAAGTTGTACAGAAGTCAATTGATAGACGGGAAAAACCTGACAGGTTGGTTGTACAGAAGTCAATTGACAGATGGGAAAAACCAGTCACATTCTCTAAAGCAGGCCATACATGTATTAAAATTTGGCCGGTTCAGCAGGGACCAGCCGAATTTTGATCCAAGTATGGTCAGGCTGGCTGTACTCAAGTCGATCTATCGATTGACTTCCGTACAACCAGCCTGTCTGTTTTTCCCAATCTATTGATTGACTTCTTACAACCAGCCTGTTTGTTTTTCTGGTCTATCGATTGACTTCTGTAAACCAACCTGCCTTCTGTACAATAAGCCTTTTCCTATACAGTGGAACCAGGGAGAATGAACATAGTTGCCCTCTAACAGGAGATCAAATGACAGCAGCAAAAATAAGAAATGTGGAGATTTAGAGGAGGCTGAGAGCAATAGAACATGCTTTTCGAGTTGAAGAATAAGTTCACCTTTTAATAAAAATAGAATAATGCAATGTTCATTTTTTTTTTTTTTTACTTGGAGCCTGGAAAGCATTGCACCCGTGATCAGCAGATCGGCAGTGCTATGCAGGACTCCTGTAGACTTCTCAGTGTATTCATCTGCTCATACCTCATACACACTGACAGGAAGAATGAATAAACAACCAGAACACTCAACAGCACCATGGTAGTTCATTGAAACTACAAGCCGACAGCCGCAAAGCCTGTTGGGACCTGTAGTTTCCCATTTACAGAGGGCTGTGAATGAATGGCGTGGCCAGGCGGGCGGAACACGTAACATGTTCCAAAAGGTAAACTTATCCTTTAAGAGTATTTAAATTGAATATTTTTTTTATCCAGAGTTTAGTGTCACCTTAACCTACTAGTATGTCTTTTGAGCACCAACAATAAACTCAGAGAACTATGGGAACAACATGCAAGCTCCATGAGATAGCATCTGGTGTGGGAACTGAATCTTGGACTCCAATGTGGCAACCATGTTGCCAACAAGTTGGCTGCCATGCCCTATAATAACAAATATTTAGCACGATCAAAAGACAGGCTGAAGGCGTTTCTGTCATGAATAATTGTAAACATGTAATAGGCTCATAAACGTGATCATAACCATTGTAGTCAGATTATATGGCTGTGCTAATCTACCATAAAATGTTAACCAGCTCTATATTAACATTGTGTCAGCCACTAATAAATGTGAAGCGGTGCGTGCGTTACATGAGCATTACTGTTAAAACACAAGTAACACTCAGAGATATGTAGCCCCAAATTGTAGAATAAAAGTTTATGTTCCTTGGCAGGACTTTAAAGAATATGATCATAAAATATCCTTTTAACTGTTATGTCTTCTATTATTTCTTGGTACAATAAGAAGTGGTAATTCAGCTGTGTTTTTCTTACATACTGTTCACTCGGTGCCTGTTCCTGCACTGCAAACAAAATGACATAGTGATAGTAGTAATAGGGATTTGAAGCTTAGCAAATGGACTAGAATCTGTTGTTAGAAAATAGTACTTTTAAAGTTGTGCTCAAGGCAGACAATTAAGTACACAACTGAAATAAAAATATGTGAACTGCCTTAATGGCCAAGGTTTTATACTGTAATTCTCTGCAGCTAGTTGTGTGATTTAGGTAGCAATGACTAGGAGGGAGGAGAGACTATACCTTATGCACAAAATATTGACAACATCCCCTATTTGATTGTAACAAACAGAAAATGGAGAAACAGAACCCCAAGTCACCAAACTGGAGGTTGGAGTTGGGGAAAGAAAAATGTCAGAACACACAAAAAAGCAAAACTGACCAGGCTTTTTCTGGCACTTATAATTTACTAGGTTAAATCAGTATTTCTTGCTATAAAATTACTTATAACCCTTAAACAGTATACATTTTTTTAGCAGAGACCCTAAGGAATAAAATGGCGATCGTTGCAATTTTTTATGTCACACGGTATTTGCGCAGCGGTTTTGCAAACGCAATTATTTTGGAAAAATTACACTTTAATGAATATAAAAAAAAAAATGTTACCCTAATTTTTTTAATTGTGAAAGATGATGTCACGCCGAGTAAATAGATACCTAACACATCATGCTTTAAAACTGCCCATGTTCGTGCAATGGAGACAAACTACGGCACTTAAAAATATCCATAGGCAATGCTTTAAACACCGTTACCGATTACCCAGTTTAGAGTTACAGAGGAGGTCTAGTGCTAGAATTTTTTCTCTTACTCTAAAGTTTGCAGCGATACCTCACATGTGTGGTTCGAATACCGTTTAGATATGCATGCGCAACTTATGTATGCGATCACTTTTGTGCGCGAGCATTGAGGGATGGGGCGCCTTACATTTTTTTTAAGTGTTATTATTTATTTTACTTTTTATTTTCATACTGTGCCTTTAATTTTTTTTGATCACTTTTATTCCTTTTACAAGGAATGTAAACATCCCTTGTAATAGAAATAAGGAAGACAGGCCCTCTTTATGAAGAGATCTGGGATCAAAAAGACCCCAAATCTCTTCTTTACCTTTAAAAGCAAAAGATCAAAAAAAAAAATATTTTGATCTTTGGCTTTAATTTTTTTTTCCAGCCTGGACCGGAAGTGATGTCATGACATCGCTCCGATCCTCGAAGACCATAGAGTCGATCAAAGAGTATTAACTCTTTACAGACCAGTTAGCCTAACATCAATAGTATGTAAACTCTTGGAGGGGTTGATAAGGGACTATATACAAGATTCTAGAAATGAGAACGGTATCATTAGCAGTAATCAGCATGGATTCATGAAGAAGTGTTCTTGCCAAACCAATCTAGAGTATTAACCTTCTATGAGGAGGTGAGTTGCCATCTAGATAAAGGAAGGGCCATAGACGTGGTGTATCTGGATTTTGCAAAAGCATTTGACACAGTTCCCCATAAATGTTTGCTGTACAAAATAAGGTCCGTTGGAATGGACCACAGGGTGAGAACGTAAATTGAAAACTGGCTACAAGGGTGAGTTCAGAGGGTGGTGATAAATGGGGAGTACTCAGAATGGTCAGGGGTGGGTAGTGGGGTCCCCCAGGGTTCTGTGATGGAACCAATCTTGTTTAATTTGTTCATAAACGATCTGGAGGATGGGGTAAACAATTCAATCACTGTATTTGTGGACGATACTAAGCTAAGCAGGGCAATAACTTCTCTGCAGGATGTGGAAACCTTGCAAAAAGATCTGAACAAATTAATGGGGTGGGCAACTACATGGCAAATGAGGTTCAATGTAGAAAAATGTAAAATAATGCATTTGGGTGTCAAAAATATGAATGCAATCTATACACTGGGGGGAGAACCTCTGGGGGAATCTAGGATGGAAAAGGACCTGGGGGTCCTAGTAGATGATAGGCTCAGCAATGGCATGCAATGCCAAGCTACTGCTAACTAAGCAAACGGAATATTGGCATGTATTAAAAAGGGGATTCATTCCAGACATAAAATGTACTGGTGACCCTACAATAGGGATAAAACTTTTTCGCAGAAGGGAGTTTAACAAGACTTGTGGCCACTCATTAAAATTAGAAGAACAGAGGTTTAACCTTAAACTACGTAGAGGGTTCTTTACTGTTATGACTCGTACACACGATCGGACATTCCAACAACAAAATCCATGTTTTTTTTCCGACGGATGTTGGCTCAAACTTGTCTTGCATACACACGGTCACACAAAGTTGGTCGGAAATTCCGAACGTCAAGAACGCGGTGACATACAACACATACGATGGCATTAGAAAGAGGAAGTTCAATACCAAGTGCGCCACCCTTTGGGCTCCTTCCACTAATCTCGTGTTAGTAGCAGTTTGGTGACAGACGATTTGTGCTTTTAAGCCTCCTGCCTTTCCGATCATTACTGCTCTTCAGTTTTTGCTTGTGGGTTCGTATTTCTATTACTTATTTGATTGTCAGTGCGTTCTTGTCTGCTTGTTTCTGATTTTCAGCTCTGGCCTTTCTGTTTTTCAGTGCTTTCTGTTAGTTCGTTCTGACCAGCCGACCGTTTTGAAGCCATGAGGACTCTCACCCCGGACCAGAGGGTTTATAACTACTGTCTGGCTAAAGCCAGAAGAGTGGTGGAGAACGTTTTCGGGATAATGGCCAGCCGGTTCCGCCTATTCCTTATGCCAATCAACATGGCGGAATATAAACTTAACCATATAATCCTTGCATGCTGCATTCTACACAACTTTTTAGGAAGAAATTCAATGAACTATGTGGCCTCAGTTGGGCCTGAGGCCGGACTTCAACAAGAAACCCTTACGGCGCTTGAAGCTAAAAGATATTTAGTGGGGATGTTATTTTTTCAGAAAGGACTGTAGACTAAATTCAGTATTTAACCCTCTCGTTACCAGGGAATCTAAATAGTATGTCCACATATTCTCTTTCTGGAGAAGAATGGTATCAAAATCCCCCTTCTTGGGGGCAGGTTCAATACATATATCCCCTTAACTGTCAAATCCTTGGGGTCACCATTGTGAAACTTAGCAAAGTGTAAGAGAATCGGCCGATCCTCATCCTTCTTTTTATTTTTAATACTGCCGATGTGTTCGCCAATTCTAATGCGGAGTTGGCGTTTTGTTTTGCCTACAAATATTTTATTGCACGGACATGTAAGTACATAAATAACTTGTGTAGTCAAGCAGTTTATAAACTGTTTGATTTTATAACTTTTATCTCCGCATGAATTGGCGAACACATTGATCTTATGTATGTACGTACACATGCTACAGTGCCCACGGGTATGCATGCCTGGCGGGGGGGGGGGGGGGGTTTGATCAGGTGAGCCAGTTTTCATTTAGTGTTGCTTTGTATTCAGAATTAACTAAAATATCGCCTAGATTACATGCCCTCTTAGCCGTAAGTAGGGATCTGGGGCTTACTATATTGGCAATCAGGGGAGCAGATCTCAGGATATGTCAGTGTTTATTCAGAATATTTTGGACTTTCGTCCATTGAGAACTCACAATGAAGGAAGATGGAGTAGAGGAAGAACACGGCGGTGCGGAAGAACACAGCAGCGGGAGATGTAGGCGGTGGTGGGAGAGATGGCGACACAAGACAGCTGCAAGAGAGACAGCACCAGGAGAAGATGATGGCGGGAGACACGGCTCGGGGGAGAAGACCACTCAGAGTTTTTTTACAATAAAGGAATTGTCAAAAACCGGCTATTTTTTGTCACAGCTTTTTTTTGGTGAATGGGTAGGGGTACAATGTACCTGATACCGATTCACATAGGAGGGGGGATCTGGGGGCCCCAGATTGTGTTTGTTAAAGGGGGCTTCCAGATTCCGATAGGCCCCCATCCGCAGACCCCCACAACCACAGGGCAAGGGTTGTGGGGATGAGGCCATTGTCCCAATCAACATTGGGACAAGGTGTTTTGGGGGGGACCCAAAAGCACCCTCCCCATTTTGAGGGCATGTGGCCTGGTATGGTTCAGCGGGGGCGCTCACTCGTCCCCCCTCTTTTCCTGCGGCCTGCCAAGTTGCGTGCTCGGATAGAGGTGTTATGGATTTTGGGGGGACCCCAGCGCCATTTTTTTCAAATGTTTGTGCAGGGTTCCCCTTAATATCCATACCAGACCTGAAGGGCCTGGTATGGATTTTTGGGAGACCCCCATGCACTTTTTTTTTTCTGTGCGGGGTTCCCCTTAATATTCATACCAGACCCAAAGGGCCTGGTAATGGACTGGAGGGGGAACTCACACCGTTTTTTTCAATGATTTTTATCTATATTGCTGGGAACCAACAATACATTACAGCTGATAACAGTTTTAAAAAAACATTTTTTTTCTTTAAAAATTTGATTTTGCTGCGGTACTGTTCTAAACATGGGAAAGATGCGCTACTTTACAGGCATACTAAGGACATCCCCCAGGCATGATATTTAAAAGAATATTTAATTTTTATTGTTTCACTTTAAGCATTAAAATCACTGCTCCTGAAAAAACTGGCATTTTTAAATCTTTTTATTGTATTGATACATGTCCCCTGGGGCAGGACCCGGGTCCCCATACACTTTTTATGGCAATAACTTGCATATAAGCCTTTAAAATGAGCACTTTTGATTTTCCATGTTCGTGTCCCATAAACTTTAACGGTGTTCGCACAAATTTTTGGCCTGTTCTGGTGTGAACCGAACCAAATCGGGGGTGTTTTGGCTCATCCCTACCCGATAGCCAATGGCACATGAGCATGGTTGGTACCCTAATATTAATGCCTCAAATGCAAAACATTATTGTATACAATGAAAAGAATCAAACATTAGTAATAGTATTTTCTGTATGATTGTGCTCAGCTCCATAGCATAGTGGTATGCCCTCCTACCTGGGTTTGAATCCCACGGTATCAAGGTTCAAGCCACGGGTTTGAATCCCATGGTATCACCTCCTTAAAACGTACATTGTACTCAGCAGCATAATTGCACATCAGTTTGGTCTATTCCATAATTTTAACTCTTCAAATGCATGCAATGGTATGTAATTATTCAAAAATATTATGGTGTGGTATTCCAAAAATCCAGCTATTCAAAAATTAAGGAAATAAACAGCATAGGGTCCCCCCCCAGTGCATACCAGGCCCATCAGATCTGGTATGGACTTTAAGGAGAACCCCACTGCAAAATTTAAAAGAAAATTGACATGGGGTCCCCCCAAAATCCATACCAGGCCCTTCAGGTCTGGTATGGATTTTAAGGGGAACCCTGCACCAAATTTTTTTTAAAAATGGTGTAGGGGTCCACCCAAAATCCATTCCAGACCCTTATCTGTGCACGCAACCTGGCATGTCAGGAAAGGGGGGATGAGCGAGCGCCCCCCCGAACCATACCAGGCCACATGCCCTCAAAATGGGGAGGTGCTTTGGGGTCCCCCCAATGTACCTTGTCCCCATGTTGATGGGGACAAGGGCATCATCCCCACAACCCTTGCCAGCTGGTTGTGGGGGTCTGCGAGCGGGGGGCTTATCGGAGTCTGGAAGCCCCCTTTAACAAGGGGGCCCCCAGATCCCAGCCCCCCCATGTGCATGGGTACATTGTACCTCCACCTATTCACCTAAAAAAGTAGTGACATGTGACAAAAGACAATAGCCAGTTTTTGACAATTCCTTTATTAAAAATGTCTTCTTCTTTTCTCCGCTTCTTCCTCCATCTTTCTCCAGTCTTCCTTCAGTTTTCTCCTTCTTCCTCCAGCTGCTTCTTCCTCCATCTCCCTCCGCTTCTTCCTCCGGTCTTCTCCATCTTCCTCCGGCTTCTTCTTCCCCCGCTTTATCCTCCGGTCTTTCTCCTCCACCGCTTCCGCCACTGACCTGCTGAACATGAAAACAACGACCCTCCTCTGACACTGCAGCCAACTGATCTGTCTGCTCCCATAGCGCACATTTCATATATAACTATGGGGCGTGGCCGCCGGATGACGTCAGCAGGAGACCCCGCCCCCTTGTGATATCAATGCCCTATTATGCCCCAGGCGGTGAAGTCACAAGGGGCGGGGTCTCGGAGTGACATCATGAGCCCCATCGCAGCATCGGAGGAGGTTCGTTTTTTGAATGTTTAGTGGGAATGGAGGCGGGAGCGGCGGAGGAGAAAGACCGGAGGACGGCACGGAGGAAGAAGCCGGAGGAAGATGGAGAAGACCGGAGGAAGAAGTAGAGGAAGATGGAGGAAGAAGCGGGGGAAGAAGCAGCTGGAGGAAGAAGGAGAATACCGAAGGAAGACTGGAGGAAGAAGCGGGGGAAAGAAGAAGACATTTTTAATAAAAGAATTGTCAAAAACCGGCTATTATCTTTTGTCGCATTTCACTACTTTTTTGGTGAATGGGTATGGGGTACAATGTACCCCATACCCATTCACATGAGGGGGCGGGATCTGGGGGCCTCCTTGTTAAAGGGGGGCTTCCAGATTCCAATAAGCCCCCTGCCTGCAGACCCCCACAACCACCGGGCAAGGGTTGTGAGGATGAGGCCCTTGTCCCCATCAACATGGGGACAAGGTGTTTTGGGGGGACCCCAAAACACCCTTCCCATGTTGAGGGCATGTGGTCTGGTATGGTTTCCTGACCTGCAAGGTTGCGTGTTCGGATAAGGGTCTGGTACAGATTCATTGACTTCCACTATGCCCGCATTTGTGATCTGACAGGCATGTGTGCTGGCAAAAACGCTGCTTTCTGAGAGTTGAAGTCTTAATTGGCCTTAATTGGGCGCTACTTTCCGGGACTGCAGGATCATTTATCGGCGCTATAGTAAATGACCCCCACATTGTTCTGTTTTTAAAATGCTGCTTTATGCATTGACATACCTCCATACTGCAGGTCTAGTCCTAGTCTGACTGGATAGGCGCTTAACTCTTTAGTAATACACAGAAATTGCATACAATGCAATTTTACTTCAGGTAAGAGCAGTACAGAGGTATTTTCCCTGTCTTTGAAGCTAGGTTCACACTTGTGCAGGTGGTTGCAAGAAGGGGACACTGGGGGTTATTTACGAAAGGCAAATCCACTTTGCACTACAACTGCAAAGTGCACTTGAAATTGCACTGAAAGCGCACTTGGAAGTGCAGTCGCTGTAAATATGAGGGGTAGATCTGAAATGAGGGAAGCTCTGCTGATTTTATCATCCAATCATGTGCAAGCTAAAATGCTTTTTTTTAACTTTCCTTGCATGTCCCCCTCAGATCTACAGCAACTGCACTTCCAAGTGCACTTTCAGTGCAATTTCAAGTGCACCTTGCACTTGTAGTTTGCACTTGTATTGCAAAGTGGATTTGCCTTCCGTAAATAACCCCCATTGGGTAAATCACACCTGCATCTGCAACCATCTGTAGCCAAACTGAGCTACTCCTTTGCATTTTTAATGGCACCCCTATGCATTTGAAACTGCAGTGCATTTTTTTGTTGTGGGAAATCGCATGGTGCAAAAAGCACCATGCAATTTCTCTCCGGGTGTATTTTAAAAATGGTGTAGGGACCTTTTTCCTGCATGAAACGCAGGCACAGCAGCCGATTCAATTGAATGGACTGCCATGCCCACACAAACGCGGCTTGCAGAGAAGTGAAACAGGCCTTAAAGTGTGAAAAGACAATGACTTTCCTGAGCCATGTCTAACACTTACTGAGGGGACATGGAGTAAACCATGAGGGTCTAGCTAGGATTGAACTAACTAGCATGTAACAGAAGGGGAGGACAGAGGTCGTTCTCATAGGACCTTCTGGTGATTTAGTATATCTACCTTCCCAATTTGTGTTTTTTTGGGTACCCTCCACCCCTAAGCCTTCTCTCCAGTTTGAATATTGCAGTAAATGGCAAAAAGACTCAAGTGACTGAAGTTTGATTATTGCCAGAGGTTTTGCAGTGAGTTGTTGGGTCCAGATACAGGGCAGCTAGCCACAAGGCAGGTAGAAGATTACAATTATGTTTAAACAGCTCCCTAGTGAGTCAACACTACAGTAGCAATTGTAAACAAAGTCCCTTGATGGGAAAATGTGCATGAAAGTGATGAAGTTCTATGGGTAGCAGAACAAGGCACCTATGAGTTTAATGTTAAAGAGTAACTCCACTTTTGATGAGAAAAAAACATTCCCCTCTGGGTAATCTGTGTACATTGCAAGGATGATAACAACCTTTGTTGCAGATTCCTACCTTTTGCTATTCTAAAGTAATCCCTGTATGTTCCTCTGAGCCTCAGTGATGAGTGGGTCTAATGTTAGTGGTTTCATAATTATCTATCAGGTGTGCACCTGCAGGGCACTAATGAGGAAAGTTGCTGAGCCTGCATCCCTTTAGACGTGTTCCTACTGGGAGTGTCTCATCAAAAATGACGTTTTTGTTGCAGGGGATGCCTGAAATCTGACTTAGGCAGACTTCTGGGAAAATTGGTGAGCCAATCACACAAGCAGGAAATGATGTTTCTGGGGGTGGTCAGTACACACTCTGTGTACAGAACAATTCCAGGTAGCCATATTGCAATGCATTCTCAGAAAATTACAGTGGCAGCAGATTGAAAAGGAAAGGTGATTTTTAATAACATTCAATTACAATATGACTTGTGTTGCAATTGTATACACTATAATATTTTTTCTTTATTTGCTATTTTTATTCCCTGCGAAAGTGGAGTTACCCTTTAACTGAGCAAGAAGTTGTGTCAGTGGAAAGACATGTTGAAACCCCAATTGTATCAATAAAAATAAAGAACATTATGTGAAAACACCCAGTTAAGAAGTTGTTCCTGTAGGATTGCGTGGATTATTTTCAGAAGGGTGTTCTGCCTTTGACAATCAGGAAGCATTGAGTAGGTAAGTATCAGGTCTTGCCATCCTGGCAAATATAGTTTCTGTATGCTGATGTTGGTGCAGAGTTGGTTAAGATCTTTGGGAATCTAGGGCTGTAGTCATGACTATCTTTGCATGCTAAAAGTCAAGATGGGTAACCCCATATATAGGTGATGTTTGCTGTGCTGAATACAGCAAGCAGTGGGCAAAGATGTCATTCTTTCCAGAGTTTTCTTTGTAATGTCTGAATATATTGTAGTATTTCCATTACGGTCAATTGTAAAGCATCCTCTCAGTTTTTGCATGATTTCTTCTTGCTTGTCATAAAAATGGAGATGACGGGTGGCATCTCTGGGGGAGTCAGCAGTTAGGTTGCAACAGCAAAATATTCTGTGTGCACGGTCAAAGGGGAGAGCGTCCATTACTGGTCTACCCAGGATGGTGTTAAAAATGTATCAGCCGAGTCTTCATCTCTTGTGACCTCAGTCAGGCTCTGGACCCTAATATTATTGCGGCATTCACATTTTTTTTTTCCTTCAGGGGTGCATGGTGTATGATAGCCATTCTGCAACCTGCAACTTGTAATGCTGTGATTGAATTGCATGGTCATCCATCTTGCTTTTAGCTTGCTCCACCTAGTTAGCATCTGGCTAATGTCAGTGCTCATGGCAGACATTTCCACCTTGTTTTCGAAGTTAGACAACATAGCATCTATCTCTGACATTGTTAGGAGGACTCTAACTAATTCTGCCACATCCACACCATTATCATTCTCTGTATATAGCTAGGCTTCAGAGCATAAAGAGTTTGGTGTTCCCATTCAGACAGAGAAGTGTCTCTGGGCTTCAAACATGTATCTATGTGGTGAGTCCTCCTTCTGTAGACCATGAGAATCCTCTGCATCATCAGGAAAGCGCCTCATCAGCCCCAAATTCTGTTGCTTTCAAATTTCTGTAATTATTAAACAGTGGTTCTTTTTCTTAGACAATAACAGAAAATAATGTCAGAAACTATTCATATGTATCCCACCTATACACATTAGTTTCTTTTTTCCCTGTAGTAAAGATCAGAAGATGATTTATTTTCTTTTCTGCACTGATTATTGCAATGTCAGGCAAGTTCCCCACATTTAGTTACTTTCTCTATACAGTACAATCAGAGGACACCAGATAATTAAACTTGTTCAGCTTATCTATTTTATTTTTTACAGATACTTATATAACACTGGCAATTTATGCAGCGCTTTACGTATATATATTGTACATTCACATCAGTCCCTGCCCAAAAGGAGCTTACAATCTAAGGCCCCTAACTCACATTCATATATACACTTACAAGGACTAATTTAGACAGGAGCCAATTAACCTAGCAGTATGTCTTTGAAGCAGGGCAGGGACAAGAGGGGGGCAGGAGGGGTGGCTGCCCTGAGCGCAATTGTTTATCGTATAAATGGGGGCCCTTTCTTCTGTTACAAAGCTGACAGGAGTAGTGACAGTGGCATCACTATTCATGTCATTTCAACTATGGTAGCGGCGAACAGAGGAGGAGAGAGCCGGGAGGCAGTGCAGGCTGTGTTCTCTCTCTTCCCCTGATCCTTCCTGCCAGTGCATCATTCCTGTATTCAGAAGCCAGAACTGGTGTACACAGACATACAGGAGTGACTGCTGGACATAGGATCCCATGAATGGGGGGGGGCATCATGAACTGGGGGGGCACAGTTTGGCATTTTTGCCCTGGACACAGGATGAACTTCTCCTGGCACTGCTTTGAAGTGTAGGAGGAAACCCACATAGGCAAAACATGTAAACTCCATGCAGGTAGTGCCATGGTTGGAATTCAAGCCGACAACCCTAGTGCTGTTAGGCAGAAGTGGTAACCACACAGGTACTGTGCTACTAGGATTGTTTTATACTTCTAGGATATTTTGTGAAATTGCTTTCACTCCATACACTAACAGTTTGTGTTAAAACTATTTGTAATGTGCAGTTGAATTGAAATTTTGAGTATTTTAAATGATTAGCCTTTACAAGCATATGTGGAACTTTTACTATATAAGCCATAAAATAATTTATAGTGCTTTGGTAATGTTTTAACAGCATTTGCACAAGCTAATTACATATAGCTTCCATCCTTCTCAGTAAAGGTTATTAACAACTTTTGATGTTATTCGGTAACTGAGTTTACCTTAGTGAAATTAAACAAAAGTGCACAAGAAAGCTAAAATACCCACAAAGAAATAAGAAATAAAACACAGCTTTAAAGACGATTAGAATCCTTAAGATGAATGTGAGACGGGTACTTCTTAAAATGCATGTTTCTGTAAGAGATTTCAATCCCATTGGGGACAATAAGAAAGCCTATATGTTAGAAAAGGAAATTTTAATCTGTTGGTAACTCGAGAATCAATGAAATGTACACGTCTGTAAGGAATAAAAATATTCCACTATAAATATAGTATAGAACAAATCGTGTTCTTTATCCATCAGTTGTCTACTAATTGAACATAGCAAGGTGAGGAAGGTTTCCATCTCACTTTGGTAAAACGCTAATTGCTAATGGCACCACTGAGCACGGACACCAGTTTAAAGGTTTAGTCAACATGTTTTGAGTTCTGGTTTTAGGAAATGGCAAAGGTTAGCAGAAGGTTATAACCAGTTTAAAGTTTCCCTTTCATAAAACCAAGGGATTATCTCACACAATCCACAAGCCATTACAGAGTGAGGTACAAAACTTCTGTACTCAAATGACAGGGAGCTATAAAATACTTCTGATATATACGATCATATTTTATGATCGTAAATATGACCATATTATAATAATAAGCCAACTCTGCCCTTGTTTGACATTAATATCAAAATCTACCATTGTTGCTGCATAGAGGCTATACTGTGATTCCTTAAAATATTTTTTTTTTTTTCCCAGAGTGTTAATGACCAAGAATCTCCACAAACATATCTAGTAAATTTGAACAAATTTTGTATCAGTAGATTACCAGGTCTGATGTCTTTGTGACAGAAAATGTGTATTGTTTTAAATTTTGCAGTAACAACTGCACTTCTATCTGTTCAGTGCCTCAATATGCCCAAATTATGTGATCTGAAATGCAAATTTGCTTCCCAAAGTCAAGAGCTCCACTCCTAGTTTTTGGTTACTGAGTCCATCCACAGATAAGAACCATTTTGACATTGTGTTCTCTTGCTGAATGCCCAGGTCATCCTGGTGGCAACCGATATCATAAAAAAGACCAGCCACACAGACAGACATAGTCAATGTATATTTGTATGCAACAAAGTTGATAAAAATCCAAGTCATACTTTTTAGGCATATGGACATCTGTACGCTATGGAGTAAAGAATTGTAATATGTTTGTTTACATGAGTCCCCTTTACTGAAGGGAAAGAAAATACCAACTGTGCTGTGATGTTTACCTTCCAGATGTTACGCATCGACTATCTCGGAATTTATAGGACTCGAGTTTTCCTCTTTATTTTATTTTCCTTTTTTGTATCATATGTTCTATTTGTGATGTAACCATCTAAATGTTAAGCTAATCTGTTAGATTAAAAATGAATAAAACTCTTTGTAAAAGAAAATACCAACTGTGTTTCTTATAGAAAATCATTCACTGGGTATACAGAATCTATTCAGTGTGCTGACGTTATTGCTAAAGGGCTAAGCTAATGTAATTTGTCCAATTTTATATATTTTTACCCATTATTAAGTATAGGGAAGAAATACATGATAAATGCAATACATAACACAATGGCAAACATAATAAGACTGCTTTTCATTATACTGTTTTCTTTCCTTATGTTTATTAGAACATTAAAGAGTGTGATAAAGAGACTGATATAAGCAAACTGACCTTTTATAGATAGAATGACCCCAAAAGTTGAAGAAAAAAACACCTAATAGCGGAGTCAAAAACAGATTTGCTCTTTGATCATGAATGAGTAAGTAGCAAAGATTTACTCAGTAAGCAAGCAAGATACTTAGCACACACATATAGGATGAGTAATGAAGTACATAAGTGTGTAGTACTGAAGCAATGCAAAAAATAGAGATGCCAGAGATGAGATAAGCAGGAGGATATTAGAGATTAGATACAAGTTGGGTCAGCAGCCAGATATTGGTTTAGCATCCAAAACACAACTGCAAAAAGAAGATATGATCAATCTGCCAAGTGTAGCCAGATCGGCAAGCCAAGACACACTGTTGTAGCTAAAGACCAAAGCAGAAGAGTTCTTATATTA
The DNA here is from genome assembly GCF_042186555.1 of Aquarana catesbeiana. Lineage (NCBI taxonomy): Eukaryota > Metazoa > Chordata > Amphibia > Anura > Ranidae > Aquarana > Aquarana catesbeiana. The sequence goes on from NC_133324.1 coordinate 684,654,253, forward strand.
TATATATATTTCACATCTGTGCTCATTTCAATGTTCTCATCTTTTGGTTCTGGTAGGGGTTTCTCTTGCATACCTCTGTGATTGGAGAGGAACTGTTGTCTCGGGGAGCTTTGTGTATACATGCTCATGCAAAGATTCTCCTCTGATTATGGCTCATGTATGGCATTTTTGCCATGTCTCAGTATTCAGCAACAGTATAGTTTTTCCAAAATGGGGTATTGAGTTAAAATTCAAGTGAGGTTCAGTCAGTAAAAATTTCTTCCAGCAGAGCTTTGACCGACAACCTAGTATACATGCGGTCATTTTATGTCTTTCAAAAAAATAAGCACTGTACAATCTCCATAGCATTTCAATGTTTATTGTCAATTTTCAGTGTGCTTCTTACATCAGAGTGCCCCCACACCTTTTAGCACCTGGCAAGCAGAGGATGGAAGCTGTGAGGCAGAGCAGGCTGCAAGTCTGGATGGGGGAAGTTCTGCTTTTGTGGTGATGTTGGGGTGGGGCAAAAATGTACTAATGGTCATTACAACCTATCACTGCAGAGGAGGGTAGGGAACCGGCACTGGAAAATGGCTGGTGGTCTAGATAGAACTGTCATTTGACCTTGGTCCAGACCATGATTCACCATTTAGTGATGCCTGCCCTAGGCACCAGGAGCACCATCATTCACCTCCCTGGATGATGCCTAAACAAAGACAGATCAGTCATAGAAAAGCAGCTGTGATCTGTGAGAGATAATACAGTAATGTACATCTTACACTAACACATTTTTTAGCAAACGTGCCCTTAACATGAAAAAAAATAATTTGGATTCTAGAACAATTTTAATTGAAAACAGAATATCATAGCTAAATTTGCAATGCTTGTAATACTTACAAACACAATAAAAGGCATATCTAGTGTTCATGGCAATGTCATCTCACTGCTATGCCCACTATAATCAGATTTACCCATCACCAATAAGGGACATTTTGATGACAGAATTGCTTAACCTGTGTGCTAATGATAACCTGCACAATAACTCCAGTGAATCATGTACTACTTATTGAGCTGCTCAAGCCTAAATTCTTTGCATAGCTATGTTGACCTACAGAGGTAGATGAAACACATTCAGTGTTGAAGCTAAGATCAGTATATGAGTTGCTAAGCTCTGTGTAATAGGGTAATCTGTATTTTCATTCACAAAGCTCCATTATATGAACAAATAGAAGGTAGAATGATGTGAAACAAAGGTAAAGTGCAGACCATCATGTAAGATAAAATGTACTACTGAAAATACAATTTCAAGGTGATTTGAGCATGACCTCTGCTCATAATGGCTAATTAGTAAAAAAGACCACGCTATTATAAAGGTTTTTAATATTTCATCATGACACAAAAAATGTATTTGCATATCTTCCTAATTTATGGATTATTCATAGACAAATATTAATTTAATACTTGTATATAATAATATATTTAGAAATAATAGTCAATATATCAAATATGTATTGTAATAATGTATATTTCGTATTACTTACACAATGTACCGATTGCAGATTGCCGATTGCCAGTGGAGTTTTTTACTATTTAAAGTAAAGTTAGAGAAGTATAGGACTGGTAAGACAGTTCTAGCTGTCCCCTTTGGAACACATTGACATTAATAAATAGCTACATGTTCAATTTTGGGGGAGGGGGGTACATTATAATCTTGACTGTTTGCTTAATAGGAATGGGCTGTATAAGATAATGTAAATATAAATGAGCCTGATCTCTGGTTACAAATCTTCTGAAGTATATTTATCAAGACATTTTTTCAAGCTACTTGGAAAACCTTTCCTCTTTATGTCTGCTCATGTAGCCGCCAGACATATTTTAGCATAATGTGCATATCAAGTTACAAAAATGTATGATTTAGTAAGCTGCTCCTTGACATGATGAATAATCTTACGGCTACTAAAATAATAACATAATATTAACTTATAAAGAGATACGCACATCATGTCAGGTTTATTTACAATATATAAATGGTACAATGCAAAAGCCTATGGCGTGTGTGAAAAAATGTTGTAAATGTTTTCAAAAATAATGCTATGAATAACTTTAATTAATAATAACCCTCCAAAGATTGCAGTAAACAGAATAAAATATAAGTTATGTTATTATGTGGTCTGACTACAATTTTCCTTTAACACAACAGATATTCTCCTTGGTATGCATGCATGCAGTTTCTGAATGTACTTAAGTGGTAGGTTGTCCTAAGCCTCTGGGAGAATTCTCACTGATCCACCACAGACTTTGTCTTATTTTCTTATGCATCTTTAAGTATTCCTAACCAGAATTAATGTTTTTTTTTCATTGCTGACAGCTCTTTATGATTTTGGCCATGTGTTTGGTGTCTTTGGGATGCTGAAGAATGTAGTTGGGTCCAGTCAGTTGTCTCCCTGACTGCATAATACCTAGGAATCAATAGTCTTTTTGTAATTCTGAGGACTGAATGAACCATCAATTTTGATCAAACCACTAACTCCTCTTACAAAAATGCCCCACTAAACCTGCAGGGAGCCCCTACTGCTCTTTACAGTTTCCTGTAGGCATCCATCCATAAACTATTTCTGTTTTCAAGCCCTTTGACAAACTGTCTTCTGTTAGAGCCAAAATGTAAACATATTTCTAACTTGGAGGAATGGCTTTTTGGTTGCAACTGTTCCTTGAAGACCATTTCTGACATGACTTCTATACTGTATATGGGTATACAAGGTTACAGATGGTGTCTACCAGTTGTGAAATGATAGTAGTGATATACATCTTCCAGTTTCAAAGTGACGTATACGTGATGGTTTGCTGCAGTTTCCATAACCATGCACTGTGTTACTGGTCATCAACTTATTACATTAAGAAAAAAAATCTACTGCCAAATTTCTGCTTGCAAGAAACCTTGATGATGCATAATGACCACCTTGGGGCTCATTCTATTGCTCACTTTTGCCACGGTGGGAGAGTTACAATGTAATAAGAAAGTCACCTTATATGCCATGTTGAATGCAGCATCCCAGCACACAGTATTGAAAATTATGTATCCACCTTTATGTAGTTTCAATTGAACTTTTAGGTAGCTCTTTGCTAAAGTGTTAGATAAATAAATAAAAGGCACCAAAACTGCAAAGTTACCACTCCTGAATACTTAGTGACAGCACCGTAAAGTAAAAATTACTTTTGCAGTGTCTCAGAATGCTGTACAAAACTGTGTTCTTGTCTAATATGGGACCAATGTACATTTAGAGCTCCAAGTGAATTTATTAATTATGAAGGAAGATTATATTATTGAGGAGCAGTAACTTATTTTACTTTTTAAAGAAATAGTCAAGAAGAACTAGAACATTACATTGAACTTACATTTAATTAGTTGATGGTACTGCAGAGTTAGATTACTGAACAATTTCTTATATCTCTGGGGAAATCCACTGGTAAAGTTTCTGTGCTGAGTTCCTGACTTCACAGATGCTGCAGCCATTATATGGGGGGTCTCACTTCCTTGTTGCATTTTTTTTTTTTTTAGATTAAATACCCTAAAATAAATTTTACTCTCAGAGAAATTGCTGCTTCTCATCCTTCCAATCTGGTGCTCTGTGCTGCCAGAGTAAAGGATACACCCCTCAGCTTGTGTCCTCATATAGACATGCACTTTAGAGAGAGAAAGAGGTGTGTCCGACCAGGTATGTTACTGGGTGCTAATTACTGAGTGCACTGGTTCTAATTTTGAGTCTTTTCGTCTGCATGGTCATATTTAGACATCCTATACAACTGCTGTAGCATGCAAATTGAGCTAAGACTATGCAATAGAGGTTGTTTATGTAGGTAATGTCTGTCTGACTGCTTATCTAGTTCTGTGACTTCAGCTGGGTTTTAAAGATATGCCTCTTTGGAAAAATAAATTTTTTGGTACTGTCTATTGAAACCTCTGCCACTATAGCAGACAGTGACAATAGGGTTACCATGTTTTTCTCAATGGAACATCTAGAAAGTTCTAGAAAGATGTTGCTACATGGTTAAACCAGCAAAAATGTAATCATAATGAGTAGAGATGGGCCTAACACCCCTCCAGATTGAGTTTGCGCCAGAACTCTCGAACATCGTAAAAGTTCTGACCCTAACTGCGAACCCTATTACAATCTATGGGACCTGAACTTGCAAAATCGAAAGTCCCCATTTTGAAGGCTTATATGCAAATTATTGACCAAAAAAGGGTATGGGGGCCCGGATACTGCCATGGGGGACATGTACTAATGCATACATTTTAACAAAAAAAGATTGTTTTTACAGGAGCAGTGATTTTAACCACTTGCCTGCAGGGCACTTTTACCCCCTTCCTGCCCAGGCCAATTTTTAGCTTTCAGCACTGAATGACAGTTGTGCAGTCATGCAATGCTGTACCCAGTTTTCTGTCAGAAAATGTTGTAAATAAGTAATTTTTCTCCTTCACTGATGTGCGTTGATAGGCAGCACTGATGGGCACTGATAGGTGGCACTGATGGGCACATAGGCGGCACTTATGGGCCATTGCTATATGGGCCATAGGTGTCACGGATAGGCAGCACTGATGGGCGGCAATGATGGGCACTGAAAGACAGCACTGACTTGCATCACTGGTGGGCACAGATTGGCATCACTGATGGGCACAGATTGGCATCACTAATTGTCACTGACTGGTACCACTGCTGAGCACTGATAATCAAGGCACTGATGATCAGTGCCCTGATTATCTTTACATGTCTCCCTTGTGAGGAGATGCCACTGATCGGCTCTCCTCCCCTCTACTCACACTCTGTCAGTGTGAGGCGAGGAGAGCCAATAAATGGCACTTCCTTGTTTACATGTGATCAGCTGTGATTGGACACAGCTGATCACATGGGTAAAGAGCCATGTCATCAGCTCTTTACTGAGGTAGTGTCCCAGAGACAGAGCGCACCAGCTATTGCCACACTGCTTGCCCCCTGCGGGCACATGATCGTGGTGAGACTGGACAACATCATATGACCAGAACAAGAGAGATGGTTAATGATGCTTAAAGTGAAACAATAAAATTGAAATTCCTTTAAATATAGTGCCTGGGGGTCCCCTTAGTCTGCCTGTAAAGTGGTGCATCTGTACCGTGTATAGAACCTGCTGCAGCAAAACTGAGATTTATAAAGAAAAAATGACATTTAAGTTGATTTTCCCTGCAAGCTTTCTTTATTTTGTAAACAACGGCTTGGGGAGCCAGTCTGTATGATGAGGCCACAATTTAGGGCACTTGGAACAAGATTAGAGATTTTTTGGATAAATTCTGGTGTCTCTTTGGCATGCTTTGGATGGAAATAGCAATGTTTTGCACCACAGTGAGCAAGCCTCAGGTGAATATAAAGAAATGGGGGCACTAATGCGCAAAACCAAACTGTATAGAATAAGATATAAAAGGATAGGAGAAGCTGCCAACATATAAAAGTGTTCCCACACAGATAAAATATGCGAATAAGTGAAGTATGTGGCGCTAACTAAAGTGCAGAAATGAATTAATAAGTATATAAATACTAAATAGAACCACTCACACACCTGACAAGTAAGCGTGTAGAACAGAATAGGCAAGTGCAAGTGAGAATAAAAATAACAAATCTACTCTACTCTTATCTAGATCCCTGGTAAAGGGCATCAATGCCACAGATTCCAAACAGCAATCTAAAAAAACACCCAGTGTGTATATAAGGTGCATCAAGTGAAAAATATATGACAATCCTAGTCTAATGATAAAATAACATACATAAAAAAAGAAATGTGAAAAATAAAAATGTCTGAATAAATCCACTGTTCTCCTGGAGTGTAAAAGGTGAAATTCAAAAAACAAAGTCCAACAAGTGATAAGCACTAATTTGAATACGTTCACATAAATAAGTTCATGAATTAAAGCCGTGTGCAGAAAAAAAAAAATTGTGCAAAAACAACTTTCGATCGATGTCAAATTCCTCCAATCACATATATAATATCCGTGGTGCGTCACACGATTACCCCAGCCTCTCACCTCAGATGGAGACCCCTACGGGTCGAGTCAAGCCTTCAGTATGGAAAACAGCAGTTCCCAGCACAACAATCGATTTCCAACGATTGTCCCAACAATAGCGGATTTATGGGGGGGTGACTCCAGGCTTAACCAAAGCGATCAGGACATGAAATAAAAGAGGGTGGCTCCATCGTGTAGTAATTCCCAAAAGCATTTTATTAAAACAAAGAGTAACTTACAGTTTAAAATCAGATAGTCCAGCAAACAGCAAAGTACTTCTGGTCTCAGCCGCGACCGGAAGTGACGACTCCTGGCTCTTCCCTAACGCATATCGTCACTGAACACGTGACTTTACCAAAGGGTAAGATCTACCAGAGTCTGGAAAGGTGTTACACAAAACTCCTCTTTAAGATGTCCTCAAGATATTTCATTCTGTCCTCCCTCTAGGTGGACAGGATGAGTTCTGAGACTTACCCTTGTAACGGTGGTCAAGGAAGGTTTCCAACCAATAATGATCCTTCTCCCTGATGCCACAAATTCTCGGGTTCTTTCGCAGGCTTTGAAAAATAAGGGAGTCTATGCACCACAAGCTTGTGGTGGTATGAGAAGCAGAGTCCTCTGGGTCACTGAGGACTACAGTATCTGAAACTGCTTCCTCCCAGCCACATACTACTCCCAAGGTTTCTGGGGACTGAAAACCATCTCTTAAAGTGTAGTTCCACACAAGAATGGAACTTCCTCTATTCGGATCCCCCCCCTCCGGTGTAACATTTGGCACCTTTCAGGGGGGAGCAGATACCTGTCTAATCCAGGTATTTTCTCCTACTTCTAGGCATAGATAGCTGCAGTATCTGAGAATATCTATGCCATGTCCGGCCCCTCCTCCATCCCCCCGCTGTCTTCTGGGAGACACAGAGGTCTCAGAAGACAGCAGGGACCAGTGGGATCGCACAGCGTGACTCGCGCATGCGCAGTAGGGAATCAGGCTGTGAAGCTACAAGGCTTCACTTCCTGACTCCCTTACCGAAGATGGCGGTGCCTCCACCCGAGAGCCGAGGGACAGATCGGCTACGGGTGCCAACATCGCGAACGCCCTGGACAGGTAAGTGTCCAAAATTTGGTGGAACTCCGTTTTAAGGTTTAATGTATGTCTTCCTGTGCTTCAATGCCTCCAAAACTGCCAGAATCCTCCTCCTCCCTCTCCTCTTGTGTGTTCTGTGGCATTGCAAGCATGGCGCCTGCATATAGCGGGCCTTGAGAGAAAAGGAAGTCCTCCTCCTTCTCCCGCTGATCTGCCTTGATTGCCCTGTCCACAATGCCATGCAGAATATGCTCCAACAGGAAAAAAAGAGGGATTGTGTCACTGATGCATGTATTGTCACGACTCACCATCCTTGTCGCCTCCTCAAATGGTGACAATACAGTGCATGCATCCTTTATCAGCAGCTATTGGCGTGAGGAAACAAAGCCCAGCTGCCCTGTGTCAGTCTCACACAGGTACTCGTTAATGACCCTCTGCAGCATTGCCAAAGTTGAGTTCCACCTGGTGGGCATGTAACAAATCAGGCGTTTTATGGGCAGGTGGAATTCCTGCTGAATTTCAGCCAACCGAACACTGGCTGTGTATGACCTCCTGAAATGGCTACAGACACTTCTGGCCTGTCTTAGAAGATCTTGCAACCCTGGGTACCTGTTTTAAGAAACACTGCACTACCAAATTGAGGACATGTGCCAGTCATGGTACATATGTGAACTCTCCCTGTCAAAGGGGGGACAGAGGGTTAATGCCATTATCACATACCACCATTCCTGGCTCAAACTGCGGTGGCATGAACCACTTCTGAACCCACCCCTGCAGAGCTGAAATAATCTCTGCTCCAGTGTGGCTCCTGTCATCTTTTACTCTAACTCCTTGAATAGCCCCTTGATTGCTTAGGGGGTACTGGTGGTTCATAGGACAATTCAGCAGGGGAGGGCATGGAGGAGGAGGAGGGGAGGAGCTGACAGATTTCACATCATCACCACCAGCTATTTGGAGACATGGCGGCAAAACAAGCTCCAGCACTGAGCCCTGTCCTGCATCCTTCCTAGTTGCAAGCAGAGTTACCCAGTGGGCTGTGAACCAAATAAATCGTTCCTGACCATGCTTGCTGGACCACGTGTCAGCAGTAACGTGGACCTTGCTGCTCACTGCCTTACCCAACTATGTCAAAGCATTGCCTTCCACATGATGATACAGAGCTGGAATGGCCTTACGTGCAAATAAATAGCAACTGAGAACATGCCATTGTGGTACAGCACATTCTGCAAATTCACAGAAGGGGACAGAATCCACCAGACGGAAAGTCAGCAATTTGGACCATCTGGAATTCAGACGCTGGGCATGTATATAGTAATAGTGTATATTTTTTTGATACAGCAGCTGATGCAGAGAAATTTGCCTGCTATATTCTACAGCTGGTGGTGTGCTGCTGACAAACATGTTGCAAGGACCTGTGACACTCTTTGCTATACCATCATCTCTGTCAGTGGAGGCAGCAGAGAGGGCATGAGATATAAGGCAGGGGTAGACATGAAGGGTGAAGAGTGAGGAAGAGAAGAATTGTGTCCCTTGTGTGTGGCTTTCAGGTGCTCTTGCCAACAGGCTGCATGGTGGGAGGTTAAATGCCTTGTCAAGCATGTGCTACCCAAATGGCTGGTGTTTTTGCCACGCTTGATCTGCTTGCAGCAGAGATTGCAAATTGCAACAGTGTGATCGGCTGCACATGTGCTAAAAAAGGCCCACACAGCTGAGCTGTGGGAAGTGGGCTGGGAGATAACAGCTCCACAATCTGATGGAATAGGGTGGATGCTCTGTATTCTTCCATGATGCCTGCCTCTGGAGGACATCCTGTCTTGCTGGGGTTGTGCCTCCTCCTCACTTTCCTCCTCTGCTCTATGCGGCACCCAAGTTGTGTCAGTGACCTCATCATCATCCCCTCCATCCTCATCATCACTGGAGACAACTTGGCAATACACTGCGGCTGGGGGAACGTGACTGCCAATTTGTTGTTTATCAGTGTTCTTGCCTCTCTGTAGGCTCATTTACTCCCTTCCTCTACCTCAGAACCAACATCTGAATCAGGTAATGTCTGTGCATCCTCAAGAAGCAAGTGGCTGAGGCTGTGTTCAAACAATTCAGCTGACTCCTCCATGCAAGATGCTGGGTCTGTGGCAGGAGTAGCTGTGGACAGGGAAGCAAAATAACCCACTCTGGCAGCTGCGGTGGACTGCCCACTAGTGTCAGCTTGGGTCACAGAGAATGAGGAGGATGAGGATGGTTTAGTAAGCCAGTCCACCTTCACTGCATGCTATGGCTGGATAGCAAGGGCAACATCACTAAACAGAGACAAAGGTGTCCTTCCTGAGGACGGACCACATCCTTCTTTGCCTGTGGACACAAATGCTGCTGGAGGGGGGGAGGTTTATTACACAAATTTAATAGAAACTGGGAAATGTGTGTTTGAATGCACTTTATGAAATTAAAAGTGGTGTTTGGTGCACCTGAAATTAAGGACTGCTGCTGACAGAAAAGTAAAAACTATAAGAAATAAATATAAATAAAAAAGAGGGGAAACCAGCGTCACAGTCAGAAAAACTGTGGCTGATATTAACAGAAAGGGGTCAGGCAAGGGATAAAAAAAAAATAAAAATACGCAGCAACCAAAAAAATGTGGTATACAGCTCTGTATACAGCGCAAAATGTTATGTATACTCACACTATACTCGCACCATACTGACACACTGCACTATACGCACACTATACTGACACACTATACTGAAACACTACACTATACTCACACTATACTCACACTATACTGACTATGGATGGGCTTTATGTTCGGGTCGAACATGAGTTCAACTCGAACATTGGCTGTTCGCCCGTTCGCTGAATAACGAACAATTTGGGGTGTTCGCGGCAAATTCGAAAGCCGCGGAACACCCTTTAAAAGTCTATGGGAGAAATCAAAAGTGCTAATTTTAAAGGTTAATATGCAAGTTAGTGTTTGGGGACCTGGGTCCTGCCCCAGGGGACATGTATCAATGCAAAAAAAAGTTTAAAAAAACGTCTGTTTTTCGAGAGCAGTGATTTTAATAATGCTTAAAGTGAAACAATAAAAGTGTAATATTCCTTTAAATTTCGTACCTGGGGGTTGTCTATAGTATGCCTGTAAAGTGGCGCATGTTTCCCATGTTTAGAACAGTCTGACAGCAAAATGACATTTCTAAAGGAAAAAAAGTAATTTAAAACTACTCGCGGCTATAATGAATTGTCGGTCCGGCAATACACATAACGGTTCATTGATAAAAACGGCATGGGATTCCCCCACACGGGAACCCCGAACCAAAATTAAAAAAAAAAAAATGCGTGGGGTTCCCCCTAAATTCCATACCAGGCCCTTTATTTATTTTATTTTAGGTACTTATATAGCGCTGTCAATTTACCAGCGCTTTACATATACATTGTACATTCACATCAGTCCTTACACTCTAAGGTCCCTAACTCACATTCATACATACTAGGGACAATTTAGACAGGATCCAATTAACCTACCAGCATGTCTTTGGAGTGTGGGAGGAAACCGGAGTACCCGGAGGAAACCCATGCAGGCACAGGAAGAACATGCAAACTCCAGGCAGATAGTGTTGTGGTAGGGATTCGAACCAGCAACCCTTCTTACTGCTAGGTGAAAGTGCTATCCACTACACCACTGTGCCGCCCTACAGGTCTGGTATGGATTTTAAGGGAAACACCGTGCCAAAATAAAAAAAAATGGTGTGGGGTCCCCCCAAAAATCCATATCAGACCCTTATCCGAGCACGCAACCTGGCAGGCCGCAGGAAAAGAGGGGGGATGAGAGAGCGCCCCCCCTCATTCCCACAACCCTTGGCCCACGGCCTCATCCCCACAACCCTTGCCCGGTGGTTGTGGGGGTATGTGGGCGGGGGGCTTATCGGAATCTGGAAGCCCCCTTTAACAAGGGGACCCTCAGATCCCGCCCCCCCTGTTTGAAATGGTAACGGGTACATTGTACCCGTACGATTCCACAAAAAAAGTGTAAAAATGGTAAAAAAAAACAAATAAGTCCATTATTAAAACATAACAATTAAAACTGTCTCATGTAGTCCATTCACCTCCGCCGACGGACCGAAAAAAAAATAAAGAAGATCTGCCTCCATGGGAGGCACACTCCATATTCTCCCACGGTGTGTGTTGTTTTTTTTTACCATTTTCACACTTTTTTTGTGAAATGGTACGGGTACAATGTACCCGTTACCATATTAAACGGGGGGCCAGGATCTGGGGGTCCCCTTGTTAAAGGGGGATCCAGATTCCGATAAGCCAACCACCCGCAAACCCCCAAAACCACCGGGCAAGGGTTGTGGGGGTGAGGCCCTTCTCCCCATCAACATGGGGACAAGGTGCTTTGGGGAGCTACCCCAAAGCACCCTCCCAATGTTGAGGGCATGTGGCCTGGTACGGTTCGGGGGGGCGCTCTCTCATCCCCCCTCTTTTCCTGTGGCCTGCCAGCTTGCGTGCTCAGATAAGAGTCTGGTATGGATTTTGAGGGGGACCCCCACAACATTTTTTTTTAAATTTTGGCACGGGGTTCCCCTTAATATCCATACCAGACCTGAAGGGCCTGGCATGGAATTTAGGGGGACCCCCACACTTTTTTTTTTTTTTTCATTTTGGTTCGGGGTTCCCCTGTTGGGGAATCCCATGCCATTTTTATCAATGAACTTTTATGTGTATTGCCAGACCAACAATTCATTATAGCCACGAGTAGTTTTAAATGACTTTTTTCCTTTAGAAATGTCACTTTTCTGTCAGACTGTTCTAAACAAGGGAAACATACGCCACTTTACAGGCATACTATATACTATAGACACCCCCCAGGTAAGAAATTTAAAGGAATATTACACTTTTATTGTTTGACTTTAAGCATTATTAAAATCACTGCTCCCGAAAAAACGTCCGTTTTTAAAACTTTTTTTGCATTGATACATGTCCCCTGGGGCAGGACCCAGGTCCCCAAACACTTTTTAAGACAATACCATGCATATAAGTCTTTAAAATTAGCACTTTTGACTTTTCATGTTTGTGTCCCATAGACTTTAACAGTGTTCGCGTGTTCGAACAAATTCTTTGCCTGTCCGCATGTTCTGGTGCGAACCGAATGGGGGGTGTTCGGCCCATCCCTAATACTGACGCACTACACTGACACACTACACTGACACACGATACTAACACTACACTTACACTCTACACTCAGAGTCACAATAAGTTAACACACTAACTTCCTAGTAGTAAACTGAGCCCTGCTCTATCTATCTCCACTCCAACAACACACTGCAAAAGCCTGTGGGAAGGAACCTTTTATAGTGTGGGGTGGGACTATGAGCACTGAGCCATGATTGGGGAAAGTCATCAAAACTTTGTCCAATCAGGGCTCTGACAGTGCTCTGTGCCCTGATTGGGCAAAGCCTTGCACCTGACCAGTGGTCAGGTGCATTGCTCCATCAAATTAGGGCCCTAGAATGCATTGTGAAGCGTGCAATGCATTGTGGGGTGCTTGGCGGGCAACCATTGTGTCGAGCTCCCCGCAAATTCGGGTGTTCGCTGAACGGGCGATCAAACGATGTTCGTGCTGAACTTTTGCTCCGTCCAAACCGTTCACCCAGCTATAATAATGAGCATTGTAAAACAGAGCCAGGTTTTTTTTTTTTCTTATTAATATTGTAAAATTTGTGTTCCATCTTCCATTGGAAGCTAGAAGAGGTTGTAACTCATTAAAAGTGCAAAGCTTATTCTACTATGTTTACCTTTACTAAAATTATGTTTGTCACGAATTCGCATGCCCACGGCGACTAACTAACCGCGACGTGCGTTCCGTGACTGGGGTATATGAGGAACTAAGGGAATAAGGGGGAACTTATACTGCGAATGTAAGACTGGCTGTAGTATTTTCACAGCCTGCACTACCTTTGGCCACCACTAGAGGGAGACTCCACTCCAATCCAGCTAGCTGACCACACACAGGCAGATACAAATCTTACATACAATCTGGTGCACTCTAAGGGTTGGGGAGCAGTCTAGCAATTACTATACACTTCTAGGGTTCCTCCAGCTATCCTGCAAGCTTGAACCCCGGTGTTAATCACTCTTCCCACTGTCCCCACACCCACACACCAGACACACAATAAACGATAGCCTGCCACCACCCAACAGTTTGTCCGCAGACTGGTCTGCTGAGCCACCACACACACAGATCTCCGTCTGGAAGATCTGTTAGCTTACAATCTGCATGCAATCTGCCAACACACAGTGCAATTGCATACCGATTGGTACGTAACTTAAACCGAGTACTTAGGCACTAAAATACAACAACCTCTCCAGAGATATGAGTCCTAGCTTAGTACACAGAAGTCACTTATTAATTTTATCATTTAATATCCCAAAAGTGGGCAGTGCATATAAGATATACAAAGAAAAAAGGATTTACCAAAAAAGATACAAGAAATGCAGAAAGACACACAATTGGCAATTTGTTATGAAAATAAAAAGGGATAAAAACAGAAATAAACTTTACCCAAGTCTATCTTGTAGAAGCATACTGGAACATGTGGGAACTCCCCAGTTTCAAACTGGCTTCATGGAAGAACAATGTCCATATCTCAGGCTACCCAATTTATTGAAATATGGATGCGGGCTGGACTTTAGCCCTTGGCCAATCAACCCTGGGGGGGTGTTCCTGTCTCAGCCCACAAATGTTTTGTGTTCTGAAATGACCAGAGTCAAATTGGCCCAGAACGGCGCTGATTGCTGGGTCATGGATAGGATTTCCGATACCAGCGCATCATGCCGATCGCAACAGTACCAATCACTGCCTGCCTGCCACAATCAGGCGCCATATAACGGTTTTGTGTGGTTCTCTAGGATTCCACACCTGCTAAACATACAGAGTTACATGTACACGTAACCCATCAGGTGTACAATCAAAAGGAATTATTTTCATCTCTCTGCCGTTAATATTTTAGCTTTTATGAGAGATAAAATAGGTTCCTTAGATCTCTTGATATTAATCAAAGCTTATAGACTGTCCGGAGCCTTGTGAATGCCCCCTGCAGATCTGTGTAGCCAAGATGACTAGCAGTTTCTTTGAGCCTCAGGAAGGTGGCAATCTATGTTTACTCTAATGGGAACTTTTATTGGCATCTAGGTGTCACTACGATCCTAGAAAAAACTATCTCTGTCCTTTTCAAATGCTAATGAAAGAACATATGTGCATGACTGACATAGAATACTATATTTTTAATAACCCAGAATTAAACTACATCTACATTTACACTACTTCTAACGATCACACCACATCTAGTTAAGGCAAAACTATCCTACGCTTATATTTTTGTCACAATGTTGTTGATACAAAGCATTTTTTTCAATGTGGTGCCACAAAAATTAGCAAATACAAGTATTAAATGTTTACATAGGAATAGTAAAAAAAAAATTAGCTGAGGAAAGGATGAGTTAATTAAAACTAGATAAGGTAATAAGGTGGTGAACTTTTATTTACTAAAAACTATTTTTTTTTACAACTTACACACTCTATAATACGCATTTAGGAAAGAAGAACAGGAGTTTTGGTGCCAAGCATTCTGTGGTGGGTCAGCCTCAGTTGAGGAATATTCGGCCTCTGAGTTGCCCCAACCACAGTAGAGGATCTGGCTTTCACTTTCCCATTTTATATTATACTGGGAGAGTGCAATTTCCTGGTGTAATAAGTGGGTTTCTGCTGTCATTTATACAACTGGTTCACTGTGCTCTGTGTATCCTGAACACTGTCAGTGCTCTTGATAATACATTGGGCCAGCTGTCACACCAACAGCAGACCACACTGATTACAGCAGTAGAACCACTTTTCCACAGTTAACTACTATTTTATGATCAGGTCCTTCAGACTAAAAGAAAACACCAAGGTGAAACAGAGGCAGCAGATGCACCCTCTCAGGCTGTGACCTACCACCACAGAGCCCAAGGCAGGGGCCTCTCTTGCCCCTACCATGGCACTGTCCTGACTGTAGCTAATTATTTAGCATGTCTCCACCAAAAGTGAATTTAGTGTTAAAATTTAATGACAATTTAGACACTGAGAAACTGTGCAAATGTTTAACAAGTTCTCACTTCACCCAATAGTCCCTGTGAAAGACTGTCAGGTGCTAGAACACTCAATTTTCAACAAGAAAGTACTGCATGCAATGCCTTTTCATTGCATGGGGCCATTTTATGGCAATCAGCAGGCTATAGTTTGGGCAACGCTGTATTAGAGGAATAAGTGGTAGTCACATGGCACATGTTTCTAAAAGTATGCATTTTGAAAAGCCATAGTCTTAGATACTGAATGTGATTTTCTTCATAGTAGCATTTGAGGTCATCATGGTGAGGTCACTGATTTTATCTCTGAAGTGATACAGAGCACTCCAAGACAGGTCTACTTGTCTGAACACATCTCGGACATATTATACCACAAAGGAGTCCCAGAACATCACTGTACTAGATGATGTTTCCCTGACTGTTGCTAGCAAAGCAAGATTACTATGTGAAAGGCATTTTGTGCTGCAGTGGCACATACATATATTTACACACATCACTTGAAAGCTATCAAAATATGCAGGGTCTATGTAAATTACCCCTGGGAGATGAGTGGGTGCAGTATTAGAATATTGAGTTAAAGCAAACAGTATAGTTATATTATAGTGAATTATTACACATCCAACCGTTCTCAAGCCAGAAATACAATCTCGGAAATTGTTTTAGTTTGAGATGTTTCACGTATCAGTGCTCCCAGATATATTGAATTTGAGGTCACAACATTACAAATCATGCCCTCAGCATATGTTGGGTATTATATTAGTTCTTGCAGAGCATTGGGAAAAGCCTCTCGTATTTCAACATTGGCTTTGAATTCTTTCTTGTGATTTCTAAAGGAATAGATCTTTATCTCTGCATTTCTTAACACAAAATGGAAGACAGGTAGAACGTATAAATAATAAGCAGCTGTGGCAAGAGACCAAAGCTGCTCTAAAAGCCACAGGAGAATACAGGCCCTGGCTAATTTCCGATCTGCAAACCTTATTCCATCCTCCTTTTTAGAAGTATTGATGTTCTTATTTGTTAACTAATAGGAAAGTTAAATTCCTTTAGGATGTTATTGGGCCATTGCTACTGAAATTACTAACACCATTCACTGTTTTCTTCACTTAAGAACATCTATGCAGAGTCAGACAAGATGTACTTCTAACTGTGTTACACATAAATTAATAAGATGCACTGAATGGTAAAGAGGGCTATGAAAAAAATAAATAATGAGGGGACACATCTGTCCAATAAAAAATAAGGTAAAAGCATAAGAAAATAAGAGACAGGAGAGAAAAAAATAAGACATTGAATAAGCTACAAGTAAGATGAGCACGTGTGACAAATTGAATGGTAAGTTTCAAAGGTTAATTTAAAAGTATAGCTTTATATTAAAATAAAAAGTTGGCAATGAATTTGGTGCACAGACCTCAGATACACGATAGTTGGTCTGGAGCAGGGCTCCTCTGCTATAGGGTTCAGATGCAGCTCTTAGCTATAGATATGATGATATTGAAGCCCAAAGAACCCCAAACTGGAGCCGGACAATGCCACCCTCATTTTCCCCAAAGTTTAAAAGTCAGTCCAAAAAATCTGTCTGTGCTAAAGAGCGAAGAAAGACAACCCATTTTACCAGAAACACAAATAAAAAAAAACTAGATGGAACAAACTGTAACACTAGCACGCTATTAGGTAGCATCACTCAAAAGTGAACAATTTGTAGTTCAAAAACTGGTAAATAGTCCACGTAAATAAATGAAATATACAGGATATCCAAAATCATAGGTCTAGGGTTGACAGGGGTAAACCACCATCCTTCACTGAACACCTTCACCACAGCTTCTCTGAGAGATCTGGGAGAACTTCCAATTGACAACACGCAAAATAAAACCAAAGGGTGCAGATTCAAGTTTAGTATAGGAAATTCTTTATTCAAATAGAAAACTCACATGATAAGGCAGTAACTCAAGCCTATCATCCTGTCTTTGCAGGAAGCCTGTCTTCTCAACCAAATCTTACACACTGCATAGCACTGTGTGCTAAAGAGAAGCCAAACTGCAGTGGGACATAGAAGCTTCTTAGCAGATGACAGCTGAGGAATCGCAAGAGACACATCATGGACTGGAGGAGTGAGTGGGAAGTTGGGGGGCATGGTAACATGTTTCAAAGCCAATAGCTTCTTTCCTAAAGTTTTGATTATCCTTTTGGATACTTGCACAACAGCTATAGGGGTTTTTTTTTTAGGGTGTTAGCACCAAGGCATTGTGATTTATATAGAAATCGGCTAGTGCCAGGACAGTACACAAGCACTTAAACAGCCAGCAATGGCCTTTCTTTAACATATCTACGTTCAACAGCACCATTGTGGTCTACAGCCTCTGCCTGCAGGGCACCAACCATGGTAAAGGTACCAACCATTTGGGTACCACATGCATGAGGAAATATTTACCATGCACCAAAGAGATTGGTGGGAACAGCACCTCAATGATACTGGTCATCAGCAAAAGGCCACTAGGCCTTGGCTCTGTTGCAGGGTCCACATGATCGCAGACGCGTAGTCAAGCAAGTATGGGCATGGTAAACCTTCTTTACAGGCCACTAGGAAAAATTGATGGTGCCTGGGAAAGATGCAGGACTGGGCATATCATTGGAGCTGGAGGGACTACCCTGTGTTACTGTATCTTTGTGAAAGGGATAGCACAGTCATACATCACTCATTCTCCACATTAGCCTCATCCTTCGAGTGCTTAGAAATTGCATTTGCCCCTAAGTGTCCCAAAACCTATGCAATGGCTCAAGCAAATTGTCTTCATCCTGTTCTACAGATGGTAAGCTTGAGGGAGAGGAGCCATACTGGGTCCGAGATTCTGGAAACTCGATCAGCGTATCCCCAGCTCATTTGAGAAAAAAAAGCTACCTTCTTCTGTAAATTTCATATCGTAGAGGTTAAAATGAAACATCAAATTGTCCCCATTAACATAGAGTTTGAAATGGTTGGGACTAGTACCAGACTGTCTACTAGTCAACCACAAAAAAGGCCATTGAATCTATAATGGTATGCACTTCCTTGAGGTAGAACTTTTTCAGATATGTCTTCCCTGGGGCTAGATGGGAGTTTATGGAAACTTAAATGTTTATGAATTCTAACTAACTTAAATGGTAGAAGAGAACTGGTCACACAAAGTGCACATGTTAAGAATTCAAATGGTCTTTCTCCATGAAGAAGTCCAAATGCAATAAAAGTTCAACATGAGTTCAGTTTACTAAAATAATTTAAGAGACTCTAATGTTTTTCTTTTTGGTTTTAGGTTGCATAGATTTTAGTGTCTACAAAAAAAGTGATTTTTAACACCTTGTCTTCTGTCACATTTTTGTTACATATGACGTGATAAGTAAAAGTATGCTCTGTTTATACAGTTCACACTCCTTGCTAAGATGTGTGCATAAGAAATAGTGGCATTATGCAAGCTTTACTGATAGCACTCTAGCATTCTCAGCCCTAGGAATTTCATACTGTTTAACAATGTCATTGTGCTTCTATTACTTTGTGATTATCCTTATTGCCTAGAAAAATGTGTCTATTTTATTACAAAAGAGATTAGGGAAAGGCTCTAATGAAATTTCAGAAACATATTATTATTATTATAATTCAGGATTTATATAGCGCCAACAGTTTACGTAGCGCTTTACAACTTGAGGGTAGACAGTACAAATACAATACACTTTAATACAGTAGGAATCAGAGGGCCCTGCTCCTTATGCAGCGTACACACGGCTGGACTTTTCGACCGGACTGGTCTGATGGGACCGAGTCCGGCGGACAATCCGATCGTGCGTGGGCTTCATCGGACCTTCAACGGACTTTTCCAGTCGAAGATCTGACGGACTTTAGATTTGGAACATGCTTCAAATCTTTACGTCGTAACTCTGCCAGACCCAGAAATCTGCTCGTCTGTATGCTAGTACGACGGACAAAAACCGACGCTAGGACAGCTATTGGCTACTGGCTATCAACTTCCTTATTTTAGTCCGGTGTACGTCATCATGTACGAATCCGTCGTACTTCGGTGTGATCGTGTGTAGGCAAGTCTGTTGGTTAAAAAGTCCGTCGGAAGTCCGTCAAAAGTCCGCCCGTGTGTACACGGCTTTAGAGCTTACATAACCAATAACTCTAAAAGCTTACCACTAGGAAAGAAAATATGCTAAAAATGTAGCAGATCAGAAACCATTCTCTCATAGGATGCCATTAAGTAAATATTCTTCTAAAATGTCATGTTATGTTATGTAAAACATAAAAAATAATACTTCACTTATGTGGGGATCATTCATGTTTTTCATGAACTCGTTTTCATGAAAGCTTGAATATTAGAATAATTTATTGATGTTACATAGATTTGTGGTTTGTGGTGAACCAACGTAATCTGAATTTTAGGCACAATAATGTTCATTTAAATATTTTTCTTAATAGCCACAAAGAATATTCTAACTTAGTGCTACATTTTATGAGCGCCAAATGCCTTTGCAAATCCAAATTTTGCTTTCTAATAACAGGTCCACCCACTACAGAACAGGCTGTCTGCAGAAGACTATGGGGGTGAGGGGGGGGTACAGGACCTGTCACCTTGCGCAAGAAGAGAAAGCAGCAGTGACCAGTTACAAAGAGGCAAAGTGCATGTGTTGTTTAATCACTTCAGCCACAGAAGAATTTACCCCCTTCCTGACTGGGCCATTTTTTGCAATACGGCATTGCGTCGCTTTAACTGACAATTGCGCAGTCGTGCAACTCTGTACCCAAACAAAATGTATGTCTTTTTTCCCCCACAAATAGAGCTTTCTTTTGGTGGTATTTTATCACCTCTGCGGTTTTTATTTTTTGCGCTATAAACCAAAAAAAAACGAAAATTTTTAAAAAACACAGTATTTCTTACTTTTTGCTATAATGAATATCCCCAATTTAAAAAAAAAAAAAATCTTTCTTAGTTTAGGCTGATATATATTCTTCTAAATATTTTTGGTAAAAAAAAATCACAATAAGCGTATATTGATTGGTTTGTACAAAAGTTATAGAGTCTACAAAATAGGGGATAGATTTATGGCCTTTTTATTTATTTATTTATTTTCTTTACTAGTCATCATGGCGGTCTGCAATTTTTATCAGGACTGCGACATTGCGGCGGACAGATTGGACACTTTTGACACTTTTTTTGGCACCATTGACATTTATACAGCGATCACAGCTAAAAATAGCCACTGATTACTGTATAATTGTCACTGGCAGGGAAGGGGTTAACACTAGGGGGTGATCAAGGGGTTAAATGTGTTTCCTCAGTGTGTTCTAACTGTAAAGGGGATGGAACTGCCTGGGGGAGGAGACCGATCGTTGTTCCTACATACTAGGAAAACAGGATCTGTCTCCTCTCCCCTGCTTTCCCCTGCCAGAATGGGGATGTGTGCGTTTACACACATCCCCGTTCTGGCTCTGTCAGGAGCAATCACGGGTGTCCGGTGGACATCACGGCCTCTGGGCATGCACAATCAGCTCCTCAGTGGCGCGGCGGCACGTGCGCGCCTCCCCTATACCCCTTGAAGCGGCCGCCGTATGGCTACGGCGATTCACGCAGGGGACCAATTCTGCCGCCGACAAACGATGGCGGGCAGTCAGCAAGAGGTTAATGTTAGATTACTACACAGATCTGGGAAAAATACAGAAAGAACATTAAGATTTAAGTAGGGATAAGCATGATGATCATATTAGTTTTAGACCTGGAAAAAATGTGATTTGAGATTTGGAAGAAATACACAAAGGGCATCAAGATTTAAGTAAGAATAGGCATGGAGTTTTTTTGCTTAGCACAGATAATGCTGTTACCTTCACAAAAATATTTACAATGATATTCTGTGCTACGTGTGCCTCCCAACCTCCAACTAAATGGATACACTTAAGCTATGTACACAGTTGGCTGAACAAAAAAAAAACAAAAGGAAAAAAAAAACAGATGCCTGCAGCCACACAAGCAATGCAGACACAAGACACTTTCCTGCTGGGACATTGTATTCTGACAGGGGGACTTTCCGCTGTCAGAATGCACCAAGCAGCTCTGCATACGATTGGCTGCAAGTTTCTGATAGAAGAAGGCTTTCTTGCAGTCCCGTTTGATGGATGCCGAGCTAACAACTGAACCTGCTGGATTTTGATCCATGTGTAACCAGCTTTATGGGCCGTGCACACGATAGGATTTTCCTACAACAAATGTTGGATGTGAGCTTGTCAGAAAGTCCGACCGTGTGTAGGCTCCATAGAAGATTTATTTTAGGAATTTCCACCAATAAATGTTTGAGAGCTGGTTCTCAAATTTTCCGACAACAAGATTTGTTGTCGGAAATTCCGAACGTGTGTACACAATTCCGACGCCCAAAAGTCCACGCATGCTCGGAATCAAGCAGAAGAGCCGCACTGGCTATTGAACTTCATTTTTCTCGGCTCGTCGTATGTGTTGTATGTCACCGCGTTCTTGACGTGCGGAATTTCCGACAACATTTGTGTGACCATGTGTATGCAAGACAAGTTTGAGCCAACATCCTTCAGAAAAAAATCCACAGTTTTGTTGTTGGAGAATTCTATTGTGTGTACATAGCCTTATGCTCCGTACACACGGTCGGACTTTGTTCGGACATTCCGACAACAAAATCCTAGGATTTTTTCCGACAGATGTTGGCTCAAACTTGTCTTGCATACACACGATGACGTAAAACACGTACGTCGGAACTATAAACGGGGCAGTGGCCAATAGCTTTCATCCCTTTATTTATTCTGAGCATGTGTGGCACTTTGTCCGTCGGATTTGTGTACACACGATCGGAATTTCCAACAATGGATTTTGTTGTCGGAAAATTTTATATCCTGCTCTCAAGCTTTGTGGGTCGGAAAATCCGATGGAAAATGTGTGATGGAGCCTACACACGGTCGGAATTTCCGACAACAAGGTCCTATCACACATTTTCCGTCGGAAAATCCGACCGTGTGTACGGGGCATTAGACTTGTGATGTGAATCTGCTTAATAATAATGATACTGTAATATATTCACCTCTGCTAAACATTTGATGGATTCCTAATGTATAAATTATTATATGCAACTAGGTCATTCACCTGGCCTGAAAAGCTAAAGAAACAACTGTTTTTGAAACAAACTAAATCATGAAGGTTATGTGGTAATATTACTTAAAAACCAAAACTTTTTTCGTTTTGGATAGAATAGGAAATGGTTAAAACTGATGTCATTTGCCTTCTTCCCCTGCCTTGTGTCCCAGAGGCAAAACAGAAAATGTACACTAGTAGAATTTCATTTGATATCTTTTGTTTTTTTTATGTTTGATTTTCTAATTAGTGTGTGGTCAAATTGACATGATGAGAAGAATTGAAGGAGCAGAATGGATATTTTTTCTCGAACAAATGAATTTCTAATGCCACGTACACACGATCGGATTTCTCGTTGGAAAAAGATATGACGGCTTTTCCGACGGGATTCTGCTCAAGTTTGGCTTGCATACACACGGTCACGCAAAAGTTCGCTGAAATTACGACCATCAAGAAAGCGGTGACGTACAACACTACAACGAGCTGAGAAAATGAAGTTCAATGCTTCCGAGCATGCGTTGAATTGTTTCCGAGCATGCGTAGGGATTTTGCGTGTCGGAATTGCCACAGATGAACGCATTTTCGGATAGGAACTTTTCCCGACTGGAAAATTGAGAGCATGCTCTCAATCTTTTGCTGGCTGGAATTCCACCAATGGAGCATACACACGGTCACATTTTCCGTCAAAAAACTCTCATCGGTCTTTTGCGGGCCGAAATTCTGATCGTGTGTACGCGGCATAACAGTGATTTTTTTTTGGTCTGGAAAGTATTATTCCAAAATTGAATGTTAAAAACATACATTTGTACTTATAAACAACATTCATCATACCATCAAGGGTACTGATGAGAATTTTAGTACAAGTGTGTGTAAGAACATTTGTTCTTTAAACAATTGTTACCAGAAAGGGTGTTCCCCACTGGAAGATTTTCTCCATTTTCCCACTTTTGTTTCTGTCCAAAACACTCCTGCTCCAGTCACAACTGTAAGGTTTTGTATTTCCATCACCTTCTGTTCCAAAGACTATAATCATCAGGAGAAGCAAAGAGGACAAATCTCCCCAAAGGAAAGAAATAGAACTAGAAACATGACAAAGGTTCTAATGCTTACTCACTTAAAAAATATTTGATTATAGAGATGTTTTAAAGCTGGAGGGTGCTGATAATTTTTTTTTCTGCTTGCTATTGTTTGATTCACTTTGCAAAACTCATTGACATTTGCACTGCTTTATTAAATAAACATTAAATTGTTTAAAAGGATCTCTGTTATAGCTGCTGTTTAGCAAAGCAGTAAATTTGACCATAAAGGAAAAAGTCATTTGTAGGGTTGCCTAGAAAAAAAACACACAGTCAGTACTCTGCTTCTTATAATGTCCATCAATCTGCTGGAGAGAGTGTATTTTCCTTTGTAACTCATTTACTTTGAAGTTAACTTATCTTGAAAGAAATAAGTATGAACTTAAGTGACTTCATCGTACAAAATTGTGGTAGTACTCATATATTATAAGGCAGAATGCAGTATATTAAAGACTGCTGGTGTCAGAGTTTAAACAAGCTGAATTTGTTTAATATTAAGAAATGCAGGGCAACTGTACAGCTTATAGAGAAATGCTTGTCAAACTAACTACATGTACTTAACATCTTTCTGTAAGTAGTTAAAAACTTCGCACAAAATATCACATTACTAAATGACTACACTCCTATTATAATGGGTGTAATACAATATACTCAAATTCTGATTTTTTTTTAAAAAAAGGTATTGAAAGGGTAAAACCTTCCACCCTCTCGCCCACCCCCACTAGCTAAAGCCTTGTCCTATTTATAAAGCGAGTCAGACCACACCACCCAGTCAAAATCCATGGTGGTGTGGGACTTGGGTGGGGGATTTAGGTGAGTATACCGTGTCTAACTTCACAAGGTAGGGGTGAAGGAAGATTATCAGAATGGGTTAGAGGGGAGTGAAAGAGAGGTATAGGAAAAAATAGTTATTGCCCAGAATGGGGCTTTAAGCTATTTTTTTTAATTTAAAAAAAAAGGGCTTGATTTATTAAAGCTGGAGAGTGCAAAATCTGGTTCAGCTGTGCATGGTAGCCAATCAGCTTTTAAATTCAGCTTGTTCAAATACGCTTTAACAAAAAAAAAAACAGTTTTTGTAAATTAAATGTATGTCTGGATATCACAAGGACAGGCACAAACTGAAGAGCATTTTTACATTTTTTAAAATTATTTCTTTATTAAATTTTCCAGTATACCAAATACATAAAATCAAATATTGCCAACATTTTTACAATAATTCATCTCACCAATTGAATCAGAAAAGGGCTAGCGACTCGGATGCTCTTGAATAAAAGTCAATTTTTTGGTTACATGGATACACGGGTACAGGCTAATCTGATGCGTTTTGGCTAAGAAGCCTTCATCAAAGCATCTCACCAATTCCCTCCCCTACCTTCCCCCCTCCCCTCTCTCTAGTTTTATTTCCCCTCCCTGACCTTCCTCTATATCTCTCTCCCCTTCTCCTCATCCCCTATACTCCCCATATTTCAGCATATTTCCTTGTGTTCTTAAACTCTATTCAACTTTCCCAGTTGTTAACACATTTTTCAATCTCATCTTCCCTACTGCACTGCAAGTGTTCCATTTTTATGTATTTTCCACTCTTTTAACCACATCAATACCAGGCACTTTCACCCCTTCCTGCCCAACACAATTTTCAGCTTTCAGCGCTGTCGCACTTTGAATGACAATTGCCTGGTCATGCAACCCTGTACCCAAACTAAATTTTTTTATTATGTTCTTCCCACAAATAGATCTTTCCTTAGGTGGTATTTGATCACCTCTGGGGTTTTTATTTTTTGCTAAACAAACTAAAAAAAGACCGAAATTAAAAAAAAAAAAAAAAAGTTTTTCTTAGTTTCTGTCATACAATTTAGTTTTCTCCTTCACTTACGGGCGTTGATGAGGTGGCACTGATGGGCACTGATGAGGTGGCACTGATGGGCACTGATGAGTTGGCACTGATAAGGTGGCACTGAAGGGCACTGATGAGGAGGCACTGATATGAGGAATTGATGGGCACTGATAGGCGGCACTGATAGGTAGCACTGATGGGCACTGACCGGTGGCACTAATGGGCACTTATAGGTGGCACTGATTGGCTCTGATAGGCAGCACTGATTGGCACTGATGGACACTAATAGATGGCACTGATAGGCAGCAAATGATGAGGTACTGACAGGTGTTACTGCTGGGCACTGATTGACACTGTGATGGGCACTGATTGGCACTGTGTTGGGCTATGATTGGCACTGTGGTGGGCACTGATTGGCACTGTGGTGGGCACTGAGAGTTTTTATTGAGGAGGTACTAACTGGAGGCTGCTGGGCACTGATTGGCAGCTCATGGGCACATCTGATGGGGCTGTGCAGATAATCAATGTGCTGATTATCAGCACAGACCCCCCGCTCTGACAGGGAGAGCCACCGATCGGCTCACCCTGTCAGCGCGAACCGAGGAATGCCGTTTACCGGCACATCCTGGTTCACGCGATGATCAGCTGTGATTGGTCACAGCTGATCACGTGGTAAGAAGCCTCTGTCAGAGGTTCCTCACCACGATCGAAGATGTGGCGTGTCGGACTGACACGCCACACTCGCGATCGCCGAGCTGCGCGCGCCAGGTTATTATCCTGCTGGACGATAACAGAACCACTTCCCGGCCGTCAATCTGCTATAGGCTGGGCGGGTAGTGGTTAAACGAATCTCTTATTTTAAGGCTCTCTGGTTCTTGGCAAAATTGTGGTATTGACCCTTTTGCTGCATTCATCAAATGTGGTATCACTGTATTCTTATACTGTTTTATTGTACTTTTTGTACAATGAAATAAACAAAACCACAGGTCATCAGGGATATCTATATTCGTATTCTCCTGTATCTGTTGCCGCACCCTCCTCTAATATTCTTTTATTTTTGGGCATTTCCACCATAAATGGGCCATGGTTCTCTCCAATTTACATCCTCTAAAACAAAGTGATGTTCTTTCTGGTTAGTAATTATGTGCTTTCTCTGGTGTTGTATACCATCTTGCCAGACATTTATTATTAAATTCTGTGGTATTTATATCTACTGCTGAGCTATATACCATTCTCAAAATTTTTCCTAATTGCTGTTCATTTACACGTGCTCCTAATTCCTTTTCCCATCTTTCCATTTATGGTGGCATTTTAGGTACGGCAATCGTTGTAAGTACTTGTAGATCTGGGAAGTACCATGCTTTGAGTTCATCTGTGAATTACACAGTTGCTCAAATGGAAGTAAATCTTCCTCAGATCTTATGGGCTGTGGCATTGTTGTCACGAAATGCTTTAACTGGAAATATCGCCATTCATCTATCACCATTAATTACCTCAATTCCTGAAATGTGCAAATCTTTCCTTTTTTCATTATGTCTTTTAACTGTGCATTTTTATCTTTTATTCATTTCCCAAATAGTGCCCCTTTTCCTGGTGAAAAATAATTTGTCTCCCTAAACGAGATTAAGGGCGAGTTATACTCCTGAAGAGAATTTTTTCTGAAGGAAACACAGAGTAGTGAAAACCTGACAGAGCTTATTGTCATAACAAATATAAACTCAGTACATTAAAATCCCAACTTCACAGGGCCATCACTACAAAAGAGAGTCTTTAAGGTCACCTGGTTTGTCCCAAGACAAAAACACTTGTGAGACAATAAGCATCACTGGGAGTGAACACAAGGCTCAAGATATTAAAGAGCAGTGGGGGTGATTTTACTAAATGCAAATACGCTGTTCACTTTGCAAAGGAAGTTGCATTTTCCAAGGAAATGTTCCCAATAGCTTAGCGTGTGTGGTGAAACTTTGCAAAGAATACCCAATCACATGAATGGAAAATAACCAGCATATTTGCTTGCACATAATTTGATGCCAGAAGCCAGAAGAACGTTACCTAATTCACTAAAATTACCTTGCAAAGTGCATCTTATGTTGTAAAGTGAACAATCTATTTGCCTATAGTAAATTAACCCCAGGGTGTCCAAGTGATACAAACCAAGGCCTCATTCATATGGGTATAAAAAAATGCTATGTACAGTTATGCGCGACATCTAGTTTTGTATGCATCTGTATGCAGAATATTTATATGAATAAGGTCATCCAGAGAGGTTCATTGGGAGTCATAATGTAGTTCTGGGTTTAACAGCAGAAAAATAAAATGGAGTAGAGGTGCATCTGTGGCTGTAAAGTTCCTGCTTTTTTAATGCATATACATGTGCAAACATGTGCAAATGTGCCTAAAGGTGTCTAAACATCAGTAAACATGTAAACAGGCTGCCTATATTCAGGGCCGTGGACATGCATGGATGTCAGATTGGGAGCAGCATCTGTGTCCATGTAGCCGCTGCTTTCTAATTGAGATCTATTGGACTGCCTGCATAGGGGTGCATGGAACATCTGTGCATGCCTGGGAAGGCAAATACCGTATTTTCCGGACTATAAGGCGCACCGGATTATAAGGCGCACTAGCAATGATCGGCTGTTAATGGGGATATTTCCATATATAAGGTGCACCGGACTATAAGACGCATTTAATGAAACAAAACTCTGATGCGGTACCGTAAGTCAAATTTTATTCAACTCTTTAGCAATAACCATAAAATGGTCTATAACAATAACTCTTAACACTGTTCAGTTAAATACAAAACCAGACACTAACTTTTTCACTTTATTCTTCAATAACTCTTAACACTGTTCAGTTACCGGTGAATACCGTACAAAACCAGACACTCACTTTTTCACTTTATTCTTCTCCCGCAAATCCATCAAATTCTTCATCTTCAGTGTCTGAGTTTAACAATTGGGCGATTTCGGCATCAAGCACGCCCGTATCCCTCTCATCATTCTCATCAGTATCCGAGTCAGGCTCGTTGCTGTCATCGGTACCGGTACTTAGCTGTTCAGTGATAATTCCGGACTTCTTGAAAGCTCGGATTACACTGGTGACTGATACCTTCGTCCAGGCATCCACGATCCACTGGCAGATAGTGGCGTAACTCGCCCGGCGTTGCCTCCCTGTGTTGGTGAATGTGTGTTCGCCTTCTGTCATCCAATGCTCCCACGCAGCTCGCAATTTAACTTTAAATGACCTGTTGACGCCTATATCTAGTGGCTGCAGTTCTTTGGTTAATCCACCCGGAATGATGGCAAGCACTGAATTAGTTTTCTTCACTTGGGCTTTGACAGTATCTGTCAGATGGGCGTGCATGGAGTCACAGACCAATATGGATGGAGATTTGTGGAAAAAGCCACCCGGTCTCTTGACGTAAACCTCTCTCAGCCACTCACTCATCTTCTCCTCGTCCATCCAGCCCTTCGGGTTAGCCTTGATGATGATGCCAACCGGGAACCTTTCTTTTGGCAGAGTCTTCCTCTTGAAAATGATCATGGGTGGTAGTTTCTGGCCATTAGCCTGGCAACCGAGAACTACAGTGAAGGATGACTTCTCGTTTCCTGTGGTGCGTATAGATACCGTACTGGTCCCTGTTCTCTCGACAGTACGGTTTACAGGGATATCAAAGGTAAGGGGGACCTCGTACATGTTGGTGATGTGCTCTGGCCGGATCTTCTGTTCATTGATCTTGTTCTTGCAGTAGGTACGAAAAATGGCCAGCTTTTCTTCGTAATCCTTTGGCAGTTGCTGTGACATAGTGGTTCTTGTGCGGATAGAGAGATTCCGCCTTTTCATGAAACAGAAGCACCAAGAGGGATCTCCTCGAAAGCCGTTGATCTCCATGTCACGTGCGATCGCTGTTGCTTTGAGTCGAATAGAGACAGTAGAGACACTTCTACCTGCGGTTCTCTGTTCAATAACCCACTGTTCAATTTTGTCCTCCAACTGTGGCCATCTTGCTTTGTTTCCTCGGAAACTCAGTTTGGTCTTCTTTACCTGGCGCAGGGCATGATACGGATTTCAAACTCATCGCTATCAGTCACGCAGTAGAACAACCTGAGAGAGGTTTACGGTACGTCGGTTTACGGTAAGAGACCGGGTGGCTTTTTCCACAAATCTCCATCCCTATTGATCTGTGACTCCATGCGCGCCCATCTGACAGATACTGTCAAAACCCAAGTGAAAAAAACTAATACGGTGCTTGCCATCATTCCGGGTGCATTAACCAAAGAACTCCAGCGATGTCAACAGGTCATATATAAGGCGCACGGTCGATTTGTGAGAAAATTTAGGGCTTTTAAGTGCGCCTTATAGTCCGAAAAATACGGTACAGCCCTCCAGGGGCATACGCTTCAACCACGGGTTGAAGGAAAGAAAATCGCTCAATTTCCCCATCAACACATTCAGTACAACCAAACCGCCCATACATGGATCAGAATTAGAAATTCGATTTTAGTTCCAGGTATGGCCAGCTTTACTCTGATTGCTCTGTTATTACTATCACTAAATATTCTTTTATTTCCATTGCACCCAGCTTACTGAATGTAGCATCTGTATTAGATTAGATTTCCCCATTTGCTCGAATGGAGAAATTATTGACTACAAATGAAGGTATGAATTCTTCTCCAGGCTGTCTTTTCTGTCTACGAAGGAGCACACTGGAAAATGTTGTAAAAAATGTTCATGTCAGGAGGCTGACGTTTCATTTCTCTACATTTCTTGCCATTACTAGTGCTTCTGCTTCATTCACATGCCAAACATAAAACAATTACAGAATGTACAAACTCTTGGCCACAGATACATCTGCTAACAGCTCAACTAGCTACTATAAACCACCAATCTTTTGACTTGAGTGTGATATACAAAATGTTATGGCTACATTTGTTGGCCCTCCTTGTTTGTTATTAAGAACAATGTAAGTACATGAAAAAAAAACCCTCTATAGAATCATAGCACATGAAAGTCAAAACAACCAAATGTATCTGCTTGCTGTTCAATTATGACAAAACAAAACTTAATTAGTGATGCTTCCCACTACAAAGAGTTTTTACGATTGTTATTAAAAGATAAAATTGGCAAGTTGCCTCGTTCGTGACATTTAACTTCGTTTTGCAATAAAAGCTTTGCATTAACCTAAATAAAAACTTAAAACTTACATTAAATCAACTATATATGCACTTCTGTATTTCACTTCTTCAGTAGGGTGACAAAATAGCTAGCTGATATATACATATAATATATATATATATATATATATATATATATATATATATATATATATATATATATATATATATATACATAATGAATTGTATATATGATAGATAGATACACTGAGCAAAATTATAAATGCAACACTTTTGTGTTTGACCCTATTTATCATGAGCTGAACTTAAAGATCTACGACTTTTTCTATGTACACAAAAGGCCTATTTCTCTCAAATATTGTTCACAAACTGGTCTAAATCTGTGTTAGTGAGCACTTCTCCTTTGCTGAGATAATCCATCCACCTCACAGGTGTGGCACATCAAGATACTGATTAGACAGCATGATTATTGCACAGGTGTGCCTTATGCTGGCCACATAAAAAGGCTACTCTATAATGTGCAGTTTTATCCCACAGCTCAGTGCCACAATGTGGCAAGTTTTGAAGAAGTGTGCAATTAGCATGCTGACTGCAGGAATGTCCACCAGAGCTGTTGCCCTTGAATTGAATGTTCATTTCTCTACCATAAGCCATCTCCAAAGGCGTTTCAGAGAATTTGGCAGGACATCCAAGAGCCGGCCTCACAATCGCAGACCACGTGTAACCACACCAGCCCAGATCGTCTGAGACCAGCCACCCGGACAGCTGCTGCAACAATCGGTTTGCATAACCAAAGAATTTCTGCACAAACTGTCAGAAACTGTCTCAGGGAAGCTCATCTGCATGCTCGTTGTCCTCATTGGGATCTCGACCTGACTGCAGTTCGTCATCGTAACTGACTTGAGTGGGCAAATACTCACATTCAATGGTGTCTGGTACTTTAGAGAGGTGTTTTCTTCACAGATGAATCCCTATTTTCACTGTACAGTGCAGATGGCACACAGCATGTATGGCGTTGTGTGGCCCATGGTGGCGGTGGGGTTATGGTATGGGTATACTGTAGATAGATAGATGTAAATTAAATTTACATAAGAACAATACATTTATTTAATACAATTCATAGTTAATTATCAATGTTTTTACCCAAGAATCACTCAACTTGCTTCCAAGTTTCAATTATTTTGCACATAAAAATGAATTTACTTACTACATGAGAAGAAATATTAAAAAAAGGGATGAATCTTGGGTGAAAATTGTGTAAATTTTGTGTAAAACATTGTTAAATAAACACCCTAGCAGATACTTATGTCCTATGTATTCCTATCAAGGCTATCCGCACAGAAGACATTACAATATTAACAACTTTATACACAATTAGGTTGATTTCCATACAAAGAAAAATGACAATAGTATTATTGCTTGCGTATGATTGGAGGATGTAAGTCGGTAAAGCTTTACCTTTCACTAAGCCAAGGGAACATTCCTCTTCAAAGTGAAAATTCCTCTGCAAAGTTAACAGTCTATAAGCCTTTAGTAAATCTACTTCAATGTTTCCGTATAAAAACTATGTTTCTATGCTAAGCTCACTTGATGCTTGGAAAGTATCATGTATCTGGTTAAAGCTATAAATACATTAAAGTGATTTAGAAAATGTGCAGGTTTAAATCTTTACATATTTAAAATATTTAGTACATATAATGTAATGGCCATGTAATTACAAGTCTGTTTATGATATAAAATTAAAAGTACTGTACTTGTACACTTGTGGTAATAGGTTTTATTGGGTCCACATGAAGGTGAACATAAATGCTGGTTTGAACAAGCTTTTAAAATCATAAGGTTCCTTTGTTCATATGGTTTCTATATCTGTAATTACATAGAGTCTGTGTACAAAAAGAACTTTATTTTCTATAATCTTTCAAGTATTTTGTTTGTCCCCAAAAAAGGATTTCCCTTTATTTCAGACTCCTTAAGCCCCATAAGTGAACCAAATATGGAAGGTTTTAATGTCAGACACGGTAATTTACACCAATTTATGTCCCTGTTTATTGTCCATTGCTTTCATTTATTCGAAGTCTTAGAAGTTTACATTTTCTGGAAATTGCATTTGAAAAATAAACAGCCTTTTAAGAATTGGAGTTATTATCAAGGCCTTTTTTCGTTTTCACTTTGGAATCATGTCCTGCCTTGTGTGTGTAAGCTTACCAACTTAGAGCGAAAATATCAAGCCTCAAAGACTACCCTAACTAGCTTAGAATAATAATTCTAACATTACTAACAGAATATAAAAGCAGCAAATCCAGACTACGTGCAGCACCAGCATGTCAAAAGTTGCGGTGTCTAGTACTACTATTTTTTGTTGACACATCTTATAATGAATTATCTTTATTCAGATACCCACTCTGTACTAAATCTTGTGTATACAAGGTCTCATCTTTTTAGTGCCTGTTGTAGGTATATATTAACCTGAACCACTTGAGTACCATGCTGTAATACCCCAAATTAATAGGACATTTTTTAAGTTTCCAGCTGGGATATTGCGACTGATATTTACTGGCTCTTGCAGCATTCTACCAAAATTAATTTTATATAATTTTCTAAAAATAGGTATAGCATTTGGTGGTATTTATTAATCACCGGGTTTTTTTATTTTATTTTTTTACTATGAAAAGGAAAAAAATCTGTCTGTTTTCCATACTTTCTGTTAACCACTTGCCTACTGGGCACTTTCACCCCATTCCTGCCCAGGCCAATTTTCAGCTTTCAGCGCTGTCGCACTTTGAATGACAATTGCACAGTCATGCAACACTATACCCAAACAAAATTTTTATCATTTTTTCACACAAATATAGCTTTCTTTTGCTGGTATTTAATCACAACTGGGTTTTTTATTGTTAGCTAAACAAACAAAAAAAAGACTGAAAATTTTGAAAAAAACAAACATTTTTTAATAGTTTGTTTTAAAAGTTTGCAAACAGATAACATTTCTCCTTCACTGATGTTCCCTGACGAGGCTGCACTGATGGGCATTAATAGGCTGCACTGATGGGCAATGATAGGCTGCACTGATGAGGCGGCACTGATGGGCACTGATAGAGGGCACTGATGAGGTAGCACTGGTGGGCACTGATAAGGAGGCACTGATGAGGCGGCACTGATGGGCACTGATAGGTGGCATTGATAGGCAGCACTGATAGGCGGCATTCATGGGCACTGATAGGTACTGGAAGGTGGCACTGATGGGCACTGATAGGCAGCACTGAGCACTGATAGATAACACTGATGAGGGGACACTGATGGACACTGATTGGCAGCACTGATTGGCTGCACTGATGAGCACTGATTGTCAGCACTGGTGGGCACTGATTGGCAGAGGCGCTTGTCCTCATCAACATGGGGACAAGGTGCTTTGGGGTGAGACCGCAGGGCACCCCTGCCCCAAAGCACCCACACCCCCATGTTGAGGGCATGTGACCTGCTATGGTCCAGGAGGAGGCGCTCGCTCGTCCCCACCCCCTTTCCTGACCTGCCAGGCTGCGTGCTTGGATAAGGGTCTGGTATGGATTTTGGGGGAACCCCACACCATTTTTTTGGCGTGGGTGTTCCCCTTAAAATCCATACCATACTGAAGGGCCTGGTATGGACTTAGAGGGGGAACACCATGCCGTTTTTGTTCTTTTTATTTGACGTGGAGTTTCCCCTAAAGATTCATACCAGACACAATTTGCCTGGTATTGTCGAGATCAAAGTCGGATCCCCGTTCATTGAAGTCGGATGGATGTCGGACTTCAAGTCACAGGGCAAAGTTGTACGACTGTTGTGTTGTACCAGTGTGAACCCAGCCTTAGAGAACCAACCCCACTATGTCTAGCCAGCCTGCTGTGGTGTGGCAGGCAGCAGCTTAAGGCCGCGTACACACAGGTGGACTTTTCGTCCGGACTGGTCCGATGGACTTTCCGACGGACTTTTGACGGACTTCCGACGGACTTTTGAAGAACGGACTCGCCTACACATGATCACACCAAAATCCGACGGATTCGTACGTGATGACGTACGACTGGACTAAAATAAGAAAGTTGATAGCCAGTAGCCAATAGCTGCCCTAGCGTGGGTTTTTGTCCGTCGGACTAGCATACAGGCAAGCGGATTTTTCGACAGGACTCGAGTCCGTCGGAAAGATTTGAAGCATGTTTCAAATCTGAAGTTTGTCAGATTTGGAAAAGGCCGCTGAAGGTCCGATGAAGCCCACACACGATCGGATTGTCCGCCGGACTCGGTCCGTTGAAACCAGTCTGGTCAAAAAGTCCGCTCGTGTGTACGCTGCATAAGACAGCTGGCCTGGTGGGACCAGGAAAATTGATCTTAGACATAACCTTTAAAAGGCATACCTATGCTATTTTATAGGTGCAAACCCTAAATTTTTCCTGTAAATACTGGATTAGGATGAATTGACAAAAAAAAGATTTATCCTAACTTTACTTTAAGAATTTAAAGTGAACACAGACTTACCAAGCTGTTCTAATACATTTGTCATTTAGTAAGTGATCCTCTTAACATGGGCCTCTTGGACCCTCAGGACTAAGTTCTTTATCACTGAGTATTAAGTATTGTCATCAAGTACAGAAAAAGACTTTCACATTTCTTATAAACAAATTTGCCAAATCTCATTTTAATTAAAGGAAAAAAACAATTATAAAATGTGTTAGCATGCTGTTTAAGCACTTGTCTGTAATTTGACAGTAAACTTGTACACAGATTACTAGGTTTTATTTATGCTTCAACAAGAAACACAACAGAGCCAGTGTTATAAATAGTGTGTAGTGTTTAACATCAGGACAGAACTGTAAAATCTGAGTAACATAGAACTTGGTGACGGCTCATTCCAGATCGGCGCTTTCAACACCTTTTTGTTGATACAACTGGTATGTGAGTAGCTTATTATGAGCAATGTTTTCAACACAGCACTCCCACTGGAACACCAAATAATGTATTTTATTATGTATATATTAGTATAATAAGCTGTACTTTGTCTGAAATGTGAATTCTAGGTGTAATGCTTGAGTAAATCTGACACCAATATGATGATATCTGAAAGTTATATAAAATGTCCAGAAACCTCTGAAGCATATTTCAATTTAAAGAAGACCACTGGACTAGAAAAACAGATTTTTTTTTTAAAGAAAAGGTTTTTCAATCTCAAAAAATAACCAGGCAGAGAGTTGAATCTCTTTCCTTGACATGGAAAAGAGCATAAAACACAATCCATGAATTGTCAGTATCCACCTCATATACCATGTGACCCAGACTGACATGTCAAATTAGTGGAATCAACTATTTGTCATAGGATGATAACCTTTTTCCTAATTTAGATCTGCTCTGGTATGACATGATTTGAAGAAGAACTCCAACTTTTTCATTTTTCTCTGTATATGCCTGCACGATAGAAGCATGGAAATCCCATCCCAGAAATGTTTTTTCAGGAAAATGTATTGAATATGTAATTGCCTTTTGTGGCATAGAGGACTGTGTTCATATTGAGGCAAGGTGAATATTTTGGCCCATGTGGCACTTAGGGGGGCCCAAAGAGAACCCTTGATGTCATTTCTTAATGTCTTCACAAGACTGACATGGGTCATATAATAGACAATGTCACATAGTGAGCAATGTGACACCCAGAGATCATTCAAAGGATGGCAGGTGGCCACTGTGTCTTTACGTTGTTACCTTTGTACCATAAAGATAAATTCTACTGTAGCAACATTGCACCTATATAAGCTTTCTTCTTGTCCTGGGATCAGAAACCAATAAAGTAACAAAGAGAGCAAAAGTGTAGTACCCATTGTAACCAATCAGACTAAAATAAGGTCGGTAAAGAAATGTCTTCCGAACTATTGTTATTCGCTTATAAGCTTTGTAAAACATAATTTCTGCTTGGTACACTGAATAGACCAATATCTAAAGTGTATTTATAGGCCAAACTTTGCTCATAGTTTCAAGCAGAGTAGGTAATTGTTAGAACCTATTTTAATGTTTTTTTCTAGTTATGTTGTCTTATACATCTGTTGTCTAACAGAGATATCCCTTTACTTCCTGCCCTCGAGAAATAACAGGAAGTGGGAGGAAATCTCTCCAAAATGGAAGAAATTTCTATTCTCACACAGTGAGAATAGGTCACTGGAACAGGTATTCCTATTGAAAGATTCACCCTCTATTCTTATTCTGATGACAGTTGAAAAAAAAGATTTTTTCTCTTTTCGACAATGGCCACCAGTATAAACAGAGAGGGTGAAACTCTCCTGAGGCGATAGCAGAAAAAACTTGACGCATGTGATAAATGTTCTTTTTCTCCTTCAACAAACTAAAAACAAAGTTCTGATCTCAAAACAAGTTGAAATGTTGGTGAGCCCTGCGAAACCACTTACCAGTTAACACATCTGAGTTTTGTGTGTAACAAAATGATCCCAAAATAAATTTTATGGCTCAGTTTTTCTAAAAGTTGAAATCTAGGCAGATATAAAAAAAACACTATTTATTAGAGTTATTTAATATTATTATTCATAAAACATAATTAAATGTATTTTACATGACAGTAACTTAGGTACCTGTACCTGTCTTAACATCAGCCTGATCACTAGCACATGCTGATCCCAAAAATGCTGACAGGAGAGAGCAGCGGGATAAACGTATCAGTCTGTTACTGCTACTTCACTGTCCAATCAAAGGCCAGGTACAAGGAGGTTAACAATTTTTATTACCCTAACGGCAGTAAAGAAAATTCAGGTTGGCAACCTAGCTCTGGGTGTGTAAATCCCAGTACAGAATGGAATAAATCGAAATCCTTTGGCAAGTAAAGTAGCTCCATCATACGCATGCCCATTTGTCTGGGGTTAAGTTTTACATTTTGATTTTGCAATTGATGTCACTTATGAGCTGCTTAGACACTTTTTCATGACTGTATACGTTTTTGAATGCTATATATATATTTTTCCAAATAGCGTATTTTAAATTAAATAAATAAAAGTAGCGTAATTTAAAGTGGTGTTAATAGATGACCTAACTGAAAAGCTCTTAAGAAAATTCCTTTTTTATTAACATTTAAGCATATTACATTTTGCGTCTACTTAAGAGCATTCACGACTTAATGCAGTGTTTTACAATATGTACTGTAAGAATGCCAAATACGAAGATACTGCAAAGACTTCAGCCATGTGGTATGTTTATAAATTCTGTCATGGAGCACTTTAAAATGTGTTCTTCTGACACAAATAATACCATTACTAAGGCTGCTTTCACACTGGAGCGGGTGGGCGTTGATGGTAAAATGCAGCTATTTTTAGCAGCGCTTTACCGTCATTTTTGCGGAGGTTTTCAGCCGCCAGTGGGGCACTTTTAACCCCCGCTAGCGGCCAAAAAAGGGATAAAACAACCCGCAAAGTGCCGCAAAGCTTAAAAATGTCCTGCCAGCGCATCGCCTCAGTGTGAAAGCACTCAGGCTTTCACAGTGAGACTGCAGGGGAGAGGTTTTTCAGGCGGTTTACAGGCACTATTTTTAGCCCAAAAGTGCCTCAAAAACGCCTCAGTGTGAAAGGGGTCGAAGTGATGACATCACTTACAGTATTTTCTAAGAAATGTATTTAGCATGTCATGTGTTTTAGCTTCTGGTATCTACATTTCCAATCTCTTAAGTGAAATAAAACATAACAGATTTAAATCTACATTGTATATATTTATTTACTACAGAATTAAAGTTTCCAGGATGGGAATGGAAGGGAATTCTCCTCGAAGGGACAAAGACAGCAAAAATAAACTGACAGTGGTTTTAACTCTTCTATACTCTACTGAAACCTAAAACAATGTTTTTCATCTGGAAACACTAGAAGCCTGTTAGTTAGCTAGGTATACTTAGTATAGTTGTTTTCTTTTGTCTGATGGAATTAAAATAATTTTGCCAAAGTTCATTTTCATAAGTTGCCCCATTGTCATCTGTTTAAAATGCTGTTTTTGTGTAATATTAGGTCGAATGTACTAGGAACACTTTGTGCTCACATGGATATGGCACAATGGACTATCTTGGTAAAAACACGTTTTTCTTTTGCACCTGCTTTATCTTCAGGTGATAGTTTGACCATATTTCTTTATTTTTTTAGACAGAGTAGAAAAAGGTAGGTATACTAAAAAACACCTGCGCTAAGTGACTAAAAAAATATTAACTGTTGTGCGTAACACCTGATGTGTTTGCATAAAATTTCATCCTTAACCACAGCGCTTAAACCATCAACCACAAATTATACCAAATTA
Source organism: Aquarana catesbeiana (assembly GCF_042186555.1). Lineage (NCBI taxonomy): Eukaryota > Metazoa > Chordata > Amphibia > Anura > Ranidae > Aquarana > Aquarana catesbeiana. The sequence continues at coordinate 684,692,926 of NC_133324.1, forward strand.
TACTGAATTGCTAAATTATAAAATTATAATGTCCCATATAGTGCATAATCCATATAGTGCATCTATAAAGAGAAAGTCCATTAATGAATAACACCCTTCAAGTGCTGCTTGCAGCTATCATTTGCCTTGTGCAATACTGTCCAAAAAGTGCTTTGTGCAAATTGTGCAAATCAAATTCTTTTGCTCATAAATTACTCTTCAAAAAGTGCTCTCATGTTCAGCAATAAGCCACCACATTTGAGAACTCACTAGACAGGATTGACCCCCTGCTAGAGTAGTAGGGATGAGCTGAACACCCCCCGGTTCGGTTCGCACCAGAACATGCGAACAGGCAAAAAACGTGGACGAACACACAAACATTGTTAAAGTCTATGGGACACGAACATGAAAAATCAAATGTTAGAATTTTAAAGGCTTATATGCAAGTTATTGCCATAAAAAGTGTTTGGGGACCTAGGTCCTGCCCCAGGGGACATGTATCAATGCAAAAACATTTTTTAAAAACTTTTTTTTCAGGAGCAGTGATTTTTTAATGCTTAAAATGAAACAATAAAAATGAAATAGTCCTTTAAATATCATGCCTGGGGGTTGTCTATAGTATGCCTGTAAAGTGGCGCATTTTTCCCGTGTTTAGAACAGTACCACAGCAAAATGAAATTTCGAAAGGAAAAATTGTCCTTTAAAACTGATCACGGCTGTAATGAATTGTCGGGTCTCTGCAATATAGATAAAACTTATTGATAAAAAAGGGAATGGGTTCCCCCTCAGTCCATTACCAGGTCCCTTGTGTCTGGTATGAATATTAAGGGGAACCCCGAACCAAAAAAAAAAAAAAAAAAATTGCATGGGGTCCCCCCAAAATCCATACCAGGCCCCTCAGGTCTGGTATGGCAATTAAAGGGAACCCTGCACCCCAAAAAAAAGGCTTAAGGGGTCCCTCCAAAATCTAGTATGGATTTTAAGGGGAACCCTGCGCCAAAATTAAAAAAATGGCGTAGGGGTCCCCCCAAAATCCATTCCAGACCCTTATCCAAACACACAACCTGGCAGGCCGCAGGAAATAAGGGGGGACAAGAGAGCGCCCCCCCTCCTGAACCATACCAGGCCACATGCCCTCAACATGGGGAGGGTGCTTTGGGGTCTGACCCCAAAGCACCTTGTCACCATGTTTATGGGGACAAGGGCCTCATCCCCACAACCCTTGCCCTGTGGTTGTGGTGGTATGCGGTCGGGGGGTTTTAACAAGGGGACCCCCAGATCCCGGTCCCCATGTGAATTGGTAACGGGGTGGATTGAACCCCTACCATTTCACAAAAAAATGGTAAAAAAGACAAGAGACAGCTTAGTACAAGTCCTTTATTAAAAGATAACAAAATAAAAATGTCCTGCGATGTAAATCCATGCCGCCCGAGGGACCAAAAAAAAAAAAAAGCCGCAACAGTTCCCTCCATGGAAGGCTCCCGCCGAGTGATGCTTCTTCTTGGTGATAGCTGTTATATAGCTGAGGGCGGGCCACCCAGTGACGTAAAGGGGTGACCCCACCCCCTCTTACGCCATGTGGGCTTTTACATTGTGGATTTACATCGCGGGACATTTTTATTTTCTTATCTTTTAATAAAGGACTTGTCCCAAGCTGTCTAATGTCTCTTTTATCATTTTTGACACTTTTTTTGTGAAATGGTAGGGGTACAATGTACCCCATTACCAATTCACATAGGCGGGGCCAGGATGTGGGGTCCTCTTGTTTAAGGGGGCTTCCAGATTCCAATAAGCCCCCCACCCGCATACCCCCACAACCACCGGGCAAGGGTTGTGGGGATGAGGCCCTTGTCCCCATCAACATGGGGACAAGGTGTTTTGGGGGCTTGTGGCCTAGTACGGTTCAGGAGGGGGGGCACTCTCCCATCCCCCATCTTTTCCTGCGGCCTGCCAGGTTGCGTGTTCGGATAAGGGTCTGGTATTAATTTTGGGGGGACCCCTACGCCATTTCTTTTTTTATTTTGGTGCAGGGTTCACCATGAAATCGATACCAGACCTGAAGGGTCTGGTATGGATTTTGGGGGGACCCCAACACAATTTTTTAAAAAATTTTGGCTCGGGGTTCTCCTTAATATTCATACCAGACCCAAAGGGCCTGGTAATGGACTGGAGGGGGGAACCCATGCCGTTTTTTTCAATGAGTTTTATTTATAATGCCGAGACCCGTCAATTCATTACAGCCATGATCAGTTTTAAATGATTTTTTCCTTTAGAAATGTCTTTTTGCCGCGGTACTGTTCTATACACGGGAAAACTGTGCCACTTTACAGGCATACTATAGACACCCTCCAGGCATGATATTTAAATGAATATTTCATTTTTATTGTTTCACTTTCAGCATTATTAAAATCACTGATCCAGAGAAAAAAAATTTGCATTGATACATGTCCCCTGGGGCAGGACCCATGTCCCCAAACACTTTTTATGACAATAACTTGCATATAAGCTGCCTTTAAAATGAGCACTTTTGGTTTTTCATGTTAGTGTCACATAGACTTTAACGGTGTTCCGCGGCTTTCAAATTCAAACACCGCATAATGTTCTTTGTTTGACGAATGGCTGAACAACCAAAGTCCGAACTTATGCCCTGAAGTGTGCCATCCATCTATCCCAACAGGGATCTCTCCTAAAAAGTGCAGCCAGGGGTGCGTACCTGGGTGTGTCATGGCATATGGTTACACAAGAAGATTGGGGCAATATACACATTTACTTCAAGAATTTTCTTCCACTGTTCACTTTTTATTTGGACTGACTTTGCGCTTCTATGTTTTTGTTGAAAAATTACCAATAAAAACCACTGAAAAAGAAAGAAAATAATACCCTGTCATTTGCAAGGAAAATAATTAAAAAACAGCATTTTTGCTTGCACGTGATTGTACAGTATAATAGAAGTCAGCAGAACTTCACCTCATTCATTAAGCTCTGAGGAAAAGGTTCCTTGCAAAGTGAGCAGTTTATTTGCCTTTAGTATATAAACCCCTATGAATGCAGAGTGCCATAGTAATGCTCCTTCAGGGAGCCAGTCAATGATGGCCTGCACTATGGTATATTCTTGTTTTTTAGATTGAATGCCTGTGGGCGTCATTTAGCCAGAAAAACTGAGGACATCTTTTGGCAAAGAAGAAGTAGTGCAGGGCACAGTACCAGTGGTGAGTATTGCTACCAGAGCTGGGTTTTTTTCCCACCTCTAGGTGGACATAAAAAAATAAACTGGGTTTGGGTTTTAAGGTGTATTTAAAGTCACAACATTTCTAGGTATGGTAGGTAAGGGCTACAATCCCTGTCCGGGTTCTTTTTGGTGTCTTTGTCCCATTAGGGGGATTTTTATTCAATTCCCATCCTACAGACAAAACAGAAAGTAAAACTATAAAGCCGGACATTGATGATGCAATTTTCTTTCCTGCAGAAAAGGAAAAAGGTTGCAGGAAAGAAAATTTCTTGATTCCCCATCAACACAGTCAGTGTTGATGGGGGAATCACACCCGCTGAGCTATTGTGTCCTTCTGGTGATGGTGGAGGGTGCAGGGAGCTGTCCCTGTCAGGAAAACAGAGTGATTATTGCTAGCGGTTATAGTCGTTGGCAATAATCCTGTATGATAATCTGACATTCTGGTTGTACCCAAGTCATTCGATGAATTGACTTGGGTACAAGCAGCCTGCCCATAGATGGTTCAAATCTTCGATTCAAACCATCTGTGGCTGGCTTAAGTGTCCCTGCTCCAATCCTGTACCAGCAGCAATTGTAAGATTGAGGCATTCCTGTCACTTGTATCCTAGGGACAGTGGTCAAAAGAATAAATAGAGACTGTGAATCTTCCATTCGGGGACACAAACAGCAAAAAACCTTGAATGAATTTCAACACTTTTCTAATATACTGTAATCTCAGATATTTTTCTGGATGTTGAGAAATACACAGCACCTACAAATTAGTACTATTCACTTTCACTTTAGGTATTCCCACAATACTTAAAGTGGTTTTAAACAGATTTCTTTTATAAAATATCAAACATGTCATATTGCTGCCCTAATGTTGTAAAGCGCTGCGTAAACTGTCGGCGCTATATAAATCCTGTATAATAATAATAATAATAATAATAATAATAATAATAATATTGCTGCATGGAATGGTTTTGCACAGATCAGCTTCAATTCTCCTATTTTGGGGTCCCCCGCTGGCACTCCTGGCCCTTCGGCTCTGCCAAATGCCCCCATAGCAAGCCACTTGCTATGGGACATTTATGTGGGCTCGATCCCAAGCCACGCTCTGTGTGGCCCTGACCCCTCCTCATCAGCTGTGATTGACAGCAGCAAGAGCCATTGCTGCTACCTCCCTGTCCAGTGAGGAAAGAGAGAGCAGAGAGAGCAGAGAAAGCCACTACTCTTAGACACAGCTCTGGATCGAGACCAGGCTCAGGTAGGTATTTGGGGGGCTGGGTCAGGATCCAGGTCACAGAAGATTTTCTCCCTTAATGTAGACAATGCATTAAGGTAAAAAAAAAAAAAAAACTTCTACCTTTACAGCCTCTGTAAATATTTAACAAAAATTACCCCAAGTTACATGATGATTAAATAGTAATGCTCCCCCCCCAAATATTTCTCAAAATATGCTCAATGTCATCACTGCGATTTCTCTCATCCTGCGTAACCTTTAGTTTATATAAATGTGATCCAAACTGTAGTAAGTTTTGGCTTCTGAATCTGAATTACATATCTAAAAATGGCTGAACTAGAAACACTTTCTAAAGCTGAAACTCTGCAGAGCCTATCAACTGAACCTTGTGTAAACTGTTAGTTTCAATATATTTCAGCTAATATAAACCTTCCAAATAAATGTGTTAGGAAGTCACAGAATAAGGCCACCAGTCTTCCTAATGCTTATTTTAGACTCTTTTAATGTTATGGAAAGTTTGAACACACGGCTATATTTAACCAGTTTTATGTGCAAAATTCCATTATACAGATTCTAAAGTGATGGAGACTATGTGCAGTTGCCTGTAAAACACTACACACTCCATGTTTGCTTAAAACCTGTCACCGGCAATAAATTGTAAAACTAACAGGAAAAGTGCTGAAATCACATAATCTGTGTCAAGCTGCAAGTTATAGTCTCTATAGAGTGTGCTTATAAAGCAAATTAAATACATTTAAACACATAGGTGTACAGAAATACATTTTTTTCACATGAGTTGGGACCTTGCGGAAGATTTGATTATTTAAGAAAACACTGCCGGATTTTAGCTTAATTGCAAAAAAGGGCAATAACGGTACTTTGCAGATGCTAATGCATGGCCAGAGAATCTACATCTGATGTGCAAAGTGAACCAATCGACTCACTTATTGAATTAGTAAAAGGCTGCTCTGGTCTCCCTTCTTCTCACTCACTGACCTCTACTAGGGGAATTCAAGAGAATCCCTTTTTTCCAGACTTTTAAAATGTCAGATCTTTTGCCTCTATAATGTAATTGACTAGGTCATCCATATTAGGTGAATATATAAAGGATGTGTGTAAAGGATCTCATCTCATGGTCACTGTCACTTCCCAATAGAACATAGATAACCTGGTAAGGGTATTTAGGTGAATAATGTCAAGCTGGCTGGGAATGTAACCCTATAGTGCCCCATACTCATTGTTACTGTTTTTTTTTTTTAATCAGAGAGTTTATTAAGAACCAACAAATAATACACAGTCAAGTCACATTCCGAAGAGTAATGTCACACATCACAAAGTATTAAGTTTAATGATTGTACAAGCGTACACACGTGAACAAACAACATTCTTAAAAGGTACATACAGTGCCTTCAAAAAGTATTCATACCCCTTGATATTTTCTACATTTTGTCATGTTACAACCAAAAATGTAAATTTATTTTTTTGGGACTTTATGTGATAGACCAACACAAAGTGGCACATCATTGTGAAGTGGAAGGAAAATTATAAATGTTTTTTAATTTTTTTTACAAATAAAAATCTGAAAAGTGTGGTGTGCATTTGTATTTAGCCCCATTTACTCTGATATCCCTAACTAAAATCTAGTGGAACCAATTGCCTTCAGAAGCCACCTAATTATTAAATAGAGTCCACCTGTGTGTAATTAAATCTCAGTATAAATACAGCTGTTCTGTGAAGCCCTCAGAGGTTTGTTAGAGAACCTTAGTGAACAAACAGCATCATTAATGCCAAGGAACACACCAGACAGGTCAGGAATAAAGTTGTGGAGAAGTTTAAAGCAGGGTTAGGTTATAAAAAAATATCCCAAGCTTTGAACATCTCTCAGAGCACTGTTCAATCCATCATCCGAAAATGGAAAGAGTATGGCACAGCTGCAAACCTACCAAGGCATGGCAGACCACCTAAACTGACAGGCTGGGTAAGGGGAGCATTAATTAGAGAAGCAGCCAAGAAGCCTATGGCAACTCTAGAGGAGCTGCAGAGATCCACAGCTCAGGTGGGAGAATCTGTCCACAGCACTATTAGTCGTGCACTCCACAAATCTGGCCTTTATGGAAGAGTGGCAAGAAGAAAGCCATTGTTGAAAGAAAGCCACAAGAAGTCCCATTTGCAGTTTGTGAGAAGCCATGTTGGAGACACAGCAAACATGTGGAAGAAGGTGCTCTGGTTAGATAAGACCAAAATTGAGCTTTTTGGCCTAAAAGCACAATGCTATGTGTGGTGGAAAACTAACACTACACATCACCCTGAACACACCATCCCCACCGTGAAACATGGTGGTGGCAGCATCATGTTGTGGAGGTGCTTTTCTTCAGTAGGGACAGGGAAGCTGGTCAGAGTTGATGGGAAGATGGATGGAGCCAAAATGCAGGGCAACCTTAGAAGAAAACCTGCAAAAGACTTGAGACTGGGGCGGAGATTCACCTTCCAGCAGGACAACAACCCTAAACATACAGCCAGAGTTACAATGAAATGGTTTAGATCAAAGCATATTCATATGTAAGAATGGCCCAGTCAAAGTCCAGACCTAAAGCCAATTAAGAATCTGTGACAAGACTTGAAAATTTCTGTTCACAGACGAATTCCATCCAATCTGACAGAGCTTGAGCTAATTTGCGAAGAAGAATTGGCAAAAATTTCACTCTCTAGATGTGCAAAGCTGGTAGAGACATACCCAAAAAGACTTGCAGCTGTAATTGCAGCAAAAGGTTCTACAAAGTATTGACTCAGGGGGCTGAATACAAATACATGCCACACTTTTCACATATTTATTTGAAAAAAAATTTGAATCATTTTCCTTCCAATCATTTTCCATCCACTTCACAATTTGTGCCACTTTGTGTTGGTCTATTAAATAAAATCCCAATAAAATACATTTACGTTTTTGGTTGCAACTTGACAAAATGTGGAAAATTTCAAGGGGTGTGAATACTTTTACAAGGAACTGTAGATATACACAATGTGCATGCCATGTCAACAGCCCATTACATACATGCTCATAAAGCAAACACCATAGCCCTCCTGTAGCCTCAGTACCTAACAAGGTACAATCCTGGATACATACAGTTGTAAATATATACACTCAATTATTATAATAGCAACCTATCCAGGACTAAATCTGTTGGAGCCAAGCTTGTTAAAGCTAGCTAATAACCCCATATCCTATCAAACCGGAGCAGAATGCCCCTATGCTGATATATCAGATGTTCACAACATAATGTTGCACCCATTTGAGTTAACCACATCCCGGACGTAGGAGGGGACTGGGAAATCTATTGCTGAAAGAGGAGCTTATGGGCTTGGAAAAATGCTTTGAACACTGCCTCTCTGGCATTGACATCTTGTATTATATCATCTAGGATGCCCAATATGCATGGTTTCAGATCAAGGGATATCGACAGTTGATAAGCACTCTTAATGGTTTGATACAACATAAGTCCAGTACCTACAGTATGTAACTTTGGGCACCTCCACGTAAGGTTTATAAAGTCTCCATTATCCCTGTTACACCTAGCGCATAGTGGATCAGGGCATAATCCCATGGTAAACAGTATAAGGGGAGTGCGATGAACTCGTAGCAGTAAAGTGCCTTGGAAAAGTATTCATACCCCTTGACATTTTCCACATTTTGTCATGTTGCAACCAAAAAATGTAAATGTATTTTATTGGGATTCTATGTGATAGACAAACACAAAGTGGCACATAATTGTGAAGTAGAAGGAAAGTTAGAAGGCTGGCCGGAAGCTAGCCTGCATTTGTAGGAGGAGACTGGGGGTTATATATCCCTCCTCCTCTGGCTGTTTTCCTTCGGTTCATCATCATGGTTACAGCTGACGTCATGTCCGGGTTCACAGGGCATTTGCGTCACTTCAAGTTTTCGTTCTAGCAGAACGGCAGTGTGGTCGTGGCAGGAGACTCTTGTCGGTTACATCTCCTGGTGTTCACTATTCTGGTAGGGCGGGCGGAGGGCATCGGATGCCACTTGTCATGCACGGGCTGGGGGGGGTGACCGGCCATTCACAGCGTGCCTCCATACCTGGGGCAAGGCTTTGAAGGGGGGGAGGGGGACGGAGAAGCCAGCTGGTCTGTCGCTGGAGGTCTGGGGGAAGGGAGATGTATGCTGGCAGTCGATGTTCATTGGGTGTTCCAGTCAGGAGATCTGGAGGATGTTGTAGGCCCCCAGGCAGGAGGGTAGCCAGGTTCAGCTTGTCAGGTCACCTGGAACCAAGTGACAGATGCACTCTGTAGGAGTTGGAAGTGCACCGCTAAGGTAGTGGACCCTAGGACTGACTGCTGCGGATTGAACCCTGGAAGGTTCAGGAAGCAGGTCTACAGGATAACTAACATGGATCCCAGTGGGAGTTAGAGCATAGATTCCACAGGGCGCGGAGTCTAAGAGCCAGTGGGTGTTCACCAGAGCCTCTAGTGGTGAGGATGGACTGCGCTGCAGTCTGGCTCCAGGTTGCGGCCCCCAGGTCTCACAGCTCACGCTTACCGTAGACTACAGGAGAAGAGGAAGGAGGCAGCAGGCTGGAACGACAGGGAAGTAAGGGGTAAGTCAAAGGTCAGGAAAACTAGCAGACAAGGATGAACATAACACGCCAAAGGTCAGGGTAACAAGCAGACAGAGAGATTCGAGAACAGGCCAAAGTCGGTAATAGGAATCTGACGTAGGAAACACAGCAAGTACACATGGAGGCTAACACACAATGGTTGATCAGCACTGCTGGTTACAGTGCACAGGTTAACATAGGGTTCCCTGATAGGGCCTGGGGTGGGGCCATGCTTAGAGGAGAGGTTATAAAACCAGTCAGGTGAGAGGCAGCTGGTCTTTAGAGATGAACACATGGAGACAGGTAAGCTGACAGAGAAAACTCTATTGCATAACCATGACACAGCTGGTGGTGTCTTGGCTCCCAGATCAGATGCTGTGCACCCTGCACTGTATTAAGTGCATGTCAGGCGTTGCAGCAGCTTCAGGGGTGGAAGCAGCAAGTTGGGGTGTTGGGGTCACTGTGTATCAGCACAGTTGGACTCATTTCTGTCAGGGGCTGAAAGGAAGTAATTAATAGATAAGATGGGCTAAGACTTATAGTTCCACAGCATGGACAACTCCTCATCCATCATCATTCATAAGTCTTCTGTTGTTGCAACATTACATGGTAGCTCCTTACTCCCCCCCCATTATGGATGGTGTGGACAACAGGTACCACCTGTTGTCCACACCATCCATAGTGGGGGGGAGTCACTGGTCAAGTTATTTATAATTGTTTCCTACGCAACATAAGTGATTTCTCTTAATCTCTATCATGTTGTTATACCCCTTGCTATTTGGATATTGTTGCGAATACATATGTTATTCACAGGTGGATTCCTGTGTTATGTCACAGTTCGGTCATGGCATTGCGGTCATGGCATTTCTGGCATGTCATGCGGTCATGGCATTTCTGTTATGTCATGTGGTCATGGCTTTTCTGTCATGTCATACGGTCATGGCATTGCGGTTATTGTTCTTTGTGTCCTGTCATACGGTCATGGCATTGCGGTCTATATGAGGCCGCTGCTGTACATCATTCACCGTCACAACCTCTCGTTCCATGTCTATGCTGATTAGGAATGAGCTTCGAGTTTGAGTCAAACTCATGTTCGACTCGAACATCGGCTGTTCGCCAGTTCGCCGAACAGCGAACAATTTGGGGTGTTCGCGGCAAATTCAGAATGCCACAGCAAGGTTACTGACGGGTGCTGGTCGTCGTGACCACATCATTCCATCTCTTAGAGCTTTGCATTGGCCGCCTGTGAAAGAATGGGTTCTCTTGAAAACTGGATGTCTTGTCCATAAGGCATTGCATGGATGTGGCCCAGAGTACCTGAAGGAAAAATTCATCAAGTATGTGCCTACCTGATCCTTGAGATCGGCGAACTTGGCCATATTGAAGATTCCAAAATTCAAAATGAAAATATGCGGAGGGAGAACGAGTGATGTACAAGGAGCTGAATTTCGGAACTCCTTGCCTCTGAAACTGAGACTTGAGAATGACTTTCTGAAATTCCGAAAGAAATTGAAAACTGTACTTTTTGTACAAGCTTTTTGAGTCACCTAATTTTAATGGGGTGTGATGGACAGACCCCCAGGCTTTTATTCTGTATGTTGTCATGCTGGTATGTTGGTTCTGCTAAGGTCTTTTAATGCCATTGTCTTTTGTTTTGCACATTGAGGCCTTTGGGTAAGACTGCGTAGGTTAATCATTTTAATAAATAAATAAATAAATAAATGGCATTTCTGTCATGGCATTGCGGTCATGGTTTTCTGTCATGTCATGTGGTCGTGGCATTTCTTTTCTGTCATGTCACGCAGTCATGGCTTTTCTGTCATGACATGCGGTCATGTCTTTTCTGTCATGCTGAGGTGGCATCTGGTGTCATCGGTAGTCCTTAGGGATGTCTGGACCTCTGCTTGGTTAAGGGCCTCAACGGTTTGGGGGGGGTTGCAGGCCGCAGTTCTTTTTGCCCAGGAGAGGTTATGCTGGGACTGATAGTTCCATGGGGCACGGTTGCTTATAGTATTGCACCAGGAACTGTAGTTCCTCAGGGCATAGCTGCTCACAGCTCCATACCACTGTGGTACTGCTCATCCAGCAGGTCATAGTGACAAGGAAATAGGGGAGCATTGCTTAGGTCTGGTTAGGTCTGGGGGGGTTTGTCATCCTTCACCTCATGCATGGGCATATGATAATTTCTAAGTTCTGCCACTTTGAGCATCGGGCATACTGCACGTTCAACAGTGTTCGTTCTATCTTTACGTTCATATCTACCCACCACAGTCTGTGGGGATCATAGCCCTATGTGCCATGGATACAGGGCTGGTATGTGGATAGTGAAAAAAAGAAAAGAAAGGATGCACCAACCATGTGCATTATCTTTAGGATAAAATTTATTAAAACTAATGATAAAAGAGACTACTTACAAACAGTAGTAGAAGATCACAATTGTATAAAGACAGTCTTCCAATTTCAGCAAACAGTCAGAAAACAGCAGAGCCAACCGGAGATGCCAGAAGGGCTCATAAAAAATCACTGCTGGCTGACGCGTTTCAAGTGGAACATCCCCTCTTCCTCAGAGCACAGCAGTGAGACATCCTTCAGCATTCCCCTTTTTTATTTAAAATGGATACATAGAGGAACACCCCCATGCACCTGCAGTCAATCGGACTGGTATGTGGATAGGCCTCCTTTTCTTTTTTTTTTTCATCAGTTCTCATTGGGCGTATTTCATCTCTGTCATCTCTGTGTTTCATCTTTGGGTATCATACCATCGGCACATACACTAGTAGTCGTTTCCATCCCAATACAGTCAGGTCATAAATATTGGGGCACAATTCTAATCTTTTTGGCTCTATACACCTCCACAATGGATTTGAAATGAAACAAAGAAGATGTGCTTTAATTGCAGACTTTCAGCTTTAATTTGAGGGTATTTACATCCAAATCAGGTAAACGTTGTAGGAATTACAACAGTCTGTATATGTGCCTCCCACTTTTTAAGGGACCAAAAGTAATGGGACAATTAGCTGCTCAGCTGTTCCATGGCCAGGTGTGTGTTATTCCCTCATTATCCCAATTACAAGGAGCAGATAAAAGGTTCAGAGTTCACTTCAAGTGTGCTATTTGCATTTGGAATCTGTTGCTGTCAACTCTCAATATGACATCCAAAGAGCTGTCACTATCAGTGAAGCAAGCCATCATTAGAGTGAAAAAACAAAACAAACCCACCAGAGAGATAGCAAAAACATTGGGTGTGGCCAAATCAACTGTTTGGAATATCCTTAAAAAGAAAGAACGCACCAGTTACGCACCAAAAGACCCGGAAAACAACTGTGGTGGATGACCGACGAATTGTTTACCTGGTGAAGAAAACACCCTTCACAACAGTTGGCCAGATCAAGAACACTCTCCAGGAGGTAGGTGTATGTGTGTCAAAGTCAACAATCAAGAAAAGACTTCACCAGAGTGAATACAGAGGGTTCACCACAAGATGTAAACCATTGGTGAGCCTCAAAAACAGGAAGGCCAGATTAGAGTTTGCCAAACAACATCTAAAAAAGCCTTCACAGTTCTGGAACAACATCCTATGGACAGATGAAACCAAGATCAACTTGTACCAGAGTGATGGGAAGAGAAGAGTATGGAGAAGGAGAGGAACTGCTCATGATCCAAAGCATACCACCTCATCAGTGAAGCATGGTGGTGGTAGTGTCATGGCGTGGGCATGTATGGCTGCCAATGGAACTGGTTCTCTTGTATTTATTGATGATGTGACTGCTGACAAAAGCAGCAGGATGAATTCTGAAGTGTTTCAGGCAATATTATCTGCTCATATTCAGCAAAATGCTTCAGAACTCATTGGACGGCGCTTCATAGTGCAGATGGACAATGACCCAAAGCATAATGCGAAAGCAATCAAAGAGATTTTTAAAGGAAAGAAGTGGAATGTTATGCAATGGCCAAGTCAATCACCTGACCTGAATCCGATTGAGCATGCATTTCACTTGCTGAAGACAAAACTGAAGGGAAAATGCCCCAAGAACAAGCAGGAACTGAAGACAGTTGCAGTAGAGGCCTAGCAGAGCATCATCAGGGATGAAACCCAGCATCTGGTGATGTCTATGCGTTCCAGACTTCAGGCTGTAATTGACTGCAAAGGATTTGCAACCAAGTATTAAAAAGTGAAAGTTTGATGGATGATTGTTAATCTGTCCCTTTACTTTTGGTCCCTTAAAAAGTAGGAGGCACATATACAAACTGTTGTAATTCCCACACCGTTCACCTGATTTGGATGTAAATACCCTCAAATTAAAGCTGAAAGTCTGCAGTTAAAGCACATCTTATTCATTTAATTTCAAATCCATTGTGGTGGTGTATAGAGCCAAAAAGATTAGAATTGCGTCGATGTTGCTGAAGACAAAACTGAAGGGAAAATGCCCCAAGAACAAGCAGGAACTGAAGGCAGTTGCAGTAGAGGCCTAGCAGAGCAACACCAGGGATGAAACCCAGCATCTGGGGATGTCTATGCGTTCCAGACTTCAGGCTGTAATTGACTGCAAAGGATTTGCAACCAAGTACTAAAAAGTGAAAGTTTGATGGATGATTGTTAATCTGTCCCATTACTTTTGATCCCTTAAAAAGTGGGAGGCACATATACAAACTGTTGTATTTCCTACACCATTCACCTGATTTGGATGTAAATACCCTCCAATTAAAGCTGAAAGTCTGCAGTTAAAGCACATCTTGTTCATTTCATTTCAAATCCATTGTGGTGGTTTATAGAGCCAAAAAGATTATAATTGTGTCGATGTCCCAATATTTATTTACCTGACTGTATGCTTTTCCATGTCTCATCGTACTTTTTGTTCAGTTATTTCATTGTATATCCGGGTCTAGTCAGCTAGTACTCACATCTTAGGATCTGTCATGTCTATATATCCATACGGGGTGAGGTTTCATTTTTAATTGATTGTTGGACCACAATCTTCTCACCCGTATACCATACGTATACCTGTACGACTACCCACCACGGTCAGTGAGTACATCAGCCCTGAGTGTTCGTTTTAATTACTTTTCTGGAGGTTACTCGGGCTCACTTACTGCATACACTAGGGTGGTGGTTGTAATTAGGTTCATATTCATGTGCTGTTGGTCTTGTCATTACTGCACCTACGCCCATATTTAAGTAGGCACGGAGGGGTGTTGTTGGTTTTTTCATGTTCTGGTTGTCTGTTGTCACTTTATCTAGTTTGTGTTTCCTTAGATTTGGGCATGTCGCACGTTTTGGAAGGCGACTAATTTACGTTCATCCCTCCAACCCACATGGGGGTTCAGAGTATGATAGCACCCCGACATTAAGAAGTTGGACTATAACTAAGCTCACAGCGGAGCTTTGTCACAGGGGTTTTCCTTTCCCGGCCATAGCCGGGATGGCAGTACTCTTCAGATTCTTATTCTCAAATCCATCTTAGCCACTCCCATCCACCAGCATAGAACATGTTTCTGGGCATGATTCTTTTTTTTTTTTTTAATTTTTTATTTAGTGGTATGCAACATACAATGAAATGATAACTTCACAGAATATGTTGTTCAAACAAAATAGCTTACATATGAACACCAGGTAGTGGTATCTGAACAAAATATAAGTAAACTCAAGATATTATAACAGAGACAGCTCTATACGTATAAAAGATACTGAGATACCCAGGAGGTATAAGACTAGAGCTTCTCCTCGACAGGACAATTAATCACTAATAATACTCTGGAGATTAGCCCTGGTATCCATGGAGGATTTGGGTATCCTCACCTAGGGGAAGGGTACTGTGGTGTGACCAGCTGGGGTCGAAACATACCAATTTTTTGATTCAAAGGAGAGGAAGTGAATAAAGAAGAAAAAAGAAAAGAGCCTGGGGGAGAGGGACTGAGTAAAGGAAAAGAGGGGGGGGAAGGAGGGGATGTGATGGTAAAGTGAAGGGGGTAGAAGTAGAAGTCCACCCAGAGAGCAAGGACCGCCCTAAGCTCTCCAGGCCATCTGAAGGCCATGGTTTGGAACAAGAGCCTCTGGTATACACCTTGGCCCAACTATGTCGCGCGAAGGTATTCCTCCGAGAAGCGGAACTGGGTCCAATAAAACCACCTGGTCTTATGTTCCTCGGATTTATCCCGGATCGTTGCAGTCAGGTCTTCCATTCGCTCAATGTCATTAACCCTCGTGAACCAATGGGCCACCGTGAGGGCAGATTGTTGCTTCCATTGACTTGGGATGCAAGCTCTAGCAGCGTTGAGTAGGTGTTTAAGGATAGATTTGTGGTATCGCTTACTTGACATGGGGGTGAGGTTGAGGAGCACAGCAGCGGGGTCATTGGTTAAGGAAATGTCTGTGAATTTGTGGATGAGTCGGAGGACAGGTTGCCAGAAAGTTTGTAGTTTGGGGCAATCCCAAAAAATGTGTAGAATAGTGCCAGCTTGTTGTTCACAATGCCAGCAACGGTCAGATTGATTGGGAAATATTTTGGCCAAAACGGCCGGAGTGCGATACCAGCGTGTGGTCAATTTATAGGAAATTTCCTGATATTTGCTGCAAAGTGACGATTTATGAGCGAAGAAGAGTATGCATTCTTTCTGTGGGGTGGTAAATGTTGTTTGTAGGTCTTTTTCCCACTTGGTTAAGAAGGGAGGGTCTGTGGTAGCTTGTATGTCCATCAGTGTTCTGTAAGACCTAGAAAGGGAACCTTGGATTGGGCCATCACACAGGAATATTTCTTCGAAGGAATGGAGTTGTCTAGAAAAGAGCATATATTTGGGTAGAGAGCTGAGGAAGTGGGAGAGCTGTCCTGCTCTCCAACTATCCAATGAGATGGGTGCCTGTCCTGCTATTAATGTCCCTGTAGGGATCCAGCCTGTGGGTCCTAGGAAATGAGATGCGCGTAAGAGTCTTTTCGGGGCTTGTCTGGTAAAGACCGGGTCTGACAGGCCCGGGGGAAATCTAGGATGTCCCACGATTGGAGTCATGGGAGAAGGGAAATTAGGCAGGGAGGAAAGACGAAAAAATCTCTCCATCTCGGTGAGAGAGGGGCCAATCAACGGGTGAGTGGTCAGATAAGGGTCCAACCGCCCACCCGCCCCAAGGCAGGCCCGCCAATGGGACCCGTGCCATCTCCTGCTCTAGCTTGACCCAGAGTTTCCATTCCCCGTGTCGGCACCAGTCAATCACCCGAGTCATGTGCGTCGCTGTGTAATAGAGAGCAGGGTCTGGGAATCCAATGCCTCCCCTCAGCTTCGGCCTTCACAGCAACGTCCTACCTATTCGAGGGTGTCCACCCCACCATATGAACTTAATAAACCTCGAACGGACCTCGTGAAAGAAAGTTTGCGGTAATTTGACAGGTAAGGCTTGTAGCAAATAAAGAAGCCGTGGCATTGCGTTCATCTTCAGTACGTTGCATCGGCCGAACCAAGACAAAGCGAGTGGATCCCATCTCCTAAGATCTGTAGTGAGCGTTGATAGGAAGGGTTGAAAGTTCAGGGCAAAAATGTCCTTTGGATTTGCAGGTATTCTGGTACCTAAGTATTGAATAGAACGGGTGGCCCATTTAAATGGGAAGAAGGGACAAATGCCTATCAGTGTACGGTCTGGTACCAAAATATTCAGAGCTTCTGACTTTTGGAGGTTAACTTTGAAGTTGGAGAGATTGCCATAGCGTTTCAATTCTTGTAACAACGAAGGCAGGGATGTTATAGGTTTAGTGATATAAAATAAAAGATCGTCAGCATACGCTGCTACTTTGTGTTGATAGTGGTCAGAATGGACACCACTGATATTTGGGTTGTCTTTTACATGGCGAAGAAATGGCTCCAGAGAAAGGACAAACAATAGAGGGGAAAGGGGACACCCCTGCCTGGTACCATTGGAAATCGCAAAGATGTCCGAATTCACCCCGTTCACCCTTACCGTGGCTCTGGGTGTGGAATAGAGGGCAGAGATCCAGTCTAGGATAGACTTTGACATTCCAAAAGAACAGAGTGCTTCCCGGAGAAATACCCAGTCCACCCTATCAAAAGCCTTTTCGGCATCAGTGGATAGGAGTAAAAGAGGGGTGTTGGATCGCCTAGCCTTCTCTATGACGTTTAATGTCCGGATGGTGTTATCTCTGAATGAAGCCCACCTGGTCAAGCGCAACCAGGCATTGCATTAGGCTGTTGAGCCTCGAGGCTATGATTTTCGTGAGGAGTTTGATGTCGCAATTTAGAAGAGAAATGTGCCTGTAGCTGGAGCACAGCAGTGGGTCCTTCCCGGACTTAGGAAGAACAGAAATAGAAGCTCGCAGCATGTCAGGGGGAACGGTATGTCCTTCGAGTATGGCATTGAAGGCTGTGATGAAATGGGGGGCCAGCTGTGTCTGAAATGCCCTGTAGTACAGGAGCGTAAAGCCGTCAGGACCGGGGGCCTTCCTTGGCTGTGTATCCGTCAAGGCATTTGCAAGCTCATCTATGTGGAGAGGTTGGGATAGTGGTTCCCATTCGGCTTCCGTAAGAGAAGGGAGTTTGGCCTCTTGAAGGTATTCCCGAATGTTTGAGAGGGAGGGGGCCGAAGATCCAACGACTTGTGCTGCATCTAAATTATAAAGCTTTGAATAGAAATCTCGAAAGGCGGCTGCTAGGTCCGTGGAAGCATGGATCTTGGACCCTGATGGGGTCAAGAGAGCAGGGATGTATGATTGTGTGCATTTAGTTCTTAATGCATTGGCCAACAAACGGCCACATTTATCTCCATACTCATAAAAAGAGCGGCGAGCCTTGAGCAGGATATGTTTGGCCTTGTAAAGGGAATGCTCTCTGATTGCCTCTCTAGTCCGAAGTAACTCTGCTTCCGACGTGTGGTCAGGGCGAACTTTATGTTGCTTCTCCAAAACGTGAAGTTTTGTCAAAAGGTCTGTCAGAGTCTTGGCGTGGCATTGCTTGGCCGTATGGCCAATTTTTATGAAGATCCCCCTGATGTAGCATTTATGTGCTGACCACACTGAGAGAGGGTTAGACACGGAGCCAGTGTTGTTTTCAAAATAGGAGCGAAGTTCTCTGCTGATCTCCGCCACTGTTTCAGGGTCCTTGAGAAGTGTTTCATTCAGACACCAAGATGGTGTCTTTGAGTATGAGCATTGGAGAGTGAGGTCTAGGAAAACTGGAGCATGGTCAGATAGTGTTATCTGGCCTATCTCTGCTTTGGAGGCTAAGGAAATTGCGGAGTGTTGTATTAGGAAAAAATCAATCCTGGAGTAGGATCTGTGGGTCGGAGAATAGAAGGAGAAATCTCGTTCTTGTGGATGGAAAATTCTCCATATATCAACCAATTGATGGTAATGCAGCAGGTCTTTCAGAGCTCGTCTTGCACCTTGAGGTAGGGATGATGATTCCGCAGATGAGTCCTTAGATGGATCTAAGGTGAAGTTAAAGTCTCCCCCCAGGATGAGCGTTCCCTCATGGAAGGGCTCCAACTTTGTTAGGAAAGTTCCTAAGACCTGAGCTTGATTCGTGTTAGGTAAGTAGAAATTTGCAAAAGTAAATGTGTGAGAATCGATTTTGCCCTTTAAAAGCAGGAACCTGCCCTCTTGATCCCGGATTTCATCCAGGAGCTGCCAGTGTAGAGATTTGGATAGTAGAATACTTGTCCCCTTGGATTTAGAGGAAGTAGAAGTACTATGGTAGGCCACCGGAAAGTACTTGTTAATAAGCCTCGGGACCTTGTCTGCCTGAAAATGAGTCTCTTGGAGAAAGACTACGTGCGCTCTATGTCTCCAGAGTTCAGACAGACAGCTGGTCCGCTTCTCAGGAGTGTTAAATCCGTTAATGTTCCAAGATAGGAATTTGAGAGCCATAATGGTAGAGTGTCTGCTCCCTAGGTGGTGAGAGGGTATATAAAAGGAAAGACAAAAAAAGGGGGGGTTGAGGGAAGTGAAAGAAGCTAAAGTATAGAGAAGAAGAAGAAAGATACGAAAAAAGATATGGGGTCTATCAAGAGGTGTAACTCCGTACAGGAGAGCTACTGCCACCAGTGCAGAGTATTCCTACTGTGGGAGGAGGTAAGGCACAGTCAAGCGCGGAGTCCCAGCCATTGGAACCCCCGCAGCAACACTCGCATATTAATGAAACATCATTACCAACATGAAAGGTAAAACAGTCATTGTAGATCTAACATTGGAGAACCGAACATATAAACATGTACAATCAGCAAAATTAATACTGCAAAGTTAACAATTAAAGGTTATCTAATGCCCTAGAATCGGGCCCAGTACGCCAAGTAGCGCACGGAGAGAGTAAGAAGATTAACAGTACTCCATCTCTAGAGACACTTCCTAGTCTCCCCTGCGTTTGGCACCGGGTTTACCACTTTCGTGTCTCACCAGGGGACCATCCCTTCCATCCCAGGCCCACCTGGAAAGAAGCCCGACCCACTCTCTGCGGCAATTCAGAGTGTCTCTCTATGTGGGGCCCTTTGTAAGCAGTCCAACGCTAATGGGCATTGGAGCCGCCAAGGAGACCCATGAAGTGTCAACAAGATAAATGCACCCCGTAAATGGTGTGGTTATACCTGCCTCTGACCTAACAGAGCGGGTGAGTGGAGGCGATGTGGGAACACGAATCCGACACCCACCCCCACACGCCCATAGGAAGAAACAGACAAAAAGCAATCTAACAGTATAAAACAGTAGGGGATGAACTCATGTAAATTAACTGTTGAATCAAGTACTTTCCCCATCCCCCGTAGCATTGGACAAGTCCTCGGGCTTCCTCTGTCTTCGTGCGATGGGTCCGGCTGCTGTACTCCAGGCTGAAAGAAAAAAAAAAAGAGGGGGGGGGGGAATGGGGAGGAAAAGAAAAGAAAAAAAAACCCCTACCAAAAGACCCCCTCTCCGTGACTCTGGAGCAACGCAGTGTACACTGTTTGTGCGGGGAGTCCCGTGGAGTGTTCGTTTGGGAAAGTCAGGTATGTCTCAGAGTGGCTCAAGGCATTAAGGGGGACTGGTGAGCTCCCGTAAAACCAACTGTGGGGCGGTTGGGCTCTCCGTCGGTAACAGAACAAAACCAAAGCAACGAAAAAAAAGAAAAAAAAAAGGGAGGGCCAACCCCCAAGGAAGGGAAAAAGTGCTTCGATGCAGAGAGGGGTGAACACACCCCCGACAAGAGGGAACTGCCGATTACTTATTTCTTGGGATTCAAGAGGCTGGATCTTGGGGTGCCTGTGAGGGGCCTCTCTGTGATCGACGGCAGGCCCGGACCCTTTGTTGTCTTCCATCCGAGGGCCGACGTTGTGGGTTCGACTGCACATTCACCAGGAGCCAGTTGGGGACAGCGACTGGGTTCATCCCAGCGAAAGTGAACAAGTGTGGAAGCTCTGAGGGGTGACGCAGGGCAAAGGCATCCGCACCCTTACGGACAATAAGGTGGAACGGGTGGCCCCATTTGTATGTGAGACCCTTCTCACTGATGCCGTCTAGAAGTGGTTTAAGCGCTCTTCTCATCATCAGAGTTCTCCTGGAAATATCTGGGAGCAGGTGGATGGCCGCGCCATCGAACGCCAAAACACCCACCTGCCACGCCTGTCGCAAGATTTCTTCCTTGAGGCTAAAGGAATGCAGGCAGCAGAGGACATCCCTGGGTCTGTCCGGTAAGTTCGGGTTAGGGCCGAGAGTTCTGTGGACGCGGTCTATGGTAATAGCCGTGTCTCGCAGGCGATCTAAGTAATGGTTAAAAATGGAGGTCACCGACTCACGGAGCTCAGATTGTGTGATGGACTCAGGAATTCCCCGCAGGCGTATGTCCTGTCTGCGACTGCGATTCTCTAAATCGTCTAGGAGTAGTTGTAGCTGGAGAAATTGGTCATTAATTTCAGAGTGTGAAGACTGCACAGCCTGTATATTCTGGGACATTGCTCCCTGTTCCTGCTCCACTGCTGTAATGCATGTATCTAGCACTGCAACTTTCTGTTTAACAGACTGTATCTCTCCCCTCATGGCCATCTCCATTCTAGAGGCTAGTGATTCAAAATCATCTCTGGTGGGGAGCTGCTGTAAAAGTGTCCATAGCTTGTGGGTAGGATCAGCAATGAATACAGGCTCTAACTGCTGGGATGATGGAGCTGGGGTACTCAATGTGTCCTGTAGCTGTAAGATGCTGTGCTGAAGCCAGAGGTAGCATGGCAGGGAGAGGTGTATGGAGAGGTCTGTATGGAGCTGGGCAGCTCCTCTTCCACACCAGGTGATACTGCCAGCGATCTTGGCAGGCAGGGAGATAGGTCACTGATGGGGGAGTATGGCGGCATCGTGAAGTCTTCTCCCTGCTGCTGCGAGCCTCCACAGGTGATCGTCTCTCCCCGGGAATCCCCCGTCACATGACTGGTTGGCGCCATCTTGGATACCGCCGGGGTGGAGGCGGACAGTTTAAGCTGTTTTAAATAGTGATCCATGTAGCGGGTAGTGTGCTGTTAACGGCGGTTCGGTCTCCAAGCCGTCTGTTATGCTGGTAGATAGCGGGGTAATGTGGGGTATCGTGTCGCTGGTATGCTGCACGGGTGCCGCCGGCCGGGAGCTCACAGTACAAGCGTCCTCACGCCGCCATGCCGAAGCCACGCCCCTCTGGGCATGATTCTTTAACTTAGATTCATGCAGTGCAGATATGTTCTTCATGGCCATGTTATGGTTGCAAGACAGGATGGAGGTGGTCGAAGGCCTCTCGGCTAGAGCCGAGGTACCAGCTGCACCCCCAGCTCCTGCTCTTCCTAGCATTCCTGCAGGTATGTCGGTATCCCTTATGTCCACCTGTTTTGTCAAGCCTTCTGGTTCGTCATGACTAAGCCTAGTAAATGTTTCCTTGTTAGGGGCTTGTTTAGAGGACCACTCTTACCCGGTCTTCAGACAGTTCCTGCTGGAGGAATCGTCAGTAGGCCTTTGCATGGGCCTCATCACTATCCCGTCGGAGTCTTTCAAATGTAGTAACTTGACTTCAGTAGACAGTCATGCTTCCGTTGTCGATGAGTTACTGGAGGCAGGATTTTTCAAGGGGTTTGTGTTTGGTCCTGTCAGAAACCATGAATCAGACCGAGACACAAGTACAGTTAAATCACACTTGTTTAATAATAAAACAAACGTAATCAAAACATAGCTAAAGTTCGGTAACTGGAACGGATAGTCGGACAAGCCAGAAACTCAATGATAAGCGTAGTGGAACAGTAAGCAGGATCTGGAGCCAGAAGGAATGTCAGCCAAGCAAGTCTTTAACAGGAACGCAGGAGATAGTCTCTGTGATGTTGACCAAGGCGAAGGCAGAGATCATCTGGGCTGGATGGCTTAAGTAGGCAGGACTGACCAGCAGGATATCATCAACAGATGAGTCACTGTGGAGAGATAGGAGCTGGCAATTAGCCAACAGCTGAGAGGCCAGCTCAGAGAAGGAAGGGCTGAGCCCAGCTTTGACAGGTCTGTTTCCTTCACCTTCATTCTGAATGTGGAGGGGCGGCCCACCGAGGTGGTCAGTGGCAAGTTTTCCTATATCATTTGAGTTATGATTTGACTGCCCTCATTCCTGCGGAAGTATTTTCGTGGAAGTACTTGTCCATGGATCTGGCAACTTAGCACATTCTACAGTTAGGCGGGGGTATTTGGCTATCCAAGCTGATCTTACCAATGCTTTGAAGCTATTTCTCGTTAGGCCTGCCCCCCTGTATGGCATGGTAAATGGAGTAAACATTATTTCACCACCCGATTAACCTTCGGATCACAAGCAGTCCTTGCATTTGGCATCTTCGCCAAGCACCCCATTGGAACTTGAGTAGCTGCAAGGGGGTTAGGGGATAATTTTATCTAGTTGATCTCCTGTGGTTAGTAGACCCTGGTCACCGCCCAAGGATCTTCAGTCTCACAGGGTCATCACATTTTAAGCATTACTCGGTTCTAATATCGCGATTGTGAGATTGTTTGGGGTACTGGTCAGACCATTCATCTTTTGTCCAATTCCCAGTCTGTTCCAAAAATGGGGCTTTTAGTCACTCTTGGGAATGCGGAATCATGCCATGAGAGTTATTCCTCAGGATAGAGATGTTGTTCCAGGTTACTGGCTCTCCTTCTCCTGCATCAGGACTCTGACTTGGTTGTCAGGTTACAAGCAGAGGTATGACCCGACTTAATCTTGTGGGACCAGTTCCTGTGTGACTGGAATGGCATTTCCATGTTCATTCCACAACCATCGAGCAGGTCTATTGGAGTGTTGCAGACGCGCTGACTTGGTTGGTTTTCGGCCATCTTTGGACGTGAGTGGTTGGCCCCCAGAAGCCGTCTGCCCAAGTTTGCACATAGTTCGTTATTTGCCAAATACTGGCAGTAACAGTCACATGGCAACCGGTTGGTCAGGGAGCTCAGTGTTTTTCTCACGAATGGTTTGGCCACAGCCAAAACACTTATTAGGTAGATCGGGGTCCTTTCTCATCATGTCCTTCAGGCGTAGGTTGACATGGTTAGGCCTGAAGTCAAATTTCACTACCTGGGAGAGTTCATCAGTGCGAATCACAATGGTTCGACCAATGCATTATCTCGACTGAATCTCCCTAAAAGACTGAATCTCCCTAAAAGATATTCTCAGAGCTGATGGGCAAACCGGTTCCTCCTTACTCCCTGCTGGTTATGATTTAGTCACATTCTGGACACAGAGGATCAATCTAGCTAATGGTTCGCTATCCAGAAATGCTCTGAAGGCTTATACCAAGGGGTGGAAGATTTTCTCAGGTGCATGACTCTGGCATTTTGCCACAGCGAATTGGCCTTATCTGCCAACACTATCAAGTATATCTATCAGGTGTCCAGCATTTCAGGCCCCTGCAAACTCCTGACAGTCCTTCCATTTTTTTGCGGCTCACTCTCAAAACTTCCCAATAACAAATGTAGTCAGTTAGGCCAAGGGTTTGTGGTAAAGTTCACAGAACTACAGTAACTGGTGTCTGATTAAAGTGTTTAATCTTCTCTGCAATCATTTCGCAGTGGCTCCTCGGAACAGCCCTTTTCCCACGCATCCTCTCACCACAAGCAGTGTGTTTGCATGTCTCATGTCTCATTACTTGCTAAAATATCCAAAACCATTTATTGGACATTTTGTGTAAGATCAGGGCAGCTTTCGCAGGTTCCAAACAGGGGGTCCCTTCTTTATATCATCCAGTACTGGGGCACTGGAGTTCCTCCTATTATAGAAGATTCATACCGGGACACTATACTGAAGTAATCCGGGCATTCGCTACTTTTCTAATCTGGTTGTTGTTACCTGCCCTTTATCAAAGCTTGCATATCACACCTACTTCATGTATTTTTGCTCTCTTTTAGGCGTACTGACCAGCTAGGCCAAGGCACACCTCAGGTCTTGGTAGTTAGGGTTATCGCATTTCCAAGTGAAGACTGACTACAAGTTAGAAGGCTGGCCGGAGGCTAGCCTGCATCTGTAGGAGGAGGGGGGTATATATCCCTCCACCTCTGGCTGTTTCCCGTCGGCTTGTCTTCATGGTTCCCACCCACCCATTTCCCCCAAATCTTCATACATACATATATGCCTTATACATTTTTTATATTCATACATTCAGGGTATGCCCTCTTTTAGGCGTACTGACCAGCTAGGTAAAGGCGCACTTTAGGTCTTGGTAGTTAGGATTATTACATTTCCAAGTGAACACTGACTATAAATGCTAAATGTTTTTCACATTTTCTTACAAATAAATATGTGAATAGTGTGGCGTGCATTTGTATTCAGCCCCCTTTACTCTGATACCCCTAACTAAAATCTAGTGGAACCAATTGCCTTCAGAAGTCACCTAATTAGTAAATAGAGTCCATCTGCGTGTAATTTAATCTCAGTATAAATACAGCTGTTCTGTGAAGCCCTCAGGGGTTTGTTAGAGAACCTTAGTGAACAAACAGCATCAAGAAGGCCAAGGAACACACCACACAGGTCAGGGATAAAGTTGTGAAGAAGTTTAAAGCAGGGTTACATTATAAAAAAATATCCCAAGCTTTGAACATCTCACGGAGCACTGTTTAATCCATCATCTGAAAATGGAAAGAGTATGGCACAGCTGCAAACCTGGAACAAAAAAGAAAGAAGGAGGGCGCACCAACCTTGTGCATTACCAATGGTAGAATTTTATTAAAAGCATAAAAACAATGTTTATACTCACAAACGAGCATGTAAAAGAGGCTTATCAATTAGTTGAGACATGCGTCTCTAGACACCTGCAACCCGGACCTGATGTTGAGGGGATCAGATGACATCCCAAATTGCTGACGTGTTTCAAGGGCGAACTCTTTTCCTCAGAGGCTCGTCTCTCCTGATAGCCTCTATATGTATCCACATGCCCATGCCCCAAACGACACCCACCAAAAAAGGTCACACCCATCTGCAAACCTAACAAGATATGGCTGTCCACCTAAACTGACAGGCCAGGCAAGGGGAGCATTAATCAGAGAAGCAGCCAAGAAACCCATGGTAACTCTGGAGGAGCTGCAGAGATCCACAGCTCAGGTGGGAGAATCTGTCCACAGCACAACTATTAGTCGTGCACTCCACATATCTGCCCTTTATGGAAGAGTGGCAAGAAGAAAGCCATTGTTGAAAGAAAGCCATGAAAAGTCAGGACAGGAAAAGTCCTGTTTGCAGTTTGCAAGAAGCCATGTGGGGAACACAGCAAACATGTGAAAGAAGGTGCTCTGGTCAGACGAGACCAAAATGTACCTTTTTGGCATAAAAGCAAAACGCTATGTGTGAACACACCATCCCCGTGAAACATGGTGGTGGCAGCATAATGTTGTGGGGAGGCTTTTCTTCAGCAGGGACAGAGAATCTGGTCAGAGTTAATGGGAAGATGGATGGAGCCAAATAAAGGGGCAGAAAACCTGTTATAGTCTGCAAAAGACTTGAGACTGGGGCGGAGGTTCACCTTCCAGCAGGACAATGACCCTAAACATACAGCCAGAGCTACAATGGAATGGTTTAGATCAAAGCATATTCATGTGTTAGAATGGACCAGTCAAAGTCCAGACCTAAATCCAATTGAGAATCTGTGGCAAGACTTGAAAATTGCTGTTTACAGATGCTCTCCATCCAATCTGACAGAGCTTGAGATATTTTGCAAAGAAGAATGGGCAAAAATGTCACTCTCTAGATCTGCCAAGCACAGCTGTAATTTCAGAGAAAGGTGGTTCTACAAAGTATTGACTCAGGGAGGCTGAATACAAATGCACGCCACACTTTTCACATATTTATTTGTAAAAAAGTTTAAAAACCATTTATCATTTTGCTTCCACTTCACATTTATGTGCCACTTTTTGTTGGTCTAGCACACAAAATCCCAATAGAATACATTTATGTTTTTGGTTGTAGCATGACAAAATGTGGAAAATTTCAAACGGTAAGAAAACTTTTTCAAAGCACTGTATATATATGTTTTTACGTAACCGGGTGACCCCGCCCCCCTCTAACACCAGGGGGAAGCCATAGGGAAGTCCCTGTGTGCTAGAGGGGGCGGGGTCACCGGGTGGCCCCGCCCTCAGTTAGATAAGAGCTGTCACAAGAACAGAAGAGTCACACAGCGGGAACCCCCCATTGAGGCAGATTGTTCGGAGGACGAAGCGGGGAAGAAGAAGCCAGAGGAGGATGCCAGAGGAGAAGACCAGAGGAAGATGACAGAGGAAGAAGCAGAGGAAGATAGAGGAATAAGCGGGGGAAGAACAAGATGGAGGAAGAAGAAGAAAACCGAAGGAAGACCAGAAGAAGCGGGGAGAGAAGACATTAATAAAGGAATTGTCAAAAACCGGCCAGGACTTGTACCCCATTACCAATTCACATAGGGGGGCCAGGATCTGGGGGTCCCCTTGTTAAAGGGGGTTTCCAGATTCTGATAAGCCCCCCACTCACAGACCCCCACAACCACCGGGCAAGGGTTGTGGGGATAAGGCCCTTGTCCCCATCAACATGGGGACATCCTCCCCATGTTGAGGGTATGTGGCCTGGTACGGTTCAGGAGGGGGGAACTCTCTCATCCCCCCTCTTTTCCTGCAGCCTGCCAGGTTGCGTGCTCCGATAAGGGTCTGGTATGGATTTTTGGGGGGACCCCATGCCATTTTTTTTTTAAATTTTGGCGCGGGGTTCCCCTTAATATCCATACCAGACCTGAAGGGCCTGGTATGGAATTTGGTGGGACCCCCATGCATTTTTTTTTTTTAATTTTGGTTCAGGGTTCCCCTTAATATTCATACCAGACCTAAAGGGCCTGGTAATGGACTGTGGGGGAATACCATGCCGTTTTTATCAACGAACTTTTATGTGTATTCTCAGGACCGACAATTCATTATAGCCGCGAGTACTTTTAAATTACTTTTTTTCCTTTAGAAATGTCATTTTGTGCAGGGACTGTTGTAAACCTGGGAAACATGCGCCACTTTACAGGCATACTATAGACACCCCCAGGTATGAAATTTAAAGAAATATTTTACTTTTATTGTTTCACTTTAAGCATTATTAAAATCACTGCTCCCGAAAAAACGGGCGTTTTTAAAACTTTTTTTTGCATTGATATTTATTTGTAGGGCCCAGGTCCCCAAACACTTTTTATGACGATAACTTGCATATAAGCCTTTAAAATTAGCACTTTTGATTTCTCCCATAGACTTTTAAAGGGTGTTCCGTGGCTTTCGAATTTGCCACGAACACCCTAAATTGTTCGCTATTCCGCGAACGGGCGAACAACTCGTGTTCGACCCGAACACAAAGCTCATCCCTAGTGACTAATTATAAAAGCGCTTTATTTTAACAAAATGAAATTCAATGTCATGCTCCAATTAACATATGCGCTCTGGTTATACGATACAATACATATTCCACAAAATAGTGATGTACACATAGTGTAGCAAAACATTACATTACAGAATGTCAGCCACATTAGTACCCCAATGTGTTTCGACCCATACAGTCATGATCTTTCTCAGGGGAATTATTAACTCTTAAGAAATATATAAAAAAACACATTTCATGGTGCACAAACATCTATGTACACGGCAATAATATATTTACCGCTAGAAGATGGAATCTGGAAATAAAATCCTACAACCAGAAATTTAAAAGTAATTGAATGGTCCAGAAGACTCCATGATCTGTCCTCATCTCTTCAAAAAGAAATCCAGCCCAAAAGGGCTTGAGAGAAGCTACACTTTTGACACCTTCAGAGGAAAGAACAGATGGAACCTGCAGCATGTTTCCCAAATAGTAACAATAAATTAATAAATGTAGAGATATTATCAAATTTTCAGTAATGGCGCGTACACACGTGTGGAATTTCCGGCGGAAAAATCTTGGATGGTTTTTCCGGCGGAATTCCGTTCAAGCTTGGCTTGCATACACACGGTCACACAGAATTTCGCTGAACTTTTGACCGTCAAGAACGCGGTGATGTACAACACTACAACGAGACGAGAAAATGAAGTTCAATTCAGACGATCGGAATTTCCCATCGGAAACATGCTCTCAATCTTTTGCTGGCTGGAATTTCGCCAGCAAAAGTCCGATGGAGCATACACATGGTCGCATTTTCCGACCAAAAGCTCTCATCGGTCTTTTGCTGGCCGAATTTCTGATCGTGTGTACGGGGCATTAGTGGATGCAAGACAAGGTATAAGATTTTTAGACTGATTTTTAACAGGGAGGTCAGATTGAGTCCCAAATCTCTTCTCTCCTTCAAAAATGACGACAAAATATTGCTCCAACACGAGCAGAGATGGATCTTTAAATTGCAGGCCACTACTTTTCCAGGTCTGAATGAGTCCATCTCATATGCTCCATTCTTGAAAGGGTTCACGTCAGGAAAAACACAATAGCCCTACCTACATTTCAGTGTACACATAAACAGTTAAAACTGTTTGTTGAAATCATACATAAATAAGAGTAAAGAATATTAAATAAACATACAGCTTTTGTAAAAAAATATTTTTGAATGTCTTGGTGTTATATCATATACAAGACTATATATACAGGTTAAGAAATGTATTATATTTATTGAAGTTCTTTTCAATGTCAAGTTTTGTTTGTATATTTCAACTTACTATGTTGTGTAATGTTTGGGGTATTTAGCTCAAGCGATAAATGCGTTTTTAGTGCAGTGAGTCCACATCAGACAGGCATTATAGTTAAGGGCCTGGTAGCCCACGTTTATTAAACCGAAAAACAAAAGCTAAAAGGTCCATTCAGGATTCCCACGCAGGGGTTTAACTTCATTAAGCACTCCAAAAATAAGGAAAACATACCAAGCCACCTGGCTCTCTTGTCAGCAGTTCCTCTGCTTGCTCTCAACAGATTTGCCAATTCTTTACAGCCCCCTGGACTCACTGGCTTCCTCAGTCTCCCCGACTCTCAAGGCTGGCCAGCCTTTCCCAGTCCCTGGGCAAAGAATCCCCTTTACATAGGCTGCAGACCCCCACAGGGCAGACCACTCTCCAGACACAGGTCTGTCTTCACACAGCAGTAGCAACAAGCTACACACACTCCACCTTCCTCCACC
The DNA here is from genome assembly GCF_042186555.1 of Aquarana catesbeiana. NCBI lineage: Eukaryota > Metazoa > Chordata > Amphibia > Anura > Ranidae > Aquarana > Aquarana catesbeiana. The sequence goes on from NC_133324.1 coordinate 684,722,535, forward strand.
CTCTGCTCTCACTAGCCCCTCGTTATATGGGCTGTGTGCACCTGGGCACACAACCTGCTGGCTCTCCATAAGACATGGACACAGGGTTAGAGATCCCATCCCTTTTCCCAGTGACAGGGACTATTACATATCCCCCCCCTTTGTTTCGATCCGGAGGGAGGAACACCAGCACCCGTCATGGTTGGGACACCTCTGTGCTGGCTGTCAGCCACGTAGGCCCAACCTTTTTTTCGGGTGCGCTTCCAGGTACGTCCCACCCTGGATCTTAACAGGGTCCTACATTTCCCTATACTCCCCCCTTGTTTCGCACCGGAGGGAGGAACACATAAACCAGTCACTAAGAATGGGACACCTCTGTGCCAGCCATTCGCTGCGTAGGCCCATTTCTTTTTCCGGGTATGTTTCCACCAGCACTTCACCTTGAACCATGGGCTCCCACTAATCTCTCTATCCCTTCCACCTTCTGGCCACGGGATCCTCCTTTTCCCTCCCACAGACCTACTCTCCTGGGACTGTTGGGGACCCATTTCCATGAAATCTGTCAGGGACTGACCCCTCTCACTACCTGACGCAACACTAACCAACAACATCTGTTTATCAGGTTCACTAACCCCTGTGTGGTTACCCTTGGCAACCAAATCATCTGAGATCAACACCACATACTTCTGTTTAACCTCGATAGCAATGTTCCACAAGGGGTTATTTAATTCAATATTATCATCATCATCAAGACCTCTTGTCACCTGGTTTGCTAGGACAGGGTCTAGGGAGGGACCATCTACAGGCAAGCAGTTACTCCCTATGGGACATTCCCGCAGTTTCACATCGCTCCCGGTTGTCCAACACTCCAATAGCGACTGTCCTACCAACACACATTTTGCGCCACATTTTTCCACACCAATCTCTTTAACCATTTCTGTGTCCATTGGTACCTCAACCAATACCTCTGAGTTGTCCGACAGTGCTCTACAGTGCTTCTCATACACTTTTTCATTACAGTTACCAACACTGCCATTTCCTGTCAAAGTGTCTCCGGGTACCTCAAACTGCACCTCCCTGCGAGTGATGGATTGAATTCCCACTACTGCTGCGTCTTTTCCGGGCCCTTCCCTTTCACGAGGTCTAGCGGGTGAGACAGCACACGCGCCATGTACCAACCACTGCTCAGCTGCACCTCGGATCGCACCAGCAGGAATGCACCTCATCACACCAGCATACGGAGAGACTTCTACTATGTCTATCATTTCTGATTCCTTTAGCAGTTCCCCTGAACGCCTTCCGCACATAACTGTCGCTGGAAGCATTCTCGCAGAGAACTGCGAGACCACTTTCTGCAAAAGTAACCAACATTGCAGTAACCAATTTTTATCAACATTGCTTAACATCGCCTGTACCACGTGTCTCCACTGATTGGTACTACGCAGTACCAGGTCGCCCATCTGCGGTGGATACATGCAGGTATACAGCGGAAAGATTTTCACCAATTCCAACAACATCTCAGTTATTTCTAGACATGCCACATCTAAACACAGAACTCTAGGGACTTTTCCCTTACTAACGACGTGGAGGGGCTCATTTGCTAAGGCTTGAGAGGCTGAGACACTCAAAGAGACCTCCACCTCAGAGGCCACTGACAAAACTTGCGGCTCCCAATGAGCACCGCTAAATGCATGTGTCACACTCATTGTCTCATTTTCAGCAACACTGAGCCCTTCCAAGTCCCTATCCATTATCCCATCATCCTGGCACTCAACATGACTCATCTCTTTTGCTGTGGACAAAACTTCTGCTATATATGCGCCCTTTTCCGATCCTTCCGCCTGGAGGGGGTTAAGTTCTGCAACAGCCAACGCACCTGTGTCTACTGGCTTTGCAGCCTCTCCATTTGTCACAGAAGCAATAGTGTCCAGCTTACTATTACCTTCAGAAATTTCTTTCCACCACGCTATCACCTTAATGGCGAGACTATCCCAGTCTATCCTGTCTCTGCTCCAGTCATCAGCACTCTGTAGTACTGCTCCCTCTGCCCATGGAGACATAGGTGGACAGAGTGGTTTAGCAGCAGACAATCTGCACCAGTCACTGTCAACCACATCAGATTGTGATAATACATACTCCCTCATTTGAGCTATTTTCCCATTGTTTTCCACCTGAGCAGTATCAGAGCTGTCCTGGAGCCCCGCCGGCTCCAACACTGGGAGTCCTCCTGAGATTTCCTGGGACAACTCTGCTGCACTACCTGTGGTTACCATGGGAGACACCAAACCATCAACATTGTCAGTAATACACTTTTCAACATCATCATTACTTTTGAATACATCACAATAAGTACATGTATCATCAGCCATAGACATAGCAGTGTTATAAGCTTTAACAGGCTGTTTTTGGTCAGAACACACAGCACCCCGTGTAACGCTCAGCACACCACCCTTCCTCTCCAAAGGCATTCTTTTGCCCACTAGGGCGGCTCCACAGTTGTCCTGGGAAACCATGTGCCTCACCACTGCGGGCTCCTGGGAGGTTTCCCTGGGCATCTCTGTAGCACCTGTCACTAGGGAACCTGGCACACAAACTGTATTGGTCACCCCTAGGTTACCACTTCCAGCACTCTGGTGGATTACACCAGGTACATACAGAGTCCAGTCTTTTTGAGTTCTTAACCTTGCTGCAGGTTGAGCTTCAACCTGTGTCTCCCCACTACTCGGGGTAGCAAACTGCAGCAAGTCCATTTTTACCACTTCTGCTGATCTCCCAGCCGGATATACTCCCACTTCACTGGGATCAGTCCCGCAAACTGCAACAGTCTTACCATAATCTGTAGCAGGTAACTCTGGCTTCATTTGAGTACGTTGTCTATCCTTTATCGCACTTTTACTGACTAACTCTCCCTGGTGGCCATGGGATGAAACTGCAGCAGCCACTTCTGACTCCTTAGCACCCCCTGCAGGCACAACAGGTACTTCCTCACTGTTGCCAGAGGTGACTGAAAATAGGTTTGCACAAAAATCTGGGCTTGCAGACAAAGACTTCTGCCCAGTAACCACATCTCCAGGCATGTTCCATAACCTGGGACAAGAAAAAATTTCATGCCCCAGTTGACCACATTCCAGGCATGGTACATTTTTACACATATCTTTAATGGGATGCCGCTCCACATCTCCACTGTATCTCCTCCTTCCGGTTAACACCCGATCCCTTGTTGCTAAGGGAGATGGCACTCTTCCAGCTGTACTTTGCTGACTCTCCCAAAAGCAGCGACTTTGCGCTCCTTGAAGCATTGTTGCTTTAAACATGCCACGATCCTCTGTCGGCAATACGTTTCTCGCGTAGTCCACAGACTTGACATCACTGCCGTTGCTACGGGCAACCACATACTTGTCAAACTTCTGATAAGCCTTTTGGACACTCCTGGGACTTAAATCAGGCTTTCTAAACATTGTTGCAGACCTCTGTCTGGCCGTGTCGCCTTGTATTGGAGACTGAGACAAAGGGCACTTGGAGATAACATGCCCCCACTCTCTGCACCGAAAACAGCGCTCTTGCTTCAGAGCCTTGACAGGGCTTCCCAAATTGCATCCTCTTGTAAGCTTGGGACTTTGCACCTTAATAGCTGGCCTGCTTGCACCAGTGTTGCCAGGGGCAACAGCATGCACTTCCCCTTTAAGTGTAGCAAAAAACAGTCTGCAATGTTCTCCGGCAGGCTCAAACTCTTGCTTCATCTCTGCAGTCACTCCACCACACTTTTGCGCTTTCCAGCAAAAAATGAAGCACTGTTACTTTAAAGCAAGTTGCTTTTCACTTCATGCAAGCTTTCCTCACCTGCACAGTGCACACACAGATTGTGCTGTCTCATGCACACAAACACAGTTCATCAATTTAACTTCTGCGCAATGCAGTTTGCCTGGCTGCCACACACCGCTAGCAGCAATTCCTGAAATGACTCACTACTGGCGCAGAGACCCGGACTTCACCGTCTGTCGGCCCGCATTCTCCACCACTTGTAATGTTTGGGGTATTTAGCTCAAGCGATAAATGCGTTTTTAGTGCAGTGAGTCCACATCAGACAGGCATTATAGTTAAGGGCCTGGTAGCCCACGTTTATTAAACCGAAAAACAAAAGCTAAAAGGTCCATTCAGGATTCCCACGCAGGGGTTTAACTTCATTAAGCACTCCAAAAATAAGGAAAACATACCAAGCCACCTGGCTCTCTTGTCAGCAGTTCCTCTGCTTGCTCTCAACAGATTTGCCAATTCTTTACAGCCCCCTGGACTCACTGGCTTCCTCAGTCTCCCCGACTCTCAAGGCTGGCCAGCCTTTCCCAGTCCCTGGGCAAAGAATCCCCTTTACATAGGCTGCAGACCCCCACAGGGCAGACCACTCTCCAGACACAGGTCTGTCTTCACACAGCAGTAGCAACAAGCTACACACACTCCACCTTCCTCCACCCTCTGCTCTCACTAGCCCCTCGTTATATGGGCTGTGTGCACCTGGGCACACAACCTGCTGGCTCTCCATAAGACATGGACACAGGGTTAGAGATCCCATCCCTTTTCCCAGTGACAGGGACTATTACAGTTGTTACAGATTTTGGATCATTCTGTGGTCCTTCCAGCACCTCCCTCGATGTCCTCCTGTTCATTCTGGCTTTCCGGCACGGTAGGGGGATGTGGATCCTTTCTACAATTTCCCCTTCTGTCATGCTCCAACCAGGCAGTCGGAATTCATTTTGGCCGCTGGGGGGAGCACTCCTGTGCCAGCAGCATTCCTTGATCCCTTCTGGACGTCTAACGGCGAGGCGCGCATTCGGGACCTAGTGACTGGCATGTCATGATGGCAGTGGTCGGGACCTAGGCCTTTGGGGATGCTGGGGGAGCTACACGGTGGCTGCTCTTTTTTTTTTTAATCAAATAATTTTTATTGAGTTTTTACATTATACAAAAAAACCCCACATATAACATTTCCAACACATAACTCCACCCAACATCAATGCAAAAAAAAACCCCACACCACACCCTTCCCTGTTTGCGCTTATCAAACCATATTTCAATTGTTACCCAAACCCCTCCTTCACATTATTTTACCCAGATGGTGCATATATTCTTAGGTAATTATTTCCCCCTAAGATTCTATCTCATTATTAATTTTCCATATGATTATTAATATACTCAACTGATTGCTCAGGCAGATTGGAGACTAACCACCAATGCCAGATCTTCACAAATTTTTTAGGACATCTCCTATGTTTATATGTCAGTTTCTCTCGTCTTAACTTAAGATTAATTGCTTTGATCCATTGATCTATCATTGGTGAGTAGTTTGATATCCATTTTTGTAATATGAGTTTACTAGCCAAATTTTGTAATATAAGTTTACTACTAGTTCCCAACCACATCACATGCACTTCAACTGGGAGGGTATTTTCTGGTATAATCCCTAGCAATGCTATTTTTGCATCAGTCTGTACTTGTGTAGAACACACGGAATTTAAAAGATCAAATACAGACTCCCAGTAGCAATGCAATTTGGGACATCGCCACAGCATATGTATAAGTGTACCTGTGCCCATAGTGCATCTTGGACAATTTAATGTAGTGGCTCTACACCAGGAATACAGTTTTAAAGGAGTGTAGTGGGCTCTATGGATGATAAATAATTGAGTCAAACACTGTGGAGGATAAGGATACCTTAAATACATTTTTCAAAGCTTGCCCCCTATTCCTCATCACTAAGTGTCTCTAGATCTCTACGCCACCGTCCAAAACTACCCTCTTGTGAATTATCATTTGTATAGAAGAATATCTATTTCCAATGAGTCTCTGTTTAGCATATCTTGTAGTTACTGTCAAAGCTATAACCGATGAAGGGTTATATTTTAATAAAAAAGTCCTTGCTTGGCTCTGATAAAACAAGCTGTAGATATTGAAAAAATAATTTACTGGACAAATGATATTTCGCTGCCAGTTTATCAAATGATTGCAAAACATCATTATCATAAAATTGGCTAAGAAACAAAATGCCAGACTTTTTTCCCATCAAAATTTTCAAGCTTTGCCACTTCAGGCAGTTGTGGATTATTCCATATGGGCATATATTGAGTATATTCCTCATACTGAGTATCTTGTTGAACAGTGGTCCAAATCCTTTGTATCAAATAGAATGTAGGATATCTACGTTTATTATAAAAATGGTAGGCGACTATTGACTGCACTAGTGGATTTATCGGCAATTGAGAGAGTATAATTTGTTTTATGGGATCCTCACGATCTATAGTATTCCATCCATATAATTGCTGGAGTTGGGATGCCAAATAATAAGACCTGAACCTCCTTAATCCTTAGGCAACTGCAGGGTTTCCAATCTAATCCGGGGATGTTTATATCTCCAAATAAGATCTTTAAACAGGGTATCTATTTGTTTGAAAAATTGTCGTGGTAGCCATATGGGGCAATTATGTAACAAATATAATAATTGTGGCATCCATATCATCTTTATTAGAATAGCTCTACCTATTATTGTTAAAGGCAACTTACTCCAGATTTCCCGCACTTGCCCAAACTGCTTAAATAGTGGGGATAGATTCCTCTCCGCATATGTACTCACTTGTGATGTGACGTGTACCCATAGATATTTAAATGTAGAGACTACAGCAATTTGAGAAGCAGAAGTTGGCAGATTGGTCACCAGGAGGTCCACACGTAAAAGAACTGACTTGTCCCAATTCATTTTAAAGCCTGAAAAGGAGCCGTATGTAGTAATTAAAGACATCCCTGCCTCCAACGGACACAAAGTATCTCCCAAAAAAAAAGTGTATCATCAGTGAATAAAGCAATCTTGTCCTCTCCCAAAGATCTATGAAACCCAATAATATTCGATGATTCACAGACAGAGGCAGCCAAAGGTTCAAGGGCAAAAGCAAATAACAGAGGTGATAATGGGCATCCCTGTCTTGTTCCTCATTGCAGTAAAAAAGGTGCCAATATATGTCCATTTACCTGCTCCCGTGCCACTGGGGCAGCATAAAGAAATTGTATCCATCTTATAAACTGGGGTCCAAAACCAAATTTTTCCAGACAATGCCATAAAAAGTGACATTCTATACTATCAAAAGCTTTTGCCGCATCAAGCGACAATATAGCTCTATTAGGCTCCATTCACACTAGCGCGTTTTTTGATGCATTTTGCATTTTGCAGAAATGCACGGGAATTTTTTAACATGGGTTCCTATGGAACATGTTCACATCAATGCCTTTTTGTTTCTCTGCATTTTTGGAAAGGGTCAGGGACTTTTTTTCATGCAAAATGCAGCGTTTTGCATGTAATAGAATTCAATGGACAAGCATCAAAAAAGCAAGTGCACCGTTTTTGCAGTGTTTTTGCAGCGTTTTTGATGTGTTTTTGCTGCCTTTTTAGCCGTTTTTGTTTTTTTTTTTTTTTACATTTTTTTTTTATTTTTTTTTTAGACTGTAAAAAAAAACTGTAAAAAAAAAAAAAAAAAAAAAAAAAAAAAAACGCAAAACGCAAATCGCGGCAAAAACGCCACAAAAACGCTGCTCAAAAACGTGGCTAGCATGAAAAAAAAACCTCCAAAAATGCTCAAAAGCAACATGCATAGGTGTGAATCGAGCCTAACCCAAGTTTTCAGACGGAACCTGTAAATTAAGAAATAAATGCCTTATATTCACTAAAGTAGATCTATTTGGGATGAAACCTGATTAGTCCATATGCCCTATCTTAGATATTACTTTCGCCACTCTAGTGGCTAACACTTTTGCCAATAGCTTCACATCTGAGATGAGTAATGAAATTGGACAATTTGATTCAGGGTTGTTAGAAGTTTTATCAGGTTTTAGCAACACTATAATAATTGCTTCATTCATGGAAGGTGGAAGATAACCGCTTTCCAATGCTGTTTTAAAAACAATTCAGGCAATGAGTCATCTCCATAAACCCTATAGACCTCCCCCGGTAACCCATCTGCACCTGGGCTTTTATTATTAGGCAAATTACCAGAAGCAATTTGAAGTTCCTCTAATGACAAAGGCTGATCCAACATCTCCCTATCAATCACTGATAATTCTACTAACGTAATGGAATTCAAAAAATGTTGCAAATCAGTCTCCTTATAGGATACTTTACTACTCTATAAGTCTTTAAAGGTATTAAAGATATATAAGGTTATATAAGGTTTTTGTATAAGTCAAAAAACACTGATGAAATCTCCAAGGTAGTTTCTGCAGTTTCAAAGAAATTTGTAATTCACTGGTTTCTGAGATTTTATGATAGCTGACAAAAGATGACCCGTATTTTCCCCATCCTCAAAATGAGGTTGCTGAAGGAAAAAAATGTTTCTGCTCTGCTTTTTTTACGAGAGATACCAGCTTATATCTGTTGTTTTTGTATCCACTTCTGCTGTGATTCTGTAGTAGGGTTCGCTTTATATTGAAGTTCGGCCTTTAAGACATCTTCAGCCACTAAACATTCCTAAGCCCTAGATCTTTTTTTGATCCTTGAGATTTGAGAAATAAACAAACCTCTCATATAAGCTCTTAAAGAATCCCAATAGATCTGTGAAGATATAGTAGGTTTGTTAACAGTACCATAGGCCAGAATAACAAGCATTACTTTCTGTTTTGAAGGAAAAAAATCAAACCAATAAGGGTTGACTTCCATAAAGTACAGGTCTGAGTTAAATTTGAACCCAACTTAAGAACTAATGGGGAATGATTAGACAATCCTCTAGCTGCATATGTAGCTTCAGATATCATGGGTAGCATCGTAGATGTAACTAATGCCAGGTCTATTCTAGATAAAGTCCCATGGGTGCTAGAGAAGCAAGAAAACACTCTCTCATTAGAATGTAACATTCTCCAAACATTCATAAGGCCCATCTCCCGAATATAGCCAGAAAAGAGAGTGCATACAGAAGTTACTGGAGTTATATCCAGTTCTTATAGAGGCCAGGACACCTATCCTTTTTTTTTGAGGGGGGGGGGGTACCTGCAGCTGATCACATGGATCTTCTTGAATATGGGAGGCACTATATAAGTGCCAGGCTGCATGTAGATCATGAGATTGTTTCATACACGCTATCAATACTGATGATCACAACATATTTATATTGCAATGTAAGTACAGTATTCAGTAATAGAATAACTAGTCCTTTGTCCCATGCCTGACATAAGTCCAGACAAAAAGCACAATTACTGTAATTTCTTGAATTTAAAGAGGATTTGACATGATTCTTTGGCTGTACAGAGCCTTTACTTTTTTTACACTCTGCAGCTGGGCATCAGTTCACATTTAACTGATGGCTCACACTAGTCACATTCCTGGTTAAGGTAAACAAGGTAAACTTGCACAGTTTTCTCATCATTCCTGCTAGTTTTAGTGGGCCATTTTCATGGATCATAATTATCACTTTTCATTTGCACTGATTGGTTGGATAGCTTGACGGTCACTTATATATACTTTGTCTCACCTTTAAATAACCCCACGGATACTATCTATTCACAGACATACTCTTTTTCTTGTTGGGGTCACTTATATGCACAATATATGCACATTCAACACTCTTCACACATGCATAATAATATTTTGACACACACACACACACATATAGATATATATATATATATATATATATATATATACATACATACATACAGTCAGGTCCATAAATATTGGGACATCAGCACAATTCTAATCTTTTTGGCTCTATACATGACCACAATGGATTTGAAATGAAACAAACAAGATGTGCTTAAACTGCAGACTTTCAGCTTAATTTGAGGGTATTTACATCCAAATCAGGTGAACGGTGTAGGAATTACAACAGTTTGTATATGTCCCAATCACCGTCCAATCACATCACCCCCTGAGGAAGATACGAAATTCCCTTGTATTGACACATGTAGGGGAAGGGAACAGCATGGCATGCTTAGCAGATCAGCATACCATCTCATTACCGGCCGGTTTCAACCATTCGTTTTTTGCTTGATGTAGAATGGCGCGCTGAAGCACCTGGATATTGTGAGTACCCTGTGTGGGACCTATTTATTTTTGGTTAAATAAATTGCATAAACATACTACACTATGAGATCCTTTTTTCACTGATTTACTGAGGCACATTGGCGATTGATCCAGGATCCTGGATGCACTGTTGAACCCTGTAGTGGTTCCAAAGTGCGTATTGACCAAGCTTAACAACAAGGTCACACACCTTAAGGTGAGCCTTCATTACATGGGGGGGAGCACCTGAGTGAGAACACAGCGTCTGATTATCGCATCACTTTCACAACTGAATCACATGGAGTGTGGAACACCTGTAAATTGGATCAATTTGAACTTTGCACAGTGCACTTAAACACTTTTAAAATTCCAGTATTTGGATCTATTTAAATTTCCACTGACTTATTTGCTTTAAAAAAATTTTTTATCGCTGTATGAATGCACATTATCACTGTATTATTTGGCTATTAAGCACGTGTCATTTTATATATTTTTCTTTATATATTTTATACATTATTATTACCACGGTGTAGAGGATATATTTTTTCGAGTTCAGAGGGTTTTTGCTTATACCTTTGATAGCGCAGCATTTTTAATGCGATTTTAGTATTTTTACATGGTTTATGAGACATATTTACCGCTTGCAGCTATTAAGCAGGTGTCATTTTATATAGTTTTCATTATATATTTTATACATTATTATTACCACAGTGTAGAGGATATATTTTTACCAGTTCAGAGGCTTTTTGCTTATACCTTTGATAGCGCAGCGTTTTTAATGCAATTTTGATAAATATATTATTGTCCTGTACATAGATGTTTGTGCACCATGAAATGTTTAGAATTATGAGTTTTTTTTATATATTTCTTCAGAGTTAATAATTTCCCTGAGGTAGACCATGACTGTACAGGTCGAAACGCATTGGGGTACTAATGTGGCTGACATTCTGTAATGTAATGTTTTGCTCCACTATATGAACATCATTATTTTGTGGAATATATATTGTATCGAACGACCAGAGCTCATATTTTAATTGGAAAATGACATTAAATTTCACTTTGTTAAAATAAAGAGCTTTTTTAATTAGTCACTGTCTTTTGATCCATTAACATTGCTGCTAAAAAAAAAACCTTGGGGGAACTATCCCATTTTGTAGTCTTTGTGGTTAGTCTTACCCGCTCTGTTTCCTGGGTCCTTTGATTGTTCTGTGCCTCATGGTGTTTAACTAGGCAGCGCCGCGGCAGCGCCATGTTGGGACTCCAGGGCCGCTCCATTCTCCTTGTTTTGGGGGCCTTTATAGTGAGTAGGGAGACGTGAAAGGTATCTCCAGACTCCTCTCGATGAGCAGAGTAGAATGCTGTAAAGTACACCCCAATTAAGGGCCAGAGAAGGGATTAGTGAAAGGATCTTCAGCGGGACCTCCGTGAAGCTGTTCTGCTCACATGCCTGTTACTTAATGAAAGAGGAATCCTTAATTCAGCATGGATTTCCTGAGGGAACTGGCAAGGACAATTATAGTGAATTACAACATGTGGACAAGAAATCCCACACCATAGCCCTCATGCTTCCTGGTTACCCAATGAAGAAATGGTAAGGGTACCTAGGTGAAATAAATGTCACATGAGCTGGAATGCCACCCCATGGTCTCCCACTGCTCTTGTCACTCTTGTCATAAAATGTTGGATCCCCAATGGACCATAGATTCCTAGAGGGACCTGGTAAGGGGTTCAGTGAATTTTTTATTAGTTCATTACACATGTATGGTAGGTTTATAAACATTTTAACCAAGAAGAAACTTGTTAGTCTAAGGTAAATGTAGAAAAAATGGTTACTTGCTACTAATGCCTACAGGTACATGTATTGTGCAGTCAGCCGGTGCAGAGATTGAGTACACTGAACAACTTTATTTGCAAGTAACTTATCTAATTTTCCAGTTTTTATAGAAATTTCAGTAGTTCCAGTTCAGTAGATAACATGTATGTAACAAAGGTAAGTGGTAAACTGCCAAGAGTTTAACCACTTCAATACAGGGCACTTTCACCCCCTTCCTGCCCAGACCAATTTTCAGCTTTCAGCGCTCTCACACTTTGAATGACAATTGCTCAGCCATGCTACACTGTAACCAAATAACATTTTTATCATTTTTTTCACACAAAATAGAACTTTCTTTTGGTGGTATTTGATCACCACTGGGTTTTTTATTGTTTTATGATATAAGCGAAAAAAGAGAGAACATTTTGGGAAAAAAAAACACTTTTTTTTAGTTTCTATTATAAAATTTAGCAAATAAGTAATTTTTCTTTATAAATTTGGGCCAAAATTTATACTGCTACATATCTTTGGTAAAAATAACCCAAATTAGTGTATATTATTTAGCCTGTGTGAAAGTTATAGAGTATACAAGCTATGGTACCAATCATTGAAAATTGATCACACCTGATGTACTGACTCTCATTTTAGAGGCCCTGAAATGTCAGGACAGTACAAATACCCCCCAAATGACCCCTTTTTGGAAAGTAGACAGTCCAAAATATTTAGTAAGAGGCATGGTGAGTTTTTTGAAATGGTAATTTTTTTCCCACAATTCTTGGAAAAATAAAAAAAATATATATTTATTTTTTACATAAAATTGTCATATTAACAAGTTATTTTACACACAGCATAGGCATACTTGCAGTTACACCCCAAAACACATTTTGCTACTAGTCCTGAGTATGGCGACCACATGTGTGAGACTTTTTCACAGCCTGGCTCAACATCCAAGTAGCACCTCCAGGCGTTCTAGGGGCATAAATTACACATCTAATTTTCTGACTACCTATCACATTTTTGAAGGCCCTGGAACACCAGGACAATGGAAACGCACACAAAATGACCCCAATTTTTGAAAGCAAACACCCCAACGTATATTCTATGAGGCATTATGAGTCTTTTGAACATGTCATTTTTTTCCACAAGTTTTTGGAAAATGTGGAAAGAAAATGAAAACATATTTTTTTTACACAAAGGTGTCAATTCATAAGATATTTCTAACACATAGCATGTACATAGCAAAAATGACACCCAAAAATACATTCTACTACTCCTCCTGAGTATGTCGATACCACATGTGTGAGACCTTTACACAGCCTGATCATATAGAGTGGCCCAACATCCAAGGAGCACCTCCAGGCTTTCTAGGAGCATAAATTACACATATAATTTTCTGACTACCTATCACACTTTTGAAGGCCCTGGAGCACCAGGACAATGGAAATGTACACAAAATTACCCCATTTTGGAAAGCAAACACCCCAACATATATTCTATGAGGCATTATGAATCTTCTGAACATGTCATTTTTTTCCACAAGTTTTGAGTCTGAGCGACACGCCTCATCTCTGATCGATATGCTGCTTGCCCCTGGGGGCGTGCAGAAGTGGCGAGAATGGGCGGACATCATATGACACCCGCGTGGAGGCAGGAGATGTTCCTCTTGGTGTAATTTTCCTATACGCCGGTAGGGAAGTGGTAAAAGTAGTTCTAAAACCTAACCATTTCTTACCTTAATGCATTCCCTGCAAAAAAACCATTTAGGTAGCAGTATACCCCTCACCACACCCTCACCCAATTCAGCGTTATGCCCATCTGTAGCAGCTCTTCCGGCTCTCACACTCTTGGCTGAGAGTAGCGGGAGCCATTGGCTTACTTTGCTATCAGTAAAATCCTGTCATGAGGGAGTGGGGGGCCAGGCCAAGCCTTGCTGTCTGTGTTTATGGAGGCAGGCACTGTGGCTCAAGATCAAGCCCGCATGTGTGCCACCATAGGAAACACCTACCTATGGTGGCACCCTGAGAAGAGGAGGAGCCAGGAACTCCAGATGAGAAGAATCAGGACCGCTCTGTGGAATTCTATGCAGAGAGAAGGTAAGTATATCATGAGTCAGAAGACAAGTGTCATAGAGAAAACAGCTTGTGCAATAAGCACTTCACAGAACTACTTAAATCACAGCTTAACCATGGTTGAACTAAACAAGTGTATGAAGAGAAGACTTCAAGCTACAGGTATGAAAGGTGTAATGGTCTATGGCTCTTTTTCCTGGATCTAGAGTCGGCAGCTTTTACAGAGCGCTATGCAATACCTTCTGGTCTATGCCTAGTTGGTTAAGCAAAATAAAAATCCAAAACTCAGCTTCAGTCAACGTCATAACTATCTTAAAAGAAATGAACAGGGTGGTAGATCTCAAATCATGAAATGGTAAACAGTGTCTTCAGACATAAATCTGTTTCTATGTGATTTCTGATGTAAAAATAGTACCACAAGTGTGTTTGCTGTTAAAGGAGGCTTCATTTATAAGTCAAAAATGTTGATAAAATTGTGTTGAAGAGTCAATTTTTAATTAGCTGTATGTCACTTTCATTGAGACATTAAGCTGTATAAATTTCAATTTTTTTACTGCTAATATACGGTATATATATATATATATATATATATACACACACACACACACACACACACACACACACACATACACACACACACACACACACACACACACACACACACACACACAGTATATTTAAAAAAAAGTAAAACAGATGTTTGAAATCCATATGAAGTTTTGTGCCTCAGCTTTGTATACCAGTGGTGAAACCACTTTGTGTACCTGTCTATTATTATATTACTGATTGGAGTCTGTTCTTCTGATCTACTAGAAATAGTATGATGAAGGCCTACTCCTCACTCCTTCTCGCCATGTAAACACTTTCTCAGTATTTATTTGATGTGAGTGTCCTGAAATAAAATTAACCAGCTTACCAGTTATCTTTTATGTCAATTCTTTCCATCTTTGACTGGAAACCTACTTGAAAACGTTGGTTTCTCCCTTGTTTTCCGAATATAATTGCAATGATTTAGAGTTATGTATGCATAACATCAATCCAGAATGTCTAGACTCCAGATATTATCATCATCCTTTTACAACACGTTTGATGTTGGTTTGAAAACCAGTAAATTCATGATTTAGGTACGTGCCTGCTTCCCACATTTTTAATGCTTGTTAACGTATTCCTCTCACGGACCCATTTCTGAGGCATAACTACATCCATGTGTGGTAAGCACAATGTTACCTCTATGTGTTTTGGAAAAAAGAAGATAATTGAAATACCTCTAATTTAAGGAGAATCATTTTAATTATAATAATTTTACATTTGAATAACTTTGTTAAAAAAAAGAACGGTTGACATTCATTTAGAGTTTGTTTTAAAAAAAAAAATGACTTAACAGTTGGTATTAATAACTCTTTTATAGATTAAATCTTGCTAATTTTGGCATGGATGATTTATATTGAATAAAGGCATATAATTATGCAAAACAAAATTCTAGATATTTCAAATATTTCAATTTTTTTTTGCGTAGACTACCTTAGTGGAAGGAAATATTTCTGGGTTACTTTCATGTGGTTCAATTTGACAGGTGTTTTTCTTTGGTTGAACTCAATGGACATGTTTTTTCAGACAGACTAATTATGTAACTAAAATTGAGTATATACAAAATTGATTGTATATACAGTATATATATTTATATATATATATATATATATAATATGTATAGCAGTTAGGTAGCATTCCATGCTGTGATTGTGTAAACTAGTTTAAATGCTTATTTTGCTTATTTATTTTTATACAATGAAACATTTAGTTTCACATGACTTATCTATACAGTTAAAAATTAGATACATGCATCCTATAGCCTGTATAGAATAATCTTCTAACAACACCATTAGAGAGGAGACAGAATTGTGATTGACAGCTCTGGTCTCTGGCTACAGGAACCACTCTGGAGGCCAATAGGTTACATATCGCTCCAGTGCTGTGTGATATTTCAGTTTTGTGAATGAATAATCAGCAACATTGGGCTGCAATATACATGGCGCAGGCCTCAACATTGCTTATTATCCATTCATAAAAGTGAAATCCAACACAGGCTGAAGCCCTGTGTGATCCTACAGCTGGGCTGTGTTTGTGTAAAAGCATCCACTGATAGATACATTGAGCTACAACTCTGTGTAATGTATCTACTGAATATCTCACTGAGAATATTTCTCTGATGAAGGCAGAACAGAGAAGTTATTTTTCTACTTGTAACCAGTTTATGGAAGGGAAACCATTTGGTCACTTGCCTGTTCAGGTCATAAGTAGCCATAGGGAATCTTCTCATGTTTGTCATCTTAAATCTTCCACTGGAGAGGATTATTTACCTCTGCAGAATTAGTGAATGAATTTTATTCATTCTACCGTTATTTGTGTACATCTGTGATACATTTTTACTCTTCTGACTTGTTAGCCTTCCTGGTCTCTTTTACTCAGCTCACGTGCCAAGAGAAAGACGTTTTGGAACTCCCCTCCTATTTCTTTAATTTAACTTACTGAGGCTCTGAAATCTTTTTCCTGTAAATAAGGCCCCAGGGGCTGATGGGTTACCAGCAGACCAGTTACCAGGGTTACTTCCACTGCTTTTAGAAACATTTAATAGAGCTTCTAATATAGGTCAGCTTCCAGCCTCTATGTATCAGGCCAATATTAATTTGATTCCTAAACCAGGTAAAGATGTGACCATATCTGCCTCTTATAGGCCTACATCATTATTAAATGTGGATGCCAAGCTTTTGGCAAAGGTTTTTGATAATTACCTGCCACCATTTATGTCCAAACTGATTCATGAAGATCAGTCTGGATTTATTCCAGGCCGCTCTACTTCTAATAATATTCGTAGAGAGGAGATATTTATCATAAATAGAGCTGATCTATCTTTAGATGCAGCAAAGGCCTTCGATACTGTTGAATGGTCCTACTTATGGGAGGTACTGCATTTTTTTGGAATACGGCCAAAATGTATAAATTGGATAAAACTTCTGTATCTTAAACCACCTGTGTTTATAACAATTAATGGCCAACACTCCTCCTCTTTTTATCTTACTCGAGATACAAGACAGTGATTTCCTTTGTCACCCCTGTTATTTGCCCTGGTAATTGAGACTTTGGCACTCACAGTATGTAAATCCATTGAGATTGTTGGTTTTAAATGAGGCTTATTGGAGGAAAAATTTATATTATACGCTGATGACATTTTATTATTTTTAAGATACACTACTACCTCCCTAACTAGTTTAATGTCTTGGATATGCATATTCGGCTATTTCTCAGGTTTAGACGATGTTGCTTCCATTAGACCCCCTAAGGGATCCTCTGCCTGATGATGTAAGTATGATTAAAACTGTGGATTTACACTGTTATTTGGGCATTAATATCTCTTCCTGCCTCAAGGATTATTTGACCTTGAATCTGACCCCAGTGATTGGTAGTTTAAGATTTAAGTGTAAAAGTTGGAGCTGCCTCCCTCAGTGGCTGGGCACCAACTTAATTGAAATGATCTGGCTTCCAAGTTGCTATATTTGTTACAGAATGCTGCCATCTGAATTACCAAGTGTTAGTTTAATATCATTGATGCTTTATTTCGGGAGCTGGTATGGAAGGGAGGCTCACTAATGCCCAGTACACATGGTCGGATTTTCCAATGGAAAATGTCCGATCGGAGCGTGTTGTCGGAAATTCCGACCGTGTGTGGGCTCCATCGGACATTTTCCATCGGACTTTCCGACACACAAAGTTGGAGAGCAGGAGATAAAATTTTCCGACAACAAAATCCGATCGCGTCAATTCCGACCGTGTGTGGCCTGTTCCGACGCACAAAGTGCCACGCATGCTCAGAAGAAATTCCAAGACGGAACAGCTCGTTCTGGTAAACTTAGCGTTCGCAATGGATACAGCACTTTCGTCACGCTGCAATGTTCAAAATGGTTTAATACAGCGCACTCTCTTCTTCTTTATAATGTGACAAGAATTAAGTAGTTTTGCTGCTGATATTCACACACACTTTTCACAAACTTATTTCGTTACTATTTATTCTAGTGATTCCCTCAATATATTTTGATTTCTCACATCTGACAACATATTTTGGTATATTTTTTATATATTTTTTGGCTTTAATGTAGATTCTTTTTTTGTGTTTGTATTTTATTTTTATTTTTTTTGCGATTTTGATTTGTACTGCCAAAAATGTTTGTGTGTGTTTTTTGTGACAAGTTCCCACAACAACATTGATATGTTGTTCTATTTAATCTGTAGGAGATTGTTTGGTGTTGTTGTCCCTTGTTAATTTCACATTTTATGTTAGAAAAGTACCTGAATCCTCACCAACAAACTGTCCTTTTTGGATGAAAACACACACAGGAGAGTATAATTTACCTAAAAATTTTTATTAAGGGGTCACAACTAAACAAAGATGGAGGCAACGCTGGAGAAACTGCAGAAGTGGGCGAAGCCTTGGACCCCCAGGGCAGA
This sequence comes from Aquarana catesbeiana, assembly GCF_042186555.1. NCBI lineage: Eukaryota > Metazoa > Chordata > Amphibia > Anura > Ranidae > Aquarana > Aquarana catesbeiana. The sequence continues at coordinate 684,740,926 of NC_133324.1, forward strand.
CATCAATAATTTGAAAGCCAAATTGGTGGCCTGAGGAGTCCTTATCTAAGGGAGGGCAGTCTGGTCCAGAAGTCCCAGAGATCCGGAAAGCAGCAGATGACATCTGTGTCCCCAGGCTGTGGTCATACAAGAGACTGTATCTTCTGTCAGACCAGATTGAACCCAGGGTCATCACTCTCTGGTCTTCTTTCCACGCCTCCTTCCACGCGGTGGCTGTGGTGGTGGAGTTGTGGCAGCAGGAGGAGGAGGAGGAGGAGGATGGTCCAACTCAACCACGTCGGTCTTGGGTGTTAGTTCCCCACTCACCCCCTTACGTAGGACTTTAAAAAGCAGGTCCTCACAGAGCCTGCGTTGACCCTCCTGCATGCCCTGCAATTTGGTGGCAGCCATGCAGGCAAAGGCCTCTTCAGGAGTGGGTAAGGCTCTGAGGGGCGCAGAAGCCTCCTGGATCAGCCTGAACGCTGAATCCTGCACGGGACTCAGAGTGGCCTTCCTGGCTCGTTTATATGGCAGGCGGAGGGGAGGGACCTGAGACTCAGTCAGGCTGCGACTGGTCCCAGGCTTCTCTTGGCTGACACTTAGCCCCGCCTCCTCCTGGCTGCCACTAACCCCCGCCTCCTCCTGACTGCCACATTCCACAACCTCCTCCTGACTGCCACATTCCACAACCTCCTCCTGGCTGAGGTCTTCCTGTGTATGAAAAAGGGACATAGTTTTTGTATTTTTTCAATCAATCACACACAATTTTCACCTCCTGACTGCTGCAAATTGAATGTTAACAAATATAACAGACTATCCTTCTGAGCCCAGCATTTTTCATTCTTGTCCCAATTTTGGGTGCCCACTACTGTCTATTGATATGTAAAACACTTTTTTTAATCAGCAATTAGTGATCAATAATAACATCTAGTAAACATCATTTATTTATTGACCAGAAATCTGTAGAAGAATGCTATACCTGACTCCAGCTGGGCTCCTCCACTTCTTCCTGGCTGGAAGGCCCAGGTTGGACATCAGAAGCCTCAGCTGGGGTGGAAAGAAGAGTGGAAGGAAGAGTGGAGAGGGATTCCCTGACTTCAGTGTGGTCTGACAGAAATTGCAGTCTCTCATAGTACCACAGTCTGGGGACATAAACGTCATCTGCTGCAGCTCCGGATCTCTGGGAATCTGTGACCTTCTTGCACTCCCTAAGATAAGTGCTACTCAGGCCACCAATTTTGGCTTTTAAATAAGGGATGGTTGCTGTGGGGACCACCGGCTTCACCAGCTCCAGCAGTTTCTCCAGCGCAGCCTGCCTCTTCTGTTTGTGATTATAGTGGGGGTGTCTCACTTGCCACAGACAGGGCAGCTCCCTGTACTTGTCTATGAACAGGGGCAGGAAATTGTGGTCGTTGAACCCATCCATTTTCTCTGCAAGACACAACACAAGACAAACCCTAATGTCAGGCCAAACTCCCCTAATCTTGTTACAATATAGGCTTCCATTTCGAAGCAGTATAGGCGCAAGTTTAGATCTTACCTTCGTTATCACGATTGCGTCTCCGATGCTCCTTCCTCCGCTCACAGATCGTACGTAATACGCACGTGTGTTATGCTTTATACACACTGCGCATGCGTATAACTCCGCCCGCCCCTGACGTTCTTTCTAGTCTATTGCCTGCCCCTTTTCGTTCGGCGCAGTGGGGGAAGAGCACATGGCGGATAGACAGCAGGTGCGTGCTAATTGTAGCTACGAGGAGGAGGAGGAAAGGCCGGAGCCTGAAACGTCCCGATCCAGAAGGAGATTTAAGGACTCAAATATGTCCTTTGGGGAGATGTTGGAGATGGTGGACATCCTGAAGAAGGCCGACTATGATGGAAAGTATGGACCTTACCCCAACCCCAATATCAGAAAGGCCAAGATCATGGCGAAAGTGGTCAGGAGTCTGCACCGGAATTTCGGAATACGACGATCGAAAGATCAGCTCAGGAACCGGTGGTCGGACCTCAAATTACGAGAACATGAGCAGTACAGAAAGATCCGGAGAGTGCTGCAAAAAAGTAAGTAGTTGTGCTGTGTTCCTATTCTTTTTGTGTTTATTACGTTCGTGCTGCTCCATGTGCTTTTAGGAACTGTTGTACAGTTTAAAATGGCAACTTTCATGTTCATGGGCACATTATTCGTTCGGATCAAACATTTTTCGTTCCAACTATAAAATACCATTGTTTAGCCCATATGCATTTGGCCACCATTTTGACGCCCTTCACTTGTCTTCAAAGAATTGGGTTGTGTAGATGGCTTTGTTACTAGAATGAAATGCAAACTAGATTCTGTGTAAGGAGACACTGAGCAGCTGTTTTCACATCTGGACACTGGAGCACTAGTGTGGGACAAAAGAACACCATTTTTATTAGGGGGGCCACACAGGTGCTCCAGTGTATACTATAGGGGGGTCTCCATCTGTGAAGCTTGTACAAAACAGGTAAAGTATTGCAGGTTGACAAAGGACACTAAAAAAGCTACATCTTGGAACTCTGCTAAAATAGACAATTGTACCTCACTTCCAAGCAATGTTTCCTATTTATAGTTCTGACATTAAATATCTGTGTGCTAAGTATACCATTTTTGTTTTACATAGGGGATAAAAGACTCGGAGGACACCCCTCATCTGAGGAGACCAGAGCCCCCCCCTCTGGAAGAAGGGGAAATCCCCCCAACACAAGCTGAGCAAGAGGATGAAGACGTGGTGGAACTAGTCACCACAACAGGTGAGTGTCTGCAACCACAGGCTCAGATAAGAGATGGATGGCGGCATTTTTTTTAAACCAAATTTATTTTGGGGTTCCTCTCTTTTTAGGTGATAGTGATGTTGTGGATCCAGATCCTTTCACATCCGAAAGTGCCCAGATCCTGATCGGGGAGATCATGGGGTGTAATTTACAATTGGAAATCATCAAGCAAAACATCAATGATGTTATTCCAAAATATAAAAACATCATTGATGTGCTACAATGTGCTAAATGTTTTTGTGATTTTTCCCAAAGCCAAATTTGGAGGATGCACACAGTGTGTCAACATGTGCTATCTGCCATCACGGGAGATCAATGGACGCGTTTTGGGGGTGCAACCCCTTCCTCAATAATAAAGTAGCGGTGAGGAAGGGGTTTCTCCCTCAAAACACATCCCTTGATCCCCCGTGATGGCAGCTAGCACATGTTGACATTGGGAAATTTGTGTGCATCTTCCAAATTTGGCTTTTCCAGGGGTGATTTCCCCCCATCTGAACGCAATATCAAACACAGTTCCTAAATACTCATGTCTGATATTGCCTTCAAATTCAACCAAATGTGACGTTTGTAAGTTCAAGATTTGTGTCTTTTCTTGTTGGTTTTACACAGGCCTGTTTTCTATAAAATGGACATTTTGATTTTGGATAATGCCACCACAAAAATTGTTATACAACAAACATGTTGGTTTGTTTGAAAAACCTTTGGTAAATGCACATGTGATTGTGCAGGTATTAAAAAGATTGTTAATCAAGAATGTGTGGATTATTGTCTCAACGCTACAACACTTTTGGGGTGATGTAATTGTTGTTTTATGAGAAAATGGGGGTTATTTCCTAAGGGCAAATCCACATTGCACGACAAGTGCAGTTTCAGTGCAGTTGCAAGTGCACTTGTAATGAAATGTGTTTTTGCATTTAGTAAATAACAGCCAACAGTGCTTTGTATAAGGTTACACAATCACGCCATTTTCTGCACTCAAAACATTTCTGTCAGGGTCAGCTAAAACAAACACAAGCAGTAAATGTCCACAAAGAATTTTTTTTTTTTAGTATAAAAAGGCTTCACAGATTGTCTGGCATATTGATAGCCCCCCTACCCGCAAAGAACTCCAGGTAGTGTAACCGGACATCACGGGCACTCAGGGAGGGCAAGCCAGGACGGCCACTTTCAAGTGCCGTCAGTGTGGTTTGATGTATGATTCCGGCCTCAGGCCCAACTGAGCCAGCATAGTTGGCCGAATGTTTCCTTAAAAAGTTATGGAGAACACAGCACGCAAGTATAATGTGGTTCAGTTTATACTCCGCCATATGGATGGGTGTCATAAATAGGCGGAACCGGCTGGCCAGGATTCCAAATGTGTTCTCCACCACTCTTCGGGCTCTGGCCAGCCGGTAATTAAAAACCCTCTGTTCCGGGGTGAGGGTCCTCATTGGGAATGGCCGCATCAGGTGGTCCCCCAGCGCAAACGCTTCATCAGCAACGAACACAAATGGGAGTCCTTCAACATTGTCCTCTGGAGCTGGCAAGTCCAAGCTGCCATTCTGGAGACGCCTGTAGAATTCCGTCTGGGCGATGACTCCACCATCGGACATCTGGCCATTCTTCCCCACGTCCACATACAAGAAGTCGTAATTAGCCGACACCACCGCCAACATCACTATACTATTGAACCCCTTGTAATTATAATAGTACAACCCCGAGTTGGGTGGTGAGACGATGTGGACATGTTTCCCATCAATTGCCCCTCCGCAGTTAGGAAAGTGCCACCGCTGGGCAAAGTGGGAGGCCACAGTCTGCCATTCCTGTGGCGTGGAAGGAAACTGTTGAGGAAAAAACAATAAACATTACTATTTTTTCACAGAAACATGGCAAGCAGATTAGACACAAACATTATGGGGCAACCTCCAGATAGCATTTAGTAAGGGGAATTTAACAAGGCCAAAGTATAAGGTACACCTATCATATTCCCCCTCCCCCCCTCTCATGGGCCATTTCTAACATTATAGAGGGTGTGTGGAAATCTTGGACAGGTAACCCTCTTCACTTCATTGAGAGATGAATGCCTAAATAATGGGTATTACTTGGAACAGCCCCTCCTTAGTTACACTATTGGCAGCCCACTGGACAGGTAAGAAGTGTCATAATACAAAGATATAAATACACACTGTACACATTTGAGGACATTTGGACATTCTGCTATTACCTATCAAGATAATAATAGGATACAAAAAATTTAAACAGTACCATTTGAAAGTATACAGGCAGGCCCTTGCACTACATGCTTTGGGGAATTCATCCATAAATCTGACCAGTAAAGAGGTGGGTATAGTGTGTATGGGTTTGGCAAAGTCAGCAGATAGATAATTGAGGATAGATAGAGAATTGGGATCAGCTGACTTAGCAGTTGGGTGAGGGAGGGTTACTAAAAATTATTTGGGGACACCACAAAAAAAAGCCTCTGCCACTCTGCCTGAATTTAAATCAAAAATAACATTTCCAAACATTTTAGGGGGTGTTTGGGGTAAAGCACTACTATGGAGCTGATAAAATACATTGTTAAGTGGGTGGCACAGTGGTCTAGTGGGTAGCACTCTCACCTAGCAGTAAGAAGGGTCGCTGGTTTGAATCCCAACCATGACACTACCTGCCTGGAGTTTGCATGTTCTCCCTGTGCCTGCGTGGGTTTCCTCCGGGTACTCCGGTTTCCTCCCACACTCCAAAGACATGCTGGTAGGTTAATTGGATCCTGTCTAAATTGTCCCCAGTATGTATGAATGTGAGTTAGGGACCTTAGATTGTAAGCTCCTTGAGGGTAGGGACTGATGTGAATGTACAATGAATATGTAAAGCGCTGCGTAAATTGACGGCGATATATAAGTACCTGAAATAAATAAAATAAATAAGTGACTACATGAGGTGAATATAGGGCCAGGAGACACCATGCTGGGGAGGTTAGTGAAGGGCAAATATGTATGAAGGACCTAAAATAATAATTACATAAAAATCCAGCATGCATGAGAACAAAGGGGACATTCACAGCATATTACAATCATGGTAATTAGGGAATGAGGAAAGAAATACAATATATTAGCAAACATTCAATACAATAAAATGTGATATAAAAGGATAAAAATCTTACCTTCATATACTCCTTCTGCAGGACCTGTATGATGGCAGAACAGGTCTCTGGGATGATGATACCCAGAGCCTGGGGGGGAGATGCCTGTCGAGAACTTCAAGTGCTGCAGGCTTCTCCCTGTCGCCAAATACCGCAGGGTAGCGACCAACCTCTGCTCCGGAGTGATGGCTTGCCTCATGCAGGTATCCTGCCTGCTGATATAGGGGGTCAGCGAAGCCAACAAACGGTGAAACACGGGGTCCGTCATCCTGAGAAAGTTCCTGAAATCATCAGGATTATTCTCACGGATCTCACGGAGCAAAGGCATATGAGAGAACTGGTGACGCTGAAGCAACCAATTCTTGGTCCATGAACTCCTCCCCACCTTGTTCATGGACTGGACTTGTGTCAAGGTCAGGACCCCAACACCAAGCCCCCGCACAGCACGAACTCTACGAGGAGTACGCATACGCTAGAAAACGGTCGGAACAAAGTAACAGAACGCACTGAAGAACAGCAAGGCCTGTGAAGAGCGACCTGAAAACCAGTAACGAACAAGAATACAATGACTACTTAAAGTCACGCGGAACTTGCTTGCACGCACTGAAGAGCAGATACAAACCCACAAGCACAAACTGAACGGCAGAAAACGATCTGAAAGCCACGAGTCTGAAAAAGCGCGAATCGTCTCTCACCAAACTTTTACTAACATGAGATTAGCAAGAGGAGCCCAAAGGGTGCCGCGCTTGGTTCTGAAGTCTCGTTTTCTAGTCTCGTCGTACATGGTGTACGTGACCGCATGGTTGGCGATCGGAAATTCCGACAACTTTGTGGGACCGTGTGTAGACAAAAAATGTTTGAGCCAACATCCGTCGGAAAAAATCCTAGGATTTTTTGTCGGAATGTCCGAACAAAGTCCGACCGTGTGTACGCCCTATAAGAGTGAAATAAGAAGTTTTACAAAGACCTTTAGATCAAGGAGTATTGGCACTTCCTAACATGTGACTATAATACATGGGTGCTTACTGTAGATTCAACATTTGAGGATGGGAATAGAGACCCCAAGCATATATGTATGTAAGGTATTTTGGGTGAAGCAAGGGTGGTATTGATGTTAGAAGCCAGACAGTTACTGTTTTTAAAGTCCTTTCCTACATTCTTAATGATTCAAAAACATTTGTAATTTGGTTAAATCTGTGCTTAATTATGAGGGATTCACTATATACATCCCTCTGTGGGGAAATGATACTCTGTTGGAAGTCACTAAATTGAGTACCATGGAACAATGGGAATCCAAAGACAAAAGATTCATTTATCAGCTTTTTAAGGATAATGTTTTGAAATCTTTCAACAATTACAAGATGAGGTTCAAATGTCTAGAACTAGTTTCTTTCAGTAATGTATCTGAGGCTGCTTTTACTTCATACAGGGTATCAGCAGAGAAGAGGTGAGGCTCTGTACTGGCTGTACCTCCCCCACAGGAATGCCCATAATTTGGGCTACAAAAAGGCGTGTAGCTACAACCAGCATTAGGAGGTGTGTTCAGGTGACTACAGGGCCACCAGTCAGAATGGGACCAAATGCTATATGCACTTGGTCCCCTGGGAAGTTATATAAAATAAAAAAAACAATACTTATCATTTAGGGACATGAACCCTATGAAAGGAAGGAGCCTAAGAGAGTTTTGGTCTTCTCCCTGCTTATCAATCTGCTTTTATCTACTACTATAACCTGGCTATACATATATATATATATATATATATATATATATATATATATATATATATATATATATACAGTATCTCACAAAAGTGAGTACACCCCTCACAGTTTTGTAAATATTTTATTATAACTTTTCATGTGACAACACTGAAGAAATGACACTTTGCTACAATGTGAAGTAGTGAGTGTACAGCTTGTATAACAGTATAAATTTGCTGTCCCCTCAAAAAAACTCAACACACAGCCATTAATGTCTAAACTGCTGGCAACAAAAGTGAGTACACCACTAAGTGAAAATGTCTAAATTGGGCCCAATTAGCCATTTTCCCATCCCCTATGTCATGTGACTCGTTAGTGTTACAAGGTCTCAGGTGTGAATGGGGAGCAGGTGTGTTAAATTTGGTGTTATCGCTCTCACTCTCTCATACTGGTCACTGGAAGTTCAACATGGCACCTCATGGCAAAGAATTCTGAGGATCCGAAAAAAAGAATTGTTGCTCTACATAAAGATGGCCTAGGCTATAAGAAGATTACCAAGACCCTGAAACTGAGCTGCAGAACGGTGGCCAAGACCATACAGCGGTTTAACAGGACAGGTTCCACTCATAACAGGCCTTGCCATGGTCTGCACATGCTCAGCGTCATATCCAGAGGTTGTCTTTTGGAAAAAGACGTATGAGTGCTGCCAGCATTGCTGCATAGGTTGAAGGGGTGGGGGGTCAGCCTGTCAGTGCTCAGACCATACGCCGCACACTGCATCAGATTGGTCTGCACGGTTGTCATCCCAGAAGGAAGCCTCTTCTAAAGATGATGCACAAGAAAGTCCTCTGAAAGTTTGCTGAAGACAATCAGACTAAGGACATGGATTACTGGAACCATGTCCTGTGGTCTGATGAGACCCAAGATAAAATTATTTGGTTCAGATGGTGTCAAGCATGTGTGGTGGCAACCAGGTGAGGTGTATAAAGACAAGTGTGTCTTGCCTACAGTCAAGCATGGTGGTGGGAGTGTCATGGTCTAGGGCTGCATGAGTGCTGCCAACACTGGGAAGCTAATTTTTATTGAGGGAACCATGAATGCCAATATGTACTTTGACATACTGAAGCAGAGCATGATCTCCTCCCTTCAGAGACTGGGCAGCAGGCCAGTATTCCAACATGATAACAACCCCAATCATACCTCCAAGATGACCACTACTTGCTAAAGAAGCTGAGGGTAAAGGTGATGGACTGGCCAAGCATGTCTCCAGACCTAAACCCTATTGAGCATCTGTGGGGCATCCTCAAATGGAAGCTGGAGGAGCACAAGGTCTCTAACATCCACCAGCTCCGCGATGTCATCTTGGAGGAGTGGAAGAGTACTCAAGTGGCAACCTGTGAAGCTCTGGTGAACTCCATGCCCAAGAGGGTTAAGGCAGTGCTGGAAAATAATGGTAGCCACACAAAATATTGACACTTTGGGCCCAAATTGCACATTTTCCCTTAGGAGTGTACTCACTTTAGTTGCCAGCAGTTTATACATAAATGACTGTGTATTGAGTTATTTTGAGGGGGCAGCATCTTTACACTATTTTACAAGCTGTACACTCATTACTTTATTGTAGCAAAGTGTAATTTCTTCAGTGTTGTAACATGAAAAGATATAATAAAATATTTACAAAAATGTGACAGGTGTACTCACTTTTGTGAGATACTGTATATACTGTGTTAGCAAAGTTCTTAAGTGAACCCTACATAACATAAACAAAGCATTTGTCTTAACTCTAAAGTTACCAACAATTAATTGTCTGGGTAACCTCAACTAAATGCCATTGCCTTTTCTTTTGGGTCAATTTTCCAGCTGTTAGAGAGTTTACTAATGTAAATTGTACAGCTCTCATGTCCAAGGGCAACATATTTTGTCCTACAGGCTTAGGTCAATTACTTGATTGACTCCATTCATTTTCTATTACATGGACGTGAGTAATGACAATCCTCAGTCCTTTTTTTACAAGCATGTAATGATCTACTTGTGTAACAAAAAGATGATGCAAAAGCTTTGCATGGTATGTGCATCCATTAAATGATTTAATATCTGTGTTGTCTCTGCTATACACACCTTCTACTAATTCTACTGAGAGCATGAACTCATCATGTGAATATGAGCACACATAAGCAAGCTGCCTTAGGTGGGATGCCCAGTAGATGCCAATAAAAATGAAGAGGGGAGTGAACACCTGCTGGGCACTGTTCCATAGCATTCATAAGGGCTTGTATGTGAAAGATACTCTCCTGTTTCCATGCTATATCTCATTTTTAGAATTTTATAAGCATACCTTACAGCCACAGTCAGTGTAAAATAAACCAATGTCATGGTACTTAAGCAAGCTAAGGCAAATATAATCTATATTATAGAAAGCTATATATTTTTACTTAAAACACTCTGTTTAATGGAATATAATGTAACCTGACCATACTGTACTTTAGTAGTTTATTCAGATGTGTAGCAGTTGGCCCCCTTGTAAAATAGAAAGAGGGCCACTTTAAATGTCTGCTAATATGGTCTTTATGGATCACTTCTATAATACTTTCTGTCTATGTTTTCTTTTGATTAAGAAAGAAAAGCACAAAATAGATTATAGGAAAACATTTACACAAGGGTGACATAGAGTGATGAATTGTAATAACATAAAACCAAGACAGAAAACATATTAATGGAAACTGTGCAGCTGTTCTTGTAATTAGTTGCTCAGGCATTAAAGGTTATTGGACTTTTTTTTAATGCATGGTAAGGTTTTTATTTTGCTTTACTTACAGGTATTATTTTTAATTACACAAAAGTAGTTGAAGGGCAGGAGAAGGTCAGGTAAAAATATCTGTTTTGCCTTACAGTTTCCCATTGACATTACCTATAGATTTCTGCAGATGCTGAAAAGTCTAACATTTTTCTAACATCCTGTTAGGGTCACTAATGATTTTAATTTTCAGGAGAGAACAGACATCTGAGATATTGCTGTAAGTTCTGCTGTGTGTTCGTAATGTTAAGCTTTGTGATATCCACATTTTGCAATTACAAAATTCTATACCTGAATGTATACTACATGCAAATATATATTATACAGTGCCTTGAAAAAGTATTCACACCCCTTGAAATTTTCCACATTTTCTCATGTTGCAACCAAAAACGTATATGCATTTTATTGGGATTTTATGTGATAGACCAACATAAAGTGGCACATAATTATGAAGTGGAGGGAAAACGATAAATGTTTTTTCAAATTTTCTACAATTAAATATGTGAAAAGTGTGGAGTGCATTTGTATTCAGCCCCCCTGAGTCAATACTTTGTAGAACCACCTTTCACTGCATTCACAGCTGCAAGTGTTTTTAGGGATGTCTCTACCAGCTTTACATATCGAGAGAGTAACATTTTTGCCCATTGTTCTTTGCAAAATAGCTCAAGCTCTGTCAGATTGGACGGAGAGTGTCTGTCTTCAAGTCTTGACGCAGATTTTCAATTAGATTTAGGTCTGGACTTTGACTGGGCCATTCTAACACATGAATATGCTTTGATGTAAACCATTCCATTGTAGCTCTGGCTGTATGTTTAGGGTCATTGTCCTGCTGGAAGGTGAACCTCCGCCCCAGTCTCAAGTCTTTTGCAGACTCTAACAAGTTTTCTTCTAAGATCACCCTGTATTTGGTTCCATCCATCTTCCCAATCAACTTTGATCAGCTTCCCTGTCCCTGCTGAAGAAAATCATCCCCACAACATGATGCTGCCACCACCATGTTTCACAGTGGGGATGGTGTGTTCAGGGTGATGTGCAGTGTTCGTTTTCTGCCACACGTAGCATTTTGTTTTTTATGCCAAAAAGTTCAATTTTGGTCTCATCTGACTAGAGCACCTTCTTCCACATGTCTGCTGTGTCCCCCGCATGGCTTCTCACAAACTGCAAACATAACTTCTTATGGCTTTCTTTTGACAATTGCTTTCTTCTTGCCACTCCTCCATAAAGGCCAGATTTGTGGAGTGCCCAACTATTAGTTGTCCTGTGGACAGATTCTCCCACCTGAGCTGTGGATCTCTGCAGCTCCTCTAGAGTTACCATGGGCCTCTTGGCTGCTTCTCTGATTAATGCTCTCCTTGACTGACCTGCCAGTTTAGGTGGATGGCCATGTTTTGGTAGATTTGCAGTTGTTTCATACTCTTTTCATTTTCAGATGATGGATTGAACAGTGCTCCGTGAGATGTTCAAAGCTTGGAATATTTTTTTATAACCTAACCCTGCTTTAAACTTCTCCACAACTTTATCTCTGACCTGTCTGGTGTGTACCTTGGCCTTTGTGATGCTGTTTGTTTACTAAGGTTCTCTAACAAACCTCTGAGGGCTTCACAGAATGGCTGTATTTATACTGAGAGATATACTGAGAGATTTTCACATATTTATTTGTAAAGAATTTGGAAAAACATTTATCATTTTCCTTCCACTTCACAATTATGTGCCACTTTGTGTTGGTCTATCACATAAAATCCCAATAAAATACATTTACGTTTTTGGTTGTAACATGACAAAATGTGGAAAATTTCAAGGGGTATGAATACTTTTTCAAGGCACTGTATATGATGGACTATCGAAGGTGAAGGATGGGAAATGGACAGTAGGATGTACTACCAGTTTGTTTGAACATCTAAGCAATAAAAGGAAACCAATGTGATCAGCACCACAGAAATTGTTTAAACCAATGTTATAGGACCATGCAGGATCCTTTTAATAAGGTGAGAGACATTGCAAATAATTAATAATGTCAATAACGTTTGAAATTACAGTCAAATTTGTTTGTTATGTATCTGCAATTTAATAGCTGATTTACATTACACGTGCCTCTTGCGGATGAAACACTGAATTTGAAAAATTCACAGACCAAGGGAGAATTATTAAGCATAATACATAAAGCTACCTATCTTTGCATATTTGCCCATGCCGTATCTGCTGCTGCTCAAAATGTAAAAGAAATGCAAAATATACTATACAATACTGTTTATTAATTATGTTTCTCACAATGAGTGAAAATGCTGTCCATCAAGATGGTGCAGCATTGAAAAATGATTAGTTCCATTTTCTGTATGGTGGTCACCATTTTAGTTCTAGACCAAGCAGATAATGAACTTTAGATGTCTGGTTAACCTCAATCTTAATCTGTGTCAGACATTAGAGTATCTGCCTGGGGTAAGTATGTTAAGCAAAATCTGGTTTTTGTTACATTATTTCAATCTACAGACAAGTCCAAAGCATAGTTTTAATGAAGGTTGATTGGGGTCAATAAAATTCAGAGGAAATTATAATATAATGCAATAAGAAAACTGATTGTTGCAGATTCTGCTGTAGAATAGACTGACTCTGAACTTCATCAATTTTCACATGATTTGGCTCTTGTTCAGGTATGGTTAGTGTTAAATTAACTTAGGAGGTTACTTGCTTTTACCAGCACATTTCTACTTCTTAATATTCTATCTTTACATATTTTGAAATGGTGAGCTGTGATAAATACTAGTGTACTGTAAGTTTAGTCAAGATTTCCAATTTTAGGTTCATATAACCAGAAACAAAATGATGTCTGGTTATAGAAAAAAGTAAGTTCCCAGTTCATGCAATTTAGTCACTGGTGGCTTTTCAGGATGCTCAAATGACTTATCCTCATAACAAAAATAATTCTCATTACAAATAATGGTAAATAGCTATTTTAAAACTAGTCTTAACCCATATTCAACATTGCTATAAACACTATGGGGTTTATTTACTAAAGGCAAATCCACTTTGCACTACAAGTGCACTTGAAAGTGCAGTCATTGTAGATCTGCGGGGGACAGGCAAGAAAAATATAAAACAGCATTTTTGCTTGTACACAATTGGATGATAAAATCAGCAGAGCTTCCCTTCATTTCAGATCTTCCCCTCAGATCTACAGCAATCTACAGCGACTGCACTTACAAGTGCACTTTCAAGTGTACTTGCAGTGCACTTGTAGTGCAAAGTGGATTTGCCTTTAGTAAATAAACCCCAATATACCTTACCCTAATAATTAAAGAGTTAGCAGAAAGTAGATTACTTTCTCAATAATATTTATTATGAGACATGGGCCGAATGACCCCTGGTTCGGTTAGCGTCAAAACTTTCAAACATTGCAAAAGTTTGGAACCGAATAAGGAACCCATTTGAAGTCAATGGTACTGAACTGGAAAAATCAAAAATGCCCATTTTGAAGGCTTATATGCAAGTAATTGGGCATACAAAGGGCGTGGGGGTCTGGGTACTGCCCTGGGGAACATGTATCAATGAACACAAAGTTTGTAAAAAATATAATTTTTAAATGAGTAGTGATTTACTGATGCTTAAAGTGAAGCCATGAAAATGAGAAATAACAATAAAAAAATAAAAAATACACCTGTCAAACAGGTGCGGAAAAAATTGGTCCTTGGGTGTCAGTGGTGCCTGCACACCATAACCCTATAGAGGTACTCTTGATGAAAGCAAGAATTGACCTTGCTGTCAAAAATGACATGCACCTGTAAAACAGGTGTGGAAAAGTTGGTCCTTGGGTGTTAATTGTGCCCATGAAACCTACACCAAATAATTTCTTCCAGATGAAATCAACACCCACAAAGCTAGGCAGCCTAGACAGTCTTTCAGAGATTCCAGATTCAGAAAGCACTTAATCAATCGGCATCAGGGGATCCATAGCTGCTGCTAATCCAGGACTAATTCATTTTGATAAATGCAAGCCAGTCCACGGAGTCTGTGGACAGATGCGCTCTCTTATCTGTCACAAAACCTCTGGCAGCACTGAATGCCCGTTCGGAAAGCACACTGGATGCTCAATTGCATACTGGGCAAGTTCTGACCAGTGAAATGTATAAAAAGGAGGTACAGGTGGGGCTGCCTGAATGTGATGTGTGATGTTCAGAAAAATTGAACCATGTACATACAATATAAATTATAAGTGAAGAAAAAGTTCCTATAAAGTGCACAGTAATAAATAAATGGTGCTGCATACATAAACATATATATCTATATAATATGTAGATATATAAATATAGATATATATATATAGATATATATATATCTATATAAGATTAGCAATTAGAAAGTGAAATAGTCCACAAAAAACTATAATAAATTGCTCAACAGGGGGTGTGGCTTGGCGCGCAGCGGAGATGGTAGCACACTGAGAGAGCTCTGAGGCACACACGGAGGTTCTCAGCTTAACACCCAACCTACAGCATACAGATGCCGGGCAGAAAGCTCCACTGGACCCCCCGCTCCAGAACACGCCGCAATTCGGCTTCAGCTAACGCCAACATAGCAGATATCTTCAGACACAACTCGGTGGCCTGTAGCGGGACCACGAGAAGCAAGATGGCGCCGACGCCTTGGGAGGAGGGGGAGAGTGAGGACTCCATGTCAGCTACTGAAGACACAGGCAGGGGTAAGTCCAGACCGGACCACCCGCTCACATTCGCTGACAAGTCAGTGTTTGCAGCGGACATTAAAGCCACGTTTTCGGCTGCTATAACAGACTTGAAAACAAGCATGATGGTGATTAATGAAAAGATGGCGGTGGCCGAAGGCGCAGGCAGACAGAGGGACAAGGCAATACATAATCTGGAGAAAGTGACATCGAACCACATGCAGCACTTTATTAATATGAACAGACACATTGAGGACCTTGATAACAGGGGGAGGAGATGCAACATTAGGGTCCGAGGGATTCCGGAATCGGTGGATCAAGACCAGATCACACCAGCACTCCAGAGAGTCTTCAATAGCCTACTTGAATGACAGGAAGACACAGAGATTGAATTTGTGAGAGCTCACAGAGCTCTCAGGCCTAGAGGGTCTGATACTGCACCGCCTCGGGATATAATCTGCTGTTTACAGAGTTTTGCCACCAAAGAGGAGCTCATGCGTAAAGTGAGACGAAATGACCAAATTATCTTTGATGGTGCCACGATTATGTTATTCCAAGATCTATCACAGATCACTCTGAGGAATAGGCGAGCACTGCGCCCTCTATTGGAGAAACTAAGAGCAAAGGACTTGAGATATGCCTGGAGATTTCCTTTTGCCCTCACAGTTACATATAATGGCCACCAATTTATCCTACACACGCCGGCTGATCTCCCAGAATTCTGAGAGTCACTAGACCTGGATCCATTGGAGTTGCCAGAATGGTACGCGGAATTTCTGCAACCACCACTGATTAGGAGTCCCCCCTCTTCTCCGCTTTCCTCACCAGACAAAAGACAACTAAAAAAACACAAACAGAACAGGGGCAACAATACCTACGCGCATACACCGAGAAGAATGGCTGGTCCCTCCAGAGCCCAGGAATGTGAATAGATGTACTACACCGCTGCTGCATTGCAATTGTCCCAATCTACATCTGCCATATACCCTTAGACACACGGGTATTTATACCACACGTGCCATCACCCATAGGTTGTTTGCCCTAAGAGATATGAACATTTCTTGAAGCCCCCAGCCTAGACGGCGGATCTGACAACAACTTACAGCCCATTTTACAGTTTATGTGTACACGAATCTGAGGCTTTCAAAAGGCACTGAGAAGATTTTCCAGGTTCTAGACACACTACTTGCTCAAGTGTTGGGGCGGAAGTGACTCTGGATGTTAAAGCTGATATGCCCTGGACGTGGCTCACTGTTACACAAGTGATCTCTCCATGATATTACGAGACTCCTTTTGAGAGGACCAAGAGATTGCATAACTAGATATCTCCCTTTTTTTTTTTTGCTTTGAGCCGACCCAGAATGTTAAGCTCTGAATTAGCTTTGCACTTACTCCCGGGGTACTCCTATGGGTGACAATTAATGTTTTCTAATTACGATAAAAGTTTA
Source organism: Aquarana catesbeiana (assembly GCF_042186555.1). Lineage (NCBI taxonomy): Eukaryota > Metazoa > Chordata > Amphibia > Anura > Ranidae > Aquarana > Aquarana catesbeiana. The sequence goes on from NC_133324.1 coordinate 684,757,431, forward strand.
AGATCACACTGATTATAGTTATACCTGTGTGACCTCTATTGTTAATTTTTCACATTTATGCCCGAATATATACATGACACACCCAGGTCAGGTGTAAACAATATACTAATATCACTTTTATTTGAATGAACCAATTTGTGTGCCACGTTGAGGCTGTTCTGATTTAGTTCTCACATATTTCCAATGAATTAGAGATTAGATTACCTCTAGCTGTGGTCGCCTCCCAGTGACCCCACAAAACTTTTCTGACTCCCGTAGGAGAAGGGGAAGACACTTGCATTACGTTTGGTGGTTCCTCTCCTTTGGGGGTGTTGAAGTTGCTTTTGGAGAGTGACCCACTATTGTAATACCCTCCCGCTAAATTACTCTATTATTCTTTCTTTCTCTCCTCTTGTATCTCTTTTCTCCCGCTACAATACCTTACTGCTCAATTTAAGAAGGTACCCACCTAGATAACTAGAGAGGTTTAGCCTCTGATTGGATTACCAGACACTAACCCTTAAATAATAGTTTTGTCTTTACAGCTCTGAACTCCGACCGTCTCCTCCTCCACCACCACTATAGTTTACTCATCATTGGGACACCGACCTCTTGTGATCTCACATAATATCAGAGGTTTGAACATCCCTGAACGCCGCTCCACCCTTCTGAGGGAACTTAAAAAAGGTAAGCCTCAGTTCGTGTTTCTACAAGAAACCCATTTTAAGACAAACAATATTCCAAAAATAACGAGCCCGCAGTTCCCGAGGGCTTTTCACGCCACGACAGCTGATTATAAATCAAAAGGTGTCACGATACTGGTAGGTAAAGACACACCCTTTAAATTGACTGAACAATTGTGTGACCCTGACAGACGATTTGTGTTCCTGAAGATTAGATTACCTCTAGCTGTGGTCGCCTCCCAGTGACCCCAATGATATACCCGTAACCCTGGCCAACGTGTACTTCCCAGACAAGACTCACACTACTTTCTGCCAACACATGGTGGGGAGGCTACAGGAGTTTGCTAAGGGCTGCCTTGTACTAGGGGGAGACTTCAACGTTCCCCTAAACCCCCTGTTGGATACATCCAACGGTAAGACCTATAAAATTTTGAAAAAAATTAAATCACTTCTACAAAAACTGCAGTTGGTTGACTTCTGGCGCTTCCTCAACCCAGAGGGTAGGGACTATACACATTTTTTGGTCCCGCACAACAGATATGCACGTTTGGATTGCATTTTCATCTCCCAAAGAGACCTCTCTGATGCTCGAATAGGCTCCCAAACGATCTCGGACCACGCCCCCATCTCACTATCATTGAACCTATAGAACACAACTAGACAACAGCCGACATGGAGGTTAAACCCGTCACTGCTGACGGACCAGACACTCCTACCTGTCCTTACTAATAACCTCACAGAATTTTTCAAACATAATAACACTCCTGGGGTGGATCCCCTAATAATGTGGGAAGCACACAAATGCACCATACGGGGAGTACTGATAGAACTGGGTTCCAGGCGTAAAAAAGAAAGAGATGCACAGGTAAAGAAATTACTCACCCAAATTGGTTCATTGGAACTATCACATAAACAATCTCTCTTGGTGGCCTCAGCCAAGAGTCTCCTTGAGGATAGGAAAGAACTACAGCTCCTACTCAATGCAACGGATGCTTTTCTTTAAGAAACGACTCTGTTATGAGTCAGGTGATAAGGCTGGTAGGTTCTTGGCAAGGGCTCTGATAGAACACAATTCGATTAATAATATCGCCGGGATCAGATCTAAGGAGGGGCAGTTAGAAGTAACTTCAGAGGCGATAGCAAAACAGTTCCACGTCTTTTATACGAAGCTTTATAACTTACCACCACAACATAAACATCCACAAATGACAGGGGATAGAGCGCAAATTATACAAGATTACATAACAAAAAGTGGACTCCCAGTTCTGTCTAATGTAGATACAGAACTACTAGAAACTCCAATCACATCACCTGAAATTAAACAAGCCATCAAATTGCTCAAAACAGGTAAAAGTCCGGGACCTGATGGGTATTCAGCCGTCTATTACAAGTCTTTTATAGATGTTTTAACTGATCCCCTGAGAGATGCACTGAACTCCTTATCCAAACCAAGAAATGTTACACCGGGTTTCCTTTCAGCACACATCACGGTTATACCGAAAGCTGGCAAGGATCCGGAGAACTGTGCTAGCTACCGCCCCATCTCTCTGCTGGACCTTGATGTCAAACTGTTCGCAAAGATATTAGCACTCAGGATGGGACTGTTGCTTACAAAATTAATTGGTTTGGAACAGGTGGGCTTTATGCCAAACAGAGAGGCCAGGGATAATGTAACTAAGGCACTCCTGCTAACGCATGCGCAAGACAGCGGAAGATCGAAGGCTTTCTCCTCTCGACAGATGCGGAGAAGGCCTTCGATCACGTGGCATGGGACTTTATGATGTCGGTTTGTAGGGGGGTAGGTCTGGGCCCAAACACGTTGACCTGGATCTCTGCTCTTTACCAAGACCCAACAGCAGAGCTAAAAATAAATGGCATTTTTTCAGAAAAAGTTCATATAAAAAATGGGACTAGACAGGGCTGCCCCCTATCGCCCCTACTGTTTATTCTTTCGTTGGAACCCTTCATCAGATCAGTGCAAAATAACGCCGCAGTACAGGGTTTTCAGATTACAGACAGAGAGTATAAAGTAGCGGCATACGCGGACGATTTATTGTTTTTCTTAACGAACCCGGCCACAACTCTTCCAAACCTGTTACAAGAATTTGCACATTACGGATATGTATCCAACCTAAAAATTAATTATACAAAGTCAGAGGCACTAAACCTTTCTCTGCCAGATAGACTGCTCACTTCGACTCAGGCCAACTCTGCGTTCAGGTGGGACAAGACCAAATTGAAATACCTGGGGATTTGGCTTACGCCACATATAAAATCAGCCTTTGAGAGAAATTTCGTGACCTTTCTTAAAACCTGTACGAAAGATCTTATTAACTGGAATGAGAAGTTCTTTTCTTGGTTCGGCAGAGCGGCCGTAGTAAAAATGGTTATCCTGCCCAAATTCCTGTATTTAATCCGCTCACTGCCGATTGAGATACCTCAGAAATTTTTCAAAGAACTTAACTCGTTGGTCACGAGATTCCTCTGGCAACACAAAAAACCCAGAATTAAATTAGCTATTTTGGTCAAACCCAAAGATCTCGGAGGAATTCACTTTCCAAACTTTCAACATTATTACCAGGCCTCACATATAACCAGAGTCATAGAATGGCACTGCCACGGCTCGGTAAAAGATTGGGTTACACTGGAGGCCACACTTCCACTTAAATACTTACCTTGGTCCTCCATGAAAAGCCTCCCCCATAACATACGTACACATCCACTCACTGGCACGACGTTGAAGATCATTAACATGTTAGCCAAACATAGAGAAATGACTACAGTACCCAGCCCTCTAACGCCCTTGACAGATAACCCTGACTTCATACCAGGATACACAATACGACACTCAAAACTACACCTCAGAGTAGTCCCCTACTGGCAGGAGACTGCTATACAGAAAACAAATTCGAAGATTGGTCTTCCTTTAAGACAGAAAAGGTCCTGCCTCAAATGAGGCAATGGACCTACTTCCAAATAAGAAGCTACCTAGGTAAATTTAAGAATTCTCAACAATTACACAGACCCTTGACGGCTTTGGAGTCGGTGTGTCGGGATGGGAACCCAATTGATAGGGCTACTTCAGTTACCTATGCATGGTTGAGTCGTTCGGGAGCGGAAAAACTGAGTGGACACAGGAGGAGATGGTCGGAGGAACTTGACGTGGAGATTACAGACAAACAATGGAGGTATGCTCTATAAGCACAAAATTGCAAGAGACAAATTACAAACTATTGACACATTGGTATAACACACCTGACAAATTGCACAAATGGGATGCACAAAAATCAGACACATGCTGGAGATGCCTCTCAGAGAAGGGCACATTAGCACACATATGGTGGTACTGTTCTAAAATTGAACCCTTCTGGAATGAAGTAAGGACTTTAATCAAAAAAATTACAGAGACTAAAGTGGAGCTGACACCAGCATATTGCCTTTTACACGCGTCCAATTTCTCTTTTAAACGCTACAAACACTCATTGATGAATCATCTCCTCAATGCAGCTAAATCCCTAATTCCACTACATTGGAAATCGACCTCTACCCCCTCTGTTAAGGACTGGGTGTCGAAAATCAGTGAAATTCATGAAATGGAGGACACACTGGCCCAAGATAAAGGCAATATCGAACGTTTCCACAAAACGTGGCAACCGTGGCTGATTTTTAAATATTCCTCAGACTTTCCCACTTAACTCATACGTGGGAAAAATAGAAAAGCTCTAGGTGGGTGCCTTCTACATCTTCTACTGCTTCTACATCTCTTCTTTCTTCTCTAATCTCTCTTCATCCTCTTTTTTGACCCTCAACTTCTCTCTTCCACTGGACTATATTTATTTTATATGTACTTCTCCCTAAAGTATGAGAAATTATGCTTTAGATAGATACAGAAACACTGTTTACACATACTACCAACAATAAGCGTTTTGAACTAATGGCAAGTTGCTTCTGACTTGTTAAACGATATAGTTTAAACAGAAAAGCTATAACACTTATAGTAACAAAGATGCCTCACTGGGAATAAAGTGATAACTTAAGATTCTCAAAGTTGGAAGCTAACTGAGATCTTTGTACTAGTTTTACACTACCTGTTTAATCTGTAATGGCGAAAAGTACGCAGTTGCACCTGGGAAATTTGCATTGTACAGTGCGTTTCTATGTTACTTTCTTTCGTTTCAATAAACTTTAAATGAAAAAAGAAATAAATTGCTCAACGTGCCTTAGTGTGCAAAAAATGTGCATACAATGGGGACGGAAAGTATTCAGACCCTCTTTAATTCTTCACTCTTTGTTATATTACAGCCATTTGCTAAAATCAAATAAGTTCATTTTTTTCCTCATTAACCACTTCAGCCCCGGAAGGATTTACCCCCTTCCTGACCAGAACACTTTTTGCGATTTGGCACTGCGTCGCTTTAACTGACAATTGCGCGGTTGTGCGAAGTGGCTCCGAAACAAAATTGACGTCCTTTTTTTCCCACAGATAGAGCTTTCTTTTGGTGGTATTTGATCATCTATGCGATTTAAAATTTTTTGCGCTATAAACAAAATAAGAGTGACAATTTTGAAAAAAACGCATTATTTTTTACATTTTGCTATAATAAATATCCCCAAAAAACATATAAAAAACATTTTTTTCCTCAGTTTAGGCCGATACGTATTCTTCTACATATTTTTGGTAAAAAAAATCGCAATAAGCGTTTATTGATTTGTTTGCGCAAAAGTTATAGCCTTTACAAAATAGGGAATAGTTTTATGGCATTTTTATTAATTATTTTTTTTTACTAGTAATGGCGGTGATCAGCGATTTTTATTGTGACTGCGACGTTATGGCGGACATGTCGGACATTTTTGACACATTTTTGGGTACATTGTCATTTATACAGCAATCAGTGCTATAATTTGATTTGATTTCTGTATAAATGACACTGGCAGTGAAGGGGTTAACCACTAGGGGGCGGGGAGGGGTTAAATCAGTACTAGGAAGTGTTTTCTAACTGCAGGGGGGAGGGGCTGTATGTGTCACTGATCTCTGCTCCGATGACAGGGATCAGAGATCCAGTGACACTGTCACTAGGCAGAATGGGGAGATGCTGTTTACATCACCATCTTCCTGTTAGTCCTTCCCGTGAGGTGATTGCGGGTATCCCCGCGGCAAACGAGTCCGCGGGACCCGCAATCCGACTCACAGAGCAGGCGCGCGCATGCACACGGCGGCAAATTCAAAGTAAGGTACGGGTACGTTACTTTGCGCAGCCATGCCATTTTGCCGACATAAATGTACAGGAGCCGATCGGGAACCGGTTAATGTACACACCACCCCATATTGACAGAAAAACACAGAATTGTTGACATTTTTGCAGATTTATTAAAAAAGAAAAACTGAAATATCACATGGTCCTAAGTATTCAGACCCCTTGCTGTGACACTCATATATTTAACTCAGGTGCTGTCCATTTCTTCTGATCATCCTTGAGATGGTTCTACACCTTCATTTTAGTCCAGCTGTGTTTGGTTATACTGATTGGACTTGATTAGGAAAGCCACACACCTGTCTATATAAGACCTTACAGCTCACAGTGCATGTCAGAGCAAATGAGAATCATGAGGTCAAAGGAACTGCCTGAAGAGCTCAGAGACAGAATTGTGGCAAGGCACAGATCTGGCCAAGGTTACAAAAATTTCTGCTGCACTTAAGGTTCCTAAGAGCACAGTGGCCTCCATAATCCTTAAATGGAAGACGTTTGGGATGACCAGAACCTTTCCTAGAGCTGGCCGTCCGGCCAAACTGAGCTATCGGGGGAGAAGAGCCTTGGTGAGAGAGGTAAAGAAGAACCCAAAGATCACTGTGGCTGAGCTCCAGAGATGCAGTCGGGAGATGGGAGAAAGTTGTAGAAAGTCAACCATCACTGCAGCCCTCCACCAGTCAGGGCTTTATGGCAGAGTGGCCCGACAGAAGCCTATCCTCTGTGCAAGACACATTAAAGCCCCCCTGGAGTTTGCTAAAAAAAACACCTGAAGGACTCCAAGATGGTGAGAAATAAGATTCTCTGGTCTGATGAGACCAAGATAGAACTTTTTGGCCTTAATTCTAAGTGGTATGTGTGGAGAAAACCAGGCACTGCTCATCACCTGTCCAATACAGTCCCAACAGTGAAGCATGGTGGTGGCAGCATCATGCTGTGGGGGTGTTTTTCAACTGCAGGGACAGGATGACTGGTTGCAATTGAGGGAAAGATGAATGTGGCCAAGTACAGTGATATCCTGGATGAAAACCTTCTCCAGAGTGCTCAGGACCTCAGACTGGGCCGAAGGTTTACCTTCCAACAAGACAGGGACCCTAAGCACACAGCTAAAATAAGGAAGGAGTGGCTTCACAACAACACCGTGACTGTTCTTGAATAGCCCAGCCAGAGCCCTGACTTAAACCCAATTGAGCATCTCTGGAGGGACCTAAAAATGGCTGTTTACCAACGTTTACCATCCAACCTGACAGAACTGGAGAGGATCTGCAAATAAGAATGGCAGAGGATCCCCAAATCCAGGTGTGAAAAACTTGTTGCATCTTTCCCAAAAAGACTCATGGCTTTATTAGATCAAAAGGGTGCTTCTGAGCAAAGGGTCAGAATACTTAGGACTATGTGATATTTCAGTTTTTCTTTTTTAATAAATCTGCAAAAATGTCAACAATTCTGTGTTTTTCTGTTAATATGGGGTGCTGTGTGTACATTGATGAGGAAAAAAATGAACTTAAATGATTTTAGCAAATGGCTGCAATATAACAAAGAGTGAAAAATTTAAGGGGGTCTGAATACTTTCCGTCCCCACTGTATATAAGACTGGAAGTCAATCTGTATAAAAAACAAAATATTCCAAAAATTTAATACAAAAAATCACTGTTCCTAAATCCACAGAGGTAATCATATTCCAAAGTGACTTGTGCCTGGATGAATGGTATAGTGTAAATCGCTGGTAGGGGGTGAGTGTTTCTGATCCTTCTCTAGTGTCTCCTCCTCCTCCACGATGGGTCTGGTCATTGGGTACATTTACATAGGGATGGATGGACAAAAAGGCAGTCCATAGTGTAAATCCAAAAAAGGAAGTTTATTTAAAACAAATTGTTAAAAAATCGCACTTGCAATAATGCTACGGGGTCAGTACAAGTGAAAAGCAGTGCGTCTGGGATACCTTGCATTCGACAAACGAGAATCTCCAAAACCAGAAGTGACGTAATGACACTACAAGCTCCTCCCTACCCATTTTGTCATATAGATGTCATCAGGAGCGGCGCCATCTTACTAAACCTCACGTCCTTTATACCGTGTGGTCGCTCAGCAACAGTAAGAGAAACATTGGTAGCCAGATTTGATTGGCGTTGGAATTGATTTGAAATTCAGAAATTCGAAAATGAAAAATTCGGAAATTAAAAATTTCGGAAATTTATCCGAACTTTCAAATTATCCGAAATAACGAATGCTGTATCTAAACTGATGGAACGTAGCAATTTAATAATAATAAATCACAATAATAATAATAAAAACTTTTTATTATTATTTATTATTAAAAAACACAAAAAATAAATAAAAAACACAAATCTGTTGCGCTAAATATAAATAAATGAAAAGAAAGCAGCTAACACTAAATTGCTGGATATAATTGGCGTAATGTAAAAAAAGGGGTGTAGTGCTTATAATCATATGCAAAGTTCATAATAGGAGAAAGTTCCGATCATAAGTAAAAATAAAGCCAATCAGAGCCATCACCATCAAGGAGAAATAAAAGCTTCTATTGGACGAGATCCACCATGGAGGGAACTTCAGAAGGAAATAGAAATACCATCACCCAAACTAACTGACCCTTACCATTAGTGTACACAAGTTGTAATCAAGTGATGAAAACGATCTTCCCAGAATCAGAAACGATCCTCTGCTCATACAATCCCAAAACATTACTCTCCCTCTGGACCAAATGAGCGTGTACGCATTCGGAACATGCGTGCTCCTTTGTCAGGCATGACGAAGGAGCACGCATGTTCCGAATGCGTGCACGCTAATAGCATCATCCGACCGCAACCAGGAACTCCGGGACCGACGATCTCTCCCTGCGCCCTGCTTATTTGAGCCTGAAACACTGGAAGCCACCGGCGCCGTCAGACGAATACAAAACAGCGCTAGAAGATCGTCCCCGTGGAGCCCTGCTGTCCATCCTGCCGTCCATTGGACTCTATTATGATGTGCCTGCTTTTATTCTACTCAGAGCACACAACTCTCAAGCTATTATACGCCCACTGGAACGTACCTGGCACTTTACCCTGCTGTGAGGAGGGTCTCCTAGGAGTTTCATTTGGACCAGAGGGAGAGGAATGTTTTAGGATTGTATGAGCAGAGGATCGTTTCTGATTCTAGGAAGATCGTTTTCATCACCTGATTACAACTTATGTGTATAACCCATACACTGATGGTAAGGGTCAGTTAGTTTGTGTGATGGTGATGGTATTTCTATTCCCTTCTTAAGTTCCCTCCATGGTGGATCTCGTCCAATAGAAGCTTTTATTTCTCCTTGATGGTGATGGCTCTGATTGGCTTTATTTTTACTTATGCTTGGAACTTTCTCCTATTATGAATTTGCATATGATTATAAGCGCTTCACCCCTTTTTTACATTATTTATTATTCATTTGTTCCATTCTATTTGTTTAGATGCGGCATTCGCTATTTTGGATAATTCGTAACTTCAGATAAATTTGTATTCGTTACATTCACTAACAGCCAAATTTGAAAGGAAATTCCAATACCTATAATTTAATAGTTAGTTATTATTAGTTAGTTAGTTATTATTTTGAATTTTCGTTCTTTTGAATCTTATGGATTTCTGAAATTTAGAATTTCCGGATTTTCTCATTTTCTTTTTTCGTTCAATACCTTTTTATTGCATTTTTGTGATTTTCTAATTTTCTAATTCCGAATTTCCGAAAATTTGGAATTTCGAAAATTCGGAATTTCGAAAATTCGGAATTTCGAAAATTCGGAAATTTGAAAATTCGAAATTCGAAAATTCGGAAATTTGAAAATCCAAAAATTCAAAAATCTGATAATTCTAATTTCTGAATTTTCGGATTTTTGAATTTCCGAATTTTCGAACGTCCGAAAAAAACAAAAAACAAATGAAAAAATGAAACGAAAACTAAAACAAATTAATTTTTCGACAGTGCACATGTCTAGTGCCCTGTCCATAATGCCACACAAAGTCTGCTCCAGCAGGAACACAACAGGAATTGTGTCACTGATGCATGCATTGTCAAAGCTCACCATCCTTGTGGCCTCCTCAAATGGTGACAGTACAGTGCATGCATCCTTTATCAGCAGCAATTGGCGTGGGGAAAAAAAGCAGAGCCAGCCTGAGCCTGTCATTGTACCATACTCACACAAGTATTCGTTGACCACCCTCTGCTGCTTGTGCAGCTGCTGCAGCATTGCTGAAGTCGAGTTCCACCTTGTGGGCATGTCAAAAATCAGGTGGTTTAAATTTCCAGCCAACTGAGCACTGGCTGTGTATGACCGCCTGAAATGGCTACAGACTATTCTGGCCTGCTTTAGCAGATCTTCCAACTCTGGGTATCTGCTTAAGAAACACTGCATCACCAAACTGAGGACATGAGCCAAGCATGGCACATGTGTCAACTTTCCCTGTCTAAGGGAGGACAGGAGGTTTGTGCCATTATCGCACACTACCATTCCTGGCTCCAGATGGCATGGCATGAACCACCTCTGGGCCTGCCACTGCAGAGCTGCAAAAATCCCTGCTCCGATGTGGCTCCTGCCCCCTACACAGACCAGCAGATCCATTGCATGGCACCCTTTTAGCCTGACTCATGAAATAGCCCCTTGAACGTTTAGGGGGTACTGGTGGTACATAGGACAATTCAGCAGAGGAGGGTATAGAGAAGGAGGAGGAGGAGGGGGTGGAGCTGACAAATCTTGTATCATCACCAGTATCTGTATGGAGACATGGTGGCACAACAAGCTTTAGCACTGAGCCCTGTCCTGCATCCTTCCGAGTTGCAAGCAGAGTTACCCAGTGTGCTGTGAATGAAATATAGCATCCCTGACCATGCTTGCTGGACCACGTGTCAACATTAATGTGGACCTTGCAGCTGACTGCCTTCCCCAATGATGCCACAACAATGCCTTCCACATGATGGTGCAGAGCTGGAATGGCCTTAAGTGAAAAGAAAGAGCGACTGGGATACAGCGATGGGGGCAGAATCCACCAGACAGAAATCCAGCAGCTTTGACAAGCTTGAATTTAGAAGCTTGGCATGTGGGTGGCAGTGACTGTATTTTTTTTTCACTGCAGCAGATGGGGCAGAGAAAATTTTCTACTATAGTCTACAGCTGGTGGTGTGCTACTGACAGATGTGCTGCAAGGACCTGTGACACAATTCACCCTACCATCATACCTGTCAGTGGAGATTGCTGAGAGGTCATAAGGTATAGCGAGGGGTAGACCAGAAAGTTGAGGAGTAAGGAGGAGCAGAATTGCATGTGTTTTGTGTGGTTTTCAGGTGCTCTTGCCAACGGGATGATTGGTGGGAGGTTTAATGCCTTGTCAAGTCTGTGGTACCCAAATGGCTGATGTTTCTGCCACGCTTGATCTACTTGAGGCAAAGTTTGCAAATTGCAGTACGATTGGCTGCACCTGTGTCAGTGGCCTCATCATCATCATCCCCTCTATCCTCATCATCACTGTAGCCAACTTGACAATACGCTGTGGCTGGGGGAACATGACTGCCAATATGTTGTTTACCAGTATTCTCCCCCTTTGTAGACTCTTGTTCCTACCTTCCTCAAACTCAGAACAAGGATCTGAATCAAGTAATGGCTGTGCATCGTCGAGGGGCAAGTGGCTGATGCTGTGTTCAAATAAATCAGCTGGCTCTTCCATGCCTGACGCTAGGGCTATGGCAGGAGTAGCTGTTGACAAGGAGGCAGAAAAAGCCACTCAGGCAGCTGTGGTGGACTGTGCACTACTCTCTGCTTGGATAATGGAGGATGAAGAGGATGAGGATGGTTTAGTAAGCAAGTCCACCACCTCCTCTGCATGCTGTGACTGGATAGCACGGGGAACATCACTAAACAGAGGAAATGATGCCCTGCCTGAGGACGGACCACGTCCACATTTGCCTGTGGACACAGATGCTGCTGGCCCCCTCACAGTGCCATGGGAATGTCTGCCTTGCTTGATGGCCTCCCAGACATGATGAAGGGGGTGCTTATTAACAAAATGTAATAATGTATGTTTAATCAATTGAAAATGGTAAACTTGCATTAACTAACTGCAATATACTGCAGTAAACTTGCACCAACACATTGAAATATACTGCAGTAAACCTGCAATAACGCACTAAAATATACTGCTTTAAATGTGCACTAACACACTGCAATATACTACGGTAAACCTGCAATAACTCACTGAAATATACTGCGTTAAACATGCAGTAATGCACTGAAATATACTGCGTTAAATGTGCCGTATTGCACTTCAGTATACTGCGGTAAACGTACACCAATGCACTGAAATATACTGCATTAAATGTGCACTAACACACTGCAATATACTGCGGTAAACCTGCAATAAAGCACTGAAATATACTGCATTAAACGTGCAGTAACGCACTTCAATATACTGTGATAAACATGCAATAAAGCATTTGACTGAGTAGACTGGGTATTCTTAGAGGAGGCACTGGTCGCTATGGGCCTTGGGCCGCAAATGTTGGGTTAGATCATGCCCTATATGGAACCTTGGCCAGGGTCAAAGTCAATGATGTCCTCTTCCTCTCCTTTGGAATAAAGAACAAGACTCGGCAGTGGTGTCCACTGTTACCCTTGCTGTTCACCTTAGTTATAGAAGCTCTATTGCGCAAAGTAAAAGAGAATTCTAATATCCATGGGTTCAAAGTGGGCTCTGTTGAGCATAAATTTTCCGCATATGCAGATGATGTTTTATTCTATATAACTTTAATAACGTTACCTAATTTAATGGCGGATTTGAAGGAATTCGAAACGTTATGGAATTTAAAAATAAATTATAACAAATCCAAAATCCTACTATTATACGTACCCCAAACTATAGAGGCCTATAGCAGTCCTTTTCTTTCATGTGGATTGAACGGGTTATTAAGTATTTGGGAATCAAACTGCACCAGATTTATTAAAGTTATATGAAGAAAACGATATCCTGCTTCTTCAAAGAATTAAGGGCGATCTGGCAGATTGGGATAGAGCCACCTTTTCCTGTTTAGAAAGAATTAACATTAATGGGTTAATTAATAAAAATGGGTGTGCTGCCAAAAAATGTTATTCACTATGCAGATGATACCCATCCGACTCCCAAATGTATTTTTTGTCAATATTCGGTGGGTTCCATATCCATTTAGGAGGCTCTCCAACTCTGTTTCCTGCCTCACTACCCACACTTTAAAACTTTGTAATGCAATTAATAAACAAGGAGATCTCTCTCCATCAACTTCCCCGGTACTACTGTTGGGTGTCTTTTGTTGGTTCCCTCCGGGCGAGTCATTGTTTTTTTTTTAGAGATTGGGTAAATGATGGAGACACCAATTGCCTTAAATTTATGAGGAATGGGAGATCTCAGAGAGGCATTTAGTGTGTTTCCAATGGATGCCTGGAGATACCAACCACTCCAGCATTTTCCTACAGCTCACCTTCGAGGAGATAGTGCAGCGGAATCTCTCACCGATTTTGAATCTCTATGGTATAAACAGCCTACGGATAGGGGCTTGCTATCTACCTCTTATAAACTGCTAAATAAACATAATGTATCTACGGGCCTTCGATTTTTCAGGGAGTGGGAAATAGAGTTGGAAAGCCATTGTACAGAGCCACAGAAACGGAATATGCTAAGATTAGTATATACATCTTCAATATGTATTAAAATACAGGAGGCTAATTATAAATTCCTGTCTAGGTGGTACAGGGTCTCGAAGATGTTGGCAATTTCATACCCCTTAACCTCAGATAGATGCTGGTGAGGTTGCGGGCTACAGGGATCCCACATCCATATTTGGTGGGAGTGTCCCAAGATTAGGTCATTCTGGGTAGAGCTTAGGGCTTTAATATCTGAAATAACTACAGTCCCGATTCAGGATGACCCTGTGCAGTGTCTCCTTCATGGCACTCAAAGTTCCATCAGGGCATATAAGAAGAGTACAGTCCCACACCTCAAACAGCAAAGTGCCCACTATAGAACACTGGGCGAAACAGGTTAACAATATCATGGAAGATGAGAAATGGGTCTGCACCTACCGTGATGGATTTGAAGAGTTCTATGCTAAATGGGAACCATGGATCCATTAAACTTGTAGCACAGTGAATAGGAGTTCATAGGCTCCAATGGTATGGACTGTAGGTTCTCCTTTTTTTATTGTGCAAATGGGAATCTTTACTTTTTCTCATCTTAGTTTGGTGTGTTAGAGAACTATGGACCATCCCCAATATTCTCTTTTTTCATTTTCATTGTGCGTATGAATGTTTATATATAAAAAATAAAGATTATATAAAACGTTCAGTAATGCACTGAAATATACTGCGTTAAAGGTGCACTAAAGCACTGCAATATACTGCAGTAAATGTGCACCAACGTACTGAAATATACTGCGTTAATCCTACACTAACACACTGCAATATAATGTGGTAAACCTGCAATAACGCACTGAAATATACTGTGTTAAATGTGCATTAACGCACTGCAATATATTGTGGTAAACCTGCAATAACGCACTGAAATATACTGCATTTAACATGCAGTAACACACTGCAATATACTACGGTAAACGTGCACCAATGTACTGCAATATACTGTGTTAAATGTGCACTAGCACACTGCAATTTACTGCGGTAAACCTGCAATAACGCACTGAAATATACTCTGTTAAACGGGCAGTAGCATATTGCAATATACTGTGGTAAACCTGCAATAACGCACTGAAATATACTGCGTTAAACGTGCAGTAATGTACTGCAATATACTGTGGTAAACATGCAATAACGCACTGAAATATGCTGTGGTAAACTTGCAATAATGCACTGCAATATACTGTGGAAAACGTGCAGTAACACACTGAAATATACTGCAGGAAACCTGCCCTGACAAAATAAAATGGCACTAAAGTAAAAATAAACAGTCGCACTACTCTCACACTTTAGTATCACTAGATTCACACTAATGTGACACTAAAGCGAAAATGAATGGGCCCACTACACTCATACTGCACTATCACGCGATTCAAACTAAAGTGACGCTAAAGTAAAAATCAACAGTCCCACAACAATCACATTGCACTATCACTATATTCAAACTAAACTGACACTCTATACTCACAATAGTACACTATAGCACACCAACTCGCTAGTAGCATTGAATAGAGCCCTATTCTATCGCTCTCCATGCCAATATTACACTGCAAGTGGCTGCAGTGGGAAAAATATTTTTATACAGGCATACCCCACTTTTATGTACACAATGGGGTTTATTTACTAAAGCTGGAAAGTGCAAAATCAGGCTCACTTCTGCATAGAAACCAATGAGCTTCCAGATTTTATTACCAAAGCTTAATTGAACAAGCTGGGGTTAGAAGCTCATTGGTTTCTATGCAGAAGTGAGCCTGATTTTGCACTTTCCAGCTTTAGTAAATAAACTCCATTGTGTACTTAAAAGTGTGGTATGCCTGTAGTGTGGGGTGGTACTAAGAGCAAAGAGCCATGATTGGATAGTGTCATCGTCACAGTGTCCAATCATGACTCTGACAGTGTTATGTGCCCTGATTGGACAAAGCTTTCATTGCTTCAGCCAATCAGGGCTTCCAATGCACTGTGCAGTGGCACAGTGCATTGTGGTCATTCGGCGGGCCATACAAATGATCGAATGCCCCGATAATGCGGGTGTTCATTGAATGGGCGAACAGCCAATGTTTGGCCCGAACTCATGCTCTGTCTGAACCGTTCACCCAACTCTATTTATTATGTTTTTCAGAGAAAAATGTATCAAATCTGATATAGATATCTGAAAAAGTACCCAGTAATGGATCAGTAAACAAAAGGAGAACAGCGTTCAGAAGGCATGAGCATTCTCTACAAGACAATCCACATTGCATATCTTAGATCTTATTGCAGGAAGAACTTAAATACAGTGAAACATATTAAAAAAAGAAGTGTAGCGCTGGTAGATTTTATCTACCGCTGATAGGTAAATTTAGTGGGTCGCTTGTTATAGGAAGTTAGATTTGCCTCTGTTCCAGCTTGGCTGACGTTGCATGCAGTTCCGCATTGTGCCGGTGGGTGTCGTTGTCCTCATCGGCAGGTGTTGGAAAAGCAACGTGTTAAAGCGAATAAGTGCTCCTCTTTCCCGGAGATAACTCGGTGGAGGTGGTCCTCCGAGTTGCATTCTGGGAGAGGGTATTTATGTGACAGAGGCATGTTTTAGGGTTCTTTTTCAGTCACCTGCTGGCCCTCCTGGCCGACAGGGATGCACTAGGAATACCACCTCGTGGTCCTCCGGTTCGGAGGCCCGCGTCGCTGCGGCGTGTGGGTGGGCCCAGAAGCCTATCTGGGGCCTACCACAGCAGCGGAGGAATGGTCCTGAGCTGTCTCTTCTGAGTAAAGAAGCTGGACAACCAGAAAGATCCCAGGGGAGGACCCATCATGGAAGGATCATGCAGAGTGCTGGTCTGGAGAGGGGCTGGTGACTCGGTTGGAGGACGCATTCCGAAGTAATCTTACAGTATAGTACTGCCAGGTTGGCTTAAAGGTTCAAGTACTGTATCTGACTTTCACCACAAACCAATACATCCTGTGGCAGAGGATCGTACGGGTTTTATTCCAGATAAGTCTGTGGCAGGGACTTTTGTTCGTGCTAAATGCTGGCTGCTAGGCAAGTAAGAGATGTCTATCCAGGCGGGCAAAGATTGAATCCTACGAAAGGGGGACTATTCAATTACAAGTGTTCAATTACAAAGAAAAAAATACAACAGAAAGGTATTTGAGCTTCCCTGCAGTTTTCCTACTACCTCTTTCCTGCTACTTCACTTAATCATTCTATTAAAGCATTGGAAAAATCTACTCAAGTGTTTGGTGCTTATATCGTCCAGAGGTAAACTCAACGGAACCCTAGACCCGGTGCCGGTGAAACAGAGGTGTCAAGAGTGAAGGTAACAAGCCCGTTTAAACCAGCAGCTCCACCGAGAGTTATTGCTACATGTGTGGGCTCGTCCGGGATTTGTTAGCCGTCAATTCTCACAATCTAGAGAGGTGTTTTACCGGGAGTTTACGGTGAGAGCTGGACTTTGTCATTTTTCTCAGGAGAGGAAGAGGTTAAAAGTTGCAGGACTTTATTTCTGACTGTGTATGCGGCGGGCAACAGTAAAAGCCTGGGAGCTACGTGATCAGAAGAACAAGTGGGAGGAGCCTACCCTCCTTGATACCACGTGGGACGCGTGTATGTGTTTGGCGCCAAAGAAGAGAGGCCTCGTGATCGTGCTGAGAAGATCAGAGTGTGGCCATGTCTTTTTCGGCGATGCAGTCAATTATGGGACCAAGAATGTTCCCAGCGAGCGCCGTGTCGAGTGCTGTGTTGACCTGAACCCTGCTTACAGATACCGGTATTCGTCTGAAGCCGCAGGAGAGGTTTGTTCTCTACACCATTGGAGATATCGAAGTGCTGGGCATGATTTGCCACAAATGTGAGGGACTAGCCGTGCATCTCCATCCACTTGGTCGCTGCCTGCAATGTGGAGAATATTTGTTTGTGGTGGAGCAACCTACCATGTCACCCCGTGCTTATCGTATGGACTGGGCTACAGGTGTCGCTACAGTAGAAGCTGCTACTCCTGCTGAGAGAGAACAGCAGGCCGTGACTTTGCCTGTTGCTACTCAGAGTGTTCCGGAGAGAGACACTGCTGTTACCAATTCATCAGCGGACATTACTTTGATTTCCACGTCCACTACACCTATCCCTGTTGTACCTGTCCAGAGGAAGGTGGGATATGTGAAGGCTTCCCGCGGCCGTGGTCAAGGCCTACCCCATAGACTACCCAAACCGGATCCAACAAAGTCCACGTCAGGAACGGGTGAGCAATTGTTGGGGAATGTATCTGGGACTGTAAATAGATATCTGCCAGCAGAAGAACTGGGAGATTCGGAGATATAATCCATGTCGGATCTCTCCGGTGATGATGACCTGTTTGAGACTATGTCACAAGAGTTATTATGGGCCCAAGGTGAGGATGTTGCCTCGGCCATGACTTTCCCTGAATGGACAGCCCTGAGTTCTGGGAAGACTTCACCCTGTGTGGAGCCGCACAGCACTGTAAATGAGACATTGTCAAAAGTTACTAGTTCACTTCAGACACCGGCTGGGTCTATGGTGAGCAAATCATTGGATTCCTGTGTGTCTCCTGGTATGGGGAAAAATAGATCATTACCGAAACTTGCACGTTTGCAGAGAATGTTGAACAAGCATGTTACTACGGAGTTTGGTTTGGAATTCCCATATGTCCCTCAGGACATAATGCAAGTGATTTAAGCTAACCGGGAGCTTTGGTACAGTGAAGCTGTTTGGAACTATTTGTCTGTGCCTAAGCCTTTCTGGAAAACTGGTTGTTCTGTTGCTATGGATGAACGTTACAGTGGATGTTTTATGCACTGGAATTATGGTCGGCACATTCATGCTGACAAGGTGGTCATTTGCAGACCCGGAAAAGATGACGTTGTGTATTTCATCACTACAGTGGATAAACTGGGAAAGACACTGACATTGCCAGATTCCCGGTTTTATTGGTAATTATGGACAAAAGAACTTTGAGTTAGTTAGTTAGTGTTAGTACATAGAAATCTTTGTGGTCAAGATCTGAATACTCATCTCAGTGTTTTAAATCCAAGGACTTCTTTTGCTACTACTCTGCTAGCCGGATTTTCTTCATTTAAGAAAAAATTGTGTATATATAGGGATGGACTCCTAAAGATTAATCTGATATAGATAATGGGAAGAGAGTTTCATTTTTCCAAATGAGACTTTGCTCCTGAAAGAGTATAGGTTGTATGTATGTTTAATATGTTTTTTTTTCAGGAACCCTTTTGATCCCCTATCAAGCTGTTAGGCTTTTCAGCTAAAATAGATAGTGAGGTTGTGTACAGTCATAGGATGGTTTTGTTTGCGGATGTGAACATAATGTTTTACAAATGTTAATCTTAAAAAGTCTTTCTACTGTCTTTCTTTCTTCTTTATCTAAATCCAAGTTTTAAGCTCAAATACCTACTCTCAGGCTTGGGAGTTATTGTTTTGTGACAGACGTTGAGGACAACGTCTATTGTATTGGGGGGAGTATGTAGCTCTGATGTACATTTTATCTACCGCTGATAGGTAAATTTAGTTGGTCGCTTGTTATAGGAAGTTAGATTTGCCTCTGTTCCAGCTTGGCTGACGTTGCATGCAGTTCCGCATTGTGGTGGTGGGTGTCGTTGTCACTGTCGGCAGGTGTTGGAAAAGCAACGTGTTAAAGCGAATGAGTGCTCCTCTTTCCCGGAGATAACTCGGTGGAGGTGGTCCTCCGAGTTGCATTCTGGGAGAGGGTATTTATGGGAGGGACGCCATGTTTTAGGGTTCATTTTCAGTCACCTGCTGGCCCTCATGGGCGACAGGGATGCACTAGGAATACCACCTCGTGGTCCTCCGGTTCGGAGGCCCGCGTCACTGCGGCGTGTGGGAGGGCCCAGAAGCCTGTCTGGGGCCTACCACAGCAGCGGAGGAATGGTCCTGAGCTGTCTTTCCTGAGTAAAGAAGCTGGACAACCGGGAAGATCCCAGGGGAGGACCCATCATGGAAGGATCATGCAGAGTGCTGGTCTGGAGAGGGGCCTGGTGACTCGGTTGGAGGACGCATTCCGAAGTAATCTTACAGTATAGTACTGCCAGGTTGGCTTAAAGGTTCAAGTACTGTATCTGACTTTCACCACAAACCAATACATCCTGTGGCAAAGGATCGTACAGGTTTTATTCCAGATAAGTCTGTGGCAGAGACTTTTGTTCGTGCTACATGCTGGCTACTAGGCAAGTGATCAATTACAAAGAATGTTCTGAAGAAATACAACAGAAAGGTATTTGAGCTTCCCTGCAGTTTTCCTACTACCTCTTTCCTGCTACTTCCCTTAATCATTCTATTAAAGCATTGGAAAAATCTACTCAAGAGTTTGGTGCTTATATCGTCCAGAGGTAAACTCAACGGAACCCTAGACCCGGTGCCAGTGAAACAGAGGTGTCGAGAGTGAAGGTAACAAGCCCGTTTAAACCAGCAGCTCCACCGAGAGTTATTGCTACAGAAGTATGAGTATATGAAGTCTGAATCATTACTGTGACTTTTCAGCGTGATATCTAGCACCATTAAAAGAGAAAAGCTGGAACATCATCAATACTATAATTAACACACACATCCCGCCAGTGACACATACGATTGGGTACAAGACAAAAGGCTCATAAACTGACAATAATGAAGAGGTAGCTGAAAGAAGAAGAAGGAAAGGGAAAACAATAGATAAAGGAGAAAGTCTGTCCTAGCTTCCGCCTCTGCCCTGTCCAAAGCCCCTCATCATCAAGAGGAAAATTGCATTTATAGAATACACGGATTCCAGACCTTTTCAAACTTTCCAGGTTAATTTGAGCTTCATCAAAGAGAGATCCACAACAGGATTCTTCCAAGCTGTAGGTATTGCTATTTTAGCCACCAAATACATAAACTAGATTAGCTTTTTATTATGTCTGGAAACGTTGTCAATAGGTTCATTTAGGAGGGCAGGCCTAGTGTTCTTGGCGAGACAATAGAAAAGGGGGGGAGTCAGGTCTCACCTAACAATGAGAGTGTCACAGTATGTGTGTGACCACACCTAAAATAAACAGTCTGCTGAATGACACTCACTGACCAATTGTCTGTATGCTGACTACAGATAGCTCAGCAGACAGACCAGTACCTCTGAATCACGAATGACAATGTAACAAAACTAGACTAAAGGTCTTAAAAGAGATTCTTCAAGGAGGTACACAAAGGTCCTGTGTGTACCTCCTTGAAGAATCTCTTTTAAGACCTTTAGTCTAGTTTTGTTCTAGTGTTCTTGGTGATATTCACTATAGTAATGGAATATATCAGGGAATGTACACCACAAGTGTAATATCATTCCCATCTGACTGCATCTTCGGAAGAAAGAGGAAGGAGAAGAAATTATATTATATTTCCATCCTCCAAACTATAACAATTGTTCTTTGACACAAAACAATTTTTCATCAATGGGACCAACAAGAGCTGAAACAATAGTCGGGTTGCTGTAAACAACTATCACAATGGTGGCTAATATATGCATTCAGGATTAATGCTTATATAGAAAAAAAAAAAAAAATTTTAAAAATCGATGCCCATTTCATGGCAAACTTCAATAAATAAAAAATGTCTGCCCATCCAGGAATTACACTGCGTGGATCAAGGATCAATCTCTGGATTAGATATGTTACATACAAATTGTATCCTGTGTTCCTTTTTTTATGGAGAAAAGACAACAATTCAAAATTGACCTCAGAAAGAAATGGAGATACTCTCCATGTGATATCAAGCTCTTTTAAATGTAGAAAGAATTGTTATCAGTCGTGGTGAACCACTAAATATCAAATTGTTACAAGAAATTCATGAAAATGTCACATTGTTTAAATTGCATTTTATTGGCATGTGAATGACTAACTTTAAAGGTCTCTCTAGCTTAATAACAGGGATTTCAGCTCTACTAGTTCTGTTGCTCAGTTATGCAACAGGAACACCAACAAGCTTCTAATGGCAGACAGTTTAGAAGTGTGTTATTGATAATAAATCAATATTATACTCTACAGAAGAGTGTGAAGAATAGACTGACTTCCCAGAAAAGATGGTATAAATCCTCTAAGACTGCTGAATATATGATAATTTATATTCATTATCCTCATGGTAGTAAACATTGTACTTACTTGTAAAGATTTATTGAAGTGATCTTTTATTTTTAAAATTCCCACCAGTCTTTATCTATATAAAAACCATATACTGTGTCTAATCAAGAAAATACCATTAAGATTATTTAGAACAAAATGTTTCAGCCACATGAAGTGTGCGCAATGCACATCTTCTGCCATCTGTTCAATGTTATTTTATGCTCTCTCATAACACTTTATAATCTAAATAGCTCCCCATTTATTTGGACAGTGTAGAAGTAATAGTGACAGATGTATTTTGACTGATGACAATTAGAGTCATTTAAAAAGGAGCAAAAGTACAGAAAGGGCAGATCAAGCAGTGTAATAGTTGTCTGCACCTGTTTCTACCTTATGTTTTAATAAACAGCAATGGTAAAGTGTATGCAAAATTAAAACTTTTTTTTTTGTTTTGGATAGAATATGAAACCTCTGTCTGGGGAGATTCACCCTTATTAAAGGAGTTGTAAAGGCAGAAGGTTTTTTATCATAATGCATTCTATAAAAAACCTTTTGTGTGAAGCAGCCTCCCCAGCACCCCCTAATTACTTACCTGAGTCCAATCTCTCTCCAGCGATGTCCACAAATGTCTAAGCCACCCAGGGACACTCCTCCTGATTGGCTGAGACACAGCAGGGGCACTATTGGCTCCCATGGCTGTCAATTAAAGTCAGTCACCCAATCAGGGAAGAGAGGGGATGGGGCCAGGTCTGGGCTCCGTGTCTGAATGGACACACAAAGCTTGTGACTCCAGTGCCCCCATAGAAAGCTGCTGACTGTGGGGGCACTTGATAGAAGGGAGGTAAAGCAGCAAAGAGGGACCTGAAAAGAGGAGGATCTGGGCTGCTGTGTGCAAAACCAACTGCACAGAGGAGGTAAATATAACATGTTTGTTATTTTTATTTTTTTTTAAACAAGCCTTTACAATCACTTTAAGGACCCTAATGTCTCTTTTCTCCAGTACAGAACGTGATGGAAAAGTAAACATTTTGAAAAGTCACAAGAACATGAGGTTAAAACTGTCTAAGAAGGTATTTCCTCTTGCTTTGGAAATATTTATTCTTTTTTTCACAGGAAGTGAAGAGAAATCTCTCAGATGGGCTGCAGACCAAAATAATACTGACAGGGGTCAGAACCATTTCCTATTCTATCTTAAAATTGAGCCTTAACTCACACTTTAATAATGTTTTAGGCAGCACAGAACTTCTGGTCATCTGGAGAAGACAGCCAGAGGAAACTAGATATTGAAGATTTGAGGTATAGCTGTATGTAAATTGGGTGGGTGGGGGAGGAAGATTTAAAGAACAGGCCAAAAGTAAGGACTAAGGTGAGAGAAAAAACAACAGAGATCCAGTATATAAAAAGTTTGCAGATTGACCGGGGTTGCCTCCACAAGAGATGGAGAAGGTTGACACTGTAGCATATTCCTGAGTATGTAGGTTCATTTTTCATTGTAGACAGAAGTGGACGTATAGGCAAGAGACACAAAGAAAATGTGATGCTTAGGGCAAAAGTGAGTGCTAGTTGAAGGTAGACACAGGAGACTTAAAACTCAAGGTGAAGGACACAGGGATTGAAAAGTTAAGTGCTACAAGATAATACATGGAGGCAACAGGGTTTAAAGGATGCAAAGCAGAGGGTTCCAGGTAAATAAGTAGAAAGATTGGGTGAGGCACAGGGTGCACATAAAATAATAAAGTCACAAATAGCACAGCATTTAAAAACACAATTATAAGCACAGTATAAAATAAACCATGAGGGTAGTAAAACTAGCAGACAATTAGGCCAGGAAGGCCAGACAAACCTAGCATAAAGTTTTGCAAACAGGTAATTTTGCTCCTTCACTGATGTGCGCTGATGAGGCTACACTGATGGGCACTGATAGGCTGCACTGATGGGCACTGATGAGGCGGCACTGATGGGCATTGATGGGCACATATAGGCTGCACTGATGTGCACTGAGGAGGCAGCACTGGTGGGTATTGTGAGGAGGTACTGATAGGCGTCACTGATAGGCACTGATAGGCGGCATTGATAGGCAGCTCCGATGGTCACTGATAGGCGGCACTGATGGGCACTGGTAGGCGGCACTGATAGGTGACACTGATGAGGAGGCACTGATGGGCACTGATGAGCAGCACTGATCGGCACTTTTTGGCAGCACTGTTGGGCTCTTATTGGCAGCACTGGTGGGCACTTTTGGGACTGCACTGATAATCAGGACACTGACAATCAGTGCCCTGATTATCGGTGTACATATCTCTTATAGAGCCATCAGCATGATTAGCTCTTTAAATCAATTTGTGATCAGCAGTGTCCTCCAAACATTGTGATCACAGAGCGCACCGCCTGTATCCCACAGCAGGCGTGCGGCAGGCACGATCACGGGAGGCTGTCATATAGCGTCCTCCCAAAACTAGCCAGCCATGTTGTAGCCACCATTCGGCTATAGCACGGTTAGCAAGTGGTTAAGGGGAAGCACACACTCACCCATTAGGTCTTAAGAGGGAGCAGTAAAAATGTGCAGCTAAGCCATGTTTTCACTGTTTACCCAACTGCAAGTGTAAACGATGCCTAATGCTATGTACACACGATCGGACATTCCGACAACCAAACCATGGATTTTTTTTCCGACGGATGTTGGCTCAAACTTGTCTTGCATACACACGGTCACACAAATGTTGTCGCAAATTCCGATTGGTAAGAACGCGCTGACGTACAACATGTACGATGGGACTAGAAAAAGGAAGTTCAATAGCCAGTGCGCCACCCTTTGGGTTCCTTCTGCTAATCTCATGTTAGAAGTTTGGTGAGAGACGATTCACGCTTTTCAGCCTTGTGCTTTTCAGTTCGTTACTGCTCTTCAGTTTGTGCTTGTGGGTTTGTATCTGTTTTTCAGTGCGTGTTGTCAGTTCGTATCTGTTTTCTCAGTGCGTTCTTGTCCGCTCATTTCTGATTTTCAGATCGTTCTTCTCAGGTTCTTTCTGATTTTTAGTGCGTTCTGTTAGTTCGTTCTGACCAGTCAACCGTTTTCTAGCCATGTTGCGGGTACATACTCGTTGCAAAGTTTGTGCTGTGCGGGGGCTTGGTGTTGGGGTTCTTACTTTGACCCAAGCCCAGTCCATGAACAGGGTGAGGAGGAGTTCATGGACAAAGAATTCGTTGCTCCAGCGTGACCAATTCTCTCACATGTCTTTGTTGCGGGAGATCCTTGAGAATAATCCTCATGATTTCAGGAATTATCTCTGCATGACGGACCCCGTTTTTCACCATCTGTTGGCTTTGCTGTTCCCTTATATTACCAAGCAGGACACCTGCACGCGGCAAGCCAGCCATCACTCCTGAGCAGAGGCTCGTCGCCACTTTGCGGTACATGGCGATGGGGAGAAGTCTGCAGGACATCAAGTTCTGGACAGGTATCTCCCCCAGGCTCTGGGAATCATTATTCCAGAGACCTGTTCTGCCATCATTCAGGTCCTGCAGAAGGACTATATTAAGGTAAGTTTTATCCTTTAACAACACATTCTATGTATTTAATGTTTGCTAATCTATTGTATTTCTTTCATCATTCCCTAATTACCATGATTGTAATATGCTGTGAATGTCCTCCTGGTCCTCATGCATGCTGGAAGCTTTTAATGCTCCTTTTTTGTCCTTCATGCATATTTGCCTTCACTAACCTCCCCAGCATGCTATCCTGGGCCCATACACACCTAGCCTAGTCACTTAACAATGTATTTTGTCAGCTCCATTGTAGTGCTTTACCCTAAACACCCCCTAAAATGTGTACAAATGTGATTTTTTTCCCTTAAATGCAGGCAGAGTGCAAGAGGCTTTTTTGGGGGGGCCAAAACTCATTTGGAACCCTCCCTCCCCCCCAACCGCTAAGTCAGCTGATAACAATACTCTGCTGACTTTGCCAATCCCATACACACTATACCTACCTCTTTTGTGTTCATATTTATGGATGAATTCACCAAAGCATGTAGTGCAAGGGCCTGCCTGAATACTTTCAAATGGTACTGTTTCAAGTTGTGTTCTCCTATTATCTTGATAGGTAATTTCAGAATGTAAAAAGATGCTTCAATTTGTACAGTGTGTATTCATATTTTTGGATTATGACAATTCTCACCTGTCCAGTGGGCTGCCAATAGTGTAAGTAAGGAGGGGCTGGCCAAAGTAAAACACATTATTTATGCATTCAGCTCTCAATGAAGTGGAGAGGGTTACCTGTCCAAAACATATCCCCCACCATAAAATTTTTACAATGGGCCATCAGAGGGCGTGATGAATCTGATAAGTGGAC
Source organism: Aquarana catesbeiana (assembly GCF_042186555.1). Taxonomy (NCBI): domain Eukaryota; kingdom Metazoa; phylum Chordata; class Amphibia; order Anura; family Ranidae; genus Aquarana; species Aquarana catesbeiana. Next base: position 684,783,454 of record NC_133324.1, read on the forward strand.
CTTATACTTTTGTCTTTAAATACTCATTTCAATAAATGTTATAATTATGTTGGCCAACGTAAAACGTAATTTATTTGATACATGAGGTGACAAGCTCTTCTTCAGCTAACTATTATGTTGTGGGTCTACTACACACACGCATTGGGGGTTATTTATGAAAGGCAAATCCACTTTGCACTACAAGTGCAAACTACAAGTGCAAAGTGCATCTGAGGGGTAGATCTGAAATGAGGGGAAGCTCTGCTGATTTTATTATCCAATCATGTGCAAGCTAAAATGCTGTTTTTTATTTTCCTTGCATGTCCCCCTTGGATCTACAGTGACTGCACTTCCAAGTGCACTTTCAGTGCAATTTCAAGTGCACTTTGCACTTGTAGTTTGCACTTGTAGTGCAAAGTGGATTTGCCTTTAGTAAATAACCACCATTGCTTTTGTTGTTAATGTATGTAATGCATTAATGATAAAAATAATCATCCTTTTCAGCACCATGAATTAATTGTTTTGAGTCCCTAAAATGGCCGGATTGGGGCAAATTTTAGAGCACTGTGGGGGTTATTTACTACAGGCAAATCCACTTTGCACTACAAGTGCACTGCAAGTGCACTGAAACTGCACTGAAAGTACACTTGTAGTGCAAAGTGGATTTGCCTTTAGTAAATATTCCCATTGTCACTGTAAACTACAACAATTTACTCCAAAAACCGGTATTGAGCATTGAAATAAGAAGCCACACATTGTTGAGTATACAACATTTTACTCCATGCACATTCACATGTGGGTTAGAAAAGGGTTTTTGAACAAAACAACATCTTTGGTGTATTACATTTTTATGGTTGACATTAGAAATAGCCTTTTTTTGGTTAAACAGGCATGTTTAAAACCATAATGACATACACAACTTAGAAACTTACAAAGTTCAACTTTGAAAAAGTGAAGGCAATATCAGACATTAGTATGCCCAAACTGTGTTGATGCTGCCTTCATCAGATGGGGTGAAGTCACCCCTGTAAAAGCCAAATTTTGAAGATGCACACAAATTAGGAGTCAAAATGTGGATTTCCCTCCTGATCCCATGCCTAATGTCAACATGTGCTAGCTCCCATCATGGGGGATCAATGGACGTGTTTCGAGGGTGCAACCCCTTCCTCTCACCTACTTGAGTTGCGAGGAAGGGGCTGCACCCACAAAACACGTACATTGATATCCCATGATGGAAGACAGCACATGTTGACACACTGGGGGTTATTTACTAAAGGCAAATCCACTTTCAGTGCAGTTTCAGTGCACTTGCAGTGCACTTGTAGTGCAAAGTGGATTTGCCTTTAGTAAATAACCCCCACAGTGCTCTAAAATTTGCCCCAATCAGGCCATTTCAGGGACTCAAAACAATTAATTCAAGGTGCTGTAGATCCCAGGGGACATGCAAGGAAAATAAAAAACAGCATTTTAGCTTGCACATGATTGAATAATAAAATCAACAGAGCTTCCCCTCATTTCAGATCTACCCCTCAGTTTTACAGCGACTGCACTTCTAAGTGCACTTTCAGTGCAATTTCAAGTGCACTTTGCACTTGTAGTTTGTACTTGTAGTGCAAAGTGGAGTTGTCTTTCGTAAATAACCCCCATTGTGTGCATCTTCAAAATTTGACTTTCAAATTACTTTAAAACCTGATTTAAAAGAACAAATTCCAGGACAAAACGGTACAATTTTTGTGTGTTTTAGATTCTGCCTAAAACATCAATGATGTTCTTCATTTTTTGTTGAAAATCATTGATGTTTTCCTTTATCTTTTCTAAATTGAAATTGCACACCATGATCTCCCCGATGAGGACGTGTGCACTTGCACTGGTGAAATGAGTTTCTTCATCCACAACATCCACATTACCTAAAATAAAAAAAACACACCATGTATTTTAAATATGCATGCATACATCTATTACCTGAAGCTGTGGTCTCAGACACTCACCTGTTGTGGTCACTATTTCGCCCACTTCATGTACCCCGGGATCCACATCCTCAGGTTGTGGTGTGGGGATTTCCCCTTTTTTAGGAGGTGTGGTGTTCTTGGTGTACTCTGATGTCCCGAGTCTTTTCTCCCCTATGTGAATAAAAAAATAAGGTATACTTAGCACACAGATATTTGAGGCAAGAAATAGGAATATGAAACATTGCTTGGAAGTGTCGTACAATTGTTTGTTTTTGCTGAATTCCAAGCTGAAGACATGATTTTTTCCCTTTCTTAAAGCTGTAATACTTACCTTTTTTGGTAAAGTTTCACACATGGAAACACCCCTAGTATCCACTGGACCACCTGTGCATCCAGTTGTGTAAACAGCTGATGAGTGTCCTCTCCTTACACTGAATCAAGTTTGCATTTCATTCTAGTTACAAACCCATCTAGACAACAATGTAATAAACTTCTTTTAATACAAATAGGCCTGAACAAATGTAGGTAAGCTGCATCTGTCAAAAACATTGTATTAGTGGGCGAATGAACAATGTTTATTATGAACGATTACTGTCCCCATGAACCAGAAACTTGCCATTTTAAACTGTACAACAGTAAAGAAAAGCACATGGAACAGCATGCAAGTAATAATAAAATAGGATCACACGACAAAACACTTTTTTGCAGCACTCTCTTGATCCTTCTGTACTGATCCTGCTCCCTCAATTTGAGGTCTGACCATCGTTTCCTCAGTTGCTCCTTGGATCGTCATACCCCAAAATTCTTCTGCAGACTTTTCACAACTTTAGTCACCATTTTGGCCTTTCTCACATTTGGGTTTCTGTATGGTCCAAATTTCCCATCATAGTCGGCCCTCATCAAGATGTCCACCATCTCCACCATCTCAACAAAGGACATATTTGACACCTTAAATCTCCTCCTGGATCGGGACGTTTCTGGCTCTGGGCTTTCCTCGTCGTTGCAGCTCTCCTCTGCATGCACCTGCTCTGTCTCTGCAAGGTGCTCTCCCACTGCGCCCAAAGAGAAGGGGCAGGGAATATACTAGAAAAAAGGTCAGGGGCTGAGTTTAATGCATGCGCAATGTATATAAAGCATAATACGCGTCTGTCGTACGTACAATCTGTGAGCAGAGGACGGAGTAGCGTAAGCGCCGATCGTGCAAATGAAGGTACCATTTTAACGTGGGGCATCAGTGGCCTATACTGCTTATAGATTGAGGCCTATATTGGGACAAGATTAGGCGAGTTTACCCTGACATTAGGGTTTGTCTTGTGTTGTGTCTTGCAGAGAATATGGATACATTTAATGACCATGACTTCCTCCCCAACTGTTTATCCAGCGTTGCCTTCCTCTTTATTTTGTTATGACCCCTAATAAATTACTTTTTTTTTCTTACAAATAATATACATAGTAGTTAATAAGTGAAACAAAGACTCTGGTACTTGGTGATAATCTATGAAAATATAACATCAAGCAACATAAAATTAGATTACTGCAATGTAATTTAGTAAATGTCAAATAATGAATAAAGGCAAAGGCAAAATAGCCTGTTAATTTTGCAAGGGAATTTTTCCATAGCTTTGTGAATGTGGTGAAAATTCAATTTGCAAAGAATACCTAACCACGTTTAAAGTCCTCCCTGGTAAGATACCCCTCCATGTTGAGGGCATGTGGCTTGATATGGTAAAGAAGGGGGGCACTCGCTTATCCCCCATTTCCTAGCTTGCCATGTTGCATGCTCGGATAAGCGTACTTTTTCTCTTGTTTTTTTTGAGTGGGGTTCCCCCTTAAAATGCACGCTAAACCCGAGGGGTCAGTTAAGGAATTTAGGTTGACTATCATTTTTTTTTTTTTTTGAGGTCTCCCTTGACATTTATACCGGATGCTCATCAAGGATAAGGGTCTGACATGTATTTTTAGGGGTAACCCTATGCCAGTTTTGTGTGCATTTTCCCCTTTAACCATTAATATCAGACCCTCCCCTAAGATAAGAGCCTAATATAGGTGAAGGGAATCCCTGGTCATTTGTTTACAAACAGAAATAAACCATCTAAAGCTGGCAATTTAACAGATTTTCTTTGAAAATGTCAGTTTTTCTGCAGTAGGTTGTATACATTGTGCAGATGCTCCACTTCATAGGCAAGTTAAGAGCATCAAACAGGCATGTTATTTAAAGGAATTTTGCAATTTCAATGTTGCCTTTAAAGTGGTTGTAAACCCTCAGATATACCATGTGAAGTGAACAGCTTCAGATGATACAACGAGATGAAACAAATACTCCTACATAGGTTTTACTTGTTTATCTGCAGTCTTCTCTTCCCTGCATCCCTTCAAAAGGGCAGAATCATGTTAAAATCTTTCTTCATCTGTTAGTATCACAGAAGTGGGGGTGGAGAGGCTGCAGTTACTGTGCATGAGAGCTGATTGGAAAACACACCCCCCTTCACCCAGCAGAATTGTGTTGTGAAGAGACAAGCACAAATTTTATCTCATGTGTCGGGAAAACTTCTCAGAAGTGACTCATGCTCATAACAGAGGAACAAAGCACCAGAGAGAAACGACACTTAGAGCTTTGGAGAGAGATAAGTAAACAAATATATGTGATTTGCTCAGATTTCATGACTGACCATTTTAATGCATTATTAAAATCACAATTACAAACAGATGGGTGGCGGCGCAGCAGATAGATATTGGTATAAGCACAAGTCCATCAATTTAGTCCTTTGAGCTCATAGCTCTATGTACGGGGAACACAGACCACTTTGTCAGGGCAAGCCTTGTGAAGGAAGTGAAGCGATCTCAAAACATGTAAAACAGAAAGAAACAGGCACCTCTGAACGTATTCTGTATCATTTAAACTCACATTGAGGTTAACCTCCCTGGCGGTTTTCCAGTGTGGTTCGGGGTTAAATTTCAGCACCATTAGCGGTAACCCCCAAGCCACACTCGGGATTGCATTGCAGGATCCTGATGCGGTATACTTACCTTGTCCCCAAGATCCTGCAATGTCCCCCCACTGTGTCTGCAGGTTCTGTCCTCCACCTGAAGCCTCTCTGTGCCGGGCTCCGTTCCCTGCGAGCGTCGCAACGCACGGGGGTGGAGCCCGGCGGCTAATTCAAAAAAGTGAAAAATCATAATACATACAGTACACTGTAATCTTACAGATTACATTACTGTATGAAATTATTTCACATCCCTTTTGTCCCCAGTGCTTTGTCCAATGCCCTGCATGCAGTTTTATATTATACTGTATATACAGTTCTTTCTGCCTGGAAACTTGAGATTGTCCATAGCAACCAAAAAAGTGTCCCTTTATGTCAAAAGTGGTTTTAGACCAGCTAGAAAACAGCAATAGTAAATTAGAACACTTGCAGAATTGAGCGATAGTGAATCGTGGGGAAATTAATTTTATTATTATTATATTATTATTTTTTATAATTATTTATAGTCATTTATTATACTATAATTTATGATTTTGTGTTTCCAACTTCATCATACCCAGGATGTCTACTAGACTCTTGGTGGACAGATTTAAGTGTGTTATTGCTAAGAATTACAGGCCTACAATATAAAATGCCAATTTTCTATGCAAAATAATTGTACCGCTTTGAGATGCAAAAATCTGACATAATCATACCGCCAGGGAGGCTACAGTAGATAGACACATATAAACCAGTGACAGTCGCTGCATCGGTTGTCAATACAACCACTGTGTCCATAGATTGTTATGCCTCTCGTCTGAGCTGTCCCGGCCCACAGGAGCTTCTTTGCTGGAGTGGAATCAAAGTGAGGGTAGAAGTGCAGCTGTAGTTGAAAACGAGGGCTGGAACACAGCCTGAGCTGGATGGGGGGATGTTGGAACGCAACGCTGACCACGATGGCTTTACTGGCGTGCTCGCGTCGTGTTTCGGAGCATGTGCACTACAAGGATGTACATAGTGCGCGCTCCTTTGTGAAGCTATTGAAACTAAGGCTAATGCCCTGCACACACGGGCGGACTTTCCAACGGAAAATGTTCGATGGTAGCTTGTTGTCAGGAATTCCAACCGTGTGTAGGCTCCATCGGACATTTTCCATCGGAATTTCTGTTAGACAACATTTGAGATCTGGATCTCAAATTTTCTGACAACAAAATCCGTTGTCGTAAATTTCAATCCTGTGTACACAATTCCGACACACAAAGTTCCACGCATTCTTGGAATCAAGCAGAAGAGCCGCACTGGCTATTGAAATTCCTTTTTCGCGGCTCATTGTACGTCACCGCGTTCTTGACGTTCGGAATTTCCGACAAGATTTGTGTTACCGTGTGTATGCAAGACAAGTTTGAGCCAACATCCGTCAGAAAAAATCCATTGATTTTGTTGTGGGAATGTCCGATCATGTGTACGGGGCATTAGAGGAGCCTTATATATGCCTAGGTATACTGCCATCTAGTGCAGAAAATACTAATTACACTGCATATTATTCTGATAAAAGGGATCTATAATCATACTAATGAAAACACTGTAGATAGCCATAAAACTTGTTACGAACAGTCCTATAGGTGCAAATTACTATTCATTGGTATAAATGCATTTGATATACCACTATTAGCGTATTTAGATGCATACGATTAAATGCATAAAAATTAAAAATTATAAATATAATATGTAACAATAATTATAAATATAAAAAACAAGTGCATATAAAGGCTAAAGATCATAAACCTTATAATATCTCTGATAATATTACTATGGGTTATTATATTATGTGAATTTTAAATAAAGGGGATAGTGTAAAGCTCCTATTGTTGATATATTGGACCGAAGTGTATATTGTCCTAATGATGTCATAAGGATGAAAAAAAAATAAAATAAAAAAATATATATACACATTTGGTGTGTTTTGATATATTTTTATGTTAACCTAAAAAATGTTTTATGGTGGCTAGAAAGAATATAATTATATGAAAAATGATTTGTTAGGAAGGGTAAACACCTGTGAAGGGCTATCGTATCATCGATTGGACATATATATTTTACGAACTTACTGCTCAAGGGGGTCACCCTCTGGTCGGGAAAAATAAAATAATAATATAATGATGTACACATCTAAATGAAGAGAGGGTAGGGTGGGGGAAGGGAGACGGACAATAATATTATAATGTATCAAATGTCATAGTATGGTGGATACTTCCAATTCCTCATTCAACCCCCAGACGATAAAGTATCAAGGGAATATATCAAGGAACGTTTCTCGTTCACAGTGCCTATGAAACCTCTCAGCTTCTGATAGTCTTTAGGCATTTGTTATGATATTCGACAAAATGTCGAGGGACACTATGCTTATCTTTGCCTTTCTCAACCTTTCTCAGATGCTCACCAAATTTTTGTCGGAGTGAACGAATTGTGCATCCTACATATAGTAAATGGCACTGGCAACTTAACCACTTCAATACAGGGCACTTAGACACCTTCCTGCCCAGACCAATTTTCAGCTTTCAGTGCTGTCGCAGTTTGAATGACAATTGCGCGGTCATCCAACACTGTACCCAAACTAAATTTTTATCATTTTCTTCCCACAAATAGAGCTTTATTTTGGTGGTATTTGATCACCTCTGCAGTTTTTATTTTTTGCTAAACAAATAAATAAAGACAGAAAATTTTGAAAAAAATACAAGTTTTGCTTTTGTTTCTGTTAAAAAAAATTGTAAATAAGTAAGTTTTCTCTTTCACTGATGGGCACTGATAGGCACTGATACGGCGGCACCGATGAGGTGGCACCAATGAGCGGGCACTGACAGGCACTGACGATGGACCCTGATATGCAGCACTGATGGGCACTGGTAGGCGGCACTGATGGGTGGCACTCATATGCAGCACTGATGGGCACTGATAGGTGGCACTGATGGGCACTGATGGGTGGCACTGGGTGGCACTGGTTGGCACTGATGGGCACTGATAGGCGACACTGATGGGCAATGAAAGGCGGCACTGCTGGGCACTGATAGGGTGGCGCTGATAGGCGGCACTGATAGGCAGCACTGCTGGGCACTGATGGGCACTGATAGGCGGCACTGATGGGCACTGATATGTGGCACTGATGGGCACTGATACGCGGCACTGATATGAGGCACTGATGGGCATCCCTGGTGGCACTGGCAGTGGTAGGCATTGAAGTGGGCACTGACTGGCAGCTGCCTGGGCACAGATTGGCAGCTACCAGGGCACACAGTGGCATTTCCCTGGTGGTCTAGGGGCATACCTGGTGGTCCAGTGTGTATCGCTTCCCTGGTGGTCCTGGGCGGCTTCCCTGGTGGTCCTGGGTAGGATCCGAGGGGGGGCTGTGCTGACAAACAATCAGCACAGACCCCCCCTGTCAGGAGAGCAGCCGATCGGCTCTCCTCTACTCGTGTCTGTCAGGTGCGAGTGAGGAAAAGCCGATCACCGGCTCTTCCTATTTACATTGTGATCAGCCGTGATTGGACACGGCTGATCACGTGGTAAAGAGTCTCCGTCAGAGACTCTTTACCTAGATCGGTGCTGCGGGGTGTCAGACTGACACACCGCAACAACGATTGCCGCAATGCGCGCCCCCGGGGGCGCGCAGTGGCTCAATATCCTGCGGACGTCATATGACGTCCAGTCAGGATTTTGAAACCACTTTGCCGCCGTCATTCTGCTATATGGCGGGCGGCAAGTGGTTAAGCAATAAACCACATGATCAGACGAACAATTGTAAAAATTCTCCCATGGTAGTCAAAACATAGCCAGAGTTTGGTAACCAGGATGGGTAGTCAGAACAAGCCAGAGAAACAGGAGTCCAGAGATCAGTGAAGTCGGGTGCAGCAAACAGGGTCAGGAACCAGAAGGGAAGTCAGCCAAGCAAAAGTCTTTCACAGGAAAACACAGCAGAGTGAGTCCGACCAAGGCAAAGGCACTGAAAATCTGATCCAAGGAGTTCATATAACCAGCAGCTCCAGCTGACGAGCAGGAAATGAAGACCAGGTGAGTCACTGTGGAAGGAAGAGTCTTTGGCAATTAACTGACAGCTGAGCACAGAGCTTTGAGAAGGAAGGGCTGAGCCCAGCCCCGACAGCACCCCCTCCTCAACGACCCCTCCCCCTGGGAGGACTACCGGGTTTGAGGGGAAAACGTCTATGGAAGCCAAGGAGGAGGATGGGAGCATGTACGTCCAAGAAAGAGCGTTCTGATAAGGCAATGTTCGTACCTCACTTAAATGATTAATGATACATAAAATAAGTGATCAAAACCTTTTGTCTATATAAGAATCAGCCAATGCATTTGCAGCTATTATGGATACAATTAAAATGAATGATAACTGTGCGAAAAGAATAGCACTCAAATTTATTTGAACTTACTATTGTACAGAAAAAAACTTGTATTAATCAGATATTACCAACTATAAGGTAGATAGGAAAACCTTAAAAACAAAGAAGTTTCCGAAGATACCAAGTAGGTAATACAAACAGAATATTGCTACAATGGACATACAAAAGCTTTCAGTATATTGGAACAAATTTCAGAAAGAAGAATTAAAACAAAAGAATAATGTGGATATGTTACACAGACGTCCTGCTCTCCCGGCTGCCTGGACTCCAAAAAAAAAAAAGTTTTAACTGTCCCTCTCTCTTATATACACCCTTACTGCCCACCCCCTTTAAGAAAAGGAGGAGAGGAAAAAAACTTTTCAGAGAGATTTTAATCCTAAAGTGTTACCACTCTCAACCAGTGGAGGCGCTCTTGGTTTGCAAGACCCTGGTACTTTTAGGCCAACCAAATGTCCAGTTGAGCAGCTGGACATACATCAGGAAACTTTATTATAACCCCTCCCTATGAGGTGTCTGATTAGATCTGATTAGTGCATCAGGGCCTATTCCCTTACATAAGCCCTGTGGCCACATTTAAAATAGACCTTTGACAGGAAATGGGGGTTTTATGGTGAGAAGACAGATGGTATAGTGCCTATTCAGAGAATTTGTGGAGAGTACAAAAAGTTCATACATATTGATCAAATTTGATGTCCTTGGAAGTAAAAACTAAGGCCTCAATATTTCCACATCAGTTCCTCCAGATCGTACCCCTTCTAATGAACCAGGTACTATATGCGCCCACGGAAGCTACAGGAATCAATGATAGATTATATCTCATATTCCTCATGGTTCTCAACCTGAACTGGGTGCGAACGTGGTACCGAAGTGGTGAAACGGTTGCATATCAAGGGTTTTAATAAGGAGACATGAAATATATTTGAAATTAAGCATATTAGAAGGAAGGTCTAAAGCATAAGCCATTGGGTTGATCCTATGGAGAATACGGAAAGGCCCAATAAACTGTGGTGCCAGTTTTAATGAGGGAACACGGAGTCTGAGGTTGCGAGATGACAGCCAGACCCTGTCCCCAACTTGGTAGGAAGGTGCAGATAAGCGTCTGTAGTCAGTACCTTATTATTGGCACGTTGCAATGACTCTTGAACCTGTACCCAAGTGGAACGGAGACCACTCCTCCAATGCAGTAATGCTCTGAGGAATAAAAGAGTCAGGCAACATGGATGGCTGGAAACCGTAATTCGCCAAGAATGGCGACAAATGGGAAGCAGTATTGATAGCACTATTGTGAGCAAACTCCGCCCAAGGTAAGAGGTCTGAACAGTTGTTATGGTGGTCCAAAATGTAGCAAGGCAAAAACTGTTCCAAGGACTGGTTAGCATGTTCTGTAGCCCCATTGGACTGTGGGTGATATGCAGAGGGGAAAGAAAGCTGAATTCCCAACTGTGCACAAAAGGCTCACCAGAACCTGGACAAAAGCTGGCTACCCCTGTCACAGACAATCACCTTGGGTAGCACATGTAAGCTAAAGATCTCCTGAGCAAAAATGGAAGCCAGTTCTTTAGATGTGGGCAAGTCTGGAGCACTGCAGTATGGAGACTCTCAGGAACAAAAGCAGCAGTCATAAGGTTTCTCAGGAGGAAAATGGATCTGAGCGGCAAGAATTTTGTCATCCAAACGAGACGTGAGACTGGTGCAAACCATAGCCAGAATACGATTGGGATGGATTACAGGAACAGGAACCGACTCCATCTTGGAAGTGGAGGAAAACTGGAGTGACAAAGCATCAGCCCTTACATTCTTAGTAAGAATGAGACTATGTAATTGAAACTTTACAAGAAAAGAGCCCATCGCACCCTTCTGGGAGAAAGGCGTTTAGCCTCAGACAAGAATGGGAGATTCTTATGGTCTGTCAGAATAAGAACCGGCACAGTGGTACCTTCAAGGAGATGCCTCCATTCTTTAAGGGCTAAAATGATTGCTAACAACTCTCTGTCCCCAATCTCATAATTGCATTCTGCAGGAGATAATATCTTGGAAAAGTAGACACAAGGATGCATAGCGCTATCAGAGGTAAGACGTTGAGACAGCAGGGCACCAACTCCAGTCTCGGTTGCATCAACCGCAAGGATGAAAGGTACCATAGGATCAGGATGTACCAACACAGAAGCAGAAGCAAAGACAGCCTTGAGACTCGCTAAGGCATTAATGGAATCTGGAGGCCAATTCTGTGAGTTGCCATCCTTTCTGGTCATATCAGTCAGGGGTTTGAGCAGAGACAAGAAGTTATAAATAAACTTCTGATAATAATTGGCAAAGCCAAGAAAACGCTGCAATGATCGTAAACCCATGGGTCGGGGCCACTGTAGTACTGCTGAATGTTTCTCTGGGTCCATCGAAAAACCAGCAGTGGAAATGACAAAACCTAAGAATTTAACCTGTTCACAATGAAACTCGCACTTCTCCAATTTGCAATACAGGTTATTATCTCTCAACCTCTGCAGCACATGGCGGACATCTGTGTGATGGCTCTCTAGGGACTTGAAAAATATGAGAATATCGTCTAGATAAACCACCACACATAGCTGCAACACAGCTCGGAGGATATCGTCGATAATGTCCTGGAGAACTGCCAGAGCACTGAAAAGACCAAAGGGCATAACTAGGTATATATAATGGTCTGTTCTGATATTAACCACTTAAGCCCCGGACCTTTTGGCTGCCTAAAGACCTGAGGACTTTTTACAGTTTGGCACTGTGCTGCTTTAACTGGTAATTGCGAGGTCATGCAATGTTGTACCCAAATGAGATTTGCGTCCTTTTTTCCCACAAATATAGCTTTCGTTTGATGGTATTTGATTGCCTCTGCGATTTTTATTTTTTATGATATAAACGGAAAAAGACCGAAAATTTTGAAAAAAAAAAAATTTTCTACTTTTTGTTATAAGAAAAATCCAATAAACTCAATTTTAGTCATACATTTAGGCCAAAATGTATTCAGCCACATGTCTTTGGTAAAAAATGTCAATAAGCGTATATTTATTGGTTTGCGCAAAAGTTACAGCGTCTACAAACTAGGGTACATTTTCTGGAATTTACACAGCTTTTAGTTTTTGACTGCCTATCTCATTTCTTGAGGTGCTAAAATGGCAGGGCAGCACAACCCCCCCCCCCCCAAATGACCCCATTTTGGAAAGTAGACACCCTAAGGAAATTGCTGAGAGGCATGTTGAGCCTATTGAATATTTCATTTTTTTGTCCCAAGTGATTGAATAATGACCAAAAAAATTTTTTTACAAAAAGTTGTCACTAAATGATATATTGCTATCACATGCCATGGTTATATGTGGAATTGCACCCCAAAATACATTTTGCTGCTTCTCCTGAGTACGGAGATATCACATGTGTGGGACTTTTTGGGAGCCTAGCCGCGTACGGGGCCCCGAAAACCAAGTACTGCCTTCAGGATTTCTAAGGGCATACATTTTTGATTTCACTCCTCACTAGGGATGAGCTTCGAACTCATGTTCGACTCGAACATTGGCTGTTCGCAAGTTCGCCGAACAGCGAACAATTTGGGGTGTGCGCGGCAAATTCGAATGCTGCGGAACACCCTTTAAAAGTCTATGGGAGAAATCAAAAGTGCTAATTTTAAAGGCTTATATTCATAGTATTGTCATGAAAAGTGTTTGGGGACCTGGGTCCTGCCCCAGGGGACATGGATCAATGCAAAAAAAAGTTTTAAAAACGGCCGTTTTTTCAGGAGCAGTGATTTTAATAATGCTTAAAGTCAAACAATAAAAGTGTAATATCCCTTTAAATTTCATAGCTGGGGGTGTCTATAGTATGCCTGTAAAGGGGCGCATGTTTCCTTTGTTTAGAACAGTCTGACAGCAAAATGACATTTCGAAGGAAAAAACCCATTTAAAACTACTCGCGGCTATTGCATTGCTGACAATACACATAGAAGTTCATTGATAAAAACGGCATGGAAATTCCCCACAGGGGAACCCCAAACCAAAATTTAAAAAAAAAATGAGGTGGGGGTCCCCCTAAATTCCATACCAGGCCCTTCAGGTCTGGTATGGATATTAAGGGGAACCCCGGCCAAAATTTAAAAAAAAATGACGTGGGGGTCCCCCTAAATTCCATACCAGACCCTTCAGGTCTGGTATGGATTTTAAGGGGAACCCCGCACCAAAAAAAAAAAAAAACGGCGTGGGGTCCCCCCAAAGATCCATACCAGACCCTTATCCGAGCACGCAACCTGGCAGGCCGCAGGAAAAGAGGGGGGGGATGAGAGTGCAGCCCCCCCCTCCTGAATCGTACCAGGGCTGGGAGGGTGCTTTGGGGTAGCCCCCCAAAACACCTTGTCCCCATGTTGATGAGGACAAGGGCCTCTTCCCCACAACCCTGGCCGGTGGTTGTGGGGGTCTGCGGGCGGGGGGCTTATCGGAATCTGGAAGCCCCCTTTAACAAGGGGACCCCCAGATCCCGGCCCCCCCCCTGTGTGAAATGGTAAGGGGGTACTTACCCCTACCATTTCACTAAAAAACTGTCAAAAATGTTGCGGTTCAGGAGGGGGGAGCCGCACTCTCGTCCCCCCTCTTTTCCTGCGGCCTGCCAGGTTGCGTGCTCGGATAAGGGTCTGGTATGGATCTTTGGGGGGACCCCACGCCGTTTTTTTTTTTTTTTTTTGGCACGGGGTTCCCCTTAAAATCCATACCAGACCTGAAGGGCCTGGTATGGAATTTAGGGGGACCCCCACATCATTTTTTTTTTTAATTTTGGCCGGGGTTCCCCTTAATATCCATACCAGACCTGAAGGGCCTGGTATGGAATTTAGGGGGACCCCCACGTCATTTTTTTTTTAAATTTTGGTTCGGGGTTCCCCTGTGGGGAATTCCCATGCCATTTTTATCAATGAACTTCTATGTGTATTGTCGGCAATGCAATAGCCGCGAGTAGTTTTAAATTTTCCTTCGAAATTTTTCCTTCAAAATGTCATTTTGCTGTCAGACTGTTCTAAACACAGGAAACATGCGCCCCTTTACAGGCATACTATAGACACCCCCCAGGTACGAAATTTAAAGGGATATTACACTTTTATTGTTTGACTTTAAGCATTATTAAAATCACTGCTCCTGAAAAAACGGTTGTTTTTAAAACTTTTTTTTGCATTGATCCATGTCCCCTGGGGCAGGACCCAGGTCTCCAAACACTTTTTATGACAATAACTTGCATATAAGCCTTTAAAATTAGCACTTTTGATTATTCATGTTCGTGTCCCATAGACTTTAACGGTGTTCGCGTGTTCGAACAAACTTTTTTCCTGTTCGCATGTTCTGCTGCGAACCGAACTACCTATCACAGTTTTGAAGGCCATAAAATGCCAAGATGGCACAAAACCCCCCAAATGACCCCATTTTGGAAAGTAGACACCCCAAGCTATTTGCTGAGAGGCATGTTGAGTCCATGGAATATTTTATATTTTGCCACAAGTTGCGGGAAAATGACAAACTTTTTTTTTTTTGCACAAAGTTGTCACTAAATGATATATTGCTCACACGTGCCATGGGCATATGTGGAATTACACCCCAAAATACATTCTGCTGCTTCTCCTGAGTACGGGGATACCACATGTGTGGGACTTTTTGGGAGCCTAGCTGCATACGGGGCCCCGAAATCCAATCACCGCCTTCAGGATTTTTAAGGGCGTGAATTTTTCATTTCACTCCTCACTACCTATCACAGTTTTGAAGGCCATAAAATGCCAAGATAGCACAAACCCCCCCCCAAAATGACCCCATTTTGGAAAGTAGACACCCCAAGCTATTTGCTGAGAGGCATGGTGAGTATTTTGCAGCTCTCATTTGTTTTTGAAAATGAAGAAAGAAAAGAAAATTTTTTTTTTTGTTTCTTTTTTCAATTTTCAAAACTTTGTGACAAAAAGCGAGGTCTGCAAAATACTAATAAACAGACACTTTTTTGTACCAGCATCTGGCCTTACGGGCAACTAGGTACGGTGCCAACAACTGGTCGTTGAGGTCCACCCCTCCCATATTTTGGTTATATTCGTGGACACAGAGGGGTTTCTCCACAACAACAGTCGCCGTAGGAATTTGGACCGTCGTGTCTGCATGAAGGGAGGTAAGAACAAAAACATTCTTATTATCCCTCCCCTTCACAGTGAGCAAATTATTACACTTGAAGCAGGCTCTCTTCCCCAGCGTAAGATTGGAATCTACAAGCCGCTGGGAAAAGCCTCGGTGATTGGGTCGCACAGTGCCACATGCTCCAATCTGATGATCAAACAAGTGACTAAAAAGTGGCACACTCATGTAATAATTGTCCACATACAAATGGTACCCCTTTCCGAATAAGGGTGACACCAAGTCCCACACAATCTTGCCAGCGCTCCCTATGTAATCTGGGCAGTTCAGCAGCTCTACGTGACTATCTTTTTCCTCATAAACCATAAGACTACATGTATAGCCTGTGGCCCTGTCACAGAGCTTATACATCTTGACCCCGTATCTGGCACTCTTGCTGGGAAGATACTGTTTGAAGGACAAGCAGCCAGAAAACTTAATCAGGGACTCATCAACGCAGACAACTTGATGGGGAGTAAACAAGCCTGCAAAATGTTGGTTGAAGTGGTTTACGAATGGGGCCGAATTTTGTAGAGCCGATCATATCCAGGGTCTCCACGAGGACGACAGAGTTCATTGTTGTTGAAATGCATGAACCGCAAGATCTGCTCGTATCATGCCCTGGTCATGGAGGCAGAGAACACGGGCATTTGGTAAATTGGGTCAGTGGACCAATATGACCGCAATGTACTATTTTTAACTATGCCCATGTTGAGGGATAGGCCCAGAAAGGTCTTAAATTCAGAAACAGTAATTGGTTTCCAATCTCTGGCAAGGGAAGACTGGGGATTAGCGGCGATGTATTGACCAGCATACAAATTACTTTGGTCCACAATAGATCTATAGAGATCTTTGGTGAAAAACAGCAAATAAAAATCAAGTGACGTAAAATCAACTGTTTTCACCTGAATGCTGGGTTGGCCATTGAATGGGGGAAGTACAGGTGCTGCAGAAGTGGTGGGTTCCCAATTAGGATTGGTGAATGCAGCAGGAAGGGCACTTTGGGCTCGATGGGCCTGTCTTTGTCTTCTTGGTGGCAGTGGGACACTACTTGTGCTTGCCACCTCACCAGCTTCAACTGCACTTATGGGACTCGCCACGTCACCACGTGTTACTGCAGTGCTAGTTTGACTATGACCAGGGTGTACTAGGCCGCTGGCACTTGCCAGTTCACCAGAAGGATGAGCGGCACTAGTACTTCTCTGCTCCATACGAGAGCCCTGCGGTTCTTGCACCTCAACAGCAGAAGAAGATCGGGGTCTGGTACGCCTGACCTTGGCAGGGACCACAACTCTGTCATCAGAGCTATCTGTCATGGAGCCGCTGTCGTCTACAGGATCGTATTCTGAGCATGAATCTGACAGACGAGTGACTTCCTCTTCACTATCTGTCATGCTCAGAAATGTGTAGGCCTCTTCACTAGTGTACCTTCGATTTGCCATTTTGGGCTCTAAATTTACTGGTACACTAGTGAGACTCACAGGTAAAAAAGCTCCTGACTGTTAGCGACTGATTCAAACGCTACCAAAAAAACTGTTAGCGATCACAGGGATCAGGCCTGACTCTGCGAATGCTGCAGTTATGTGTGTTGTGTTTTGTAAGTGACAATGATCAATCGATATTGCACTTGGGTGGGCTGGGCTGGGCTGGGCTGAGGGGCAAAACGCAGGTGCTAGAAGGTATCTGGGCTGATCCCACTAACACTATGTTTTTGGGAACCCTAAACTGCTGGGGACGCTAGTATAAATCTGATCAGATCAGATATTGATCCGTTCAGATACTATACCACTAAGGGAGGTGCGTGCTGCGTGTGTGGGTGTTAGCAGTACTGGCACTAATCTGACGCTGCCTGGGGTTACGCAGACCCTAACTGACCCTAAAACCTAACTGATATCACCCACCAGGCGATCAGGGGGTTAAACCTTTATTGGGTAATAAACGGCGGCTATAAAAACAAACTAACTAGCCAGCGTCACCCATAACACTTATAGGGTGATCACTGGTGAAAGGGTTAACTGGGGGCAATCAGGGGGTTAAAACCTTTATTAGGTAGTATATGGGGGTACCTGATGCTATAAAAAGCTGACGGTGAACCTAAATACTTACCTGGCTAACTAGCGTCACCTGTGACACTAATACGACGATCAGAACAAAGATCGCTTAGTGACACTGGTGACAGGGGTTAACTGGAGGGTGATCAAGGGGTTAAACCTTTATTAGAGGGGTTAGGGGGGTACCCTAGACCTAAAGGGGCCTACCACTAACTGCCCTACCACTTATAACAGTCACAAATGACACCAATGCAGTAATCAGTAAAAAAATAAAAACTGGAGTGCAGGGGGGGGTGATCGGGGGGGTGATTGGGGGGGTTTATGTGCCTATGTGTGCTAGTGTCAGTGTAGTGTTGGTGTAGACTCACAGTAGATGTCTTCTCTCCTCGGAAGCTGGAACGAAAAGGCTTCACGAGGAAAGATGACATCACTTCTTCTGCTTTTGTTTACATTACAAAAGCAGAGGAAGCTTCTCATTTGCCAGGAGTGATCGTGAGGGAGAGGCCATGAATCAGTGGCCTCCCCCTCAGGACGGATCGCTCCTGGAACGATGCCGACCGCCTTAGGCACCGGGGGGGCGCAATTACACCCCCCGCCCGCGGGAGGGGAGTAACGTACCTATACATTACTCTGCCTGCCCGTGCCATTCTGCCGCAGTATATCTGCATGAGGCAGTCGGCAAGTGGTTAAACGCAGTTTTCCATTCATCACCTTCCTTGATCCTCACGAGATTGTATGCCCCTCGCAAATCAAGCTTTGTAAAAAACACTGCTCCCTTGAGACTGTCAGATAACTCTGTAACCTAAGGAATCATATACGCGTTCTTAATCATGAAGTGATTGAGACCCCCATAATCAATGAAAGGTCTCAGTTCACCATTCTTTTTCACAAAAAAGAAACCAGCACCAGCAGGAGATGAGGATCTATGGATGAATCCTTGAGAAAGTGTGTCAGCCACATACTTCTCCATGGCTTTATCCTCTGAGACAAACACAGGGTAGACCCAACTACGAGGGGGTATGGCACCAGGTTGTAAGTAAATTGCGCAATCATACGACCAGTGCGGAGGCAAACTACTGGCTTGACATTTGTCAAAGACATCGCAAAATTTGCGGTATTCCTCCAGCACAAGACCTTAGCCACTTTCAGAAAACATGTCTCCCTGCATTGTGGTGACCAGGAAAGAACTTTAGCATGAAGCCAATCAAAAGAAGGGTTATGCCTCTGTAACCAAGGATAACCAATAACCACCGGAAAATGAGGTGAGGAAATGACTTGGAATTGGATTATCTCATGGTGAAGAGCCCCTATGGCCATGGTCAACGGAGCAGGCTCATGCGTCACCTGGGCAGGCTGTAGTGGTCTCCCATCAATAGCCTCAATGGCAAGTGGAGTGGCACGAAGCTGCAGCGGAATCGAGTGCTTGAACACAAAGGCACCATCTATGAACAGGCCTGCAGCCCCAGAGTCGATTAGAGCCAGTATCTCAATGGATGACTCAGACCAAGAAAGGCTAACCGGTACCAGGGGCTTATCTTTCTGGATAACTGGGGATGTAACAATGCCACCTAAGGTCTGTCCCCTACAGGACCTCAGGTGCCAGCGTTTTTCCGAATGGGTAGGACAAGACTTCAGGAAGTGACCTGCCTGGCCACAATAAAGGCACAATCTCTCCCTCCTCCTAAAGGCTCTCTTATCCTCAGAGAGACGTGTGAAGCCCAACTGCACGGGTTCTACCTCACTGGCAGGCTCGGTACCAGGAGGTATGGGAGGTGAGGGAGGCAAGGGTGGGACTGCAAAGTTTGGAGCCAAACATACAGGAGGCTTCCACAAGCGCTCCCTAAAAGAGGTTCTCTCTCGGAGTCTGGAGTCAATAAGGTCAGCAAACGTGATCAACCTCTCCAGCTCAGTGGGTATGTCTCAGGCTGCTATCTCATCTTTGATGTGACCTGAGAGACCATGAGAAAAAGCAACCATGAGGGCCTCATTAATCCAAGCAAACTCTGCTGACGGAACTCAATGGCGTAATCAACAACAGTTCTCGTGCCCTTTGGCAGCTGATGTGCAGTGTGCGGGTACGTCAAATACAATGTTAAAGGAAGCCACAAACTCTGGGTAACTCTGGACAACGGGTTTTTGCCTCTCCCATAGAGGGTTTGCCCAGGCTAAGGCTCTCTCAGAAAGCAAAGATATCATGAAACCTACTTTACTTCTGTCTGTGGGAAACGCTTGGGGCAGCATATCAAAGTAAATCTCAACCTGATTGAGAAACCCTCTGCATTGAACTGGATCGCCCCCTTCCCCAATGCATGTCGATACAAGGGGTATTCTGTATCTTCCTCAGGGGGTAATGAAGATAAAGAAAATAAAGATTACCCCCTGAGGAAGATATGGAAAACCCCTTGTATCGACACGCGTTGGGGAAGGGGACAGGACGGAACGCTAGGCAGACTATTTCCCGGGAATGATCAGCACACCATCCCGTTATCGGCTGGTTTATCCCGCTCAATCACGCTGGTTTTAGAGTGGTGCACTATCGCGCCACGCTATTGTGAGTACCCTGTGTGGGATTTTATTGTGTTTATAAATAAATTGTTTTACGTACTACACCATGAAGTCCTCCTTTTTCTATTAACATAGCGAGACACAAATGGCATTCTATTGACACACCGAGGCATAAGTGGGGACCAATCCAGGATTCAGCACTTTCTTGGATCATTTTCTCAGTATCTACCAAATCGCATGGATTGTTTTGGAGCACTTATAAATTGACATTTTTGAATATTGCACAGCACATTGCAGCACTTTCATTTCATCTTGAGGATTTTGGATTAATTGTCTTTTATTGTTTATGGACTTTTCCTCACAATTATCTCGTGAATGCACATTGTCACTTTGTTATATTTATTTGCAATATTGCATGTTTTTTATGTATTGGACGATTATCACTTTATAGCTATTTAGTTATAGTATATTATTTATTATCATTTAGATTTAGATTTCTGGTAGTAATGAGAAGGGGGGGGGGGTTGTGGAGGCGCCAACTCTTCTGACACTGTCATATGGTGTTGGTGTAATGCATACACTTACTGGTAAGTAGGTTCAGATGGGGTGGCGATGTCTATCGAGGGTTGTGATGTCCTGGGATGTGCTGGTGTAGAAGTGCAGGCTTCAGTGGCGGTCCTTCCGATCAGGGGATGTTTGTTCCTGGTTGAAAAGGGCTATACAGTGGTGTCCAGTGTGTGGAAGCTCCACGCTAACCACCCAGGAACGCGGAAGCGGAAGTGACCTCAGTGGTGAACAGAAAATATCCAGACACAGATGGGAGATAGTACAGGCTCACAGCTCCTTTTACTGGCCTGTTTGCTCTCAGGAGGAGAGCAACTTAAATAGAAGTACAGGACATCTGACTGAAGGGATGTGGGCGGGATGTCCGCAGCTGTGGAACCACAACAGCCAGCGGACCCGCATTGTAAAGAAAAATGAATAATAAATAAAAGTTGGAAATGGGAAAAACATATTCAAAGTCCATAGTTTAATATAAAAGAAAAAAAATGTTTTTTTTTTAAAAGAGTCATTAATTTAATAAGCAACTATTATATGAATAAAAAAAATGATAAAAGATTAGTAAAAAGAGAGTGTGAAAAAGGATTAAAAAATGCATGAGAATGCACTGTTGGTTGGTGGACAATGGAGCACATTATGGGATAAAAAAGTAGAGGGGGGGTGGGGGGGAAAGGCTTTAGCCCCTAAGTTATGCATTATCCCAGGGAAACGGAGAATGAACCCAGTGGGAAATGTTTAACTAAAGGGGACAAGGATTAATAGTAAAAGGTAAAAAATATTAGTAAAAGATATTAGTAAAAAATAGTGGGGGTCGAGCTACAATAAAGAGTGTGTCTCTTTTTCTTCGTTGAGTCCCCCCGGCGAAAGAGTGTTCAAAGAATATATCCAGTACGTTTCTTGCTGACATAAACGTTTGAAACGTTCTGCAGTAGACATGTGCATTCGTTTTCGTCCGAATGCATTTTCATCCGAATTTCAGGTATTTTCGTTATCGTTTTAACAAACGATAACGAAAGTGCAGAGTCCGAAAAACGAAAGATCCGACATAAACAAATGCTTTATTTTCGTTTTCGTTGCTACAACAGTTCGATATAGATAGGAGATTCGACATGATGATGACAATAACAATCTGTGTCCATCAAACCTGTGGTCGAATGTGCCTAACCTTAGCTCTATTAGTCCAAGATTATTCTACATAGAGAGAAAAGATTCGACGTAGAGAGAAAAGATTCGACGTAGGGGAGAAAAGATTCGACGTAGGGGAGAAAAGATTCGACGTAGGGGAGGAAAGATTCGACGTAGGGGAGGAAAGATTCGACGTAGGGGAGGAAAGATAAATAAAAATAATGATGATGATGAATGTTATTGGCTGATTGTAACCAAAGAGGTGGAGCAGTAAAATAGCTAGAACTAAGTACACACGTACTTTGGCTTATGGTGTCTGTTGAAAGTTCTAAGAAGATTCGATGGAGCAGGTAAACTATACAGCATTGTACAGTTTAGCTGCTCCGTCGAATCTTCTTTGAACATTCGACAGACACCATAAGCCTTCAATGACAGATTCGACCTTAATTTGGATTTTCGGACGAATGCAATTTTTAACGAAAAACTAAATAAATAAAAACGAATTTCGGGAGTAACTAAATAAATTTATTTTTCAGACGAAAACGAAATTCCGAAACGAAATATTTCAGTGTGCACATGTCTATTCTGCCGTAGGAAGGTCTCTGGAAATGGCCTCTATAACCCAGACGTTGAGGCCTGTGGTAGATTTTTGATGTTCCTTCAGGAAATGGAGAGGGACACTGTGTTTGTCACAGCCTTTCTTTGTGAAATGACTGTGTTCACCAAAACTTTGGCGTAAGGTGCGTATAGTCCTGCCCCAATAAAACAGGCCACATGGGCAGGTCAGGCAGTATACCACGTACTCACTACAGCAATTGTGTAATTCTTTTATTATATATGTTTTTCCTTGGATGGTGAAGTCTTTTTGCCCGTGGTTCACAAATTTACAGGTGAGACATAATTTCTTCCTGGTTAAAGAAAATACAGTCAGCGCAAAAATACAACTATCACAAAGTAAACAAGCTGCTGAACACTGAAGGTAAACATATAAAACCTCAGAAGACGTATGGAAAACAAGGCAGTGCAGCGCTAAACTCAAAAGTCCAAATAAAGTCCCTTTATAGTAGAATCACATATAGGTGGGAAAAGGATTCTCCTCTGAAGTGATGTGGGTGCTTAAGAAATTCCATGCAGTGCTACATATCCGTGAACCCACCACCGGCCAGCCAAACTGCTCACCTTAGCATATGGACCCCTGAACTAACAGATGGGTCAAAACAGCATTTACCACACTCAGTGGATTAGGATGAAGACTTGTCTAGGCAGATGGTCCCACGGTAATGAGGATGGCACTCAAAATTGCAGATCATATCACATGAAATAAAAATGAAAGTACATAGTGCACACTGCGTGGCTAAAAAACGATAACATTTATTAAAATTCGGTACTCACAAACACGGCACTATACCCTAGTCCTGGGATACAGGTAAAATATCATCAAGGAATAACGTGGGTTAGATGGTGGCTGCAGTGATGTCCAAAAGCTCCCGGGAGGTATGGATTTTGGGGGGACCCCCACACAATTTTTTTTAAATATTGGTGCAGGGTTCCCCTTGATATCCATACCAGACCCAAAGGGCCTGGTAATGGACTGGGGGGGTATGCCATTTTTTGCATGTATATTGCTAGTATCCGGCAATACATTACAGACGCGAGCAGTTTTAAATGACATTTTTTCCTTTACAAACGTCATTTTGGTGCTCTCATTCATAAAAATATGTACGGTCGCTCTGTAAGCAGCCTTACATAGTGTGGAGCGTGGACTGAGGCACCCTGTCTTTGGCCAATCATGGCTCTCACAGCGCGCTGTGATTGGCCAAAGCATGCAGGTCAGGCGCATGCTTTGGCCAATCAGCAACCGTCAATGCACTGCGATATCGCAGTGCATTGACAGTCTCGCCGTTGATTATGGGGAGTTCTGTGGGTGCTCGAATTTCCCACGAACGCCTCATAATGTTCGGTATTCAGCTTGAACATCGGGCTCATCCCTAATAACTATAAAGCCCAAGGCCTCAACAGAGGGGGGAGATTAGGAGATATATTTAAGGACCAACATAGGGCAAAAGTAGTGTGTGTGTGTGTGTGTATCAAATGAACCCAAAATGGAATATTGATTAGTGAGAAGGTAAAGACTTTATTCAAAATCTGTATAACTTTTCCAGTAGTTCACCAATTGGGGTCATCACCATGACAG
This sequence comes from Aquarana catesbeiana, assembly GCF_042186555.1. Taxonomy (NCBI): domain Eukaryota; kingdom Metazoa; phylum Chordata; class Amphibia; order Anura; family Ranidae; genus Aquarana; species Aquarana catesbeiana. The sequence goes on from NC_133324.1 coordinate 684,807,339, forward strand.
GTATAAAAGGGATCCCTAATCAATACCACATTAAGCAAAGTTTGGGATGTCCCTCTGCCTTATTTTGTAAAGAAATTCTGGTGTATTATAGGCTCTATGCAGTATAAATAATTGAGTCAAGTCTACTTCCTGCCTCTGCCTACATTTCAGTAGGGATTGTTGCATAGATTTTACCAGTAACTGAGATTATAAGGGTGAAATTGCCCCCCCCCCCCCCTTTGTATTTGGGACCTAAACCAACCCATGTTTTATGGAGGCAGAGAACAGAGCCAGATTGATCATGTTTGGCTGTTTTTATAATGCATATCTTAGATGTAAAGACTGAAATAAATATTTTTATGTGACAGGTAAATGGACTGCAGATTCTGAAATTAGTGTAAGCAACCAACCCTATATAGTTGTGAAATTGGAAAAGCCCCTAAGCTTATTCACTTCCATCACAAACTTGTTTTGCCATATGAGAGTATATTTGGTACGTCATGTAACTCCAACATTTTTTATAGCCATTTTTTATAGCTGAGTCCCAGGTCTTACCAAATAAATGTACAGTAGGTAAAAAAGTATATGCTTTGGAGTATGCAGTTACTTATAGAAAGGTAAACGTGCCATGACTCTTGAACCAATATAGCAAAACATTATATGCTTGATGATCAATGCCCCATTCCCCCAGCCTGTAATATGCTGAAATTGCGATGCTATAGGTTAGGGGTAGACAGGCCTTCAAGTTCTATAATATTGCAATGCCTTCAGTTTTAGTCAAGTTTCCTAATCCACAATATATAGTCCTGAAAACAGTATTAATTTGTTTAAAAAATTTAGAGGGGATCCAGCAAGGAGAGTTAAGATATAGGCATTAATGTTTTTTAACATTAGGCTCCCATCAATGAGATTCAGGTTGAGCACACAAACTTTACTTATGTAAAGAGCATGACATGACAATGTCTCCCTAAACTCAACTGTATTAAATTTAAATTAAACCATAACCTGAATGGTTGTGATAGATATTACTGAGGAATTGACCTAAGGGTTCCTCGAAGATTACATCCTTAATGAGTTCATTCAGGGAATAAAAGGTATCACTAATGTGTATCTAATGCGAAAAACAACAATGCAATATAGTGCAGCTCTCCAGTCCTTAGATGGCAGTTATTGGTAATGTTACTATTCCCTTTTCTCTGTTACTAAAAAAACACTTTATGGTATACAGTGTAACTAAAATGTATCTAGACTACTATGAAAAATGTTAAGTGTTAATTTGGGGAATAAAACATTAAGAAAAAAAATAAAAATAAAAAATATGTATCCTTTATAGTGTCATAATTGTTGAGCAAAATGACTTATACACATAAATAACACTTTTGTTGATTTTAAATTTTAACTTTATAAATATAACTTAATCCAACTAAAAATAACACATCATTAGAAAAATACAAAGACAGCCATTGTATGCACCAATTCATTTCAAGTTACTTAGGACATTAGTTCAAATAATTATGAAAATAAGATAATCTGGAAAGAATTAAGCAATTAAAACACCAGGTCATGCTAAGAAAAGCAGAGAATGTGTTTTTGTCCTTCCATTTACTCCCATTATCCTTGTAATGTTCCTAATTTAGTTTAACCTCTACAGAGCTACAAGAAATAGGTCATAATTCTTTTGTGTTATGATGTAAATTATTTTTTTAGTCAAGTCAGGGAATCGACTGTATTGATACTATTGATGACGGGAAGGACATTAGTAATCTTCTGTGTAACTCAATCTGTAGCTTTAAGATTTTAAAACATACAGTTTATATATAGTTAAAATAAATGTGCAATACAAAATAAATTATATACTGAGAATAATGAATGGATTTTCCTGGAATGCATTTTGAATGTAATCAGCTATAATGGCTTTTCAATATGGTTTCAGATTTTTTGACATGGTATCAAGGTCTAAGGTTTTGAATGAATACATTCAGAATAAATTGCAATTCACTGGACAAACCAAAAGAAAGTGAAATGATGCTGTGACAAAAGGGGATGCTTAGCACCGTTCAGTGAAAGGAGTCATAGTCATAATGGGATGAAAACAAAATGCCATCATTAGATGGGGGCAGAGGGTGTCACTAGAAGGTTTTTTCAATAAATAAATAAAATCAAAAAAATAAAATAAAAGAAGTGCTTTAAAAAATTTGAATACAATAATCCAAACAAATTATCATAATAGCAAGCAAGGTGACAAATGAACAACAATTTACAACACACAAAAGCCATCAACATCATAAGCAGAAGTGATTATTTATATTTTTGACTGACCACCAGGGACCAATTCACGGGCCTATTTACACTAGATGTGGTTCCTGAGACCTCTTCCACTTTATAGCTGTAGGTGAGAAGTGGGAGGTATTTGTCCAGCTGCCGTAAATAGGCTCCTGGTATGTAATGTTTGCTATGTTGTACTATGCAGCTGCATATTAATGAATCACAAGAAAGTTCAGTGGATACTCTTTATCTATCTATCTATCTATCTATCTATCTATCTATCTATCTATCTATCTATCTATCTACTAGGGATTGGCTGAACACCCCCAGTTCGGTTCGCACCAGAATACCTTGAACAGGCAAAAAGGTTCTAGCGAACATACAAACCAAATTAAAGTCTATGAGACATGAACATGAAAAATCTAAAGTCCTCATTTTAAAGGCTTATATGCAAGTTATTGCCATAAAAATTGTATGGGGACCTGGGTACTGCCCTAGGGGACATGTACCAATGCAAAAAAAGTTTTTAAAAGGATCATTTTTTCAGGAGCAGTGATTTTAATGATGCTTATAGTGAACCAATAATAATGAAATATTCGTTTAAATATTGTGCCTGGGGGGTCCCCTTAGTCTGCCTGTAAAGTGGTGCATATGTGCAATGTATAGAACATGCTGCATCAATAATGAAATTTATAAAGCCAAAAAATGACATTTTCTCTGCAAGCTTTCTTTATTTTGTAAACAACATTTTGGGGAGCCAGTCTGTATGACGAGGCCACAATTTAGTGCATGTGGAACAAGATTAGCAAATTTTTGGATACATTCTGGTGCAGCCCGGCAGGTCAGTATAGGGGGGGACGAGCGATCACCTCCCCTGCGCTCTAAGCTGATGAAGTCTGCACCATTTAATCTCAGGGCTCCATTATTGTCCTTGTTGGGTGGCCTGGGATTAAACAGCAAGCTTCATGAAGCCACAATTCTTTTAAGCCAGTTGGGGGAGCTAGAGGAGACTAAAACAAAACCTGTCAGGGCAGTAGATAAGGTCAAGGCCAGACAGGAAGAATACAAGCAGAAAAGAACAGAGAAAAAAGGGAATGGGGTAGAGAAGACAGGAGGTGAAGAGAAAACCAGGCTAGTTATTTCTAGGAAAGAAATGTGGGTGGACCTATTAAAGGCAGGAGTACCTAAAGATGAGATAGATGGGATTTCTACTGTAGAAATGCTGAAGAGGTGGAAACATTTAGTAGGGAAAACTGTCAGGGTTAGAAACACTACTCCTAGTAAAGATAACATCAGCCTAGACTTACAGAAAACAGAACAGACCCCTCCTGTTAGCACCAAACCAATTCCCAAAACTGAACATGAACCCAAACCCAAATCCTTTTATCCAGGGGAGGAGTTAGAGAGAATTAGAAAAGGAGATTGGGAGGTTCCTTATCCTTTATGAAGGGAAGGTGAGTCTCCTGTAATAGCAGTGACAGCAGGAGACCAACGCCCATATGCACCTGTCACTGTATGGTGGGGGAAGTCATCTTCTCCTACACATGTAATGGCTTTAGTTAATAGCGGAGCTGAAGTTACACTTTTGCAAGGTAATCCTTCCCATCACAAAGGAGAATTGATTTATGTAGAAGGTTTGGGAGGGAAAACTACACCAGCAGTTAGGATATGGGTGAAATTGGCTATTGGCAAGGGATCAGGATTTATGACAAATGTTTTGGTATCAGAGTTACTCAAAAATATTCTTGGGATGGATGTACTTCAAGGTCAGTCAATTCAGACTGAAAGAGGTACATTCACATTCGGGTATCCTGATAAAGCGTATCTGGTTAGGGCGGTGAAGGCTGTGGTCAGAGGTCATGCAAAATGGACCCCTGTCTACATTCGTCCACCAGAGAAGCCAGTCTGTCTCAAGCAGTACAGACTTCCTGGACGCCAACAAAGAAATTGGGGAGACTATTCAAGAACTGTTGAGACTGGGGATCCTTGGACCTGCTGTAAGTCCTTTCTCATCTCCGGTGTTCCCAGTAAAAAAACCTGATGGGACATATAGAATGACTGTGGATTACAGAGGTCTAAACAAAGTGGCACCTCCATTGAAGTCAGCTGTACCAGATATGATCTCAATTGTTGAGAAATTTGCTAAAAATGCAGGAGAATATCATGCTGTGATAGACCTGGCTAATGCTTTCTTTTCAATTTTGATAGATCCAGAGTGTCAAGACCAGTTTGCTATGGTGTGGGACGGCCGCCAGTACACTTTCACTGTGCTTCCTGAAGACTATGTTCATTCTCCAACGATTTGTCATGGACCGATTGCCCGAGATTTATGTACCCTGAGTTTTAAAATAGATGTGTTCCACTACATTGATGACATCATGACCTCTGGAACAAAAGAAGATGTAACTGAAGCACTGCACCTGCTGATACATGACATGGAGAACAGAGGGTGGGCTATCGACAAAGACAAAGTCCAAGGACCTGCCACAGAAGTGAAATTCCTGGGAATGATTTGGACTGGGCCGCAGAGGAGAGTTCCAGAAACAGTTGTGCAAACTATCCAGGCTCTATTGCCCCCTACTACCAAAGAGGAGGCACAGAAGTTCATTGGAGTTGTGGGGTTCTGGAGGTCGTTCATCCCACATCTTGGACTGATTTTGAGGCCTATGTATAATGTCACCAGAAAAAAGACAGAGTTCCCATGGGGTTCAGAGTAGCGGACTGCATTCCTGGCTGCTAAAGAAGCTATTTTGCAGCATCAGGGATTAGGACCCATGAGACAAGGAGTACCATTTCAGCTGGATGTAGTGGAGCAGAATGGTACCATATCTTGGAGACTATGGCAGCCAAATGAAAAGAAAGGACTGAGAGCAATATCCATTGGATTTTGGTCCAAGCAACTGACAGGGGCACAGAAGAGATACACCCCCCTAGAGAAGTACCTGTTTGGGGCCTAGACAGCACTTCATCATGTAGAGACCATTACAGGAAAGGACACAGTCACCATCCATACTGCATTGCCAATAGCAGGATGGGCGAGAGATAATGGACTGACCCAGAGCCAAACACTGATGAAATGGAAGTGGTACCTTCAAGAAAGAGGGGGTACTGCAGCTGGGGATGTTAGAGAGATTTCAAAACAGTTGGCAGGGCTTGTCACTTTTACCAGCACCCGGCCAGAAGAAGAAATTCCTGTGCTGCAGTCATCTCCCATTCAAGAGGCTCCACCCTTTGAGTCTCTGTCAGAAGACATGAAGGAGTCAGCGTGGTCCACTGATGGTTCAGCCATAGTCACCTCGTCTGGGCGTAAATGGACAGCAGCAGCCTACAACCTAAGTACAGACACAGTCCTGCAGAAGACCGGAATTGGAGGGTCCAGTCAGTATGCAGAGTTGAAAGCTGTGGTGATGACTCTTCAGGAGGATCCTTCTTCCCATGTCACTATCTACACTGACAGCTGGGCGTTTTTTAAAGGACTGACAACTTGGATGCCCACGTGGAAGTCCAATGAATGGATGATTCATGGAAAGGTGGTGTGGGGAGGCAAGGAAGTCTGGGACTACATCTGGAAGGAAGCTCACTCCCACACAATAAAAGTGGGGCATGTTGATGCACATGTGCCCCTAGTCCCAGACTTTGAGAACTATAACAGAGTTGCAGAGGAAATCGCCAAAGTGAAGGCAGTTGTGCCAATTGATCCTGTCTTGATGAACTTGACCAACTGGGCCCACAAGCAATCTGGACATTTGGGGCAGAAAGCAACATATGAAAGGGAACAGCAGAGAGGATTGCCTATATCCATGGACATGATAAAGACTGTAATAGGAAACTGTACAGTGTGTGGAGAAGTGCGACAATGGCCATTGCAAAAGTACTCCACTGGGTCGATTAGGAAGGGTGAGAGGCCTGCAGAGATCTGGCAGATCGACTTCATCGGTCCCCTGCCACAGGGAAACAATGGACTGAGATATTGTTGCACTGCAGTGGACACCTATTCAGGATTTATGCTTATTCATCCTTGCAAACGTGCAGATCAAGCCGCAACGCTTCAACTGCTCCAGAAACTTGTCGTTGCTTATGGTTGTCCCAAACATGTCCAAAGTGATAACGGCTTACACTTCACCGGATCAACAGTGCAGCAGTGGGACAAAGATTCTGAAGTGTACTGGTTGTGCCACATCCCATACCATCCACAGGCAGCTGGTTTGATTGAAAGATACAACTGGCTATTGAAGGACCAGATACGCAAACTTACACCCACACATGCACTAAGGGGGTGGGATCGGGTCCTCACACAGGCAGTCGTGTTGTTAAATTCTAGGCCAATAGCCAAAAGCACACCATATGAGAGGATGGTAGGGGCTGGGGCACAGATTCCACAGTTGGAGTGCAGAGTTAAGTATATATGCAAGGTTCCTGAAAGAACAGGGCTTAACAGATACCATGTTACTGCTTCCCATGACATAGAAACCAAGAGTGACGTATCTGAAGCTGAAGCCTATCTAGGAATGAGAGGGAATCTGGCAGGAAGGTTTGAAGTTACGTTTTCATTGACAGATGAGCTTCAAGACAATGGCTGGGACTCTGACTGGTTAGTGGATACTTCTCAGCAGGAGTGGAAAGTGAGGCTACATAACAGCAAACCTTCCAAATAGGGATGAGCCGAACACCCCCCTGTTCGGTTCGCACCAGAACATGCGAATAGGAAAAAAGTTCGTTCGAACATGCGAACACCGTTAAAGTCTATGGGACACGAACATGAATAATCAAAAGTGCTAATTTTAAAGGCTAATATGCAAGTTATTGTCATAAAAAGTGTTTGGGGACCTGGGTCCTGCCCCAGGGGACATGGATCAATGCAAAAAAAAGTTTTAAAAACAGCCGTTTTTTCAGGAGCAGTGATTTTAATAATGCTTAAAGTCAAACAATAAAAGTGTAATATCCCTTTAAATTTCGTACCTGGGGGGTGTCTATAGTATGCCTGTAAAGGGGCGCATGTTTCCTGTGTTTAGAACAGTCTGACAGCAAAATGTCATTTTGAAGGAAAAAACTCATTTAAAACTACCCGCGGCTATTGCATTGCCGACAATACACATAGAAGTTCTTTGATAAAAACGGCATGGGAATTCCCCAAAGGGGAACCCCGAATCAAAATTAAAAAAAAAAAATGACGTGGGAGTCCCCCTAAATTCCATACCAGGCCCTTCAGGTCTGGTATGGATATTAAGGGGAACCCCGGCCAAAATTAAAAAAAAAAAATGACGTGGGGTTCCCCCTAAATTCCATACCAGACCCTTCAGGTCTGGTATGGATTTTAAGGGGAACCCCGCGCCAAAAAAAAAAAAAAAAACGGCGTGGGGTCCCCCCAAAAATCCATACCAGACCCTTATCCGAGCACGCAACCTGGCAGGCCGCAGGAAAAGAGGGGGGGACGAGAGTGCGGCCCCCCCTCCTGAACTGTACCAGGCCACATGCCCTCAACATTGGGAGGGTGCTTTGGGGTAGCCCCCCAAAACACCTTGTCCCCATGTTGATGAGGACAAGGGCCTCATCCCCACAACCCTGGCCGGTGGTTGTGGGGGTCTGCGGGCGAGGGGCTTATCGGAATCTGGAAGCCCCCTTTAACAAGGGGACCCCCAGATCCCGCCCCCCCCTGTGTGAAATGGTAAGGGGGTACAAAAGTACCCCTACCATTTCACTAAAAAACTGTCAAAAATGTTAAAAATGACAAGAGACAGTTTTTGACAATTCCTTTATTTAAATACTTCTTCTTTCTTCTATCTTCCTTCATCTTCTGATTCTTCTGGTTCTTCTGGCTTTTCTGGTTCTTCCTCCGGCGTTCTCGTCCAGCATCTCCTCCGCGGCGTCTTCTATCTTCTTCTCCTCAGGCCGCTCCGCACCCATGGCATGGGGGGAGGCTCCCGCTCTTCTCTTCATCTTCTTCTCTTCTTCTCTTCTTCATCTTCTTCTCCGGGCCGCTCCGCACCCATGCTGGCATGGAGGGAGGCTCCCGCTGTGTGACGGCGCTCCTCGTCTGACAGTTCTTAAATAACGGGGGGCGGGGCCACCCGGTGACCCTGCCCCCCTCTGACGCACGGGACATGACCGGACTTCCCTGTGGCATTCCCCGTGACGTCACAGGGAAGTCCCGTCAAGTCACCGTGCGTCAGAGGGGGGCGGGGTCACCGGGTGGCCCCGCCCCCTGTTATTTAAGAACTGTCAGACGACGAGCGCCGTCACACAGCGGGAGCCTCCCTCCATGCCAGCATGGGTGCGGAGCAGCCCGGAGAAGAAAATGAAGAAGAGAAGAAAAGAAGAAGAGAAGAAGAGAAGAAGATGAAGAAGAAGAGAAGAGCGGGAGCCTCCCCCCATGCCATGGGTGCGGAGCGGCCCGAGGAGAAGAAGATAGAAGACGCCGCGGAGGAGATGCTGGACGAGAACGCCGGAGGAAGAACCAGAAGAGCCAGAAGAACCAGAAGATGAAGGAAGATAGAAGAAAGAAGAAGTATTTAAATAAAGGAATTGTCAAAAACTGTCTCTTGTCATTTTTAACATTTTTGACAGTTTTTTAGTGAAATGGTAGGGGTACTTTTGTACCCCCTTACCATTTCACACAGGGGGGGGCCGGGATCTGGGGGTCCCCTTGTTAAAGGGGGCTTCCAGATTCCGATAAGCCCCCCGCCCGCAGACCCCCACAACCACCGGCCAGGGTTGTGGGGATGAGGCCCTTGTCCTCATCAACATGGGGACAAGGTGTTTTGGGGGGCTACCCCAAAGCACCCTCCCAATGTTGAGGGCATGTGGCCTGGTACGGTTCAGGAGGGGGGGCGCACTCTCGTCCCCCCCTCTTTTCCTGCGGCCTGCCAGGTTGCGTGCTCGGACAAGGGTCTGGTATGGATTTTTGGGGGGACCCCACGCCGTTTTTTTTTTTTTTTGGCGCGGGGTTCCCCTTAAAATCCATACCAGACCTGAAGGGTCTGGTATGGAATTTAGGGGGAACCCCACGTCATTTTTTTTTTAAATTTTGGCCGGGGTTCCCCTTAATATCCATATCAGACTTGAAGGGCCTGGTATGGAATTTAGGGGGACTCCCACGTCATTTTTTTTTTTTTTAATTTTGGTTCGGGGTTCCCCTTTGGGGAATTCCCATGTCGTTTTTATCAATGAACTTCTATGTGTATTGTCGGCAATGGGTAGTTTTAAATGAGTTTTTTCCTTCAAAATGACATTTTGCTGTCAGACTGTTCTAAACACAGGAAACATGCGCCTCTTTACAGGCATACTATAGACACCCCCCAGGTACGAAATTTAAAGGGATATTACACTTTTATTGTTTGACTTTAAGCATTATTAAAATCACTGCTCCTGAAAAAACGGCCGTTTTTAAAATTTTTTTTTGCATTGATCCATGTCCCCTGGGGCAGGACCTGGGTCCCCAAACACTTTTTATGACAATAACTTGCATATTAGCCTTTAAAATTAGCACTTTTGATTTCTCCCATAGACTTTTAAAGGGTGTTCCGCGGCATTCGAATTTGCCGCGAACACCCCAAATTGTTCGCTGTTCGGCGAACTTGCGAACAGCCAATGTTCGAGTCGAACATGAGTTCGACTCGAACTCGAAGCTCATCCCTACTTCCAAAATAAACAGCAGTGATCTTCTGGGAAATCAGTAAAAAACTTTGCATTTATTTTTTATTTTTTTTACTAAGAGCCTGCAAAGTATTGCATGAGCAGATTGCGAGTGCAATGCAGGGCTCCTGCAAACTGTCAGTGTAAGTTGACAGGAAGCATCAATGAACTACCTAGAGCACTCATCAGCACCCTGGTAGTTCATTGATACTTGTAGTTTTCCCATTCATAGAACTCTGTGAATGAATGACATGGCCGGTTGGGCGGAGCCCGGTTTTTATAAATTGTGACAGCGGGTGTGGGGAGAAGATCCCTGGAACACTGTCACAATGGAGGATTCTTTCATAAAGTTGTGAGTCTACTTCTTGTGTGCTTGTTAATACTTACAGAAAGGATATACTGGTGGTGTTAGTGTGGTCAAGGCCTCATATAGGGCTGAACAAGAGCAGAGAACCCAAATTAAGCAGTGGCTTCTACAGGGGTAGTGTACACATGTATTTTTAAACAGTACCCCAATCTGTCCTTTTACCCCTTTTACCAGCCTTCTGTAATACCCATATAGTAGCAGTCAGACTGGTACAGGAAGGAGCAGTGCTCTAAGCATATGAAACTTAACTGCATTTCACAGTGCTGTGCATCTAACAAACGACATTTGCTTATTGGAGGCAAAAGCATAGAGCTGTTCTCATCAGTAAGCTGTTCCTTCATTATTCAGTTACAACATTGACCAGGTTGCATTTCTTTGATTGCAGTGGAAAAAGTAAAATATCAATACTTTGTATGTTGTCTGTCAAGTGTGTCTGGATTAATAAACAGTTATAATTTTTTGGCATGTAAAATAATCCCCAAAAACATGTTTTAATTGCATATTATGCAGCCAGATGCAGAAAAAGATTGTTCATTGGCATCTATGAGGGACCTGTATTATTAATGGACCTCAGGAGACTGATTTTTGCACTACTTAAGGTTAGGTTCACACTAGTCCATGCTCTGAAAAGTGACCATTGGTGTAAGCAATCCTGTTGTCTCCTGAATGCCTGTTCATTTATTTTCTTTTTTCTTTTGCGGAACAGCAATTTCCAGTGGGGCTAATGCACTGTAACTGCAAGCCAAAGTCAATTATGGAATGAAATACCAACTGTGCTTGGCTCGCAGTTGCAGCTCTGCCCCCACTAACTTGAATGGTCAAGTTTGACAGGTGGTGACACTTGTCAACTTGGCATACTGCGGTAAATTTGCTACAGGCTCCAGCAGTATTGTACACTTTGGGTGGCTGGTCAATGGGGGCTCAGATTTGCCAGATTGGATAGTTTATTCCCACTTTACATCTAAAGAGATTGTCCAATACTTTCCATTATTGATTATGAATCAGTAATGGAGAATGACCTATCATAAGCAGAACAATGGATGTGCATTTCAGGTGAAAGGACAGTCAGGTTATTCCAAAAGACCAGACTGGCAATTTTATAAAAGGTGTATGCAAGAAATATGACTATATTAATAATATGTAATAATAACAAAATAATAATCAGGTAGTATGTGAAAATGAAATGTTTGATGAGCACTTAAAGTGGAACTCCACTCTCTCAGTCAACATTGATTATATTTAACCCTCACACTGCTTTCATTCGAAACAAAAAGGAAAGTATAACATATTTAGATGTTTTCATTTTTTATTTTTTTTTACATTTCTTCAGTTGCTTCTTGATTTCTTGCCAAACAATGTCATACACTCCAGGAGTCTTCAGGAGCATCAACAACTGGGTTACTTTTTAAGTAACTCAGGAGTTTTTAGGAGGGGAGGAGAGGAGGAGGGGTTTTCTCAGATAAACACACTCCCCTGCATGCATGCTTGAGCTAAGGGCAGATGGATTCCAGGAAGTAAATGTTACATGAATCATTTGCCCTTACTCAAGATGGTCATGGCTAGGGATGAGCTTGATGTTCGAGTCAAACCTAAGTTCATCTCGAACATCCGGTGCTTGCCCGTTCGCTGCACGTGGAACAATATGGGGCGTTTGCGAGAAATTTGAGCGCCGCGGAACGCCCCATAACGCACTGCGAGATCGCAGTTCATTAGTGTCTGCTGATTTGCCAAAGCATGCACTTGACCTGCATGCTTATCACAGCGCACTCTGCAGAGAGAGCCATAATTGGGCAAAGGCAGGGTGCCTTTGGCCAATCATAGCTCAGGGGGACTAAGTCCATGCCCCACACTTTATAAGGCTGATTACATAGTGGCCGTGTATAGTGTGTGACTGTGGACGGAGATAGATTGAGCTAGAATAGGCAGGCAGGTTAGTTGCAGTGTATTTGATATATATACATATACAGTCAGTCTAATATATATATATATATATATATATATATATATATATATATATATATATATATACTCTGCATTTAGCTTAGACTATATATTCATTGTGTACTCAATATTCAGGCAGTGCAGGCAGTGTATTTGATATATATACACAGTCTAATATATATATATATATATATATATATATATATATATATATATATACTCTGCATTCAATGTAGCGTATATATATATATATATATATATATATATATATATATATATATATATATATATACAGTTAATTCGGTGGTGTACATTATATAATACATTTCAGGCAGTGTATATATATATATATATATATATATATATATATATATATATATATATATACGGTCTAGTGATGATGATGCTAGCTTCCAACAATATTTTTGGTTTAGGGCACCACCACCACCCAAGGTCCGATTTTTATGCCCCTGTTTAACGGGGGCATGTAATTAAATTTTTTGAAATAATATTTAACAGCAGGAACCGTTCCAGCACCCAAGAAGAGTAACTGTGAGGGGTTACCGTGTTCTGCCGCCACCAACACCTAAGGCCCAGAGTATATAGTGCAGTCCATATAGTATATATACCGCCGTTCAGAGTATATAGTGCAGTCCGTAAAGTATATATACTGCAGTTCAGAGTAATAGTGCAGTCTGTGTAGTATATATAATACAGTGCAGGGTATATAGTGCAGTGTACAATATATATAATATAGTATATTGAAGTGGTTAAGGGGAGCCCTATGAAAGAATTAAGAAAATAACGGCATGGGTACCCCCATCCATACCAGGCCCTTTGGGTCTGTTATTGATTTTGTTGGGGGCCCCCACACCATTTTTTTTAAATGTTGGCGTGGAGTTCTGCTTAATATCCATACCAGACCCGAAGGGCCTGGTATGGAATGGGGGGGGGGGGGGGGTGTAAACCCACGCTTTTTTTAAATGGTTTTTTATGCATATTGCCAGGATCTGACAATACATTACAGCCGTGAGCAATTTTAAGTGACATTTTTTCCTTTAGAAATGTCATTTTGCTGCAGTACTGTTCTAAACATGGGAAAAATGTGTTACTTTACAGGCAGACTAAGGGAACCCCCCAGGCACGATATTTAAAGGAATATTTCATTTTTATTGTTTCACTTTTAGCATTCTTAAAATCACTGCTCCTAAAAAAACTTCCACTTTAAAAACTTTTTTTTTCATTAATACATGTCCCCTGGGGCAGGACCCGGGTCCCCAAACACTTTTTATGGCAATAACTTGCATACAAACCTTTAAAATTAGCACTTTTGACTTTTCACGTTCGTGTCCCATAGCCTTTAACAGTGTTCGCACAAATTTTTTGTCTGTTTGCAAGTTCTGGTGCAAACCAAACCGGGGGGTGTTCGGCTCATCCCTAGTCATGGCCAGAAATGCTAGGGAGTTGTTTTTCAAAGAGATTTTTCCACAAAATAAAGCATAGAGACATGGATGGATGGGGGAGTTTGCTTTAAATATTAAACATGAGTTAAACAGTGTTTTTGGTTTGTTGTTCTCAGATACAGTGAAGATCCAATTTAAGTGTGAGAAAGGCCCCCAATATTGACACTCAGTCTTCAATTTTCATAACTTGAAGGACTAAAGCCCATACTTTCATATGTATAACACAGTACCATTATCTACAGCCATGACATTACAGGTGAAATTTGCCACAGCTCTTGGTCTCACTACAGCAAGTAGCAGTGGAAAGGAAATCACATCACATCACAAGGTTAGCTGCAGACTTATCCATGCCAGGACTAATGATAAGCATTTAGTGCATCAAGTTGTAACTATGTGTGCATATATGTGTTTTATAAAAAAGCATGACATTTTCCCATCTGCTGGCTGCACTCTTGTGCTTCTAGTGTATACAAGTAAATGTGCTTACTTCCCAATCAAGAAGCGCTTTAAAGAAATGCAGAGTGCACATGAAGCTGTCACACTTTTTCTTGGCAGTGGAACATTCATTTCATTTACAGCTTTTCTCAGGGGAGCTGAAAGATGAGCTGCAGATAAGAAGCAATAGAGGAAATGATGGAATGCCTTGGCTGTTTGTTTCCTCATTCTGTTGCCCTTTGGGATTAACACTGACTGATTAACCTCTTGTAAATATGCAATCCATGCTATGCTGTCAAGGCACGTGGTTTCAGATTTTCATTTGCCAGTAACATGAACAAAACTGAATGTAATGAAATGTAACTCCCTTCCCTTTTAAACTTCATGGAGACATGGGGTGTTGATTAGGTTACATATTACCTAATGGAATGGAAAAAAATATGTTGCATATAAGCCACCAAAAATACATTATTCTGCGTTATTGAATATCCATTGTGTTATTCATTTCAGACACAAATGTCATACACACATTCAAACCAATTTCATGTGGAAGCCACTATTTTTTTGGACTGTGTGAAAGAACCCATGCAAATACAGGGTTAGTTTATAAACTTCACGCAGAGAGTGACCCAGGTGTGATGGAGCCTAGGACCAAAAAGTGTAAAGCAAGAGCCTGAATCCCTTCAGGTAGCCTCAATAAAAGACTATATATTTTATCAGATTTTTTCCAAATATTTTTGTCATGTGTGACATAGAGGTATATGCCCTTATTTAATATTTAGAGTACACATCTGTAAAATATAGGTATGATGAGTGCCATAGTCAAAATGTATCAAAAGACACAACTTTTTTTGGAGTTTTGGAGGAGTGTAGAGGGAGTGTAGAGGGATTAGAACACCTGCCAGTTTTTATTGCTGTCTGTGCCCTGGTTAGATAGATTTACCTTATCTATTTGTGATACAATATTTTAATTTAACAGATAGGTTCAATAGGTTACATAAATGAGGTTATAAATAATTGAGATAAGCAATCAAAAGAGATCTGAATTGTATTCGCTACTTGATCAAGCTTTTTCGAAGTATAAGGAATGTGCGCAACATGTTCTTTATGAACATGGAAATAGGTGTAGTAGAGCCTTAGCACACTCGATCTCCAAGAAACAGTCTAGGTGTTTCATCTCGAGGGTGCGCTGCCCCCAGTGCGACCTTGTATATGCTACTGAACAAATAGCTTCCACTTTACATGTTATTATTCTTCATTATATAATTTAAAGGATACATCTATATTAACATCAGACAGTTCCAGTCATCCCCAACTCTCTGACTATATCCATCGTACTGCTTTACCCAGGATAAGGCAAAGAGCCTACTGACTCCTTTTTCAACAGCAGAACTTACTCAGGTCCTTAAATCCTTGAAACCAGGTAAAAGCCCTGACCCTGATGGATTCTCAGCTACCTTTTATAAGCAATTTGGAGATATCCTTAATCCCGTCTTGTGTAATCTTTATAATGAAATTAAGCTAGACTGATCCCTTATTAAGCAAATGCAGGAGGCCCAAATTACTCTTATGGCAAAAGCAGAAAAGGACCCCACTCAATGTTCTAGCTATAGGCCCATTTCTTTGATAAATGTGGACCTAAAAATCTATGCTAAACTTTTGGCAATGTGTTTAAAAGACGTGATCCCCTCCGTAATAGGCTTAGATCAGGTGGGATTTGTGCCAAATAGGGAAGCCTGTGACAATATCATTAAGACAAACCTTTTGATACACTATGCTCGGAGATCAAAGAGTCCATTCTGCCTTCTATCTCTAGATGCGGAGAAGGCCTTTGATCGCCTAGATTGGAAGTTCATGGTAGCATCTTTGGAACAAATAGGTCTTCCGTGGGAGTTTATACAAAAAATAATGGCCATATATACTTGCTTCAACTGCCAGGATAAGGTTTATTGGGACACTATCTTCGCCTGTTTAAATCTGACGGGACACGCCAGGGATGTCCATTATCCCCATACTTGTACAATTTGGCCATGGGACACCTGGAGGTTGCTCTACGGTCCAATCCCTCCATTCACGGGGTTCAGGTGGGCAACAATTCATATAAATTAAGTATTTTTGCTGATGACTTACCTATATATGTATCTAATCCATGAATACCCTTTCCGAGCATTCTCTACGAATTAAAACATGTAGATCTCTATAGCAACTTTAAAGTAAATGTGTCTTTCTATCACTTTACCAATAATTGAAAAAGAAATGATAGAAAATAACTTCCCATTCCAATCGAAATTTCAATCTCTTAAATATTTAGGGGTGAATATTGCTTCCTCAGAAGAAAAGATGTATGAATTAAATTGTCTTCCAATGCTGAACTCCACGATTAGTAGATTGAAGTCCATGGCCACAGGGAAACACTCTTGGCTAGGGAGAATGGAAATATACAAGATGGATATTTTTCCTTGTTTTTTGTATCTATATCTAACATTACCTATAGTCCTCCACGTGCTTTCTTCTGGTCTGTAAAATCTAGCCTACTTCGATAACTCTTTGGCTAGACTTCACCACAATATCCTAGTAAAGCGGAAGACAGAGGGGGGAGCAGATTTGTCACATATGAAATTTATTTATATAGCGTCAGTATTGACCAGAATATTGGATTGGTTCCATCATGGGCAAGCAAAACAATGGGTAGCTATTGACCAGCAAATAACACCTGTCCCCCTGACCTCTCTCCTGTGTATTGTACTTAAATCTCACCCATCCAGAAAAACACTTTCACAGTTCATCCAATCTTTATTAAAAGTTTGGGACCGGACTGTTCGAAAGTGGGGTATCTACCAGGCCCACTCACCCCCATTATGGGCAACCCAGAACTTCCACCAAGCCTGTTATCGAATAATTTCCTATGATGACACCTTTAGCTCCTTCACGGTAAACAAGCTCTTGCGTCTAAAGGACTACAAGCGTTTAACACGATAATGACTACAGAGTGCAATTATCAGGGCCGATGGTTTCATTATCTTCAGCTCCAGCTCTTTTATATACATCTATCTAAAATGGGCTCACTTCATAGAGACTTAACTTCGTTTGAGTTTTTCTGTAGTTTCTCTGTCTCCACAATATACGGTATACTTCCATCCCATGCATTTCCACTATGCCCGTATTATACCAGAGACTGGGAGAGAGAATTGGGCTATATGTTCACAGAAGAATGGAAGAAATCTTTTTCTCTAACTTGTAAAACTAGTTTCTCAACTTATATATAAGAGAAGAACTTTAAAATATTACCTAGATGGTATAGATGCCTGGCGAGGCTGCACAGATTACCCATAATCTACCCTGAAAAGTGTTGACGCTGTGGGTGAGAGGTAAGCACAATGATCCATATATGGTGGACCTGCCCCTGGATTAAAGCATTTTGGGAGTCCCAATTCCAAATAGCTGTACTTTCTATTTATCCGGGATCCATGAGAGAGGCCAAAAAAGGACTATTTCCTTTTCTCCTCTCTGCAGCATGAATATCTATAACTAGACATTGGAGTACACCAGCTGCCCCCACTATTAAAGAGTGGGTAGCCAAAATTAACCACTTAAAGAGAATGGAGGAAATAACAGCAAATATACAGGGGTGTAACACCAAATATATGGCAGTGTTGTCATCTTGGATTGAATTCTTGAGTTCTGATCCTTTCTGTGAATAGTTTATATCTTCGAGCGTGGTATGGACATAAATTGATAGTTCGGTGGTATTGTCTTTGGTCAGGAAGGGGCCCCCCAGATGTGTGTCTTTGTTTTTTTTCTTTTTTCTCTCCTTTTTATTCCTTTATCTATGTTCCTGGGCAGATCTTTACCCTTGGGGAATACTTGGGAACACAGTATAGACGCTTTGAAAGAGCAGGTAGAAATATATACTTGTATTTACATTTATTTTTAGCTTGTAAGAAGTGTTATGTGGATTGATATAATCTCTATTCCAATAATATAACTATATTTGGAATCACGTTGTCCCTAGTTATGTGCTCTGAGAGTTACCCTTGTAAAATGTTTAGTGTAAAAATGTAAAAAAACTTGAGATATGCAATCATATGAATAATAAGTTAAAGGTTACAGATGTTACATAGTAATCAACTTAAAATAATTATTTAAATATTACAAGTATAGTAAGGATGAAGTACAAAACAGATTGACACTGTTTACCATTATCTTTAAAAGTGAAAGAAAATCCCAATTTTGAGTTGACACCAGAACACTAATAGGGGAGATCCTCCAATTGGGACACTAATAGGGGAGATCCTACAACAGGGACACTAGTTCTGGTGACCCTGGTGCCACCCCAGGATTACTTTGCTTTGGAGGGAATCTCTCACTTCCTGTTTTGGCTATGGGACAGGAAGTGAAGGAAAATCTCCCCATCAGACATAGATGGCAACAAAAAAAGACAGGGGTTATAACCTTCTCTTACTCTATCCAAAATGACAAAAATAACTTTTGCCTTTAGTTACACTTTTATGTTGGAGACAGAGTTCATTTTTTTTAATTCTATAGCTGACTATATAAATATTACAATATATTTGTACAATCTCTTTTTTGTAGTATGTAGTGTGAAGTCCAAACTAAAAACCCTGTTCAGCAATATCCAGTCTGGTAAACACTCAAACTAAATAGCAGTTTGTTAATACAGAAGAGATTGAAACAACAGGTAATGTGTGGTCAGCTGGCTATTTACCAAAAACATATTATTCTTTAATTCAAATATGAAAAATGTTTCTACGCAAAAGGTAACTTTCTCATTGACTTGTATACTATAAATACTTTCTTCTATACATGTATTTTGTGTAAAGGACATAAGTAGTTTCCAAATATAATTTGTAGTCAGTTATGTGACCACACATACACACATGAATATTCACAAATACTCAGGGTCATAGACATGTATGCAAGGGAATAGTAATCCTAAATATACGTTCTAGATACAAACAATATTATTAATAAAGCTGGAATGATCTCTCACATTTTTATTTTTCTATGAATGATTATCACCAATACAGGAAGTGAGGGGAAATGTTATATTTGGGCACATAGCAATAGGAGCCTTATTCCGCATACGCACGAGCGGAATTTCCGACAGAAAGCGTCCCATAGGAGCTTTTCATCGTTTATTCTGACCGTGTGTATGACCCATTGGACTTTTTCTGTCGAAAATTCAGACAGACTTAGATAGAGAACATATTCTATATTTTTCCGACGGAACAAATTGCTATCGGAAAAACTGCTCATCTGTATGCTGTTCCTACGCACCAAAAACGACGCATGCTCTGAAGCAAGTACAAGACGGAAGCTATTGGCTACTGGCTATTGAACTTCCGTTTTCTAGTCCCTGTCGTACGTGTTGTACATCACCGTGTTCTGGACGGTCGGAATTTGGTGTTACCATGTGTATACAAGACAGCCTGAGCAGAATTCCGTTGGAACTCCGTCGTAAAAACCTTCAGAGTTTTTTCCGATGGCAAAACCGGTCGTGTGTACAGGGCATCACAGTGGTTATAATCCTTTCCCACTTTAGAGCTATAATAAACATACCTTTTTTGGCACATATTCAGTGTTATCTTTCCACTGAAAATAGTTTTTATTTACTCGTTAAAAAAAATAGTTTTTACTCCAAAAGTTTTGTTTTGTAGGGGTTTCTGTTACCTTTATAGGGTATTTGTGTGAGTTCCTAAAATAGAACTGTTGTTGAAAGGAAACTTGAAAGGAAGTATGGAGAAGTCTGTTGCTGGCCTTTCTTTCTGACTAGTATGTTATTATCCTGGCTGTGATGCTCATCCAGTGGCTTCATTACACTGAAGTTCAGCTGTTGTATATTTACCGTCTACGTTTATATTTAACGTCTATTTTACATTGCCTATAGGCTCCATGCACACTAGCATTTTTTAAGCTAAAAAATGCTGGAAAAAATGCTGGATAAAAAACACTGGTAATAGCTTTCTGTATCAGCGTTTTAAGAGCGTTTAGGGGCCTTTAGGAGCATTAGCGTTTTATTAACGTTTTTGCAGAATTTAGAAACACTTAGGAGCATTTAGCAGCATTTAGGAGCATTTTTGCTGGAAAATTGCTCCAAGAAACTCTACAAAAAAACATTTTTTTCTGCTCCTAGACTCTGAAGCTAAAAAAACTAATTTTTTTAGCTTAAAAGTACGTTTACTCCTTCACTAACGGGTGCTGATGAGGCGACACTGATGGGCACTGATGGGCACTGATAGGCGGCACTAATATGAAGCACTGATGGGCATTGATAGGCGACACTGATGGGCACTCATAGGTGGCACTGATCGGCACTGATAGGCGACACTGATGGGCACTGACAGGCTGCACTGATGGGCACTTATGGGTGACACAGACAGGTGGCCCTGATGGGCACTGTTAGGCAGCCCTTATGCACTGATAGGTGGCACTGATGGACACTGATGGGTGGCACTGATGGACACTGATAGATGGCACTGATAGGCATCACTGATGGCACTAGCTGGCATTGCTGATGGGCACTGATTGACATCTGTCTGGGCACTGATTGGCATCTGTCAGGGCAATGATTGGCATCTGTATGGGCACTGACCATCATCCCTGGTGGTCCAGGGTGACATACCTGGTGGTCCAGTGTGGGCATCCGTGGGGGGCTGTGCTGATAATCAATCAGTGCAGACCCCCCCTGTCAGGAGAGCTGTCAGACGCAAGTGAGGAAAAGCCGATAAACAGCTCTTCTTGTTTACACTGTGATCAGCCGTGATTGGACATGGCTGATTACGTGATAAAGAGTCTCCGTCAGAGACTCTTTACCGAGATCAGTGTTACAGTGTGTCAGACTGACACGGGCACGCACCGGCTGTTATCCCGAAAGATGTCATATGACGTCCAGTCAGGCTAACGGAACCCCCGCCTGGCCATCTTTCTGCTATAGGAAGTGGTTAAAAAATGCTAGTGTGCATGGAGCCTAAAGCAGAACTAAAGTCAGGGAAAAAAAGATTGCTAGGTAGTAGAGCTCTTTAGCAGTAAAGGCTTTTCATGCCTTTTCTGCCAAAAAAAACTCTTTTCTCCCAGCTATTTTTTTAATTTGCATACACAGCCTGGGATTCTTGCACAGTACTTTGTACACACCTGGCTTATTTCTGGCATCTGTAAGATGCTGAGTATGAGGACAATTGTCAGAAAGATGCATATCCAGAGCGCATGTGTATAGATTACATAATCAGTGGCTGCCCAATGAGCAGGGACAAGATGCCAGACTCAAAAGAAGTGCTGGAGAAGGTGGCACCAATGGAACAGAGCAACAAGAGTAAGCATGCCAGCTCTAGAAGAAAGAAATCTAGGAGGTAAGTCTGCCATATTGTGCAAGCATGCTGTGCATATTTGTACATTGTGTCAAAAGCCCCACAGGTGGTAGTTCGGTTCTGCTTTCATTTAAAAGATTTTATCCATTGGTAGAAAATGAGATGCTGCAGGTCTTTGTAGATGGGGTTCTACATAACAACTTACGTGCCATTTGGTATTTCCAAGGGCCATGAAACTATACCTTTTCCTGAATCAGAAAACTTAATACACACCCAACAGGTCACAGAAGTGTGGGAGAAAAACAAACACTGTTTTGATTGATTTAGGTAATTGGGAATGCACAGATCTATGTCCTGAATTGTACATTGTTTAAATGAGATAGTGACCACCCTCAAGAAGAAGGTTGTGAGTAATAAATTCACAGAGGTTGTTAATTGCCCAAGCAGAAGATCTGGACAATGTTAAAATTGTTTGGATCATGTCACCTTAGTTTGAGCTCAGTGCATTAATAAGGATAACAAATAAAACTCCAGCCATAAACTGAAGACCAGAGGTATTTTACTTTATGCTCCCTTTGAACCTAATAGAAATAAAAGCTTATTTATGCCACTTAGCAGAGAAAGTATTCTTTTGTTTTTGTCCACTAGGAATTATAGCACCCTGCCTTGACCAAATAAGCACTGTTGCCAGTCGTGTCACAAACATAAATAGTTTGGAGAATTTCAATTAAAATTTAGACATGCTAAAATAAACATCAGAAACAGCAAATCCTTTTTATCAGCTGAAAGTTAGTTGGCCCCAAAGCCAAAGTAAGAGTTATCCCTGATTCTCTAATATCACTATTAGAGATTACTATTAATGTTACTAATATTATAATTAGTAATCATCTCATTGAAACCTGCTCTATCCCAAAATGTCTAAGTGAAACAACACAATAAACCAGATGTATGGGGATATGATATACATTTGTATTTTTTTGGAAACCACCAGATTTAAAAATTGACTATATCTATGTAATAAAAATGTACCCACACGTTGTCCTTACTGGACATTTTCACTTGCATCTCAGTGCTGCTGAAGTCCTGCAGCTCATTTGCAACCATGTCTTGTCTACATGCATACACTCCAGCAATGGCTGCTCCAATAGTAGGTCATGTGCATGAAGTGTGTGTTAAAACAGCTACTCGTAGTCTCCATCGAAAGCCCTTTTATCAGGGTGAAAATGCAGGAGCACAGTTTGGATATAGGGTCAGAGTGTTGCCATCCTACAACAAGGGGTGCTTGAACAGGGAATTTCATGGCAGGATCAAAGGGTAATCATTTAATTAAAATGCAGATTAAAAATATTAAAAAAGTTACTTTTTATGTGACATTAAAGCTTACAGTATATGACATTTACGCTTGGGTTTACATCTACATTAAGTTAAGTTTAAGGATTCTATACTTACATTTTCATACCTCTTCTGTCCCAATTTGCCACCTGATTATGAAGAACTTCTGTGCATAGTTTAAATTTTTGAACAAATGTAAATTTGTAAAAGTTTTGTGTGCCCCCCTTCCCCCTGCCTTCTTTTGAGCCTGGGGAATGGCTGCTTTGGCATAAGCATTGTGTGGAAATGTGGGGAGTACCACATGTAACCTCATACCCAGAAATACCAGAAATGTCAGGTTGGTGTCAGAGAGGTGAGTTAAGATTCAATTTGAGTGGAGCCACAAGTCAGCAAGTAACATCCAAGAGCCAGCATCAGAAAGAGCATAGAACCAACTGTGGGCCTTCTATCTAAAAAAAAAAAAAAAAAAAATATATATATATATATATATATATATATATATATATATATATATATATATATATATATATATAGACATTGGGGGATGTCTAGCTCAGTGGTAGATGCCTTTTCAGTAAGTTCACAGCGAACAGGAACTTTAGTTTAAGGGCATGGTAGCCCACTTTTATTAAAAGGAACAAAATAAAGGAAAGTTCATACAGCAGTACTGCCACTTAGGCTTTACGCTTCAGCCCTCTTGGCCATATAACAGGGTTCCCGTACAACTACTGTACCTCTTTTCAGCTTCCTTGCTGCTCAGGCCTTCCACTTCAGGCTCTCATCTGTCTCCTTGGATGCACACAGCTTCAACGCTGTGGAGCCCCTCACCCTGTCTATTTGAGAACCCTGGGCGACAATTACTAGGACAGGGAACTGTACTGTCAATATATATATATATATATATATATACTTATAGATTGATTGATTGATTGATTGATATATATATTGTAGCAGAGCTTCCCAGAGAGAGCTGGTAAAAGTCCTGTTCGGGGTTTATACCTCTCCCAGGCTCCTCTCATACACGTTCAGGGATCTCTGATCCACAATCCAGTTCGGATCTTGGTCCTCTCCTCCAGGCCAATTTAAACTCACCTGTGACAGACAGCCATCGCTCTCTGCCTGGGAAACACAGACAACACTGGTCTGTGAGAGCAAAAGGTTGGTAAAAAGTTGTTAAGCTGTATCTGTGGAAGCTGACAAGCTTTAGGCTTGCTCAGCCTGGTAGTTAGGGCCTGTGTATGTTGTGTAGTTAGTGCCGAGACACAGCTAGGTTTTTGTTTGGCTATTTTTTGCCCTGTTTGTTTTTCTGAAACACTGTACAGCACCTGTATTCAGACTTGTATATATCACCAATAAACACTGCACTGTTTGTCACTACCTCACTGGATTTGGTATCTGTGCCTGAAAGACTGCTCACCCCAGGGAGCTTTGTACCTGCTACCTGTCCCCCAGGTTACATATGGTGGAGGCTCTGACATGCTGTAGTAAGTTACTACCTAAAAGGCCAGTACCTAGAGTGACTAAACATGGAGGAAATCCTCAAACAATTGCTGTTATCAAACGCTGCACAGCAGAAAGCAAACGCTGCACAACAGCAAGCCAACGCTATCGCACAGAAGCAAACCAAGGCGCTGTGCCAACAGATTGGTGCTGTACAGGAACAATCACAGAGGCTGTTTGAACAGCTAGCCACTGCTGTGAAAATGGAAAGGGAAAACCCTAGCTGAAGTTGTGGAGACACTAGCACAGTGGTCTCCTGCTAAAATTGATGATGTTGGAGACAAGCCCTGCATGTGGTTCGCTTTCCTTCTAAGATGACTGCAGATGATCCAGAGGCCTTTCTGCTAATGTTTGAATGAACCGCTGAGAGGGAAGGTTGGCCTCAAACCCAGTGGGCAGGACTGGTCACCCCCTTACTTTCTGGAGAATCGCAGAAGACCTACTATGATCTGAAGTCAGCAGAAGTGGGAGACTATGAGAAGGTCATGGGGGAAATCCTGGCGCTACTCGGTGTCACTTTGGCTGTTTGAGCACAGCAGGTCCACAGCTGGTTCTTCCAAGATAAGAGGCCCCAAAGATCTCAGATGTTTGATCTCATCCAGCTGGTGTGGAAATGGCTACAGCTGGAGTCCCTGTCTGGGCCACAATAGTGGAGTGTGTGATCATGGACCGATTCCTGAGGTCACTGCCAATTTTCCTGCAGAAGTGGATGTGTCAAAGAGATCCCAATTAGGCAGACAACCTGGTGGAGCTCGTTGAGAGATACTTTGCTGCAGAGAGCCTGGTCACCACCCCTACAGCTGCACGGACTTTCCACCCAAAGCCACGGTCTCCCCAGGCAGCCAGTAAGACTGTTCCAGGGGAAGTGGGTGGTAAACATGGCAAGGAGATAGGGGGGGAGGATTTTAGTGCCAGGACTGAAGTATGGCGTCCCAAACAAGGGAAGCCACTGCCTGTCAGCAAATCAAACTGGGACAACATCAGGTGTTTTCGTTGCCAGGAATGGGGACATGTTGTAGCAAACTGTCCATTGACAGATGAACTCATGCAGTGTGATGCATCCCTTAGAAGGCAGTCTATGTTTGCTGCTGCTTCATGTGCTGCAGCGCCAAATGAAGGAAAACACATGTGCCAATGACTGGTAATAATAAGCTTATTATGGCCTTGCTGGACTCTGGAAGTCTAGTGACTTTGGTTAAAGCTGAGATGGTTGAATCTGTGAATTTTCATGAAAATAAAATTGCTGTGATCTGTTGTACCCAGGAATATCCTACAACCACTGTTCACTTTAAAAATTACTTAGGTACAGTGACCCATCCGGTCGGACTTGTGCCCCACTTGGCCATCATTGGGAGTGAGTTAAATATATGAGTGTCACAGTAAAAGGTCTGAATACTTAGGACCATGTGATATTTCAGTTTTTCTTTTTTAATAAATCTGAAAAAATTTCAACAATTCCGTGTTTTTCTGTTAATATGGGGTGCTGTGTGTACATTAATGAGGAAAAAAAATGAACTTAAATGATTTTAGCAAATGGTTGCGATATAACAAAGAGTGAAAAATGTAAGGGGGTCTGAATACTTTCCGTCCCCACTGTACTCTGCAGAAAAATTGGGTGCCAGAACACTGTAACCCCTCATAGTTACTCTTGTTGGGCACAGGAACGGGCCCTGCTGTTAAATATAATTTTAAAAAATTGTAATTACTTGCCCCTGTTAAACATTCATGAGGAATAGGATAGGCAGCATAGGCAGTCTTCAAGGGATCCCAGATCCATAGCAAATTCAATTAGCATCAGGTGCTTGATAGCTGCTGATCCAGGACTGATTAAATTTTATAAATGTGAGCCTATCAACAGAGTCTGTGGACAGGTGCACTCTTTGATCCATTACAAACCCTCCAGCAGCACTGAATGTGCGTTCAGATAGCACACTAGGTGCAGGACAGGCCATTAGCTCAATTGCATATTCAGCAAGTTCTGGCCAGTGGTCCATCCTCAAGACCCAGTAACCCAGTGGATGCTCTGTTGGAAAGGTCTCCAAGTCTGCTCTTGCCCCTAGATATTCCTGCACCATATAATGCAGATGCTGGCGATTGTTGCTTGAACCTATCAGACCTTGGACTGAAGACCAAAAAATTGTTTAAGGTCATCGGTCAGCCGGCCAACTTCTCCACCGCTCTTCCTCTGACCGAACGAAGCCTCAGAAACATGTTGTCCAGCACCAGGAAATGGTAACCTCCCAGGATCTGGAAAAGCATTGCAGAAAACTTTTTTTCAAAGCCTCCTGAAGATGTTTCATTCTCTGCTCCCTCTGCGAAGGCAGGATGAGTTCTGCAACTTTACCCTTGTAACGTGGATCATAATTGCCTTTGGCCAATTATGGCTCTCAGCAGAACGCGCTGTGATTGGCCAAAGCATCCAGGTCAGGTGCATGTTTTGGCCAATCATCATACAGTAATGCACTGAGATCTTGCAGTGCATTATGGGGTGTTCTGTGGTGCTCAAATTTCCCACGAACACCTCATAATGTTCACTTCGGCGAACATCAAACTCATCCCTAATTATAATTTATAAACCTTTACTGTGAGTGATAGAGTTAAAAGGGCACTCAACATCAATGGCTACAAGTCATTACTAAGTCTATCCCCACTGTAGATTTGTGTATGTGTACACCCCTTTCTTATGTTTGGACATGCCTGGTAATACATTTAACTTTTTTATGCCAGCCTGGGCCATTTTACTCCCTATGGCTGTATACCCAGTTGCCCAAGGTCATCTTTCTCTGGTTTCCTTTGTTTGTTGCACACATGAATTTTATGCAAGATTTGACAATAATTTTTTTTTTTAGAACTAAACATCTCTGTTTATTCGTAGTAAAAACGTTCAGACAACCATTACAGACATCATTTTAGTTATAGGTGTTGCCTGACCCTTGAATATTATTATTATTATACAGGTTTTATATAGAGCCAACAGTTTGCGCAGCGCTATATTAAGGCAGACATTACAGTTACATTACAATTTGGTACAAGAGGAATCAGAGGGCCCTGCTCATTAGAGCTTCCAATCTAAAAATGAAAGCCCCACAGGATCTCTACACTTATGGTGACTAGTACTCCTTCCAGAGTTTAACAGCTACACACAGTCACTAACTCCTTAGCAATGGGGTTGCTTACTCACTTAGCCACAGGCTCATCGGCTACCTCCTGACAATATTCACCAGGCTCTTCATAGCGAGGGAGATGTAGATTCACGCCACCATAGGACAGCTGGACTCTTTCCCACCAACTTCCTCCTGACTCTCTCCAGTGAGCTTCTCAAGACCCAACTTAATTTTTTATATTATTATTATACAGGATTTATATAGCGCCAACAGTTTACGTAACACCTTACAACTTGAGGGTAGACAGTACAAATACAATACACTTTGATACAGTAGGAATCAGAGGGCCCTGCTCCTTAGAGCTTACAATCTAAGAGGGAAGGTCAAGAGATACAAGAGGTAATAACTGTGGGTGATGTGCTGATTGAGGTGATAAATGTACAGTTGTTAGGTGGGGGCCAGATAGGCTTCTCTGAAGAGATGAGTTTTCAGTAGGAGAAAATCGGACGGATTGGGGTAGAGCATTCCAGAGGATGGGGGAGGCTCTGGAGAAGTCCTGAAGGCAATCATGGGATGAGGTGACAAGGAAGTTTGAGAGCAGTAGGTCTTGGGAGGAGCGAAGAGAACGATAAGGTTGGTATTTTGTGACTAGGTTAGAGATGAAGCTGGGGGCCAGGTTGTGGATGGCTTTGTAAGTTATAGTTAGTATCTTGAATTTAATTCGGTGACTGAGTGGCAGCCAGTGGAGGGATTGGCAGAGGGGTGTACAGACGCTGAGCGGTTTGTGAGGTGGATGAGCCTGGCAGCAGCGTTCATGATGGACTGAAGTGGGGATAGCCTATTTAGAGGTAAACCAATGAGGAGGGAGTTGCAATAGTCGAGGCGGGAGATGACCAGGGAGTGGATTAGAAGCTTTGTGGTGACATTGTTTAGGAAGGGGCGTATCTTGGAGATGTTGCAGAGATTGAGGCGGCAAGTTTTGGATAGTGATAGAATGCGGGGTTGAAAGGTTAGTTCAGAGTCCAGGATTACACCTAGGACCTTGGCGTGGGGAGATGGGTTGATAGTTGAGCCGTTGATATTGACAGGGAAATCAGGGGGAAGTGGCACCTGAGGGAGGAAATATCATGAGCTCGGTTTTGGATAGGTTGAGTTTGAGGAAGTGATGTGACATCCAGGCTGATATGTCTGCTAGTAAGTTGGTAATGCGTGAGGAGACAGATGGAGAGAGCTGGGGGGTGGAGAGATAGATTTGGGTGTCATCGGCGTAGAGATGATATTTAAAGCCGTGGGAGGCAATCAACTGACCCAAGGAGGTGGTGTAGATTGAGAAAAGGAGAGGTCCAAGAACAGAACCTTGGGGGACCCCAACGGAGAAAGGAGGAGGAGAGGAGGAAGTAGAGTTGTAAGTGACACAGAAGGATCGGTGGGATAGGTAGGATGAGAACCAGCGAAGAGTACAGTCACGGAGACCAAAGGAGTGGAGTTTTTTGAGGAGGAGGGGGTGGTCCACTGTGTCAAAGGCAGCAGAGAGATCCAGGAGAAGTAGTACAGAATAGTGTCCATTGGCTTTAGCCATTAGTAGGTCATTTGAGAGTTTAAGGAGAGCAGTTTCCGTGGAGTGTTGAGGGCATAAACCGGACTGAAGGGGATCAAGAAGTTTATTCATGGTCAGATGGTCGTTTAGTCGGTTGTAGACCAGTCTTTCAAGAAGTTTGGAGGAGAAGGAGAGTAAGGAGATGGGACGTAAGTTGTTGAGATTGGTGGGGTCCAGTGAGGGCTTTTTAAGTATGGGGGTGACTAGCGCATGTTTTAGAGAGTTTGGGAAGATGCCACAAGAGAGCGAGAAGTTGAAAATGTGAGTTAGAGAGTGTAGAATCGAGTCAGAGGGTGAGCGTAGCATTTGCGAGGGAACAGGATCCAGGGGGCAGGTGGTTAGATGAGTGTTAGATAAAAGTTTAGCAACCTCAGTAATAGTAGCAGGGTTGAATGAGGGAAGTTATGATTATATCTGTGGACATGGGGTGTTGCAAGGGGGAGGTTTTTGCGCATTGGTGATCTCCTCATGAATTGTATCAATCTTAGTTTTAAAGTGATTGGCAATCTCCTGGGCAGTGAGTGAGTTGGTGGGTGGAGGCAGTGGAGGACAGAGTAGAGTGTTGAAGGTAGAGAAGAGTTGACGTGGACTGGATGAGAAGGTGTTAATGAGTGTGATAAAGTAGGTCTGTTTGGCAGTGTGAAGGCAGGAGTAGTATTTTAGGAGGGCAGATTTATATTGTATGAAGTCTTCCTGGGTCTTAGTCTTATGCCACAGGCGCTCAAGAGCGCGGCTACGTTTTCTGAGACTTCTGGTGTCATCTGTTTGCCAGGGTTGGAGCAGTCGGGGCCTAATTCTGCATGTAGTAAGGGGGGCAAGCTTGTCTAGGGAGGAAGACAGTGAGCTGTTGTAGATGAAAGTAGCTAGGTTGGGGCAAGACAGAGGTGAGATTTTGTCATAGAGGTGATCAGTAGCAGAGTAGAGAAGAGAAGGGTTGAGGTGGCGAAGGTTTCTACATGTAACTGTTAGGCGGTTGGAGGGAGAAGAGGTGGAAGATAGGGAGAGAGCAAAACTAATAAGGTGGTGATCAGAGAGTGGGAGTGGATTGTTGGAAAGGTTGCAGGGAGTGCACAGGTAGGAGAAGACAAGGTCAAGGATGTTGCCGTTGGAGTGGGTAGGAGCCTGTATCCATTGCTTCAGGTCAAGCGATGAGGTTAGACTGAGAAGTTTAGAAGTAATAGTAGTGTTATGCCCCGTACACACGGTCAGATTTTCCGATGGCAAATGTCCGATCGGAGTGTGTTGGATTTTCATCGGATTTTCAGACACACAAAGTTTGAGAGCAGGAGATAAAATTTTCCGACAACAAAATCCGATCGCATCAATTCCGACCGTGTGTGGCCTGTTCCGATGCACAAAGTGCCACGCATGCTCAGAAGAAATTCCGACACGGAACAGCTCGGTCTGGTAAACTTAGCTTTCGCAATGGATACAGCACTTTCGTCACGCTGCAATGTTAAAAATGGTTTAATACAGCGCACTCTCTTCTTCTTTATAATGTGACAAGAATTAAGTCGTTTTGCTGCTCTTTTTCACACACACTTCTCACAAACTTATTTTTGTGTTTTTTTCTTGGGATTCCCGGAATATATTGTTATTTGTCACATCTGACAGAATTTCTTTTTTTTTTTCTTTTTTTTTTGTGATTTAAAGCCATTTTTGGTTTAGATTTAATGTTTGTATTTTTTCCAAGGCTGATCTTTGTTTAATGTTATTTTTATTTTTACTACAGACTATTTTTGTGTGTGTTTTGTGTGTCAAGTTACCACAACACCATTGATATCTTTTATTATTTAATCTCAAGGAGATTGTTTGTTGTTGGTGTCCCTTGTTAATTTCACATTGTATTTTTGAAATGTACCTGAATCCTCACAAACCAACTGTCCTTTTTGAAGTCAAACACACATAGGCAAGTATAATTCAAAACAAAATTCCTTTATTAAGGACTCAGAACCAAACAAAGAGGGAGGCAACGCTGGATCAACAGGAGAAATTAGCGAAGCTTGGGACCCCCAGGGCAGACATCAATTCTTGAACATCAAAATTGGTGGCCTGAGGAGTCCATATGTAAGGGAGGCCAGTCTGGTCCAGAAGTCCCAGAGATCCGGAAAGCAGCAGATGACATCTTTGTCCCCAGGCTGTGGTACCACAAGAAGCTGCATCTTTTGGCCGACCAGACTGGATCCAGGGTCCTCACTTTCTGGTCTTCCTTCCACGCTTCATTCCGGGCTGTGGCTGTGCTGTTGGAGAGGAGCAGGAAGAGGAGTAGGACCTGGAGGAGGAGGAGGACTGGGAGGACCTGGAGGAGGAAGAGGAGAAGGAAGAGGAGAAGGAGGAGGAGGACCTGCAGGAGGAGGAGGAGGACCATCTGTGAGTTCGCAAAGGTGTGTCTGAGATGTAATTTGGCCCCTCATACCTTTATTAAGAGCCTCCAATATGAGCGACTCACACATGAGTTGTCCCTCCTCCATCCTCTGCATTTTAGAGGCAATGATGGCAGCAATGTCCTCCTCCACAGTGTGTGGTGCTCCCAGGGTCTCTGTAGCCCTTCAAAAGAGGCCTATGGCAGCCTCCTCTAGGGCACTCCTCCTCCTGCCACTTTCTCTTTCCAGGTGTTGGGGAGGGACCGGCATATCAGGCAGGCGGCTCGGCCCAGCCACCTCCTGGCTGAGACTTCCCTGTGTATGAAAAAGGGACATGGTTTTAGTTTTTGCATCATCAATCACAATCCTAAATTAGTACTCAAAACTAACATCTAGTTAACATCATTGATTGGACAAGCAGAAATATTTAGAGGAATGCTATACCTGGCTCAATCTGGGCTCCTCCACATTTTGTTGCCTGGAAGGCCCAGGTTGGGCGTCAGAAGCCTCAGCTGGGGGGGAAGGAAGCGTGGAAGGAAGACTGGAGAGGGATGACCTGGGTTCAGTCTGGCCTGCCAGAAAATGCAGCCTGTCATAGTACCACATCCTGGGGACATAGATGTCATCTGCTGCTCCGGATCTCTGCGAATCCTGGACTTTCTGGTGCTTCCTTACATAAGTGCTCCTCAGGCCACCAATTAAGATCTTCAAAAATGTGATGTCTGCCGTGGGGATCACCTGCTTCACAATTTCCAACAATTTATCCAGTGCTGCCTTCCTCTTTGTTTGGTTCTTGTAATGTGGGTTGTTGATCTCCCACAGACATGGCAGCTCCCTTAACATATCAATGAATAGTGACATGAAGTCATTATCTTTTAATAAGATATCCATGTTCACTGCAAGACACAACACAAGACAAAGCCTAATGTCAGACAAAACTCTCCTAATCTTGTTACAATATAGGCCTCAATCTAGAAGCAATATAGGCACAAGTTTGTCTCTTACCTTCGTTCTTACTATCGGCGCGTCCAATGCTCCTTCATCTGCTCACAGATCGTACGTACTACGCACGCGTGTTACGCTTTATACACACTGCGCATGTGTGTAACTCCGCCCACCCCTGACATTTTTTCTAGTCTATTCCCCGCCCCTTTTCGTTTGGCGCAGTGGGTGAAGAGCACATGGCGGAGTCAGAGCAGGTGCGTGCTAATTATAGCAACGAGGAGGAGGAGGAGGAAAGCCCGGATCCTGACACGTCCCGATCCAGAAGGAGACGATTTAAGGCCACAAATATGTCCTTTGGGGAGATGTTGGAGATGGTGAACATCCTGAAGAAGGCCGACTATGACGGGAAGTATGGGCCTTACCCCAACCCCAATATCAGAAAGGCCAAGATCATGGCGAAAGTGGTCAAAAGTCTGCACAGGAATTTCGGGGTACGACGATCGAAAGATCAGCTCAGGAAGCGGTGGTCGGACCTAAAATTAAGAGAGCTCGAGCAGTACCGTAAGATCAGGAGAGTGCTGCAAAAAAGTAAGTAGTTGTGCTGTGTTCCTATTCTTTTTGTCTTTATTACGTTCGTGCTGCTTCATATGCTTTTCTTAATTGTACAGTTTCAAATGTCAATTTTAATGTTCATGGGCCCATTATTCGTTCGTATTAAACATTTTTTTTTTCGCCCTATAAAACACTATTGTTTAGGCCATATGCATTTTCCTACATTTTTTAGGGCCTACTTGGATGCAAAATATTTGGTTGTGTAGATGGGTTTGTTACTAGAATGAAATGCAAACTAGATTCTGTGTAAGGAGAGGACACTGAGCAGCTGTTTTCACATCTGGACACTGGAGCACTAGTGTGGGACACAAGAACACCATTTTTATTAGGGGGGGCACACAGGTGCTCCAGTGTATACTATAGGGGGGTCTCCATCTGTGAAGCTTGTACTAAACAGGTAAAGTATTGCAGGTTGACAAAGGACAATAAACAAGTGACATCTTTGAACTCTGCTAAAATTGACAATTGTACCCCACTTCCAAGCAATGTTTCCTATTTATAGTTCTGCCATCAAATCACTGTGTGCTAATTATACCATTATTGTTTTACATAGGGGAGAAAAGACTCGGAGGACACCCCTCATCCGAGGAGACCAGAGACCCCCCACCTGTGGAAGAAGGTGAAATACCCCCAACCCAAGTGAAGCAGGAGGGGGAAGAAGATGTGGTTGAAATTGGCACCACAACAGGTGAGTGTCTGCGACCACAGACTCAGGTAAGAGATGGATGCTGGCAGATTTTTGATACCTGTTTTTGTTTGGTTTCTCTCTTTTTAGGTGATCGTGTTGTTAGGGATCGAGATCCTTTCACATCAGAAAGTGCCCAGATGCTGATCGGGGAGATCATGGGGTGTAATTTAGAATTAGAGAACCTCAAGACAAAAATCAATGATGTGATTAAAAAAAATAATAACATCATTAATGTTTTGGGGCGAATTTAATACCCCACAAAATCACTTTTGTTTGGTACAATGTTTAAAATATTTTTGAAATGTTTCTAAAAGCCAAATTTGGAGGATGCACACAATGTGCTATCTGCCATCACGGGAGATCAATGGACCCGTTTTGGGGGTGCAACCCCTTCCTCAATAATAAAGTAGCGGTGAGGAAGGGCTTGCTCCCCCAAAACACGTCCCTTGATCCCCCGTGATGGCAGCTAGCACATGTTGACATTCGTAAATTGGTGTGCATCTTCCAAATTTGGCTTTTCAAGGGGTGATTTGACCCCATCTGAACGCAATATCAAACACAGTTCCTAAATACTCATGTCTGATATTGCCTTCAGGTTTTACCATATGTGAACTTTGTAAGTTCAAGTTTTTTGTCTTTCTTGTTGGTTTTACACGGGCCTGTTTTATCGTAAATGGACATTTCTATTTTTGATAATGCCACCCCAAAAATTGTTATACAACAAACATGTTGGTTTGTTCTAAAAACCGTTTCTAAATGCACATGTGATTGTGCAGGTATTAAAAAGTTTGTTAATCAAGAATGTGTGGATTATTGTCTCAACGCTACAACACTTTTGTGGTGATGTAATTGCTGTTTTCGTAGAAAATGGTGGTTATTTCCTAAGGGCAAATCCTCTTTGCACTACAAGAGCATTTTCATTGCAGTTTCAAGAGTACTTGTAGTATAAAAAGTGTATACGCCTTTAGTATATAAAAGCCAACAGTGCTTTGTATAAGGTTACACAATCACGCAATTTACAGGACTCCCCACATTGCTGTCAGGCTCAGCTAAAACAAACACAAGCAGTAAATGTCCACAAAGAATTTCTTTTTTTTGCTTTTTTATTTGAAAAAGGCTTCACAAATTTGCAGGCATATTGATGGCCCCCCTACCCGCAAAGAACTCCAGGTATCGTAACCGGACATCACGGGCACTCAGCGAAGGCAAGCCAGGACGGCCACTTTCAAGCGCCGTCAGTGTTGTTTCAGAGATCACTCCGGCCTCAGGCCCAACTGAGCCAGCATAGTTGGCCGAATGTTTCCGTAAAAAGTTATGGAGAATACAGCACGCCATGATTATATGATTAAGTTTATACTCCGCCATATGGATAGGTGTCAGAAATAGGCGGAACCGGCTGGCCAGGATTCCAAATGTGTTCTCCACCACTCTTCGGGCTCTGGCCAGCCGGTAATTAAAAACCCTCTGTTCCGGGGTGAGGGTCCTCATCGGGAATGGCCGCATAAGATGGTCCCCCAGCGCAAACGCTTCATCAGCAACGAACACAAATAGGAGTCCTTCCACATTGTCCTCTGGAGCTGGCAAGTCCAAGCTGCCATTCTGGAGACGCCTGTAGAACTCCGTCTGGGCGATGACTCCACCATCGGACATCCGGCCATTCTTCCCCACGTCCACATACAAGAAGTCGTAATTAGCCGACACCACTGCCAACATCACAATACTATTGAACCCCTTATAGTTGAAATAGTACTACCCCGAGTTGGGTGGTGGGATGATGTGGACGTGTTTCCCATCAATTGCAAAGTTAGGAAAGTGCCACCGCTGGGCAAAGTGGGAGGCCACAGTCTGCCATTCCTGTGGCGTGGAAGGAAACTGTTGAGGAAAAAAAATAAATATTAATATTTTTGCTCAGAAACATGGCAAGCAGATTAGGCACAAACATTCTGGGGCAACCTCCAGATAGCATTTATTAAGGGGAATTTAACAACACCAAAGTATAAGGTACACCTATCATATTCCCCCTCCCCCCCCTCTCATGGGCCATTTCTAACATTATGGGGGGTGGGGAAATCTTGGACAGGTAACCCTCTTCACTTCATTTAGAGATGAATGCCTAAATACAGGGTATTACTTGGAACAGCCCCTCCTTAGTTACACTATTGGCAGCCCACTGGACAGGTAAGAAGTGTCATAATACAAAGATATAAATACACACTGTACACATTTGAGCACATTTGGACATTCTGCTATTACCTATCAAGATAATAATAGGATCTAAAAAGTTTAAACACTACCATTGGAAAGTATACAGGCAGGCCCTTGCACTACATGCTTTGGGGAATTCATCCATAAATCTGACCACAAAAGAGATGGGTATAGTGTGTATGGGTTTGGCAAAGTCAGCAGATAGATGACTGAGGGTAGATAGAGAATTGGTATCAGCTGACTTAGCAGTTGGGGGGAGGGAGGGTTACTAAAAATTATTTGGGGACACCACAAAAAAAAAGCCTCAGGCACTCTGCCTGAATTTAAAGCACAAATTACATTTCAAAACATTTTAGGGGGTGTTTGGGGTAAAGCACTACTATGGAGCTGATAAAATACATTGTTAAGTGACTACATTAGGTGAATATAGGGCCCGTAGACCATGTTGGGGAGGTTAGTGAAGGACAATGTGTATGAAGGACCTACAAAATTAATTACCTAAAAAACCAGCATGAATGAGGACAAAGGGGACATTCACAGCATATTACAATCATGGTAATTAGGGAATGAGGAAAGAAATACAAGATATTAGCAAACATTAAATACAATAAAATGTGATATTAAAGGATAAAAATCTTACCTTCATATACTCCTTCTGCAGGACCTGGATGATGGCAGAACAGGTCTCTGGGATAATGATACCCAGAGCCTGGGGGGAGATGCCTGTCGAGAACTTCAAGTCCTGCAGACTTCTCCCTGTCGCCAAATACCGCAGGGTAGCGACCAGCCTCTGCTCCGGAGTGATGGCTTGCCTCATGCTAATATAAGGGGTCAGCGAAGCCAACAAACGGTGAAACACGGGGTCCGTCATCCTGAGAAAGTTCCTGAAATCATCAGGATTATTCTCACGGATCTCACGGAGCAAAGGCATATGAGAGAACTGGTCACGCTGAAGCAACCAATTCTTGGTCCATGAATTCCTCCCCACCTTGTTCATGGACAGGACTTGTGTCAAGGTCAGGACCCCAACACCAAGCTCCCGCACAGCACAAACTCTACGAGGAGTACGCATACGCAACATGGCTAGAAAATGGTCGGCTGCTCAGAACGAAGTAACAGAACGCACTGAAGAACAGCAAGGTCTGTGAAGAGCGACCTGAAAAACAATAACGAACGAACAAGAACACAATGACTAAGTCACGCGGAACTTGCTTGCACGCACTGAAGAGCAGATACAAACCCACAAGCACAAACTGAACGGCAGAAAATGATCTGAAAGCCACGAGTCTGAAAAAGCGTGAATCGTCTCTCACCAAACTTTTACTAACACGAGATTAGCAAAAGGAGCCCAAAGGGTGCCGCGCTTGGTTCTGAACAGGCCTTTTCTAGTCTCGTCGTACGTGCTTGACGTCACCGCGTTCTTGGCGATCGGAAATTCCGACAACTTTGTGCGACCGTGTGTACGCAAAACAAGTTTGAGCCAACATCCGTCGGAAAAATCCTAGGATTTTGTTGTCGGAATGTCCGATCAATGTCCGACCGTGTGTACGGGGCATTAGTGTTAACAGGGATGTTGAAGTCCCCAAGAATAATTGTGGGGATTTCAGAAGAGAGAAAGTAGGGTAGCCAGGCAGAGAAGTCATCAAGAAAGGCTGATACTGGTCCAGGGGGCCGGTAGATGACAGCAATTCTTAGAGAAATGGGAGAGAATAGACGAATGCAATGTGCCTCAAAAGAGGAGAGTGTCAGAGAGGGAGGTGGGTGAAGTACCTGATAGGTGCTGCATGGGGCTGGAAGGATTCCCACTCCACCTCCCTTCCATCCACTTGGTCTGGGGGAGTGAGTCCAGAGAAGGCCCCCATGGGAGAGGGAAGCAGGAGAAATAGTATCTCATTCATGAAGCCAGGTTTCAGTAATGGCAAGTAGGTTAAAGGAATTTGTGATAAAGAGGTCGTGAAGGGCGGTGAGTTTGTTGCAGACAGAACGTGCATTCCACAGGGCACAGGAAAAGGGGGGGCTGGTTTTGGAAAGAAGAATAGAGACCAAGTTCTGTGGGTTGTGGCTCCTGCCAGAGGGTGTAGGGGGATGGGAGCGTTGGGCAAAGACAGATGATGGTGGCCCAGGGTTTGGGGATATGTCACCAGAGATTAGGAGAAGCAGGAGGGTGAGGGAGGTAATGTGGGAATGTGATTTATGTGAAGGGGCATGTCTCAGAGTACTGGAGGTTTTATTAGTATATGGATGTAGAATGAGCAAGAGTTGGTAGGAGCATTAGTAGGGAGAGGACAGAAGGCAGGGTGATATGTATAAGCAGGCGGGTGGAGAGGGGGGGTGAAGGTAAGAGAGTTTGAGGAGAGAGGACAGGAGTGTCAGAAGCAGTGGTAGAGAGTGCATGTTACAGAGTGGAAGGAGAGCTTAATTAGAGAGACAGGGTCACCTGCAGTCTGTTAGGTGCTTTCCAGTGCAGATTGCTATATTTGTTTGCTTCGTGCAATCGCTGAAGTGCAGAGATTGAAGTGCATATCACTTGTAGAAAGAATCACTTAGAGATAGAAGCCTTAAGGATAGAAGCCATTGCAATGTGCTCCCCCAGCAATGTGCTTGTTGAGCTGACACATACCAAAGACACACACACAGAGACAGCAGGCAGATCCCAGTTTCATTTAACGGTGGAAGATGTGGTTGAGCTGACACATACCAAAGACACACACACAGAGACAGCAGGCAGATCCCAGTTTCATTTAACGGTGGAAGATGTGGATGAGCTGACACATACCAAAGACACACACACAGAGACAGCAGGCAGATCCCAATTTCATTTACCGGTGCAAGATGTGGTTGAGCTGACACATACCAAAGACACACACACACAGAGACAGCAGGCAGATCCCAATTTCATTTAACGGTGGAAGTTGTGGTTGAGCTGACACATACCAAAGACACACACACAAAGACAGCAGGCAGATCCCAATTTCATTTAACGGTGGAAGATGTGGTTGAGCTGACACATACCTGTAAAGAGACAGAGAAGGAATGATCAGGTGAGGCAGAACTTGAAGCAGAGATTGAAGTGCATATCACTTGTAGAAAGAATCACTTAGAGATAGAAGCCTTAAGGATAGAAGCCATTGTAATGTGCTCCCCCAGCAATGAGGGATTAAGCTTGCGAATAGACTCCCCAGCTAAGCCTAGCTGGGACTTCGATGTCTACCTGATGGATTCTTCTAGATGTCTGCTCCAGGGGCAGAGCCCCTACACAGGGGTCTCCTCCAGCAGAACTGGATCCAGGAATTCTGATCTTGTGCCTCAGGCCTCTCACTATTTATGGGCTCTTCTACCACCTTCTGAGCACACCTCCCCAGGAATTGGCTGGAGTCACATGGATATTAAGGCTGCCCACTCTGTTCTTCCTCCGACATTCTATAATCTTCTAGACTGGGGGAAGTAACAGATCAGCAGCCTGTGGGACACTGAGCAGGCCTAAACAATCAATCTTTGCTCCTTGGAGCCAAACTAAATTTACCTAGCAGCCTGCTCTACAATAGGAGGGTGCTACAATAGTTTATACACAGTGCTTTAGTAAAGTAAATGTTATCCAGATCTACTTTAACAATGGTAATTTTGCAAATACTATGTACAATTTAAACAGGCTTGCAGAGGGACTTCCTGCTAATCAGGTGAGGTATGACATGTTGGCAGGCATACAAAGGGCATAAAAGTCGGGTTCAGGGTTATCAACGTTATGTGTACTTCAGACAAGAGGTAAAAAGCTGGGCAGAACTGGCTCTAAAAAATATGGTGACCCTGATTGTTGTAGCCCTATGGCACAGAGATAAATGCATCACAAACACATTGTTTGGCAATGTTTGGCCTCTTTTCCTTCAGAGAATGCTAGCTGCCTAGCTGTCATGCTGATCCAAAGGCTTCAATGCTTTCTGAAGCACTAACCTGGAATACCTATGCAGAGTATGCCACCATAGGACAGCTGGACTCTTTTCCACCAACTTCCTCCTTGCTCTCTCCAGTGAGAGAGATGGTTTCTCTCTCACATGGTTTCTTCTCATCAACCAAACTTGATGGTTTCTAATACAATGAAAGGTGCCCGTACTGCAGGACCAACATCCCATTCAAGTGTATAAAGCATTAGTGTGCAAGTGTGGACAGGCCAGCTGGCACTGACTGGGCTGTAGATATTGGAGGAGGTAAGTATGTACCTGCTGGGTTGATGGGGGCTTGTGGCTCTGTTTGTTGTAAGTAGGGGACTAGGGAGGTGGGGTGGGGGCATTTTTTAGGGCTTGTTTAAACAGACTTTGAATGATGGCATTCGTTTTACATCAGCTTGAAATGTCTCTGGGAACATTTAGAATTAATTGATACAATAGAGTGCGTTTTACCTGCACATTTGACCTCCTTCTGACCCGCACTGAACTTGCTGTATGCAGGTTTTGCATGCCCGTGGTATGCAATACCCATTTGTAGCAAACAAACGTCTGTTTACACAGGCCCTAAAGCTGAAGTTTAATCTGCTTACATTTTGATCTTCATGGCTCCCCTAGCCCTCATCAACACCCTAATTACATTTTAATATAAAGCTCTACCATTTTCATTACATACCTTATTTTAGACCCAGTGCTATTTATGTGCTTTTCTATGTAATGCAGGCAGATCATGGCTGGAGGGGGGGGGGGTGGTGGAAGACCGGAAGGGTGCTGTACATAGCTTCCTGAAAACATCACAACTTCTTACCTCAGTACCCCTCCCATGAGCCCTCAGCCCTGATGCAAGCATTGGGCTATCTTGGGAGTAGTTATGCAAATATCAAAATACCTTCATGGGCAGGTGTCAGTTTGGAGGAATGGGCGTTTCTTGGACTGACTACATGCAGATTGCACTAGGTAATACCCACATGCATAGGCATTCGCCGGATGTGCCTGGGCACACCCTAATCACCCCATGCACTTTAGCATTATTGCTCTGTGTGGCAGCAGGAAGGTGGGAAAGAACTCCCTCTTACCGGTTCTGCCACAAGAGAAGTGTTTACGTATTTCTCTTTCACTGTGTCGGCAGGAAGATCAACATGCCCGAGTCATATATAAAGAGGTTAAAATTAGTATTGAACATGTCACCATTTTTCAGGTAAATGTATTTCTAAAGGTGCTATTGATATGAAATGTTCACCTCATGTCGGTAACAACCCATGCAATCCATACAAACAATGAAACCAAAACAAATAAGTACAAAAATTAAGGTATGTAATTAGAAAGGAATCAGGTTCAGTCTCAACTGATGGCCTATAAAAAGATGTCTCATTACCAAGGTGTCACACAAGAAACATCTCATGATGGGTAAAAGCAAAGAGCTCTCTCAAGACCTTCGCAACTATATTGTTGCAAAACATACTGATGGAATTGGTTACAGAACGATTTTTAAACTTCTGAATGTTCCAGTGAGCACTGTTGGGGCCATAACCTGGAACATCAATTCACCATAAACCAGCCATAACCAGGTGCTCCTCACAAGATTTCTGACAGAGGAGTGAAAAGAATTATCAGAAGATTTGTCCAAGAGCCAAGAACCACTTGTGGAGAGTTTCAGAAAGACCTCGAATTAGCAGGTACAATTGTTTCAAAGAAAACAATAAGTAATGCACTCAACTGCCATGGTCTGTATGCACACTCACAGTGCAAAACTCCATTGCTGAAGAAAAAGCATGTAGAAGCTTGTTTAAAGTTTGCTGCACAACATTTAGACAAGCCTGTGAAATACTCATAGAATATAGTCTGGTCAGATAAGACCAAAATTGAACTTTTTGGATGCCATAATACACACCATGTTTGGAGGTCAAATGGCGCATCATTCCAAAAACAACATACCAACAGTGAAGTTTGGAGGTGGGAACATCATGGTGTGGAGCTCTTTTTCAGCATGCGGTACTGGCAAACTTCATATCATTGAAGGAAGGATGAATGGAAAAATGTACCAAGAC
This sequence comes from Aquarana catesbeiana, assembly GCF_042186555.1. NCBI lineage: Eukaryota > Metazoa > Chordata > Amphibia > Anura > Ranidae > Aquarana > Aquarana catesbeiana. The sequence goes on from NC_133324.1 coordinate 684,849,078, forward strand.
ATTCTTAATAAAAAATCTGCTGCCATCTACAAGGATGATGAAGATGAAATGAGGGTGGACATTTCGACAAGACAATGATCTCAAAGCCAAGGAAACTTTCAACTGGTTTCAAAGATAGAAAATAAAGTTGTTAGACTGGCCCAGCCAATCACCTGACCTGAATCCAATAGAAAATCTATGGAAAAAACTAAAGATCAGAGTTCGTAGAAGAAGCCCACGGAACCTTCAAAATCTGAAGACTGTGTGAAAGAATGGGCCTAAATCACACCTGAGCAATGCATGCAACTAGTTTCTCCATACAGGAGGCATCTTGAAGCTGTCATTACCAACAAAGGATTTTGTTGTATGAGGTATTAAATAATTTTCAGTTAGCATGTTTAATACTTTTTCCCTGTATCATTCCATTCCCTTACACATAACTTCATTTCTTTTTTTTCTTTTTTTTTTTCATTAAGTGTTTATTAAAGTTTTATCAATACAAATTATAATATCAGGAAGTATAATATAGACATTACAAATAATAAGAAAGTAGAAACATTAAAACATATGGGTATGCATGCATGTTTGTCAGGTGATGAGTACAATCTTGGAACTGCAAAGGTTGCTTATACGATATATACTATTCATTAATAAACAGTGTCATTAAATATCAAATGTTTTTATATTTGGATGTCCAAATTAACCAATTGTTGTCAAATGATTTGCATTTAGGAGAGTTCACTGCCAACATTATTTCAAATGAGTAGTGTTTTTATACTATCTTTATTACGTCAGAAATATTTGCAGTGGGTGCATTTATCCAGGATCGGAGTACCAATGATCTAGCTACCAGGAGAATGTGTGTTATAAACTGTCTCATTGTGTATGGGAAGTTGTCTATTCCTATATGCAATATTGCCAACGCTGGATTGGATTGGGTATGTATACCCGTGATTGAGGATATTAATCGAAATATTTGGTTCCAGGAATTAGTTAGGCATGGGCATTCTCAGAACATATGCATGAGGTGACCTTTATGTCTGCAGTTGCTCCAGCAGAGAGGAGAAGTATTTGGGAACATTTTTGCTAGTCTACACAGGGTGTGCTGCCATCTATTGGATATTTTGAGCGTCATTTCCCAGTGTCCTATACAGTGTGACGATTTGTGGACAATCTGAATTGCAGATTCCCATTGATTGTCTGTAAACATGGTGCCTAGGTCCACTTCCCATTTCTTAAGTGCCTCTGTTTTCCTGAAGTTAAGTTTGTCCTGCAGAATGTTATAGTAAAGTAATAGACCTTTACAGCTATTTTTTTGGTGGGTGAGGTGATTCCATACTTTGGGGAGCAATTGAATGGTGGGGACGGGGTATGTGTAGAGAAAATGTGTAATTCTAAGACAGGTGAATAGGGTATGGCTAGGTAAATCAAATTCTTTCATTATACTCTTGACTGATTTGGGTATATTGTTTATGGTTAGATCCTAGACAGTTGTGATCCCATGTCTCAGAAGGTGTTTCAGGGATAAAAATTGAATTTTAGCTGCTAGTATATTTAGAGGGAAGGTAACATTTATTATACGACTATCTTTGTGGTGTTGGTTGAGAAGGAATCTCCAAGCCTTGAGCGATATTTGTATAGTTGGGGGAAGTTTGTTAATTTCAAATGGAACCCAGGCATCTCCCATTAATAGTGCCGCAAGATCTGGTATCGGGGCTAGATATTGTTCAATTTCTACCCAGAGTGGTATATTCGATTTGGCGAACCAATAGCAGAGTTAATCTAGTCTAGTTGCCCACATGTAGTCATATATGTCAACTAAACCCACCCCTCCAGCATGTTTGTGTGGGATTAGTTTGTTCCGTGAGCATCTAGCCTTCTTATCCCCCCATAGGAATTTCCATAGGAGGTTCGATAGTGATTTAAGGAGATATGAGGGGATGTTTATAGGAAGTACTCAGGATGTATAAAATTTATGGTAAGATTGACATTTTAAATGCGGCTAGCCTTCCTAGCCAGGAAAATTCCTGTTTTGCTATGCGTTTAGTTTGACTATCCAGTTTGGCCAGCAAGGGTTTGACATTAGATTCCACCAACATTTTTGTGGAGTCGGTCAGCTTGATGCCTGGTTTTACTCCAACTATATGGAAGGGAGTGTTGCAGTAAGGTACTATCTGTAGATGGTACTCCGAGATTTAAAATTAAGGATTTAGAGAAGTTTACCTTATAGTACGTGATCTCCCCAAATTTTTGCAATATCTCATGCGCTATAGGTAGTGAGGTCTGTGGTTTTGTTAAAAGCAAAATGACATCAGTATATTGATGACATGGGAGCTTTCTCCGAATCTGAAACCAGAGATTGAAGGATGCGTTCTAATGGCCTCCACCAGAGGTTCAATCATCAAGTTGAAAATTGTTGGGGATAGTGGGCATCCCTGGCGAGTGCCATTAGTTATATATAAGGGGGTGGACAGCATGCTGGACATATACACTTGAGCCGAAGGGCTGGAGTATAAGGCGAGATTTGCATTCAGAATGTGTCCACCAAGACCAAACTTAGAGAGTGTCATTGACATATAAGTCCAGTGGACTCTATCAAACGCCTTCTCTTTGCCTATAGAGAGCAGCAGAGAAGGCGCTTTGGTTTTTTCAACATAGTGTAAAATATTAATAATTCTACGGGTGGCATCTGAGGTCTGTCTCCCCCTCACAAAGCCCATCTGATCTCTTTTGATGAGGGATGGTATGAATTCAGCTAGGCGTTTGGCTAATAATTTGGCGCAGATTTTAACATCAGTGTTTAACAGGGATATCGGATGGAAATTTGGAGGCGTATTGGGTTCTTTTCCAGGTTTTAGTATTATGACTATAAATGCCTTCAACATTTCCGGGGGTAATGTAGCTGTGGTTGCAGCCTTAGTAAATACCGGTTGCATATGTGGTGCTAGTTTGTTGCTAAATAATTTAAAGTATTAATTCGAGAATCCTTCGGGACCCAGTGATTTGCCATTAGGTAAGGTATTAATAACCTTCTGGATTTCAAGCGTAGTAAAGGGAGAATTTAGGGAGTGTAGTTGCGTTTCTGATAGAGAGGGTAGATTCAAGGTGTTCAGGAATTGTTGTATGTTGGCCTTTGTGGGTTGAATAGTGGACGTGTCCTTATGTAAATTATAAAGTGTACTGTAGTAGTTGGCGAACTGATCTGCAATGTCTTGTGGGTTGGTGATCTTATGTTTAGGGTAGGGTGGATCAGATGTGCTATCCTTGTTTTAGAAGAAATACCTTTGATTCTGTTAGCTAGGTATTTACCTGCTCTGTTTGCATTGGCGTATGAGTTTAAGTTTAACCTCCTGAGATATGTGTCATATTTCTGTGACAGTAACTCTCTCAATTTTTCTCTCAACTGCGAGAGTGACTGAGCATGGTTCGGGTTGGGGGAGGCTTTGTTGAGTGTTTCTATGTTGTGTATTTCAGTTAGAATTGCATTAAGTTTAGCGGTATGACGTTTTCTTTCTCGTGCGCCTAATTGTATGAATATGCCTCTCATGTATGCCTTGTGGGCATTCCATATACTGTATGGGTCCTCTACTGAAAGTGCATTATCCTGAAAGAAGTTTTGGAGGTGTTGTGAGATTTCTGTTGATATTAGGGGGTCCTGCATTAATCTAGTGTTGCTACGCCAGATGGGTGGTGAGGAGGAGACAGCCTGATCATTAATAGACAATGTGATAGCTGTGTGGTCTGACCACGTAATGTCATGGATCTGAGAAAGCACCGCTTTTTGTAACAACCATTTATCAACTATAAATAAGTCAATACGGGAGTAGGAGCAGTGCCTGTAAGAGAAAAAGGTATAGTCTCGTTCATTTGCATGGTGACATCTCCATACATCAAACAGATCAGTTTTTTGTAATATGGTACTCAAACAGTTGTGATGGTTCCCTTTATGAGCTGAGGAGTCCAAATGTGGATCTACAGTGAGGTTAAAGTCTCCACAGACAATGAGATTACCATACAATTTAGATTGAACCTTCTTGAGAAATCTGTTTATGAAACGTGTCTGATGGGAATTGGGAGCATATAACATTACCAGTGTGTAGGGTTTAGAGTTGGTGTCTCCTTTGACTATGATATAGCGGCCATTGTCATCCACAGTGGTTTCCTTAAATTGAAAGGTCAGAGTATTTCTGATTGCCAGCAGCACTCCGCCTTTTTTCTGATCAGGTGTGCAGGCTAGGAATACATGGGGGAATTCTCTGTGTGTACATTTGGGTGTCTTTGAGATTTGGAAATGAGTCTCTTGTACACATAATATGTCCGCTTTGTGTTTTTTCGCCTCCGCCCACATTGAAAATCTTTTTGTGGGGTGGTTTAGGCCCCGAGCATTAATAGATAGGCATTTAAAAACCATGGGTTAGGGTGTATGTAATGTGGGATGTTGTTATACTTGTGTACTCACTGTGGCCGTGACTGTCCATCATAGGGGCCGGTCTTCTGTTTAGTGGAGCCAAGGTGAAAGGCGTCTTCGCAGGCAGAGAGTGTTGTACGGTGTCTTCAAGATGATGTACGGTATACATGGTGCATAGAGAACAATAAAAATCAAACATAAATAAAGAAGAAGGTATAAGTAGAACTTTAAGAACAAGATCTTTAAACTGATCCATGTGCAGGCGTAACTGCTGCATGCTAAATGGAGGGATAAGACAAGGGTTGTAACGTTGAACCCCTGTATCCGGAGAGATATGAGTGCTGATAAAGCATTATGTGCACGAGTCCCATCAGTATTTTTCTTGGAGGATCTTTTCCTTGAGACCACCTGCCAGTCTTCCTGTAGTGGAGATGGTTGTGGGTGAGGCGTTTTATGAACCGTTGGTTCAGGTAGAACTCCCCATTGGCATAGGGCCGCAATGCCCTCCTCCAGAGTGGAAATCAGGGTGGAGACCCCATTGTGGGTGACATACAACTTTGCAGGGTAGCTCCATTTGTGGAGTATCTTGTGGTTCCTTAGGGCTTTAGTGATTGTTGCCAAGTTGCGGCATTGGTGCAGGGTGTGTCTGGATAAATCTGGGAGCAGCTGAATAGCTGTATGGTGGGTGTTTGATTTCATCTTTGCGGGAGGCCATTAGGAGCTGATTTCCTGATTTCTGCAGTCATGTCAGCTTTCAGAGATGCTTTTAGTGATAGAAGCATTTCTTTTAGGACTGTGTCAGAAACAGGCCTGTCTGCTGTGGGGAAGGATACTATAGGATCCTGCAGGGGCTGCACTGTGGCGCTATTCTTATCAGAGGGCCCGCTTACCTCCATATTAGGATCCTCCAGCGACCTTTCTGGTGAGGTAATCCTCTGCTTCTGTTTGGCCGGACTTCTGGTTGTGGGACTAGAAGCCCCAGAAGAGGATCCGCTGCGGGATGCGAGCTTGTTGGCCAGTGTGGAATGATTCAGCTGTCCCTTGTGCTGCATTGCGGCCTTGTCCTCCGGCTGCTTCGTACGCTCTCCGCCGCCATTTTGCTGTAGGCCGCAGGCCGAGAAGAAGCTCTCCATCTTCTGAGGCTGCTGTGGGTGTTTGCGGTGCCTCGGCATGCCCCGTGCATGCAGCGGAGTCTGGAGGTATGTTGCCAGCTAGCGGGTGTGTGGATTGCGCCGATGGGCTCGGATGGATGCCGATTCTCTCCGGGGGCCGAGCGGAGCTCTCAGCTCATGCGTCCATGTTGGAGCTCGGTCACCACGCCCCCCTTAAAAACAATAATTTGAGAGTGGGGGGAAGTGAAGGGAAAGGAAAGACAGATTCTGGTGGTAGGGGACTCAATTCTTAGAAGGACAGAGAGGGCAATTTGTAACAAAGACCTGAAGCGCCGAACTGTATGTTGTCTACCGGGCTCTCGGGTTTGGCACATCACGGATCTGGTGAACAGATTACTGGGAGGGGCTGGTGCACGTTGGCACCAATTACAAAGTCAGAGGCAGATGGAGCGTTCTAAAGAATGATATTAGGGACTTGGGAGCTAAATTGAGGAAAAGGACCTCTAAGGTACATCGAGCCACACCAGAAAGGCATAGGGAGATTCGGGAAATAAACAAGTGGCTGAAGAGCTCGTGTAGTGAGGAGGGGTTTGGGTTCCTGGAGGACTGGGCCGACTTCTCAGTCGATCACCAGTACTATAGAAGGGACGGACTGCACCTAAATGAGGAGGGTGCAGATCAGCTGGGAGTAAAGATGGCCAAAAAGTTAGAGGGGTGTTTAAACTAGGCGACGGGGGGAGGGCCCAGAGGTAGAGATAGTCAGCGCGGAACATATTCCAGAGGGTAGTATTGGGGGCATTAGTGGTAGGTTGACTAAAGCACATAAACCCAAGGTAAGTATAGTAACAAGTCCTAGTTGCAATCTCAGAACACCGATATTGCAAGAGGATAGAGGATAAGAGGATAGTATGCGACCGGTCTAAACTATGTGGCATGTTCACCAATGCCAGGATCCTGGCAGACAAGATGGGTGAACTAGAGATATTATTGTACAAGAAGGATTTGGATTGTGCGGGAATTTCAGAGACCTGGTTCAACAGCTCTCATGATTGGCTGGCAACCATTCAAAGTTATACCCTTTATCACAGGGATAGAGAGGGCAAAATGGGGGAGGGTTATGCCTAAATATCAAGAATAATGTACAAGTGAATGTGAGAGATGACATCACTAAGGGAGCTAGGGAGGAGATGGAATCCTTATGGGTAGAGCTCCAAAGGGATGAAGCTAAGGGGAAAATATTTCTGGGAGTATGCTATAGGCCCCCTAACCTGAGGGAGGAGGGGGAGACGGATCTCCTATCACAAGTTAGATTAGCAGCAAGGATGGGAAGTGATATCATAATGGGGGATTTTAATTATCCAGACATAGACTGGGCGGAGGGAACCACCCATTTTTCTAATGCTCGCCAGTTCCTAAACTTTCATGGTTCAGATGGTAGATGCACCAACTAGAAATAAAGTGTTACTGGATCTACTGATTACCAACAATACAGACCTGATCACGGATGTGGAAATACGGGGCAATTTAGGAAACAGTGATCACAGGTCAATTGGCTTCAGTATAAATCACACAAATAGGAAACATAAGGGGAATAAAAAAAGACACTGAATTTCAAAAGAGCCAACTTCCCTAAACTATGAATCTTGTTAGAAGGCATGAATTGGGATAAAGTCTTAGGAACAAAGAACATGGAGGAGAGATGGGTTTGCTTTAAGAGCAAATTAAATAAGGGCATTAGCCAATGCATCCCATTGGGTAATAAATTTAAAAGAGCGAACAAAAGTCCTGGATGGCTTAACTCCAATGTAAAAATGCATATAAAAGCAAAGGAGAAGGCCTTCAACAAATACAAGGTTGAGGGAATATCATCAGCATCATCAGCAACAAGAAATGTAAGGGTGCAATTAGGGCGGCTAAGATAGAACATGAAAGACATGGCGGAGGAGAGCAAAAAAAAATCCCAAGAAATTCTTTAAGTATGTAAACAGTAAAAAAGGGAGGACAGACCATATTGGCCCCATAAAGAATGAGGAGGGACATCTGGTTAAAAAGGATGGGGAGATGGCAAAAGTATTGAATTTATTCTTCTCCTCGGTCTTCACGAGGGAATCGGGGGGCTTCAGTAACCAAAACTGCAGTGTTTATCCTTATGACACATCACAGGAGGCACCTCCATGGTTAACAGAGAACAGAATTAAAATTAGACTTGGGAAACTTAACATTAATAAATCACCAGGAACAGATGGCTTGTATCGTGGTTCCTAATTTTTACTGACAGTCTACTGACTGGAATGGTAACAGGTGATTTGAGAAAAGCCAATGTAGCACCAATATTTAAAAAGGACCCAAAATACATCCCTGTGAATTACAGACCAGTTAGCCTAATATCAATAGTATGCAAGCTCTTGGAGGGGATGATAAGGGACTATATATATATACTATAAGATTTTAGTAACGAGAACTGTATGATTAGCAGTAATCAGCATGGATTCATGAAGAATCGTTCTTGTCAAACCAATCTATTCACCTTCTATGAGGAAGTGAGCTGTCATCTAGATAAAGGAAGGCCCGTAGACGTGGTGTATCTAGATTTTGCAAAAGTATTTGACACAGTTCCCCATAAACGTTTACTGTACAAAATAAGATCTGCTGGTATGGGCCATAGGGTGAGTACATGGATTGAAAACTGTCTACAAGGGCAAGTTAAGAGGGTGGTGATAAATGGGGAGTACTCGGGTCCCCCAGGGTTCTGTGCTGGGACCAATCCTATTTATTTTGTTCATAAATGACCTGGAGTATGGGGTAAACAGTTCAATCTCTGTATTTACGGACAATACTAAGCTAAGCAGGGCATAACTTCTCCGCAGGATGTGGAAACCTTGCAAAAAGATCTGAACAAATTAATGGGGTGGGTAACTACATGGCAAGTGAGGTTTGATGTAGAAAAATGTAAAATAATGCATTTGGGTGGCAAAAATATGAATGCAATCTATACACTGGGGGAGAACCTCTGGGGGAATCTAGGGTGGAAAGGACCTGGGAGTCCTATTAGATGATAGACTCAGCAATGGAATGCAATGCCAAGCTTCTGCTAACAAAGCAAACAGAATATTGGCATGCATTAAAAAGGGGATCCAGAGATAAAACAATAATTGTCCCACTCTACAAGACTCCATCCGGCCGCACCTAGAGTATGCTGTCCAGTTCTGGGCACCAGTCCTCAGCAAGGATGTACTGGAAATGGAGCGAGTATATTAGTTATGAGGAATGGTTGCGAGCACTGAACTTATTCTCTCTGGAGAAGAGACGTTTAAAAGGGGATATGATGTCAATTAATTTATAAATACCCTACTGGTGACCCCACAATAGGGATAAACCTTTTTACTCCTCACGGACGGGAGTTTAACATGATACGTGGCCACTCATTAAAATTAGAAGAAAAGAGGTTTAACCTTAAACTACCTAGAGGGTTCTTTACTGTAAGAGTGGCAAGGATGTGGAATTCCCTTCCACAGGCGGTGGTCTCAGCAGGGAGCATCAGTCGTTTAAAAAAACTATTAGATAAGCACCTGAATGACCGCAACATACAGGGATTTATGAAAAAACCCTTTGGATATTTGTATAGATATTTACTTTTTTTTTTGTTATAGATAGTGTATCACACAGTTAACATTAATGCATAAACTCCTGAAGAAGCCAAAAAATAGTTTGGTAAAACATGTCGAGAATGATGCATCCATTCTAAATGTGAAATCTGTAAACCATAGCTGTGGAACTAATAAGTCACTCTATGATGTTTTTCTGAAAAAATTATTTGAATATGATGAGAAATAAATAATGTTTTAACTTTATGAGTTATTGTACTAATTTGCACTTTAAAAGTCCCCCCAAAAATCCTTTCTATCCTGTACAAAATGTAGAATATTACTTAATCTGTAGGAGACATTTTACCTAGTCATGTGTATCTCCCTGAGATAATGCAGTTTTTGTTATGTCACACTAACAAGGCTACTACTGGTGGTAACTCACCAGAAACAGGATCGCTAAGCGAGCCACACTTGCCCTTATGATGGCACTCTCTCAACTATCACTAGCAATGTGTCATTTTATCGCTGCTTTTTGGAGACCAAGACAGATTTTGCTGCATTTTGGCTATTGTTGGATCACTGTCATAGGAGCAGTTAAGAGACCTCTTTAGTCAACTTGTTTGGTGAGTTACCCCCAGCAATAGGATTGTTAATCTGACATGTCTCTAAAATAAATGTTTCTAACCCCTCATGAGTTGTGTTATTGTGCCGATAAACATAATAAAGTGCATTGTGCAAACAACTATATAATGTAACCAGAAGTGAGACCTTCTATGAATGAAAAATATAAGAGGACTTAAAGTGGTTGTAAACCTCTCTGTCTCATTTGTACCTATAGATAAGCCTATAATGAGGCTTACCTATAGGTACTGTATATATCTCCTAAGCATGCGCTGTGAAGAAACAGCCCTCTGCGCTCATACGTGGGAGTGATGTCACACGACCTTGGCCAGTCACAGAGTCGGAGTCCGCAGCCCAGGAAGAAAAAGGGGTGAAGATAAATGCGGCCACCAGCGAGGACAGCACGGGCTTTGTTTGCAGGTAAGTACCACATAATGGGCTAGTATGCGATGCATACTAGCTCATTATGCTTTTACTTTGCAGTGGAAAAAAGAGGAAGTAAAACCCATCAGGGCTTACTTCCTCTTTAAATGATGGTATAACCACTGTATAAACAAACAGTATAAATAATGAATGAAAACAAAAGTTCATTCCAATAATGATTATAAGGGACAATCCAAAATGGCTTAAGGAGTCACCACGGCATGTGCATCCACCACCCAGGGGGGAAGAGTAAACACGCTTACCAGAAGACAATATCAACCAAGCATGTAGAAATAATGATCAAGATGGTGGTCACAGAGACGGTATCCAAGAGTGAGACATCAAAGTTCTTCACAACGACAGACCCTTTTGTCAAATCATGGACTCCAATGTTTATAAAGAACAAGAGACCGCCACATAGTGTAAAACCGTTTAGCGACATATTTTTTATTTTATTAGAAGGTAGAAAACACAAATTCCAGAATAACAGGCATCTATAATGCCGTGCACACACGAGCGGAATTTCTCGACAGAAAGAGTCCGATGGGAGCTTTTCATTGTATATTGTGACCGTGTGTATGCCCCATCGGACTTTTTCTGTCAAAAATTCAGACGGACTTAGATAGAGAACATGTTCTATATTTTTCAGACGGAACAAATTACTATCAGAAAAAATGCTCGTCTGTATGCTGTTCTGACGCACCAAAAACGACGCATGCTCTGAAGCATGTACGAGACAGAAGCTATTGGCTACTGGCTATTGAACTTCTGTTTTCTAGTCCCGTTGTACGTGTTGTAGGTCACCACGTTCTGGACGGTCGGAATTTGGTGTGACCATGTGTATGCAAGACAGCTTGAGCGGAATTCCGTCGGAACTCCGTTGTAAAAACCTTCAGAGTTTATTCCGACGGCAAAACCAGTCATACAGGGCATAAGACATCTTCTTAATGTGATCACATAGATGTTGGAAAGGGGCGTAATGACATGGAGCAGGTGCATCCATTTTCAACGCGTTTCATCCACAAAGACTTCAACTGGGGTAAGGTCTTTGTGGACGAAAAATGTCGGGTTTGGACGAGTGTCTGTCATTGTGAATAACTTTGAAGTCTCACACTTGGATACAGTCTCTGTGACCACCATCTTGCTCATTATTTCTACATGCTCGGTTAATGTTGTCTTCTGGTAAGCATGTTTACTCTCCCCCGGGGTGGTGGATGCACATGCCATGGTGACTCCTTAAGCCATTTTGGGTTGTCCCTTATAATTATTATTGGAATGAACTTTTGTTTTCACTCATTATTTGGACTGTTTGGTTATAGGTTGGGTATACCATCATTTATTTTTCATACATAGAAGGTCTCACTTCTGGTTACATTATATAATTGTTTGCACAATGCACTTTATTATGTTTATATGCTTTATTTGTGTTGATAATTTGTTACACGTAGCGCTGCACTTTTTTTTTTTCCATTTGTTATGCAATTTCTGTTGGATTGTAGTGCTGGCTGCCACCTTTGCAAGACTTTAGAGCAGTCATTTTTACAACCTTTTTACATCAAATTATAATACATTTATCTTTTGCATACATATATAAATGTTATTAAAACCTATGATTTTTATATGCAAATTTACAATCTAGATTTACTGAGCCATTAAACTGGGCTTAATTTGGGGCCACCACGCAAGCAGGGTAAATTACAGAGTAGTGTTGGATGTTTGTGGCAGCACCAGAAGAGGTCGGTAACATATTGCATTACATCTGCAATAGTCTATTCCTACTTGGCCTTTTAAAAACTTGATAGACAGAAAACAGGCCTAAAAAGAAGTTTGCAACTTGCATCCACCTTGATGAAAGAAAGAGAGGAAAAAAGTCATAATGTAAAATGACGCGAGGTCCCTGGAAAGAGCAATGAATAAGGCAAATCTGTGTCTGCAAATGATCCCCTCCATATGATTTCACACCTCAAGTGGTGTGCCAGGCTCAGATTTTCAGCTTCAACTGTTTTTTCTGTGAGTAGGATCTAAACGGAGCCTTGTTTTCCATTGTTTCCATGGGTTGTTGGGGAAGCTGAGGGATGTCAGCAGCAAAATAAACCCTTCTGCAGCACTGCAACATCTGTTTAAGCTGGTGGACTTACTTTTTGTAATTTTCCAATATCAGATTGCTGCTGAGATATTGTTGACATTTCAAGATCAACAATGTCTAGACATGCAAAGAAACCCATAATTGATGATAAAATCATAATGAAACATATCCTTCCTATAGGAGCATAAAAAGGCATTGGTTCATATGTCTTGGTATTACCTCAAGATTAAATATTAAAAAAATGTAAGAACGATACCTGAAAAGAAAGTTACATTATTTGCGTAATGGGAAAAGAAACTAATATAATTCATAATTATGGATGTACAAGTGAAAACTAGTTTATTAGATATTTATTTTATTTTTCTCTATAGAAAATTGGTCTATGTTAGTTGTAACTGTTGGCAAAATTTGACAGGTAAGTTTCTCTATTAGATTGGTATACAGGGAGCCAGTCAGGGAATAGTTTGCTCCCGATGTACCATTTTTTCTTTACGTGATATGAAAATGTAAATATTTCCTCAAAAGTGTTAAGAAATGCAGTATATTAGGAATAAACTAGTTTATGAACTCTGTTTAGTTTACAATGCAATTGTGCTGTGCCTGTTTAAAGGAAAATAACAGGTTCATTTCAGAACTGATCCCTGCCCAGCTCAAACTTAGTTTTAGCTTGCCAAAGCATAGTAGTAATTCTTTGTGTAAGCGTCAAGTTGGTCTTTTCTGAGTACACAGGGCTAAGGTAGAACGTTTTTCCAACTTCAAATGACAAAGCTTGGTGGTTGGTTGATAAGGAACCTAGTGATAAATCATAGGTAGAAGAGGAGAGACTAACATTTTACTCCCACAACTTATCTTCACTCTAATAAGCGGACATGGCAGTGGGAGTAAATACAAGGGGTGGCTATTGATTAAACATGCAATTTTACCTTCATGCATGGGAACAAGTATTGGTTCTCTTTAAGGCTATGTTAAGATAACATTTGTAAAAATTCATATCCTAATCTATGTCACTGGAATTTGTAGCTAAATAGACAGCCGAGAACCTTTCAGTTTATACTTAGCCACTATTTCATCAAATATAAGTGTTAGCTTCTCTTCTACTTTTCATGTTTTCTGTATAAGCCGTGATGCTTAGGTCTGTATGGTTTCTATTACACAGGACAATGAACAATGACAGAACAATGCTAATGTTGAATGTGAAGTATCATCTAGCATTTAAGGAGAAATGCTTATATTATTCCTAAATCTCAAGGGCTTCCTCTACATTGTACGACCAGTCCGCCAAAGCCTTGGCTCTTCAAACTTCACTGGTCGAAGCTCTCTGACACCATAGTGTGCAATGCAGGTCCATTACAGCTCATTACTGTGACATTACTGATGACAACAAATGCTTGCCCACATCCCTAACCAATACAGGGAGGGGCACTGCAATAGTCATTTTTAACTTAACCACTTGCTGACCGCTGTGCGCCGATATACGTCGGCACAATGGCAGCAGTGGGCAAACGGGTAAACCTGTATGTCCCCTTTAATTGGCGGGGCTAGCAGGCGCGCACCCGCCACGTACAGCGTGACCATGCCCACGGAACTCGCAGACTCGATGTCTGCCGGTGTCCCGCAATCGTATCACAGAGCCACAGAACGGGGAGATGCCTATGTAAACAAGGCATTTCACCATTCTGCCTAGTGACATGACAGGGATCTACTACTCCCTGTCATCGAGAGCAGTGATTGCTGTCATGTCAGTGGTAGCCTGTCCCCCCCACAGTTATAATCACTCCCTAGGACACGCTGAACCCCTTGATCGCCCCTTAATGTTTAACCCCTTCCCTGCCAGTGTCATTTACACAGTAAATAGTGCATTTTTATAGCACTGATCGCTATATAAATGACAATGGTCCCAAAATAGTGTCCGATGTGTCCGCCGTAATGTTGCAGTCATGATAAAAATCGCAGATTACTAATAAGAAAAAAATTATAATAAAAATGCCATAAAACTATCCCCTATTTTGTAGACACTATAACTTTTGCGCAAACCAATCAATATGCGCTTATTGCAATTTTTTTTTTTCTACCAAAAATATGTAGAGGAATATATATATCGGCCTAAACTGAGGAAAAAAATAGTTTTTTTATATATTTTTGGGGGATATTTATTATAGCAAAAAGTAAAAAATATTGCTTTTTTTCAAAATTGTAGCTCTTTTTTTGTTTATAGCGCAAAAAATAAAAACCATAGAGGTGATCAAATACCACCAAAAGAAAGCTCTATTTGTGGGAAAAAAGGTGGTAATTTTGTTTTGGTGTAACGTCGCATGGCCGCGCAATTGTCAGGTAAAGCGACGCAGTGCTGAATCGCAAAAAGTGCTCTGGTCAGGAAGGGGGTAAAATCTTCCAGGGCTGAAGCGGTTAAACCAGAGTTAGGCTTTAGAAAAACCCTGCTTCTGTATGTAACAATATCCCCGAAAGGGCTGCTGGTAACTGGTTTCCCTATTCCTACACAGCCAGGTAAAACATGCATTTCCAACTTGCATCCAGACACAAGATATCAGTCCATGGGCTTGTTTTTGTTGTTTTATTGGGGAAAACAACTTGTATAGGGTATTATGGGATGCCCAACTTGACTTGAATACAACTTTCTTCCTATGTACAGAAAAAAAATCCTAGACTGCTCTCCTTGCTAGAAACACCCAGTCTCTTGAATCAGTGGTGAAGTCCCTTACGGACTAGGAGAACTCAGCCCCTTTGGAAAGTAGCACAAAATCTTGAAAAGCTGCATGCAGGAGTATCCCCTCTCCTCTTTTAGAACTACCCCCAGCTCCACCGCCTGCAGGAACTACCAGCCCTCCTGGCTGCATGACTCCCAGGACGACAGAATAAGGGTTAAGTACAGCGCTGTCCTTTGATAGCTTGCTACATATGGCAGTCTCTCCCCTTGTGAATCCCTGGGTGTGCTGATGTACTCACTCTGTCCTCCTTGCTCTGACTGCTCTCAGGCAAGAATCCTGTTCAAGCCGTGATACTGAATGGATCTTCTTAAACCAGCCCGAGCCCAACCTGGAGGCATAGTTCCCCCCCTCTAGATCTAGTGGACCCCTCCTAGGCCACAAACAGCCTCCAATGCACTTACTCTTCCACCGACTTGACTCCCCTGCTGCCATGGCTCCACCATATTTAATGGCTGACTTCTGCCAGGAATTGTACCTGGGGATTGGCCAAGTTCCCCAAGTATACAGATCAGCCCCATGGTGGGGCAGTGCTGCGATGGCAAAACCCTCATGTGTTCCTGAATGTCACTGGGAAGAGGAAAGCCAGCATGTGCAGAGCCGGATGGACAGTGTGGAGCCTCGATGAGATCCCCAATGGTGTGTGGCAGAATCATGCGGCAACCAGGAAGCAAAGGGGCGGCCGAGAGGCAGCCACAGCAACCACCAACCGGAGCAAGTGGACGGGAACAGTCTCCTCAGCTTGCTCTCCACCTGTTGTGCTCCAAGCTTTATTTTGGACCTGCATTTCTCGATCGTATAACATCACGTTCGGGTGTTCCCGTCCATTTGCTCCGGTAGGTGGTTGCTCTGGCTGCCTCTCAGCCCCCCCTTTGCTTTCTGGTTGCTGCGTGATTCCGCCACACACCATTGGGGATCCCATCGAGGCTCCACACTGTCCATCTGGCTCTGCACATGCTGGCTTCCCTCTTCCTAGTGACATCCAGGAACACATGAAGGTTTTGCCATCGCAGCACTGCCCCACCAAGCCAGTCCACCACCGACTGTTGCTTAAGGTACTGTCACAGTGAGGAGCACGCTTTGCAGTAGTTCCATCTATGCAAGGAGCTGTCTAGATAATTTTTCATCCAATGACATGTTATTATTAAATCAACATATGTTTTTATCTCATTGAACGTTTTTATTATTTGACTGTCCTTTCAAGACTGTCCCGATCAGCGCTTTCAATTGTGGTTGCTCCTGAATGTTTTTACTTGTATTCACACCCCTCTTGGTGTGCTCATCCACACAGCTGCTCTTTTGCAGGGATGAGCCGAACACCCCCCCGGTTCGATTTGCACCAGAACCTGCAAACGGACCGAAAATTTGCGCAAACTTTAGAACCCCATTGAAGTCTATGGGACTCGAACGTTCGAAATCAAAAGTGCTAAATTTAAAGGCTACTTTGCATGGTATTGTCCTAAAAAGGGTTTGGGGACCCTGGTCCTGCCCAAGGAGACATGTATCAATGCAAAAAAAAGTTTTAAAAACGGCCGTTTTTTCGGGAGCAGTGATTTTAATGATGCTTAAAGTGAAAAAAAAGTGAAATATTCCTTTACATATCTGGGGGGTGTCTATCGTATGGTTGTAAAGTGGCATGTGTTTCCCGTGCTTAGAACAGTCCCTGCACAAAATTACATTTTTAAAGGAATAAAAGTCATTTAAAACTGCTTGCGGCTTTAATGTAATGTCGGGTCCCGGCAATATGGATGAAAATCAGTGAGACAAATGGCATGGGTACCCCCCGCCCCCCAGTCCATTACCAGGCCCTTTGGGTCTTGTATGGATATTAAGGGGAACCCCGCACCCAAATTAAAAAAAGGAAAGGCGTGGGGCCCCCAGGCCCTATATACTCTGAACAGCAGTATGCAAACAAGACAGGGACTGTAGGTTTGTTGTTAAGTAGAATCTGTTTGTAATTTTGAACTGGTACATTTTTAAAGTGTAGCTCCAGCCAAAAAATCTATTTTTAAGCTTTTTGGAAAACATAGGTAAGGGTTATCACCCCTGTGACATTTGTTTTGCTGTCAGGTGCACCTCTTCAGAAGATTTCACCTCATTTTCTGTCCCAATGACAAATGTTTTTTGACAATTTGGGGTTTTTAGTGAAACAAGGATTGGTGATAAAGGATCAATGGAGAGGAGACACGTTTTTCCCATATTAACTCTTACAGGAGAGAATTTCCCTTCCTAGGGGTAGATTTCATCTCACTTCCTGTTGTCTCCTTCCGTTTGCAAGTAGGAGTCGTTTGTAAGTTGGATGTTTGAAAGTAGGGGCCTGCCCTATATACTCTGCAGAAATTGCGGCCTTAGGTGTTGGTGTTGCCACAACACTGTAAGCCCTCACAGTTACTCTTGGTGGGCGCAGGAATGGGCTCTGCTGTGAAATATTAGATCAAGAATTGTAATTACGTGCCCCTGTTGAACAGGGTCAGAAAAATTGGGCCTTTGGTGGTGGTGGTGCTGGTGCCACAACATTGTAAGTCCTCACAGTTACTCTTGGTGGGTGCAGAAACGGGCCCTGCTGTGAAATATTAGATCAAGAATTGTATTTCCATGCACCTGTTGAATAGGGGCAGAAAAATTGGGCCTTTGGTGGTGGTGGTGTTGCCACAACACTGTAAGTCCTCACAGTTACTCTTGGTGGGAGCTGGAACGGGCCCTGCTGTGAAATATTAGATCAAGAATTGTAATTACATGTCCCTGTTGAACAGGGGCAGAAAAATTGGGCCTTAGGCACTGGTGCCACAACACTGCAACCCCTCACAGATACTCTAGTTGGAGCGCAGGAATGAGCCCTCCTGCAAAATATTGCATCAAAAATTGTAATTACACTCCCCTGTAAAACAGGGGCTGAAAAATTGGGCCTTAGGCACTGGTGCTGGTGCCACGACACTGCAACCCCTCACAGATACTCTAGTTGGAGCGCAGGAACAATCCCTGCTGCAAAGTATTGCATCAAAAATTGTAAGTGCACACCCCTGTTAAACAGGGGCTGAAAAATTGGGTCTTAGTCACTGGTCCTAGTGCCACAACACTGCAACCCCTCACAGATACTCTAGTTGGAGTGCAGGAACAAGCCCGGCTGCAAAGAATTGCATCAAAAATTGTAATTACACGCCCCTGTTAAACAGGGGCTGAAAAATTGGGCCTTAGGCACTGGTGCTGGTGCCACAACACTGCAACCCCTCACAAGTACTCTAGTTGAGCGCAGCAACAAACCCTCCTTGCAAAATATTGCATCAAAAATTGTAATTACACGCCCCTGTTAAACAGGGGCTGAAAAATTGGGCCTTAGCCACTGGTGGCGGCTCCCAGAAACAAAAAATATTCTTACAAGCTATCAGCATGATCATTGAGGAGGAAGAGCATAGTCACTCAGCATAACAGGATAGTCACTCAGCATCAGCATAGGCAGTCTTGAAGGGATCTGACATTTCCAAAAAAATTATTCGGTTACATCAGCATCAGGTGCTTGGTAGCTGGTGGTGATCCAAGACTGATTCATTTTTACGAAGGTCAGTTGATCGACCGAGTCGGTGGACAGGCACACCCTGTGATCGGTTACAAAGCCTCCAGCAGCACTGAATGTGTGTTCCGAAAGAACACTGGATGCAGGACAGGCCAGTAGCTCAATTGCATACTGTGCAAGCTCTGGCCAGTGATCCATCCTCAAGACCCAGTAACCCAGAGGATTTTCGGTGGGAAAGGTATCCAAGTCAGATCTTGCCCCTAGGTATTCCTATTTATGCCCCTAGGTATGTAAAACAGACGCTGGCAATGGTTGCTGGAACCGATCATAGGTTTAAAAAAGGGGTTACTATGAGCAACAATGTAGTCATTGGTCTTAGTGATTAAATAAAATCAATTTTATTCAGTCATCTTAAACATATAAAATCGCATCAGAAAATTGTTACTGTAAATATCACAACAATGGTGCAATTAAGGCCGCGGACAACAAAACAAACTGGACAGACATTACATAGAAAACATATATAGCTAGCCCAGTCAGGGTGTATTGCATTATGCCTCGGTGGCCATGGAGGACTGTCAATTAGTCAAAATAGTGGTACGTAGGTGTCCACTAAGGATAATTATTTTATTTAATTTAAATTTTAAAGTGCGGTCATCCATGGCAAAATGCAATTAGAGGGTGGAGAGTGCAGTGGAAGGAAGGCACCTGTGCTGAACCGGGGTTGAATAGCAATTCCTATTGGCATCAATTGGATTGAGGTTTTAATATAAATATTACTCCATTATCCAATGAAGGAGGGTAGTGACAAATAGTCCTGTAGTAATATTTATAGCAAGACAATAGTCAGTAAGTCATTAATCAATCCTTATCAGAAGTATAGGAGTTCCTGATTCAGACTAGCATCGGGCATGAGATAGGATCATGAGTTTTCAATCAACACTTATTGGTAGATTTAGTTAGTGATGGTAGCGCTATATAATCTGGTATTGTTGCTTGCAGTGAAGTTGCAATGATACTTAGTTATATTAGTATAGCTGTACGTTACCATCTACTTCATAGCTGCGCTGCTCCAGGGTGCTGTGATCCACAAATCTTGTGTACCGATGCGTCCCATATCTCAGTGACGTCACTACGCTGCCCAGTCTATGCGTTACGGGCACGGCGGAGAGTGTATGGTGGTCAACTGAAGCAGGGAGCTCACGATCGCTGCAGGCTCCAGAGGCGATGGATACCTAATAGTCATTACACAGCTACAGGAATTTCCCATTTACCGGGATCGCCGCAGCTGAGCTAATTAGGAGTCACTTTTCCAGCGTTGACGGTCTCTCCCAGCAGCCATCCAAAGGACACCCTATATGAGATATGGGACGCATCGGCACACAAGATTTGTGGATCACAGCACCCTGGAGCGGCACAGCTATGAAGTAGATGGTAACGTACAGCTATACTAATATAACTAAGTATCATTGCAACTTCACTGCAAGCAACAATACCAGATTATATAGCGCTACCATCACTAACTAAATCTACCAATAAGTGTTGATTGAAAACTCATGATCCTATCTCATGCCCGATGCTAGTCTGAATCAGGAACTCCTATACTTCTGATAAGGATTGATTAATGACTTACTGACTATTGTCTTGCTATCAATATTATTACAGGACTATTTGTCACTACCCTCCTTCATTGGATAATGGAGTAATATTTATATTAAAACCTCAATCCAATTGATGCCAATAGGAATTGCTATTCAACCCCGGTTCAGCACAGGTGCCTTCCTTCCACTGCACTCTCCACCCTCTAATTGCATTTTGCCACGGATGACCGCACTTTAAAATTTAAATTAAATAAAATAATTATTCTTAGTGGACACCTACGTACCACTATTTTGACTAATTGACAGTCCTCCATGGCCACCGAGGCATAATGCAATACGCCCTGACTGGGCTAGCTATATATGTTTTCTATGTAATGTCTGTCCAGTTTGTTTTGTTGTCCGCGGCCTTTGCACCATTGTTGTGATATTTACAGTAACAATTTTCAGATGCGATTTTATATGTTTAAGATGACTGAATAAAATTGATTTTATTTAATCACTAAGACCAATGACTACATTGTTGCTCATAGTAACCCCTTTTTTAAACCCATCCCTATTGGGTTTGCTCCCTTCCCCCAACTCCCCTTTTTTACAGTGAACAAGTTATGGTTACAGCAACAATACCCTAACGGGCTAAGCATTACGTACGGGCATACGCAATTTTGTGACCCAGTACAGGTGAACTCACGCCTCTCCTTTCCCCCATCCCCCTATCCCTTTCCCCCTCCCAATTTTGTTTGGAACTGATCATACCTTGGGGCTGTGGACTAAAAAATTGTCTGACGGCCACCTTCTCCACTGTTCCTTCTTTGACTGACCGAAGCCTCAGCTGTCCAGGAACAGGAGTTTGTAACCTCCCAGTCTCTGGGAATGCGTTGCACAGACCTTTCTGTAAGGCCTTCCACAAACTCACAGAAGGGGCAGAGTCTACCAACTGAAAAGGCAGCAGTTGAAGTGCTAGCAATTTAGCCAAGCTAGCATTCAACCGCTAGGCATGTGGATGGCTGGGAGCGAACTTCTTTCGGCGGTGCAGCAGCTGGGGCAGGGAAATTTGCCTGGTACAATCTGACGTTGGTGTACCAATAGCAGATTGCCCGCAAGTACTTGGCTGTGACACACCTAATTCTACACCTTCATTCCTCTCAGTGCAGGTCTCAGAGAGGACTGAAGGTAGAGTGGGGTTGGAGATCCCAGCTGAGGAGGAGCAAGGAGAGGTCCTCTTTTTTCTTTGGTGTGGGTCTTTTAGGTATGCTTCCCAACGAACTACATGGCAGGTCAACATATGTCTGGTCAAGCATGTGTTGCCCAAGCGGGAGATGTTTTGGCCACGCAAGATACGCTTGAGACATATGTTGCAAATAGTAGCGGTGGGATCTGATGCACTCGTCTCAAAAAAGCCCACACCAAAGAACTTTTGGAATAACGCGCAGAGACAGCAGCGCCCTGCACATGCGGAGCTCTGTGTGATGCAGTCGGTGTGCTGCCCTTAAGCTGGCCCCTGGAGGGCATCCTGCCTTGTTGGTGATGTGCCTTCTCCTCCTCCTCCTCTCTCCTATCAGGCACCCACGTGGAGTCAGTGACCTCATCATCCCCTCCCTCCTCATCACTGGAGCAAAGCTGGCAGTATGCTGCAGCTGGGGGAACATGACTGCCATATTGTTGTCCTTCTTGGGCACCCCCTCTCTCTGGGTTCGCGTTACTGCCTTCCTCTAGCTGGGTATCATCATGGGAGCCTTGAAAATGCTGGGCATCCTCTTGGAGCATGTACCCAACACTGTGGTTAAACAGTTCGGGGGACTCCTCAGGAGGACATGGTGGGGCTAGGGAAGGAGTGACTGATGCCATTGAGCCGAGGGAAGAGGCCGCGTTGGCAGCTGCTTTGCCAAAGTACCCTGAGCCTGGGTGAGAGAGGATGAGGAGGATGAGGATGGTTTGGTCATCCACTCTACCAAGTCTTCCGCATGCTGCTGCTCAACACGGCCAGCTGCCGAAAAAAAGGACAAGCGTGTCCCACGGCCACGTGCGGATGAGGATTCACCGTCTCCATGACCAGCACTGTTGCCTCTAGACACAGAGCCTGCTTACCCTCTTTTATTGGCTTGTGACTGTCTGCCTCTCCTTGTTGGCCTTCCAGATATACTAATGGCCTGCAGTGAGAGGTAGCTGCACAAAGCTGGGATGTATATACAGTCAGGTCCATAAATATTGGGACATCGACACAATTCTAATCTTTTTGGCTCTATACACCACAACAATGGATTTGAAATGAAACAAACAAGATGTGCTTTAACGGCAGACTTTCAGCTTTCATTTGAGGGTATTTACATCCAAATCAGGTGAACGGTGTAGGAATTACAACAGCTTGTATATGTGCCTCCCACTTTTTAAGGGACCAAAAGTAATGGGACAATTGGCTGCTCAGCTGTTCCATGGCCAGGTATGTGTTATTCCCTCATTATCCCATTTACAAGGAGCAGCTAAAAGGTCCAGAGTTCATTTCAAGTATGCTATTTGCATTTGGAATCTGTTGCTGTCAACTCTAAATATGAAATCCAAAGATCTGTCACTATCAGTAAAGCAAGCCATCATTAGGCTGAAAAAACAAAACAAACCCATCAGAGAGATAGCAAAAACATTAGGTGTGGCCAAATCAACTGTTTGGAACATCCTTAAAAAGAAAGAACTCCCCAGTGAGCTCAGCAACACCAAAAGACCCGGAAGACCACGGAAAACGACTGTGGTGGATGACCGAAGAATTCTTTCCCTGGTGAAGAAAACACCCTTCACAACAGTTGTCCAGATCAAGAACACTCTCCAGGAGGTAGGTGTATGTGTGTCAAAGTCAACAATCAAAAGAAGACTTCACCAGAGTGAATACAGAGGGTTCACCACAAGATGTAAACCATTGGTGAGCCTCAAAAACAGGAAGGCCAGATTATAGTTTGCCAAATAACATCTAAAAGAGCCTTCACAGTTCTGGAACAACTTCCTATGGACAGATGAGACCAAGATCAACTTGTACCAGAGTGATGGGAAGGGAAGAGTATGGAGAAGGAAAGGAACTGCTCATGATCCAAAGCATACCACCTCATCAGTGAAGCATGGTGGTGGTAGTGTCATGGCGTGGGCATGTATGGCTGCCAATGAAACTGGTTCTCTTGTATTTATTGATGATGTGACTGCTGACAAAAGCAGCAGGTTGAATTCTGAAGTGTTTCGGGCAATGTTATCTGAATATTCAGCAAAATGCTTCAGAACTCATTGGACGGCGCTTCACAGTGCAGATGGACAATGACCCGAAGCATACTGCGAAAGCATCCAAGGAGTTTTTTAAGGGAAAGAAGTGGAATGTTATGCAATAACCAAGTCAATCACCTAACCTGAATCAGATTGAGCATGCATTTCACTTGCTGAAGACTAAATTGAAGGGAAAATGCCCCAAGAACAAGCAGGAACTGAAGACATTTGCAGTAGAGGCCTGGCAGAGCATCACCAGAGATGAAACCCAGCGTCTGGTGATGTCTATGCATTCCAGACTTCAGGCTGTAATTGACTGCAAAGGATTTGCAACCAAGTATTAAAAAGTGAAAGTTTGATGGATGATTGTTAATCTGTCCCATTACTTTTGGTCCCTTAAAAAGCGGGAGCCACATATACAAACTGTTTTTATTCCTACACTGTTCACCTGATTTGAATGGAAATACCCTCAAATTAAAGCTGAAAGTCTGCAGTTAAAGCAAATCTTGTTAGTTTCATTTCAAATCCATTGTTGTGATGTATAGAGCCAAGAAGATTAGAATTGTGTCGATGTCCCAATATTTATGGATCTGACTGTATATATTGATACTGCAGCTAGCAGAATCAACTGCCTACCTGTAGTATTATTAGTATGAGAACACTAGCAATTGTCTTCAGGTATCTTTAGGTGCACACTGTGCAGAGGACGCAGTACACTAACTGTAAATACTGTAGCTGCCTGCCTGTGGTATTAATAGGATCAGAAGAACACCACCAATTTAATTCAGGTACCTTTAGGTGCACACTGTGCAGAGGACGCACTACACTAACTTGTAAATACTGCAGCTGCCTGCCTGTAGTTTTAATATAGGATCAGAAGAACACCACCAATTTTATTCAGGTAGCTTTAGGTGCACACTGTGCAGAGGACGCTGTACACTAACTGTAAATACTGTAGCTGCCTGCCTGTGGTATTAATATAGGATCAGAATCACACCACCAATTTAATTCAGGTAGCTTTAGGTACACACTGTGCAGAGGATACAGTACACTAACTGTAAATACTGTAGCTGTCTGCCTGTGGTATTAATAGGAGCAGAACAACAGCAATTTACTTCAGGTAGCTTTAGGTGCACACTGTGCAGAGGATGCAGTACACTAACTGTAAATACTGTAGCTGCCTGCCTGTGGTATTAATAGGATCAGAAGAACACCACCAATTTTATTCACTTAGCTCTAGGTGCACACTGTGCAGAGGATGCACTACACTAACTGTAAATACTGTAGCTGCCTGTCTGTGGTATTACTAGGATCAGAAGAACACCACCAATTTTATTCACTTAGCTCTAGGTGCACACTGTGCAGGGGATGCACTACACTGGCTTGTAAATACTGTAGCTGCCTGCCTGTGGTATTAATATAGGATCAGAAGAACACCACCAATTTTATTCAGGTAGCTTTAGGTGCACACTATGCAGAGGACACAGTACATTAATTGTAAATACTGTAGCTGCCTGCCTGTGGTATTAATAAGAGCAGAACAACATCATTTTTCTTCAGGTAACTTTAGGTGCATACTGTGCAGAGGACACACTGCACTAACTTTAAATACTGTAGCTGCATGCCTGTGGTATTAATATAGGATCAGAAGAACACCACCAATTTAATTCAGGTAGCTTTAGGTGCACACTGTGCAGAGGACGCACTACACTAACTGTAAATACTATAGCTGCCTGCCTGTGGTATTAATAGGATCAGAAGAACACCACCAATTTTCTTCAGGTGGCTTTAGGTGCACACTGTGCAGAGGACACACTACACTAATTTGTAAATACTGCAGCTGCCTGCAGTACTGTACAAATAGAATCAGAAGAACACCACTAATTTTCTTCAAGTAGCTTTAGGTGCACACTGTGCAGAGGACGCACTACACTAACTTGTAAATAGTACAGCTGTCTGTGATACTAATAGGATCAGAAGAACACCACCAATTTTCTTCAGGTAGCTTTAGGTGCACACTGTGAAGAAGACGCACTACACTAACTTGTAAATACTGCAGCTGCCTGCGGTACTGTACTAATAGGATCAGAAGAACACCACTAATTTTCTTCAAGTAGCTTTAGGTGCACACTGTGCAGAGGACGCACTACACTAACTTGTAAATAGTACAGCTGCCTGTGATACTAATAGGATCAGAAGAACACCACCAATTTTCTTCAGGTAGCTTTAGGTGCACACTGTGCAGAAGACGCACTACACTAACTTGTAAATACTGCAGCTGCCTGTGATACTGTACTAATAGGATCAGAAAAACACCACTAATTTTCCTCAGGTAGCTTTAGGTGCACACTGTGCAGAGGACGCACTACACTTACTTGTAAATACTACAGCTGCCTGTGATACTAATAGGATCAGAAGAACACCACCAATTTTATTCACTTAGCTCTAGGTGCACACTGTGCAGAGGATGCACTACACTAACTGTAAATACTGTAGCTGCCTGTCTGTGGTATTAATAGGATCAGAAGAACACCACCAATTTTATTCACTTAGCTCTGGGTGCACACTGTGCAGAGGATGCACTACACTGGCTTGTGAATACTGTAGCTGCCTGCCTGTGGTATTAATATAGGATCAGAAGAACACCACCAATTTTATTCAGGTAGCTTTAGGTGCACACTGTGCAGAGGACACAGTACATTAACTGTAAATACTGTAGCTGCCTGCCTGTGGTATTAATAAGAGCAGAACAACATCAGTTTTCTTCAGGTAACTTTAGGTGCATACTGTACAGAGGACACACTGCACTAACTGTAAATACTGTAGCTGCATGCCTGTGGTATTAATATAGGATCAGAAGAACACCACCAATTTAATTCAGGTAGCTTTAGGTGCACACTGTGCAGAGGACGCACTACACTAACTGTAAATAGTACAGCTGCCTGTGATACTAATAGGATCAGAAGAACACCACCAATTTTATTCACTTAGCTCTAGGTGCACACTGTGCAGAGGATGCACTACACTAACTGTAAATACTGTAGCTGCCTGTCTGTGGTAATAATAGGATCAGAAGAACACCACCAATTTTATTCACTTAGCTCTAGGTGCACACTGTGCAGAGGATGCACTACACTGGCTTGTAAATACTGTAGCTGCCTGCCTGTGGTATTAATATAGGATCAGAAGAACACCACCAATTTTATTCAGGTAGCTTTAGGTGCACACTGTGCAGAGGACACAGTACATCAACTGTAAATACTGTAGCTGCCTGCCTGTGGTATTAATAAGAGCAGAACAACATCAGTTTTCTTCAGGTGACTTTAGGTGCATACTGTGCAGAGGACACACTGCACTAACTGTAAATACTGTAGCTGCATGCCTGTGGTATTAATATAGGATCAGAAGAACACCACCAATTTTATTCAGGTAGCTTTAGGTGCACACTGTGCAGAGGACACAGTACATTAACTGTAAATACTGTAGCTGCCTGCCTGTGGTATTAATAAGAGCAGAACAACATCAGTTTTCTTCAGGTAACTTTAGGTGCATACTGTGCAGAGGACACACTGCACTAACTGTAAATACTGTAGCTGCATGCCTGTGGTATTAATATAGGATCAGAAGAACACCACCAATTTAATTCAGGTAGCTTTAGGTGCACACTGTGCAGAGGACGCACTACACTAACTGTAAATACTGTAGCTGCCTGCCTGTGGTATTAATAGGATCAGAAGAACACCACCAATTTTCTTCAGGTGGCTTTAGGTGCACACTGTGCAGAGGACACACTACACTAATTTGTAAATACTGCAGCTGCCTGCAGTACTATACTAATAGGATCAGAAGAACACCACTAATTTTCTTCAAGTAGCTTTAGGTGCACACTGTGCAGAGGATGCACTACACTAACTTGTAAATAGTACAGCTGCCTGTGATACAAATAGGATCAGAAGAACACCACCAATTTTCTTCAGGTAGCTTTAGGTGCACACTGTGCAGAAGACGCACTACACTAACTTGTAAATACTGCAGCTGCCTGTCTGTGGTATTAATAGGATCAGAAGAACACCACCAATTTTATTCACTTAGCTCTAGGTGCACACTGTGCAGAGGATGCACTACACTAACTGTAAATACTGTAGCTGCCTGTCTGTGGTATTAATAGGATCAGAAGAACACCACCAATTTTATTCACTTAGCTTTAGGTGCATACTGTGCAGAGGACACACTGCACTAACTGTAAATACTGTAGCTGCATGCCTGTGGTATTAATATAGGATCAGAAGAACACCACCAATTTAATTCAGGTAGCTTTAGGTGCACACTGTGCAGAGGACGCACTACACTAACTTGTAAATAGTACAGCTGCCTGTGATACTAATAGGATCAGAAGAACACCACCAATTTTCTTCAGGTAGCTTTAGGTGCACACTGTGCAGAAGACGCACTACACTAACTTGTAAATACTGCAGCTGCCTGTGGTACTGTACTAATAGGATCAGAAGAACACCACTAATTTTCTTCAAGTAGCTTTAGGTGCACACTGTGCAGAGGATGCACTACACTAACTTGTAAATAGTACAGCTGCCTGTGATACTAATAGGATCAGAAGAACACCACCAATTTTCTTCAGGTAGCTTTAGGTGCACACTGTGCAGAAGACGCACTACACTAACTTGTAAATACTGCAGCTGCCTGTGGTACTGTACTAATAGGATCAGAAAAACAGCACTAATTTTCCTCAGGTAGCTTTAGGTGCACACTGTGCAGAGGACGCACTACACTTACTTGTAAATACTACAGCTGCCTGTGATACTAATAGGATCAGAAGAACACCACCAATTTTCTTCAGGTAGCTTTAGGTGCACACTGTGCAGAGGACGCACTACACTAACTTGTAAATACTGCAGCTGCCTGCAGTACTGGAGTAATAGGATCAGAAGAACACCACTAATTTTCTTCAGGTAGCTTTAGGTGCACACTGTGCAGAGGATGCACTACACTTACTTGTAAATACTGCAGCTGCCTGCGGTACTGTACTAATAGGATCAGAAGAACACCACTAATTTTCTTCAGGTAGCTTTAGGTGCACACTGTGCAGAGGACACACTACACTAACTTCTAAATACTGCAGCTGCCTGCGGTACTGTACTATTAGGATCAGAAGAACACCACTAATTGTCTTCAGGTAGCTTTAGGTGCACACTGTGCAGAGGATGCACTACACTAACTGAGAATACTGTAGCTAATAGGACTAATAGGATCAGAAGAACACCAGCAATTTTCTTCAGGTAGCTGTAAATACTGTAAAAACACCTGCCTGCCTGTCAATAGGAAGAGAATAAGAGGAACGGATCTAGCTAAACTGAATACAGTGTGTGTGTATATATATATATATATATATATATATATATATATATATATATATATATATATATATATATATATATATATATACACAACACCTAGGATGTATATATATACACGATACACTGTAAGTGCAGCTAACTGATTCGCCTGCCTACTCTATCTAACTTAAAACAAATGACACTGTCTCTCTGTCTTTCTATCTCTCTCTCAACGCCGGTACACACTACATGGGGCCACCGTGCAGATGGCCTTATATAGTGTGGGGCATGTACTAAACCCCCTGAGCCATAATTGGCCAAAGCCACCCTGGCTTTGGCCAATTACGGCTCTCTGTACAGACGGCACTGTGATTGGCTAAGCATGTGGGTCATAGTGCATGCTTGGCCAATCATCAGCCAGCAATGCACTGCGATGCCGCAGTGAATTATGGGCCATGACACGCCACTCGAATTTGGCGCGAACGGCCCATATTCGTAATTTGGCGAACAACTGAACACACGATGTTTGAGTCGAACATGGGTTCGACTCGAACACGAAGCTCACCCCTACTCTTTTGGGCTCTTGCAGGACATTCACAAGGTTCTTAATGCAATAGATGTCCCAGTTTCCTGGCGCCAGACTGTTTTTGTATGTTTATACACAAATCCTAACTACATCTCCCTGCAGCTAATTTACACATTTTCAATAAGCATTTTTTTCTTTTTAAAATGTAGCACCTCCCCCTAAAGGAAAGCCCTCCCAGCAGAAACTGTAAAGATACTGGAAGAGTCCCAAAGTCCAATACTTGAGCAGGATGGACCTGCAGGAAGACAAAGACCCTGACACTAACTAAACTATCTGTACATTCTTCTAGCAGGGGGTTATGATCCTGCTGGCAGAAAACTTTTTACATAAGAGTCTATGAAGGAGGAGCCTTTCCATAGCAACAGTCTCTTAAGTAGTATCCTAGGCCTTACCATCACATCTTCTCCCTGGGCCACAAATCTGGAAAGAGTGGTTGGTATTGGTTCAGTCTAGTTCAGCCAAGCAAAAGAAAGAAGAGTTTTTTCCTGCACCTCAGGCAGCAAGATCTTAGGGAACACTCTCACAATGTCCACCATCTTACTCCTCCCTCTTACTCTCATCTCTTATCTCTATGTGATGGGTGCACTGTGCTTGGTTGGAGCTGCAGCTCCGTCCCTCACAAAGACATTCTGGCGCCAGCAGCTCTGATAAGCAGGAAGGTTACCGCGCTGTCTGTAACCCCTTCACGACTGGACTGAAACATGCATAAGCAGTTCTTTCATAGACATACACAGGCAGCTCACATGTACTAATGTTTGCAGGACTTGTCAGGACATGGCACTCGATCCCAGCCATGGTTAGGCAGCTAAGCACAGATAATAAGGCTCGCAATAGTTGCTGCGAGCAACGGTAAAGAGTGGAACACATGCCCCACTGATTTGAGCAGAATTTTGTTTTGAACAGCCTTTAACCTCAGCCATGGTTGGACAACTGAGAGAAACAACAAAATCACAGGAACACAGTGACTCGCCCCATTTGCTATGAGTGACAGCAGGTGAATCTATGCTCTCTTCACTGAGATCGTCAGGAAACATAAGCACACAGGCATTATTCCTAGCTATAGTTAGGCAGCTGGACACTTGTAATCCCCAGAACAACAATAGCCCACCATGGTTGCCACTAGCAACAACAGCCAGCATAGCACAGTTCTCACTGACGTTAGCAGATTGTACAGCAAGATGAACATAAATCCCAGCTGCGGTTGGGCAACTGTATGACGTTTGCAATCTTCCAACACATGATAGCGTTCTACAGATTCACTTTTCACTGAAAGGAACGTGTTGAGACATAGCACAGTCTTTGGCTCCAGCCACTGTTAGGCAGCAGGAAGACATTTGAGGTTTTGCAAGAAGTTAGCACGGTTTCTATGGGCAATGACACAAGTAATGGCATACTTGAACAGGTCACACAGTTCCAGAAAGCAATAGCACAGCACAACTTTTCCTCTCTGACTTGCTTGGTAACAAATTGACAGTACTTTAGTTTATTGGTTGCTGGTTGCTATGGGAAATGGCCGTGCAGGTTACAATAGAAAAATCCCAAACGAAAACACCAACTGTAGCACTACCACCTCAAGAGCTGCTGATACCTGGTTCCCCTATTCCTGCACAGCCAGGCAACATTTACAACTTGCATCCAGACACAAGAAATCAGTCCATGGGCTTGTTTTTGTTGTTTTATTGGGGAAAGCAACTTAGAGGGTATTATGGAATGCCCAACTTGACTTGAAGAACAACAGATGAGGACAACTTTCTTCGCATGTAGACTGCTATCCTTGCTAGAAACACCCAGTCTCTTGGATCAGTGGCAAAGTCCTTTATGGACTAGGAGATCTCAGCCCCTTTGGAAAGTAGCAAAAAAAATGTAAAAGCTGCATGCAGGAGTATCTCCTCTCCTCTTCTAGAACTACTCCCAGCTCCACTGCCTGCAGGCACTACCAGCCCACCTGTCTGCACGACTACCAGTCCACCCAGCTACTTCAAACATCTCCCAGGACAAGGGATAAAGGGTTAAGCACAGCGCTGTCCTTTGAAAGATTGCTACATAGGCAGTCTCTCCCCTTGTGAATCCATGGGTGTGCTGATGTCCTCACTCTGTCCTCCTTGCTCCTACAGCTGATAGTCAGCAATCCTGTTCAAACCGTAATGCTGAATGGATCTTCCTAAGCCAGCCCAAGCCCAGCCTGGAGGCAAAGGTCCCCCCTAGACCTAGGGGATCCCTCCTGGGCCACTGACAGCCTCCTCAGCACTCCATCTTCCAACTCGACTCCCCTGCTGGCATGGCTCCGCCATATTTAAGGGCTGGCTCAGCCACCCTGCCAGGAACTCTATCTGGGGATTGACCAAGTTCGCCCAAGTATGCAGATCAGTCCTCCTGGCCTCTGCCCACTAACTTCTAGAAGTTTCTCCAAACTTCCAGACCCAGGGGGAGGTATCAGAGGCCTGCTTCTGTGAGTCATCCAGCCTGACCTGTAGTAAACCTTGACTCAATTTTAGACTCACAAGCTAACCATAAGTCAAACATAAATTTGCCTGTACTAATCTAGTAGCACACTAGAGCATGCTACATGTACAGTACATAGCTTGGAAAAATACTTGTACACAGGGACAGCTATAATTTGCTCATTAGCTGCTTGCTTTGCAGTGCTAGAAAATGGTTATGCTTTACTGCTGTCCCCTCAATAAATGTGTATGTCGCTGCTAACAAATACTTTAAAAAAAAATGCCTCTCTTCCATAAATGCTTGCTGGAATCCTCTGCAGTGCCTTTTCTATTGGTGCAAACAATGGAAATGGGGAACATTGGAATGGAATGTCCAATGTTATATTAATCAGTCTCATTATTGCTCTCTCACTCTGGTCCTTTAAGACTTCGGCTGGCTTCACATCTATGTACTTCTGCTTTCATGCATTTTTCATCTTGTGTTTTAATGCATTTATATGCATTTCCATTGTGTGTTTTTGCACATGATGTGCTCCATTTTCCAAAAGGTAGCTAAGCCAACAACATAGGCATTTGCAGCTCATTAAAACACATGTATCATGCATTTGTATTTCCTGTATTTCCTATTCACTTCATCAATGAATAAAAAACTGTATCTGAACCATTTTCCATGACATGTTCCACTGCATATATGTGGATCAAATCCTTTGAAAACAATTGGATTCAAAGTAACATGCGTTTTGATGTGCCATAATACATATGTCATGAACCTTGGAATTCTCGATTGTCATGAAGCTTGGAATACTGAAGTATTTCTCCTTTGATTCTATTACACAGTGGGGGGTCTTCTGCCCTGTCTTAAGACTAACCCCCTCCAGACGGCTCCATGGTCTGGAAGGAAGGCATTGTTCTGTGTTTGACCATTTGTTTATATACTTTAATTACCCCCTGGGGCTTCTCTGTGTCATTACACATATCAGTCCTCCTATTCAAGCTATCGGACCACTCTCTGCTGACAATGTTTCAAGTGATTATTTGCATGGACAAGAGGACCTGAGTGAAGACTAGAGTGTACTTTACAATTGTCCAATAGGAAAGTGGTTGTAGGGGGCGGGGTGTTCAAACTGCTGTGTATAAAAGTGTGTTGTGTGCATCAATAAAAGTGAGATTCCTGTTTGAACTTACATACAGCTTGCCTGGTGTTTGTTCTGAGCTATCACAACTGGATTAGAACGGCACATAGCTGTAGTTCGAATCCCGGAGCATCGGATGACCAAACCATCAGACGTTGCGATCTGCAATCTCATTCAGTAGCCACAGAGGTGTGTCGGGCAGGGGCTCGTTACATTGGTTGGCAGCGGTGGGATTTGCTCTCCAGTTACTGGGACACTCCAAACCACCACAGTGAATGGCCAGCTATGCAGCCTGCAGGAGAGCCACGCTGAAAGACTTACTTGAGAGCTGTGGAGGGATCAGTGGGACAAAGAACAAGGCCACCCTGATCAGTGAGCTAGCCAAGATGGATCAGAGGGATGGTGATGCGGGACCCTGGTCACTTGAAGACTTGTTTCAGCAACGAGTTTGAGAGCGGTTGGCATTATATGGTGCTAACCCATCAGAGACCGCCATACAGAATGCCATTAGAGACATCCAGCTGCAGGATGAGTGACAAGAGAGAGAACTAGAGCAGCAACATGAGCGGAGAATGGCGAAAATACGGCAATCGGAGACAACACCTAAAGATACAGCGCCTTTCCGTAAGTTGCCCTTTCGGGCGTTCAAACTATTTAAGGAAGGAGAGGAGGAAATTGAAGCGTTCCTGCAGGACTTTGAGAGACTATGCCAGATACATGATGTACTGTCCCAAGATTGGGTTTCCTTACTGGCGAGTAATTTGACTGGCAGAGCAGCCGATGCGTATCGGGCCCTGGAGTATGAGGACGCTAAAGATTATGACCGGGTAAAAGAAGCTCTGCTAGCCCGATTTGCCATTACACCCGAAGCCAGCCGGATTAAGTTTAGACAATCCCGGAAACAAGCCAACATAGCATACATGGAGTGGGCACATCGTCTGCAGTGGAACCTTAAGGGCTGGTTCCAAGGAAGCCACGCTCATACAATAGAGGACATCACCCAGCTAGTACTCTTAGAACAGTTCTTTAACAACACCCCTCTGGTAGTACGGGATTGGGTGCGAGATAAGCGACCACCGACTGTACAGCAAGCGGCTACTTTGGCCGATGAATATCTGGACTTTCGAAGGTTAGGCTAAAGTGAGCGCTATCCACTATCTCGGCCCAGTTTACCAGCCTCTAACCTAACTTCAGTACCTCAGTGGTCTGCCTCTAGACCCCCAGCCTGACCCAACCCTCTTAACGGACCTAAGTGCTATACCTGTAACCAAACCGGTCATCTGCAGCGATATTGTCCTACCCGATCCACAAGGTACCGAGAGACTGCTAATCCATCCAGACCAGTGGCTCATTGCTTCCAGAATGAGCCCAACCATCGAGATGTTCAGGAAGAGTGTGGCAAACTTTTTGAGGCTGATCCAAGCTGCTGCCGGAGATAATCGGCAGCACCATCGTCAGGCAGTATGGGTTAATGGGCAGCCGGCCCAGGGACTCCGCGATTCCGGGGCTACGATTACCCTCTTCCAGCCTCACATGATTCCCCAGTCGGCCTGGACTGGCCAGACTGTTGCAGTCAGGGTATCAGGGGGCAAGGTGCTACGTTTAACCACCGCCCAAGTCCTTTTGGATTGGGGCTCAGGGGAGTGACAAGTGCGAGTGGGATTACTACGTGAGTTACCCAGTACTTTTGGGGAACGATTTGGGGCATTTGACTTCCTCATATGCCCCAGAGGCTGCCATGGCCGTGACCACCCGACGTCAGAGCCAACTTCAAGGCAACTCCACTCCTATGGAGACCCAGGTAAGACCAAATCCTCCTACATTACCCTGACTTGACAACCCTGTGTCCTGGGATTCTCCCTCCGACATTAGGCAAGAGACTCAGAATGACCCAACATTAGCTGGTTATCGGGACAGGGCGGGCAAGGATCCAGGGGGGTTGGGGAAGACAGAATAGAGTGGGGGGGTTTCTTTATCGTTACACTGAGGGAATGGGCACCGGGAAGTGACAGGGTCCCCACAAACAGCTAGTTGTACCCCAGAAATACAGACGGGAGCTATTGCAGCTGGCTCACAACATCCCCTTGGCCGGACATTTAGGGGTTGCTAAGACCCGGAGTCGGTTGTCTCATGCGTTCTTCTGGCCCAGGTTACATGCTGAGACTTGTCAGAAAGTAGGGAAGACAGGGGATCACCCAAAAGCCTCACTGCAACCCCTGATGATCATTAGAGAACCCTTTAGCCGCATAGCGGTAGATATTATAGGCCCACTGGCCCGCCCCAGTGCCACTGGGAAGAAGTATATTCTTACGGTGGTGGATTACGCCACCCACTACCCGGAGGCCATTCCCTTATCCAATATCCAGGCTGATACAGTAGCAGATGTCTTACTGCGGGTATTCACTAGGGTAGGGTTTCTCCAGGAGATATTGTCCGATCAGGGTACCCAGTTTACAGCCGGGTTGACGCAGCAGCTCTGGCGTCTCTGTGGGATTAAACCCCTCCAGAGCGCCCCCTAGCACTCTCAGACTAACGGGCTGTGTAAGAGATTTAATGGGACCCTGAAGCAGCTGCTTCGGGCCTTCGTGGAGAGCAGGGAGGATTGGGAGAAATATCTTCCCAATCTACTGTTCGCCTATAGAGAGGTACCCCAAGAGTCCACAGGGTTTTCCTCATTTGAGCTGTTGTATGGGCGAAGGGTTAGGGGGCCCTTAGACTTAGTGAGGGCCCAGTGGGAGGGGGTAGAGGATCCAGAAGGCCTCCCCATCCTTAATTATGTCTTGGAACTCAGGGAGCGCCTGCGGGAACTTACCGATCTAGTCCATGAGAATATGCAATTGGCCCAGAGTCAGCAGAAGGTTTGGTATGATCGGTCTGTGCGGAATCGCACCTTTTATATCGGACAGAAAGTCCAGGTACTAAAACCCCTGAAGCAAAATAAATTACAGGCCTCCTGGCAGGGCCCCTATCAGGTGGTAAAACAGCTGTGCGATACCACCTACGTGGTTGCCAGCTGTGCAGACACAAAAATTAAGAGGACGTTCCATATTAATATGAGGAAGGCCTGTCATGAGAGGACTGAGGCCGTAGCCACCATATGCGCTCCTGCCACCGGGGACTCTGAATATCTACCAATGCTGGAGCTTCCCGAAATCAGTAACTGTTCCAGGGGTGTGGAAGATATACGGCTAGGAGATAGATTAGGATCCCAAGAATGAGAACGGGCCAGAGAATTACTCCAGGATCAGCAGAAGATTTTCTCAGCACTCCCTGGGTACACTCACATAGCTGTGCACAAGGTAGAGACCCCTGGGCAGAAGCCCCTGAAACAACCAGGCTATAGGATTCCCAGAGCAGTGCAAGAAGGGATGAGAGCGGAGATTAGGGAGATGCTCGAGTTAGGGGTGTTTGAACCATCGGCAAGCCCCTGGGATTCCCCTGTAGTATTAGTCCCAAAACAGGATGGCACGACCCGATTTTGTGTAGACTATAGGCGACGGAATGACTGTACTGTGACAGATGCCTACCCTATGCCCCGAGTGGACGAATTGCTGTACAAAATAGCTCAGGGACATTATCTGATGACTATTGACTTATGTAAGGGCTACTGGCAGATTCCCTTGGAAGCGGAAGCAATTCCAAAGTCAGCCTTCATCACCCTGTTCGGCCTTTACCAGTTTCGGGTAATGCCATTCGGGATGAAGAATGCTCCGGCTACCTTCCAGCGGATGATAGATGAACTCCTCGATGGTCTGCAAGATTTTGCATGCGCATATCTTGATGAGATCGCAATCTGTACCCAGACATGGGAGGAACATCTTAGACACCTGGGAATAGTGCTAGATAGGATCCGAGCCGCTAACCTGACCCTGAAGCCAGACAAATGTAATATCGGGATGTCTGAGGTGCAATATCTGGGACATAGAGTGGGATGTGGGAAGCAGAGGCCAGAACCTGCAAACATCGAGGCCGTCCTAAACTGGCCAGTTCCCAGAACCAAGACCCAGGTACTTGCATTTTTAGGGACAGCAGGGTACTACAGGAAGTTTGTACCCCACTATAGTGACAAACCCCTGACAGACCTGACCAAAAAGACTCTCCCTAGACAGGTCCTGTGGTCCCCAGAGTGCGAGACAGAGTTTCATCAGTTAAAAACCGCCCTAATGCAAGCTCCCATACTGGCGGCACCCGATCCTAACAAACGCTTTGTCATTCATACAGATGCCTCCATGTTCGGACTGGGAGCCGTACTAAGTCAAGTTGGCGATGACGGGAAAGAGCACCCGGTGGAGTATCTCAGCCGCAAGTTATTACCCCGTGAAGTTGGATATGCTGCTGTGGAAAAAGAGTGTTTGGCCTTAGTCTGGGCTTTAAAGAAATTGCAGCCCTACATGTAAGGACGCTCTTTTACCGTCATGATGGACCACAATCCCTTGATATGGCTTAACCGAGTGATGGGAGAGAACGGCCGATTACTAAGGTGGAGCCTGGCTTTGCAACCGTACAATTTCATCATACAATATCGGCCAGGGCCTCAAAACGGGAATGCGGATGGGTTATCCCGGCAGAGGGACCTGGAACCTTAAGACTACTTTTCCAACATCCTCGAGTTGACCCGTTCGGGGTCCCACTGTGGCTGTTGGACTGTTTCCCAGGGGGGAGTATTGTCATGAACCTTGGAATACTGGATTGTCATGAAGCTTGGAATACTGAAGTATTTCTCCTTTGATTCTATTACACAGTGGGGGGTCTTCTGCCCTGTCTTAAGGCTAACCCCCTCCAGATGGCTCCATGGTCTGGAAGGAAGGCATTGTTCTGTGTTTGACCATTTGTTTATATACTTTAATTACCCCCTGGGGCTTCTCTGTGTCATTACACATATCAGTCCTCCTATTCAAGCTATCGGACCACTCTCTGCTGACAATGTTTCAAGTCCTCATTTGCATGGACAAGAGAACCTGAGTGAAGACTAAAGTGTACTTTACAATTGACCAATAGGAAAGTGGTTGTTGGGGGCGGGGTGTTCAAACTGCTGTGTATAAAAGTGTGTTGTGTGCATCAATAAAAGTGAGATTCCTGTTTGAACTTACATACAGCCTGCCTGGTGTTTGTTCTGAGCTATCACAACTGGATTACAACGGCACATAGCTGTAGTTCGAATCCCGGAGCATCGGATGAGCGAACCATCAGACGTTGCGATCTGCAATCTGATTCAATAGCCACAGAGGAGTGTCGGGAGAGTGGAACCGAGCAAGCAGGGGCTTGTTACAACATACATTATGATGCATAAATTGGAACATTAGATTAGATAATTGACAACTGCAGCAGCTCATAGACAGTGCACGTGTCATCAGGAAAAGATATAAACATTGCAAGAAGAACTCTACCACTCTGCAGATGAGAAGAATGAAGAATTGGACCCAACCTGTCACGTGACTGCAATTTCTGGTAAGTATTTGGAGGCTTTAGTTTAGTTTTTTTTAAATAAAAAGTTGTGAATTCCACTGATTGTCTGCCAAGTTTTCCTGAAAAGGACAATAAAATATGTCTGACTGTGGTCTGGTATAAAGGCTTTTTTTTCAGAAAGGGCCTTATTTAGAATGTAAGCACAGGTACATAGATGTGTCAGATTATCTGTCTTTCTAGATGTATATGTTTTTTTTACACGTAGGTAATATGTTAACATCATACACGTTCTTCTGTTCCACATATGAATTTTTACATTAAGTGAATACATGTGGGATGGTAGCATTTGTGAATGGGAGCTCTTTAACTTGAAGGAGTTTACAACTGACAAGATCCAGAATATTAACCTTAAATGCCTGCAGATGCTCATGGAAAAAAAAGGAAGCTTGGTAAGGTATAAGATGG
This sequence comes from Aquarana catesbeiana, assembly GCF_042186555.1. Taxonomy (NCBI): domain Eukaryota; kingdom Metazoa; phylum Chordata; class Amphibia; order Anura; family Ranidae; genus Aquarana; species Aquarana catesbeiana. The sequence goes on from NC_133324.1 coordinate 684,887,748, forward strand.
ATGTGCTGGAGGAAAAGTAAAATGTTAGCTCTTCTAACAAGTATATTTGAACCTAAATATGTAAACTTGAACTTCACAAGTATGTGTTTGATTGTAAAAATATACATAAAGCACAAGATAAACACTATTTCAACTTAAAGAAATGATAATCATACAGATCATCAGTTTAAAAAAAAATCCTAATTTGTTACAAGGGGTATAACAAGAACTTCTACTTAAATGGCCTTTGATTTTTTTTCTAAAGACTTAGAAATGTTAACACTTCATCTTCAGAACATTGAAAATATACAGTAGCTGCTGGCATTGTATTTATTTTTGTATTTCCTTTTTGTACAGCATCAATAGTGTGGATCCATTGGGGTTTTCAGTCAAATGGATCCTAAGTATACATATAATTCTTTTTTGGTAACCTTATGGATAAAACACTAATTGTGAGCATTTGGACCTAGCTCACATAGGCAAATGACCCTTTTCTTAGTCTGTGCAAGGCAAAGGAAAGGTAAATACCCCCTCCCCTGCTGAAAATACTCATACTTCCTCACACCAAGGCTGTTCTATTCAGCCCCCAGTAGCAGAGTAAAATACTTGTTACTTACAGGGATGGATAATCATCTGACTCACTCTTCTTCTCCCATGTGACAGAGCTAGCTGCCTTGTAATTGGCCTAGCACTATCACAAGGGGATGAAGAATGAGTCCAGCAAGACAGTTTTGAGCTTACACAGACCTTTATCCTTCGCACCAGGGTCTGAGTGTAGAGCCTGAAAGGGGGGAGTTAAGGGACTCATTTACCATGCTCTGCATGGCCAGAGAAAATGGGCACATTTTCAAATGTCTGTGGATACTTTAAGCACTCAACATGAAAATATTTGAAAACAAAACATTGGAGCATAGCCTACCTGATGAAATGTTTTAATCCAGATATATGCTAATGGTCATGTGAATTCTTATGTGGCATATTAGATTTTTAGGAGATTGAAGATGGACTAACATTCAGAAAAACCCATGCTCATGCAATTGGATGTTGTAGGAGGTGACCAGTTTTTTAACAGTTTATGATAGCAGTTATAGTTTTTTGGGACCATAAATATACAGATTCACAATGTAGTAGTTTGATGGCAGAGTATTTTGACTACACACATTGATTTATTTATAAATACTATATAGATCAACAGAAGTGAGCAGACCCAAGGTACTTCTGAGATTATATGGGTATAAGTCCAATAGTTGGAGTGCATGCAGATACAGTAGTGTGATGCAAATGAACACACCAATAACGTATTAGACACTAGTGCATGGACTTACTAAAAATAGTTGGGTGCAGAATATATATATTTTCCGACAGTGTAGATTGATACTAGATGCTAGAGGTACTTAATGTTTGGCTGGATTGCATGGTCATCCATTCAAGACAATTCTTACTTAAGTCTCTAAATAGGTCACATATTCATATGAAATTGTTGGGGACCTTTAATATAGTAAAAAATAATATTAATAATATATTTTTAATGTGAGTCAATAAGTAATTTTTGAATATTTGAGGATTGATACTGTCTAGATACTGCATAATAAATATTATAAATTATATTATATATTGTTTTTTGACTGCAGCTGTTTAGCAGTGATGCTTGATGTATGCAGCATATTTATATTCACAAGAGAAAGAGCATACAAACGTATGTAAGTAACAACCATTAAAATGTGAAGCAGCAAACATATTTATTAGGAAGGTTACACTGAAAATGCTTTGAATAAACTGCACATTGTTAGCTCAAAAATTTGAATCACAAAAACACGTTAGAGTCTCATTTTAAAATGAATAATTAAACATTTTAGATCAAAATGAATGAAGTAATTTCTTGATTCTCAAAATGGCCTGCTAAGATTGTAATATGTCACATATTACAAGGCAATATTGTGGGTAACTATTAGAAAATACTGAAAGCTATGCAGCTATAAGCACAAGCATAAACTGTGAACCAAAAAGTGAAATCAAAGATTTTCTATTACAATGCTACAGTTAGGTTATTGGGTAATTTATGTCTGACTTTAATAGCAATGTGCCTGACCATTTACTTCCATTTTTTTACAGATGTATTTTAAGAGGTGAAGATACAGGGACTGATAAAACGTACAATAGGGCACCATGTATGTTTGCTCTAGCTTACGCTCTCTAAATGCTGTCCTTTAGCGGCCAATTTGAATGGACTGCTTCTCCTAAAACCTGCCTATTGTTTCTGTTATATTGGCATCAGCTGTGTTTACATACACGTATTAAGGCTAATTTGTGGTGTTGAATGTGCAACAGTTAGGCTGGTTTGTTAGCTTTACACTGAGGTAATAAACTTGTAAAACCTTATATTCTAAATGTGTTTGTTTTTGACCTTTGGCATTTGACTTTTAAATATATTTTACAAAATATAACACTCTTTAGTAGCTCTGCAGACCGATATTACAACTTACAATAAGTGCAATGTATCAACATTGTCTTTACATGCAGCTGCAAGAAATGTGAAGGAATTAAAAAACGTAAGTACTATTTATGTCTACAATAGCTTTAAAACATTACCCAGTAATAATTATATAAACACTGCAATCATTTCAGTGTAAAGTGCTCCATTTTATGGTATTTTCAAGACTTTGGCAAACAAGTTGAGATGTTTGGATTTTTGTGTATATTCTCCTGTCATATTTTCTATGTAATGGCCAAAATACTGCACATGGACACCAGGCTCAGATACAATCACCTCCAACCACTCCTGATTGTATTCCATCCTGTCAAAAGAAAGATATCTAGAAAGTATTTGGCCATTACATTGAAGATATGACACAGTATGTATATGTAGACTATATACGGTAGCATATATTGTACATAATTACCAGTGACTGGTTTAAGCTTAATCATTGACCTGGTTAATACTATCTTTTGAAGCAGACAAAACACAATGGTTGAAATATGAGATGTCTGAAAAATTTTTTGCTATCCAAACTAATAATGAAAAATTTTTTGCTATCCAAACTAATAACCTAAATTCCTTCAATAGCCAATGGGCACCATGGACATTACATTTTTTTGATAATCTTTAACCCCATGAGTAAAACCTGCACCGATGGGCACCAAAAGAGTCAACCATAGGTTCCTGCACATTGTATTTTCTTTTCTTTTAAGTTTGTTATTCATTTTTTTGTTTATATCTTCGGTTTACTCTCATGAGTATAAAGGATAAAGCAATGGTAGTTTGCAAAACCATCTAAACATGGGATTGAATAGAAATATCTTGCTAAGCTGGAACTAATGCATTCGTGGGGACGCGACATCCACATTGTGTAGTAGGATGTACGTACCCTCTCACCAGAAGATGTATGTTCAGGTAATGTTAATGTATATTTACTTATGCCATCTCTTAGCATATGTATGCCACTGTTGTATTTTATATGACAATGACATATTTCAATAAAAAATAATTAAAATTAAATATGAGATGTCTTAGATACCATTCCTTTGAGTATGCCTTTTATTGTAAAGGTGTGAACCCCCTTGAAAAATGAAGGTTTGCATCAAATTTTTAAGTCTGTGAAATGGGTGTTAACATCAGCTATTAAAAATGTGACCATTAACATTCAGAAATTGTCTTGGTCCAGAGGCCCCTCATGTCTTCCTCCCTGTGGGGTTTATATCCTTTGCTGCTTTTTCTTTCTTTTCATCCTATCAGCAGGAATTGGGTTTTGATTGTTTTATCATGATTGTTATCTTTACAAGCATAGATATCTGGATGTTTTCCACGGTTTCCCAATGTAGTAGATTCCTTGGTCTATGAAATGCATCAAACAGCACCCTTACTTCATTGGGGGAATCAGCACTTACCTCAAAGGAAAAAACAACTTTGTCTTGGGGCAGTGAGGTACTGTATATGAGAATATTTTTTCTATCAGCATTTCATATTCAACTCACTTTTCTTTGGAGTTTCACTCTGTCTGTTTTATTCTCAAATCTACATTCCTGTATTTTTATGCAGACTCATTAAAAAAAGTATATATCAATTAGTAGCACCTGAAAGGTCCAATGTCCTCCTATTTCTTTAAAGTTTATTAGCATTTCACTGGAGAGGAAAAGAAAGGTATTTATAAATAATTGAATGGACTGATATGTAATTATGTGATACTCGTGAGAGTTTCTTTTTTAATCAAACTCTATTTGGGTATACGTGCCTTAAAGGAGTACCAAGCTATCAATACATCATCAGTAGTCAGCAGTGAGGTTAGTATCTAATGGGAACAGGACAAAACAAGAGGGGTTACATTTCCACATTGGGGGGGGGGGGGGGGGGGGCTGCAAGGAGAGGAGATAAGGTGAATGATCTGAATGCAGGTTGGGCACAAAAACAGCCTTCAGACATAGAATGATGGAGTGGGTGTCAAAAGGCATCATCCACCCTAGGTAACATGCAGTGAGTACTGGACTGACAAAAGAATTGTTAGGAGCCTGGTTGAAATCATCTCCATGTGTCCACCATGGGAGAAGGTATATCCGGGGGGGGGGGGGGGAGAAGAGGTAGGGGTAAGGAGCATGCAATCTTACACCAGGCTACACATGTTATTGAAATCTCCAATTCACATTGAAGCAATAGAAAGGAACTAGGCAAAAAACTAAAAATCCTTCTTGAAGCATCTGTTAATTGAAGGGAAGGGTATGTATAATCCAGGAGTAGCAGTGGATGGTTATCTACAATGAAGTGCATGGAAGCATACTTTAGAGTCTAACTTAGGAGACATCAGATAAAAAAGGAGGGTGTGTTTCACTGAGACAGATACATATCTGGAGTACTAAGAAAAAGGGGTATTGTACTCCCAGCTCACCTGTGCTTTGCACCAAAATGTGGAAATGTTGCTCTCAATAACATGGGTCTTCTGAATTTCCACTATGTCTAAGTTCTTGTTTTTGATAAATCCAAACAGCATTGATCTCTTATATGCGTCATGTGAGCCCCTCAAGTTCCAGCCTAAAATAGACATTGACCTATTCTCCATCATGGTTTAAAGATATGTAGTGCTCAGGACAATGTGCTTAAAATAGATATGGTAAGTAAAGCAATAATGGGTTTAGGAAGACATTTTAAACGCAATGCAATAGAGAAAATTAACAGAATAAACAAAGCCCTTCTGTGTGGGGAAAATCACGCATATTTGCACCCTAAACAAGAATGTGTAATGTTTTGTTCCCTGAGCGAATGTGCCAACACAAATCTTTGGACCATTTTTAAAGAGTATATGTGAGAGGTCAACCAAGTAAGAAACTACCAGTTGAAACAACAAATGCCTCTGCATTACACTAATTGCAATAATGAGGTAATCTGCAGCATACCATGAAAGATGTAAAGCTGGGCCTGAAGAGTGAAAGACCCTTGTAGTCTTTGTAGTTTATCTAAAAGGGGTTGTTTGTAATGGATTGTTTTGAAAGTATGGTATAAAATCTGAAATAGAAGATTTTAGAGATGGAAAATACTGTTCTATTGTTCCAGTAAAGACAGATGTTGCACTCTTGTGTGTTGTAGACTCTGAAGGCACCCAGAAAGGATGACAGCGTACACCAGGGTAGCAACTGCAATTACAATCTAGAACTTGGGTCTAGAGGAAGCAGCAGAGTAGTTATAGGCAGTTGGAAATAAAAAGCAAGTGGCAGTTGGTGGGTTTCACCCTCGACCAGGTGGGACAATTGCACCCAGAATTGCATGTAGGACAGAAATATACAGTGGCAGACAGAGTAACACATTCAAACTGGAATCACAAAACAGGTAGGGATTTCTTATCAGTGCCTTAAAGGGATGACAGATGGCGCTAGGGCCTCCTTATGTGTTTGAAAGAAAATGGACTCACCACAATCCATGATCCACAGCTTAGAGGGATATACTATGGTGTATGAGATCTGTAGGTTTAAAATAGAGAAAGTTGTGTTTGAATTTCTATGAAGCAGTCTGGAAAGATTTATATAGCATTTTTGGTAATCTGCGTTTATATTCCCATGTCCTGCAAACTGAAAATTGACTGACCGCTTATATACATTTTTGGTAATCTGCGTTTATATTCCCATGTCCTGCAAACTGAAAGTTGACTGACCGCTTATATACATTTTTGGTAATCTGTGTTTATATTCCCATGTCCTGCAAACTGAAAATTGACTGACCGCTTATATACATTTTTGGTAATCTGCGTTTATATTCCCATGTCCTGCAAACTGAAAATTGACTGACCGCTTATATACATTTTTGGTAATCTGCGTTTATATTCCCATGACCTGCAAACTGAAAATTGACTGACCGCTTATATACATTTTTGGTAAATCTGTTTGTCACCGCTGTCTCAACTCCATCTGTAGCCATGCTCACATTATTTCAATGTTTATTTAGCCATTAAGTCTTACCTAAATTATGGGTTTCCTTATCTTTACAATTTTGGCCTTTTAGTCCCCTTGCAGTTTGATTGTGGTGTGAAAGTTATGCCCTGCTTGCTGTGTTCCTAATATGCCCTCCTAATTGATTAATTGCCAGATTCCATCCACACCCAACACAGTATATAACAAGGCCTTCTTTACGGGGGAGCACATACAGGGGGCTGCACATACAGGGGGTTCTTCCAAAGAAGTGGGGTTCTGAAAAAAAGTGACACTTCTGCTCTTGCACTTCAGCGATTTGCACAAAGCTAACCATTGCAGGTGATCTCATTTTCATATTATCTCACCTTCTCTGAAACATGCTCTCTTTACCTCTCCTCCTCTTCACAATTGCAGCCTCTCTCCTCAAGCTCTCTTCTTTACATCCCTCTGCTCCACCACACAATCTGTACATATCACCCTCACTTCTCCCCTCTCCCTACTACTGCACTCATCACCTCTTTCTAACTCTAAGCCCACTTGCTAACATACCCCCCAGGATACTAAAGCATGTCCCCTCATACAAATCATATTCTCATATTACCTCCCTCACTCTTCTGCTTCTCCTAATCGCTGGAGATATTTCCCCAAACCCTGGGCCTCCCTTATTTAACTGTGCCCAACACACCCATCACCATCACCCTACACCCTCTGGCAGTAGTCGCAAACTACACAATTTAGTCTCCATTCCTCTTCTTCCCAATGCCAGCCTCCCTCTCTCCTGTGCCCTCTGGAACGCCCGCTCTGTCTGCAACAAACTCACTGCTGTTCATGACCTCTTTGTCACTAATTCCTTCAATCTACTTGCTCTCACCGAAACCTGGCTCCACGAATATGACACCCCTTCTCCTGCTTCCCTCTCCCAGGGTGGCCTTCACTGGACTCACTCCCCTAGGCCTAACGGATGCAAGGGAGGTGGAGTGGGATTCCTCCTATCCCCCCAGAGCACCTTCCAGGTTATTCACCCTCCTCCCTCTTTTTCCCTCTCATCATTTGAAGCCCACTGTATACGTCTATTCTCTCCAACTTCCCTAAGAATTGCTGTGATCTACCGGCCCCCTGGACCATTATCGACTTTCCTTGATGAGTTTTCTGCCTGGCTACCCTACTTTCTCTCTTCGGATATTCCCACAATCCTTCTCGGTGATTTCAACATCCCTGCTAATACAAACACTCCTGCTACTTCTAAACTTCTTGTCTAACCTCTTCATTTGACCTGAAGCAATGGGTACAGGCTTCTACTCACTCTGATGGCAACACCCTTGACCTTGTATTCTCCTACCTATGCACTCCATGCAACTTCTCAAACAATCCTTTTCCTCTCTCGGACCACCACCTTATTAGTTTCTCTCTCCCCCTGTCTTCGACCACCTTTCCTTACAATCGCCTAACCATCACCCGTAGAAACTTTCGCAACTTCAACTCCTGTCTCCTCTATTCTGCTACTGACCATCTCTATGACAAAATCTCTCCCCTGTCCTGCCCCAACCAAGCCATGTCCATCTACAATAAATCTCTGTCCTCCACCCTGGATAAGCTCGCTCCCCTCACTACACGCAGAATCAGGCCTCGACCCCTACAACCCTGGCAAACAGATGACACTAAAATTCTCAAAAAACGTAGTCGCGCTCTTGAGCGTCTGTGGCACAAGACTAAGTCTCTCAAAGACTTCAACCAATACAAATCTGCCCTCCAAATATACTATTCTTTCCTCCACACTGCCAAGCAAACCTATTTTACAACTCTTATTAACACTTTCTCATCCAATCCCCGTAAACTCTTCTCTACCTTCAACTCTCTACTTTGTCCTCCACCGCCTCCACCCACTGACTTACTCACTGCCCAGGAAATCGCTAATCACTTCAAAAACAAGATTGATACAATCCGTGATGAAATCTCTATTCTACAGGTATCTCCCCCAGCTAAGACCCCATGTCAACAGATACAACTGACACTCCCCCTATTCAAATCTACTACTACAGATGAAGTTGCTAAACTCCTTTCTATCGCCCACCTAACCACCTGTACCCTGGACCCTATTCCCTCTCAAATGCTACGGTCACCCTCTGACCCCATCCTACACTCTCTAACCCACATCTTCAATCTCTCCCTCACCTCTGGCATCTTCCCCGATGCTCTAAAACATGCACTGGTTACCCCCATACTCAAAAAGCCGTCCTTGGACCCTACCAATCTTAACAACCTACGCCCAATCTCCTTGCTCCCCTTTTCCTCTAAACTCCTTGAACGCCTGGTTTACAACCAACTGAGTGACCACCTCATTAAAAACAACCTTCTTGATCCCCTTCAATCTGGATTTCGCCCTCAACACTCCACAGAAACTGCTCTTTTAAAACTCACAAATGACCTACTAACTGCAAAAACCAATGGACACTATTCTGTACTCCTACTTCTGGATCTTTCAGCTGCCTTTGACACGGTTGACCACCCCCTCCTCCTCAAAAAACTTTACTCCCTCGGTCTCCGTGACTGTGCTCTTCAGTGGCTCTCATCCTACCTATCCCAACGCACCTTCAGTGTCACTTACAATTCTACTTCCTCCACTCCTCTTCCCTTCTCTGTCGGGGTCCCCCAAGGTTCTGTTCTTGGACCTCTTTTATTTTCAATCTACACCTCTTCCCTGGGTCAGCTGATAGCCTCTCACGGCTTTCAATATCATTTCTATGCTGATGACACACAAATCTATCTCTCCACCCCTCAACTCACTCCATCAGTCTCCTCACGCATCACTAACTTACTAACCGACATATCTGTATGGATGTCACACCACTTCCTCAAACTCAACTTGTCCAAAACCGAGCTTATAATATTTCCTCCCCCACGTTCCACTTCCCCCGACTTCTCTGTCAAGAGCAATGGCAAAACCATCCACCCGTCCCCACATGTCAGGGTACTAGGTGTTATCCTGGATTCTGAACTCTCCTTTCAGCCCCACATCCAATCACTTTCCAAAGCTTGCCGCCTCAACCTCCGCAACATCTCTAAACTACGTCCCTTTCTAACCAATGAAACCACAAAGCTCCTGATTCACTCCCTGGTTATCTCTCGCCTTGACTACTGCAACTCACTCCTCATTGGCTTACCTTTAAACAGACTATCCCCCCTTCAGTCCATCATGAATGCTGCTGCCAGACTCATCCACCTTACAAACCGCTCAGTGTCTGCTACCCCTCTCTGCCAATCCCTCCATTGGCTACCACTCGCCCAACGAATTAAATTCAAAATACTAACAATAAGTTACAAAGCCATCCACAACTCTGCCCCCAGCTACATCACTAACCTAGTCTCAAAATACCAACCTAATCGCCATCTCCGTTCCTCCCAAGACCTCCTGCTCTCTAGCTCCCTCATCACCTCCTCCCATATCCGCCTTCAGGACTTCTCCCTAGCCTCGCCCATCCTCTGGAATTCCCTACCCCAATCTGTCAGACTGTCTCCAACTTTATCCACTTTTAGGCGATCCCTGAAAACTTTCCTCTTCAGAGAAGCCTATCCTGCCTCCATCTAACAACTGCACTATTTTCTCCATTAGCTCATCCCCCACAGCTATTACCCTTTTGTATCACTTGACCCTCCCTCCTAGATTGTAAGCTCTAATGAGCAGGGCCCTCTGATTCCTCCTGTATTGAATTGTATTGTACTTGTACTGTCTGCCCTAATGTTGTAAAGCGCTGCGTAAACTGTCGGCGCTATATAAATCCTGTATAATAATAATAATAATAATATAGCCAATTTTCTGAATGTGAGTGGTAATTTTTCCCAGAATGATTTGAGAGCTGTATCACAGGCCCAATCATTTAACGGTTTTGTGATAATTGTGCGGTGGTGTGCCCAGGTGGCAGCATTCTCAGAGAGATTCTGCGGCCCTTTGCGCAATCAATGCAGAGGAGAAAGTCTCACTCACTGCAGAGTTGTGTGAGCAAGGTCTCTACAGAGAGTTTAGGGTTGGGGCCCTTGGTCTTCTCTGGAAAGCCTAGAATGTACATATTAAATGGAACAACCCATTCCTCTGATCATCAGTTTTTTTAACAGTGCATCCACTTGCTGTGGGCTTGGTGGGAGTTATCAGCTGCTGGCCTGAGGGAGACCTCTATGTCACTAACTCAGCACTAGACCTACATTACATGGTTGCAGAGGTCTTGTCATGGTAAGGATACATTCAGTTTCACTTTCACCAACTGTCAGATGTGGAGCCAAATCACATCCTTTGTCTTCCTGACTGAATCACTCCAACTTGCTTACAGCCTCATAAATTCCCTTAAAAAGAACCAAAGCTGGTCTGATGATGTCCATAGGGGGACTAGGTGCAGTTCAGGTGAAACGTTTGTAGATTGCAGCAGAAGGATAGGTCTGATGAAAAATAGAACGCTGAGCTCACAAACGATGTGTCTTACTCCATGAGCAGCTAACATTAGAATATAGTTTAGCACATGGGTAGGCAACCTCGGCCCTCCAGCTGTTTTGAAAGTTGTTTTGAAGTCCCATGAGACATTGCAAGACCCTGGCAATCACAGGCATGACACCTAGAGGCAGAGGCATGATGGGATTTGTAGTTTCACCACAGCTGGAGTGCCAATGTTGCCTACCCCTGGTTTAGCATAACACAAGTTTCAGTTGGCGAAGATCATATAGCAATCATTTTAGGTGCAAAAATACAATCACATAGCAATCACTACAAACACACCCCTATGATGCTGCCTGGAACTACTGATCACAGAAATTTAAATTGTTTGGAACTAAATGTGCATATACACTATATTTCCAAAAGTATTGGGACACCTGCCTTTACAACTAAACAACTTTAATGGCATCCCAGTCTTAGTCCGTAGGGTTTAATATTAAGTTCGCCTACCCTTTGCAGCTATACCAGCTTTAACTCTTCTGGGAAGGCCGTCCACAAGGCTTAGGAGTGTGTCTATGGGAACGTTTGACCATTCTTCCAGAAGTGCATTTGTGGGGTCAGGCACTGATGTGGGACAAGAAGGCCTGGCTCGCATTCTCCATTGTAATTCATCCCAAAGGTATCCTGTTGGGTCGAGGCAGGCCAGTCAAGTTCCTCCACACCGAACCTGCTCATCCTTGTTTTTATGGACCTTGATTTGTGCACTGGTGTGTAATGATGTTGGAACAGGAAAGGGCAACTGTTTCCACAAAGTTGGGAACATGAAATTGTCCAAAATATCTTGGTATGCTGACAACTTAAAGTGGAGGGCCACCCTAAAATAAAAAATAGCATTAAAATTCTTTAAAAAAAAAAAAAAATTTGGAAAAAAAAAACATTTAACTTACCTGAAACCCCTGTTGCTAGGCAGTCTTCCAAATCTGCCTCTTCCTATTCCGTGGCGCTTCCTCCTCTTCGGCGAGCAGCCCCGTTGCCTTCTGGGAACTGTGTTTGTCCCAGGAAACAATGGGGCCTTTCACAAAGCGTTGCGCGACTTGCGCATGCGCAGTAGGAAACGGGCAGTGAAGCCGCAAGGCTCCACTGCCTGTTTCCCTTAGTTAGGATGGAGGCACCGGCGAGCCAATCCGATGGACGGATCGGCCTCGGGGGGCTGAAATCGCGGGCTCACTGAACAGGTAAGTGTCCTTATTAAAAGTCAGCAGCTACAGTGTTTGTAGCTGCTGACTTAAAAAAAAAAAAAAAAATTGCGTCCGGAACCCCCCTTTAAGAGTTACCTTCACTGGAACTAAGGGCCCAAGCCCAACCCCTGAAAAACAACCCCACACCATAATCTCCCCTCCACCAAATTATTTGGACCAGTGCACAAAACAAGGTCCATAAAGGCATGGGTGATTGAGTTTGGGTTGGAGGAACTTGAATGGCCTGCTGACCTCAACCCGATAGAACCCCTTTGGGATGAATTAGAGCGGAGACAGCCTTCCCAGAAGAGTTGAAGCTGTTGTATCTGCAAAGGGTGGGGCAACTCAATAGACCCTAAGACTAGGATGAAATTAACCACTTGCAGTTTTACTGTGGCAGAATGGCACGGCTGGGCGAAACGACATTACCTTACGTCACTTTGCCTTTTGGCCACTAGGGGCACCCGTGCGTCCGCAGCGTGTGCCAGGAGCCGATATGACTGCCTGGTGGGCACGATGTGACTGCTGGGCTCCCGCGATCGCTTAGGGGAGTTCTCTCAGGGGAGTAGAGACAGATTGTGTGTTCATACTACGTATGAGCAACAATCTCTCTCTCCTCCTAGACAGTCCCATCCCCCCTTACAGTTAGAACACAGTTAACCCCTTGATCGCCCCTAGTGTTAACCCCTTCCCTGCCAGTGACATTTATGCAGTAATCAGTGCATTTTTATAGCACTGATCACTGTATAATTGTCAATGGTCCCGAAAATGTGTCAAAAATGTCCGATCTGTCCACCGCAATATCGCAGTCATGATAAAAATCGCAGATCGCTGCCATTACTAGTAATATAAAAAATAATAATAAAAATGCCATAAATCTATCCCCTATTTTGTTGACGCTACAACTTTTGTGTAAACCAATCAATATACGCTTATTGCGATTTTTTTAACCAAAAATATGTAGAAGAATACATATCGGCCTAAACTGAGGAAAAAATTTGTTTTTTTGATAAAAAAATGTGGCATAATTATTATAGCAAAAAATGCACTTGAAATTGCACTGAAAGTGCACCTGGAAATGTAGTCGCTGTAGATCCGAGGGGGACATGCAAGGAAAATTAAAAAACAGCATTTTTTTAATCAGCAGAGCCCTCATTTCAGATCTACCCCCCAGATTTACAGCGACTGCACTTCCAAGTGCACTTTCAGTGCAATTTCAAGTGCACTTTGCACTTGTAGTTTGCACTTGTAGTGCAAAGTGGATTTGCCTTTAGTAAATAATCCCCATTGCAGTTTTTTTTTCAAAATTGTGGCTCTTTTGTTTATAGCACAAAGAATAAAAACCGCAGAGGTGATCAAATACCATCAAATAAAAAGCTCTATTTGTGGGAAAAAAAGGACATCAATTTTGTTTGGGTACAGTGTCACACGATCGCGCAATTGTCAGTTAAAGCGATGCAGTGCCGTATCGCAAAAATTGGCCTGGTCATTGAGCAGCCGAATCTTCCGGGGCTGAAGTGGTTAAATTTCATGTGCGTGTAAAGGCAGGTGTCCCAGTACTTTTGGAAATATATTGTATATGCACATTTAGTTCCAACCAATTTAAATTTCTGTGATCAGTAGTTCCAAACCGCATCATAGGGGTGTGTTTGCAGGCATCTCAATACTTTTGTCAATATAGTGTGCTGGGTATGTCTACCCATATAAAAGTCTGGATCTGTATCTATGTAAAACAGAAAACAATATAAAAATGAACAAATCTACCATTTAAAAAAAAAGTGTCAAAAATGATTATTGATAGAAATTATGCTGATATACCTACTAATGCTACTACCATGTATGATGATTTAGTAAGTAAACTCACTATCATTGTGTAATATACCATTACAGCAGAGTGAATGAAGAACATGGAAGACAAGTACTGTGTTTCCAATCTAGAAGACAAATGTGGTTCTTATGGTTTCTGGATGCTATCATATCTTTGGCCACTGATTAAAGATCCTGAGATCATTTGACTAGATATACAGAAACAGTACATAGCTCTTTTAATCACTGCAGAAACATACCATTCATCAGAATGCTTGTCTGTGTATCAAATACACATTGAGCAACCCTTCCTATAAAAAGGATTCTCAGATTGTAACTTCTTTTTTACATTAGCCATAACCCTTTGTATTTACTGAACTCAGGCAAGTCTACTAATCCTGCTGGAGAAGAACCTGGTTTATGCCGCTAAAAAATGCAGTCCATATGTATTTATTTACCCAGCTGGGTTAAAATCTTTTAAGCCTTCTTTCATTTGTAAATGAGAACTCTCTTTCTTTTCTAATAAAAACATCCTTAGTCAATAAAAGGATTCCAAACCTAAAGCACTTTACACTTTTCTCAGCCACCACTCCACAAACGGCGATAATTCTGCTACCATACAAATAAGCCCTTTAAATGTTCTGCTGTTTAGAGCTGTAAAATAATGTTACATAGCAAGTCACTGTGTAATGCAGACTGCAGACAGGAACATGAGTGCACAAAGGAAGAGATCAATAAAATCCAGATGAATCCAATATTGCTTTACTGAATGTTGCTTAAGAAAGTCCGGCCACTGAACCTGCCTTCTGGATTCTGCTGGGAAAGCACTTAGTGAATTTGTCACAGTCATACAGTTAGCAGGAATATAGGGCATGTAACACTTATATGCAAAGCTTTCTGTTTTTTGTCAAATGCTTATTGAATTCTATAAATATGATATGTATAACAAGAGTGGAAAAAGAAGCTGGGCTGGTATTGTTCAAAGATGACATGGAGCAATTTAGTTGAGATACAAATGTTAAAAGTAAAACATGGGAAAAAATGGCTTCACTTCAAAAGGCAGAGCAAAGCCATGACCTATAGCAGTCACAGTAAAACAGTTTGTCTGATTTCTTTTTTGGCTGCTTTACATTACAGTATGTCACTAGTCTTTGTACGTCATTAAATAAAGCTAAATAAATTGACATTAGAAAACAGTGGAAGTCATGGCATTTTCAAAATAATGATTCACCAAATGTTAAAGTTCAGTGCACACTAGCAAACCTGTGCTCATTCATTGAACAGAGTGTAATTCAGAGGTCCCAGTGGTACAAATTACTTCTGCCTTTTAATATTATGGTGCATATGGAGTATGTAGCACTGGCTGGTCTCCTTTTATGCCACCCATCAATGCAAATCAATTCCTCTGCATGGATTTTACTTTTTTATTTCACTGTGGCTAGAAAGGAAGGGAGGACTCTTAAGATTTTCATTGGCTGCTGTTCCAACCCTGTACTGGACATGCCTTTAGCAACAGGCACAGGAGGATTCCATTGGCCAACTGGCCAAGGAGGATGGTGATTGTTCATACAACTGGAAGTTAAAGTGCCACTAAACTCACGTTTGTTTTAATAAAGTAAAATACATGCAGTATGTTTACTGTGGTGAGCATGGGGACAAAACTTCCAATGCCACTGCCGCTGCTGAAGCCCAGGAGTGGGGGGGCTCAGAACCATGAGTGTTGTGCTAAGAAAGCTGCTGGACCATGTGCTGCTGAGAGCTGAGCTTTCTGCTGACTAGAAACATTGTTGCTGAGGCATGTGACTGCTGCTTCTGCATCTGGGTTGAGAGTGATAAAAATCTCCCAAGGTCAAGTGTGCTGCAGTGCGCTGTATGCTGTCCGAAGTGTCCTCCTGTTCACAGTGTCCTGCACCCCAGAATGTCTAACTTTTCCTGTTTTCTACTTCCTTGAGAAGGCTCAGGACTTGTACAGGCAGGAGAGAGAGATCCAGGACTGTGGGCTGCACTGCCTTTCACCTGATCACTTACCAGAATGTGGAGAACTTCCCCTGTCTCAGGATGCAGTGCTTAGGGAGAGGTAAGCTTTACAGTTAACCCTCTCTGATACAGATGAAACTGGCTCTGTGGAACTCGTGGATCAAATGCAGCAACAGTGGTCATTTACACAGGCTAAGTACAGAGAAAAAAAAACAATATCATTGCAACTTTCTACTGTATATATTGAACTAAAATCTCAAACAATGTTATCAGCTTTCTAAGCTATCTCCTGTGAACTTCACAATACCTCCTCCCTATGTAATGGAGATGAAGCAAGTGGAAGGTATTTGAAGTCCACATCAGAAGAGCACTTTAGTAGGGATGAGCAAACTGAGCAAAGTTTGGCTCAGCAATCCCATCAAGAGCCCTAAAAACTTCGAACATAGCGCATAATCCTACTGATTTCTATGGATCTTAATATTGTAATTGTCTTGTTTTTTGTTTAAGTTAATTTGTACTCATGTTGGGGGAAAAGTTTTCATCTCCACATCTGAACCCCAAGAGGATGTGGGAGTTTGCAGGGGAGGACCCGGAATCTGAAAGCCCCATGACATTTCAGCAGAGCCGAGTCATTTCACTTATCACAGCTTTGTAAAGGAGCATTTACATCAAGACTGACACTCCTGTGTGAGAACTCTTTAGCACAGTGGTCATCAACCCTGTCCTCAGGGCCCACTAACAGGCCAGGTTTGCAAGATAACTGAAATACATCACAGGTGATATCATTTGCTGCTCAGTGATTGCAGTATTCTAGTCTGCATCTCCCTAAAGTAATACATAAAACCTGGCCTGTTAGTGGACCCTGAGGACGGGGTTGAAGACCACTGCTTTAGCAGACATCCCCAGTAGCAACCACATCCTTTTTCTCCAGGAGAGTCAACCAGCCCCTACTCACAAGACTCTAACATAAAAGCCCTGCAGACACTTCTAGTAGGATCCTTCTCTGAGACTTAATCCTGTACCCAGGCAGGAGCAGTCATAGGCCTAAGCACATCCAGGCCGCTTTCGGCAGACAGGTCTAAAGAAGCAGTTCCAGCACATGCACCCTCCTCAGGACAGAGCCTGGGGGGGCTTGTATTAGCCAACCCCAAATAGTTATACACTTTCCCATAATGCACCACTGGCACAAGACTACTAGTGGTGGGCTGGGAAAAGATATGCATATTCATAATTCAGACCTACTATGTGATCTTACATGAATGCCAGAGGTGACAATGCCTCCTACTGACAGAAGGGAGAACTGACAGGTAGGCTGGACCTATGGGAAGCTGACCAATTGACAGACTATAAATGGCATTAGCTGACTGCTGCCATGCAGAACTAAATTTAGAGACACTCCTGGCTACGGCAGGGTGGCTACAGATCTGTAAGTATACACTGTAAAATCTTTGTAAATAGATTAAACAGAAAAAAGTCAGGGTCTCACATTGCATCAAGGTGAGATGTCAGGTTTCTGTGATGTAAAAAAATGAGACAAAGATAAATAATTTCAGAACTTTTTCCACCTTTTATGTGACCTATAAACTGTACAACTCAGTTGAACAACAAACTGAAATCTTTTAGGTGGATAGAGAGAGGAAGAAATCCCCGATACCGCACATCCATGTGTATGTTCAGTGGTAGAATGACAACCTCAGCCTGGGCTCCCACCAGGCAATGCCCCAATGCGTTTCGCTCCATGCCTCGGAGCTTAGTCTTGACTTTGCAAAATTTGCCCATGTTTCTTTGCAAAAACTCTCCAAATCTGTCAGATTGCGAGGCCATCTCCTGTGCACAGCCCTCCTCAGATCACTCCACAGATTTTCAATCGGATTCAGGTCTTGGCTCTGGCTGGGCCATTCCAAAACTTTAATCTTCTTCTGGTGAAGCCATTCCTTTGTTGATCTGGATGTATGCTTTGGGTCGTTGTCATGCTGAAAGATGAAATTTCTCTTCATGTTTAGCTTTCTAGCAAAAGCCTGAAGGTTTTGTACCAATATTGATTGTTATTTGGAACTATTCATAATTCCCTCTAGCTTGACTAAGGCCCCTGTTCCAGTTGAAGAAAAACAGCCCCAAAGCATGATGCTGCCACCACCATGCTTCACTGTGGGTATGGTGTTCTTTTGTTGATGTGCAGTGTTACATAGTTACATAGTAGGTAGTTACATAGTAGGTGAGGTTGAGAAAAGACACAAGTCCATTAAGTCCAACCTATGTGTGATTATGTGTCAGTATTACATTGTATATCCCTGTATGTTGCGGTCATTCAGGTGCTTATCTAATAGTTTCTTGAAGCTATCTATGCTCCCCGCTGAGACCACCGCCTGTGGAAGGGAATTCCACATCCTTGCTGCTCTTACAGTAAAGAACCCTCTACGTAGTTTAAGGTTAAACCTCTTTTCTTCTAATTTTAATGAGTGGCCACGAGTCTTGTTAAACTCTCTTCTGCGAAAAAGTTTTATTTCTATTGTAGGGTCACCAGTACGGTATTTGTATTTTGAAATCATATCCCCTCTCAAGCGTCTCTTCTCCAGAGAGAATAAGTTCAGTGCTCGCAACCTTTCCTCATAACTAATATCCTCCAGACCCTTTATTAGCTTTGTTGCCCTTCTTTGTACTCGCTCCATTTCCAGTACATCCTTCCTGAGGACTGGTGCCTAGAACTGGACAGCATACTCTAGGTGCGGCCAGACCAGAGAATTGTAGAGTGTGAGAATTATTGTTTTATCTCTGGAGTTGATCCTTTTTTAATGCATGCCAATATTCTGTTTGCTTTGTTAGCAGCAGCTTGGCATTGCATGCCATTGCTGAGCCTATCATCTACTAGGACCCCCAGGTCCTTTTCCATCCTAGATTCCCCCAGAGGTTCTCCCCCCAGTGTATAGACTGCATTCATATTTTTGCCACCCAAATGCATTATTTTACATTTTTCTACATTGAACCTCATTTGCCATGTAGTTGCCCAGCCCATTAATTTGGATTTGGATCAGATCTTTTTGCAATGTTTCCAGATCCTGCGGAGAAGTTATTGCCCTGCTTAGCTTAGTATCGTCTGCAAATACAGAGATTGAACTGTTTATCCCATCCTCCAGGTCGTTTATGAACAAATTAAATAGGATTGGTCCCAGCACAGAACCCTGGGGAACCCCACTACCCACCCCTGACCATTCCGAGTACTCCCCATTTATCACCACCCTCTGAACTCGCCCTTGTAGCTAGTTTTCAGTCCATGTACTTACCCTATGGTCCATGCCAACGGACCTTATTTTGTACAGTAAACATTTATGGGGAACTATGTCAAATGCTTTTGCAAAATCCAGATACACCACGTCTACGGGCCTTCCTTTATCTAGATGGCAACTCACCTCCTCATAGAAGGTTAGTAGATTGGTTTGGCAAGAACGATTCTTCATGAATCCATGCTGATACTGCTAATAATACCGTTCTCATTACTAAAATCTTGTATATAGTCCCCTTGTATATCATCCCCTCCAAGAGTTTACATACTATTGATGTTAGGCTAACTGGTCTGTAATTCCCGGGGATGTATTTTGGGCCCTTTTTAAATATTGGTGCTACATTGGCTTTTTTCCAATCTGCTGGTACCATTCCAGTCAGTAGACTGTCTGTAAAAATTAGGAACAACGGTCTGGCAATCACTTGACTGAGTTCCCTAAGTACCCTCGGATGCAAGCCATCTGGTCCCGGTGATTTATTAATGTTAAGTTTCTCAAGTCTAATTTTAATTCTGTCCTCTGTTAACCATGGAGGTGCTTCCTGTGTTGTGTTATGAGGATGAACACTGCAGTTTTGGTTACTGAAGCCCCCCCGATTCACTCGTGAAGACTGAGGAGAAGAATAAATTCAATACCTTCGCCATCTCCCCATCCTTTGTAACCAGATGTCCTTCCTCATTCTTTATGGGGCCACTATGGTCTGTCCTCCCTTTTTTACTGTTTACATACTTAAAGAATTTCTTGGGATTTTTTTTGCTCTCCTCCGCTATGTGTCTTTCATGTTCTATCTTAGTTGTCCTAATTGCACCCTTACATTTCTTGTTGCATTCTTTATAAAGTCTGAATGCTGAGGATGATCCCTCAACCAATGGAATACATTGGCTAATGCCCTTATTTAATATGTTCTTAAAGCAAACCCATTTCTCCTCCGTATTCTTTGTTCCTAATATTTTATCACAATTTATGCCTTTTAGCAAGGATTGTAGTTTAGGGAAGTTGGCTCTTTTGAAATTCAGTGTCTTTGTATTCCTTTTATGTTTCCTATTTGTGTGATTTATACTGAAACTAATTGACCTATGATCGCTGTTACCTAAATTGCCCCGTATTTCCACATCCGTGATCAGGTCTGTATTGTTGGTAATCAGTAGATCCAGTAATGTTTTATTTCTAGTTGGTGAGTCTACCATCTGACCCATAAAATTGTCCTGCAAGACATTAAGGAACTGGCGAGGCTTAAATGAATGCGCAGTTCCCTCCGCCCAGTCTATGTCTGGATAATTAAAATCCCCCATTATGATAACACTTCCCATCCTTGCTGCTAATCCAAATTGTGATAGGAGATCTGTCTCCACTTCCTCCCTCAGGTTAGGGGGCCTATAGCATACTCCCAGTATTATTTTCCCCTTAGCTTCATCCCTTTGGAGCTCTACCCATAAGGATTCCACCTCCTCCCTAGCTCCCTCAGTGATGTCATCTCTCACATTCACTTGTACATTATTCTTGATATATAGGCATACCCCTCCCCCTTTTTTACCCTCTCTGTCCTTGCGGTAAAGGGTATACCCTTGAATGTTTGCCAGCCAATCATGAGAGCTGTTGAACCAGGTCTCTGAAATTCCCAAAAAATCCAAATCCTCCTCGTACAACAGTGTCTCTGGTTCACCCATCTTGTCCGCCATTCTCCTGGCATTGGTGAACATGCCACATAGTTTAGACCGGTCGCATATTGTCCTCGTATTGGGTGTTTCGAGATTGCAACTAGGACTTGCTACTATACTTACTTTGGGTTTTTGTGCTTTAGTCAACCTACCAATAATGCCTCCAATACTACTCTCTGGAATATCTTCCGCACTGACTATCTCTACCTCTGGACCCTCCCCCCCATCGCCTAGTTTAAAAACCCCTCTAACTTTTTGGCCATCTTCATTCCCAGCAGATCTGCACCCTCCTCATTTAGGTGCAGTCTGTCCCTTCTATAGTACCGGTTATCAACTAAGAAGTCAGCCCAGTCCTCCAGGAACCCAAACCCCTCCTTACTACACCAGCTCTTCAGCCACTTGTTTATTTCCCTAATCTCCCTTTGCCTTTCTGGTGTGTACCGGTAGTATTCCTGAGAATACTACCTTGGAGGTCCTTTTCCTCAATTTAGCTCCTAGGTCCCTAAAATCGTTCCTTAGGACACTCCATCTGCCTCTGACTTTGTCATTGGTGCCAATGTGCACTATGACAGCTGGATCTTCCCCACCCCCTTCCAGTAATCTGTCCACAAGATCCGTGATGTGCCGAACCCGAGCGCCCGGTAGACAACTGTTTGGCGCTTCAGGTCTTGGTTACAGATTGCCCTATCTGTCCTTCTAAGAATTGAGTCCCCTACCACCAGAATCTGTCTTTCCTTTCCCTTCGTTGCCCCCCCCACTCTCACTGGAGGAGTTCTTCCCCCGGCAGCTAGGAGAGTCCCTCAGCTCTAGCAGTGCTGGTCCCTGACTGGTTTCACCAATGTCACTCAATGGAACGTACTTATTGGGATGCTCCAGTCCTGGATCGGCCTCCCTGGCACTTCCCCCTCTACCCTTCTTGACTGTCACCCATCTACTCTTTGCTAGTGCCTGCACTTCTTTGTCTCCACCCGCCTCTGTGCTGGCCCCTGCCGGCATTTGCCGTGTACATTCCTGGCTCTCCTTTAGTATGGAGGGACTTCTCAGTGCTGACAGTTGCTTCCCCACATTCAGAACCTGGGCTTCCAGGGAAACAATGTGCTTACATTTTGCACAGCAGTATTCGCCCTCGATCGGATGATCAAGCATGCAGCAAGGTGTACAAAGAGTCACCTCTCCACACCCGCTGGGCATCGTACCTATTAAATTTAGTGAGCATTGGGTATTATACCCTGTCCAAATTACCTAACAGCTAGCTTCCTGGCACTAATACTCAAGACAATACGCAGGTACACAACAAGACAATACACAAGTACTCACAGACCTACGTGCACTCGCAGAACAGTCGCAGACCTACGTGCACTCGCAGACCTACGCGCACTCACAAACCTACGTGCACTTGCAGACCTATGTGCACTCGCAGGCCACTCGCAGACCTACGTGCACTCGCAGACCTACGTGCACTCGCAGGCCACTCGCAGACCTACGTGCACTCGCAGACCTACGTGCACTCGCAGGCCACTCGCAGACCTACGTGCACTCGCAGGCCACTCGCAGACCTACGTGCACTCGCAGACCTACGTGCACTCGCAGGCCACTCGCAGACCTACGTGCACTCGCAGGCCACTCGCAGACCTACGTGCACTCGCAGACCTACGTGCACTCGCAGGCCACTCGCAGACCTACGTGCACTCGCAGACCTACGTCCACTCGCAGACCTATGTGCACTCGCAGGCCACTCGCAGACCTATGTGCACTCACAATCAACAAGTATACAGTACACAATACACAAGTACTAACGATCCACACACACTACTCAGACAACACTCGGGTACTCACACTACACAGGTACTATGACCCCTGTTATAACCTCCTGTTTTAAACTCTTGTTTTAACTCACCACTTAGACCAGTTCCACTTGGACAGAGTTCCAACAGCCTCACAAATGAGCACTGTTGTTTTTGCGCCAAACATAACTTTTGGAATTATGGCCAAAAAGATCAACCTTGGTTTCATCAGACCATAACACATTTTCCACATGCTTTTGGGAGACTTCAGATGTGTTTTTGCAAAATTTAGCCGGGTTTGGATGTTTTTCTTTCTAAGAAAAGGCTTCCATCTTGCCACTCTACCCTATAGCCCAGATATATGAAGAATACAGGAGATTGATGTCACATGTACCACACAGCCAGTACTTGCCAGATATTCCTGCATCTTCTTTAATGTTGCTGTAGGTTTCTTGGCAGCCTCCCTGACCATTTTTCTTCTAGCCTTTTGTCAACTTTGAAGGCATGTCCAGTTCTTGGTAATGTCACTGCTGTGCCATATTTTCTCTACTTGATGATGACTGTCTTCACTGTGTTCCATGGTATATCTAATGCCTTGGAAATTATTTTGTACCCTTCTCCTGACTGATACCTTTTAACAATGAGATCCCTCTAATACTTTGGAAGCTCTCTGCGGACCATGGCTTTTGCTGTAGGATGCGACTAAGAAAATGTCAGGAAAGACCTACTAGAACAGCTGAACTTTATTTGGGGTTAATCAGAGGCACTTTAAATGATGGCAGGTGTGTACTGACTCCTATTTAACATGAGTTTGAATGTGATTGCTTAATTCTAAGCACAGCTACATCCCCAGTTATAAGAGGGTGTGCACACTTATGCAACCACATTATTTATTTATTTATTTACTTCGCCCCACCTAAACAATTTCAGTTTGTTTTTCAAATGAGTTGTACAGTTTATAGGTCACATTAAAGGTTGAAAAAGTTTTTAAATAATTTATCTTTGTTTGTCTTTGTCTTTTTACGTCACAGAAACCTGATATTTTAACCACTTGCCAACCGGCTCACGCCGCTATACGCCGGCAAAGTGTCATGTTCCTGTGAATCACTGTATGAGTACAGTGGCTCCATTGCAGGCGGGCGACCTGATGCGCATGGCCGCGCGGGTGGGTGTGTTGTAAACACACAAATCCTCGTTCTGACAGGAGAGAAGTGACATATCTACAAAATTACAAACAACGATATGTCTCCTCCACCAGTCAGTTCCATCCCCCCACAGTAAGAAATACTAACTAGGGAACACATTTAACCCCTTGATTGCCCCCTAGTGTTAACCCCTTCCCTGCCAGTGACATTTACACAGTAATTAGTGCATTTTATTAGCACTTTTGTTTATAGTGCAAAAAATAAAAACCGCAGAGATGACCAAATACCACCAAAAGAAAGCTCTATTTGTGGGGAAATAAGGATGTCAATTTTGTTTGGGTACAGCGTCACAGGACCATACAATTGTCAGTTAAAGCGACACAGTGTCATTGTGGCTTTGTAGTGCAAGTTGGGATGACTAGGGTACTGTTTTTAAAAGTATTACTATATCAATCGGATTGATTATGCAGTATATTTACCATTTCCTAATGGGGAAAACAGACTTTTTTTTTTACATATAACCTTGATGGAATTTTTTTACCACTATTTATTCTTAGTCTATCCTAAACTACACAATTCAAAATACATAGGAAAAATGTTAAAGCTGTCATGCACCAAAAAGTCTTATTTGTCTTAAAAATACAAACAAACTAATGATCCTTTAAATATTTGATCTTTCGTCCTATGTCTTCAAAGCAAAACTTCAATATAGTACACTGTGCCTTTATTCTTTGTTGGTATTCTTGACAAATGAGCGTTTTGAACTGACTTTCTGTGTTTTATGGTAACCTTTATGCAGCAGTTTTACCTAAAAGTTGAAATGCCGCATACTAAGTACAATGTGATTTCAAATCACAGCTTTAATGTCACAGTACTTTTTTCTTAGTTTTGCTATTACATATTACATTCCTATAATTCCTCCTCTGCTTCATTTTAGCTAATAACATACATAACATTTAACCCCTGAAATTTGTGTCAATTGCACTATGCAAAATAGTGTTATTTTTACTTCTTGTCTTGATTAAAACTGTAGCTCTGTATGTGTTGGACTCTCTCCAATGAATGTAAATAAATGTTCAAGGGTACCAGGTTCAAGTAGATCTGTATAGAAAGTGCAATGGAAAATGTTCAGGCTGCTGTATATTTATAGGGCTTCTGCAGACCTTAGTCCATATGGTTCAGTTGTTTTAAATTTAGCGACTGATTATGGTGAGTTGTAGACAGCTTTCAGCTGGGTTACTCGCAAGATTGATTATCAGTGTAATTTACTGAAAGGGAAACTACATATATGGAGTAGAAAACCATTTTTTAGTTATTAAATTAAGTTATTTTTTAGTCATTAAAGTACTTACCTGGCATTGTAACCTTCCTTTGGCATAGCACTATCCCTAATGAATACCACCTTAACTGTGGTAACATTGTGTTTATGGAGTTTGAATATAGGCATACATTTTAAAGTGACCCTGTGGCCGGGCTATTGACATTAAAGTATTTACATATGGCTAGGAAGCAGTAAATGTTTCACACTAAGCTCTTACTGTCCTCTATAGTTGCAGGCACCATGGGACAATTCATCCTATAAGTTCACAGCAGATGCACTGAAGATATTCCCAGGCATCTCAGCTACTTAAGCAGTGATTGGTACCTGGGGACTAACCATACACAGGTGTGGGTGGTGGTCCCAAGGCTCCTGATTCCATTTGCGTACAATTATTGAATAAAAGCAATAGGATATTGTGTAAAAATCTTATGTACACACTCATGGCTCTCGCTGAATGTATATTGATTGTTATATATAGTTTCACAGAACCTTGGGAAGTGGGGTTGGGGACCCACAAAATGTGGCATGATTACTCCCCCCAAGCAGACCCTACTTTAGATCAAGGAGTCAGGCTATGTTAAGTGGAGGGGGATTAATGAAAATATTCAGTGAAGCATATGTGAATCATCTTCATGTATTAATTCTATGTATTGTATGTCGGTATACATAAAAGTTTTGTCATGTTGTCAGCCATATTCTTTAATGGTTTTATAATAAATGGATGAATTTTAACATTATGGTATATATATTGCATTATTAGGTACCTTTAAAAGTCCCATATTTGTAGAAAATTGTTCTGGTTAATATTTCCATATGTCTCTACCCATATATGATGTCATTTCCCATGTATCCATAAGGATCTAAATTATTTGCAAATATTGATGTATTGTCACATTGCTGCTTGAAGAAGCAGATCTTCTGCGAAATGCATTTAGCTATTTCTCGCTGACTATTAGACATTGCAATATTAACCGCTTTCTGTCCGGGCATAGTACATAAATGGCTGGACGGGAAGAGTGCGATGTGGGTGGATGTACCTGTCCCACATCCCCTGCTTGTGTGAGCTCCCTGGGAGCGCGCAGTGATGTGATCTGTGCCCACTGTGTCTGCTGGACATAGCAGAACATTGATCGTTGTACAAGGCCACTGTGGGCAGCCCTGGTACCATGTGATCACTGTAGCAAATCAGATCACATGAACATCATGGCTGTAAAAGCAATCACAGTGTAAAAAAAAAATCCTGATCTTATTCTTCCTTTCTTCAGCCTCCTGTACTTCCTGGTCAGTGAACATAACATTCCTGGGGACAGCTGTGTACCAGTAAGCTAGGCGTGCTTGGCTTAAAGGAACTGGGACTGCTATTGGTTACCCTACACTAAGCTATATTACCTGACCACTCATTTAGAGGCGACTATTACAGTATATTGGTTTTGACACAATTGGTTGATTTGTGTGATACACAAGATACAATGTATGCTACAAAATCAGTCCAGACACTGAAAAAGTCTCTCACATATCAGGAGGAGTAGTAGGATGTGTTTTGGGGTGTGATTCTAAGTATGCCCATGCTGTTGTTTGGTTGGCAAAAAAATGAAGTCTTTAAAAGAATCACCATGCCTGTTACAGAAATACCTTGGGGTGTTTACTCTCCAAAATGTGGCAATGGTATGGGTGTTTCCACTGTACTGGTGCTCCAGGGCCCTAAAAAATGTTATAGGTAGTCAGGAAATTAGATGTGCAATTTATGCCCCTAGAAAGCCTGAAGGTGCTCCTTGGATTTTGGGCCCCTCTGTGTGGTTAGGTAGTGAAAAAGTCTTGTGCATGTGGCATTGCCACACAGGGTGGAGAACAAGAACATGTTTTGGTGTTTATTTCTAAGCATGCCTATGATGTGTGTTAGGAATTTGTTTTTAATTGACACTTTGTAATAATAATTAATTTCCTTTCCTGCATCTAGGTTGTGAAATCCCCATACTCAGGAGGCATAGCAAAATGTGTTTTGGGGTGTAATTGTAAGTATTGCCATGCTGTGTGTGAGAAATAACTTTTTAAATTGACAACTTTGTGAAAAACAATTGTATTTAATTTCTTCATTTCCCCAAAAAGTCGCAAAAATGAAACTTCAAAAAATTCACCATGACTCTTGCTAAATTATTATTATTATTATTATACAAGATTCACATAGCGCCAACAGTTTGCACAGCTCTTTACAAAGTGAGGGCAGACAGTACAGTTACATTGGACTGTCTGCTTTCCAAAAATTGGGTAATTTGGGGGGTATTTGTACTGTCCTGGCATTTTAGGGCCTCAAGAAATGAGTCAATACATCAACTGATTATTTTTCAAATATATATACAATAGTTTGTAGACTCTATAACTATCACACAGACTAAATAATAAACACTGATTTGGGGTTATTTTAACCAAAAAATAAAAAACCCAGTGGTCATTTTATACCATCAAAATAAATCTCTATTTGCCTCAAAAATTATAAAAATTTAATTTGAGTACATAGTTGCATGACTGAGTAATTGTCATTCAAAGTTTAACAATGCTGAAAGCTGAAAATGGCCTGGACTGGAAGGGGATGAATATGTCTAGACACGAGGTGGGTAACAGTTTAATCCATTGTAAATAATTAGGATCCTTAGGGATACATAGGAAGTGACATAATGTATGGGTAGAGGCATATGGAAATATGATGAGTGTACACATGCAAGTTGACCCTTTATTAATTTTAAGGATGAATTTTGCTACAGCATGTGTAAAATAAATGTATAACTTTAAATTCAACATATGTTTGTAAACTCTTTGAACTGTTTTATGTGGATATGCCCCTCTCAATGTTTTCTATACTAAGCTGGGATGTGGTGCTACCAATAATGGAATACAGTAATTTTATTCTATCCACAATAAATATATGACATTATATGACATGACAAATACTGTAAACCCCAAATCTAATATTATCTCATGGTCTACTTGAACATTATTCACCCTGGACCTATTTAGGTCTTAAAGTGACATTGCTTCCACTGTGTTTAAATTACTATTGCTGGTTTTGTTGGCAGCAAATGGAACCTGCGACTGACAGGTATAATGACTTTGTAAACACTGGATTTAGACATGCTTAAAAAGAAAACTGCAGATGCTCTGTAAATAAATGAATAAGAATACATTTTCCGGTATGTAAAGCCATTTTGGAACCTTTCCTCTCCAACTAGAAAATCCATTAAATGTCATGATGGTTTATTAAGCTAGTTAGCATATAGTTCTAGGGTAAATCAGGCTGACTCACATTAGGGAAAAGATTTGCAGTGTGCTTTGTGTGTGTTTGCAATCCCTGTGCCGCAGGCAGCCAACTGGAAAAGTTATGCACATATCAAAGACAGTTCTGCAAAGTTCTAAGACAAATTTTCACTCAGAACACACTCGGAGAGGAATTTATAAATCAAGCTGAGGTTTCATAGAAAATTGGTAATCTGTCTTTACCTGCTTTGCCCTGTTTTGCCTTGTAGCAAGACTGATAAATCTCCCTCAGGATGTTCCAGAGACCTGTTCATTTTTGTATACCCTTGAACAGCAGGGTTTTAAAGAACAGGGACCCTGCCAGGGTACACTGGGACACAAGCCAGTGGATTTCCTACTTTTTTTTGAATGTGCATTATCCCTTTAATGTTCAGCAAACTTTTTCCAAGACTGGTCTAAGGTCATTCAAATACATTAGTGGAGTTTACATTTACAATGCATATATATTTTAAGGAAACAGAAATACATTCCATGATTTATAATTCATATACTTCCTGGCAATTGCCAAGTAATTTTACAGTCAGACGCAAATAATGAATGCAGGCTTTGAGCACCCATCATTAGGTCACAAATAGCTTGTTGCTATGTTGGACAAGCTGCCTTTCACCAGTTATTACAAATCAGTAAACATAATCTCTGCAGGGACCATGAAAAAAAGAAAAACATGGAGCAGTAAATCCTAATGGAACATGTCTATCATCAGCTAGTCAAGCAATTAGTTATGTAATAGTGCTCACTAATCTGATACCTAAATAGCACATTGGATCTGTGAACCTCATAGTTGATGGCATTTCATTATACCGTAATAGAGATGGAATTAACCCTTGGTATATTGTTTGGGCCTTATTTTCAGGTAAATAATGTAGTTATCCTCTGTTTAAGCAACTAGGGAACTTAGTAATAATTATGAAATAAATGTACAGTAAACAGTTATGTATATGTGCCTGTTTTTTATTTATGGGTAAATACTAGCCATTTTAGGTGTTATTAAATCCAGGACCCTGCATTCACTATATCTAGTCTCCCACAGTACACAGAACATGCAAATGCAATAGTTTAAGTAAATATAAACTGTTAAATACCTTTTCTCATCAGCAGTTAGAGCAGTCTTATGACTTCTATCAGTGTCCGGTTAAAGCTTGTAGGAGGTATTTTCATTCTGCTCTGGCTGTCCTATAAGGCTGCAGGACCCCTGACCCTCTGCCTGAACAGTGCTGATTGGACCTGTGGTGATCATATGCACTCTCCCAAGAAAAAAAAACTCTCTAGCAAAATACACCAAACTGAACATGTGCAGCTTGTCAGCCTCTGTTCTATCAGGAGATGGATTGGGGACAGTGGAAGGAGGGGGGAACAGAGAAGACAGGATCAAACAGCCCTTTTACACAATGCAGAGGATTAACCCCTTAGGTTTCACAGTAAGTATAACAAACAAGCTTTACTGCATATATAGACTGATTTTACTGTTGTGGGTTTAGTAACACTTTAAGTCCCAGATGGCTTTTTGAAACAGTGTTGTAAATATATTTGTTTGCCTTGGTGGTTAGTCTCAGTGCCGGCAAGAGTTGCTGGCAGGTGTTAAAGTGTCACTAAACGCTCCATGTTTAACCAAATACTACAGCATAGACTACAGTACCATTGCTCTTTTTTAAATGCCAACATTTCTCCCATATACCATTTTTTTTTTCATGTTACCTGATCTCTCTGCATGCCCAGACAGACTCTTTTTCCCTTCAAATGTAATTATGTGGTTCAGAGCAGTAAGCATTTGCAGCAGTCATGTGCACCTGTCTGTGCAAACTACAAATCCCATAAATCAATGCGACCACTAATACTACTGCACATATGTTATTTCAATTCATTCAATCAGGCTGGTTTTCCTGGTACTGTGGGCGGTGCTGTGTAGGCCATGTGTGTTCTCTTACATGTCAGTGCTGGCTGCTGTCCTTATCAGGAATGTGCTGTGGTACCATAGATTTAAAACAGCCACTTTCTTAAAGGAAGTTGTACTGTGCAGTTTTGGACATCATTTTTATGGATGTGCTTTGCAATGCTGCAGTTAGAAGGGACACAGGTAGTTAGAGCTACAGGTCTTGAACTTGATTATTTTTTTGTAACTTGGGTTTAGGTCACTTTAAAGTGTTTGTAAAGTCTTGTTTTTTTTTAATTAAAAATAACAAAGATTTTATACTTATCTGCTCTGTGCAGTGGATTTGCCCAGAGCAGCTCGAATCCTCCTCTTCTTGGGTCCCTCGCCGGCTCTCCTGGCCCCTCCCTCCTGTTGAGTGCCCCTACAGCAAGCAGCTTACTATGGGGGCACCCGAGCCGAGTCACAGCTCAGTGTGTCCATCAGGCATGGAGCCATTGACTGACCTTCGCCCCCATTCTCTCCTGATTGAGTGACTGACTTTGGCGCCACATTGCTGTCTCAGCTAATGAGGAGGTGAGTCCCGGGCAGCCGACACAATCCTACAACATTGTTGGATCTAGATGGGGCTTAGGTAATTATTAGTGGGGCTGCTGCACACTGAAGGATTTTTATCTTAATGCATAGAGTGCATTAAGATAAAAAAAAACCCTCTGCCTTTACAATCACTTTAATATTGGAACTGTCAGATATTAGTGGGCTTGCAATCCTTGTGTGGTACACTCAATACATTTTACATTAAGCACATGCTTTGCCCATTTTGGACAAAGCAATAGATCTGTTCAGGGATGACATCCACCTCTCCCCAGCATATACTTACCTTGCCTTTACTCTTCTTTGCTTCAAACAGGGCCAAGAGTGGAAGTAAATAGTTTATATTTTGACCAATCAGCACTGTAGCATGAGGAGTTCATAGCTCTGTGTAAGCTAACATTTTCTCCCATCAGGTGAGTGAAGGTAAGTATATGTTGCTGGAAAGGTCCAATGCTCCTCCCCACAGCACTTATGATTTTCACTTCTTCCTGAAGTGGTGGTGGAGAACTCAGACATCGGTCTCCTGTGAGTCCAGGGAATCTTGATCTTGCTCCCACAGGAGTCATGTCTTTGATACTCTGAGTTTAAAGGAAGTGAGTAAAATGACACTGGGTACAATTCATTCTGTTAGAGGACTGGCAACTGGCATAGGAGAAGAGTGAGGTGTGCTTTACTAGAGTGTAAAGAGTACAGCTATCACATTTTTTTATTTAAAAAAATTGGAATTGGGCTTTAAAGCTGATCTATGTGTTCCCCCTACCGCCTCTTCTAATCACTGCCATTATAAAAAATGACATTTAGAAAATGGATTCAAAATATTGTCGAGGTGGTACCATACCCCAGCATTATTACACAAATTCAAAACCAATATTCCTGAAACATGCTGGAGGTGCCATCAAGAAAAGGGCACTTTACTCCATATATGGTGGTCCTGCGCCCCCCTCCAAACTTTTTGGTCGGAGGTCCACAAAATGATTGGTCAGATCACCACCTACAATCTAGATTTAGCCCCAGCTCAATTCCTCCTTCACCTATCTCCCCACCCACACAGCACATACCACAAGTCACTCATGATGTACTTGATCAATGCAGCTAAACAATGCATCCCCATACACTGGAAATCAAACAAGACACCCACTCTGGCTGAATGGTTCATCAGAATAAACAAGATAGAAGAAATGGAAAAACTCATACATATCGCTCAAGATACACCAACGAAATTTAGCCACAAGTGGGCGTGTTGGACCCACTTTAAGACTCTGCCTGAATACAAGTCCATCTTAAACTCTCCTACATAAAGTGACACGGTTAAATAAGGTCACCACCCACACATACAGACCAGATATATCCACCCTTTGCCCCCACCTCGTTGAGGTCTTATCCCCTAATAGATCTATACTCATTTTGGAGATACCCAGACATCCCCACCTTCATCAGGAGCAGTCGGAGACCTCCCAGTCCCTCCTGTCCCATCCCTCCTTCCCCCTCCCCCATGTCCCACCTACCCCTCACACCCATCCCTCCCTTCTCCCCCATCCTCATTTTCTCCCACACCTGGTTTCTCATATATATTATGAGCCTGCAAGTCACTCACGCCTCATACTACTCAGATACCCAACTTGAGAACTATGTATCAGAGATTTAGGAGAGTGTCTGACATGAATAAAGTGAGACCCCTAATCCTCGGACGTAGTTTTCCCATGAATACATGTACCAATCACATACTCCACATCGAATAAATGTCAACGCACAGAACAAACTGCCGAGGGAATCTAAGCTCCTAGGCTGTTAAGACCCTCTCCCAGATAGGTGCAGGGTTCTATATCCTATATTGACATTGACAAAATGCTGGCGACCTTTTGGCCCGGCTGGGATTTCTCTTAAAAAGTTTTTATGTTTTTTCTCTTTTCTAAACTCATTCCGTAAAAGTATTCATGATCTATGTTTCCTGATGTTTGTTACACATTTGCTGTAAAATCTTCACAATCTTCAATAAAATATTTGAAATAAAAAAAAATGACATTTACATTTTGCTCGCCTAAATCTGTGGTCACGTGAGGCTCCAGTTCTGAGTCTTCTCTCTTCTCCTGTTTACAGAGGGAAGGGTCCTTCTTCAGGAGTCCACCTAACTGAGATGGGTTTTAAAGTAGCTGGTTGCTTTGCCCTACCTGGATAATCACAGGTTCATTTTAAGTTTCATGTAAGTATCTGCACCAGATTAACTAAGGCATTTGCTATACCTATGGGAGTGGGAAAGACTCCTTACTCTGCTCTGCAACTTCTCTTTTACCACTGTTTCTAGGAGATTGTAGTAGGGGTAGATCTGGGGTGTGAATAATTTCTGAATGACTTAAAGTCCAGGATTAGGTGGTCCCAAAAGTACAAGTTAGAAACAATAAAAGCATTTCACACAGATAACCTGGTATATTTGAAATGGCAAATAAAAAAAATAAAAAAAAACTTTTTTAAGCTTTTATGGTACACTTTGGTTTGGCTGGATTGCACATTTAACAGCAATTAAATAAACTATGGGTATTTTTTTTCCACATCTCTATCACAGCTCGTATTGAAAATTATTATTATTATATAATATTCACTCTCCATTGATTTTGTTAAAACTATTAGTTGTGGGTTTATTCTCTTAGGAAAATCTTCAGTATTTCAAAGTTTTGTAAGATAATGATACCTACATTACATCTGTATGTTGTCTGCTGATGTTTGATTAAATAATAGCAACAGTAATTCACTGTAATCAGGATTAACAAGGTAATGACCACATTTAGTCATTCTGCAAAAAAGGGGCAATCAAGTGGGCGGCTGCCAAGGTGCAGGGTAATAAATTCAGTTATAATCCTGAGAAAGTTCAGATTCTCTGGGAATAATAAAGTAATCAGTGCAATCAATGCATGCAATAGCACGAATGGACTACCTACAAGTAATAACATTATATGCCCAATAAAAACAACGTATAGTAATATAATCCTATAAACAGCACATAATCACCTGTGCACCAACGCGTTCTGTAAACCTAGAAAGAAATTGTAGATGTCTTGAACATACAAATCACATTTTAGCTCACGTTTCTCCTAAGCAGCATTAAAGTTAAAGCAAAAACCGTCTTCAATAATCTACTTGGTGAGCCACCCACAAAACATATAGAAATGGATAGAGCCCATCGAGCTCTGCGACCTAAAGGAGCCACCTCAAAACCAAGAGATGTCATCTGCAGAATTAGCTCCTACCCCCTTAAAGAAGAAATTATGAGGTAGGCTCGCCTGGCACGCAAAGTGACTTTTGATGGAGTACAGATACAAATATATCCTGACCTTTCTTGGATCACCCTGCAAAAACGCAGACTCCTCCAACCTCTGCTACAAATATTGCAGGCAGATGCAATCCCCTACCATTGGGGCTTCCCTTTCAGCCTCACCGCAAAACAACAAGACAAATCTGCCATACTGAGATACCCAGAGGATCGCCACACTTTCTGCGACATCTTGGAAATTCAAATCCCACAACTGCCGGACTGGGATATAGTGGCCACGCCACCAACACCACCCACAGTCTGGCAGAAAGTTCCCACCGCCAATTGACCCCGGAACCCAGATGCATCCCGCAAGCCCGCCAAGCACAAGAGCCGCTGAGCCGCGTTTACTGCATCTACAAATCACCACAGGACTTGAGCATTTAGGCTCAGCAGTTATACCAGCCCAGGACAATTTTGACTATTATAATTCTAGCTTAGAGTCCCCCAAGTTGCCTCTACGTCAACTTCTAGTTAATCACAAAGGGCATGTTTCGGATGAGCTCCGAGAGTGTTGGCATTTAATCTATCACCTGCCACCCCCTCTTAGTTTATAGTTTAAAGCTATGTATAGTTTATTTGTTTTCTTTAACCAGTTGCGGGCTCCCTGGTGCCCTTTCTCGGCCAGCCCACTTGGGGTGGTGGCGGAGGGGCATCTGGGAGTCCGTTTTAACCTAGACTTGTTGGCCTCTCAAGGTTTAATGATGATGTATGTTTTTCATTATCACCTTGTGCTAACTGCATTCTTCTCTGTTTTCCAGCCCATTTTCTTTCTCTTTCCCCCTAGTCATCATCAAGTATGCACAGTACTATGCATAGAATACCCTGGTCTCCTCCCGGAGACGGCCTGCTCCTGGTCCTTAGCCTCAGAACCCAGTACGTCTCCATCAGGTAAGCACACACTCCCACACCCATACCTAACACTATGGATCCTATCCTTAAATGTACATGGCCTAAACTCCAATAAAAAAAGACATCTGGCACTAAGGGAATTCAGACAGTCAGGAGCTGATATTGTAATGGTCCAAGAGACCCACGTTGATAAAGGGGGCTCATTCGCATTTGCCTCTAAATATTTTCCCCAGATCTTTATCTCATCGGGTACCCATAAAAAGCTGGAGTGGTTATACTTATTAAGCGGGGTTCCCCCTTCACTTGCTTGACCCAGCATTGTGATCCTCATGGCCACTTTATTATATTACAGGGACTATGACAAACACAAGAGATTACACTTTGCGCTTTATATGCACCAAATGCTAAACATAACTTTTTATCCAGGGTATATGCCCGTATTTTTAGATCAAACCCTAGGGTTCTGGTGGTGGGGGGAGACTTCAACCTCACTCAATCAGAATCTGCGGATCGTCATGTGGTGGGCCCCCGGGCATCTTCACCTCGGGTTCCCTCCTCAAAAAGATAATCAATCTACGTACAACCCTCAAGGACCTCGCTCTAGGCCGCGTAGAAAAGGCGTTGACCAGACTGAAACAAATGTTCTATGACAAAGGAAATAAAGCACATTCCCTTCTAGCTATTAAGTTACGCGAACACTCCCATATGCAAACGCCACATAAGTTTAAAGACAAATCGGGCCGACTGCTATCCCACCCTACAGAGATGGCCCATACCTTTGCAGACTTCTATAAATACCTTTACAACAACCCGGACATACCCAGCAACACCCCCTCTCCGGACTTATCCCAAAGTATGCGACAATACTTGGAACAAAGTGGAATCCCCCATCTCCAACCATCTGACCTGTTGTCACTTAATGCGCAGATCACTGATGAGGAAATTGACTTTTAAATCTCTACCGTCTCACAAAGCCCCAGGCTCAGATGGATTTCCCTACGAATACTATAAAACATTTCTTCCTCTACTGCTCCCACATATACGCTAACTATTTAAAGCCTTTCTTCAGGATACCCCCATTCCTCCAGACATGCAACGCTCCTTTATCACTCTAATTCCTAAA
The DNA here is from genome assembly GCF_042186555.1 of Aquarana catesbeiana. NCBI lineage: Eukaryota > Metazoa > Chordata > Amphibia > Anura > Ranidae > Aquarana > Aquarana catesbeiana. The sequence continues at coordinate 684,923,793 of NC_133324.1, forward strand.
CCGGACAAGCATCTTTCCCTATGCGCTAATTATAGACCCATCGCCTTACTAAATTCTGGCCTAAAAATTTTCACTAAACTACTCTCCAGTCGTCTGAACATGATTCTTCCCTCTCTAGTCCATAAAGACCAAGCGGGTTTTGTCCCACTTCGGCAAGCAAGCGACAACACCAGAAAGGTGATAGACTTAGTGGATGTGGCGAACAGAGAAAACTCAGCGTCGTTGCTACTTAGCCTGGACGCTGAGAAAGCTTTTGATCGCTTGGGATGGCCTTTTCTGTTCGCCACGCTATGCCATATGGGATTCCGGGGACCATTTCTGCAGGCGATCAGACATCTCTACTCCAATCCCTCCTCTCAAGTTAGAACCCCCTTTGCACTCTCCACATCTTTTTCTGTGACAATTGTCACCAGACAGGGGTGCCCACTTTCACCCCTGTTATTCGCGCTTTGCGTCGAACCCCTAGCCGCCTCTATCCGGAACAACCAAGATATACAAGGAATATCGGTTAGAGGTAAGGAGTTTAAAATCTCCCTTTTTGTCGATGACATTATTCTTAAACTGACCCGGCCCCATATTACCCTTCCGATCCTACATGCAGAACTAGACTGTTTCCATGCCCTCTCGGGATATAAAATCAATGCGTCAAAGTCAGAAGCATTGCCTATTAATATCCCCGAAGCAGAGGTCTCACTTTTAAAAAACAACTTTCCCTACAATTGGAAAACGACGGCCCTGAAGTATTTGGGAACCCACATCACTTCAAAATTTACCACTTTGTACCAAGAAAACTTCCCCCCACTTTTTTGCTCAATTAGATCCTTATTGCTCAAATGGAAAAAACACCATATCTCCCTTCTAGGACGAATCGCTTCAATTAAAATGACCATCCTCCCAAAACTCCTATATCTCTTTCAAATGTTGCCCATCCCAGTCCCATACAAACACCTGAAAAAGCTTCAATCAGATTTATTCCAATATATCTGGAACTACAAAAGGCATAGGATACCGAGATCGGTGTTGATGGCTTCGCGTAATGAGGGGGGCCTTGCATTCCCTAATATTATCAAGTACTATCAAGCAGCACAGCTATGAGCAGTTGCCTCGTGGTTTACCCACAAATCATACAATAAGTGGACAGAAATTGAAAAATTATGGCTAGCCCCAATACACCCGAATAATCTACTGTGGAGTGCGAATGCGGAAGTTGCCCCTGACCGTCTGCTGGGCTTCATGTCCCAACTGAGGCGGATATGGCGTACACAAGCTCAATCTCACGGGTTGTCCTCAGAAAAATCACTATTGACCTCTTTTATCTGTAATCCCAAAGTGCCAGATAGCCTCACACACCGGATGTCACATCCCTGGACATCTCAGAACCTATTTCATTTTGAGAACCTAGTGGACCCCAGGACACGTAAACTATTATCATTTTCTGACCTACAGACCAAATTTGAACTGCTAAGACAGGCATTCTATGGGTACTTGCAAATCCGACACTACGCACTCACTATAGCTCCTAACCTGCAATTTTCTCCCCCGTCCCCATTTGAAACTATAATCCTAGCAGGTAATGCACAGAAGGGCCTCATATCGGGTATATATAAGATTCTAAATGCTATTTCCCTAGAAGAACAGGGCAAACATTCCTATATGATAAAATGGGAGAAGGTCCTCAATGAAGAAATCCCTATAATACAATGGCAGGCAATATGGTCCCAGGTAGCAAAGAGTTCAATCTGCACACTATATAAAGAAAATTCCTATAAAATCCTCCTATTTTGGTACATGACCCCGGACGTGTTCCCCGCTATTTTCCCCGTTACTTCAGATAGGTGCTGGCGATGCCAGGGAGCGAGAGGCACCTTCCTACACATTTATTGGAGTTGCCCATACTGGACCATGGTCCAGCAGCTACTAACCCACCTCCTGGAGACACAAGTCCAGGCGACCCCAAAATTCTTTCTGTTAGGCTTATCACCACTAAAGCTCCCTATATTATATAAGAAATTAGTGCGTCATGTAGTCACAGCAGCACGCTGCCTTATAGCCCTACACTGGAAACGCTGCACTCCACCTTCTCTTGAAGATCTTTACTCTAGAATTAAAGATGTTGAACTGATGGAGAAAATGACGGCTAGAATGCAGGACAGGTTGGAAGCACATAACAGGGTCTGGGAGCTTTGGCATCTCCGGTCTCACCCAGATTACTTCTTTACCCCCTTTACCCCTTTCTCTTCTTATTACCCCCCTCTATATCTTTATATTGCATACTCTTGTGACTCTTATAGTCACGGACAATAAGTTACAGTTTAACAATTGAATCAGCGATGCATACCTGCCAAAGGAATTGCTAAAAGTTAGATGTTTACAACACTTTTGGTACTTAGTAGTATCTCAGTATTTTTGAGTAAATGTTTGACAACAGAAATGTGTATGACAATTTATACTTGTGATTTTTTCTTACGCTTCTTTATACTGTATCGCAAACACGAATAATAATAACAAAATGTTATTTGAGAAAATTAAAGCAAAGGTTTTACTGGTAGATATGGAGCACAGCTCACTTACTGGTCAATATGATTAAATACATATTAATATTTCATATTTTACATTTTGTGATGTGTTGCATTTCACATGGCTTGTGGGATTTAGCACAACATATTGTTTGCATTGCACAGGGTAAGAAGCAAGTGTGATATGATTTGTTCCACATGCAGCATGTGCAGCTACATGGTCTATTTTTAATGAGTGCATATCTTTGGGACGTCTAATACCCTGTACTCACGACCGGTTTTGCCATCGGAATAAACTCTGAAGGTTTTTCCAACGGAGTTCCGACGGAATTCCGCTCAAACTGTCTTGCATACACATGGTCACACCAAAGTCCGACTGTCAAGAATGCGGTGACGTACAACACGTATGACGGGACTAGAAAACGGAAGTTCAATAGCCAGTAGCCAATAGCTTCCGTCTCTTACTTGCTTCAGAGCATGCGTCGTTTTTGGTACGTCAGAACAGCATACAGACGAGCGATTATACCTAAGTCCATCTGAATTTTCCATGGAAAAAGTCCAATGGGGCATACACACGGTCGGAATATACGATGAAAAGCTCCCATCGGACTCTTTCTGTAGGAAATTCCACTCATATGTACGCGGCATTAGTGGCTCATTTCAATTATTCCTTTTCACTCTTCTTTCTCTTAATGCAGACCCTGTTAAAATGCTAAGTTAAATCTTAAAAACAGAATAAAAATTAAGATACTCACGTTATACCACAACTTCTGACCCGCTTGCTTAGGCAATGGAAACATCATTCAGCAACATTGGGAGAACCTCCAGATATTGTGAGAATGAGAACTTACGCATCGTGGGACCTTGCATTTTCATGCAAGGTCAGCTTAACAGCTGCTGAGATAACATCCCATCCAAAGGGCAAGTGCATTGTTTTCAATGGGTTAGCTAACTTTGTTTTAATACAGAGGTTGAGAATGTTCACATATTGCCAAACAGGTAGTTTAAAAAAGAGGGACAGCCCAGTGCAGAAATAAGCAGTGTAAACAGGAATACATGGTGAAAATTTACATGGCTACATATCGCAGAATATTGTGCATGGATTAAAGAGGAAGAAAACTCAGGTTTTATTTTTGCTTTCTTCTTACCTTCAAAGTATTGCATGGCATACTAGCACATTATGTGACACTCATCTGCAAACGGAGCCATGTGACGTCACTCACACGCGTCCAGCACAGAGCTCTAAAGAAACGGCACAAGCTGCCATTCTTTCAGAGCGCATGCGCCAATGACATAATCGGCGCAGTATACAGTAAATATCTCCTAAACGGTGCAAGTTTAGTAGATATTTACAGTACCTATAGGTAAGCCCTATTATAGGCTTACCTATAGGTACAAACATTGGAGGGAAGTTTATTTCATCTTTAAAGGGGCAATGCAATGCACATTTTTTTAAGGGGTATGTTTATTAAACTTTTATAAACATTAAAGCAACTATTCAATGCACATATACGCATGCGTAAATGTGTTTAAGGTAACAAGATGTCAAATATAAAAGGCACGCCTGCAAAAAAAAAAGAAAAAACTTTACAATGGAGCAAAGTGCTGGGTAAGTGCCAGGAAAGTGAAAAGTGCTGATGAGCATGCTCTACCCTTACTTTTCTTTCAAGAAACATTAGGCAATAAGCAGAGTGAATTAACCTTCTATGGCAGCACAGTGGCTAAGTGGTTAGCACTTATAGCTGACAGCATAAGGGTCATTAGTTTGAGTCTCAACCACAGCACTACCTGCTAATATTTTGCATGTTCTCCCTGTGCCTGCGTGGGTTTCCGCTTGCACTCCAAAGACATGTTGGTAGGTTAATTGGCTACTGTCTAAATTGACCCTAGTATGTGTATGTAAGTTAGGAACTTAAGATTGTAAGCCCCTAGAGGACAGGGCCAGGGACTGATGTATATAAGAAAAAAACTGTGCTATTAAAAAAATGAGCCAAGCTGCAACTCAAAAATGTTATACAGTACAACACTTAAACAGAATAAAACCAAGGAGAGTCGCGCTAAACTGACTGACCTGTGAGACCACAACAGGTGAGACCGTGACAGGTAAAAACACGATTCCACCCCGTATGGATGCACTCGCCAACGATGAATGACTTGATATCTAAGCACCAGTGACAGATACTTGAATAGTCAAAAAATGAAGTGAATTGGTGAAGAAAGTGAATTCAAATTAAACAAACTACATTACTGAATAATAAATAATCAAAACATAAATATAAATATTGACAGGTATGAACAATAAGTGACTGAAGTCCAAAAAAATATTGGTGACCCAAGACAGGGTTAATAAATAAAAAAGTCCATAAATTGATGATCAGTGATAATTTCTTCAAAGGTGATGAGAATAAAAACATCCCAAGGAAAGGTGACCAAAGTAGAAGTGCCTCCACCACAGCAAACACTGCCGCTCACCAGATGAAATTGGTCCCTGAATTACAGGGGACCGCAATCAGTAGATGACTGTTACCCCAGCCCAGGATCATTAAGGAGTGCACCGGACTCTGGAATTGGGCGGTGGGTTCAGGATCTGGTATACGATGTATCACACTGAGTGTTCATCATTATGCAGTGCGATTTCTCTCTCTCTCCCGGTACAGCTCGGTGTCTCTCAGTGCGGCGGCCAACACAGAACTTCCTGTCTGTCACCAGGGAGAGGAGACAACACCGAGAGAGACACCGCCGGGGACACCGCCGGGCTCTACCGGTGGATTCTGAGAGACACCGAGCTGTACCGGTGTTTTATTGTCAAAGATTAATTGAACAAGCTGATTGGCTACCATGTATGGCTGCACTAGATTCTGAGTGCTCCAGTTTTAGAAAATCTCCCCTATGTGTACATTTTTGTATACATTCAGTATTTGTCCATTAATACATATCAGACAGTACACTCTTCACTGCTGTCCCATCTTGTTGTTCACACACTGGACAACTGGATTCCTAGTAACCTGGAGCTTACAGGTTAAGGAGTGCACTAACATCTAATATGTGTAATTTGAGGGTACATTTTCCTAAATGCAAAGGGTGCAAAGAGCCAAAATTGACAAGCTGAATTTTTGGCGTGGATAAATTCTGCTGAAAGAAGGAGGTGCATAAAGATTAGTCTAGAGTAAGGTACAGTAATATAAAAAAAAACACACTACTGTTTTATCAGTGTAGCACCCTTTAGTGTGTGCTAGATGTGAGGTTTTTTTTGTAATATAGGTTTGTTAATATAGGAAAATTTAGCTCAGGATTAAGCCTGAGTTGTAAATCTGGGTCAGGGTTCAGTGAGTCATGGCTGGATGACCCATCCTGGCAGCTTCTCTGGTGCCTCTCCCTGGTCTGGAAGGTTGTAGAAACTTCTAGAGCTGGTGGGTGGAGGTGAGGAGGGGTTGTTTGGAATATTTATGAGGTCCTCAACCAATCCCCAGCAATGGGCTGGCAGGGGGCAAAGCTTACCTTATAAATAGGCATGAGCCATGCCATCAGGGGCAGTCAGGAGAACCCTTCCTGGAGGCACGAGAGCAAGTGTGAGGACAGTATGAGTACAGCAGCACTACTGAGGACTTACGGGGGGGGGGGGGGGGGGGGCTGCCACATGTAGCCAGTTCTCCCTGAAGTTGTGCCAAGTTTTCATCCCTTTCCTGGGAGATCTTGTGAGAGTCAGCTGGGTGGGCTGGTGAAGAGTCAGCCTGGTGGGCTAGTGAGAGACAGTCTGGAAGACTCTGGAGGAAAGTTAGCCTGGAGGACTAGTGAAAGGGGCAGCTGCAGTCAGGTAGTTTGGCAGTGCCTGAAAAGGTGGTGCTGGGACCAGTAGCCACAGGAGAAGTAATGCCAGCTGATCACTGTACATTGCTACACAACAAGGGGCTTTGAACGCCTGCCTGCAAAGGGCAATTACTAAAAATCTGACTGTGCATGTCAGATCCATTAACAGTGTTTCAGCTGGAACTGCAAGCTGGTAAAGTGCTGAAATAGTGTTGAGGGGCTGTATATAGACTGTATATAGACTGTGTATAGGAAAGATGTCCCTGAAGTTGTTGCCAAGTTTGTTGCTGAAGTCAAGTGGGCATCCCATAACCTCCCATCCCCATCAAAGTTATTAACCCTCAAAAAACCACAAAAACAAAGCTGAAGACTGTTCTCTGTCTGTGGAGGGCCTGTGAAAATTGGGTGTGCCTAACTGTGCAGGGTGGGGGATTCCAGTTTACTTGCAGCTCCTTAGGGGTGCACTACATAGGCAACAACCAACCTTCCCTACTAAGGGTATTATTTATACAATGTTGTATATGAACCAAAAATAAACATTGTAAAAAAGTAGAACTATGTCCTTCTAGAAATATTTATTAGCATTCCTATTTCAAGGGAGATAATATTAACCTATATAATTTCAACAGTTTACAGCCAAAACCTCACACAAGAATGATGTGTACCCTAATTGGATGACTGTAGGAATTGGATGGCCTCAAAAGCAGAGAGATGCATGACAATGGAGAGGTGAGCATTTGAATATCAGTCAGCAGAGCAGCAGGTTGTCTTCTCTTCTTCTCTTCCAGGCACTCTCTCCCTATTACATCACAGAGTCAATGTCACATGCAGTTCACATAAAAAGGTTGTCATTTCAACAATTTTCCTCTCCATTAATTTGGTCCAGTATAAAAGGTGCTGCCCATTGCCCAAATTGTCCTGGTGGCCTACTCCTCCTATGCTGTGCTGACTGTAATGATGCTTTGCTCCCCCAGCCACTGTGCCCACTAGGCCCACTGCCAATCACTACCATCACCTGTCCCTTTCAGCCTCAAAGTCACTTCCCTTGCTCCTGAGCACTGCAGCAGCCAGCACAGGAAATACAGTGGCCAGTGACCCCACAAGCCCACCACAGGCAAGTGGCTTAACTCCTCAACAAAAAAACTCTTTAACAGTGATTGAGTCTCAGAGAGAGATAGTACACTCACAAACATCTCAGCATCACCTTTTAGCCTTTTGAGGTATTTTTTGAATTAACCTTAGTGCCTGCTTGCATTCACTTTCTTGTGTCCACTTATTAGTCAGCGCTGAATTTAATTATACCATTTTTACTTTTCATTTAATTCAAGACTAATTCAGCTGCAGACCATGGAGGTTTTTACATATGTTGAAAACAGAGAAATTATTCTTACTGATATTTTTTCAAGAGATGTGGTTAATTCTCAACATGATGACATGGGGTATGCCTTTAAGAAACTTGGTCATTTATTCGAAAAAAAGATTAAAACCTGGTGGGATATCGTTTCTTTTGAACAGTATTTGTCTGCCAATATTGTCCCCAGGCGTTTAAGGTGGGAACTACCACCTAATGATGGGTTAGTTGATAACGAGTCCAACATAGAATGGTGTAACTTTTTTGTTGAGAAAAGCTTTGATCTTCTCCGGTTTCTGCTTGCTCGCAAACAGAGAAAAAAGAAGCACTTGGAGAATCAGATCAAAGAAATTACTGATCGTATTGAGAGTCATAAAGACTCCAGTGATTTTATTCAATTATCTGGTGAATTGAAATCCAAACTTATCAAATGGGATAGAGAAACAAGAGACAAAAAGAGGAAAAAATTTCTGCGGGATATTAAAGACTTTGAGGGTAAACAGATTTTTAAGTGGCAAACCCAAGATACAGTACCGGTTAGTAATCCTATGGGTACAGCAGCCATGATCCCACCACCAGAAATTAATATGCCTCCTCAGGGTTATTTTAATTATGAAATACCCCCCTCTCAGTATTCCCAAAGTATACCTAATTTGAATAATACACCTAGAAGGAGAGGGCAGGGTCCCTTAGAACTAATAAACGGGGCCGGGGCAGAAGGAATCATTATCCCCACCCAGGTCCATATGCTAATGGCTATGACCACCGACCCCCACAAACTGAGAACCATTTGTGGCAAACAGTGCCCAGGAAGGGAAAAGGCAAGTGCCAAGGGAGAGGTAATTTCACAAAAGGTACACCTGTTTACACCTCTAATCATTATGCCCCCTTACAAAATCTTCAGGGTGAATCACAATATAACCAAAACCATTTTTTAGGGCAGGAGAGGACCCCTTGGAGGGGACCTCCAAGGACCCCCTTGTGGGTGAAAGAACCTGTCGATCAGGGGAACTCTCAGAACCAAAGGAGAGGTCCGCAAGACCCAAGGAGAGATCAAGGCAGTCTAAAAAGAAAACACAGAGAGGGTCCAGGGGGGAAGACGATTCCAAAAGGTCAAGACCCCACTAGGCACTGGTATTTTTAACCTTAGTGGCACTCCTCTCACTACTGAAGAAACATTGGTCTTGGATAGGGGCCTGAAGTTTGCTCCGGTTCGCAACCTGAATAAATTTCAAGCCTACATCAGTATTCAGAAATATGTCCGTAATTTAAATATGAAGAAATATTTTCTTTCCAACCCGGTGCCACGTACCACTCCTCCATTAGCTACTAGCTCTAGACATTCCAACCTTCGGAATCGCTCTATTTTTAATCCTATTTGCAGTGATAATAGGCATTTAGAGGTATTCAAAAATATGGTTTGTCAAGACCTGGATCAACTTAAGATCAAGAGGGCTAGAGATTCACAGGCTATTAAGAGAGGCATTGCTTCCTTAGAACAAAGGAAAGACATAGTAATTCGGCCAGCTGATAAGGGTGGAGGGTTGGTTGTGCTTAGCAAAACATATTACCAAGCAGAAATGGAGAAATTGCTGAATGATCGGAATACATATGAACTCCTGAGGAGTGACCCTATGTTGCCTTTTAAGAATAACCTACATTGTCTAATTGAAAAAGGTAAAAAACAGGGAATTTTAAATTCCAAAGAGGCTGCTTATTTAGATCCATTTTACTGCAGGACCCCTATTATTTATATTTTACCCAAACTTCATAAAAACGCAGAACATCCACCTGGCCGCCCGATCGTAAACGGAATTGACTCCGTAACTTCAAGATTAGGCCAATATCTGGACTTTTTTCTCCAGCCACTCGTTTTAAAGACTAAAGCGTTCTTACGTGATACAAAACAAATCCTTCAAATTCTATCTACCCTCCCATGTACCCCGTCTAGCATTTTATTAACTGCAGACGTGGGTTCTCTTTATACTATTATAGATCATAAGCAGGCCCTTGATTCAGTTAAATGGGCTCTGACCACCTCCAACCTCTCGAGTGATCATACCTCTTTTTTGTTGGAAAGTTTGGAGTTCTGTTTGTTAAACAATTATTTTTGGTTTAATGGGGACTTTTCCCTACAGACGAGGTGTTGCCATGGGGGCTAGGTTTGCTCCCAGTGTGGCCAACCTATTTATGGCCCACTGGGAGGAGGACACTATTTTTCAAGACCCCCCACCGCAAATATCGTGCTACAGACGATATATTGACGACCTAATTATGGTGTGGGAGGGTGATATGCCTAGCCTACAAACCTTTATGGATGGGTTGAATGCTAATAACAAAAACATTGAGTTAACTTGGACGATCAGTCAACAACAGATCATATTTCTAGACCTTGAAATATTTAAAGGTGAGGGAGGTTTCCAAACTAGGAACCACTTCAAAACAACTGATAGGAATGCATACATCCCCCTGACCAGCTGTCACCATAAATCTTGGCTCTGTAACATACCAAGAGGCCAATTCATCCGCTTGCGCCGCAATTGCACTTCAGATGATGACTTCTTAACACAGTCACAGGTGCTTGCAAATAGGTTTAAAGAAAAAGGGTATACCCAAGCTCTGGTAGATGCAGAAATAGCCAAGGTATTGGCAATTGATAGGCACACTGTTGTTGCGGACAAGGTCAAACCCTCGGAAGTTGAGGATAATGTCTCAAGCTATCGTATTATACTTGATTACAACATTCAGTACAAAAAACTAGAACATATCATAGCCAGACATTGGCCCATTCTCAAAGGGGATAGGACTCTTGGACCGGTTCTACCTGATCACCCTCGGTTCATATACCGTAAGGCTCCTTCCTTACGTGATCGGGTAGCACCAGGGGTCATTGACCCACCCAAGACTGTGACCAATGGACTGTTTGGGTTTCTGTCTGGCTTTTACACATGTGGTAAATGTGCCACGTGTAGGAAGGCCAGCAGAAATATAAAAAGAAGGAAGGAATTTGTCTCAAATGCAACGCATAAAAGCTATAAAATTGAAGGTCTTATTACGTGTTCATCAGTGGGAGTGGTCTACATGCTGGAGTGCGATTGTGGCCTCCAGTATGTAGGCCGGACCTCAAGAGCACTTCACGTAAGAGTTGGAGAACACATCAGTAACATCAAGCGGGGGGTAAAAACCCATAGTGTGTCCAGGCATTTTCGCCTTTGCCATCAGAGGGACCCCAGATGCCTTAAATTTTGGGGGATAGAAAAGGTTCCCCGGCAGTGGAGGGGTGGCCATTATGTTAGGCAGCTAAGCCGTAGGGAATCATTCTGGATCTATGAGACAAAAGTTCTCTCCCCCTCTGGAATGAATGTGGATTTTGATTTGAACTGCTTCATTTCTAATAGATAATTCTTATTTTTATTTTTAATTTTATTCTGTACATGTGATCGTACTCAGTTGATGCCCGTGGTCTGATATCTCCTTTTTTTTTTTCATATTTTTTTATATGCGATTTTTTTATATGCGACTTTGTAGAATGAGCTTATGCGTGTTAAAGATTAATACTGTTAATTTTCATATTTTATGATTAAAATAATTAACTTTGCACAATGAGATTTGATATCCAGGTGTTGCAAGTAAGCTCTTTATTATTTTTATCTGATTGCCTATTGATTGGCGGTGTTTACTATTATTTTTTCGTTTTCCGTACATAGGGAAGTGTAATTTGAATCATGAGTCTAGAAGGAGCGGTCGGGAGGTGCTAGATTCCCTGATCAGTGCGCCCGTGCTTCTGATTGGTGCCGCCGTCACCATGGCATAGTATATAAACAATGCGGGCCGTCATTGCGCATCCCGCCCCACGCCGATGAAGTCCCGCCCATAGGACGTAACGCGTACGGGGGTCAGGAGTGCATGACGTCACCCGCGGTCATTCGACAGAGACAAACACAAGCGTTCTAGCCGGCACTCGGATCGGAGTGCCGGTATCTGTGAGTGTTTATTCGTTTCAAATCATTTTAGATCTTTTTAAATAAAGTAGCTACGGAGAGCACTATGTTGTTTGCCTTCTCATTTCATATGCATCTTCCGTCATTATGCTGAGTGCTGGGAAAGTGGAGATACCATTATCCATATAGAGTGATCCATCCAGGATATTATATGCTGTGTGACCTGTTTCAGGTCGAGTATCTGAGGTGAGGGGCCATCCATGTCCGGTGGAGGGATATTTGTCACCATTCAGTTATCGGTTTCAGCCTGTATTGTTTCACTGGTGGTTCCTATCTGCATACCTGTCATCGCACTCATACATGTTGATCTAAGGACTTTGATTTGTGCAGCACTGTTTTTTACTATTTACCACTGCCAATCACTACCATCACCTGTCCCTTTCAGCCTCAAAGTCACTTCCCTTGCTCCTGAGCACTGCAGCAGCCAGCACAGGAAATACAGTGGCCAGTGACCCCACAAGCCCACCACAGGCAAGTGGCTTAACTCCTCAACAAAAAAACTCTTTAACAGTGATTGAGTCTCAGAGAGAGATAGTACACTCACAAACATCTCAGCATCACCTTTTAGCCTGAGTAGCAAAATGAAATGCACTCATGAATGATCTGTGCCATGTTTAATCCAAGCAGGCTTATGTACTTTCATTCTCTTTCAGTTGCAAGGTTAAAAGCAAGCACAGATTTCCCTTATTTAGGCTGAAAATACAGCATGTTTTTGGCATTAATTCAAGATACTTCTTACAACATTCAGAATTCATGAACAGTTACATTTGACTTGCAGTTGACTAAGGATGAGCTTTTGGTATGGGTTAAGCATGATTTCAACTCAAACCCAGCTTGTTTGCATTTTGCCAAATGGGCAAATTTGCCCAGTTCACCTGCCTGCCTGAGACTGTGGATGCTGCAGCCGGATAACATTAATTTAGTGTAGGTATCACTGCAGCCTCCTGGTGACTTGTTTCACACTGTATACAAGCTGGTAGGTGGGCATATTTGCTCAATGACATTGCCTAGGTTTCCCAGTGCTGTGTTGACATTCCAGCTATCGGGGATGTCAACAGAACCTGGCTGATTGTGATTGATGCCGGTTCTACATCAACATGGGAACAAGGTGCTTTAAAGAGGGTAAAAGCTCTGTACTCATCCTGCACATTATCCTCCTGATGTTAAAGCAGAGTTCCAGCCTAGGAAAAAATATTAAAAGTCAGCAGCTACAAATACTGTAGCTGCTAACTTTTAATATAAGGACACTTACCTGTCCAGGGAGCCCGCAATGTCGGCGCCCCAGGCCGATCCATCCATCGACTTTGGTTGCAGGTGCCGGCATTGCAAGTAAGGGAAATCGGCAGTGAAGCCTTCAGGTTTCAAAGCCGGTTTCCTACTGTGCATGCGTGAGTCTGAATGGTCTCAACGTCTTCTAGGACACACACAGGTCCCAGAAGGCAGTGGGGGGAAGGAGGAGGGCCACATGCAACTGCGGAAGTGATGTACCTTGCTGGGGCAACATAGGACGGAAGTCCTGAAGAAAAAATACAAAAAAGGTACTAAGAAGAAAAATAAAATCCAAAAATGAGGGGGGTTGGGTGGTCAATTTGTTTGAGACAGAGTTTCCTTTTTGCCTGGAACTCTGCTTTAAAGGAGTGTTCAGGGCATGTAGCCAGGAATGCTTCAAGAGGGACTGAATGCCTTGACAAGGGAAAGGGATTGGTATGGATCCTGGGGGGAGGGGGCATTTGATTTTTAGGGGCACCTACATATTATTTGTTTTCTTCAGGACGTGTATGGTTCGGCAGTTGCTCCCCCCCCCCCCCACACACACACACACACACACACACAATCCAACAATGAGAGAAATACAGACATGTACTGTTGTTTGAAAGTGGTGTATTGTTTGCATTTTGGTATAATGTTCTGTTATTTTTTAATCTGTGTTATTTATTCTATGTTGTATTTTAAATGTATGGTTGGTTTATTAGAGTATAGTTTTAATTTGTTTTATTTGGTGCTATTTGCTGTTATTGGTATTTTTGTTGTTCCATTGTGTCCTGTTCTGTTCATTGTTGTGATCTTGAGTGTGGCTGTGTCGCAATAATTTCCCTTTGGAATTAATAAAGTATTCTGATTCTGATTGTTTAATCACAGCCAAAGCAAGGCTCAACATTTCATATTTGAATGCACTGACTCTTATCCTTGATAAGCTGACCTCTTTATGACTTGTGTTTGACCTACTTCAAGCTGCTTTTGCATACCTACAGACTTGCATTGGGAGAAAACGATGTGAACAAACGTCTATCAACACTGGTCCATACTAAAATTCCTGCAGACCTAAAACTATTATAGATTGTGATAGACATAATGGTTTATAGAAACATTAAACCAAACTGGGGCGTGTAAGTACAAAAGCAGATCCACAGGTTTGTAAATAAGAAGAAAAGAGCATATGTCTCTACAGATTGGGCACCATCTTTTATGTTGGCCTGCATCTTGATCAGTGCATTAAAATATGGAGTGTTGAGCCTTGCAAGCAAGGCTGTGTACTGTAATTAAACAACAGTACACATCTTGATTTATTTCATTGTTGGCTTTAAATTCTTTTTCTTCATTAGAATTAACAAGGACAACTTCCATGGACTGCCGTTCTGTTACTACTTGATACAAATGTCTATATTTGAATGGATTTGTAAAGATTTGGGTGTCCGACTTGCTTTAGTCCACATGGGTTGAAAGTTTGCACAATCTGGTACACTTAAAGGGGAAGGCCACCCTAACACTAAAACCTCTACATCTGCAGGCATCCCCGATCTAAGACTAACCTATCTAGCTTTGTAAAGAAGAAATCACTATACATACCTTTTCTGAAGCCACTCTGGTCCGTTCCCACGCTGAGCTGTCAGTGGCATTTTCGCTGTGGAGGCGGGTACAGAGGAGGCATGGGTAACAACAGTGGGTGAGGAGGCGGGTGCAGAGGAGGCATGGATGATATTACTTCCCATTCATTTCATAGATGTTTTCCGCTGTCTACTCTGGAGAGCAGCTTCAGAAAAGGTATGTATAGCAATTTCTTCTTTAAAGGGCTGGATAGGTTAGTCTTAGATTGTGGATATAGAGATTTTAGTGTTAAGGTGGACTTCCCCTTTAATTCTAATTGCCAACATCAAAGCTGTCACTCCATTTTAGCCATGTTCTTCTTTAACCTTGCATACAGTATGCAAGTATGCAGATTTATCGAGATTTTTACACTAGAATGTGTAACATCCCGTACAAGTCATTAAACCATAGGAAGTACACAGGGAGACAACTAAAACAAAAAATAAAAAGTTACAGCTTCCTTCTTAGGGTACAGAGAGAGAGCATGCTGTGTGGCCATATGTGACAAAACATGATCTTATAATTGATTTTTTGTGCAACATTAAAAGGCCCAAGGATCACATCAAATATTATTTTAACAGTACAGGCTACATTTCAGAAAATTCAACAATGAATTTATGTGATCACAGCATGGAAGAACTATATTTTATATCTCTTGTCTTGTTCTAAATATATAAAACACATTTTGTAATTTACTGGGCATTTGACTTAAATTGCTTTAAATTTCTCTTTAAGTGCTTCCCCACTAAGCAAATAACCCAGAAGGACCTCATGTCAACTTCAAAGGTGAACAAGGAATTTCAATGACTCATCTGGGAAAAAATTCAGCAGGCACTGCATACAGGGAGAAACAGAATAGAAATATATACCTTTTAAAGTTATTGATCATTTATTGAAAACACAATTCAATTTACTTATTTTCTTTGTCCCTTTTTGCATGTTTTTGAAGCAAATGATGTAAAAAAAAATTGATATGTATTTTTCACTCTGAAAGTAACAGCAATCAACTGTAAAATATAGAGTAATAATATTATTAAATATCATTAATAATATAATATATTATACATTTTTTGTTATCTGTATTCTCGCTGGGGAAAAGTATCTGTTGCAGCAGGAAGCGAGCGGAAGTCTCCCAACTGGGGACATGGACCCAGTGTTAATTTCGTCAACGAAAAAGTTTTCGTCAAAGATTTCGTCAGCGGCATTTTTACAGTGACCAAAATAAAACAAGAAGTACAGCACATTTTCGTCCACTGACAAAAACTATGACGAAAATCAGATCGGCTTTCGTTAATGAATGAAAATGGGTAGGGTTGCCACCTTTACAGGATTCCCCCGTACAGTCCGGGATTTGAATCATGTGCCTAGTTTTAAGCCCCCCAGAAAACCGGACACATTATTCAGATAGGATCGTGGCTTATAGCTGGAGAGAGGATTAGGTGTTCTCCTCCCTCTAGCCTGCAGGTGGCAATAGAGCGCGTCACTGACTGAAAAGTCTCAGCAGCACTGCTGAGGAATGAACACGGAGTGTGTGGAGCCTGGAAAGAGAAATTAGGAACTTCTTTGCAGTTAGTGATCAGTGAGTACAGGGGGAAAGGGGTGCTCTGGTGTCATATCTGATGAAAGAGGGGGCTCTGGTGTAACATCATATGTAAGAGGGGGCTCTGGTGTCATATCTGATGTAAGGGGGGACTCTGGTGTCACATCTGATGTAAGGGGGGCTCTGAAGTCATATCTGATGTAAGGAGGGCTCTGGTGTCATATCTGATGTAAGGGGGGCTCGGATGTCATATCTGATGTAAGGGGGGCTCTGGTGTCATATCTGATGTAAGGGGGGCTCTGATGTCATATCTGACGTAAGGGGGCTATGGTGTCATATCTGATCTAATGGGGGGCTCTGGTGTCATATCTGATGTAAGGTGGGCTCTGGTGTAATATCTGATGTAAGGGGGGCTCTGGTGTCATATCTGATGTAAGGGGACTCTGGTGTCAGTCATATCTTATGTAAGGGGGGCTCTGGTGTCACATCTTATGAAAGAGGGGGCTCTAATGTCATATCTGATGTAAGAGGGGCTCTGGTGTCACATCTGATGTAAGGGGGGGCTCTGATGTCATATCTGATGTAAGGAGGGCTCTGGTGTCATATCTGATGTAAGGGGATCTGATGTCATATTTGATGTAAGTGGGGCTCTGGTGTCATTTCTGATGTAAGGGGGGCTCTGATGTCATATCTGACGTAAGCGGGCTCTGGTGTCATATCTGATGTAATGGGGGGCTCTGGTGTCATATCTGATGTAAGGGGGCTCTGGTGTCATATCTGATGTAAGGGGGGCTCTGGTGTCATATCTGATGTAAGGGGGCTCTGATGTCATATCTGAGGTAAGGGGGCTATGTTGTTATATCTGATGTAATGGAGGGCTTTGGTGTCATATCTGATGTAGGGGGCTCTGGTGTCAGTCATATCTGATGTAAGGGGGGCTCTGGTGTAATATCTGATGTAAGGGGGGCTCTGGTGTCTTATCTGTTGTAAGGGGGGCTCTGGTGTCATATCTGATGTAAGGGGGGGCTCTGGTGTAATATCTGATGTAAGGGGGCTCTGGTGTAATATCCAATGTAAGGGGGGCTCTGGTGTAATATCTGATGTAAGGTGGGCTCTGGTGTCATATCTGATATAAGGGGGGGCTCTGGCATCATATCTGATGTAAGGGTGGGCTCTGG
The DNA here is from genome assembly GCF_042186555.1 of Aquarana catesbeiana. Classification (NCBI taxonomy): domain Eukaryota; kingdom Metazoa; phylum Chordata; class Amphibia; order Anura; family Ranidae; genus Aquarana; species Aquarana catesbeiana. The sequence continues at coordinate 684,941,051 of NC_133324.1, forward strand.
TGTCATATCTGATGTAAGGGGGGCTCTGGTGTCATATCTGATGTAAGGTGGGGGGCTCTGGTGTCATATCTGATGTAAGGGGGGCTCTAGTGCTTTTGTTTATAGTGCAAAAAATAAAAACCACAGAGGTGATCAAATACCCCCTAAAGAAAGCTCTATTTATGGGAAAAAAATGACATCTATTTTGTTTGGGTATAACATCGCACGACCGCGCAATTGTCAGTTAAAGCGACACAGTGCCGTATCGCAAAAAAATTGCCTGGTCAGGAAGGGGGTAAATTCTTCCGGGGCTGAAGTGGTTAAAGTGTTCGGGTTTGACTCGATGAAAAGGTGGCCACCCTAAAAACGGGACGAAAATGATAAGGAGGGACGTTTACCCTCCTGAATCCAACTTCCGTTTTTTTACAGACCTCCGCCTACTTCTGCAATCCACTCCCAGCAAGCACTGTGCCACGAGTGCCAATGCCAGAGAGTGTGTTCATTACAGGCCAGCCAGGCTAAGGCCTCCCAGTCCCAGAGAGCTACACTGTGCATTACAGTCCAGCCAGGCTGAGGCCTCCTGACTCTGAGTCCCGAGATTCCCGACTCCTCTTGACACCACACCAGGCAATCAGAGCAGACTGTGTGAGTACATCGCAGCAGGCCTGAGGCCTTTCCGCAGACCACCATTTGTCCAGAGCACACTGTGCAAGTGCAACAGTGCAACACAGGCCTTCTCTGACCACTGGCAGTGGCATCCAGGGCACTGTGGATTACAGGCCATCCCTCAGACCACTATCCAGCACTGTGCAGCATTACAGGCCTACTCAGACCACCGTCCAGAGTAGTATGCAGCATTACAGGCCTCCTCAGACCACCATCCAGAGCACTCTGCAGCATTACAGGCCTCCTCAGACCACCGATTAGAGCACTATGCAGCATTACAGGCCTCCATTCCAGACAACTTATCCCAAAATTCATACAAAGGTAAGCACAGTACACGTAACTTCACTTTTGTTGAGAACAGTCTTATCTATGTACATTGCAGGGGTTTTTTAAACAAACTTTCTTGCAGTCAGATTGCAATGCATACCTTTTGGTATTCTGAAGTAAAAATAACTGTTTGTTTTCATGCTGTGCACAACTAAGTCACTGAATCCTAATGGGAGTGATTTCAGAATATTTCTCAGCTGCTGCTTTCCCAGAATTGAAGTATCTCTCCAAAATATATAGAGAGGGATGTGGTCACTGGGAGGGGCACTGTCAATAATTTTTGCAGGGTGCCTAAAGGCCTAAGGCCGGCCCTGGGAAGGGCTATACATGTAGTATATTATAGAGAGACAACTTAGAGCTGACTGTGTGGGGTGAGAGAGAAAGTAAAATCAGAATAACTGATTTTTGTTCCCCTAATTCAACCCCACAGATACATAAAACCTCCAATAACAGGCCAAGTCAAGCCACTTCACCACCACAGTAAACTACTTGCACTGCTCTTTTAAGTGTTTCAAAATACAAAATTGACTTATGCCACGTACACATGATCGGAAATGCCGCCAAACTCAGATGAGAGCTTTTTGTCAGAAAATGCGACCATGTGTATGCTCCATCGGTCTTATGCTGGCGGAATTCCAGCCAGCAAAAGATTGGGAGCATGTTCTCTATTTTTCGGTCGGGAAAAGTTCCTATCCGAAAATGCGTTCGCCTGTGTGCAATTCGGACGCGCAAAAAATCATACATGCTCGGAAACAATTTGATGAATGCTCTGAAGCATTGAACTTCATTCTCTTGGCTCGTCGTAGTGTTATACATCACCGCGTTCTTGACAGTCGAATGTTCAGAGAACTTTTGTGTGACCGTGTGTATGCAAGGCAAGATTGAGCGGAATTCAGTCGGAAAAACTATCCAAGTTTATTTCTGACGGAAATTCTGATCGTATGTACGCGGCATAAGGAACAACAGGCCACTGAGGCCAGGGAGAAGGCCGTAGCAAAATGGATTGTGTGCGCCAGATTACCAGTCAGACTGATCTGCTTCTCTATGCTGCCTGTTTGGGGAGATGCTCTGTCTGCCTGGGTCCTCTGCGGCATTTTGAAAGAAACCAAAAGACTGGCTGCTTTAATGTGGATGGTGCTTTTTGCACTTCCTGAGATTTTTCAATATTCTCCTTCTTACACATCATCTTCAGTGTCAGACAGATCCTTATCTTATAAGTGGGGCAATGTGGATTTTCTTATGGCACAGGCATAATCCTCTGCCTTCTTAAGCAGTTCCTGAATATTATCATCTGCCACATCAACAAGGGTTTTCACAGACCGCAGAATTGACAAAAAAACAAGCAGCTGCTGCAAGCACTGGCGAGAACATTTTTATCAGTTACTTGGATCTAAGAATGAATGAAGCAAAAGGCTGGTTCACGTTCTCTTTCATGTTCTGTGCAATTGTGGCACGGTCTCGGTAGCTAATGTTCTGTTTAAAGTCCTCAAGGTGGGTGAGTAGAGACTAGATCCAAGAGGGCAGGGACATGGACATGGGTCTCACTCTGGAGGGTTTTAGTATGTTCTGCTCCGCAAAAGGCAGCAGTAGGTCATGCAGTGATGTGAGCTTTTTCCATTTAACTAGGGATCAAGCTGTGTTCCATCCTATGTTATTTGCGATTTGGCAGACCGACTTTTTCAGTTTGAGGACTCGGAGTCTTTCGATCATGTTGAATGAACTGGTAGTATTACTTGACCAGCGTGTGGGGCAGTCATTTAAAAGAGTAAAGCCACAATGCTCCAATATCTTCAGTGTTGCAATGGAATCGAAGACTTGAAGACGTTCACTATTGATCTTGCTTTATCAAAGATTCTTTTAACACTTGCCTCCATGCACCAGGTGAGAACACACATGGTGTCTGGTCCAACATCTTAAGAAAAGAGATACAAATAAAGTGGAAAATAACAAAGATACACCAGTAGAACAAACAGCCCCAAGATTATTAATTTCATATCCATTTGACAATTTACTTCAGTGCCATCATGTAAAAGAATATTAAAAATGGCTCACCGCAGATCATTCATTTTGGACTCAGTCACGACTCACAGTCACTTTCTGTCATGGGGGAAGTCTTCCTCCCTAGAGCTGGGTGGTTCTTCTGCTGCTGCTGTGGTTTGTTTAAATTCCTCCACCGCATTACTCCTATTTTTTGTTATAATGCTTAGAATCTTCCTCTTTGGTATGTCCCACTCGTGCAAGCATTTGTCCACACAGTGATTTAATTGACTGTGCAGTGTGTGGGTGCCTGAGTGGGGTGGACTTTGGGCTACTTGTTCTCAACAACAGAAAAGTAGCATAGCATGCACTTATAGCAAAGAATGAAGCCGTTTTTGACTCAAAAAAGCAATATTTTTGTAACGAAACTTGGTTTTACAGAGTAAAGATGTTATATAACGGCTAAATCTGTGTCTGTGTAGGTAGTTCAAACCATAAACAATAACATATTAGTTTTTTTTTTTTTTTACTCCAGGAGTGTATAATGAGTTTTGAAATTGCTTAAATAATGCATTATTTAACTAAACGCATTTGATTTTAGTTGACTAAAAGGATTTTAGTCGACTAAAATGTACTAGAGATTTTAGTAGACTAAAATGTACTGGAGATTTAGTCGACTAAATATGACTAAAACTAAAACAATAGCAGCAGACTAAAATGGGACTAAAACTAAAATGCCATTTTAGTCCTAAGACTTATGCCACACACGGCATACACACGGTCGGATTTTCCGACGGAAAATGTGTGATAGGACCTTGTTGTCGGAAATTCCGACCATGTGTGGGTTTTACGTCACCGCGTTCAGAACGATCGGATTTTCCGACAACTTTGTGTGACCGTGTGTATGCAAGACAAGTTTGAGCCAACATCCGTCGGAAAAAATCCTAGGATTTTGTTGTCGGAATGTCCGATCAATGTCCGACCATGTGTACAGGGCATAACACTAAAACTAAATCGAAATGTGCTGCCAAACTGCATGGACCGCAATGAAAGCATGACTAGGGTTTTATGCCCTCCCCACTCTCTCTAAAACTAAAAACAGCTGAGCTTTAAAATATATCCCTTTACATATAATACAGGTACAAAACATTGGGGGTTATTTACTAAAGGCAAATCCACTTTGCACTACAAGTGCACTTGGAAGTGCAGTCGCTGTAGATCCGAGGGGGACATGTAAGGAAAATAGAAAACAGCATTTTAGCTTGCACATGATTGGATGATAAAACCAGCAGAGCTTCCCCTAATTTCAGATCTTCCCCTCAGATCTACAGCAACTGTAATTCCAAGTGCACTAGCAGTGCACTTGTAGTGCAAAGTGGATTTGCCTTTCGTAAATAACCCCCATTGTCTTTTGCCATTCTTACACTTACCTTTCTTAACATCACTTACACAATATTTAACTTTAACCATAGTGTGATCATCATGCATTGCTTTTTAGCCAAATTATTACTACTTCCAATATTTAAAACGATGCAATAGTACATAATTGTTTTAATTTCTCTTTGAAAATGATAAAAGCATGAATAGAACACAGAATGTTCTTACACAATTCTGACCATTTTTAAGGCCAATGAGCATGGGGAGCTTGACATTGCTATGGGGGACATTTACCAAAGCAAAAAATTTCATACAACAAGGAGAGGGTCCTTTTAATGTGACATGGAGGGCACTGCCTACCTAGAGTTTGCATGTTCTCCCTGTGCCTGTGTGGGTTTCCTCCCACACTCCAAAGAGATGCTGGTAGGTTAATTGGATCCTGATATGTGTATGTATGAATGTGAGTTAAGGAAAATAGATTATAAGCTCCATTGAAGCAGGGACTAATGTGAATGTATAACCACTTGCTGACCGCAATCCGTAAATATACAATGCTGCTTGCAAGTGGTTTACCAGTGTAATGGCTCAAGCTATCAGCCGTAAGCCTGGTATTTTTTTTTTCAGCCAGCGATTGGCTTTCTCATGAAACTGGGCAGAGTGACTAATTAGCCGCTGGATTGCTTTCCGAAGCAGTGGGAGGGGTCGCCCGAAAAACAATCCTCGGCTGGCCATAGAGGCCATAGAGTTTTAAACCAAAAGACAACAATCTTTTTTTTTATCTTTTGCTTTTAAAGGTAGTGGAGAGATTTGGGGTCTTACTGATCCCAGATCTCTCCATAAAAACCTGTCATCCCTTATTTCTATTACAAGGGATGTTTACTTGTAATAGGAATAAAAGTAATACAAAAAAATTTAAGGGACGGTGTAAAAGTAAAAAATAAAAAAATAAAATAATTAAGAAAAAAAAAAGATTTAAAGCATCCCCATCGCTCTGTGGCCATGCGCAGAAGCGAATGCATATGTAGGTCATGCACACATATGTAACAGGTGTTCGCACCACACATGTGAGGTATGGTGTAATTAAGTGCTCCGCGGTGCCTAAATCAGTAATAGCAGCTAACACAACAAACCTGAAATATTTGTTAAAATCATAAAAAGTGCATAGGTGTAGTGCTTAATTGACAAAGCCCTGCTGGAAGCACGGACAAATCAATCAGATAACTCAAAATAAAATCTGGATAAACCACAGTAATAAATTATAAAACAACATATGTGATACAAAACATATATAAGTAACTAAAAAGTAGTGCCAAGTGAATTGTTAAAGTCCATAAATATCTCAAAAGTCCACAGTGTGTAATAAATGATTGCAATCCATATTAGAATTTGAATAATCACGGTCCCCACACAAAAAGCCAATGTGGTGAATACGAGCTAGGAACACCAATGTGATAAAGCCACCACGAGATAGATGTAGGCTTACCAGATAATATGGACTCAGAAGAACGTATGTTCTGTGAGTCAAGTACGCTTGGGTTGTCAGCCAACAACAAGTATGTAATCTTGGAAGTCATCCATGGTGGAAACCTGGATAATCCTAGATCCTCATAGAAAATCCATCCCTTTACTCCAGTGGACCACAGAGGGATGAGAGTGCTGTACACCGACCTTCAGACAAACACAAGAGATCACCACACATGTGAGGTATCACTGCAAACGTTAGAGCAAGAGCAATAATTCTAGTGCTAAAACTCCACTGTGATGCCCTGTACACACGGTCGGACATTGATCGGACATTCCGACAACAAAATCCATGGATTTTTTCCGACAGATGTTGGCTCAAACTTGTCTTGCATACACACGGTAACACAAAGTTGTCGGAAAATCCGATCGTTCTAAACACAGTGACGTAAAACACGTACATCGGGACTATAAACGGGGCAGTAGCCAATAGCTTTTGTCTCTTAATTTATTCTGAGCATGCGTGGCACTTTGTGCGTCGGATTTGTGTACACACGATCGGAATTTCCGACAACGGATTTTGTTGTCGGAAAATTTTATAGCAAGCTCTCAAACTTTGTGTGTCGGAAATCTGATGGAAAATGTGTCATGGAGCCCACACATGGTCGGAATTTCCGACAACAAGGTCCTATCACATATTTTCCGTCTGAAAATCCGACCGTGTGTACAGGGCATAACTCTAAATAAGTAACCTGTAAAAAATGTTAAAGCGTTGCCTATGGAGATTTTTAGGTTTCGTAGTTTGTCACCATTCCACGAGTATGCCCAATTTTAAAGCTTGACATGTTGGTATCTATTGACAGTGCGCAATATCAACTTTCAGATTTTACCCAAAAATTGGGTAATATATTGTCTTTTTTTTCATTAAAATTAATTCATGTGTATTGCATTTAAAAAAAACGCTGTGCAAATACCGTGAGACAAAAAAATTGCAATGATCACCATTTTATATAATGATTGGGGGTTCAAAAAGTAATTTTCTTCTTCTGATTTAAACTTGTAAACAAAAATGCCAGAAAAGGCTTGGTCAGTAAGCATACAGCGGGTAAAAATAAGTATTGAAAACATCACCATTTTTCTAGGTAAATGTATTTCTAAAGGTGCTATTGACATTAAATATTCACCACATGTCAGTAACAACCCATGCAATCCATACATACAAAGAATCCGAAACAAATAATAACAGAAGTTAAGTTATGCGTAATAAAATGGAACAACACAGAGAAAAAGTATTGAACACATGAAGAAAGGGAGGTGCAAAAAAGCATGGAAAGCCAAGGCACCAGCTGAAATCTATCAGTAATTAGAAAGCAATCCTGCCCCTTGTCAGTGCAAATTAATATCAGCTGGTTCAGTCTCAACTGATGGCCTATAAAAATGTGTCTCATTACCAAGGTGTCACACAAGAAACATCTCATGATGGTTAAAAGCAAAAAGCTCTCTCAAAACCTTTGCAACCTTATTATTGCAAAATGTACTAATAGCATTGGTTACAGAAGGATCTCTAAACGTCTGAATGTTCCAGTGAGCACTGTTGGGACCATAATCCGGAAGTGGAGAACATAGTTTCACCATAAACCCACCTCGACCAGGTGCTCCTTGCAAGATTTCTGACAGAGGCATGAAAAGAATTATCAGAAGAGTTGTCCAAGAGCCAAGGACCACTTTTGGAGAGCTTCAGAAAAACCGGAATTAGCAGGTACAACTGTTTTAAAGAAAACAATAAGTAATGCCCTCTTCACCATGGCCTGTATGCACATTCACCTCGCAAGACTCCATTGCTGAAGAAAAAGCATGTTGAAGCTTGTTTAAAGTTTGCTGCACAACATTTAGACAAGCCTGTGAAATACTGGGAGAATAAAGTCTGGTAAGATGAGGCCAAAACTGAATTCTTTGGATGCCATAATACACACCATGTTTGGGGGTCTAATGGCACTGCACATCACCCCAAAAACACCATACCAACAGTGAAGTTTGGTGGTGGGAACATCAATGTGTGGGTTTGTTTTTCAGCATACGGTACTGGCAAACTTAATGTCAAAGAAGGAAAGATGAATGGAAAAATGTACCATTGATAAAAATCTGCTGCCACCTACCAGGATGATGAAGATGAAACGAAGGTGGACATTTCAGCAAGACAATGATCCCAAACTCAAAGCCGAGGAAACTCTTAACTGATTTCAAAGAAAGAAAATAAAGCTGCTAGAATGGCCCAGCCAAAGACCTGATTGAATCCAATAGAAAATCTATGGAAAGATCTAAAGATCTGAGTTCATAGAAGAGGCCCACGGAACCTTCAAGATGTGAAGACTGTTTGTGTGGAAGAATGGGCCAAAATCACACCTGAGCAATGCATGCAGGAGGCGTCTTAAAGCTGTCATCACCAACAAAAGATTTTGTGTGAAGTATTAAATAAAATTTCAGTTAGCGTGTTCAATACTTTTTCCCTGTGTCATTCCATTTTATTACACATAACTAAATTTATAAACTTATTTGTTTTGGTTTCTTTGCATGCATGAATTGCTACCGACATGAGGTGAAAATTTCATGTCAATAGCATCTTTAAAAAGATAAACATTTATAGATGTCCGGCCGCCATTTTTCCTGTGACGGCCAGAGATGTTATGACACTTAGGGGTTGATTTACGAAAGCCGCGTGCCATCAGTAGAGGCACACGGCGAGGCGCAACGCACATTTTCATATTTACGAAACGGTGCGCCGGGAACATATCGCAAAACCCCCATTTACTATAGCGATCTCGGCGTACGGGAGAATGCAATCTGTGCACCACTATGGACATGGTGCACGCCATCTTTAATTCAATATTACCGGAAGATGGAGGTGCAATATTATGGGGTGATGTGAGGAAGTTTAGTAACAACTGCAAAAGTAACAAATATGCCCAAAATAGGATTATTATGGATGAGAAAGTAGCTTTTTCAGAGCAAGCCTGCTGTTTCCGCAAGTATGTTTAGAACTGCTTGAGATCAATGTAAGCACTGCGCATGTGCAAGTGGCTCTTGCGCTCGTTCAAATGCGTTTGTTCACTGTGCAGCCAAAATCTTAGTAAATGTTAAGCAACATACATGCAACTGCATGGGTTGAACGGGCGCACCTCTAAACTTGTCATTTTTTTTTTTACGCTGGTTCACCTTTATGTAACATGTGACATGCACATTGTTAAAATTATGTAAAAAGACTCTCGCTCCTCTAGCTCCTCCTAAAAGGGCATTTAACCATCCCCCTCTAATGCATATGATTTCCTTGGGCTAGCTTTTGCTTTTAGGGGAACTCCACACTCCATTCTACAATGCTCTTGTCTACCCCCTCTAACCCCTTGGATTTCCATGGGCTAACTTTTGTTTTTAAAGGGGAACTCCACACTCCACTCTATTCTCCAAAGGTTGTGAGTTGCCTTTACCAATCCAAACCACAACTTTTTTCAAAGCATACAACAAGGCCAGCTAGGAAAGGGTCGAGAAGAGCAATCGCCCAACCCCCTTCTGAACCATACAAGGCCACATGCACTCAACATAGCTGGCTGCCTTTAGGAAATGTTAGGCTCAGCCCAATACTAACCACAAAGCACCTTGTACCCGCTAGTTTAAAGGGGCTTTCCACATTCCGTAAAGCCCACTGTCTGCAGCCACCCACAACCCCAGCCCAGGGTTGTGTGAAAGAGGCCCTTGTCCCCCTGAATATGGGAACAAGGTGGTTGACTTTTGGGGTGCCCGAGCCCCTCCTGTCACAAGCATCCACCCCCCCCTTCATGACCGGGCTTGCTGTGTGTTTGGCTAGGGGTTTGTTAGTGTGTGGGAGGGGCACAATATTTTTTGAGTTTGGGGTGGTATTTTTCACGTTCTCATTTTAAGCCTTAACAGACCCAAATGGCCTTGTATTTATTGGGGGGCAGGCTATTTTTGGGGGTTAAAATCTTGCAGTTGCAATGTAGATTTGTAAGTTTTCTCTAAAGCCATACATCTTTGAAGCAGCATTTTGGATACATGCTACAGATGCACCACTTTACAGGCAGAGTAAGCCCCACCAGTTACTAGCTTTTGAGCCATTTTGCATTTTTAAAGGCACTTCTCCTTGTTTCATTTTTGGGGTTGTCCAAATTGGTGACATTGATATATGTCCCTCAGGGTGGGACCTGGGCCCCCATACCCATTTTAAGGCCAATGACTAGAATATAAGCCAGCCAAGTACGGACTCGCAAAATTAGCAAGTCAGTTCCCACAGACTGCAATGGTATTTGTTGTATAACTTTTGCCCATGTTAGGCTCTTTGTTTGCCCCCCTGGACCGGGGGGTGTTTGTACCATGTGTAATTTTGTAGCATGCTGGATGATGTGCTTAATTTTGGACAGGGGTGGCTTATTTTGTGTTACAGCACTTGGATTTCAGAGAGTGTGTTTTTTGGGTTAGTAATTTAAGGACATCCTTAACAGGTGTACCAACTTTGAAGTTCTGTCTCTACATTGGATGAACTTGCATTTTGTGGGTTTCATGAACTGTGCATGTGTTTTCAATTGCCTCATTAGCACACAAACCTATGTTATATAAAGCTTTCAGATAGCATTCTTTAAATAGCCCTGAAAAGTGTGTGTTTGTGGGGTTTTTTTTGGGGGGGGGGGATATTTTTCACTGACATATTTTTGATGTTGTCAATCTGTGTTGTTTGTAAGTTGTTAGTTTAACTTTGATTTAATTGTCTGTGCTGCATTATTTTGCAAAATCTTCCTCAAGCTGTTGTGACTACTAAATGTTTAAATCCTTAAGAGACTGTCCATTTGTGGTCGCAGTCCTTTTAACTCCTGTTGATTTCCTCTGCAAAATGGTCAGACCTCCAAACCATATTCTGTTAGTGTCTCAAATTAACATACAGGTGTTTTTTGCTTTCCTTGCTCTTTTCCAAGTCCTGTTTTGTTGACCAATAGGCTGATTGGCACGGCAAAACAAAAAAAGTTGTGATTTGTCTAAAAGCTACTTTCCTGGTGCCTTCATGGTAGCATATGCATGGATTGTGCATATGCTGCCATGGATAGGCACCAGGAAAGGAAAATTACAGAGAGGTAAGTATTCAGTTTTCCATTTTAGCACAGTGGTTCTCAGCCTCAGTCCTCAAGTATCCCCAACAGGACATGTTTTGGGAATTTATCTTAGCTAAAATAGCTGGCCAAAATACCAAGCCATTGACTGTGATTTAAAGCACCTGTGCAAGATGAAAGAAAACCTGCAAACATGGCCTGTTGGGGGTACTTGAGGACAGGGTTGAGAAGCACTGATTTAAAGCACTGGGCTAAAATCTAGCTCAAGACAATGCTATTCTAATTGTGGGCATTTGAGGGAAACCAAGTGAGTGTTAGAACCTCTGCTTGTCTTTTTTAGGTTGGGCTTTGTGTCCCTTTTCTGAAAATTGGCTTCACTTCCTGTCACATAGCCAAACAGGAAGTGAGGGTAAAACCCTACCATTGTCTTTACTTGGGGACACACAGGTCAATCTAGCTAGTGTCCCCATTAGGCAAATTGCACTCTAGAACTTTGTTGTGTACACCCCAAATTATTAGGTATTTTGGGGTTTATTAAAGGAAAATTCACTCTGCAATACAATTGTACTTGCTGTAAATCTGAAGGGAAGCACTGGTGATTTTATAATCCAATCGTGTAGAAGCAGAGATGCTGTTTTTTTATTTTCCTTGCATGTCTCCCTCGGATCTCCAGCAACTGCACTTCCAAGTGGATTTGTCTTTAGTAAATAAACCCCAAAGTCCAAGATACCTAATAATTTGGGGTGTACACAGCAAAATGCTAGAGTGCAATTTACCTAATGGGGAAACTATTTAGATTGACCTGTGTGTCCTCAAGTTTTACCCTCACTTTCTGTTTGGCTATGTGACAGAAAGTAAATACATTTGATGGAGAAACTGGCAAAATTTGGGAGGTGTCTTCACCCTATCAGGGGTGCAGACACCCCCAAAAACTGACAAGACTTCGAATCCCTCTGCACTCTATCATCAAACAAAAATAAGAAAGGATTTAATTTAGTTTAACTTTGCAAAGACACATTCCTAAGTTCAACTGTGATGCATGTCAATGGCCCATTTAGACCTTGTTTAATAGAAAACACCAGTTGCCTTTCATTAGAAACGTTTGTTAGTCCAGTCCTGGAAATCTGAATCTGCTTTATGATTAATTTCCCTAAAAATTGGGTTCCTGCAGCTAGATGTGCCAAATGCATCTAGATGCATGACCATTGTGTATGTGAGATGTTCAACGGCTGTGTGCGCAGAGGTATGTATCCGTGGCGCATATCTGGTTCCTGGAAGTGGTGGCCAGCACACAGGAATGACATCATGCCCCTACAGGAAGCTGCTTGTACTGCTGCTAATTTCTTCCCACCACTATGCCCGGCTCACTGTTCTCTGATCATCACTGTTCAACATGGCCCCTCATGGCAAAGAACTCTCTGAGGATCTGATAAAAAGAATTGTTGCTCTACATAAAGATGGCCTAGGCTAAAAGAAGATTGCCTATACCCTGAAACTGAGCTGCAGCACGATGGCCAAGACCATACAGCGGTTTAACAGGACAGGTTCCACTCAGAACAGGCCTCACCATGGTCGACCAAAGAAATTGAGTGCACGTGCTCAGAGTCATATCCAGAGGTTGTCTTTGGGAAATAGACGTATGGGTGCTGCCAGCATTGCTGCAGAGGTTGAAGGGGTGGGGGTCAGCCTGTCAGTGCTCAGACCATACACCACACACTGCATCAAATTGGTCTGCATGGCTGTCATACCAGAAGGAAGCCTCTTCTAAAGATGATGCACAAGAAAGCCAGACTAAGGACATGAAATACTGGAACCATATCTTGTGGTCTGATGAGACCAAGATAAGCTTATTTGGTTCATATGGTGTCCAGCGTGTGTGGTGGCAACCAGGTTAGGAGTAGAAAGACAAGTGTGTCTTGCCTACAGTCAAGCATGGTGGTGGGAGTGTCATGGTCTGGGGCTGCATGAGTGCTGCCGGCACTGGGGAGCTACAGTTTATTGAGGAAACCATGAATGCCAACATGTACTGTGGCACCCAGAAGCAGAGCACGATTCCCTCCCTTCAGAGACTGAGCCACAGGGCAGTATTCCAACATGATAACGACCTCAAACACACCTCCAAGACGACCACTGCCTTGTTAAAGAAGCTGAGGGTAAAGGTAAAGAACTAGCCAAGCATCACTCCAGACCTAAACCCTATTGAAAGAGCCATTTATGTGGACTGTCACAGTTTCCTTGCACAATTATTTGGACTCAAGGAGATTATTCAGGACAAGGAGAGAAAAAACACCACCACACCACCACACAACATACAAGCCCGTCATGTAATAGGTGAAAACAGCCTCAGCCTAACTCCATCGAGGCCATACCTCCCAACATCTTTCACTAAACCCACGAGGCTTGGTCATGCCTAAGCCCTGTGGGTGGGGCAAAACATGTCCGGGAGCATGGCCTGAATGGAGTTAGGCTGAGGCTGTCATTACATATTACACGCTGGGCTTGTATTGAGTGCAGTGGCTGAGATTTTTCTCTCCTTGTTCTGCACACAGGAGGTAGTTGAGTTGCTGACAAATCCTTCCACTTTTACTTCTACCAGGTGCAGTTGTTTGCAACTGTTACTAATGTGCCCATTTCTCCCTCCTCCTTCTCCTCCTCTTCTGCTAATCTTGTCAGAGACCCAAAAACTGACAGTAAATAGTTGGTGGAATTATTTGATCAAATGAGCAATAATTTGCTGCAACAGGATTATCTTGGTTAGACATAAGCCTTATTCTATTCAGATATTGAGAATGAGTACAATGGTGCCATGACAATAGACTAAAGCAGAGAGCAGAAAGAGGCAGTGCTATTCAATCAGGGGGAGTGGAAAAAACAATTGCAACCAGCAACAGTTAGGACATTTTTGGTCCCAACATGACACTCAGGTTCACATCTATTTTAGCAAACCTGTAAGTGCCTACACTCTCTACACTAATCCCTCCCTTTGCAGCTTGTCAGCAGAACTCCCTACACTTTCCCTATCACAGAAAAAGAAGACGTCAATTTTTATAGTGAGGGGTCTGGCTTATCCAAAAGCCCCCTTATTTACTCTTCTAAGTCATCTGACCTAAGTTCAAAGGACAGGCAGGGTATTCTGTTACAAATAATTTGATCCGCTAAATTCCCACATTAGTTCGCCAGGACCCCCTAACCTCGATTATGCAGGAATCGCTTCAAACCCATGGTAGCCATGAACCCAAATCTCATCCCTACTGTATACAGTATACTTTACTTTAGGTAAATATCTGCCTGAAGTTCCTGCTGTGTCTTTGTAAAGGTCAGGAGGTCACAATCACATTCCATGCTGAGTAATAGGTAGTGAAAGTAGAAAAGGCATATTCTCCTTATCTGAGGTGAACTAGAAACAAATAAACCATAAAAAAGAAAGACTGTTTACTTTAAAGGTTTTCAAGCTCTATCAAAGTCCATTATTCTTGACATAAAATAGGAAGATTTAGCAAATCGTTTACTTAGCATAACAAGTCTACAAAAACGATACCATAGCAGATAGTTGGTAAGAGCACATGTTCAGCAGCTTGGAAAATATCAACAGCTCTGTGTTTCTCATGTAGTATGCTGTAAGGGCTTCTTAAAGCGGTATTAAACCCAAAACTAAAAATGCAATATATTGCCGCCTACCAATCATTAGATGTAATGGCTGCATTCATTTTCTTTTTTTAGGCTTTTTTTTCCCTCTGTTTTCACCTGGTGATCTGGACAATTACACACCTCATGTATTATACAGACACCACTCTGGATGAATGGGCATAGGTGGCAGATTTGGACAGCAGCAGATTGAAGGGGAGGGTTAGTGTTGAATGAACTATCATATTTACATACAGTGACAAATTGACGTCAAACTTCGGCTAATATTTTATAATCAATTACAGCAAATACTTTTTCCCATTTGGGATAAAAAGTTTTATATAAATAAATAATAGCTGATCATTTTAAGCACCCCTGACAGCGTTAAATGGTTTGTTTCATCCCTGTAACTGCAAGAGAGATTTTATGTTGAAAAACAACAGACTTGCCGGCTGTATCGCCAGATGAAAATAAAAGAAAGAAAGCCTAAAAAAGAAAACTAGTGCAGCAATCACACCTAAGAATTGGTAAGCTGCAATATAATAAATGTTTGCTATTGGGTTTAATATACAGTATCTCACAAAAGTGAGTACACCCCTCACATTTTTATAAATATTTTATTATATCTTTTCATGTGACAACACTGAAGAAATGACACTTTGCTATAATATAAAGTAGTGAGTGTACAGCTTGTATAACAGTGAAAATTTGCTGTCCCCTCAAAATAACTCAAAACACAGCCATTAATGTCTAAACCGCTGGCAACAAAAATGAGTACACCCCTAGGTGAAAATGTCCAAATTGGGCCCAATTAGCCATTTTCCCTCCCCGGTGTCATGTGACTCCTTAGTGTTACAAGGTCTCAGGTGTGAATGGGGAGTAGGTGTGTTAAATTTGGTGTTATCGCTCTCACTCTCTCATACTGGTCACTGGAAGTTCAACATGGCACCTCATGGCAATGAACTCTCTGAGGATCTGAAAAAAAGAGTTGTTACTCTATATAAAGATGGTCTAGGCTATAAGAAGATTGCTAAGACCCTGAAACTGAGCTGCAGTACGGTGGTCAAGACCATAAAGTGGTTTAACAGGACAGGTTCCATTCAGAACAGGCCTCGCCATGGTTGACCAAAGAAGTTGAGTGCACGTGCTCAGCGTCATATCCAGAGGTTGTCTTTGGTAAATAGACGTATGGGTGCTGCCAGCGTTGATGCAGAGGTTGAAGGGGTGGGGGTCAGCCTGTCAGTGCTTAGACCATACGCCACACACTGCATCAAATTGGTCTGCATGGCTGTCGTCACAGAAGGAAGTCTCTTCTATAGATGGCGTCAAGCGTGTGCGGCGGCAACCAGGTGAGGAGTACAAAGACAAGTGTGTCTTGCCTACAGTCAAGCAAGGTGGTGGGAGTGTCATGGTTTGGGGCTGCATGAGTGCTGCCGGCACTGGGGAGCTACAGTTCATTGAGGGAACCATGAATGCCAACATGTACTGTGAAATACTGAAGCAGAGCATGATCCCCTCCATTCAGAGACGGGCCGCAGGGCAGTATTCCAACATGATAATGACCACAAACACACCTGCGAGACAATCACTGCCTTGCTAAAGAAGCTGTGGGTAAATGTGATGGACTGGCAAAGCATGTCTCGCATGACCTAAATCCTATTGAGCATTAGGGATGGGCGAACGGTTCGGCCCGAGCATAAGTTCGTTGTTAAGTTTGTTGTTCGGTCGTTCGACTCTTTGTTCGCCCCCCCCCGAACCGACCAAAATGCATTGCGGCGCTGAACAGTGCATTGCAAGCCCTGATTGGCTGAAGCAGTGAAAGCTTCAGCCAATCAGGGCACAGAGCACTGTCAGAGTCATGATTTGACACTGTCATCATGACCTTATCCAATCATGGATCATTCCTGCCCTACAGTATACTGTAAAAGTATTCTTTCAATGGCAGCCATTTTCAGTGTGAGTTTGGCATGGAGAGAGCTAGAACAGGGCTCTGTTCAGTCCTATTAGTTAGCTAGTGTGCTATACTGTGCTATTTTGCTTCAATTGTCAGTGTAGAATATTAGTTTAATGTCAGTCTAGGGATAGTGTGAGTGTAATGAGGAGGACCATCAGTCAGCTTTGCATAGTGTGCAGCTAGAGTAGGGACAACTCAGATAGTTTCACTGTAGTGTAGTGAGACCGTGTCAGTAATCTTTACATTAGTGTATAGCTAGAGTAGGGACAGTTCAGATAGCGTCAGTGTAGTGACAGTTGAACACTGTCTATTTTATTACGTTACTGCCAGTTTAACGCCATTTACTTCTGTGTGCATTACAGCCAGTTTAACGCCATATCGTTTTGTGCGTTACTGCCAGTTTAATATCATTCACTTCTGTGTGCGTTACTGCCAATTTGAGGCCATTTACTTCTGTGTGCGTTACTGCCAGTTTAACGCCATATCATTTTGTATGCGTTAATGCCAGTTTAACGCCATATAGTTCTGTGTGCATTACTGCCAGTTTAACGCCATATAGTTTTGCGTGCATTACTGCCAGTTTAACGCCATATCGTTTTGTGTGTGTTACTGCCAGTTTAACGCCATTTACGTCTGTGTGCGTTACTGCCAGTTTAACACCATATAGTTCTGTGTGCGTTACTGCCAGTTTAATGCCATATCGTTTTGTGTGCATTACTGCCAGTTTAATTCCATATTGTTTTGCGTGCGTTACTGTCAGTTTCATGCCATATAGTTCTGTGTGCGTTCCAGCCAGTTTAACGCCATATCGTTTAGTGTGCATTACTGCCAGTTTAACGGCATATCATTTTGCGTGCATTACTGCCAGTTTAACGCCATATAGTTCTGTGTGGGTTACTGCCAGTGTAACGCCATATAGTTCTGTGTGCGTTACTGCCAGTTTAACGCTATATAGTTTTATGTGCGTTACTGCCAGTTTAACACCATATAGTTCTGTGCGTCACTGTATGTTTGGCACATTATATTGCAGTATATTATAGTGTATCCGTGGAGTGTGTCTGTGTAGTGTGAGTACTAAAATTAAAGTGCACCAAATACCTCTTTACGTTGATTAAAGTGCATCTACATACAGATTTCAACTTCTTCTTTACATTTGCATATAAGCACCGCCCCCTCCCTCCCAATAATGTCTGGGAGGACAACAAGGAGAGGCAAACGTTCCCTTGGCACTGTAAGGGGGCCAGTAACAAATGTGTCCACAGGCAAAGGTGGAAAGGTGGACGTAGTGGTCAGACCTTTTCTGGCATCGTTGGGCAAGGAAGTCAGCAGTAGAATCCACCTTACTGATGATAAGTGGTCTAGCAAGCATGGGCATTGACGATATATTTTGTTCACAGCACACTGGGTAATGCTGCTTGCAACTCGAAAGGGTGCAGGCCTGGGGACAATGCAGCTTGTTGTGCTTCCACGTCTCCATACAGCTAGTGGTGATGATGCCAGACCTGTGAGCTCTACCCCCTCCTCCTCCTCCGCCACCTCCACGCCCGCCTCTGCAGAATTGTCCTATGAACATCAGGTACCCCCTAAGTGTTCAAAGGGCTATTCCATGAGTCAGGCTAAAAGGTGCCATGCAGTGCTTCAGCTGGTGTGTTTAGGGGACAGGAACCACACCAGAGCAGAGATTCTTGCAGCTCTTCAGGGACAGGCTCAAAGGTGATTCACACCATGCCAGCTGGAGCCAGGAATGTTGGTGTCCGATAATGGCTCAAACCTCCTGTCCGCCCTTAGACAGGGATAGTTGACACATGTGCCATGTCTGCCACATGTCCTCAATTTAGTGGTGCAGCATTTCCTAAGTACCTACCCAAGGTTGCAAGATGTACTAAAGCAGGCCAGAAGAGTCTGTAGCCATTTCAGGCGGTCATACACAGCCAGTGCTCGGTTGGCTGAAATTTAGCGAGAATTCCACCTGCCCATAAACTGCCTGATTTGTGACATGCCCACAAGGTGGAACTCAAATTAGGGAATGCTGCTGCGGCTAAACATGCAGCAGAGGGCCATCAACGAGTACCTGTGCCAGTACGGCACAATGACAGGCTCGGGCTGCCTCAGCTTTTTTTTCCCACGCCAATGTCTGATCATTAAGGATGCATGCACCGTATTGTCACCATTTGAGGAGGCCACAAGGATGGTGAGCAGTGACAGTGCATGCATCAGTGACATAATCCTAGTTTTGTTCCTGCTGGAGCGGACTCTGCATGGCATTATTGACAGGGAACTGGAGGCAGAGCAGCAGGAGGAAGAGGAGGGCTTCCTTTTCTCTCAAGGCTCACTTTATCCAGACACCATCATTTCTATGTCACAGAACACACAGGAGGAGAAGGGGAGGAGGATGAGGAGGAGGATTCTGTCACTTTCATAGGCTTCAAAGAAGAGGAAGACATGCGTCAATCTGTAAGCAATGGCTTTCCAACCCCAGGACCCTTGGGAGTGGTACGTGGCTGGGAGGAGGAAGTTCCAGATGCTGTCATCCTGAGTGACCCCGAGGAGTCTGCTTCTCAAGCATATTTGAGACGCATGGGCAACCTCATGCTTCAAAGCCTGCAAAAGGACCCAAGAATATGTGGCATAAAGCAGAAGGATGATTATTGGTTGGCAACCCTTCTTGACCACCGTTATAAGGGGAAGGTCTCAGAACTCATCCCATCCCCACAGAGAGTGCAGAAGATAAAATCTCTTGAGGACACGTTAAAGAGGATTTTATTTAATGTTTATCCTGACTCCAGTAGGTTACAGTGTCGTGGAAAACATAGTTTTGAGTCTTCTGTTGGTCAAGAGAAGAGCGTGGGAGAAGGCGTCCGCCTAAGTGAGGCATTTCGGTATTTTTTTAGTCCTCGCCGCCCAGGCTGTCAGCTTCCACATCCCATCGTCAGCGTCTTCATCACATGGTGGACGATTACCTTGGGGCCAAAACAGAGATGGAGAGCTTTCCAGCTGACGAGCCAGTGACTAACTGGGTCATGAGAATAGACCACTGGCCAGAACTTGCCCAGTATTCTATTGAGTTGTTGGGCTGCCCTGCATCCAGCGTGCTTTCAGAACGGGCATTCAGTGCTGCAGGAGGTTTTGTTATTGATCGTAGAACACGTCCGTTCACAGACTCCGTGGACCGTTTATAAAAATTAATCAGTGGATTACCAGCTATGAAGCCCCTGATGCCGATGTCACTGATTAAGTCTTTTTGGGATGTGGAATTTCAGCAGGACTTCGAGGCTGCCTAGCTTTGAGGGTGTTCAATTATTTTATCTGGAAGAATGTTTTTGGTATAGGTTTCATGGGCACAATTAACACCCAAAGACCAATTTTTCAGCACCTGTTTGACAGGTGCATATCATAGCAATTATTTACAGCAAGGCCAATTCTTGCTTTCAACAAGAGTACCTCTATAGGGTTACGGTGGGAAGGCGCCACCGACACCCAAAGACCAATTTTTCTGCACCTGTTTGACAGGTGCATATCATAGCAATTATTTACAGCAAGGCCAATTCTTGCTTTCATCAAGAGTACCTCTATAGGGTTACTGTGGGAAGGCACCCCCGAAACCCAAAGAGTAATTTTTCTGCACCTGTTTGACAGGTGCATATCATTGCAATTTTTTAGAGCAAGGCCAATTCTTGCTTTCATCAAGAGTACCTCTATAGGGTTACGGTGGGAAGGTGCCACTGACACCCAAAGACCAATTTTTCTGCACCTGTTTGACAGGTGCATATCATTGCAATTTTTTACAGCAAGGCCAATTCTTGCTTTCATCAAGATCATCAAGACCAATTTTTACGCACCCGTTACTTCTATCCAAAGTCAAAGTGACACCAAAATGTATCCAAAAAATCTCTAATCTTGTTCTCAGTGCTGGCTTCCCAGCTGTTGCTGAGCAAAATAAAGGCAGCTTGCAGGCAAAATTTAATTTTTTTGGCTTTATAAATGCAATTATTGCTGCAGCAGATTCTAGACATGATACAGATCTGCCACTTCACAGGTAGACTAAGGGGACCCCCCAGGCACAATATTGGAAGGAATTTTTAATTTTTATGCTTTCACTTTAAAAATCTAAAAATCACTGCTCATTTAAAAATGATGTTTTTCACAAACTTTTTTTTATTGATACATGTCCCCCAGGGCAGGACCCGGACCCCTATAACCATTGTATGCCCAATTACTTGCATATAAGCCTTCAAAATGGGCACTTTTGATTTTTGACGTTCGGGTCCCATTGACTTTAATGGGGTTCGTTATTAGGGTGCGAACTTTCGCGGTGTTCAAAAGTTCTGGTGCGAACCAAACAGGGGTCCATTCGATCTATTCCTATTGAGCATCTGTGGGGCATCTTCAAATGGAAGGTGGAGGAGCGCAAGGTCTCTAACATCCACCAGCTCCGTGATGTCGTCATGGAGGAGTGGAAGAGGACTCCAGTGGCAACCTGTGAAGCTCTGGTGAAGCTCTGGTGAACTCCATGTCCAAGGGGGTTAAGGCAGTGCTGGAAAATAATGGTGGCCACTCAAAATTGACACTTTGGGCCCAATTTTCACTTGGGGTGTACTCACTTTTGTTGCCAGCGGTTTAGACATTAATGGCTGTGCATTGAGTTATTTTGAGGGGACAGAAAATTTACACTGTTATACAAGCTGTACACTCACTACTTTACATTGTAGCAAAGTGTCATTTTTTTCAGATTGGTCACATGAAAAGATATAATAAAATATTTACAAAATCGTGAGGGGTGTACCCACTTTTGTGAGATACTGTATGTAAAAATATCTGCTATAAGGAAAGGTAGAAGCATGTGTTTATGTGTGTGTTGAAGTGTATACAAGCTACTTAGGTAATAAAGGGTTCTATTGTAAAAATTTAAATTTCAATGCACAGATCAACACACTTGAATTGGAAGACTTTGGGGACATTAATTCACTTTGTTATTGTATTTGTTTCAGTATTCATTATCTTTGGTATTCAGTTTCCTTGATTATGAATTAATAATGTTCATCTACTCTCTGTGTGGTTCACTTGCTGAATATAACATGGTAAGGTGGTCAGGCAACAATGCTAAGAAGTTATCTAAATATCTGCCATATGTCCAACCTTCCAAGTTCTCCATTAGCCAACCAATGCTTTAGTGTTTATAATGCTTTATCAAATTTCCTTAAGCATTTGTCTGAATTTCGTTTTTTCTTTCAAGCTGATTAATGGGATTAATGAGCAACATTCTGTTTAATAACGTCTATGTTAAAAAATGCACTCCAAATATTACCATATGGGTGACCCAAGGATAGCAATACAACTGTACCTTTTAGCACACATGAAATGATTCCCAAATGACAACTGTGGTAACCAGTATTAGCTGACTAAGTTTATTTCAATTATTGTAATTCTATTACCTTACAAATCCAAATTAACTAACACACAGTTTGCTATAAGTATTGTAGTGCTCCAATAGTGTAGTGTAACTATAAGAATACCAATCCTGTAGCTATAGGGATAACAACTCAAGTAAGACTTGGGTACTGACTCAGTACTCAGAAAACCATCATCAAGAGATTTGTGTGCCAAATCTAAAAAAACATAGAACCTGGACTTTTTAGGCAAACCAGTGACACAATTTAAAATAAAAATTCTTTGATATAATTGATATAAAAACAATTTTTATATCATATCACAGAACAATTGAGCTTAAAATTGACTGGTGTGCCTAAAAAGTCCAGATTCCATGTTCTATTATCTATTCCCAATTGATTAGTATGCGGCACATGTACCATTTATTGTATCCACAGTACCACTCTGTGGTGATACAATTAACAACTTGTTAAAAAATCTAAAAAAAAGCTAAACAGAGGGCCAATATATTGTCCTTCAGACTTTAGGGTGGCTGGACTGTGACTAGTGGGAGTGGAAATTTTCCTGGCATCAGTGGGAGTAAACAGCTCCACATTTGGTATTGCGGAGGAAGAGGGCCCCATCATTGGTATCATAGGGAGGAATAGTGACCCATTATTGGTGTCAATGGGAGAAATGGTGCCCCATTGTTGGCATCAGTTGGCGAAATAGTGTCTCATATACAGTAAGTGGGAGGAATATGCCCCAAGGGCTGGATAAAAGCTGGCAAAGGGCCTCTCCTGGACTCCGGGCTGCAGTTTGGAGACTGTTGTAGAGTAATGTACCATGGTATACATGGGTGATAGTAAATTAAAAATATTTTCTTTTCATTTCTGGGGTTCAGTTTTTGAAACATTTTGTTTCTTACTCCAGACATGGTGTGTATATCCCAATTGACCATTCTGGATGTGGTGCTCTGAATGTCTGTTTTTTTAGGGAATAGTAGAAATGTACAGCAGCAGCTGCTAAGCAGTTAATCCTACAAACACGCTGACATCCAGATAGATGTCAGTCCCAGAGATTATCTGTGTACCTCACATGATCAGGTTATTGGAAGTTGTAAAATGTCCTACATGGGCCATATAGTAGCACCTTAAGGCATTAGCAAACTTGTGGTTGATTTAATGAAACACTAATAGAATAGCAGAATTTGTTAAATATGTGTCAGAACAGCAATTCTATTTTTCTTCTGTTTTCATCTTTTTTAAATAAAAGGAATAAGAGGGATTAAGCAATCTAAATTAAAATCATAACCAAAGAAAACATCTGCTTGCCAAGATTAGGAATCTTGTGGCTGAACTGACAGTCTATGTATGCTTATAATGAAGACAGGAAAACAATTTGTGAGTTGCCCTTTTTCAAACAGTCTTAATTAGCTTTCTTTGGACATGCGTTCAGCATACTTAATGACCCTATCTAAAGCTAATCTCTCAACTAGGCAATTTTCATTTTACTGCCAGACTTGATTTTTTTTTTATAACAAACAAGCAACCTATTTGATATATCTGTGCTTTTCAGTTAGGCCTATCCCACCCTACAAAGCTAAATAGCTGAAAACAATTAAAACATTGACAATAAATTATGTAGCCTATTGTTTATTTTGATTTAGATTTACCAGATATTGCAAAATAGTATTGTGTTAATATTTTGGAAAGCAAGTGCTATTTATAGTCTATGGTGCCAAAGCCTACCACCAGAGAACAGAAATGTAAAATAAATTCTCCTTCTCCTGACGATTGCAGCGATACTACATAGGTGTATGTTATTTGTTATTTCAACTTGTAATAGGGCCCAGAAACAATAGTGTACATTTTGCTTTTTTATCCCACCTAAAATACACTGACCCAGACCTTTGACACTTACCTTTGACCCTGACCTTTACCTACAGTATGACTCTGACCTTTGACTCTGACCTTAACCTTAGCCCTGTCCCTGATCTAGATCAACCCTGATCTAGCATTTATTTCTTTATTTTATTGATATTATTAATACTATTTTGCACACACTTCTTTGCTAACACCTTTCTCCTCTAACAGGTGTGGGCTGCAGAGTGACTGACTACTGTGATAGCCAATCAGAAGCTATCACAGCGATCATGTGATCGGAAACCGGACCTCCCAGTTCCTGATTGTTAGTACCGGACCTGGGGCTCATGGTGAAATCCTGGTCTCTCTGTTGAGAACATGCTCCAAGCACTAACACATGTACGCATTAATTACTGTGCAAAAGTTTTAGGCAGGTGTTAAAAAATGCTGTAAATTAAGGATGCTTTCAGAAAAAGAAGTGTCAATAGTTTATTTTTATCAATTAACAAAATAGAAAATAAATGAACAGAAGAAAAATCCAAATCAAATCAATATTTGGCGTGACTACCCTTTTGCTTCAAAGCAGTATCAATTCTTTTAGGTACACTTTTACGAAAAAACTCTGCATTTAGGTTGTTCCAAACATCTTGGGAGAACTAACCACAGATCTTCTGTTGATGTAGGATGCCTCAAATCCTTCTGTCTCTTCATGTAATCCTAAACAGACTCAATGATGTTGAGATCAGGGCTCTGTGGGGTCTAAACCATCACTTCCAGGACTTTTTGTTCTTCTTTACACTGAAGATAATTCTTAATAACATTGGCTGTTTAGGGTCATTGTCCTGCTGCAGAATAAATTTGGGGCCAACCACATGCCTCCCTGATGGTATGGCATGATGGATAAATATCTGCCTGTACTTCTCAGCATTGAGGACTGATCCTGGCCAAATCTCCAACCCCATATGCAGGAATGCAGCCCCAAACTTTCAAGGAACCTCCACCATGCTTCACTGTTGCATGCAGAAAGTCATTATTGTACCATTCTCCAGCCCTTTGGGTACAAGCCCTTTGGGGACAAGCTGTCTTTTACTACAATATTTACTCATCAGTTCAGAACACCTGCTGCCATTTTTCTGAAGATTTCGTGCATAGTTGAGCTTACCTTGTTCCCAGATCGGACGTATGGCTTTTTGGCCACAATTCTTCCATGAAGACCAATTATGGCCAGACTTTTCTAGACAGTAGATTGGTGTACCTAAGTGCCACTGGTTTCCTCCAGTTCTATGCTCATGGCACTGCTGGGCATCTTCCAATGTCAAAGGGAAGTAAGCATGATGTGTCTTTGATCTGCTGCATTAAGTTTCCTTGGTCAGCCACTGCCACTTGTCCTCAATGTTGTCCGTTTCTTTGTGCTTCTTCAAAAAAGCTTAAACAGTCCATTTGAAACCCCAGTCTGCTTTGAAATCTTTGCCTGGGACAGACCTTGCTAATGCAGTATAACTACCCTGTGTCTTGTTGCTGTGCTCAGTTTTGCCATTAGGGATGAGATGAAACACCCCCCGGTTTGGTTTGCACCAGAACTTGCGAACAGACAAAAAATTTGTGCGAACACCATTAAAGTCTATGGGACACGAACATGAAAAATCAAAAGTGCCAATTTTAAAGGCTTATATGCAAGTTATTGCCCTAAAAAGTGTTTCAGGACCCAGATCCTGCCCCAGGGGACGTATCAATGCAAAAAAAAAAGTTTCTAAAACTGTGTTTTTTTTTCAGGAGCAGTGATTTAAAGAATGCTAAAAGTGAAACAATAAAAATGAAATATTCCTTTAAATATGATGCCTGTGGGGTCCCCTTAGTCTGCCTGTAAAGTAGCACATTTTTCTCATATTTAGAACAGTACCGCAGCAAAATGACATTTCTAAAGGAAAATATGTAATTTAAAATTGCTCATGGCTGTAATGTATTGCCAGATCCCAGCAATATACATAAAAAATCATTGAAAAAAACATTGTGGGTCCCCCCCACCATAGTCCATACCAGACCCGATTTTTTTTTTAAATGGCGTGGGGGTCCCCCCCAAAATCCATACCAGCCCCAAAGGGCCTGGTATGGACGGGGGAACCCATGCAGTTTTTTTTCTTAATTCTGTCATAGAGCTCCCCTTAACCACTTCAATACACTATATTATATATTGTACACTGCACTATATACCCTGCACTGTATTATATATACTACACTGACTGCACTATATACTCTGAACTGCAGTATGTACTGTATACTATACGGACTGCACTATATACTCTGAACTGCAGTATATATACTATACGGACAGCACTATATACTCTGCTGAAAAATTGGGCCTTAGGTGTTGGTGGTGGAAGAACACGGTAACCCCTCACAGTTACTCTTGTTGGGTGCAGGAACGGACCCTGCTGTTAAATATTATTTCAAAAATTTTAATTACATGCCCCTCTTAAACAGGGAAAATAATTCTGTGGTCGAATAATTCTGGGGACTGTTCCGTGCATGATGGTGAGGCGATGAAAGGAGTAACTGTGGACAAGGAGCAGGTGGAATAGGCCGCTTTGGCAGCTGTGTTGGAAGGCAAACTACTATGAACCTGGGCGGCAGAGGATGAGGAGGATGAGGACGGCTTCGTTATCGACTCCATCAACTCTTCTGCATGTTGTGGCTCAATAACACGGCCAGCAGCAGAAAAAAAGACAATCGGGCCCCACAGCCACCTGCAGAGGATGCACCATGTCCACGACCACCACTGTTGACTGTAAACACAGAGGCTGCTTGCCCTCTTTTAGTGGCCTGTGAGCATCTGCCTCTCCTTGGTGGCCTTCCGTACATGATGGGGATTTTTTCTTTTCACAGCACACCACACTGCATTGTGTATTATGTACACCGCCTGCACTGTATTAAAAATGGTACACTGGCTGGACTGTATTATATACTGAGTACACCGCTTGTAGTGTTTTAGAAACTGTACACCACCAAATGCACTGTATATATAGGCTACACTGAATGAGGAATGTATATATATATATATATATATATATATATATATATACATGAATACACCGCTTGAAGTGTATTATATAATGTACACCACCGAATGAACTGTATATATACGCTACACTGAATGCAGAGTATATATACATATACAAAAGTATCTCACAAAAGTGAGTACATCCCTCACATTTTTGTAAATATTTTATTATATCTTTTCATGTGACAACACTAAAGAAATTACACTTTGCTACAATGTAAAGTAGTGAGTGTAGAGCTTGTATAACAGTGTAAATTTTCTGTCCCCTCAAAATAACTCAACACACAGCCATTAATGTCTAAACCGATGGAAACAAACGTGAGTACACCCCTAAGCGAAAATGTCCAAATTGGGCCCAAAGTGTCAATATTTTGTGTGGCCATCATTATTTTCCAGCACTGCCTTAACCCTCTTGGGCATGGAGTTCACCAGAGCTTCACAGGTTGCCATTGGAGTCCTCTTCCACTCCTCCATGACGACTTCAGGAAGCTGGTGGATGTTAGAGACCTTGCACTCCTCCACCTTCCATTTGAGGATGCCCCACAGATACTCAATAGGGTTTAGGTCTGGAGACATGCTTGACCAGTCCATTGCCTTTACCCTCAGCTTCTTTAGCAAGGCAGTGGTCGTCTTGGAGATGTGTTTGGAGTCGTTATGTTGGAATACTGCCCTGCGACCCAGTCCCCGAAGGGAGGGGATCATGCTCTGCTTTAGTATATCACAGTACATGTTGGTGTTCATGGTTCCCTCAATGAACTGTAGCTTCCCAGTGCCGGCAGCACTCATGCAGCCCCAGACCATGACACTCCCACCACCATGCTTGACTGTAGGCAAGACACACTTGTCTTTGTACTCCTCATCTGGTTGCTGCCACACACACTTGACATCATCTGAACCAAATGAGTTTATCATGGTCTCATCAGACCACAGGACATGGTACCAGTAATCCATGTCCTTAGTCTGCTTGTCTTCAGAAAACTGTTTGCGGGCTTTCTTGTGCATCATCTTTAGAAAAGGGTTCCTTCTGGGATGACAGCCATGCAGACCAATTTGTTGCAGTGTGCGGCATATGGACTGAGCACTGACAGACTGACCCCCCCCCCACCCCTTCAACCTCTGCAGCAATGCTGGCAGCACTCATACGTCTATTTCACAAAGACAACCTCTGGATATGACGCTGAGCACCTGCACTCAACCTCTTTGGTCGACCATGGGGAGGCCTGTTCTGAGTGGATCCTGTCCTGTTAAACGGCTGTATGGTCTTGGCCACTATGCTGAAGCTCAGTTTCAGGGTCTTGGCAATCTTCTTATAGCCAAGGCCATCTTTATGTAGCGCAACAATTCTTTTTTCAGATCCTCAAAGAGTTCTTTACCATGAGGTGCCATGTTAAACTTTCAGGGACCAGTATTAGAGAGTAAGAGCGATAAAACCAAATTTAACACACCTGCTTACCATTCACACCTGAGACCTTGTAACACTAACGAGTCACTTGACACCTGGGGAGGGAAAAAGGCTAATTGGGCCCAATTTGGACATTTTCACTTAGGGGTGTACTCACTTTTGTTGCCAACAGTTTAGACATTAATGGCGTGTTGAGTTATTTTGAGGGGACAGCAAATTTACACTGTTATACAAGCTGTACACTCATTACTTTACATTGTAGCAAAGTGTCATTTCTTCAGTGTTGTCACATAAAAAAAGATATAATAAAATATTTACAAAAATGTGAGGGGTGTACACACTTTTGTGAGATACTGTATACATCAAATACACTGCAACTAACTAACCTGCCTGCCTAATCTAGCTAAATCTGCCTCTCCGTCCACAGTCACACGCTATACATGGCCACTATGTAAGCAGCCTTATATAGTGTGGGGCATGGACTTAGTCCCCCTGAGCCATGATTGGCCAAAGGCACCCTGCCTTTGGCTAATTATGGCTCTCTCTGCAGAGCGCACTGTGATTGGCCAAAGTATGCAGGTCAGGTGCATGCTTTGGCCAATCATCAGACACTAATGCACTGCGATCTCGCAGTGTATTATGGGGCATTCCGCGGTGCTCGAATTTCCCGTGAACGCCCCATATTGTTCGCTGTTCAGCGAACGGGCAAACACCCGATGTTCGAGTCGAACTTATGTTCGACTCGAACATCTTGCTCATCCCTAATTGCCATGGTGTATGATCTGTGACATGAAACTGTCTTCCACAACCTTACTTTAGTAGCAGAGTTAGGCTGCTCCTCACACAGTTTTAAGCCAGCTGTTTGTGTTTCAGGTAGTGACTGTGTTTCAACCTACATATAAAATTGATAATCATTAGCACCTGCTTGGTATAATTGGTTAATCATACAGCTGACTCTAATCCTCCAAAATCCCTTACTTTGTGCAAGTGTGCAAAGTGTACAAGTGTAAGAATTGAAGCTCATTTGAAGCCAAAGGGTAGTCACAACAAATATTGATTTGATTTAAATGTTTCTTCTGTTCACTCACATTGCATTTTGTAAAAATAAATAAATACAATATATATTTTTGAAAGCATTCTTACTTTACAGCATTTCTTCAAATCTGCCTAAAACTTTTGCACAGTACTGTACTGTATGTGCAGCCTCGTGGATAAAGACATGCTTCCATGAGGTTGCATATATGTGTACAGTAATCCGGAAGGGGTTAGGCATGGTAGGCCTGTGCCTATAGGCAGCAGAGGCAGTTCTTCCCTGCATATTGGATTAAAAAAACTTGCTCTATATGATACAATAGTGTGTCTCTCCTCTGTAGCTGCTGTTCAACAAGTGCTTAACCACTTCCCGCACGGCTTATAGCTGATTGACGGCCGGGCAGTGGTTCTGTTATCCTGACTGGGCATCATATGACGTCCAGCAAGATATTTTGATGGCACATGTCCACGGAGGCACGCATCTCCGATTCTGGTAAGGAGCCTCTGACAAGGGGTTCTTACCATGTGATCAGCTGTGACCAATCACAGCTGATTATCGCGTGAACCAGGAAGTTCCAGTCAACTGCTTTCCTCGGTTCGCGCTGACAGGGAGAGCCAATCGGCAGCACTCCCTGTCAGAAGGGGGGGTGTGTGCTGATGATCAGCACACTGATTATCAGCACAGCCCCCATCAGATGTGCCCATCAGGTGCCAATCAGTGCCCAACAGCTGCCAGTCAGTGCCCCCTCAATAAAGTCTCTCAGTGCCAATCAAAGTACCAATGAATGCCCACCACAGTGCCAATCAGTGCCCATCACAGTGCCCAGCAGTAACACCAGTCAGTACCTGTACCTATCATCAGTGCTGCCCATGAGTGCTATCTATTGATGTCCATCAGTGCCATCTGTCAGTGCCAATCAGTGCCGCCTATAAGTGCCAATCAGTTCTACCTATCAGTGCCCATCAGTGCCACCGGTCAGTGCCCATCAGTGCCACCAGTCAGTGCCCATCAGTGCCACATATCAGTGCCCATTAGTGCCGCCCTTTGAGTGCCCATAAGTACTGCATATCAGTGCCGCCTATCGGTGCCCATCAGTGCTGCCTATCAGTGCACATCAATTCAATTCTACATATCAGTGCCATAAACAGGGCCAAGGATAAATCAAAGGAAAAATTCCAAATTTACGTACTGACCAGCCACCCTGGTATCTGTAGTTCCTATCACTGACTGATGAATGACTCCACAGTGGAAGCAAATGCATTCTGATGAGTAGGTGGAGGGCAGATGGACTGAAGGGGGCCCACCCCTTCTTAAAGGTACAGGTGCACACTGAGCACACAGCAAAACACACAATGGCTGAAAAGGTGTCAGTGCGCAGCCTGAACAATATAACATTGTTGCAAAAAAGGGGTCCACTACCCCCACCTATGACTGGCCATTACAGTAAGCAGCGAAGGAGAAAACAAAATTTTAGGACAGAAACTAAGAAAAAAAAAAAATTCCCAAAATTTGGGTCTTTTTTTCATTTGTTTAACAAAAAGTAAAAACTCCAGAGGTGATCAAATACCACCAAAAGAAAGCTCTATTTGTGGGGAAAAAATTATAAACATCTAGTTTGGTTACAGTGTTGCATCAACGCGCAATTGTCATTCAAATTGCAACAGCGCTGAAAACTGAAAATTGTCCTTTGCAGGAAGGGGCGAAAGTGTCTGATATTGAAGTGGTTAAACACCTATACAAATAATAACAACTTATAGCACAGCACATACAGTGTATCCAATACATATCACAAATAAAAAATGTATATAAAAAAGTGGACTACAAATTCTTGTAGCAATAAATTCTTATAACGTATTCCAAAATCAGAAAACAGTTCATTTCATAATCTTCTCTCTCCTTCTGTGCCTCCCGCAGGCTGGTGACAAATGCAGCTGTCGCTGTGTCTACTACTCATATACCATCAGGGTCAATTTTTTATTTAGTAAAAAAGTATAAAATTACACTTACTAGAAACAAGACAAAAGATTGCTTTGCAGAGTAATCAATACAGGCCTCTTCTGGGTTTGCCGTGGCTCCACAGATGGTGGAAGTGACGTGATTGGGAAACGGAAATTCAGTTAACACGTTTCACCCCTCTCACAGGGCATTATCAAAGACAGGAAGTCCTGGTCTCCTGTTAACACTTATACCTACAGAGGAGTCACCTCCCCCAAAAGGTGTCTCGAATTCAACACATTACTAATGCCTGTCACTTCCTCCACCCAACCTAACTTATACATTGCACATTTCCAACTCCTCAATTTATTTAAAAAAAAAAAAATAATCAAATTCAGTAATTTAAACTATATATAATATAAATATATATAAAAAATATCTATATATAGATATATCTATATATAGATAGATATACAGTATCTCACAAAAGTGAGTACACCCCTCACATCTTTGATAAATATGTTATTATATCTTTTTATGTGACAACACTGAAGATATGACACTTTGCTACAATGTAAAGTAGTGAGTGTACAGCTTGTATAACAGTGTACATTTGCTGTCCCCTCAAAATAACTCAACACACAGCCATTAATGTCTAAACTGTTGGCAACAAAGGTGAGCACACCCCTAAGTGAAAATGTCCAAATTGGGCCCAGTTAGCCATTTTCCCTCCCCGGTGTCATGTGACTCGTTAGCGTTACAAGGTCTCAGGTGTGAATGGGGAGCAGATGTGTTAAATTTGTTTTTTTCGCTCTCACTCTCTCATACTGGTCACTGGAAGTTCAACATGGCACCCCATGGCGAAGAACTCTCTGAGGATCTGAAAAAAAGGACTGTTGCTCTACATAAAGATGACCTAGGCTATAAGAAGATTGCCAAGACCCTGAAATTGAGCTGCAGCACGGTGGCCAAGATCATACAGCGGTTTAACAGGACAGGTTCCACTCAGAACAGGCCTCGCCATGGTCGACCAAAGGAGTTGAGTGCACGTGCTCAGCATCATATCCAGAGGTTGTCTTTGGGAAAAATACATATGAGTGCTGCCAGCATTGCTGCAAAGGTTGAAGGGGTGGGGGGTCAGCCTGTCAGTACTCAGACCATGGCTGTCCCAGAAGGCAGCTTCTTTTAAAGATGATGCACAAGAAAGCCTGCAAACATTTTGCTGAAGACAAGCAGACTAAGGACATGGATTACTGGAACCATGTCCTGTGGTCTGGTGAGACCAATATAACTTACTTGGTTCAGATGGTGTCAAGCGTGTGTGGCAGCAACCAGGTAAGGAGTACAAAGACAAGTGTGTTTTGCCTACAGTCAAGCATGGTGGTGAGAATGTCATGGTCTGGGGCTGCATGAGTGCTGCCGGCACTGGGGAGATATAGTTCATTGAGGAAACCATGAAGGCCAACATGTATTGTGACATACTGAAGCAGAGCATGATCCCCTCCATTCGGAGACTGGGTCGCAGGGCAGTATTCCAACATGATAATGACCTCAAACACACCTCCAAGACGACCACTGACTTGCTAAAGAAGTTGAGAGTAAAGGTGATGGACAGGCCATGCATGTCTCCAGACCTAAACCCTATTGAGCATCTGTGGGGCATCCTCAAATGGAAGGAGGAGGAGCGCAAGGTCTCTAACATCCACCAGCTCCGTGATGTCATCATGGAGGAGTGGAAGAGAACTGCAGTGGCAGCTTGTGAAGCTCTGGTGAACTCCATGCCCAAGAGGGTTAAGGCAGTGCTGGAAATAAATGGTGGCCACACAAAATATTGACACTTTGGGCCCAATTTTTTCTTAGGAGTGTACTCATTTTTGTTGCCAGCGGTTTAGACATTAATGGCTGTGTTTTGACTTACACTGCTGTACACTCACTAATTTACATTGTAGCAAAGTGACATTTCTTCAATATTGTCACATGAAAAGATATAATAACATTTTCACAAAAATGTGAGGGGTGTACTCACTTTTGTGAGGTACTGTATTTATCTATATATATCTATAGATCTATATATCTATAGCTATAGATATATCTATAGCTATAGATATATATAGCTATAGATCTATATATATATATATATATATATATATATATATATATATAAACCAGAAATTATATAAATAAATTAGATATACAAGAAAATATTAAAAATGTATATATTCACAGCATGTGTTTTTAGAGCACCTTAGCACTTTATGAAGTATTAAGCTGGATACAACTTTTGTTGTTTGATTTCCTTTAGATTTAGTTATGTAGTGCAAGAGCCTGCCTGATTGCATACAAATTGAAAGTGTTTAGGTTTGACCTCATATTACAGTATAAGGTTTTGGTAAATCTAAATAAAAAAATCTAAAGAAATTTAAAGCATGGAGCACTTTATAGGAAGAAGATTGATTATGAAATTAACTGTTTTCTGATTTTGTGTGTCGGGGTGGGGCAAGCGCGAAAATACCATCCCTTCTATAGAGGCACCATCCCGTAAATATATGCAAATGTGTTCCTAAAAAGGTATATAGAACTGAATGGGACTTTAATTGTGCATCTAAGAAGTATAAATAGATGAATTTCAAACAAATTCAGAACGGGATCGTCCCTAAGAAGGTGCCAGTGGGTATTCAAAATTCTTTTTATAGTTGTGACTTGATTGTTGAATTTAGTAATTGGGCGGATACCTTGCGGTCGGGGTATGGTTTTTTTCTCACATTGAAACAACAAGAGATCTCGTGGGCTATCATTGACATTTTTATATGCTTTCTTGAAAGATCTTTTGCTATATCCGCGATCTAAAAAGCGTTTTTGCAACTCAGAGGCCTCAATTTTAAAATCCTCTTTGTTGGTACAATTCCGTCGGGCCCGTAAATATTGGCCTTTAGGAATTGAATTAATTAGGTGAGATGGTGGGCACTTGTGAAGTGCAATAGTGAGTTGCCCGCTGTGTCTTTTTGATGCAAATTGGTGGTGATGGCCCCTTCTAGGTCTTTGTGTATATTTAAATCAAGGAAAGAGAGGGTATCTTTATGCCAGTTAAAAGTGAAGGATAAGTTGTAATTATTACGGTTGAGTTCCTTCACAAACCCATAGAATGAGGATGTCATTGATATACCTGCGCCACAGCAGGGTGTGGCGCAGGTATATTCTGAAAAGACATCTGAGGCGAAAACCTCTCGCTCCCACCCCCCAGGTACAAGTTTGCGTAGGAGGGGGCACATTTGGTCCCCATTGCAACGCCTTGCACCTTGCATGATGCTGCACCTCTCAGCTTTGTTTGGTGTAGTAGAGCATGCTCAGTTGACATCCTTTGTTGCCAGGCAATGCTGTGTTGTGATCTGTACACTGGGATGGATGACGCCTTTTGACCTGGAAGTGGAAAGCCAGGATTGTCTCCATTCTACTTCCATCTGTTATTTCAGCATTCTCTCATTGAATCGATCAGGGAACATTTGAGCGACATCTGAAATTGACCACTTTATCTGAACCCGGGACAGTTCCGGGTGCGTGGGAAAAAAACTCTTTGATAGAATAATATGATTCACATTTATATATATACATTTTCTTTTCCTTCCTATACAAAACCACAGCATTACCTGTTTAAACATTTAACAGTATAGAGCTGATCGCTGCTTAACCTCACACGTTGATATTAATTGATGCTGTATTTGTAGAATCTACACGTGATCACATTGTGCCATTCTCAAAGGCCCTGACGAAACGGCCTTGTCTGCGAAACGCGTATGCTATAACTCTGTTAAAATTGGGGATTTGCACACCCTGAATCCATTTCAGCCGTATTAACTGTAATGTATTATTAACTGTTTTTATACTGAATAAAATAAAATCACGTATTTTCTCATTAATTATAGTTATCATCTATTTATACTTCTTAGAGGCACAATTAAAGTCCCATTCAGTTCTATATACCTTTTTAGGAACACATTTGCATATGTTTTCTGATTTTGGAACACTTTATAAGGAGTTATTGACACAAGAATTTGTAGTCCACTTTTTTTATATATTTTTTTCATTTGTGATATGTATGGGATACACTGTATGCGCCGTGATATGTCATACCTGTATGGGTTTTTTTGCACTATTTTTTGCAATATTGTTATGTAAACCCATGTACACAAGTCACAACCGGAAAAAAAACAAGTAAATATCCTGTGCAAGAAAATTATTCTAGCAAATGATTGTTGGATTGGCTACCAAAAGGTGGGCAAGCACAGCTCAGTTTACATTCTGGCACAGTGCCTGTGTGCTGGAATAACTGAACTCCTTTGCATCCCATGGAGGCCAATGAAGACTTCTGCAGCCCAGAAGAAGCCAGGTTAAAGGTGCCAGCGCTGGTGAGGGATGTCGGACCATTGAAGAAGAGGTAAGTATCACAGAGTTTAGTTCTGCTTTAACAAATTGTATGTGTATTATTTACCTGTATATGTCTCCATTGTGTAGACAACCAAAACCCCCGACACTGCTACTTTCCATCAGATTTATACACTGTACACACGATCGGACATTGATCGGACATTCCGACAACAAAATCCATGGATTTTTTCCGACAGATGTTGGCTCAAGCTCGTCTTACATACACACGGTCGCACAAAGTTGTCAGAAAATCAGATCGTTCTGAACGCGGTGACGTAAAACACGTACGTCGGGATTATAAACGGGGCAGTAGCCAATAGCTTGCATCTCTTAATTTATTCTGAGCATGCGTGGCGCTTTGTGCGTCAGATTTGTGTACACACGATCGGAATTTAACCGATCGGATTTTGTTGTCGGAAAATTTTATAGCCTGCTCCCAAACTTTGTGTTTCGGAAATACCGACGGAAAAAGTCCGATGGAGCCCACACACGATCAGAATTTCCGACAACACAATCCGATCGCACTTTTTCCGTCGGAAAATCCGACCGTGTGTACAGGGCATAAGACCTCTCACTCAAATGACACTCTATAGATTTCCCCTTCACAGAGAGTAATTAAACACTTCCAGAATAGAAGAGAGCTATGACATTTAAGGAGGGAGGGGGCTGTGCTGGGGAATTGACTCTTCTGGAGTAGTCAAATTTTCTAGCAAGTTCAAAAGCACATCACAAGTGAATAAAAAATAAATTATGGAACATAAAAATGCAAGCAAGCATTTAAAATAATTTATCTGAGCTTTTATCTGCAAGAAGGTAACAAGGTCCCTTTAAAGGCATGCAATGGTTGACATTATGCACAGCCTATAGAAACATTTTGATACTGGTTTGCAACGGATGCCTATAATTGCTATTATTATTTGCACTGTATGCCTTATACTGTATGTATTATAATTAACCATTGGTGATGCAATGAATATGTCAGTGCAGATATGCTCCACAGATGTTGTAAGGCTGCAAGCAGCTTGCAGCTAGATCATCACACAGTATTTGGACTGCACTATATTTACCGCTGTAATTAATAATCCCAAACTTTGTTAGTCTTTCCCGCTTCAAAAAAATGTGCTCATTGTTTTCTTTTCCTAAACCACATGTGTCCGAAGTCCCGTTTGATCAGCTTAAGTTTCTCTATGTGAAACAATGAACTCTTCCTCCCCAACTCTCTGTGGCCATCAAGAGCTATCAAGACATATGTCCTAGTAAATGTTTAGTCTCATAGACACTAAACACAGAAGCGTAACGCACAGTGAAAGAAATAGATAGACAATCATAGGGACAAATCATGATATCTTTTCAACGAAATATTCTTTTTTCAAATAATGTATCTTCTGAAATATTTTATAGGCTGACTAAAGCTAAGCGGAAATCCAAATTATTTCCAGATTGGCTATTGCTTCCAGACAGCAGCATGTACAATGTTGCCATTTCTTTTTTTACGTTTCTTCTAACGAATGCCTGGCAGATGCTTGAAAAAGATATACCTATTTTTAGATTTTTTTATTTTTCATTAAAGAGGTATGTTGTAGATGTGTTATTTTTACTTGAATAATTTCATCACTGGAATTATATTTTATATGTTATGTGATGGCAGAGGTTAGACACAATCGTATATACTTTACCATAAGAAAACACGGAAGCATATGGTGAAAATATGTGGCTTTAGCTGTCTTCATTCTAAGTGCTTCATCTCGATGTGATATATATTTTATGATAGTATTTCACTACAAAATGATTATATTTTTAGTATTACTTTGTAGAGGCTGAGTAGCCACTGCTGCTCACACACACCTGACATCCTAGCTCTGCTGATTTTATCATCCAATCATGTACAAGCAAAAAATTCAGTTTTTTATTTTCCTTGCATGTCCCCCTCAGATCTGCAGTGCACTTGTAGTGCAAAGTGGATTTGCCTGTAGTAAATAAACCCCAAAGTGTTGGTTTTTGTTTCCCTGCAAAGCAGGGGGGAAAAAAACGGCATATCCCTTAGTAAAAGCACCGCACAGTAAACAATTTACACATAGTTAGGCACACATTTAACCCTTTTATTGCCCCAGATGTTATCCCCTTCCCAAACAGTGTCATTAGTACAGGGTCGGTGTATATTATTAGCTCTGATCACTGTATTAGTGTCAGTGGCAGTTAGTCAATTCGCCCCAGGATCAGTTAGTATCAGACTGACCACCGCAGTATTGCAGTCCTGTTATAAGTCACTGATCGCCACCACTAGTAGTATAAAAAAAATTAAAAAGTAAAAATCCCAGTATATATACCATAGTTTGTAGGCGCTATAACTTTCACACAATTCAAATAATAAACATTTATTTGGGTTTTTTTTTAATCAAAAATATGTAGCAGATTACATTTTGGCCAAAATTTATGAAAACATTTGATTTTTTTTCTTGGATATGTTTTGTAGCAGAAAGTAAAAAATATTGTTTTTTTTGTTTTTTTGAATTTTCAGGCTTTTTTCGTTTATATCGCAATCAATAAAAAACACAGTGGTGATCAAATGCCATCAAGAGAAAGCTCTATTTGTGTGAGAAAAGTATACAAATTTCATTAGGGTACAGCGTGGCATGACTGCACAATTGCCAATTAAAGTAGTGCAGTGCTGAATAGTAAAAAAAATGCCCTGGTCATGAAGGGGATAAAATCTTTCAAAGCTCCTGGAGTGGTTAAGGATTGGTAAGCTGCAATATAATATTATTTTGGTTTTGGGTTTAATACCGCTTTAAAGTAGATCTAAAATCTAACTGGATTATGTTAAGTTTGCTAAAACACTGGGGGGGTTATTTACGAAAGGCAAATCCATTTTGCACTACAAGTGCACTACAAGTGCAAAAAAAAAAAGTGAAAAAATCAAAAATTGTATGCAAGCCAGTGTGTGGATGAAAGCTGCCTTTTAGTTACACAAAGCCACTGGCCTTTATTGTGAACCAATACAACTTTCTAGACACTGGCATCCTAACAACCAATGACATCATCAATTAATAAGTAGGATGTCTGTTGCCTCCACAGCATCCTTGTTTGACCCTCCTCTGCTCCTCTCCCTCAGAACTGGGGTGACATTAGCTGACTAAAGGGAAGAAATTGAGGAAGAAGAGAAACATTGACATACTAGTCAGTACCAGTGTGCAAAACTGTATTTGCTTTGAAAGAATTAATCACCTCTAAAGTTGGGATGTTCCAGCATTATATAAAGCTATTAGAATAGTTTTTTACATTTCGGAATAGGGTGACTCAAGACTATCCATAATTTTAAAGGGTGCCTTGAGATTGAAAAATGGTTGAGGAACACTGCTCTAGGTTCTGCTACACATCATGGCTCTGGAACAGCATTCTGATAGTGACAACAGTAAATCATGCTAGTGAAATGTGTACTAGTACAGTCACTGTAGACTCCACCAAGAGCATGCTGTAAGTGTTTGGGTGACATCACAAGACCACAATTAGCAGACAGGTAATAGGCAAATTGGGGTGAGTGGCACTACCTTACTGGCTGTCAAGTGAGGGTAAATCAAACAAAAATATATGTAACCAAATATATCTGCCTATATGGGAAAGAAGCTTGCCCCAATAGTGCAGACAGCGTACAATCATAACAGTGTGTATGATGTGAGAAACAAAACGTGATAAAAAATATATATACCCAGTGAACCTATATATATATTAATGTGAAGTATATATGTGTGAAATATAAATCAAAATAAGGTATGATAGTGAAGTAAGATCAAATAGATATGGCCTAAAATCATCAGAAAGTTACCAGTAAATTAACTCAAACCAAGCCATATATCACAAAGAAGATTTGTATCAAGTTATAAAAAGCATAAAAAAAATAAAAAGCACAAGTGCAACAAAGTCCAATATATATATATATATATATATATATATATATATATATATATATATATTTATAGGTTATATATATTTAATATATATATAGGTTCACTGGGTTTATATATTTTTTATCACGTTTTGTTTCTCACATCATACACACTGTTATGATTGTACGCTGTCTGCACTATTGGGGCAAGCTTCTTTTCCATATAGGCAGATATATTTGGTTACATATATTTTTGTTTGATTTACCCTCACATGACAGCCAGTAAGGTAGCGCCACTCACCCCAATTTGCCTATTATCTATTCTTTGTTAGTTCCCTCTTGGGTACTGATTAGAGGAGGCTGCAACCTGACACTATCCTGAGTGTGGAGCATATCCCGATTCTACAATTAGCAGACAGTTGTCATGCAATAACAGAAAGTGCCCTTAACAAAGATCTCCATTTCTGGAACTCCAGTTATTATTTTAACAAAATCTAAAATTATTGAAACAAAAATTTTTGAAACAACTTTTGATATTACAGGTATGTTAAAAGTGGTATGAGATTCTAACGCTTGCATTCAACTTTAATCCAAATCAGTACTGTGCATAAAAAATATATAATAAATGTGCCCGCGCTAGTATAGTGTCACATATAAAATATATAAAAAATATTTTCACATATAAAACACATGTAATGTGATAAATAAAACCATACAGGTAAAATATAATGCAAATAACTATAAATGATAAACCACCAAGTGCATATAAAGGTGCAATCGTGGTAGTAACTAATAAAAGTGCAACGTGCTAAAATATAAATATCAAAACACTTTCCAGTGACAAATGAGTGTATATCCCAATTAATAAATACAAATCACAAAAAACGTGAATAAATAGTGTCCATAAAATGAATAAACATCATGCTTCTTCTGATGGGTGCATAAATCACAACACGTGAAAACTGTGCTCTCCCGTGACACCCCACATGTGCTTGCGCTCACCTTCAGTCCTGTGACACAGTAATTAAACGGTGTCAAAATAAGCATTGGGGCCACTCCTAGGCTCACTCAGGATACAATGATGCAAAGACACTCCTCCCAGGTGAAACTGCTAGGCTCACTCAGGTTACAATGGTGCAAAAACACTCCTCTCAGGTAAAACCAAGATCCAAAATCATAGAAAAAACAAACAGAGGGACTCCATAGTGCAATATAGCCAGGACATTTATTAAAGAATAAGCCCTCCAAGAGGGTACTCACATTGGATGGGTGCTAGAGTGCACCAGACTGTACAGGTAAGATAATAAGCAGCTGATCGTATGGCGTGCGGTATGGCATGTGCAATCCTCCTCCTCTGCTGACAGCTCCGTTATCCCCCAGAGGAAGGCACGAAACCCCTGTGCCGAATACGCGTCGGGGAGGGGTAGGACGGAGCTGTCAGCAGAGGAGGAGGATTGCACATGCCATACCGCACGCCATACGATCAGCTGCTTATTATCTTACCTGTACAGTCTGGTGCACTCTAGCACCCATCCAATGTGAGTACCCTCTTGGAGGGCTTATTCTTTAATAAATGTCCTGGCTATATTGCACTATGGAGTCCCTCTGTTTGTTTTTTCTATGATTTTGGATCTTGGTTTTACCTGAGAGGAGTGTTTTTGCACCATTGTAACCTGAGTGAGCCTAGCAGTTTCACCTGGGAGGAGTGTCTTTGCATCATTGTATCCTGAGTGAGCCTAGGAGTGGCCCCAATGCTTATTTTGACACCGTTTAATTACTGTGTCACAGGACTGAAGGTGAGCGCAAGCACATGTGGGGTGTCACGGGAGAGCACAGTTTTCACGTGTTGTGATTTATGCACCCATCAGAAGAAGCATGATGTTTATTCATTTTATGGACACTATTTATTCACGTTTTTTGTGATTTGTATTTATTAATTGGGATATACACTCATTTGTCACTGGAAAGTGTTTTGATATTTATATTTTAGCACGTTGCACTTTTATTAGTTACTACCACGATTGCACCTTTATATGCACTTGGTGGTTTATCATTTATAGTTATTTGCATTATATTTTACCTGTATGGTTTTATTTATCACATTACATGTGTTTTATATGTGAAAATATTTTTTATATATTTTATATGTGACACTATACTAGCGCGGGCACATTTATTATATATTTTTTATCTATCTACACGCAATGAAACGTGGTTCAGTGCTTGCAGCTTAAATAGTTTACTCCTTAGAGGCATTAGTCCATCTGTGGCTCGCAAGACACCTATATTTTGTCAGTACTGTGCATAGTTAGGTGGTTGACCAGAGGGAGTGTACCATCCAGCAGACGTGACTATCACTCAAAGACATGTCTTTTTTGGAGAGGGTTATTTGCAAGCACCCAAAAGATAACTGCATGGAAGTCTGCCATTTGGTACTGTACTCTAAAGAAGTCAATAATTGGATTTAGAGGAGTATGCTTGTAAGTCTCTTGGGCTGATAGACCTTTGCCCAGACAGTATCAGCCATTTTTAACTTAAAGGGGTTGTAAAGGTTTTTTTTTTTTTAAATAACAAACATGTTATACTTACCTCCTCTGTGCAAGGGTTTTGCACAGAGTGGCCCCGATCCAACTCTTAAGTCCTTTAGGCACTAGAGAAAATTGGATCGGTATCCTCACCAGGAAACCTTGACTTAGTTATTTTGATTACAAATTAATCCTTTAAGCCTCTTTCACGCTGGTACACTTTTACCACGCTTTTCCAGGGTGACAAAAGTGCATGAAAACTATTCTCTATTACATTCTATTTAACTGTTCACACTGCAGGCATGCTGTGCTTTGAATAGTCCTGCATGCTGCATCTTTGGTGCAGTTTTTCAAAAGCGCTCTAAAACGGCACCTTCCATTGTAAGTCAAAGGGAACACATCAAAAGCGCATTAAAAGCGCATCAGTGTGAAAGGGCTCGAAGCTGCACAAATGCGCATCAGTGTGAAAGGGCCCTTGCTTATTGCATGCAGAGGAATTCCTACTCTAACTATGAAAATAATGTCTTTTGAAACCTGTTACATCAAAACTTTAAGATAAGATTAAAAAATGCGAGTATCAAAATAGTTTTGAAGGAAAATTTTGTGAAATACGGTATGCTATTGTGTGTAATATTACAGTGCTGGAAACCATATGTCCTGCTTTCTTATGTTTTTTCTTATTCATGCTACCTAGTTATTCTGCACTAATCAAATAGTGTGTGAGGAAATATAAACTGTACCTTCCATAGGTCCTTGAAAGATATAGAAAGGGTAAGAAATCATACTGGGAGAAGGAGCCCTAAGCACTAAGCCCTAAGCATTTTTTTTACTGTCTGCTGATTTGGACAGACTTTGCATTTACCTCAAAAGCCTGCATGAATAATTTCACTGAAGTATGATATAGCAATGGACCATATTTATAAAAAAAATAGCAGATAAATTAAAGGTTTGATTGTTGACCATAGCAACCAGTCTTATTCAAGCAGACATTTATTTCTAATGCAGGTTAGATACTGCTGGCTCCGGCAACAAATTGTCATTTTTTCTTTTTTTTTTTAAAGACCCAGGGCTGCATAAAACAGCTCACCTCACTGAGGTTATCAGGGGTCTGATAAGTATTATTACAAAATATATGTGGTATAATAGGTACTAATTAGTGCCTTACTGAAACATCATTCTGATTTGAAAGGAAAATTGAGGCTTTGTCTCTAAACTATGTTAAGAAGTCAGTAAGCTCTCTATGGAATCCTTATCTAAACAGAGATCTTGCTTTGATAAGTAATGTTTTGTAGCCCATTTAAAAAACAGCTTTTGCCATCTTTACAGCATATCAAGTACACAACAGTCGAACATAGTAGTTATGGTGCATTTAACCCACTAATTTGTAGAATAAGGAGCCTATCATAAACAGCTTTTAGAATAAATTATATGTTACTAATCTGAGTAACCTCGTCTTTTTATATTTTGCACAAAGGACTGTTAAACTACCAGTTTCATAAGAATTACTTGACTGAAAGGGAAGGTATAGTGCTAGTTAATATTACATTC
The DNA here is from genome assembly GCF_042186555.1 of Aquarana catesbeiana. Lineage (NCBI taxonomy): Eukaryota > Metazoa > Chordata > Amphibia > Anura > Ranidae > Aquarana > Aquarana catesbeiana. Next base: position 684,984,565 of record NC_133324.1, read on the forward strand.
ATAGAAATATCTTTATTTATTTTTTGGTAATATTTTTAAGGACTAAAAAAATACTTTTTTTTCAATTTTTTTTTACATCAGAAAAATATTAAATATTCATTATGATTTACAGCCACCATGTGCAGCTCTAGGTCTGTTATTAATTTAGCTGGCTAATCTTAACTGCTTTGCTGAAAACAGAACATTGTACTCCTACCCATTCACCAAAAAATGTGTCAAAAAGTAAAAAGCACAATAGACAGTGTTTCTTTATTAAGAAAGATGTCCATCCATCTTTAATCATGCCACCTGACGGACCCAAAAAAAGAAAAAAGCTCCGCCTCGATGGGAGGCCTCCCGGCGACAGCTGTCACTTGACTGTGACAGTTGTTATATAGGCAAGGGCGGGCCGCCCGATGACTTAACCAAGTGACTTAACCAAGTGGCGGGGTCATCCAGTTATGTCAGCGGGTGGCCCCGCCCTTGTCTATATAAGAGCTGTCAAAGAGAAAAGAAAGCAGCCCCTGGGAGACTCCCATCGAGGCTAAGCTTTTTCGTTTTCTATTTTTCGGGTATGTCGGGCGGCATGATTGAAGATGGTTGGACATCTCAGGACACTTTTTTCTTTTCTTTTTTTAATAAAGGAATTGTTAAAAACTGTCTATTGTGGTTTTTACTTTTTGACACTTTTTTTGGTGAATGGGTAGGGGTACAATGTACCCCTACCCATTCACATGGGAGGGTGGGATCTGGGGGCCCACTTTTTAAAGGGGGCTTCCAGATTCTGATAAGCCCCCTACCTGCAGACCCCAACAACCAATGGCAAGGGATGCCGGGAAGAGGCTCTTGTCCCCATCAACATGGGGACCCAAAACCTTCCCATGTTGAGGGCATGTGGCCTGGTATAGTTCAGGAGGGGGGGAAGGCTCGCTCGCCCCTCCCCCCCATCCTGTCCTCCAGGCTGCATGGTCGGATAAGGGTCTGGTATGGATTTTTGGGGGACCCCACGCCAATTTTTTTTTTTCATTTTGGCGTGGAGTTCCCCTTAAAATCCATACCAGACTCGAAGGGCCTGGTATGGATGGACTGGGGGGAGGGAAACCCACGCCGATTTTTTCCTTGATTTTTTTAATTTATATTGTCAGGCGCCGGCAATACATTACAGCCACGAGAGATTTTAGATGTAATACACATCACACAGATGCAACACTTTACAGGCAGACTAAGGGGACCCCCAGGCACGATATTAAAAGGAATATTTCATTTTTATTGTTTCACCTTAAGCATTATTAAAATCACTGCTTCTGAAAAAAACATTCTTTTAAAAAACAATTTTTGCATTGATGTCCCCTAGGGTAGTACCCAGGTCCCCATACACTTTTTATGGCAATAACTTGCATATAAGCCTTTAAAAGGAGCACCTTTGATTTTTTATGCTCGTGTCCCATAGACTTTAATAGGGTTTGCATGTTCGCACAAACTTTTTGCCTGTTCCCATGTTCTGGTGCGAACCAAACCGGGTGGGGGGTGTTCGGCTCATCCCTATGTACAGCCTATCTCATTCCTTGAGGCTTTAAAATTCCAGGGCAGTGCAAATACCCTCCAAATGACCACTTTTTGGAAAGTAGACAGTCCAAGGTATTTAGTAAGAGGCAATGAAGAAATGAAATAAAATGTGTTTTTGTTTCACAATTTTATTTACATACTGTCACCAGAGCAGTACAGTGTCACCATTTTACTTGTGTGGTGGTGATCAGGGCACTGACTGGTGACAGTATGTAAAAAGAAATAATGATAATAATAATAATTTATTTTTACCTTTTTTCTTTTTTTACAATTTCTTTACACACTGTGACCAGCGTAGCACAGTGTCAACATAGTCAATTGTAACCAACTTTCCTTGATTATCCTTTATGGGGCCAATATGCTCTAATCTTGCCTTTTTACTATTAATATATTTAATTGGTGTATGTTGAATGATAATACGCTGTTACCTAAGTTATCCCTTATCATCACATTTGCAAGCAGATCTGTGTTGTTTCTGATTAGTAGATCCAGAAAGCAGAGCATTATTTCTAGTTGGGCTTTCCACCAGCTGACGCATAAAATTGTTTTGCGAGACATTTAAGAAACAATGAGCCCTAGATGTCTGAGCAATTCCATTGGCCAGGCTGGGGTGACATAACTTCTGGGCATGCTCACAGGAGTTTCTTAATCCTGGAGTAGAATCATTCTGACACTGGACACAAACCTGCACATGCATTGCTCAGTATATACTCAGATAAAAAGCATTGGCAGGCAAGGAGAAGAAGATGAAGTTATGACAGAAGAGATATAAAAAAGAAAACAAACTATATTACAGCTATGCAGCTACAGCTGAGCAGTAATCTTAAGAATGCAGTATAGTATAAATACAGCTTGTGTTGTAACCTCTTGGGACAAAATTGTTTTAATCACAAGAACCTTTTAAAAGAAAATATATAACTTATCAGAGATTCCTGAGAGAATAACAACATTCTTTAATATTTAGATAAATTGTTATGGTAAACCCATATATTTAAAAACAAAAAAATGTGTTGCTGTATGTGCATATGTATATTCATTTTAACTGTACTAACTCTAACACAGACCATTCAGAATATATACATTTAAAGTGGTTGTAACCCTAAAAAAAATTATCCTGATTCTTTAAAGCAGGATAGACATCATAGTTCTTTTGCTGTGTCATTTGTCCCCTTTTATGTTCTAAAAAACCTGGTTGGTCCTGTTTGTTCCTGTGTCCCCTATGTAAAGTGATCACGGTAATCGTGGCTGCTGATCCATGATACTATGGTCAGTTTACGTGACTCCGTCATCCCGCAGTCTCTCCTGTCTCCCCTTCCCTCCCTGCCTGTCAGCTCGGGAGTCTGTGTGTGTGATCCATCTCCTCCCCACCCCTCCCGCCACTATAGCTGTAATATTACTACTGAAAAATCCTGTAATCTCTTACAGGATTATATAATGAGCAATATCTGTGTTTTTAAAAAAATATTCTGTAAAATACCTGGGTGTTCACGTGACCTGCCGGCGCTCTCCTCCTCTCCTCTCGGATGTTGTCAGCGTGTAATCTCAGCCCCTCCTGCTGTAGTGCTCAGATTGGGGAATGAGAGTGCCGGCAGGTCATGTGAGTGCCCAGCGGTGCTATAAAATAAGGCATTTTGTGGAATAGATTTTAAAAAACACAGATACTGCACATTATATCATCCTGTAAGAGAGGGGATCACAGGATTTCTCAGTAATGACTTTATAACTGTTCTAATGTAGAACATCTTGAAACCTTTTTTTTACTCAAAATAGAGAACCTGTCTCCACCACTAACAGCGCCCTATATTTGTACCCATAAGGTATCAAAACTAAAATCATGAACCCAAACAAAATGATTAGCCACATTATATTTCTTTTTTATCTTAATGAAGTATAAGTAGTTCCTAAATTAGATCTGATACCCTGTGCAAGAAAGGACCAGGGGCATTACTACAGTTGGGCATGAAGAGCATGTGACCTGAATCTCTGGCAGGGTGCCCTGGTTCCAAAACGCACAGATTGCCCACCACTACAGTAGCTGGCAGCTGCCTGTCACTGCAATAGAGATGAGGGAAGCTGCCCCTTGGCTCATCCTTGGCTGTGATGAAACACAGAATGGGGAAAGAGTACAGATCAGCATTGGATTTTTTTTGGGGGGAGGGGGATTTTTGATGAGAGGGGAAAGAGGGGGAAAATGTTGCTTGCAGAGAAATTTTTTGCATTCTCCTGACTCCTACACTGTGCATTATTTACTCATAACCCTTGCACTCTGCACATTACACACTGCTGACCCTGTACACGATGCTTTGCGCACAACTGAACCCTGCAGTATGTGTTACATATTTCTGACCTTGTCATTCTGTGTTTCATACTCCTGGACCCTGTACTCCAGGATTACAAAGACTGATCAGTGGCACTGTACGAAAAAATCAATGACAGCATGAAAAGTACTATAACCCATTGTGACCATTGCATAGGTATGCACAGCCTATTGCATTAGGATGTGCCAAAGCTCAAAGACACACACCTTTCCCTACAGCCTCAGCTGCACGGGGCAGTGAATGAATGGGAAGTGCTCCATGCTGAGCGGCTTCCTGTTCATTCACAAACTGAAGCATGGTAAATACAGTTTACCATACTTTCATTATAAATGAACACAGTGATTACTATGTGTGTAACTAGTGTTACTATGTTCATTTAGAAAAGGAAGGGGCAGGTAAATTACATATTTACTAGCCCCTTCTTCCACTCTCCATTCTGAAACATCCCCCGCAGCAGTCGGGGAGGAGAGGAGGGGAGGGAAGCCACCATCACTGCTGGGGGAAAAGGTGAAACATAGGGGAAGCCTGGGCTGTAGGGGGAATCTGCACATAGTGATTAGGGTGTGCCCAGGCACATATGACACACCCCCTGCGTACGCATGGTGTGGGTACATCTGAAAGGATAAGGGGGCACGTTTGCTTGATAAAGTAGGGTAACAACAGTCTACAGTGTTAAAAAATAATAAACCACATATAAAACAGGTCTTTTTATGAAACAATAAAGAATTATTAGGAAATCACTTCACATACAGTGATAAGTGTACTTGGTATACATGCCAAGTGCTAGGACAAGTTAAGTCAAATCAGGGGTTGCTTCCTAAAAAATGCCTTTTATAAAGGGGTACACACTTTAATAAAGGTGAAAAACAGCCATGCAGCGAACATAATTATCTTTTTGGGGTCTGGAACAACAACATACATACACCATTCAGAACTGACATTGTTCATACCCGCTAATAAGACACATATCAATATAGAAGCTTGGAGTTCATGCACTTTAATAACTTTAATGCACTATTTCAGCTAATTCATTGTCAGACTGTCATCATTAACTGGGCATTTTTTCTGAATACTTCTTGTCCGTCTACAGAAGAGGTATTTTTCCTTGTTACAAAACAATAACAGGAACTATAGAGCTGCTGTGTAAAGACATGTAAGTATTTGTATTGATAGAAATCTCTTAGTTATTACAAGCAAATAGGAGGAAATGAATAAATCGCGAGTTGGCCTTTTGTAAGCCACCAATTAATCAGAAAAGTATTTGACAACTATTCTCATTAAACCATGTTTACAGAAAGTGCAGTGTGCTACTACAGAGACATTTAGAATGGCAATAATGGTCTTTTCAGATGTCCATACAATGAAAACAAATGCAATTATTGTTGAGTTAGATGGTGCCCCAACTTTAGCCTAAATGTTATACTATTCATCTATTGAATTTTAAAATAAAATGACAGCCACCCAGTATTATTTCTTGGTGGTCCTTGCCTTGTAGAACATAGAGCCATAATTTTTCTCATCTGCATTACAGATTAGAACTTTGGATCTAGTGCATTCAGTCTCCCAAATAATGTAAGAGTAAGGTTTGCATACTTTTATTAGGAAAATGCCATTAACAGGCTTGTTGTCAGAATATAAAATACAATCTGTACAGGCAAACAATGTGTGGCTAAATTTCTGATAAAAAACACTATCACTTATTGTACCAGAATGTGGAAAATATATAATCATCATGCATATATTTGATATCCTTCTAGTCCTGCTTTGACACAATATATGTAATACAGCGTTATAGGGCGTACACACGGTCGGACTTTGTTCGGACATTCCGACAACAAAATCCTAGGATTTTTTCCGACGGATGTTGGATCAAACTTGTTTTGCCTACACACGGTCGCACAAAGTTGTCGGAATTTCCGATCGCCAACCACGCGGTCACGTACACCACGTACGACGAGACTAGAAAAGGCCGGTTCAGAACCAAGCGCGGCACCCTTTGGGCTCCTTTTGCTAATCTCGTGTTAGTAAAAGTTTGGTGAGAGACGATTCGCGCTTTTTCAGACTCGTGGCTTTCAGATCGTTTTCTGCCGTTCAGTTTGTGCTTGTGGGTTTGTATCTGCTCTTCAGTGCGTGCAGCAAGTTCCGCGTGACTTTAGGTAGTCATTGTATTCTTGTTCGTTCGTTACTGTTTTTCAGGTCGCTCTTCACAGGCCTTGCTGTTCTTCAGTGCATTCTGTTACTTTGTTCTGAGCAGCCGACCGTTTTCTAGCCATGTTTCGTATGCGTACTCCTCGTAGAGTTCGTGCTGTGCGGGGGCTTGGTGTTGGGGTCCTGACCTTGACACAAGTCCAGTCCATGAACAGGGTGGGGAGGAGTTCATGGACCAAGAATTGGTTGCTTCAGCGTGACCAGTTCTCTCATATGCCTTTGCTCCGTGAGATCCGTGAGAATAATCCTGATGATTTCAGGAACTTTCTCAGGATGACGGACCCCGTGTTTCACCGTTTGTTGGCTTTGCTGACCCCCTATATCAGCAGGCAGGATACCTGCATGAGGCAAGCCATCACTCCGGAGAAGAGGTTGGTCGCTACCTTGCGGTATTTGGCCACAGGGAGAAGCCTGCAGGACTTGAAGTTCTCGACAGGCATCTCCCCCCAGGCTCTGGGTATCATCATCCCAGAGACCTGTTCTGCCATCATACAGGTCCTGCAGAAGGAGTATATGAAGGTAAGATTTTTATCCTTTAATATCACATTTTATTGTATTGAATGTTTGATAATATCTTGTATTTCTTTCCTCATTCCCTAATTACCATGATTGTAATATGCTGTGAATGTCCCCTTTGTCCTCATGCATGCTGGATTTTTATGTAATTATTATTTTATGTCCTTCATACATATTTGCCCTTCACTAACCTCCCCAGCATGGTGTCTCCTGCCCTATATTCACCTCATGTAGTCACTTAACAATGTATTTTATCAGCTCCATAGTAGTGCTTTACCCCAAACACCCCCTAAAATGTTTGGAAATGTTATTTTTGATTTAAATTCAGGCAGAGTGCCAGAGGATTTTTTTTTGTGGTGTCCCCAAATATTTTTTATTAACCCTCCCTCCCCCAACTGCTAAGTCAGCTGATCCCAATTCTCTATGTATCCTCAATCATCTATCTGCTGACTTTGCCAAACCCATACACACTATACCCACCTCTTTACTGGTCAGATGTATGGATGAATTCCCCAAAGCATGTAGTGCAAGGGCCTGCCTGAATACTTTCAAATGGTACTGTTTAAAGTTTTTGTATACTATTATTATCTTGATAGGTAATAGCAGAATGTCCAAATGTCCTCAAATGTGTACAGTGTGTATTTATATCTTTGTATTATGACACTTCTTACCTGTCCAGTGGGCTGCCAATAGTGTAACTAAGGAGGGGCTGTTCCAAGTAATACACATTATTTAGGCATTCATCTCTCAATGAAGTGAAGAGGGTTACCTGTCCAAGATTTCCACGCACCCCATAATGTTAGAAATGGCCCATGAGAGGGGGGGAATATGATAGGTGTACCTTATACTTTGGCGTTATTAAATTCCCCTTAATAAATGCTATCTGGAGGTTGCCCCATAATGTTTGTGTATAATCTGCTTGCAATGTTTCTGAGTAAAAATAGTAATGTTTATTGTTTTTTCCTCAACAGTTTCCTTCCACGCCACAGGAATGGCAGACTGTGGCCTCCCACTTTGCCCAGCGGTGGGACTTTCCTAACTGCGGAGGGGCAATTGATGGGAAACACGTCCACATCGTCCCACCACCCAACTCGGGGTCGTACTATTATAATTACAAGGGGTTCAATAGTATAGTGATGTTGGCGGTGGTGTCGGCTAATTACAACTTCTTGTATGTGGACGTGGGGAAGAATGGCACGGATGTCCAATGGTGGAGTCATTGCCCAGACGGAGTTTTACAGGCATCTCCAGAATGGCAGCTTGGACTTGCCAGCTCCAGAGGACAATGTGGAAGGACTCCCATTCGTGTTCGTTGCTGATGAAGCGTTTGCGCTGGGGGACCACCTGATGCGGCCATTCCCAATGAGGACCCTCACCCCGGAACAGAGGGTTTTTAATTACCGGCTGGCCAGAGCCCGAAGAGTGGTGGAGAACACATTTGGAATCCTGGCCAGCCGGTTCTGCCTATTTATGACACCCATCCATATGGCGGAGTATAAACTGAACCATATAATACTTGCGTGCTGTGTTCTCCATAACTTTTTAAGGAAACATTCAGCCAACTATGCTGGCTCAGTTGGGCCTGAGGCCGGAATGATACATCAAACCACACTGACGGCGCTTGAAAGCGGCTGTCCTGGCTTGCCCTCCCTGAGTGCCCGTGATGTCCGGTTACGATACCAGGAGTTCTTTGCGGGTAGGGGGGCCATCAATATGCCAGACAATCTGTGAAGCCTTTTTATAATAAAAAAAAAACAAAATAAATCTTTGTGGACATTTACTGCTTGTGTTTGTTTTAGCTGACCCTGACAGAAATGTTTGGAGTGCAGAAAATGGCGTCATTGTGTAACCTTATACAAAGCACTGTTGGCTGTTATTTACTAAATGCAAAAACACATTTCACTACAAGTGCACTGAAACTGCACTTGTAGTGCAAAGTGGATTTGCCCTTAGGAAATAACCCCCATTTTCTCATCAAACAACAATTACATCACCCCAAAAGTGTTGTAGCGTTGAGACAATAATCCACACATTCTTGATTAACAATCTTTTTAATACCTGCACAATCACATGTGCATTTACCAAAGGTTTTTCACACAAACCAACATGTTTGTTGTATACCAATTTTTGTGGTGGCATTATCCAAAATCAAAATGTCCATTTTATAGAAAACAGGCCTGTGTAAAACCAACAAGAAAGACACAAATCTTGATTTTACAAAAGTTCATATTTGGTAGAACTTGAAGGCAATATCAGACATGAGTATTTAGGAACTGTGTTTGATATTGCGTTCAGATGGGGGGAAATCACCCCTGGAAAAGCCAAATTTGGAAGATGCAAATGTCAACATGTGCTACCTGCCATCACGGGGGATCAAGGGATGTGTTTTGGGGGAGCAAGCCCTTCCTCACCGCTACTTTATTATTGAGGAAGGGGTTGCACCCCCAAAACGCGTCCATTGATCTCCCGTGATGGCAGATAGCACATGTTGGCACACTGTGTGCATCCTCCAAATTTGGCTTTGGGAAAAATCACAAAATCATTTAGCACATTGTAGCACACAAAAGAAGAAAGTGATTTGGAGGGGTTTCAAACTCGCCCCAAAACATCAATGATGTTTTTATATTTTGGAATAACATCATTGATGTTTTGCTTGATGATTTCCAATTGTAAATTACACCCCATGATCTCCCTGATCAGGATCTGGGCACTTTCGGATGTGAAAGGATCTTCATCCACAACCTCACAATCACCTAAAAAGAGAGGAACCCCAAAATAAATTTGGTTTAAAAAAAATGCCGCCATCCATCTCTTATCTGAGCCTGTGGTTGCAGACACTCACCTGTTGTGGTAACTAGTTCCACCACGTCTTCTTCCTCCTGCTCAGCTTGTGTTGGGGGGATTTCCCCTTCTTCCAGGGGGGGGGCTCTGGTCTCCTCAGATGGGGGATGTCCTCCAAGTCTTTTCTACCCTATGTGAAACAAAATGGTATAATTAGCACACAGATATTTAATGTCAGAACTATAAATAGGAAACATTGCTTGGAAGTGGGGTACAATTGTCAATTTTAGCCGAGTTCCAAGTTGTAATTTTTGGAATGCCCTTTGTCAACCTGCAATACTTTACCTGTTTAGTACAAGCTTCACAGATGGAGACCCCCCTATAGTATACACTGGAGCACCTGTGTGGCCCCCCTAATAAAAATGGCGTTTTTGTGTCCCACACTAGTGCTCCAGTGTCCAGATGTGAAAACAGCTGCTCAGTGTCCTCTCCTTACACAGAATCTAGTTTGCTTTTCATTCTAGTAACAAAGCCATCTACACAACCCAATTCTTTGAAGACAAGTATAGGGCGTCAAAATGGTGGCCAAATGCATATGGGCTAAACAATGGTATTTTATATTTGGAACAAAAAATGTTTGATCCGAACGAATAATGTGCCCATAAACATGAAAGTTGCCATTTTAAACTGTACAACAGTTCCTAAAAGCACATGGAGCAGCACGAACGTAATAAACACAAAAAGAATAGGAACACAGCACAACTACTTACTTTTTTTGCAGCACTCTCCGGATCTTTCTGTACTGCTCATGTTCTCGTAATTTCAGGTCCGACCACCGCTTCCTGAGCTGATCTTTCGATCGTCGTACCCCGAATTTCCGGTGCAGACTCCTGACCACTTTCGCCATGATCTTGGCCTTTCGGACATTGGGGTTGGGGTAAGGCCCATACTTTCCATCATAGTCGGCCTTCTTCAGGATGTCCACCATCTCCAACATCTCCCCAAAGGACATATTTGAGTCCTTAAATCTCCTTCTGGATCGGGACGTTTCAGGCTCCGGCCTTTCCTCCTCCTCCTCCTCCTCGTTGCTACAATTAGCACGCACCTGCTGTCTATTCGCCATGTGCTCTTCCCCCACTGTGCTGAACGAAAAGGGGCGGGGAATAGACTAGAAAGAACGTAAGGGGCGGGTAGAGTTATACGCATGCGCAGTGTGTATAAAGCGTAACACACGTGCGTATTACGTACGATCTGTGAGCGGAGGAAGGAGCATCAGAGACGCTGATCGTGATAACGAAGGTAAGATCTAACCTTGTGCCTATACTGCTTCGAAATGGAAGCCTATATTGTAACAAGATTAGGGGAGTTTTGCCTGACATTAGGGTTTGTCTTGTGTTGTGTCTTGCAGAGAAAATGGATGGGTTCAACGACCACAATTTCCTGCCCCTGTTCATAGACAAGTACAGGGAGCTGCCCTGTCTGTGGCAAGTGAGACACCCCCACTATAACCACAAACAGAAGAGGCAGGCAGCGCTGGAGAAACTGCTGGAGTTGGTGAAGCCTCTGGTCCCCACAGCAACCATCCCTTATTTAAAAGCTAAAATTGGTGGCCTGAGGAGCACTTATCTAAGGGAGTGCAAGAAGGTCAGGGATTCCCAGAGATCTGGAGCTGCAGCAGATGACTTTTATGTCCCCAGGCTGTGGTACTATGAGAGACTGCGATTTCTGTCAGACCACACTGAAGTCAGGGAATCCCTCTCTACTCTTCCTTCCACGCTTCCTTCCACCCCAGCTGAGGCTTCCGATGTCCAACCTGGGCCTTCCAGCCAGGAAGAAATGGAGGAGCCCAGCTGGAGTCAGGTATAGCATTCTTCTACAGATTTCTGGTCAATAAATAAATGATGTTTACTAGATTTTATTATTGATCACTAATTGCTGATTGAAAAAAGTGTTTTACATATCAATAGACAGTAGTGGGCACCCAAAATTGGGACAAGAATGAAAAATGCTGGGCTCAGAATGATAGTCTGTTATATTTGTTAACATTCAATTTGCAGCAGTCAGGAGGTGAAAATTGTGTGTGATTGATGAAAAAAATACTAAAACTATGTCCCTTTTTCATACACAGGAAGACCTCAGCCAGGAGGAGGTTGTGGAATGTGGCAGTCAGGAGGAGGCGGGGATTAGTGGCAGCCAGGAGGAGGCGGGGCTAAGTGTCAGCCAGGAGAAGCCTGGGACAAGTCGCAGCCTGACTGAGTCTCAGGTCCCTCCCCTCCGCCTGCCACATAAACGAGCCAGGAAGATGACTCCGAGTCCCGTGCAGGATTCAGCATTCAGGCTGATCCAGGAGGCTTCTGCGTCCCTCAGAGCCTTACCAACTCCTGAAGAGGCCTTTGCCTGCATGGCTGCCACCAAATTGCAGGGCATGCAGGAGGGCCAACGCAGGCTCTCTGAGGACCTTATTTATAAAGTCCTACGTAAGGGGGTGAGTGGGGAACTAACACCCAAGACGGATGTCATTGAGATGGACGATCCTCCTCCTCCTCCTGCTGCCACAACTCCACCACCAGAGCCACCACGTGGAAGGAGGCATGGAAAGAAGACCAGAGAGTGATGACCCTGGGTTCAGTCTGGTCTGACAGAAGATGCAGTCTCTCGTATGACCACAGCCTGGGGACATAAATGTCATCTGCTGCTTTCTCTGGGACTTCTGGACCACACTGCCCTCCCTTAGATAAGGACTCCTCAGGCCACCAATTTTGCTTTTAAATAGTTGATGTCTGCCCTGGGGGTCCAAGGCTTCACCCACTTCTGCAGTTTCTCCAGCGTTGCCTCCCTCTTTGTTTATAGTTGTGAGCCCTTAATACCTTTTTTAGGTAAATTATACTCTCCTGTGTGTGTTTTCATCCAAAAAGGACAGTTTGTTGGTGAGGATTCAGGTACATTTCTAACATAAAATGTGAAATTAACAAGAGACAACAACACCAAACAATCTCCTACAGATTAAATAGAACAACATATCAATGGTGTTGTGGGAACTTGTCACAAAAAACACACTCAAACATTTTCGGGAGTACAAATCAAAATCGCAAAAATAAAAAAAATAAAATAGAAACACAAAAAAAGAATCTACATTAAAGCCCAAAAATATATAAAAAATATACAAAAATATGTTGTCAGATGTGAGAAATCAAAATATATTGAGGGAATCCCGATAAATAGTAACGAAAGAAGTTTGTGAGAAGTGTGTGTGAATATGAGCAGCAAAACTACTTAATTCTTGTCACATTATAAAGAAGAAGAGAGTGCGCTGTATTAAACCATTTTTAACATTGCAGCATGACGAAAGTGCTGTATCCATTGCGAACGCTAAGTTTACCAGAATGAGCTGTCCCGTCTCGGAATTTCTTCTGAGCATGCGTGGCACTTTGTGCGTCGGAACAGGCCACACACGGTCGGAATTGACGCGATCGGATTTTGTTGTCGCAAAATGTTATCTCCTGCTGTCCAACTTTGTGTGTCGGAAAATCCGATGGAAAATGTCCGATGGAGCCCACACACGGTCGGAATTTCCAACAACACGCTCCGATCGGACATTTTCCATCGGAAAATCCGACTGTGTGTACGGGGCATTAGAATTGTTCAATTTGATTAACAATTTTTTCTTGAACATGATTGGACAATAGAAATGAATATATCTTAACTGTATTTGCTAAGCTAAATGAACATATACTGTGCTATGTGAACAAATGTCACCTCTTTAGTAAATCGAACCCCAATGGAGATAATTTGAAGAAGCATGTTCGTGTTGCTTACGTAAGCCAATCAAATTCCCCTGCAGATTTTCCAGCTAGTCAAGTAGATGTTAATGCTAGTAGGCATAGGTGGTTTCCTGATCATGCAACTGCTGTTACAGTCACAGTGATCACATGATCAGAAGCCCTTCCTGCTGGCTTCAGATCACAAATAGTGACTAGGAGAAGGTGGTGAAAGCTTGGTCAGGTTGCTGGGAGTGCTCAGTGAGTGTGCTCTCAGCACAAAACCTCAGATCCACATGTACACATACACAGCCTTCCCAGAAGAGTTGAAGTTGTTATAGCTGCAAAGGGTGGACCAACTCAAAATTGAACCCTATGGACTAAAACTGGGATGCCAATAAAGTCCATGTGCGTGTAAAGGCAGTCGTCCCAATAATTTTGACAATATAGTGTATGTGTGGTGGCTGCATGTTAAAGTGGAACTGAAGTTCCACTGTAAGAAACAGCATGCAGGCAGATTTTTATTGCAGAAGAGACATGTACTATCTTTTCTGCAATAAAATGCCCCTACCTGCCTGCTCGCAGTCTTCTCTGGCACTGTAAATTGAGCTGTGCATGCACAGCTCTGCTTACAACACCAGACTGGTCTCTGTGTGCTGGGATGAGAGGCGTGACATCATCTCCCATTGGCCAATGAAGAGACCCAAAGACCGGCACTCTGAAGAAGATGCTGGTGCCAGTACAAGACCATTGCACAGATGAGTATTAAGCCTTTAGTTCTGCTTTAAGGCCCACCCTCCTGCTGACACATACTGTATATGTGTTATGCCGGTGGGAAGAAGTTAATTAAACTGCTTCAACGTCTCACATTAAAAACAGAAAGCTTTGCTATATATATATATGTAAATACATGTGAAGCTAAACTGCCCTGTCAGAGCACCTCTACAAATTGTGGTCCCTGAATCAAAACTGTATGAGTTTCCAACTATGGGACATATCAATGGTGGCCTGTGCATTGTGGGTGCATGGGCGCCACCCCCCCTAACACCTTCGTCGCCCTTCCCGTCCATGCGCCGGGCCCCTTTCAGGATGCCGGGAGCATGAACTACTATGGCGGGATAGGTGGGGTGTGTGTATTTTTAAGCAGCCGGTTAGAGCCAGAGGCTCTAATAGGCTTCAAAATAGGTTGGGATCAGGGAGCAGAGCACTGAGTCCCGATCCCACCCTGTTGTGTGACAATAGCGAATTAATTTTCCCTATCGTCACACTACAGTTCCTCTCCGCCAATCAGGAGGCAGATCGTGAGACCTGTTTCCCAATTGGCCAAAGTGCCAGGTGATCCTATTGGATGCCTAGTGCTTTGGAAGAGGAGACATGCTGGAGCCTGAGCAGCTGCTGCACACCACACCACAGCAGCCCGCACAGAACCAGTAAGTGCCGGTGCCGCCGATGCCTACATGGAGGAGGGGGAGAGCACTCTGCCGCTGCCTACACTGAACCAGTAAATGCCGGACCTCCTGGGAGGGGGGGTTGGTACTGTAGCAGCTGTCAGTGCCGCGAGCGCCCCCCCAAGAGAAAATCCCACCAGCCGCTACTGGGACACATGCGGGATTGCATAGATTGAGAGCAAGTTTACCTAGAGGTAGCCCCTTTATCCTTAAAACTTCAGCAACCATTTGTATATTGCCCTGCATACTGTATGTGCACCCTCTCTTTTGTGGCAGTTTTAAATTCATCTGAACAGTTGCCATCCTTGTATTGTTGGATTCAGTGCAGACACACACTGGGGGTCCTCAGCCTTAAGCAATGTTGGCCTTCTGTGTTGCTGTACCTTTAAGCAGAAAAAGGCTGTCTCCAAGTAGGTCCACTCTCAATTTATGCATTACTATGTATGACTTATAGCTTATAATTGTCTCAGATAGTCACCGCGTTCTTGACGGTCAAAAGTTCAGAGAACTTTTGTGTGACCGGGTGTATGCAAGGCAAACTTGAGTGGAATTCCATTGGAAAAAACATCCAACACATGTTGGTAACAACCCATGCAATCCATACATGCAAAGAAAACAAAACAAATATGTTCAGAAATTAAGTTATGTGTAATAAAATGGAATGACACAGGGAAAAAGTATTGAACACGCTAACGGAAATTTATTTAATGCTTCATACAAAATCCTTTGTTGGTAATGACAGTTTCAAGATGCCTTCTGTATGGAGAAACTAGTCACATGCATTGCTCAGGTGTGATTTAGGCCCATTCTTCCACACAGTCTTCACATCCTGAAGGTTCTGTGGGTATCTTCTATGAACTCTGATCTTTAGTTCTTTCCATAGATTTTCTATTGGATTCAAGTCAGGTGATTGGCTGGGCCATTCAAGCAGCTTTATTTTCTTTCTTTGAAATCAATTGAGAGTTTCCTTGGCTTTGTGTTTGGAATCATTGTACTACTGAAATGTCCACCCTCATTTCATCTTCATCATCCTGGTAGATGGCAGAAGATTTTATCAAGAAATTATTGGTAAATTTTTCCATTCATCCTTCCTTTAACGATATGAAGTTTGCCAGTACCATATGCTGAAAAATAGCCCCACATATGTAATGTTTTGGTGCTGACATCTAATGTCAATTCAGTGTTATCACAACATGTTTATTACTGTATTTCTGCATGGTATAATCCAGTTTCCCTGTATGTTAGTTTGTTTAGTCCATAAATAGATCCCTCCTTTCTTCTTCATGTTTCCTCAGTAATCTACCAACATTCTTGGTGGGCATACGGCTGGGAAGATTACTTGCAAGAGGAGTAATTCCTTAAAAAGGGGCATCTTTAACACATTTCTAAATCAGGATTTTAATATTACGCTCAGACATATTTTTAAAACAGTGGATTATTTGATTTATCATTTTTTTTATGCAGTATGTTTTCCAAATGATTCTCTTTCAGTTAATCAATTTAAAATACATTGCACATTGGGGATGCTATTTCAAGGAAGCCAAACCGTGACCATGTTTGATTTTGAAACCGAGACTTGTCTACATCCAGATAATTTGTTATAAGCCATAAATCTACATGTCTTAGCAAAGATCCCACATCATGTGCATTAGAGCTGGATATGTGTTACTGCTGGTCCCTCGGGTTTAATAAAAGTGTCAAAGCTTTCAGTGTATCTGGTATTTAGCAAAAGTATTGTGGATAATCGACTCACGGGTCACAAACCATCAAACCTTTACATATGAACCTGTATGATTTCCCCCCTTTCTTTATTTATTGTGCTTTTATTTCCAAAGCAATGAAGACATATAGAATACAGTTAGTTTGTTTATTTTTATATAACACATGATTTACAAAACTATATACTATATGTGAGTGAACTATATACCATATACTAAGCGATAATGAAGGTACCCCTTTCACTAGCAAGGATCACTTAGTTAATGTTCTGGTCTATAAATTTCAAAATTCCAAAAATATGGATTAGCAGTTAAAAATACACAAAAAAAAAAATTAAACAGACTGGAACAAAGTTTATGTGATTGGCACTGCATATGCACAGTGTATGCATGCAGTATATGAATATAAATGTATGTTAGTTTAAATTTACCACAAATCTCATTCTGAAAATGATTTTAAAAAAGTATGTTGTACACAGTCTGAGTCCAGTAGGTTCAGAGTGACATAGGTTATTACATACAGTATATCTTATATAAGGGATTTTCAGCTTTCAGAATCCATGTGAAAGTGTCTCCTCGGTGAGTGTAATGCCAGAGGAAAGGTCTACTTATTGTAAGACTGGCACAAGTTCTGCCAAGCTATTCTGAGTTATTTGGTGCCACTCACCATTTTTCCATGCAATACAGCCTCAGAAGTCCACTGTTTACAGGTAATATGAATTGGGTAAAGCATACCTGTAGAGTATTGCAGGAGCCCTTGGTTAACTTTACTTTCAGTGAAGTTGTTCTTTAGTGTTTCTCCCAACAACTAAGATCTTCTGCCTTGCCCAACACTGAACAGCCTTTGCAAGAAAGCCCTGCCACATTTAGCTCCTACTGTGCATGCGCTACCCCCATCTATTCATTTATATGGCTTGGTCCTTACTGTTCTGGATACCATTGAGCCACCAATTGACAAGCCATAGTAATGAATGGGCCAACTGATGCACATGCACAGCTAGAGCTATAAATACTGTGGGATTCCTGGTTGTACATATAAGATTATGAAGTGATGAAGGTATTTATTTTTCTAGGTAGCTGGTGCTGCAACTCAGGGAATAGGGGGGAGATATTAAAAAACAACTACACCAATAGATATATTGTCTGAGGATACTTTCTTATGTTAATAACAACTTCAGACCCTAAAGCCACACTTAGGCCCACCTTTATTCACCTAAGAGATAGAAGATGAGACATTACCAATTCTACAGAATGAAAATGACATTTGAGATGTAGACCTGATACCTGAACAAACATTAGAGGAGTGAGATTGACATATGAGGAGGCACCTTATCCATGTCTAGAAGAGAAATGACCAGGGAATGGGTGAAACCTGACAGAATTTGCCATGGAGTGAGTTATGGAGTGAGTTATGGAGCAGCTGCAAAAAGAATGTGAAGATGTGTCTAAAAAGAACAGTGTAGATGCTTGTCCTACTCATACATAATAGAAACCATGAAAATAAATTATTATTTATGTAGCACTAACTCTCGGTGGAGCTGTTGGTTTAAAGCGGGCTTCACTCTCGATACCTCTGTTTCACCAACACCGGGTCTAGGGTCCCATTGAGTTTACCTCTGGACAATGTAGACACCAAACACTTGAATATATTTTTCAATGCTTTAATGAACAAGTAGTAAAGGAAGTAGCAGGAAAGAGGCAGAAGGAAAGTTGCAGGCGAAGCTCAAATACCTTTTCTTAGTATTCTTTAGAACATTCTTTGGAATTGTACACTTGTAATTGAATGCACTCCCCTTCTGGTATTCAATCTTTGCCCCGCCTGGATAGGCCTCTCTCACTTGCCTAGCAGCCAGTACGTAGCACGAACAAAAGTCTCTGCCACAGATTTGTTTGGAATAAAACCCGTACGATCCTCTGCCACAGGATGTATTGGTTTGCGATGAATGTCAGACACAGTACTTGAACCTTTAAGCCAACCCGGCAGTACTATGCAGTAAGATTACTTTAGGAGATGTCCTCCAGCCGAGTCACCAGGCCCCTCTCCAGACCAGCGCTCTGCATGATCATTCCATGACGGGTCCTCCCCTGGGATCTCCTCGGTTGTCCAGCTTCTTCACTCAGGATAGACAACTCAGGACCATTCCTCTGCTGCTGTGGTAGGCCCCAGACAGGCTTCTGGGCCCACCCACACGCCACAGCGACGTGGGCCTCCGGAACAGAGGCCCACGAGGTGGTACTCTTAACGCATACCTGTCGGCCAGGAGGGCCAGCAGGTGGCTGAAAATGAACCCCTAAACATGGCATCTGTCCCATAAATACCCTCTCCCAGAATGCAACTCAGAGGACCACCTCCACCGAGTTGTCTCCGGGAAAGAGGAGCACTCATGCACGTCAACATGGTGCCTCCAACACCAGCCCATGGTGACAATGACACCCACCAGCACATTGTGGAACTACATGCAACTCAGCCAAGCTGGAACAGAGGCAAATCTAACTTCACCTAACAAGTAACCCACAAGATTTAACTATCAGCGGTAGATTAAAAATCTACCAGCGCTACATACTCCCCCCACTACAATAGACGTTGTCCTCAAAGTCTGTAAAAAAAAAATAGTAATGACTCCCAAGCCTGAGAACAGGTATTTGAGCTTAAAGCTTTGATTAAATAAAGAAGAGAAGAAGACAGTAGAGATATATTACAATTTCAACATTTTTTTTTAAACAATATGTTCACATCCGTAAACAAAACTCCATTAATACTGTTGCAACCCCACTATCTATCTAGCTGAAAAGCCTCACAGCTTGATAGCAGGTCCACTTGCTCCTGAAAAAAAAACAAAGTTAAACACACACACAAGATATATACAGTTTTAGGAGCAAAGTCTCATTCTCAAAAATTAAACTCTCTTACTATAATTTTTCCTATGTTCCCACTAAGGAACCAACTAGAATAACTTGAGGAGTCCATCCCTATGTATATTTAGGTATGTCATATCTTTAAACGAAAGAAGTCCAGCTAGCGAAAAAAAAACAAGCCTTGGATTTGGAAACACAGAGCTGAACACCAAATATTGACCTTGAAGATCTCTGAACATTGACACTATCTATCTACATACCCCACAGTTCTTTATCCATAATCACCAGTAAAACCGAGGATCTGGCAATGTCAGTGATTTTCCTTGTTTATCCATTGTAGTGATAAAGTACACCACATCATCTTTTCCTGGTCTGCAGATGACCACTTTGTCAGCATAAATGTGCCGACCATAGTTCCAGTGTAGGAAACACCCACTGAAGCGTTCATCCATAGCGACAGAACATCCAGTTTTCCGGAAAGGCTTAGGCACAGACAAATAGTCCCAAACAGCTTTACTGTACCAAAGCTCCCGGTTAGCTTCAATCTCTTGCATAATGTCCTGGGTAACATATGGGAACTCCAATCCATATTCCCTGGTCACATGTTTGTGAAGCATTCTCTGCAAACGTGCAAGTTTGAGCAATGATATATTTTTCCCCAAACCAGGGGGCACAAAAGATTTCAATGACTTGCTCACCATAGACTCAACGGGTGTCGGCAACAAAGTAGTAACTTTAGGCAATGTCTCCCCGACAGTACTGTGTGGCTCCACACAAGGTGATGTTCTCCCAGAATTCAGGGCTGTCCATTCTGAGAAAGTCAAGGCCAAGGCAACGTCTTCACCCTGAGCCCATAACAGTTCTTGTGACATTGTTTCAAACAAATCATCATCACCGGAGAGATCCGACATGGAATCTATCTCTGAATCTCTCAACTCTTCTGCCGCCAAATATTTACACAAAGTCCCAGATACATTCCCCTGTGAACTCTCGCCCGTTCCTGTAGTGGACTTCTCCGGTTCGGGCAGTCTCTGGGGTAGGCCTTGACCACGGCTGCGGGAAGCCTTTACATATCCCACCTTCCTCTGTACAGGTACAACAGGGATAGGCGTAGTGGATGCGGAAATCAAGGCAATGTTCGTTGATGAGTCGATTACCGCAGTATCTCTCTCAGGAACACTTTCGGTGACAACAGGCGAAATCACGGCCTGCCATTCTTTTTCAGCAGTAGTAGCAGCTTCTACTGTGGTGATACCTGTAGCCCAGTCCATACGATAAGCACGGGGCGACATGGTAGGTTGCTCCATCACAAACAAATATTCTCCACATTGCGAGCAGTGAACAAATGGACGGAGATGTATGACCAGTCCTTCACACTTGTGGCAAAGCATGCCCAGTCCTTCAATATCTCCAAATGTATAAAGAACAAACCTCCCCTGCGGTTTCAGATGAATGCCGGTATCCGTAAGCAAGGTTCCGGTCAGCATAGCATCCGCAGCGGTGCTAGTAGTGAACATCTTAGGCCCCACAGTTGGTTGCATCACTGAAGACATGGCCACGCTCTGATCTTCTCAGCACGATCACAAGGCCTCTCTCCTTCTCTGGCACCAACACACACACACACGTGTCCCACACGGTATCAAGTAGGCTAGACTCCTCCCACTTGTTCCTCTGATCACGTAGCTCCCAGGCTTTCACTGGCGCCCGCCGCCTACACAGTCAGAAATAAAGTCCTGCAACTTTTAACCTCTTCTTCTCCTGAGAAATTGACAAAGTCCAGCTCCC
Organism: Aquarana catesbeiana; assembly: GCF_042186555.1. Taxonomy (NCBI): domain Eukaryota; kingdom Metazoa; phylum Chordata; class Amphibia; order Anura; family Ranidae; genus Aquarana; species Aquarana catesbeiana. The sequence goes on from NC_133324.1 coordinate 685,005,498, forward strand.
ACCGTAAACTCCCAGTGAAACACTTCTCCAGGTTGCGAGAACTGATGGCCATCAAATCCCGGACAACGCCCCCACATGTAGCACTAACTCTCGGTGGAGCTGCTGGTTTAAAGTGGGCTGTTACCTTCACTCTCGGTACCTCTGTTTCACTGGCACCGGGTCTAGGGTCCCGTTGAGTTTACCTCTGGACGATGTAGACACCAAACACTTGAATATATTTTCCAATGCTTTAATGAACAAGTAGTAAAGGAAGTAGCAGGAAAGAGGCAGAAGAAAAGTTGCAGGGAAACTCAAATACCTTTCCTTAGTATTCTTTAGAACATTCTTTGGAATTGAACACTTGTAATTGAATGCACTCCCCTTCTGGTATTCAATCTTTGCCCGCCTGGATAGGCCTCTCTCACTTGCCTAGCAGCCAGTACATAGCACGAACAAAAGTCTCTGCCACAGACTTGTTTGGAATAAAATCCGTACGATCCTCTGCCACAAGATGTATTGGTTTGCGATGAATGTCAGACACAGTACTTGAACCTTTAAGCCAACCCGGCAGTACTATGCAGTAAGATTACTTTAGGATATGTCCTCCAACCGAGTCACCATGGCCCCTCTCCAGACCAGCACTCTGCATGATCCTTCCATGATGGGTCCTCCCCTGGGATCTCCTCAGTTATCCAGCTTCTTCACTCAGGATAGACAACTCAGGACCATTCCTCTGCTGCTGTGGTAGGCCCCAGACAGGCTTCTGGGCCCACCCACACGCCACAGCGATGTGGGCCTCCGGAACGGAGGACCATGAGGTGGTACTCTTAACGCATACCTGTCGGCCAGGAGGGCCAGCAGGTGGCTAAAAACGAACCCCTAAACATGGCGCCTGTCCCATAAATACCCTCACCCAGAATGCAACTCGGAGGACCAGCTCCACTGAGTTGTCTCCGGGAAAGAGGAGCACTCATACGCTTCAACACGTTGCCTTTCCAACACCAGCCCATGGTGACAACGACACCCACCGGCACAGTGTGGAACTACACGCAACTCAGCCAAGCTGGAACAGAGGCAAATCTAACTTCACCTAACAAGTAACCCACAAGATTTATCTATCAGCGGTAGATTAAAAATCTACCAGCGCTACATTTAATAATTTTTTCATTCAAAAATTCTGAGAGAGTTGTCGAAAAGGAAATGCCTAAAGTTTGATAAATCGTGGTTAGAGAGAAAGTACAGAGCATTTTATTGAGTGAATATTTTGAGTTGCTCTCACAGTAATACCTTTACAGTTATTTTTTATTTGACTGACATTTTTACATGCTTGCTCTTTAAAATGTGTGCTATTGTTTTATACAGTATAAGACAATCGGAATCAGTCATTGGTGGGAGCAGGCACTCAATTTGCAATCACATTGCTGCTCTTTTAACAATCTTTCATACATTTCAGCCACATAGTGAGTACATTGCTTTCAATGAGTCAGTCGACTAATAGACTTGCTTAGTGAGAAAGAGCAGTAAAGCACAAACATTGTATAGCACTGCAAAAAAGGATGCAGAGCAAACTATACAGAACAAGTTATTCCTAAAATGAGAAACTTCAGGCAGACCTAAGAGCATCAATTATACCCAACAAGTGTGAAGAGAGTGGTTATAGCCATCTGTTCACTTATGAAATATTGCTTTTTGTGCCCTGATGTTCCTTTCTGTTGGGATATGAAAAAGTGGACTTATGGCCCAAAGACCCAGGAAATAATCATTAAACATATTGTTTGGCATAAACTGACATAGGGTCAGTCACACAGGACAACAAATATTGGACATTTGCCCTAGTTATGATGACTCTATTTCCTAACACATTAATAAGAATGTCTTCAGGTCCAGGTTCTATGCAAACACGTTGTACAAAGAAACATTTATGGATCTTTAGCATAGCACAAAGACTACAAATAAATGTACATGCATTAAATAATTTACTATTCATTCAAAATGCTGTTATGTTATTGCATATTGACAAATGTATATGGTATCTCTTTTTAGATTTTTGGTGTACTAAAACTCCAGAATGTAAAAATCTGGTGCAGCTGTGCATGGTAGCCAATCAGCTTTTAACTTCAGCGTGTTCAATTAAGCTTTGACAAAAAAAAAAAAAAAAAAAAACAACTGGAAGCTGATTGGTTTCTATGCAGAGCTGCACCAGGTTGTGCACTCTCCAGTTTTACTAAACCAACCCCATAGTCTATTAGCTGGGACAAGTGGTTTTCATATGCAGTTGCACCAGTAGCACTGACCTTCTCTTCAGATGGGCACTTTTTCAAAGTAATTTCTTACTGGATGACATGACTCTTTCTGCAGGAAATCTATTGCAGACTTAAAGTGGATGTAAACCCTCACATGTACCCAGTCAAGTGAAATTAAGTGAACAGCCTCAGATGATACACAGGGGTGAAACAAATCTTCCTACATAAGTTTTTACATATATATCTGCAGTCTTCCCCTTTCTACACACTTTAAAAAGTGCAGATCAAGATAGAAATCTTCCTTCCTCATCCAGCGGTGGGCGGAGAGTCTGGGCTTACACTGTGTGAGAGCTGATTCGATGAAAGGGGAATACCCCCCTCCACAGAGGCAGATGGATGAAGGAACATGCAGAGCTGTAGTCTGAATAGGCAAGCTCTCTGCTATTCTCCCTCTAAGCTCCCTCTCTAACACAAATTTTCAGCTCCTGTTATCCTCTGTGTCAGGGAGCTTGTCAGAAGTGACTCTGCTGATAGCAGAGGAACAAAGCATCGGAGACAAATGGCACTCAGAGCTTTGGAGAGAGATAAGTAAACACTACAGATATATGTGCCTAGGTTAGATTTCATGAATGGGGTTTTACAACCACTTTAGAGTGGTATTAAACCCAAAGGCAAACTTTTATCATATTGCAGCTTACCAATTCTTAGATGTGATGGCTGCACTAGTTTTCTTTTTTAAGTTTTCGTTCCTTTATTTTCATCTGGTGATCTGGTCAGTAATTCTGGTGTTTTTCAACGAAACAAGCACTCCTGCAAATGTAACTGAGCTGGACATTTTGTAAATAGGCAACTCCTATCCTCATATTAATTAGTGGTCCCAAATTAATAATAACTACTGCAGTAGGGAACAGACACAAAAGATACGCTCAGCATCTTTCCAAATAACTGTTCTGCTTTATTATGATGCAATTGAGGGTTTTTATACACATGATTACGTAGCTAACACATTAATATTACAATTGTACTTTTATGGTAACAAGGGGCGTTACATAGGCAGGCTAATTTTAATAAGGACTGAAAAGAATGCAAACATGTACTGAAAACATTATTAGTGTCGTGTGCACAGTGAGGGCAGTGTGCAATACATACAAAATAGAATACAATTATATACAGAACTTACAAATTTCCATTACAGTAACAGTGTTGAGACATGTGTAAGCTGCACTAGGAGCAGGAGTTTTGCTTCAATTTGTCCATGTATTTAAAATCTGCTAGTCCATCTAACACCCCCCCCCCCCCCAAAATGACAATGCTGCTGTCCAAAAGTGCCCCTAGGTGTGTAGGCAGTATAGGCACCCTAATACAGGAGGTTATACAGGTGTTACTAGGCAGATCACCAAGAGAAAACAGAGGAAAAAAAGCCTACAAAAAAGAAAACTGATGCAGCCACCACATCTAAGGATTGGTAAGTTGCCATATATAACATTTTTGGTTTTGGGTGAAATATCGCTTCATTTCAGTATTCGAATTTTACATTGTATCTGCAGCAGATGCAACATAGATATTTTTATTTCTCTCTAGCAAATATGTCCTAATTTAATTTCACATCTACCTCAAAAGGACCAGTTAAACCACCAAAAAATGCTTCATAGTCTATACTTTACAGTTAACTGTTGCAATTTGATATGTTGAGTTAAAAAAGTATTATGAAGAAGAAAGGATTCCTTCAACTAGTAAGCAACATGCATAGATCAAAATAAAGTTATTTCATAGTAAAGCCTACACTTTGAGTAAAAAAAAAGAAGAAGAAGAAAAAAAAACTGCTACAATATCCCACAGATTTGAGAAAATTAAATGCAGAAGCAGCCCTCACTATCCTTAAATCATCCGTATCCTATATTAGATGTCTACTCTCTATAAACAATATTTATGCATACCCATTTAGTAACTCTTTTAACATCTCATAGCATGTGTAAACCTCATTATAAATATAAATATAAATTAATAATTGCATCAAATCAATAATCAGTAGCTGCAGTCCATCAATGTCCATTCGCATTAATAATGCAGGGAAGTGTCCTTTTACACTTTAAAGTGCACAGTCTCTAAAAACAGTGTTGCAATAATTAATATATCACAAACAATCTGCTCAACAGTGCTTGCTTCCACCTATAGTGGGTAACCTTCAAGGCCACACACACTCAACAGATGAAAAAAAACCTTAATGAAATTAAATTCTTAATGCGCTTGAATAAATTAGCCCAGCAGAAGTAGGTATGAATCCTTTCTTGGACCTTCCACCTATACCAGGAAACCCCAGTGACAACATGTACCCACCATATGGAATACTGTATATCAGAATATTTCATGTCCTTTTATCTGTTATAGAAAATGTATGACTTAAATAAATGACTGTATGACTTAATTAAAAGGCAAGAAAACACCATTAAAATAATACGCACTAAATTTGTAAATTTAGACAGCAAGCCCTGGAAGCACAGTGTTGACTTCCCCCCCCAAGATAAAAAGTTCAAGGTCTCAGCCACATGTGTAACAAATAATACCTACAAATTATATATTGATTAAACATGTATTTAGGCACAGTGGCTGCACAACGCACAGAGCCGGGGGTATTTAGCTGCTATACATTAACAGCTATCAGGGATGCTTTATGCGGTCAGATACTACTTTATCAGAATCCAAAGAGTGTGTGTGCACCATCTGCTCTTACTGTATATCCTCTTTATAAACTATGACATCACTTTAATTGTGTGCAAGCATTTTAGTGAAGGATTCCTTATTGGAACAAAAGCCAGAAGCACAACCCAAGCAGTGACCTCTGGTGGCACTTAAATAAGTGACAACACCAGGAAGCCCCTGGTAGAATAACCCTGAGGGGTTAAGGAAATGAGGGGACTGCTCCTAAAATATGATGCAAGGCAAAGGTCGAAATGGGTGATGAGAACAGAGACAGTTGTCATTTTAAAAGGAAGCAAATCTTATAGTCTAATGAGTCCAAACCATTATATGTGAACTGTCATGAATAGTAAACTTTGAGAGGATCTAGAATTCAGAAAATAGAAAAAGATAACTGGGGAGCTCCAAAACGACAATAATTTATCTTTGCTCATAAATACAGTCTTAATAACCATAAATAATGAAGGCAATAAACATTATGATCTAGTGTCTACAAGCAATTCGGATGAACTCGCAAATTCAAACCTGCATTCAGTGTAAATCCAGGCTAAAACCTAGAAACTGATGGGTTACTATGCACAGCTGCACCAGATTCTGTGTTCACCAAAAAGAGGGGTTGAAAACTGTTATGGCAAATTAAGCTATTGATGGCATGTACTTTGTGATTAATTTTCATTGTGACTTGTCCACCAGAAAGGAACCTGGGTTTAAGATCCAGAAAGTCAACTGGCACATGTATTTGCCAAGAAGTATCAATGCAGATGTTTTCCTACTAATGTTGCCTATCCTCTTCTTTACAGGTCGACCAGTTTAAGGCTGGGTTCACACCAGTGTGAATTGGATGCAGATTTCCCCACATCCAATTCGCATGACAGAAGGTTGTGACCGCATTCTATGGAGCCGGTTCACACATCTCTGAAGCGGTTGCGGATCGGATTGCACAGGGGTCCTGTATGTCTTTGGCTCAGTTTCAGGTCCGAATTCAGGCAAAAATTTGGGCCTGATTCAGCCCTGAAATAGAAAACAGCGACGCACTGGACCCCTGCTGTGAGCCGCATCCATATTAGGTGGGAACCCAGCCTTAAGGCAGTTTAAAAGCAAAGGTAGGATGACAGCATTGTAAGGAAATCTCTGTTCTACAGTTGTCTTTCTAATACATAGGGGCTGATTTATAACGTACAGCAAATATCCCTATCCATTCTATTAACTTAACTTGGTGAAAGTACATTGTGGCAAGCATTGTATACTAAATAGAGAAAGATGTTTTGAATCATGCATAATAGCCTTTAATAGTATTTTCTAGGTATATTCAGCACCTATTGATATGATCCAGCCCATACCAACTAAGCAGAACTCCAGTCAAACATATTTCATTAATTATACAAAACGCTACTCCCTATATTACCCAACCAAAAAATGTCAAAAAGTTATAACATACAAAATGGTTAACAGTGTTCTAAAAGTTAATAAAACATTCCCAAAACAAACCCCAAGATAAAAGTATCCAAAGTGCTAGTGCAAGGTGCTTGTTTCTCAATGTAATCAACAGCAAACGAAAAGTAAAAAAAGAGTCCAGCAAAGAAGTAATGCAGTACTAAAGGTCTTCTGGCAATCACCCAATGTTTAAAGCCAATTTCAATCCACCAGTAAAAAAGTACAGGAGAAATCAGCAGCTTATCAAATGCATTTGACCATCACTGTCACAGCAAATGATCAAACAGCACTTTTAGGGTTAATCCGGCCAACCCCCAGCCAATAGATTGTCTGTGCGCCAGACACAACATACGCAATATCTCTCAGAAACAAAAGACAAGAAACCATCCCATTGCGTAAAACCATATAGAAGGGTTTATTGAGCATAAAAGATATACACTTTAACCATCTGCAGGCCAAACCGGCTACACAGTGCATAAAAGATAAACATATGGCTTTCCTATGAGCTGCTCTAGGTTCGTCCCGTTCATCCAATCATATGTGGTGCATGATAACGCCACTCCCGTAGACCCCCCCCCAAAAAAAATGTTTTATTGAAATCTGCTGTGTAATAACGTTGACTCTAATGAGGATAAGCCACTTAAGAATCACTGTCTTTCTCTCATGTTTACACTTTTATTCAGGCTATATAATATAGATCTCACTATTATTCCAATACATGAAAGCAGTGTCATTTATCCACTCCTGTCTTCCCTTGCCCATTCACATAACCCCATGTATTTTGTGATACAGTTGTGTGTTCAGTGAATGGACAAGAGGAGAGAGGGGCGGATGACACGTGACTATGACTTCTGTGTATGAGATGCCACAGCTCTCATAGTCACAGAAGGCCAGAAGTATAGTGAAATCTATACTATCTGGCTCGAGGAGAGTGTAAATATTAGACCGCTTTCACACTGGAGGTGTTTTTCAGGTGCTTTAGTTCTAAAAATAGCACCTGTAAAGTGCCTGTAAAAAGCCTCATCTGCAATCACAGTGTGAAAGCCCGAGTGCTTTCACACTGGGGCGCTGCGCTGGCAGGACATCAAAAGTCCTGCAAGCAGCTTCCTTGAGGCACTTTGGGAGCGGTGTATATTTAACCACTTGCCGACCGCCGCACGACTATATACGTCGGCAGAATGGCACGGGCAGGCAAAAGGACTTACATGTACGTCCTTGCCTGCCCGCGGGTGGGGGGTCCGATCGGACCCCCCCCCGGTGCCAGCGGCGGTCGGCAAATCTCCCCCGGCGATCGGAGGTGAGGGGGAGGCCATCCATTCGTGGCCCCCCCCTCGCGATCGCTCTCAGCCAATGGGATCATTTCCCTGCCTCTGTATTGTACACAGAGGCAGAGGAAATGATGTCATCTCTCCTCGGCTCGGTATTTTCCGTTCCGGGCCGAGGAGAGAAGACTGTAATGTAAGTGCACAACACACTACACACACAGTAGAACATGCCAGGCACACTAAACACCCCGATCCCCCCCCCGATCGCCCCCCGATCCCCCCCCAATCACCCCCCCCCCCTGTCACAAACTGACACCAGCAGGTTTTTTTTTTTTTTTTTTTTTTTTTCTGATTACTGTATTGGTGTCAGTTTGTGACATTTACAGTGTTAGGACAGTTAGTATTACCCCCCTGTAGGTCTAGGGTACCCCCCTAACCCCCCTAATAAAGTTTTAACCCCTTGATCACCCCCCGTCACCAGTGTCGCTAAGCGATCATTTTTCTGATCGCTGTATTAGTGTCGCTGGTGACGCTAGTTAGTGAGGTAAATATTTAGGTTCGCCGTCAGCGTTTTATAGCGACAGGGACCCCCATATACTATCTAATAAATGTTTTAACCCCTTGATTGCCCCCTAGTTAACCCTTTCACCACTGATCACTGTATAACCGTTACGGGTGACGCTGGTTAGTTTGTTTATTTTTTATAGTGTCAGGGCACCCGCCGAATAAAGATTTAGCCCCCTGATCGCCCGGCGGTGATATGCGTCGCCCCAGGCAGCGTCAGATTAGCGCCAGTAACGCTAACACCCACGCACGCAGCATACGCCTCCCTTAGTGGTATAGTATCTGTACGGATCAATATCTGATCCGATCAGATCTATACTAGCGTCCCCAGCAGTTTAGGGTTCCCAAAAACACAGTGTTAGCGGGATCAGCCCAGATACCTGCTAGCACCTGCGTTTTGCCCCTCCGCCCGGCTCGGCCCAGCCCACCCAAGTGCAGTATCGATCGATCACGGTCACTTACAAAACACTAAACGCATAACTGCAGCGTTCGCAGAGTCAGGCCTGATCCCTGTGATCGCTAACAGTTTTTTTGGTAGCGTTTTGGTGAAATGGCAAGCACCAGCCCCAGGCAGCGTCAGGTTAGTGCCAGTAGCGCTAACACCCACGCACGCACCGTACACCTCCCTTAGTGGTATAGTATCTGAACGCATCAATATCTGATCCGATCAGATCTATACTAGCGTCCCCAACAGTTTAGGATTCCCAAAAACGCAGTGTTAGCGGGATCAGCCCAGATACCTGCTAGCACCTGCGTTTTGCCCCTCCGCCCGGCCCAGCCCAGCCCACCCAAGTGCAGTATCGATCGATCACTGTCACTTACAAAACACTAAACGCATAACTGCAGCGTTCGCAGAGTCAGGCCTGATCCCTGCGATCGCTAACAGTTTTTTTGGTAGCGTTTTGGTGAACTGGCAAGCACCAGCCCCAGGCAGCGTCAGGTTAGTGCCAGTAGCGCTAACACCCACGCATGCAGCATACACCTCCCTTAGTGGTATAGTATCTGAACTGATCAATATCTGATCTGATCCGATCAGATCTATACTGGCATCCCCAGCAGTTTAGGGTTCCCAAAAACGCAGTGTTAGTGGGATCAGCCCAGATACCTGCTAGCACCTGCGTTTTGCCCCTCCGCCCGGCCCAGCCCAGCCCACCCAAGTGCAGTATCGATCGATCACTGTCACTTACAAAACACTAAACGCATAACTGCAGCGTTCGCAGAGTCAGGCCTGATCCCTGCGATCGTTAACAGTTTTTTTGGTAGCGTTTTGGTGAACTGGCAAGCGCCAGCGGCCTAGTACACCCCGGTCATAGTCAAACCAGCACTGCAGTAACACTTGGTGACGTGGCGAGTCCCATAAGTGCAGTTCAAGCTGGTGAGGTGGCAAGCACAAGTAGTGTCCCGCTGCCACAAAGAAGACAAACACAGGCCCGTCGTGCCCATAATGCCCTTCCTGCTGCATTCGCCAATCCTAATTGGGAACCCACCGCTTCTGCAGCGCCCGTACTTCCCCCATTCACATCCCCAACCAAATGCAGTCGGCTGCATGAGAGGCATTTTCTTTATGTCCTCCCCCTAGTACCCCTACCCAACGAACTCCCCCAAAAAAGATGTCGTGTCTGCAGTAAGCGCGGATATAGGCGTGACACCCGCTATTATTGTCCCTCCTGTCCTGACAATCCTGGTCTTTGCATTGGTGAATGTTTTGAATGCTACCATTCACTAGCTGAGTATTAGCGTAGGGTACAGCATTGCACAGACTAGGACACACTTTCACAGGGTCTCCCAAGATGCCATCGCATTTTGAGAGACCCGAACCTGGAACCGGTTACAGTTATAAAAGTTACAGTTACAAAAAAAGTGTAAAAAAAAAAAAAAAAAAACACAAACAAAAATATAAAATAAAAAGTAATAGTTGTCGTTTTATTGTTCTCTCTCTATTCTCTCTCTCTCTATTCTCTCTATTGTTCTGCTCTTTTTTACTGTATTCTATTCTGCAATGTTTTATTGTTATTATGTTTTATCATGTTTGCTTTTCAGGTATGCAATTTTTTATACTTTACCATTTACTGTGCTTTATTGTTAGCCATATTTTTGTCTTCAGGTACAGCATTCACGACTTTGAGTGGTTATACCAAAATGATGCTTGCAGGTTTAGGTATCATCTTGGTATCATTCTTTTCAGCCAGCGGTCGGCTTTCATGTAAAAGCAATCCTAGCGGCTAATTAGCCTCTAGACTGCTTTTACAAGCAGTGGGAGAGAATGCCCCCCCCCCCCCATCGTCTTCCGTGTTTTTCTCTGGCTCTCCTGTCTCAACAGGGAACCTGAGAATGCAGCCGGTGATTCAGCCAGCTGACCATAGAGCTGATCAGAGACCAGAGTGGCTCCAAACATCTCTATGGCCTAAGAAACCGGAAGCTACGAGCATTTTATGACTTAGATTTCGCCGGATGTAAATAGCGCCATTGGGAAATTGGGGAAGCATTTTGTCACACCGATCTTGGTGTGGTCAGATGCTTTGAGGGCAGAGGAGAAATCTAGGGTCTAATAGACCCCAATTTTTTCAAAAAAGAGTACCTGTCACTACCTATTGCTATCATAGGGGATATTTACATTCCCTGAGATAACAGTAAAAATGATTAAAAAAAAAAAAAATGAAAGGAACAGTTTTAAAATAAGATAAAAAAGCAAAAAAATAATAAAGAAAAAAAAAAAAAAAAAAAAAAAAAGCACCCCTGTCCCCCCTGCTCTCGCGCTAAGGCGAACGCAAGCGTCGGTCTGGCGTCAAATGTAAACAGCAATTGCACCATGCATGTGAGGTATCACCGCGACGGTTAGATCGAGGGCAGTAATTTTAGCAGTAGACCTCCTCTGTAAATCTAAAGTGGTAACCTGTAAAGGCTTTTAAAGGCTTTTAAAAATGTATTTATTTTGTTGCCACTGCACGTTTGTGCGCAATTGTAAAGCATGTCATGTTTGGTATCCATGTACTCGGCCTAAGATCATCTTTTTTATTTCATCAAACATTTGGGCAATATAGTGTGTTTTAGTGCATTAAAATGTAAAAAAGTGTGTTTTTTCCCCAAAAAATGCGTTTGAAAAATCGCTGCGCAAATACTGTGTGAAAAAAAAAAATTAAACACCCACCATTTTAATCTGTAGGGCATTTGCTTTAAAAAAATATATAATGTGTGGGGGTTCAAAGTAATTTTCTTGCAAAAAAAAATAATTTTTTCATGTAATCAAAAAGTGTCAGAAAGGGCATTGTCTTCAAGTGGTTAGAAGAGTGGGTGATGTGTGACATAAGCTTCTAAATGTTGTGCATAAAATGCCAGGACAGTTCAAACCCCCCCCAAATGACCCCATTTTGGAAAGTAGACACCCCAAGCTATTTGCTGAGAGGCATGTCGAGTCCATGGAATATTTTATATTGTGACACAAGTTGCGGGAAAGAGACAAATTTTTTTTTTTTTTTTGCACAAAGTTGTCACTAAATTATATATTGCTCAAACATGCCATGGGAATATGTGAAATTACACCCCAAAATACATTCTGCTGCTTCTCCTGAGTACGGGGATACCACATGTGTGAGACTTTTTGGGAGCCTAGCCGCGTATGGGACCCCGAAAACCAAGCACCGCCTTCAGGCTTTCTAAGGGCGTAAATTTTTGATTTCACTCTTCACTGCCTATCACAGTCTCGGAGGCCATGGAATGCCCAGGTGGCACAAAACCCCCCCAAATGACCCCATTTTGGAAAGTAGACACCCAAAGCTATTTGCTGAGCGGTATAGTGAGTATTTTGCAGACCTCACTTTTTGTCACAAAGTTTTGAAAATTAAAAAAAGAAAAAAAAAATTTTTTTTTTTGTCTTTCTTCATTTTCAAAAACAAATGAGAGCTGCAAAATACTCACCATGCCTCTCAGCAAATAGCTTGGGGTGTCTACTTTCCAAAATGGGGTCATTTGGGGGGGGTTTGTGCCACCTGGGCATTCCATGACCTCCGAAACTGTGATAGGCAGTGAAGAGTGAAATCAAAAATGTACACCCTTAGAAATCCTGAAGGCGGTGATTGGTTTTCGGGGTCCCGTACGCGGCTAGGCTCCTAAAAAGTCCCACACATGTGGTATCCCCATACTCAGGAGAAGCAGCAGAATGTATTTTGGGGTGCAATTCCACATATGCCCATGACCTGTGTGAGCAATATATCATTTAGTGACAACTTTGTGCAAAAAAAAAAAAAATAAATAAATAAATTGTCACTTTCCCGCAACTTGTGTCAAAATATAAAATATTCCATGGACTCAACATGCCTCTCAGCAAATAGCTTGGGGTGTCTACTTTCCAAAATGGGGTCATTTGGGGGGGGTTTGTGCCATCTGGGCATTTTATGGCCTTCAAAACTGTGATAGGTAGTGAGGAGTAAAATCAAAAATGTACGCCCTTAGAAATCCTGAAGGCGGTGATTGGTTTTCGGGGCCCCGTATGCGGCTAGGCTCCCAAAAAGTCCCACACATGTGGTATCCCCATACTCAGGAGAAGCAGCTAAATGTATTTTGGGGTGCAATTCCACATATGCCCATGGCCTGTGTGAGCAATATATCATTTAGTGACAACTTTTTGTAATTTTTTTTTTTTTTTTTGTCATTATTCAATCACTTGGGACAAAAAAAATGAATATTCAATGGGCTCAACATGCCTATCAGCAATTTCCTTGGGGTGTCTACTTTCCAAAATGGGGTCATTTGTGGGGGTTTTGTACTGCCCTGCCATTTTAGCACCTCAAGAAACGACATAGGCAGTCATAAATTAAAGGCTGTGTAAATTCCAGAAAATGTACCCTAGATTGTAGGCGCTATAACTTTTGCGCAAACCAATAAATATACACTTATTGACATTTTTTTTACCAAAGACATGTGGCCAAATACATTTTGGCCTAAATGTATGACTAAAATTGAGTTTATTGGATTTTTTTTAGAACAAAAAGTAGAAAATATCATTTTTTTTCAAAATTTTCGGTCTTTTTCCGTGTATAGTGCAAAAAATAAAAACGGCAGAGATGATCAAATACCATCAAAAGAAAGCTCTATTTGTGGGAAGAAAAGGACGCAAATTTCGTTTGGTTACAGCATTGCATGACCGCGCAATTAGCAGTTAAAGCGACGCAGTGCCAATTTGTAAAAAGTGCTCTGGTCAGGAAGGGGGTAAATCCTTCCGGGGCTGAAGTGGTTAAAAAAAACAATATTTCCTACTTTCTGATATAAAACCTAACCAATAAAAAAAAAATCAATTTAGGTCAATATGTTTTCTGCCATATGTTTTTGGTAAAAAAAATCCCAATAAGCGTATATTGATTGGTTTGCACAAAAGTTATAGCGTCTACAAATTATGGGATAGTTTTATGGAATTTGTATTTTTTTTATTTTTTTTATTAGCGACTTATAGCAGGACTGGGACATTGTGGAGGACAAATCAGATATTAAGTGACACTTTTTACAATTTTGTACAATTTTGGACAATTGTCACTGTACCAATGACACTGGTTGGGATGGGGTTAACATCAGGGGCGATCAAAGGGTTACAAATGTGTCCCTAGGGGGTGCTTTCTAACTGTGTTGGGGATAGTTGCACTGTGGAAAGACAGAGATACGTGTTCCTGCTTAGCAGAAACACAAGAACTCTATCATCCCTACTAGCAGAACGCCGATCTGCCTTGTTTACATAAGCTGAGCGCTGTTCTGCCTCTCTCGGGAATGATCGCTAGCGGACATCGGGTCCAGTGATTGGCTCCCATGTGCTCGCCCCAGACCCGGAAGAGCGAAATCACGTACAGGTACGTAATTTTGCGTAGGTGGTTAAGGTGGCATACACCTTATGAGGAATACATTTTTACACAGCTGATTTTAACAAAAAACATTTTCCTGGAGTTCTGCTTTGATAATAAAAGAGAAAAGCCACACATATAATGTTATGCCTACATGCCTAATAACACTTCCAACTATGTACAGCATGTTTGGAAACTGTGATATTTTACATCTCTGTAATGCTTCTGAAACATTTAAATAATTTTATTATGCAGACATTTGTTTTGTGCTAGCTGTCATATTAGGGTAAAGGAGCAAACAAAATGGCAGTTGGTAATCAGGAAGTCAGTTGTATGTAAATATCCCTCCATATCATTGTCATTTTCATTGTCTTTCTTATGAAAATCTTTCAAAATGTGTGTAAGTGTAAGTGTATCCATAAATTCAATTACTAATAATCTATTTTACATGAATTGTTTGTGCAAATGTGGTCAGCTGGATATAACAGACCTCCAAGCGGCAGTGGCTTAGCTTGTTTAGGTCATTCCCTTTTTATGACTATTGCTTTATTTATCCATAACTACTTTCTAGTGTATTCCTTTGAGAATATCTTACTTGCTCATTCCTGACATTTACAAAAGGTCTTCCTTGTGTGTTTACAATATAGTGCTGTTTTTTCTAGGTATATATTCCCTTAGCCATTATTAATGAGAATCTGAAAATACTGCTCACATGGGTAGCTTAAAGCATGGTGCAGTTTTAAGGCAATACGGAAGACATTTGTCTTTAGCAAGTTCCTAAACACAGCTTTACTTTATCATGTCACACTAAAGATAATCTCTAGATAAGATTTTCTGATGGAAAATCCATGAGCTGTTTCTTTTGTTTCATCATGGGCATATGATCACTAGTATTAGATCACTCACTATCTCAGCTTTGATTTTAAGTTGGGAGATCTGCTACATTGTATGGAAGTTATTTAATATTCCTATATACAAACAGGTCTGCTAGCACTATGGTACTGAGCTCACAAGAGAATAGTTGAATGGAGATTGTAACAAAATGCAGAATACTGAAACTTTATGGAGCAGCTGTATAGTAAATGGGAATAGTTTGAAATAAGGTTACATTTCAAAAATATAATATTGGCCACATTGATCATTAATCAAGTGGCCTTAAAAAAGTCTATGGATGACATAGACTTTAGAGAGTAGTTGAAAATGCAGGCATTATATTAGTCATTGGTTATGACTAAGGCCTTATAAGCTGAAACGCATCAACTGACTTAATTTACTTTTGTTCACTGTGGCTATTCATTAAAATGAAGATATTTTAAGAGCAACAACCGGAGTGCGGGCCATTATTTCTACATTATATTAGTCAAACGTCCAATATATATGGTTGAAAGAGATATATGTGAATTGCCCCATCCCATAGGATATTTCTAATTCTCTTCAGCAACTTGTATGATTTACACAACACCCAGCCAGAAGGATGATACCTCTATATGATTTGCTGCAGCTCTACAGATTACATATTATACTGCAGAAGTCTGTCATTTTCTCTCCTCCTTTGGTAAAATATATAAATATTTTCAGCACTGAGCAACAGAGCTAGTCAGGGATATTCCCCTAATTTCTTGAATGGGTATTGATAGAGGATGTGGGGGCAAATGCCCTCAACAAGAACACAGACAGCAATAAAAATCTGATTAAGGTCCTAATCGTTTTCCCCACTGATGACTAGAACATTTTGTTAGTTGGAACTAGGCTTCAATCCTTCCTTTCCTTCTTAGTGGGGTGGTCACATAAGCACATGTGAGAAATAAGGATGTTACCAACAACAGGTAATCTAAATGTAGGTTTCGTTTTCTCCTCCTTCATTTTCCCAGTTCTGCTTCTCCACCCATCTGTAACTTGAGAAAAAAAAAAAAATCCCCTCTGTGTGTACATTGCAAGGACTTTAGCAAACTTTGTTTCAGTCCTTCCTGTTTCTGCTTTGAAGAAAAAGCTGGTTGTTCCACTATGTGTCTTTGGATAATAATTCTGAATGGGAGTGACTTTTTTTATTATAGATCAGCTGATGCACTTACGGTGTTCTAATGAGGAAAGCTGTAGTGTCAGCAGTCCTTTAGAAGTGATTAACTCTTTGGGAGTACCTAAAAAAACTAAAATTTCTATTTCAGAGGATGCCTAAAAACCTACCTTGTGACTCAGGGCAGACGTCTGTGAAAATCAGTGGAATAATCACATAAACAGGTTATTACATTTCTGGGAACGTTCTATACACCAGCCCTCCAGGCAAAGCTGCCCTTAATTTATCCACTGCTATA
Source organism: Aquarana catesbeiana (assembly GCF_042186555.1). Classification (NCBI taxonomy): domain Eukaryota; kingdom Metazoa; phylum Chordata; class Amphibia; order Anura; family Ranidae; genus Aquarana; species Aquarana catesbeiana. The sequence goes on from NC_133324.1 coordinate 685,021,817, forward strand.
TATATGTTCCAACTTAGGAACATATAGGACCTCAGTATACAGAGGAGCACATGGGCACTGGGGCTTCTACATATATTTGTAAATGTGTGCAATAAAACCCTTCGCTTTTAACATGAAGTGTTGGACAGGGTCTATTTTAGTTGGTTGCAGGCTAACTGGTAAGTGTGCAGGGAAATTTTAATTTGTTTGTGATATGTGTTGACCATTCATGTGCACCTCACTGCAAAGGCTATTTATGAGGTGAATTGGGGTGGTTTCCATCTTTTTTTTTTAAGCTAGTTCGCTGATTTGGTGTTGCAACACATTTGATGTCTTAAGCTTCCATTGGGCTCTTGTTGGGCAGCCAATGTGTTCCTGTGCATTTAATGAGGGGTGTGCTACACTCCACTGCTATATATGCTCCAACTGGAAGACTCTCAAAAATATAGTTAGGACCACAGTATACAGAGGAGCCTTGACGTGGACACTGCAGCTTCCACATATATTTGCAAATGTGTGCAACGTAACCCTCTGTTTTTAATATGAATTGTTAGACAGGGTTCATTTGGTTTGTTTGCAGGCTAGCTGGTAAGTGTGCTAGGAAATTGTATTTGTTTGTGATGAGCATTGTGCTTCCATGTGCACCTTACTGCAAAGACTAGTTATAAATTGAAGTGGTTGCTATCTTTTTGTATAGCGTGTGCTAATGGCCTTCAGGTTGCCATATTGTATTGAATTTTGCAGAAAACTACAGCGCTACAGATTGAAAAGGAAAGGTCATTTTTTTATAACATTCAATCACAATATAGCTTGTCTAGCAATTATATATGCAATATCATTTTTTTTTGCAATTGTTTTCCACAAAAGTGGAGTCATCCTTGTACTTTTTAAAGCAGAACTCCGTGATTTTCAAAAAAACCCCATTAGTACACCCCCCCACACAAAAAGACACACACAAACACTAAACAGTTATCACATTTGGGAAATTTCTTACCGTTTAAGAGATATGACTGAGTTCGTTTTCAGGAAGTCAGCTTTCTCATTTAAAAAATGCTTAATCTTTTCTGGCAGGGAGGATCTCTTATGCCGCGTACACACATTCGGAAATTCGGCCAGCAAAAGACTGATGAGAGCTTTTGGTCGGAAAATGAGACCGTGTGTATGCTCCATCCGACTTTTGCTGGAGGAATTCCCGCCAGCAAAAGACTGAGAGCATGTTCTCAAGTTTTCGGTCGGAAAAAGTTTCTATCCGAAAATGCGTTCGTGTGTATGCAATTCCAACGCGCAAAAACGCACGCATGCTCAGATTCAAGTACGAGACGAAAGCGCTCGGTTTGGTAAAACTACCGTTCGTAATGGAGATGGCACATTCGTTACGCTGAAATTTTTTAAATAGTTTAATGCAGCGCTTTCTCTCCTTCTTTATAATGCTAGAAGAATGAAGTAGTTTTGCTGCTCATATTCACACAGAGTTCTCACAAACTTCTTTCTTTATTATTTCTCGTGATCTCATGAATAATCTTTTTTGTTTTTAACCCACAAGCACAAACTGAACAGCAGTAAAATGATCTGAAAAAGAACGAGTCTGAAAAGCGCAAATCGTCTCTCACCAAACTTCGACTAACACGAGATTAGCAGAAGGAGCCCAAAGGGTGGCGCACTGGCTATTGAACTTCCTTTTTCTAGTTCCGTCATACGTGTTGTACGTCACCACGTTCTTGATGGCCAGAATTTGGTGTGACTGTGTGTACGCAAGACAAGCTTGAGCGGAATCCTGTCGGAAAACCCATCATAGCTTTTTCCAACCAAAATTCCAATCGTGTGTACGTGGCATTAGAACAGCAGCGGCGGAAGAGGAGGGACGGTGCGGCAGAGTGGAGGAGCGGATTGCTGGAAGGGAGGAGGAGGGAGGAGAGAGGAGAAGGAGGACACCTCCTCCACGGGTGGCACAGACCGGGGGCGGTGAGACCTGTTCCTCCCACAACATGTCTGCTTCCTCCTTGCTAGAACTACAGTTGGGCATGTCAGACCACTGGCTGAGCTTAGGAGAGGGATAGCAGCCAGGCGTCTTACAAACAGGATGTCACCAGGCAATAATGTTTTTTCAGCAAGTTCAGCAGCCTGTTACAGAGGAACTACAGAGCTCAGAAGAACATGGATGGCAAGGTTGGTGAAGGTAGAAGATCAGCAACAAGGATATGGAACAAAAGATTTTGTGTGTGCTGTTGACACTGTTAATACAGTTTGATTATTACTAATGTTGCTTGGGATGCTATGCACCATTACTCTGACTTTGCGCATAATTTGATCTTCAAATATAACTAAAGAAAAAACTTTTTTTAGTGTTGGATAGTGATTAGAACATCTGTCAGTTTTAATTACTGTCTGTTTCCTCTTTAGGAAGATTCACCCTCTCTATTTGTCCTGTTTACCATTATCACAGAAAGTAAAAGTAAGAGAAAATCCCCAAATTTGCGTAGTCCCCAATTCTGGTGACCCTGATGACAACTAGGGATTCCCCCACTTTAGAGGGATTTTCTTTCACTTCCTGTTTTGACCATGGGACAGGAAGTGAAGGGTAATCCCCCCAATGGGACACAGATGGCAAAAATAAATCTTACAAGGGTTATTACTCCGCTTGCCGCTGTTTTGTCAGATTTGGTTACCCGTCAGAATGTGTAACGGAAGTGACATTCCGTTGCCGGCATCTTGCTATACCTCGCACTAGCCCACAGTAAGGATACACAGAGAAGGGGGAAAGCGGACATCTTGGTAGACCCACCGGAGTTTTGCATTTTGTACTTATTTTTAACAGTAAAGTGAGTTTAAAAATACAGTACTTACAACTCCATCTGACTGGTTAGATGTTGAATTTTAAAAGCAGCGTACGGATCTCACAAGTTTGCTAATCTGACAGAAGTTCATTTTTTTTTCATTTTAATTCAACATCTAAACATTCATACGTAGTTCTAAGTACTGTATTTCACTATATAAACTCACTTTACTGTTAAAAATAAGTGTAAAATGCAAAACGTCGGTGGATGTAACAAGTTGTCCACTTTCCCCCTTCTCAGTGTATCCTTACTATGCAGGAGTGCGGGGTGTAGCAAGATGGCGGCAACGGAACGTCACTTCCGTTACACATTCTGACGGTCACATTCTGACGGTCACCTAATCTCATGAAACATAGTATCCAAATACATTTTTTTTTTTTTAAAGTTTTGCCTTTAGTCCTACTTTCAGCGTCTGCTCTCCTTAGGCCGACAAGTGATCTTGTCACTGGTAACAACAGCATCAACAGGATTGCTAGGAACTGCAAAGGAAATGCTTGGCTGCTTCTGTGTGTTGCACCCTAACAGGCCAGAAAAGTGAGATGTCACTTCTTCGCTGATGGAAATGCTGCAGGCAAGAGCAGGGGGTGACATCTTGGCTGTCTAGTCAGCGATGGAGCGTCACATGAAAACAGGTGAGTATTGCCACCAGTGAGAGAATTGTTATGCCCCGTACACACGGTTGGACATTGATCGGACATTCCGACAACAAAATCCTAGGATTTTTTCCGACGGATGTTGGCTCAAACTTGTCTTGCATACACACGGTCACACAAAGTTGTCGGAAAATCCGATCATTCTGAACGTGCTGACGTAAAACACGTACGTCGGGACTATAAACGGGGCAGTAGCCAATAGCTTTCATCTCTTTATTTATTCTGAGCATGCGTGGCACTTTGTGCATCGGATTTGTGTACACACAATCGGAAATTCCGACAACGGATTTTGTTGTCGGAAAATTTTATAGCAAGCTCTCAAACTTTGTGTTTCAGAAAATCCAATGGAAAATGTGTGATGGAGCCTACACAGGGTCGGAATTTCCGACAACAAGGTCCTATCACACATTTTCCGTCGGAAAATCCGGCCGTGTGTACGGGGCATTAGTGTGATGTGACCCTTACTTATCTCATGACTCATTTTTGTTTGTTAGTCATGCTGGTCACTAAACCTTTGTTTTTTTGTCATTGTACAAAGAAACAGTATGTAGTCAGACTGCTTTGGGCCCCAATGCAAAGCTTGATCCTGGGCTCCATGATACCTCTTCAATATTTTCAACTAGCAGTAACAAAAAATGCCTCCCTTGAAAATTAAAGGCTTCTTTAACTACCAACATGGCAGATCTGAAAAGCCAGCATTTCTTGCAGATCCACATGAACACTTTTTGATATTACAGCAGCATAAAAACTGATATCATCACTGATGCCTTTCAGTCAAATCTGACTTTAATTAAACTAAGATACAGACATGCTCACTTTTAATCAGCTGGGCTAAAGTCATAGGAAGACCAGAACCAGAGTTTCCCCAAATAGAGTAGACTAACAACATGGCAAAACAAAAAATAAAGTATATTGTTGGCCCATTCCTATTGTACAGTACATGCACCCCAGCCTCTGGTGTGAAGAATGCTGCCTAGACAGGTAAACTGATGAATGACTGTGTTGTTTTATGAAATGAAAATGGAAAAACATTCATTTGGTGCAATTTGGAGAAAAAAAAAACACAATACCTCTGCTTCTATACCTTTGGCTATGTATGAAGTATTGTATTTTATTAAGAGGTACAGGAGATCTTATACTAGCTATAAACTATTCACATTTTCAGGCAGGTTCAGAATAACATGCTTTAAAAAAACATGCATGCATTCTGCAGCGGAAGTAACAAGCAATCTAGGCTTACAGATGAATCTGATATGTAACAGATTCAAAGACTGTAAAGAACACACAGTCAACTCCCACACTTGTCTTCTTTCCACAAGCTAAATTTGTCAAATTACCTAACTTGATAAATGAGCTCCCTACAATAAAATGAAATTCTGAGATTTTTTTTTCTCTAAAGGAGGAGAGTTTTTCTTGCCACTTCATAAATCTTGCCAAAAAAAGTTGCAAGGCAGCATCTGGAGAACAGGTGTACTGCATGAACAGAAGCACTAGAGGTACAATAATTACATATTTTGAGCATATTTTTACTAATTATTACCAGTTTGTTTATTATTCTGTTTTACTAGGTTATAAAGTCAATGTACAAAATATTTGAAGCAAAATAATGTTTATATATGATATTTATAAGACTATAGGTAGCTCAACAATGTTCAAGATCATGATAAACAGTCATGACTAAGCTACACAACCTGATATAAAGATAAACATATGACTGACTAGTCTGACTGGTGGCCCAGAACCTTCCCCCAAATCTCAGCTCATTGCCCTTCCATGCTAGTGGGCAGCACATAAGTGGCAAGTTGTTCGTAGTATGGGAGAACTGTGGCTATATTGGTGGGAACAAAGGCTAGAGGAGGACTGTCATTGGCTGCATAAGCATTGAGACTGTACGCCCATGCTTGGAAGTAAGGAAGGCAGGACTTCTATTAGCGGCAGCCATGGCCACAAATGAGGATCCAAGCCCACTTAAGCTGAGAAGGAAGAGGGGGAGAGCTTGGTCTGAGTGGGGAGAGCTATGTGGAAGCTAAGAGCTAAAGTGATGGAAGAGCTGATTAAGCATCTGTCACTGGCCAATATACAAGCACACATCTTCAATGTGTAGGCAGTGGCTGCACAACACTACAAGAATGCAGTGACCCAGCAAGCTGAAAGGATCTATGATGGCTCTTGTATATCAGAGGCCAAAGGCCATGCAGCAGGTAATTCACAAAAAATCACTGCAGCAGACAGTGTTGAAGCTTTTTGAGTAGTTTGTCACTAAATTAGGGCCGTCTAAGACGACTGGGTTGATGTGCTGGCCCCATTTCTGACTGCAGATTCTGAGCAGATAAACTTTGACTTGACCTGGAATCTTCACATGACTGCAGGGTGTTGAAGGCTAAAATATTGGCCATGATAGGTGACTTTTATGAGAGCAAAACAGGTCCATGCCTGGTGCTCCTGCAAGGCTAAATCTGCCCATGTGTAACTGTGTACACCTTTGCAACTGCTTCAAGATTGGCTGCATTCTGAGGTGCTGTACCCAACTAAGAGTGTGTAGTGGGTCACCTTGAACCTTTTCATTTGTGGTCTTCCCAAGGAACTGGATATATCAATCTGAACCCCCGCCTGTGGATGAAATGGCCACTGCAGTGGAATGATACAACTGCACAGAGGGTAGCACCAAGTATCAGCAGATGACTTCCGTATGTTTGACAGAGGGCATAATGCTCCTGACAAAATCACTCCACCACCTAATCCTCCTGACAACTGGTGGGTTGATAGAGAGCCCAGGAAAGTTCATTGCTGGACTGGTCACCAACTGGGTCATCTAGTGGTCCAGTGCCCAAAGCAGGATGGGCCCATGGAATATGAGTTTGGCTGATGATGCTCTGTGTATGCATCTGTGGCATGTACTGCTATAATTACAAATCTGCATGCAGTGCAGGTTAATGGATAGAAGGTTGCTGCACTTCTCGACTCTGGGAGAGTTGTTGCAAGGAAAGCTAACATCTGGAAAACAAGTGGGTGTCATCTGTGTGCACAGTGAAATGGCCTGTAAAAACCCTGTCCACCTGGAAATTGCATCACTAAAGGTCTTGGTGATGGCAGGGTTGCCACATGACTTATAGATTGTGCAAAACTGGGCCAAATTCTGGGACTTAAATGGAAGTCAAAAGTTGAAGGTTCCAGAAACTTTCCTTAATCATGGGGAACCATATGATGAAATAACTAATGTCATATTTTAGCTTAAGAATAAAGTTAAAGTGGGTTGGGAAAAGTATAAACCTGCAGAGACTGACCTGTGTCCACTGGCAGTGTTTGTAAGATTGGAACCTGAGGCCTCCTGAAAAAATGTTCATAGCACTCAGATGGGAGACCCCACTCTGATCCCCACCAGAGACCAGGTTACAGTGTTAAATGGTAAGCCACTGCAACCTGGGGCAGATATGTGATTCCCTTATTATGTTGTGAATCATGACTTGTTGTATACAATCACCAAAAAGAATGACAAATTGTTCTCCTGGTGTCACCTCAGCCTTTTGGTATTATATTTGGCTTTTGCTCATGTGCATGGGGGTTATCTTGGGGTGGCTAAAACTCAAAAAAAATGTTGCAATAATTGTATTGGCATAGGGTATACCAAGAAATCAAAGCCTTCTGTGAGTATAGCCCAAATTGTTAAATAACTACTCAGCACACCTTTTTCAAAGCCTGCTGGTACCACTTGCACTTATCGAAGTACCCTTTGTATAGCCATGGCCTTGGTAGGCCAATTAGCTAGGGGACATCAGTAAATATTAGTTGTTCTGACTATGCCACCTAGTATCCAGAGGCAGTCCCTTTAAGAAATACCTCATTCAGGTTATCGCATGGGAGTTGTTTCACATGTGCATGAGAACAACACTCCCATCTGAGATCCTTAGTGATAAAGACATCTCATTTATATATAAAAATTAAACAGTAAACAAACTGATGGGTGCAATGGTTCAACATAACGCTAAAGGGGGTGCTCAAAAAAGTGGTTGAAAAATATGGTCGTGACTGGGATTGTTTACTGTCTCATTTGTTGCTTGCAATATTGGACGTTCCCATATTCCGTGTAGACTACAGAATGTAGTTACTTGGGAAGAAGAGACAACGCCCTATTAGAGCATATTAGAACACATTGCTCAAATACAGATCTAAATGTCATGGGTGATGTTCAATGAGAAGCAATTGCAAACAAGAAACTTGATGCCGACTATACGATTGGTCTACAAAAGTCAGAGAGTTTCCACAGGTGATCGAGTTCTTACATTGGTGCCAATTTTTGAGCGCAAATTCTTAGCAAAAAGGCATCATTTGAGATAGTGGAAAAAGGTAGGAAAGGTTAACTATAGACTCTATCAGCCCACAAAGAGCCTTACTAGAGTTCATGTTAGCCTGATCAAACCCTGGAAGGAAAGAGAGGCTTTATTAGCTTAACCAGGCTTTTATAGCATATCAGACAAATCAGGAAGATCCAGATTCCCAGAATAAAGAAAGGAATAACAGAGACCTCCATTCCTATCAAAAAATAAGAGTCTGAAAAAGTCCTGGAGAGAAATCAGGAAACTTTCCCAAGCTTTCTGGGCTTAATTAATATAATTGAGCATGATATTCTCATAGACCATGGGGTCCATGTGAATCTTAAACCATACCTTATTCCCTAAGCCCACTGAAAGAATGTATCTATAGAGCTAAAAATACAGTTGACCTTGGAACCATTGATGAGTCCTCCAGTAGTTGTCCAAGCTCTATAGTCTTAGTCCCCAAGCCAAATAGAACTTGGTGATTCTGTACTGATTTTTGAAAATTAAATGAAGTCTCCAAGTTCAGGAGACTTGGGAACTTTAATCTCTGGTGGACAAATTAATTTAAAAATGAGATGGTTCATTTACATCACCACTTTTGGTGTACAGTATCTCACAAATATATAGTAAATATTTTATTATATATTTTCGTGTGGCAACACTGAAGAAATTATGCTTTGCTACACACAGCCATTAATGTCTAAACCACTGGCAACAAAAATGAGTACATCCCTAAGTGAAAATGTCCAAATTGGTCACAATTAGCCATTTTTCCTCCCCGGTGACTCAATAGTGTTATAAAGTTTTAGGTGTGAATGGGGAGCGGGTGTGTTAAATTTGGTCTATCACTCTCACTCTCTGATACTGGTCACTGGAAGTTCAACATGGCACCTCATGGCAAAGAACTCTCCGAGGATCTGAAAAAAAGAATTGTTGCTCTACATAAAGATTGTATAGGCTATAAGACGATTGCCAAGATCCTGAAACTGAGCTGCAGCACAGTGGCGAAGACCATACAACGGTTTAACAGGACAGGTTCCACTCAAAACAGGCCTTGCACGTGCTCAGCGTCCTATCCAGCGGTTGTCTTTGAGAAATAGACGTATGAGTGCTGCCAGCATTGCTGCAGAGTTTGAAGGGGTGGGGGGGTCAGCCTGTCAGTGCTCAGACCATACGTCACACACTGCATCAAATTGATCTGCATGGCTGCCATCCTAGAAGGAAGCCTCTTCCAAAGATGGTGCAAACAGTTTGCTGAAGACAAGCAGACTAAGGACATGGAATACTGGAACCATGTCCTGTGGTCTAAGGAGACCAAGATAAACATATTTGGTTCAGATGGTGTCAAGCGTGTGTCATGGAAACCAGGTGAGGAGTACAAAGACAAGTGTGTCTTGCCTACAGTCAAGCATGATAATGAGAGTGTCGTGGTCTAGGGCTGCATTAGTGTTGCCGGCACTGAGGAGCTACAGTTCACTGAGGGAACCATGAATGCCAACATGTACAGTGACATACTGAAGCAGAGCACGATCCCCTCCCTTCGGAGACTGGGCCGCAGGGCAGTATTCAAACATGATAAGGAGCCCAAATACACCTCCAAGATGACACTGCCTAGCTAAAGAAGCTGAGGGCAAATTTGATGGACTGGTCAAGCATGTCTCCAGACCTAAACCCTATTGAGCATCTGTGGGGCATCCTCAAACGGAAGGTGGTGGAGCGCAAGGTCTCTAACATCCACCAGCTCCGTGATGTCATCATGGAGGAGGGGAAGAGGACTCCAGTGCCAACCTGTGAAGCTCTGGTGAACTCCATGCCCAAGAGGGTTAAGGCAGTGCTGGAAAATAATGGTGGCCACACAAAATATTGACACTTTTGACCCAATTTGGACATTTTCACCTAGGGGTGTACTCACTTTTGTTGCCAGCGGTTTAGACATTAATGGCTGTGTGTTAAATTATTTTGAGAGGACAGCAAATTTACACTCTTATACAAGCTGTACACTCACTAATTTACATTGTAGCAAAATGTCATTTCTTCAGTGTTGTCAATCACTGATTTATTATATAAAGTATATGGCAATAATAGTATTCACAAGGTAAAATAATAACAGCTCCGGGATTGGCATCTCTGGCCGGGACGATTCGCATGGTTGTGTTTTCCCCTCTGCGTAACCACATGCATGTAAGTACTTTGGACAGATTCATGGGTGTGAGGGGGCTTTTCACACTCCCTGCATTTTCCAACCCTTCTTCCAGATTAACACAACGCCCTTATTATATATTTTCATTTTTTAGATGAATTATTACGGTCTTGCTCCTGACGAGTGACTTAAAGGTCCCGAAACGCGTAGAGCTAACAACTGCCGTTACTACCACCCATTCATGAATCCATCACGGCCGTTCTTTTCCACCAAGTACTTTTTCTTTTTTCCCAATGTGATGCTTTAATGCATCCTTTTACTGATTTCAGTATTACCTACACTGCAATTAATCACGCTCTTATGTGACCCGTGCAACTGTAAAATACTGCCTTACATTTTCTATGAGAGTCAAAATGCTTGTTCTCAATATTATTTTTCCTACTTACCTTACCTCTACTAAATTTTCATTGATGCTTTAATGCGCTAGCTACTTTAATGAGTATTTTTACAATACAATTAATCATGTTATTATGTGACCTGTGTTTCTGTAAAATCCTCTTTTAGAATCTGGTTGGATAATGTATTTATATGTGATGATTTACTTTGAATACAATGTATCACTACACACAATGAACTCCCAATCTATGTCCTAAAAAAATGACTCAATAAACAAACCATTCTTTAATTCATTTCTTTACTGCATCCGTGTGCTTCACTCAAAGTCCCACCCCCCCATTACTTTTCTGTTATAACAAACGGGATGGAGGATGGGATCTATACGGCCCCCCATTCTCATATAAAGTCCCACCCTTTCCACTCCTTTGTTCAACCTATAGGGATGGAAGCACACGGCTGCACTTATAGTATACATTTTGAACATTTGCTAAGGCTGCTCCTCAGCCGCTCATAGTATTCCCCCATTCATTTCCTATTTTCTCTGTGCAGTGGGAGTGTTCCCTTGCACACATCATGTGTATTGCTAACTTTATAGTTACACTTCTCTGCAAATCTCTCCCCATTTACATTATTAATTTTGCAGCCTTATGTTTGCATTGTGACTGCACACAGGGGTCACCGGCCGCTGCTTCTATCTTCCTGTGCCACCTCTGTCATATCTTGGAGCTGTGACGAACACTGTGGGCTTCCCACCCGCCCCCTCTCACATTGGGTGGGCGGGGTTTCCCCCACTGCTCGTCAGCGCCATGCTTCGCATGTCAGCTGTCTGGCGCCTCTTCAGACGCCTATAAATCAGCTGGCGGCTTTACCATCACAGCTGCGGGGTTATCTGGTTGGCGCCTGGGACTGGTCACGCTGGGGTTGGCGGCCAGACACCCTGTGTGTCCCCCGCTCCCCGCTCTGTTACTGCATGATGTTGGGGGCTGGTCTAGGACGGCTCTCCCGGCTGGGGCTTCCCCCCTAATTGTGATTTGCACTTGCCTTCCCGACACTCTCTTCCTCACCACATCACCTTCCCCTTTGGCTCTCTTGTCCAACTGAATGCACACCAGGTAACACCAATCTCACTTCCATGTTCTATTTCTGTCCCCCCCGTTTCTCACCCCTTTTCCCTCCTCTCCCCCCTCCCCCCCCTTCCTTCTTCTCTCTGCCTTCCTTCTCTTTTTTTACTTTTTCCTTCCCTGCCTCCCCTCAGCACTTTGCCCTGTCACTTCACCCTGCTTCTCACTCCCTCATTCTGTGTTATCACATCACTTTATCACTTACCATACTCCCTTCATTTCCCATGCACCACTTTCACCAGCCCCCCTCCATCCAGCTAGTCCCCCTATGGGACCTTCTCCCCTCTCTTCCTTTCCCCCATTATTCACATTCTTCCCTCATTTCTCCACCTTCACTAATTAGGGATGCTGCCACTGTTGGCTGCACGCTGCCTGGACAGGTCCCCTCAGCTCCGGGATTGGCATCTCTGGCCGGGTCGATTCGCATGGTTGTGTTTTCCCCTCTGCGTAACCACATGCATGTAAGTACTTTGGACAGATTCATGGGTGTGAGGGGGCTTTTCACACTCCCTGCATTTGCCAGCCCTTCTTCCAGATTAGCACAACGCCCTTATTATATATTTTCATTTTTTAGATGAATTATTACGGTCTTGCTCCTGACGAGTGACTTAAAGGTCCCGAAACGCGTAGAGCTAACAATTGCCGTTACTACCACCCATTCATGAATCCATCACGGCCGTTCTTTTCCACCAAGTACTTTTTCTTTTTTCCCAATGTGATGCTTTAATGCATCCTTTTACTGATTTCAGTATTACCTACACTGCAATTAATCACGCTCTTATGTGACCCGTGCAACTGTAAAATACTGCCTTACATTTTCTATGAGAGTCAAAATGCTTGTTCTCAATATTATTTTTCCTACTTACCTTACCTCTACTAAATTTTCATTGACCCCTTAATGCGCTAGCTACTTTAATGAGTATTTTTACAATACAATTAATCATGTTATTATGTGACCTGTGTTTCTGTAAAATACTGTTTTAGAATCCGGTTGGATAATGTATTTATATGTGATGATTTACTTTGAATACAATGTATCACTACACACAATGAACTCCCAATCTATGTCCTAAAAAAATTACTCAATAAACAAACCATTCTTTAATTCATTTCTTTACTGCATCCGTGTGCTTCACTCAAAGTCCCGCCCCCCCATTACTTTTCTGTTATAACAAACGGGATGGAGGATGGGATCTATACGGCCCCCCATTCGCATATAAAGTCCCACCCTTTCCACTCCTTTGTTCAACAACATAATAAGTTCATAATGTAAACCATAATAAAAACCAAATACAATTAGGATATATAAAATATAACAGTGATATTGATAGCATAATCCACTAGTGACATAGTAAGTTCATATTGTACATATGGTAGAAAAACCACTTTCATTGAAGCGTGTCTCCCTGGTAAAAAGTGTAACTATTAAGTGTAACTTTATGCTATCAATATCACTGTTATATTTTATATATCCTAATTGTATTTGGTTTTTATTATGGTTTACATTATGAACTTATTATGTCGTTATGTCGTTATTTTACCTTGTGAATACTATTATTGCCATATACTTTATATAATAAATCAGTGATTGCTAAATACCTGTTTTACAATGTTATTGATGTTCATGGCTTTAGTATACCCAGTATTGTCCACTTTCATTTGTATCGTGATATCTCCAGGGATGCATGTTTCATACAAAGTCCCACCCTCTTTCCCTTTTTTCAAATTATTAGGGATGGAGGTGCCTGGCGTTACATGCCTTGCACTCTCATATAAAGTCCTATTTAGCTGTTTAGGTTTTTATTTTTATTTTTGTGTACAGTGCTAAAAAGGCCTAAGAAAGTGCACCAGAAGACCCCCTTTTCTGACTACTTTTCTCAAAGACCCCATAAGTGAACAGAGGACAAAGAAGAGGAATGCTGTTACTATTTGGAAGTAGGAGGATCATGTTGACAGCCACTGTGAGGTGAGAAACAGCTGGCTAAGCACAGAGCTGTGCAATATTTTTTTGGACTTGTGTGCTGTCTTGTCTTTTTGCTGAAGTTAGGCCATTTTTGTGTTCTATTCATTTATTTTTTGGCTGGAATAAAGGAGACGTTGATCTGTGTTTTCCCCTGATATCCACACTAAATAATGGGGATCCATAGCAAAAAATTTAAGGACCCCTTTTAGTCCTCTCAAAGTCAACTTCAGTAATATTAAATACTAGCATTTTTTAGCACAGTCCCGAACTATAAATACATTCATTTTCTCCAAGTGTATTTTGCAAACACTATTGCTACCTGCATTACTGTGAAGTCAGACAGTCTAGGGCTCTCTGTGCTTCTGGGTCCCAAATTCATTTAATTGTCTGCTATGGTTAAAGATTTTCCTGTAACCTATTGCAGCATTGCATATGAAAAATCTGTTAGGACAAAACCATGGTCATGATCCAAGTACCACACAGTAATAAATCCAGGAACGCATCTGGTCAACTGTAATGAATTGTGGTATTATTTATTTATTTATTATTTATTTCAGGTACTTATATAGCTCCGTCAATTTACGCAGCGCTTTACATATACATTATACGTTCACATCAGTCCCTACACCCTCAAGGAGCTTACAATCTAAGGTCCCTAACTCACATTCATACATACTAGGGCCAATTTAGACAGGATCCAATTAACCTACCAGCATGTCTTTGGAGTGTGGGAGGAAACCGGAGTACCCAGAGGAAACCCACGCAGGCACAGGGAGAACATGCAAACTCCAGGCAGGTAGTGTCGTGGTTGGGATTCGAACCAGCAACCCTTCTTACTGCTAGGTGAGAGTGCTACCCACTACACCACTGTGATATCATATTGTGTCAATGCTATCCCAACGCATTTTACAGTAGAGGCCAATGCACATATCATATACACATATCATACCACACAGTGTGATGTACTGCATTGTAAAAAAAGGTCAAGTGCATTTTTCTGTTCATTTTGGTGTTAGCAGCCTTTTTATAATGGCAAAGTGTAGTAATACAACGCAATAGATTGCATCAATGTGAGTCAAGCTTACAACCCATAGCATAGATATTTTACATAGTCATGTTGTTGGTGGATTGCTTTCAGTTATGAAATTGCACTTTACATTGTGATATTTTTTTAGGTTATTATATAAGCTGATTGGTCAGCAAAATTTCTATGTATTAGCTAATGACAAGGCATTTGCTAAAATATTAAATAAAAAAGAATTGCAAAAATATAGTTGATTATTTAATTCCCCTTTAGCCACAAGGACAGCAACAAATGATAATGTAGCTAGATCATGGAAAATGTTTGGTGGAATTCAGGCTAGTTCATAACTGATAATTCCACTCTTTAATTACCATCTGTAAAGGAGCAATTCAATATATTACGGTCTTATCACTGACCTTTATTCTGTATACTTCCTTTTAAAATAACGTTTACCATTTTATCCTGAAAATACTTATACTATCTGAGAAAGCTATGCTTATGATCCAAACTGTTTTTTCTTTATATGGCTGCTAAAACACATCTGTTTTATTTCCTTCCTTTCAAGCTGGATTCAAAATCACCAGTGGAACAATCTCATCATAGTACATGCCTGGGAATGCCGCTTGTCTAGGACTCCAGAAGTAACAAGCACGCAAGCATAATCTAACATTTTCCAAACATAGCAAAAGTAGAAATAAAGAAACGAAAAAATCGTCATAAGGATATGGTAACTGTCATTTTTAAAACTGTGAAATTTCACAAATACATGCAGATATTTGTATGTACTAACCTGAAGCACAAACCAAATACAAATGGTGCAACAATACTGTAGCAGTACCTCTGGAGGAGCTACTTGGTTTGTTGGGTCCTCTGTTCTCGACTCTTAACGCTGCTCGGTCCCCACTGGCACACTTGGTTATAGGTTGAAGGCCACTCACAGCTGTGTAGCTTAAGCATTAATATTCTATTGCTCTATAATATTACACAGAAAGCTGACCACAAGCAACTTGAGGATTAATAATGCATAGAACAAATAAACATGACAACATAATATGTTAGTTTAACTGGCGTGCAGGTTAGCCTCACGTACAACCATTAACTTGCACCACAATAAGACTAAGCACTATTACACTAATCTACACAATACCTGTAAGAATAGCCCCAACCGTGAAAGCATGAATGGCATATAGGAAACCTTACTTTAATCCTTAAGCAATAGCTACTCAAATAATGTTCCTGGGTGTACTCTACACATGCAGGTGGGTATATTTACTACTGGCAAAGGAGTACCCCTGGTGGTGGCTAAAGTACCTGGCATCTAACTGCCAAGGTTAGCTGGCAGTTGTTGATGCCCTTCTGTAAGATGGTGCACATGAAGATGTCTCTTTAAGGCTGTCCACAATAGAAGACTAATGATCTGTTAGTTACGGATGGGTATCTACTGTATCTTCTTAAAGGGGCTTCCAGATTCTGATAAGCCCCCCGCCCGCAGACCCCCACAACCACCGGCCAGGGTTGTAGGAAAGAGGCCCTGGTCCCTATCAGCATGGAGACAAGGTGCTTTGGTGCATTTTTTTCCTGAGTTTTTTATTGCCTGTTTTCAGACACGTTT
Organism: Aquarana catesbeiana; assembly: GCF_042186555.1. Classification (NCBI taxonomy): domain Eukaryota; kingdom Metazoa; phylum Chordata; class Amphibia; order Anura; family Ranidae; genus Aquarana; species Aquarana catesbeiana. Next base: position 685,037,855 of record NC_133324.1, read on the forward strand.
TGCTTTTTCCTTTTGAACATGCATTGTTGATGCATTTTTGCATGCGCTTTTCATGCGTTTTGCTTTTTATTTCTCTTTAACTAACTGTGTATAGCTGGTTGTTAAGGAGCGGGCCGCCGCACCCTTAACACCCAATGAGTCATCAGCCATCAATAGGGTTTACCTTCTGGCAGAAATTGTGAAATTTGGGCATTTATATTAAAAATATGACTGATCATGCCAAAAAACTGTCTTTTATTTAAGAATAGTGATCATATGAAGCCATTTAATATCCCTTATTTTTTTGGATACTTTTTAAATCATACTGATAACAGAAATCACCCAAATAGCCCTGATAAAAAGTTTACATACTCTGGAGTGTTTGGCCTTGGTACAGACACAGAAGGTGGCACGCACAGGTTAAAATGCCTATTAAAGGTTAACTTCTCACATTTGTAGCTTTTTAAATCCCAATAAGTGTCTGTGTATAAATAGTCAATGAGTTTGTTAGCTCTCACATGGATGCACTAAGCAGGTTGCTACTTGGTCTTTCGGTCTGAAGGTCATGTGTTTGTGTCATTGCAGACCGATTTCTTATAAAGTTTCGGGACGTCCTGGGTTCCAATCACAGAGGATCCCCAACATTCCATCCTGGTTGTCGGTCGATAACATAAGCCTGTTTGACTCATAGAACGTATGTTCTTTTGAGTTCAAACCATCCGGTAAGCTTACATCTGCCTTGGTGGTGGCTTTACTGCACTGGTGTCTTCAGTTTTCATCCACTATATTGGATGCCAATGCGGTGAATAGGATCTTCAATTTCTTTACTACACACTGTGGACTTTAAAGACTTTTCACAGACTTATATTTTATATATGATCTTTTTTGTATATAGTTTCTAGTAATTCACACGGCACATATCACATGTTGTATGTTTTATGATTTTCTGTTTATTTCATTAGTCATTATGGTTTGTAGAGTTATATAATTCGATTCACTGAGATTTTGTGATTCACTTTTCAATGGCAATGGTTGGGTCATGTTAACCAACCCAAACATTTTAGTGCTACACTTCTGTTATTTTAACAAAATTATCTGTTTGTTGTGTCAGCTGCTACCACTAGTTCAGGCAGCGCGGGGTACCCTTTTACATTACTTTGGTCCTTAGACCAAACCTATTTCCTAACCTAACCTACTTTGGTCCTAACTCCTTAGGACCTACTTTAGTCCTAACTCCTAAAGGTGACTTAATACCTAATCAAACCTACACTATAATAACTGATCCTAATACTTGTCTAAACTAACCCATAAAGTGCATTAGAATATCCCCAAACTAACCCCTTGTATATGCTCACCTCTCCATTTCAACAATTGCGTAGTTTTGCTGATAGCTGAGCACTGAAAGATACCAGCACCAGGCTTTTAAGCAAGACAGAGAGGATTAGTGATCAATAGACAGCATCATTCCGGGTAATGCCTCTCAGGCAGGGCCGCCATCAGGGGGGGTACAGCCGTTGCACCTGTAAGGGGCCCTGGTGGGCCTGAGGGGCCCACCCGGGCTAGAAGAAGGCAGGACGGGTGAAGGGGAGCCGTGCTGTGCATTACAGATACAATTTCATAGCGTGTGCTCTCTGTGGCATTGAGCTCAGACATCGAGCTCTTTACTGCCACCTCTGGCTACTATGTGCATGTGCACCCCTCTTGTACTGGGCTTTTCTGTGTCAGCAACAAGTCAGCTTTGTGCAAACGAGCTGGGACCAGGTAGAAAGAAATTCTTTACAAGTAGGGGCTATGAAGGAAAGGGAGGGGGGCTGTTTGTGTACAGGGAGGGGCCAGAGCCTTGTGTGTTTACAGATTTGTGTATGTGTGGGGCTGACATATATATACAGGTGTGTGTGGAGGGATGGCATATATACAGGCAGTGGCGGTGCGCCCCTTAAGGGTGCTTGGGTGCCCCCCTCTCTCCAGTCACCCACCTCTATGTATCATGGATAGGTTCATGCATTGCATTGCATGAATCTATCCATGGCCGCTGTAGCCACCCCCTATTCAGGCGTCCAGCCCCTTTTCGGATGCCGGGCACCTGAATTACGTGTATTTTTGAAGCACCTGATTAGAGCCATAGGCTCTGATAGGCTTCAAAAATTGGTGAACTGCGAGAGTATTGCGCTCGCAGTTCACCCAGGTGTGTTAGAACAGTGAATGAATATACGCTTTTCTAACACTGAACCACCTCTCCGCCAATCAGGAAGCATGGGTTTGTTACCCGTCACCTGATTGGCTAAAGCAACAGGCGCTGTGATTGGAGGAGGAGAGGAGATGCATGGAGGACACAGCTCGCAATAGTCACCCGTTGCTCTACCGAGATAGAGTAAGTGCCAGGCAGACAGCGAGCAGGTGGGGGGTCACAGTGTTAACTTTTAAATGGGCACAGTGGCTGCATTTGATGGGCACAGTGGCTGCATTTGATGGGCACAGTGGCTGCATTTGATGGGCACAGTGGCGGTATTTGATGGGCACAGTGGCAGCATTTGATGGGCACAGTGTTGGAATTTGATGGCACAGTGGCAGCGTTTGATGGGCACAGTGGCAGGATTTGATGGGCACAGTGCAGCAATTGATGGCACAGTGGCAGCATTTGATGGGCACAGTGGAAGCATTTGATGGCACAATGGCAGCATTTGATGGCACAGTGGCAGCATTTGATGGCACAGTGGCAGCATTTTATAGGCACAGTGGCTGCATTTGATGGGCACAGTGGCTGCAATTGATGGGCACAGTGGCTGCGTTTGATGGCACAGTGGCTGCAATTGATGGGCACAGTGGCTGCATTTGGTGGGCACAGTGGCTGCATTTGATGGGCACAGTAGCTGCAATTGATGGGCACAGTGGCTGAATTTGATGGGCACAGTGGCTGCAATTGATGGAAACAGTGGCTGCGTTTGATGACGCAGTGGTTGTGTTTGATGGACACGGTGGCTGCATTTGATGGGGCACAGTGGCTGCGTTTGATAGCACAATGGCTGCAATTGATGGGCACAGTGGCTACATTTGATGACACAGTGGCTGTATTTGATGGACACAGTGGCTGCATTTGATGGGGCACAGTGGCAGCGTTTGATGACAGAGTGGCTGCAACTGATGGGCACAGTGGCTGCGTTTGATGGGCACAGTGAAGCTGCAATTGATGCTTTATTTTCTGAATTTTTCAGTTTGTTTGCGCCCCCAGAAAATTTTTGAGCACCAGCTGCCACTGTCTACAGGTGTGTGCATGTGTGGGGAGGGGCTGGCATTTATACAGGTGTGTGGGGGGCTGACATCTATACAGGGTGAGGGGGGCTGACATATATACAGGTGTGTGGGGGGGACTGACATATATACAGGTGTGAGGGGGGACTGACATATATACAGGTGTGTGGGGGGGACTGACATATATACAGGTGTGAGGGGGGCTGACATATATACAGGTGTGGGGGGCTGACATATATACATATATATACAGGTGTGTGGGGGGACTGACATATATACAGGTGTGTGAGGAGGGCTGACATATATACAGGTGTGGGGGGGCTGACATATATAGAGGTGTGTGTGTGGGGGGGCTGACATATATATATTTGTGTAGTGGGACTGACATATATACAGGTGTGAGGGGGACTGACATATATACTGGAGTGTGAGGGGGGCTGACATTTATACAGGTGTGAGAGGGGCTGACATATATACAGGTGTGTGTGTGGGGGGGGCTATCATATATACAGGTGTGTGGGGGAGCTGACATATATACAGGTGTGTGGGGGAGCTGACATATATACAGGTGTGTGGGGGGGCTGACATATATACAGGTGTGTGAGGAGGGCTGACATATATACAGGTGTGGGGGGGCTGACATATATACAGGTGTGTGGGGGGGGGCTGACATATATACATTTGTGTAGTGGGACTGACATATATACAGGTGTGTGTGTGTGTGTGGGGCTGACATATATACTGGTGCGAGGGGGGAAGACATTTATACAGGTGTGAGGGGGGCTGACATATATACAGATGTGTGTGTGTATGGGGGGGCTATCATATATACAGGTGTGTGAGGGGGCTGACATATATAGAGTGTGTGTAAGTGGGGCTGACAAATATACAGGTGCCACCCCCCTAATCCATGCGCCCGGCCCCTAATCTACATGCAGGGTGACGGACACATGGATTCCAATGGGCTTTTTTTTTAAGAGCACATGATTAAAGCCGGAGGCTATTATTGGCTTCAAAAAAGGGTGGGCTCGGGACGCAGAGCACTGCACCCCGAGCCCACCAAGTTGTGTGACAATAGCGAGTTAATATTTGCTAAAGTCTTCCTGATTCTCCTCTTGGCCAATCAGGAAGTGGGTCCTGAGACCCGTCACCCATTTGGCCGAGAGGAGAAGCGATCCTATTGGCCGCCTAGGGGGAGGAGGGGGGAGACACACAGCGGAAGCCGCCATGATGCCAAGGAGAAGGAGATGCAGGGGAAACTGCCGCCCAGAGGAAGCGCTGCCCGCGACCTAGTTGAGGTAAGTGCGGGGCTAATGACCGACCGACCAGAGGGGGGGTGCTGGTGACCCAACCGACGGGGGTGGCTGTGAGTGCATTGTTTGCTGCCCCCCCCCAAAAAAAATATATCACCAACCGCTACTGGGTTCAACATACTACACTATATGGCAGGGATACGCAATTAGCGGACCTCCAGCTGTTGCAAAACTACAAGTCCCATCATATAACAAAGAAAAAGGAAGGGAACTGGGGCTCATCCTCAATAGACTCCGGTATCCTCAGGTGAAAAAAATGGAGCCTCAAAAGCGCCCTCACCCATTTAAAAGGATCCGGTTCCACCGTCAACCTAATGAGTATCCTAATAAATCTACTAAGGATCCTTAGGTGTAGTTGTCCTCTGAATATAGCATATGAGCATAAAAAAATCTGGAAAGAATCCAAAGCAATTCTTCATAAAGGACAAACCGCTGAAAAGCTATTGATCATTTATTGATAATCCAATTAATTTAACCGTTACAAAAATCGTGAAAAATCTACAAATATCTCCAACACATAGTTAAAAAAGACATAGAGTCTTAATAAGACACAGGTGGCCACCAATTAAAGATCGCACCATACATATCCCTCACAGACACACATACACCGCCAATCTAGAGCCAATCTTAATTGCCGATTGGAAAGTGATATCCTAAAGGCACTGAAAATCACTAGTAAATTATGTGGATGAAAGGAGTTACTTTCCGTAGGAAATTTTGAAGTGTTCATTAAGGATATTCATGGAACAAGAAGGCATTTTAAAGTTCCGAATGCTAGTGCAGTGTGAAAGTTTCCCCGGTCTTAGGCGCTATATATACTATGTGACAATATCAATAGTGTAACCATCAGGTATACACTGTAGCTGAAGATCAAAGGCTAGTATCAGATAAGTAACATGAAGATTTATCATAGGTGACTGGCTGGATGTGCTGGAAATGATTCCTTGCAAAGGTAATAGAGATACAATACAGCTCATCGTTTCTTCATGTATCTGGCTGATTACAGCCTAGGCAGCTGGTCTTGATGTTTGTAGTTCATCATCCATCGTCCCGGCATGTGCGGGGGAGCTCAGATCCGGAGTGCAAGATGAAGGTAGTTTCCTCCGTCAGGAGTTGATGTAGTTATCCGTGTCCGGGATGGGGAGGGGGGGAGGGGGGGATCCCCAAACTGAGCAGGAGTTCACTGCGGGTGATGGACCAAAACCGTGCCGCTGGTGATGGTTACAGCAGATTCCACTTTCAAGTGAATAGTGGCGGCCCGAGGAAGGTAGAGGGGGGGTCAAAAAAGCATTTGAATGGGGGTCACCGTGTCCTCATCACCAATACCATGATAGCATCATGCTATGCTTACATGTTTCACTTAGTTACACGCTTCAAATCTTGTTTCCTAGCCAGATTCCAGCTCTTAGGACCACTAGACTGAAAAGCTAAGGGTCCATTACATCTGGTGATTGGGGACACAGGAGGGGTGTGTGACACACCACAGAGTGGAAGTTTGGAGCACTTAGCACTTTCAGAAGATTAGAGCACAAAGAGTACGTTTAATGGGATGTCTTTGCAGTATGTAATATTTTCAATTTTGTTTACATTTTGGATGATTTTATTTGCTAATTTTGCGATAGTGCACTTTTAATGGGACATTTCTGCAATACTTAATAACACAATTCCGCTGAGTTTATATTGAATGATTCTTTACATTAAATGATTTATATCTGGTATCTTTTGCACTATTGTGAGCGCTGTAATTTATTGATTTCATATATATCCCATAGTTTGTAGACGCTGGAACTTTCACGCAAACCAATCACTATACATACACAGGTGAATGTAGCAGAATACATTTAGCAGACATGTAGCAGAATACATTTTTACCTAAATGTGTAAACAAATGTGACTTTTAAATTTTTTTTTATTGGATATGTTTTGTAACAAGTAAAACATATTGTTATTTTTCAACATTTATGCTCTTTTTTAATTTATAACGCAAAAAATAAAAAACCCAGTGGTGATCAAATACCACCAAAAGAAAGCTCTATTTGTGGGAAAAAAATTATATATATTTATTTTGAGTACAGTATTGCATGACCGAGCAATTACCAGGTAAAATAGCATAGTGCCGAATAGCAAAACACGGCCTGGTCATAAACATCTTAAATAGCTTAAGTAGTCAAGTGTACCTCCAGCCAAAAAAATTTATTTTAAGTTTTGGATAGCATAGGGAAGGGTTAACACCCTTTTAATGTTTGTTTTGCTGTCTGTGCCTCTGTTCAGAAGATTTCACCTCACTGTCCCTGTGACAATTGGATTTAGAAAATGTTGAGTTGTTGTGAAAACAAGCATTGGTGATAAAGCATCAGTGTTTACACCTTTTTCCCATGATAACAGCAGTGAATTTCCCTTCCTGGGGGTAGACTTCCTCTCACTTTCTGTTGTCTCCCTCCATTTGTAAGTATGAGTTTTATGTAAGTCGGATGTATATAACTTGGGGACTGTCTGTATATATATTTATACATAATGTATATACACACACCAATCAGCCATCACTTTATGACTACCCACCTAATATTAAGTATTTTGCTGCCCAAACATCCTTGACTTCTCGAAGCATATTGTATTCCTCAAACCATTCTTAAACCATTTTTGCAGTGTGGCAGGGCACATTATCCTGCTGAAAAATGCCACTTCCATCAGGGAATAGAGTTTCCACGAAGGGATGCACTTGGCCAGAATCAATATTTAGGTAGGTGGTACTTGTCCAGTAACATCCACATGAATGGTACAACCTAAGGTTTCCCAACAGAACATTGCCAAAAGCATCACACTGCCTCTGCTGGCTTTCCTTCTGGATCCTGGTGCCATCTCAGGTAAGCGATACACACACCTATCCATCCACATGATGTACAGGCCGCATACATTTCTAATGGTGACTCTGATTGTAGCATTGCAGATGACACTTTTGCATATTTGCTGAAAGAGGGTTTTTTTGCTACTCTTTCTAATATATTTTTAATGACAAAGGTAGAATACAAAACAGATTTACACTTTACCTGATGCAGAGAAATAACCATCAAGAGATTACAGGCCAGGAATCCTGGAGCAGGAAGGCCACAAACACTTTTGTCTATTCCCCTGGGTGAAGTAAAACATTGAAAAGTTTCTTTTAAATCCCACTAAAGGCACCAGGCCAAGTACTATATTAAATTTAAATTCTCTGCACTTGGCAATAAAGCACTGCCTTTAGGCACACAGCAATCGCAGAATATATTCCTCTCAACTGTAGCCTCTAGCCACTTAAATTCAGGATTTTGTTTTCTTTGACAATGAAAATAATTTGAAACCTGTTCATTTTTTTGCCAGGGAAAACCATAGCGCCATAAGAAGTAGCAGACCTTTATTTGATGTCAATGTGTTTTTAATAATAAGATTAGTTTTTACTGTATTGTTCCTTGGGTGCAGACAAGTTTGAGTAGTCCTGCAAAATTAAGAATTATGTGGCATTCTTGCTTTCTTTGATGTACTTACATAAAAATACAAACCAAATATTTAAAACATTATGCATTCTGTCTGCTCTGAGTAACATAGATCTGAGGAGAATAAGTATATCAGACATTGTTTTCAGTTTGCAACATGTCAAAATTCATCCTGCAGCTCAAATATATATAATGTGTGTAGATAGGAATAAAATATTTTTATTGTAACATTTACAATACATAGACGTGTTAAGTGTGCAAGCTAAGTGTGCCTACCACAGGGGAAAGCACATATTGCAAATCAGAATATTATTGTCTTGTGTTATCCTCAATGTCTATAGAATGTAGCCATTAAGACCATATCACTAATGTAGTACAATGCCTGTGCATAGGCCCCTTTAATTTAGTTTCCCACACCCCCTAGGTTTCTCTGAAACACACAGGTAGTATAAATTCCTCAGCTTCCCTCCCTCAGGAGCTCAGAGAGGCCACACCCAATAAGCCAAAGGTGCAGTAGGTGGACAAGTATCTGCACCCAGAAGAAGTCCCTCCACGGCAGCACAGTGGCTAATGGTTAGCACTTCCATCTAGCAGCAATAGGATTGTCAGTTTGAATCCCAACCACAACACTACCTGCCTGGATTTTTTGTGTTCTCTCTGTGCCTGTGTGGGATTCCTTAGGGTACTCCAGTTTCCTCTCACACTTCAAAGACATGCTGGTAGGTTAATTGGATCCTGTCTAAAATTGACCTACTATGTGAGTTAGGGATCTTAGATTGTAAGCTCCTTTAGGGCAGGGATTGATGTGAATGTTCAACATATATATATATATGTAAAACGCTGCATAAATTGATGGCGCTATATAAGTACCTGTAGTAATAATAATAATAATAACTCTTACCCTAAAAGTGGGCCAGGACTCTCACAGTGGTTCAGCAAGGCATAGTACTAGTTAGAATCTGTAACACCAAGACTCTTCCACTTCACCTACTCTCTAGGACATCAGTGCTAAGAACTGGTGCTAATCACAGATGTGTTGCCCCAAGGTGGTGCACATAGTACTCTGGTAGATTTATGGTCATTGGTATGTGGCAAGAGTGAGTAATATGATTCAGTAGTCAACATGAATAAATTGAGAGTGGGAAAGAGAGCAAATACTACCACCAATTATCAAATATCTGGCTCACTCAGTTAGCAGCAGTATGGTAACTTTTGAACAAGTAGAGGTGTTCTCATAGGCTGTCCATGACCCTGGAAGGGGTGACTTGCACACTTAGGCACCCCTAAGGAAATCAAGAAACTGCCACATGCTCTGAAAGCACTGTAGGGCCTTGATGTATGTTCTGTAGACATCTGGGAAAAGCTGTCACCCTCAGGGGTTTTCTGTGGGACAAAGGTTGCGGTACTGCCCAATTAAAAACTCATACTCCCTACAAATATGAGCTCTCATCATAAAATGTAAGACATCACCGTCATGGAATGTTTGTCCTAGAAGTGGCTCCATTTTTTGCCAGAACAGTAGTCATGGTACTAAAATCTGTAACAGCAAGACTCATTCACTCCACCTGCCCCCTGGAATATCACTGATTAAACTGGTGCAGATGCAATTGCCCCCAAGGTGGGGTACATAGAACTCTGATGCCGCGTACACATGACTGAACTTTCCGGCAGAAAAGGTCCGACAGAATCATTCCATCAGATATTCCGATCGTGTGTGGACTTCATCTGACTTTTTCTTTCGAAAATTCTGACGGACCTAGAAATAGAACATGTTTTAAATCTTTCCGACGGAATCAATTTCTATCGGGAAAACCGTTCATCTGTATGCTATTCCGATGGACCAAAAACGACGCAAGGGCAGCTATTGGCTACTGGCTTTTGAACTTCCTTTTTCTAGTCCCGTCGTATGTCATTGTGTTCTAAACGATCAGACTTTGGTGTGATCGTGTGTAGGCAAGTCCGTTTCAGAACTCCATCGGAAACACAGTCAGAGTTTATTCTGATGGAAAAAAACGGTGTGTGTATGTGGCATGAGAGTTTCATGGTTGTTTTTACATAGCAAGAATGAACTGAGAGTGGGCAGGAGAGCAAATAATTACACTCCTACGACTGACCGTGACCACCAAGTATTGTAACACCCACTGAGTTAGTAGCAGTAATGCACCTCTGACTTGGCACATTTCTGTCCCACTGGAAGTACTGATCATCTACTATTACACTTGAGATGTCAGAAGACAGAAACCATAACCTTTTAGTTAACAAGTTTACATTGGTAGAACTTGCCCATGACCACACCGCCAAAACTCTGGCTCAGATGGTTTGTAAACACTTCTGCCTTCTATATGGCTGTCTGCAGATGATACATTCAGACCTGTTTTGAATTCCAGCTCTTCCAACAGTGGTCCCACTCACTACGCATTAAAAAGTTGCACACCACCCTGTACTACCCACAAGGCAATGGGCACACGTGAGGTTCAACCATACCCTGATGAGGCTTAGCTCAGAGGGAAGCAAAGAAAATGTACCCATTACTTAACGGAAGTAGTCTGGAAATATTATAATTATTATACAGGATTTATATAGCGCCAACAGTTTGCACAGCGATTTACAACATGAGGGCAGACAGTACAGTTACAGTACAATTTAATACAGGAGGGCCCTGCTCGTTAGCGCTTACCGTCTAGGAGGGAGGGTCAAGTGATACAAAAGGTAATAACTGTGTCTGTGGGGGATGATCTGATTGATAAAAAAAATATACAGTTGTTAGGTGGAGGCAGGATAGGCTTCTCTGAAGAGAAGGGTTCTCAGGGATTGCCTAAACGTAGATAAAGTAGAAGATAGATGGAAAGATTGGGGTAGAGAGTTCCAGAGGATGGGAGAGGCTCTGGAAAAGTCCTGGAGGTGAGCATTGGAAGTGGTGACACGGGAACTAGAGAGCAGGAGGTCTTGGGAGGAATGAAAAGAACAATAGGTTGATATTTTGAGACTAGGTTAGTGATGTAGCTGGGGGCAGAGTTGTGGATGGCTTTGTAAGTTGTTGTTAGAATTCTGAATTTAATTCATTGGGTGAGTGGAAGCCAGTGGAGGGATTGACAGAGAGGGGTAACAGACACTGAACGGTTGGTAAGGTGGATGAGCCTGGCAGCAGCATTCATGATAGACTGAAGGGGGGATAGGCTATGTAAAGGTAATCCCATAAGGAGGGAGTTTCAGGAGTCAAGGCAAGAGATGACCAAGGAGTGAAATAGGAGCTTTGTGGTGTCATTGGTTAGGAAGGGCCGTATTCTGAACATGTTGCCTGAGGTTGAGGCATCAAGATTTGTACAGTGATTGGATGTGGGGGCAAAAGGATAGTTTAGAGTCCAAGATTACACCGAGAACTTTGGAATGCGAGGATGGGCTGATAGTAGTGCTATCGATTTTGACAGAGAAATCAGGGAAAGAGGCATGTGGTGGAGGAAAAATCATGAGCTAAGTTTTGAATAGATTGAGTTTGAGGGAGTAGTGTGACATCCAGGCTGATATGTCTGTTATTAAATTAATAATATGTGAGGAGACTAAAGGAGTGAGCTGAGGGGTAGAGAGATAGAATTGGGTGTCTTCAGGTATTGGAAGCCATGGGAGGCTATTACCTGATCCAGGGAGGAGGTGTAAATGGAGAATAAGAGAGGTCCAAGAACAGAACATTGGGGGACTCCGACAGATGAAGGGAGAGGAGAGAAGGGAGTGGAATTGTAAGTAACGCTAAAGGTGCAGTTGAATAAGTAGGATGAGAACCAGTGAAGAGAACAGTCATTTTTTGACAGTACATTCCTTGACAATCCACTCAACCTACCATGTTATGTTGAGCATATCTCAGAAGGCCCACAGACCTATGGGCCAAAGTACCCACAGAAGAACTTCAACATACTCCAACTTCCTGGATTCAGGAGTGGAAAAACTCTTGTCTAAACTCTAATGCCCCGTACACACAATCGGACTTTCCGACAACAAAACCGTGGAATTTTGTTCTAAGGTTGTTGGTTCCAACTTGTCTTGCATACACGCGGTCACACAAATATTGGCCAACAATTACGAACGTAGTGACGCTCAAGACGTATGCTTCTGCTAATGTTGTGTTTGGTGAGCATTGATTCTGAGCATTCTGGACTTTTGTGCGACGGACTTGTTTACACACGATCAGAAAGTCCGACAAAAAAAATTTTTTGGCGCAAAATTTGAGAACCTGCTAGCCAACATTTGTTGGTGGAAAGTCCAACAACAAATGTTCGATGGAGCATACACACGGTCGGACTTTCCGCCAACAAGCTCTCATCCAACATTTGTTGTCGGAAAATCCGATCGTGTGTACGCGGCATAACAGTTTGTTTTAGGTTTCATGCACATTGGTTTATTGACAGGAGAAAATCAGCTTTAAAATCTCACCTAAGCTGTATTTTTTCAAACCAGTTTAGGCGAGTTAAGCAGCATTTGGTGTTTGGGAAATTATTTATTTCATTGCCCAGAGCTTATTCTGTCCATTAAAATTAATATGCGTCTAGTGCTTAGGCACGTTTAGACATGTTTGGCATTTTATATGTTAAAAAAGCCCCTCTTCTGAACATGATTCTTCTGTGCTCAGGAGAGGAGCTTTGATTGCCTCTAAACTCTGGTAAAAGCCTACATGTGCATGGACACATAGGCTTTTATTGAACAGAATGCAGGGGTTTTGGCAAAACATCCAAAGCTCCTAAATGTGAGTTTAGGAGCAGCAGTGTGCATGTGGCTTAAGACCAATGTCATGAATCTGCAGTAATACTTTCATGCCCTGTCTGTCTGCTTACCTCTGGTCTGTGTATCAGCCTTAGGGCCTACATTTTCACACCTGCATGGTTAAGTAATCTTCCCTCAGCGTGGCTCCACCTTACCCTCTACAGGATACATTATTTAACACTGTGCTGTCCAAGCCTGCCTTGCCCAAGCAATATTGTGTGTGTTCGGATTCCTGTGTTTGTCTTGCCATGCTCTACGTCTGATTCTGTTTACCGACCTTGGCTTGTTTTTGACTGTCTCTGTCTGCTTCATATCCTGACCTTTGGCGTGTTCTTTGACTATCCCTGCCTACTTGTTGCCTGTTGTCTTGGACTGCTGACTTATCTCTATCCTCCAGTAGCCTACCGCGAGCGTGAGCTGGGAGACCCTGGGGGCAGTGAACTGGAGCCAGTTGCAGCGCAGTCCATCCTCACCACTAGAGGCTCTGGTGAACACCCGCTCTCCCTCCCGCGGCTGTCAGTTGAAAAACCATGCAGGGGGATCAGTGGTCACAGTTGTCCCCGCCACGCCGATCATTTCCGACTGTCACTGGACATGTGTGAAGGACTGACAGTGGGCCATGAGCGCGCTCTGCTTTTCCATCCACAGCAGTCAGCCATAGGGTTCACTACCTTAGCGGTACACTCCTGACCCCAATGGTGTGCATCTGTCACCTGGCCTCAGGTGACCTGACAACCAGTCATGGGCGGAGTAAGAATTGTTGGACGCATCTGACTTTGACCTTGAACCTGGGGGCAGAGTGCTAATCCAATATAAAGGCACAGGTCAGCAGGGAAAATTGCAAACACCATAGGAAGTTGTCCCTGGAGTTGTCCTACAGCAACCCAATCCAGAAGTGCCAATCTACAAAATGAGCCTATACTGTGCATTAAACTCATCAAGACCACAGGTTCATATGGAACCTATGGTGACTCAAAGGTGGCTGCTTCCTGCTCTTCCATCCTTATCTCCAAGACTTTTTGATAATATTATACAGCCAACCTAGTTCAGTTCCAGTCTCCCACTGTGGAGCACCCAGAACTAGCATCTATCTACATGCCTGAAGACAGAGACAGATTGCTTCTTGTCCCAAAAAGATGGAACCAAGACTCCCTGTACACTTTGTAACATGTAATTTTTGGTCTGAAAAGTTCACATCTTTTTATAATTACTCTTAATACAGCATCACACAGCCTAGTACGCAAGCTGTGTTTTGTTGTGATAATCTCATAAAATGTCAGTTTACGTAACCATGAATGATAATAAAACCATTTACCCATCTTGTAATTAGAAATGAGTGAATTATTTCAGATGTGCTTTACTGATTCATCCATTTCAACCCTACATTCCACATCGAAGCTTGAAATCTGACATAATTTGAATATTATACCATGTTTTTTATTTATTTTCTGAATTCCCAAATGCCATCTCTTTTTTGACCTGGGTACATATTTAAAAGGTCTGCTACAGCCAATCACATCTCAGAGACATGATGCCCATGTATGCACAGGAGGGCTTTTGTGGAATCCACTCAGCAAACAAATAAAGAAAAAAGTACCTGACCTACATTTCATAATCTTTAGCACTGCTATGATTCCAGTCCTTCTCTGATAGGAAATTCTTCAAGAATAGTTTACACATTACTACCTCCAAGATATATCTGCTCTGTCACTAAATCCCCTAGACCTTAAAAAATCAGATCTATAATATTCCTCCCTAATGGACTGCTCAACAGGCGTTTTTCACATCAGGACATACAAGTCTATGGGATGGCAAAACCAGTGTGAAGCAGGTTAATACAGCTTAGATGGAGGTAAAATATACAGTAGGTCAGAAGGTAGTCAACTGCAGGTCAATTGCACATGTCAGTAAACTCTGTATAATCTCGTAAGTGTCTCTATGCAATCCCAAATGCAGGTTTAATGCACTTACAAGCAAATGAATCAACACAAGCCCAAAGCTCCTTGAACAGGCTCTTTCAGCCTGTGTCAAGGCCCAGATTATCTGTATCATTACAGAGGTCCTGACATTATCAGGTGATACAAAACATATAGGGTAACATTCCCTTATAGACAGAAAAGCCTACGGTAGGTAGGTAGGTTCACTGACGGTAATGGTAGATCTGTTTATTTGTATCTGGGATAAGTGGCTAAAATATTCTCCTATTTTTGGCTAAGTTACTTGGATTATGGTTAATCAGGTAGACCATTTAGAACAGGTTGGGGTGTCAATACCACCTGCTATGATTATTACACTTTTTACAATAAACTCTTCTCTGTAAGATATATATTGCTGTCCTCGTTGAAGATATGAGAGGCAAGTTTCATAAAGTCTAATTATTTGTGTTGATTCAGGGAAAGACTATTAGAAATTCCTGGGAGGCCACTTTAACCTAATAGAGTGAAACCTCATACCTGGCATTTTCTTGGCTCAGTCATCCCAGTAATTCTATTTGCTGGCTATAAGTACATTTTTGTTATTGTTTTTATTATACTTAATTTTAGAGCAAGTCTTTGCCTTTCTGCAGTTACTGTCTGTCTTTTTATATATCCATATCTATTGCTGATTTACAGCAAGCTAATAGAATACAAAGAATAATATACCCCTCCGTGGCAATAATAGGAATATTAAAATAAATCAAACAATTTAGAGTATAAATGCATAAAGCTTAGTGGATTTTAAAAGGTCAATGAATAAACTATAACCAAATATACCTGTATTTAATAACATTTTGTCATAGGGTAGATTGAAGAACACTGAATAAAACACTTAACAGGCTGGCAATACTGATGGGCACAGACAGGCAGGTACGGGTGGAAAAAAACCTGTCAAATATTTATGGACATAGACCATGGGATTGTCAGTGATTAACAAACAACCTTGGGTGAAGTGAATTCCAACTCCACTTTGACCCAACATTAACCACTTCCATCCAAAAGTGCTCAGCCTTTTTTAAAGGTGGTTGTAACTGTGGAGGCTGCATAAACATTTAGACATAAACTTGTGCCATTTCAAAAAAAGGTATTAATAGAAAATGCAATATGCACAAAACTGAGTTATCCTATACCCAAGGCCTCCATTAGGGGTACAGAAATTCCTCCGGTACCAATATTGGGCCCACTGGGTCAGAAGGGAGCCCAGGGACAACATAGAATGTCTTTGGTTCTCTCTACTCCCTGGGGTGCAGTGTGTACCCTTGGCACTTCTAAATCTCTTCTAATCAGTGCCCTGTAAAAAGCACCCTGGGACTTGAAGGCAGCCACTGTATGTGTAGAATAAAAAAATAAAAGAATGGCTTCCACAGCTGTTATAAGACCCCCCCCCCCCTCTAAAGCAGGAGTCAGCTGCAACAAATGTGTATATATATATATATATATATATATATATATATATATATATATATATAGTACACCCCTCACATTTTTGTAAATATTTTATTATATCTTTTCATGTGACAACACAGAAGAAATGACACTTTGCTACAATCTAAAGTAGTGAATGTACAGCTTGTATAAAAGTATACATTTGCTGTCACCTCAAAATAACTCAGCACAAAGCCATTAATGTCTAAACAACTGGCAACAAAAGTGAGTACACTCCTAAGTGAAAATGTCCAAATTGGGCCCATTTTCTCTCCCCGGTGTCATGTGACTCATTAGTGTTACAAGGTCTCAGGTGTGAATGGGGAGCAGGTGTGTTAAATTTGGTGTTATTGCTCTCACTCCCTCATACTGGTCACTGGGAGTTCAAGATGGCACCTCATGGCAAAGAACTCTCTGAGGATCTGAAAAAAAGAATTGTTGCTCTACATAAAGATGGCCTAGGCTATAAGAAGATTGCCAAGACCCTAAAACTGAGCTGCAGCATGCTGGCCAAAACCATACAGTGATTTAACAGGACAGGTTCCACTCAGAACAGGCCTTGCCATGATCTACCAAAGAAGTTGAGTGCACATGCTCAGTGTCATATCCAGAGGTTATCTTTGGGAAATAGATGTATGAGTGCTGCTAGCATTGCTGCAGAGGTTGAAGGGGTGGGGAGTCAGCCTGTCAGTGCTCAGACCATATGCCGCACACTGCATCAAATTGTTCTGCATGGCTGTTGTCCCAGAAGGAAGCCTCTTCTAAAGTTAATGCACAAGAAAGCCCGCAAACAGTTTGCTGAAGACAAGCAGACTAAGGACATGGATTACTGGAACCATGTACTGTGGTGTGATGAGACCAAGATAAACTTATTTGGTTCAGATGGTGTCAAGCGCATGTGGCGGCAACCAGGTGAAGAGTACAAAGACAAGTGTGTTTTGCCTACAGTCAAGCATGGTGGTGGGAGTGTCATGGTCTGGGGCTGCATAAGTGCTGCCGGCACTGGGAAGCTACAGTTCATTGAGGGCACCATGAATGCCAACATGTACTGTGACATACTGAAGCAGAGCATGATCCCTTCCTTTCGGAGACTTGGCCACAAGGCAGTATTCCAAAATGATAACGACCCCAACCACATCTCCAAGATGACCACTGCCTTGCTAAAGAAGCTGAAGGTAAAGGAGATGAACTGGCCCAGCATTTCTCTCGGCCTAAACCCTATTGAGCATCTGTGGGGCATCCTCAAACGGAAAGGTGGAGGAGCGAAAGGTCTCTAACATCCATAAGCTCCGTGATGTCATCATGGAGGAGTGGAAGAGGACTCCAGTGGCAACCTGTGAAGCTTTGGTGAACTCCATGTCCAAGAGGGTTAAGGCAGTGATGGAAAATAATGGCGGGCACACAAAATATTGACACTTTGGGCTTAATTTGGACATTTTCATTTAGGGGTGTACTCACTTTTGTTGGCAGCGGTTTAGACAATTAATGGCTGTGTGTTGAGTTATTTTGAGGAGACAGCAAGGTTACACTGGTATACAAGCTGTACACTCACTACTTTACATTGTAGCAAAGTGTCATTTCTTCAGTGTTCTCACATGAAAAGATATAATAAAATATTTACAAAAATGTGAGGGGTGTATTCTCTTTTGTGAGATAGTGTTTATATATATATATATATATATATATATATATATATATATATATATACACAATTATCAGTGCCTACCTACCCAAAACCACTATTCTTTTATATAATTTTTTATAATTTATATATATATATAGTTAAGCAAAACAATCCCCACCTTTTGACATAATATATTTATCCAATGGAATAAATATGAACAGAATATCAATCTCTGTTATATACAGTATACGTCAATAAAATCAAACCACTATATACATTCACATACAAGAATATAATAATATTAATATGATTGCAAATCCCACTCCACGTTTAGCCCAATCAAAAAACTCCTACCAAAACAGAGTCATAAAACCTGCCCATACAATACAGTGCTCCACCTTAATCCCAAACAGACGTGCACAAATGTTGAGTGATTAAACCAGCCTCACCTATATCCTAATATGTCAAAAAGCACAGCTGTATTGGGCCTGCGATTTCCATGGTTGGCCTGACTATATAGATAATTATTTGTCAGCACAACTTAAAACAACTCAATGGCACATAAACTTTTGAATGCATTTAAAAAATGTAAATCTATTTACTATAAATCTCATATTATGTAATCTCATATTATACATTTCAATTTCTAAATGTAGCACCCTGATGTTTAGGCAGGGTTGCTATCAAATTTAGTTCAACTGATTTCCCCCTAATTCTGAAAAGACAAGGACATTGCAAGGACAGATTAGGAATGAATGGGGTGTCTCAGCCAATGGGCAGAGATCTTCTTGAGTCCCTTGGCCTGCTGGGAGAACCTGTTTATTTGGGTGGAGTCAGGTGATCAGGGTTCTGTGCCACCTGGACTGCTGTTTGGGTGGACGTGTGTTGTGGTGCCCCGGGCTGCTAGGCCAGAAACCTAAGGTCTATCCCGGGGACATTTGGCTTCTAAGCTGTCTGAGGGCCTATCCAGAAGCAGGAAAGCAGCGTTGGGACTGTGGGCTTGTAGTCCAATCAGAAGTAACGGTTCCGCCAGGCAGGGAACCAGTCATGGTCGGAGGTAAAGGGGAAGCTGTTGCCACTAAGGGAACCATCTGCCTTGCTACCAGAGACCACTGTGAGTAAGTTGAGGCCAGTACCAGAGCAAACTTCTCGCCAGCTGGGGACAGTGAAGAAGTGGGAAAACTTCAGCAAGTGTCAAGTCAGGGACGCAGTGGGACAGCAGAGGTGACGCTTGTGGAACATCAGCGAGTGCCAAGCCAGGGACCTAACGTGTCAGCGGGGGTGAAGCTTGAGGAGAATCTGTGAGTGCCAAGCCAGGGACCCAGCAGGGAAGCGGGGGTTACGCTTGAGGTAGGTACTGAGTAGTGCTAAAGCAGAAGAGCTCAGGGGATCTGAAGTCTAGTGAGCGACTGGGAGCTCGTTGAGTGAAGACCCACAGTGAGTGAGTGTGGGGTACACTGAGAACTGTTTGTATTGCAATACTTGAATACAATTGCCATTAGTAATATCTACAAGATTGAGGCAACGGTCCTACCTATACAAAAGTGGTATCCACATTCACCTGTATATCTGTCTACCTATAGAAGTCTCAGAGTCTGCTAATTATCTTTGCATCTACCTAAGGGTGTGCTGGTCCCAATTCTCTCTGCCCCAGTTCTGTTTAAAAGACAATAAATCTCTTTGCATTCAAGAAGTGTCTGGCGCCCACCTGTTCATCTTGCATTACACTCATCATGCCTTGTAACCCACCCTACACAGAAGGATATCAGCTCTTCGAAGCCTAAAGAGGCCCAGGGCTTGGCTACAGGAAGTATTGTAAAACATTTAGGTAACTGCGTGTGTTGACGTCTCATACTTTTTGGGTGTGCTGGTAAAGCCCTGTCTGCATGCTAGTCTTTTTGAGTCTCTTTCACCATACTCATTTCTCTGCTTGGCTGCAACCCAAGCTCAGTGCTAGGATAAGGTTGTCCAGCACCCAAGGCAAAGATGCACCCCCCCCCCATGATGTGCAAGCTCAGGGGATCCTAGACCCAGCAGTAATTCACTTTTCAATATCATTGCTTCTGTCACTACTCCTGTCAGCCTTGTAACTGAAGAAAGGCGCCCCCATCTCTACAGTGAATTACTGCACCCAGGGCAGCTATCCCTTCAGCCCACCCCTTGTCCCGGCCCTGCCCAAGCTGCTCACATCTTTTCTAATTTGGTTCATGCCAAACACACTGGAAAAACATCACCGCTCTGTATATCTAAGAAAGAAATTTTAAAAACAAGGGAAATACAAGATAGGCTGAGTAAATATCACATACAGCAGAGATATTATAATATTGCAGCCCACACTAAGTATATCCAGGGTGGTCTATACACTGCCTCAATGTGGTAGAAGTATTGGTTGCTTAGCATTAGAAACTTTATGACCTTAAAGATGCTCTCAAAAATGCCTGAATAATCCAAATGCAGTAATAATTGGACCACTTTGTGGGAATCAACGCTGACTATTTTATGTGTGAGCAATGCACTTTTCTCTTTGCACATTAAACCCATAGAGTCCCAAAATTTTACTTTTACTTATCTCAAAGTAAAAATACAAAAATGATCAAAACTGTAAATGCACAATAATACTAACAGATGTGTGCGGAGATATTAGCAGAGAGTTAAGTACATGATCCTGAATAAGAAATATCCACTTCAACCATTTCTAGGCCCAATTGCTGATCCTGTCTATGGTATCAAACTCTCACCAATATCCAAAAATAATTTAACATGTTTTTCCCTATAATCCAGGGCTGTGTCAAGGGGGAAGGGTTGAATGTTACATAATGTGCTAAATAAAAATGAAAAAAAAAAAAATATATATATTTATATTATAGTGATATGACAATACCATTTCTTAAACCTACACTAGCTCAAAGGCTGCTAAGTTGTATGTGTTGTGAAAGGTAGGCAAGAATCTGTTGAAATGAATCGACTGTACACATATTTCTGGCAATTGTTACTTTATGAGAAGGACATTAATCTTTGGAAGTAAAAATTAAATTCTATACGCCAATTACTCCAAGTGATGTGTATACCAGAACCAATTCTAATGCCGCGTACACACGGTCGGACTTTTCGTCTACAAAAGTCCGACAGCCTGTCCGACATACTTCCGACGTACCTTCGGCGGACTTGCGGCAGACTTTCTTACGAACGGACTTGCCTACACACGACCACACAAAAGTACGACAGCCTAGTACGCGGTGACGTACACCAAGTCCGACGAGACTATAAAACGGAAGTTCAATAGCCCGTACGACACCCTTTGGGCTCCTTCTGCTAATCTCGTGTTTATCTCGTGTTAGTAGAAGTTTGGTGAGAGACGATTCGCGCTTGTGAGACTCGTATTTTTCAGTTCGTTTTAACTGTTGTTCAGTCTGTGCTTGTGAGGTTTGTATCTGCTTTTCAGTGCGTTTGGTCAGTTGGCATTGAGAAATCTTTGTTTTATTGGCCGCTCGTTCCTGATTTTCAGGTCGTTCTTCACAGGCCTTGCTGTTCTTCAGTGCGTTCTGTTTAGTGCGTTCTGACCAGCCGACCGTTTTGAAACCATGTTACCTGTACGTACTCGTCGTAGAGCTTGTGCATTGTATGTGCTTGGTGCTGTAGTTTATTCTTCAGCCCAAGACCAGTCCATGAACAGGGCGAGGAGGAGTTCATGGACCAAGAATTGGTTGCTTCAGCGTGACCAGTTCTGTCACATGCCTTTGCTCCGTGAGATCCGTGAGAATAATCCTGAGGATTTCAGGAACTTTCTCCGGATGACGGACCCCGTTTTTGACCATTTGTTGGCTTTGCTGACCCCCTATATCAGCAGGCAGGATACCTGCATGAGGCAAGCCATCACTCCGGAGCAGAGGCTGGTCGCTACCTTGCGGTATTTGGCCACAGGGAGAAGCCTGCAGGACCTTAAGTTCTCGACAGGCATCTCCCCCCAGGCTCTGGGGATCATTATCCCAGAGACCTGTTCTGCCATCATCCAGGTCCTGCAGAAGGACTATATTAAGGTAAGATATTTTTCTTTTATTAGCATCACATGTTCTTTTATGTAATCTTTGATAATGTAATGTATTTCTTGCTTCAAACACTACTTACCATCATTGCAATATAGTGTGAATGTCCCCTTTTTATCCTCACACATGCTGGATTTTTTTCCTGTTATTTTTTGTCATGCATGTATATTTTCCTTCAATAACCTTCCCAGCATGAAGTGATGGGAACATATCCACCTAGTCTACTCATTTTGAATGTATTTTGTTTGAGTGTATTTAGTGTGCTTATAATTAGCAATTAGCTAGATTTCACAACCCCCCCCCCCACCTAAACTCACTCCAAATAGTGTGCTGCTAATTAGCAATTATCTAGATTTCCCAACCCCCCCACCCACCCCCACCTAAACTCACTCCAAATAGTGTGCTGCTAATTAGCAATTATCTAGATTTCCCACCCCCCCCACCCACCCCCACCTAAACTCACTCCAAATAGTGTGCTGCTAATTAGCAATTATCTAGATTTCACAACCCCCCCCCACCTAAACTCACTCCAAATAGTGTGCTGCTAATTAGCAATTATCTAGATTTCCCAACCCCCCCACCCACCCCCACCTAAACTCACTCCAAATAGTGTGCTGCTAATTAGCAATTATCTAGATTTCCCAACCCCCCCACCCACCCCCACCTAAACTCACTCCAAATAGTGTGCTGCTAATTAGCAATTATCTAGATTTCACAACCCCCCCCACCTAAACTCACTCCAAATAGTGTGCTGCTAATTAGCAATTATCTAGATTTCACAACCCCCCCCCACCTAAACTCACTCCAAATAGTGTGCTGCTAATTAGCAATTATCTAGATTTCACAACCCCCCCCCACCCTCGTAAAAATTTTCTTGAATGTTCTGTGGTGTTGATTTGTCTAAAGCAAATATATGTTGCAGTTTGCAAAATGCATGTGCACTCTACAAGTGCATTTGTTCCAGTGCTTTAGTAAATGAGCAGAAGCTCTGCTGATTTCCATCATCAAATCATATGCAAGCCTCAAAGTGTTTTCATTAATTGCCCTTGCATGTGATTGTGTACTCCTTGCAACATGAATGCCTTTTTACATTACCTCATTTACTGTAAGCTGGTTAGCAACTGCACCTGCAGAGTGCGACAACTGCAGTCTTGTAGCCTTTTTAGTCCCTAAATTCCTGCGTGTCCTAAAAGTAATCTTTTTTAGGGATTTCACAACCCCCTAAAATGTAATCAATGTTCCATCAGAGGGGGTGAGCAATCTGATAAGTGTGCCTTTCCATATTAGTTATTCCAGAAGAATTAAATTATTGAATGTTATACTGATGCTGGGGAATAATGTTTTTAATTGTCTAATTTTCTTGCAATGTTAGCTTCCAAATTAATTGATTTTGGTTTTCTTGTTTGATTCCCCAGTTTCCTTCAACGCCACAGGAATGGCAGACTGTGGCATCCTATTTTGCCAGCCGTTGGGACTTTCCCAATTGTGGAGGGGCTATAGATGGGAAACATGTCCACATTGTGCCACCACCCCATTCGGGGTCATACTATTTTAATTATAAGGGGTTCCACAGTATTGTTTTAATGGCGGTGGTGTCGGCACACTATGATTTTTTATATGTGGACGTGGGGAAGAATGGCCGGATGTCGGATGGAGGAGTATTTGCCCAGACGGAGTTCTGCCAGCGTCTCCAGAGTGGTGGCCTGGGATTGCCACCTGATGCGGATAACGTGGAAGGACTCCCCTTTGTCTTCATTGCCGATGAAGCCTTCGCTCTCAGCAAGCACCTCATGAGGCCATTCCCCCAAAGAACCCTCACCCCGGAGAGGAGGGTTTTTAATTTCCGGCTGGCCAGAGCTAGAAGAGTGGTTGAGAATGCGTTTGGAATTCTGGCCAGCCGGTTCCGCCTGTTTCAAACAGCCATTAATTTGGCGGAATACAAACTTAATTTTATCATTTTATCGTGCTGCATTCTGCACAACTTTTTAAACAAACATTCTCAGAATTATATAGGCACAGTTGGGCCTGAGGCCGGACAAATAGATGCCAACCTTACGGGCCTGGATACTGTCCGTACTGGCTTGGCCCCCCAAAGTGCCCGTCAAGTTAGACAGCAATATGTTAATTATTTTATGGGTAGGGGGGCCATTGCAATGGGCCAGGATATATAATTTTTTACAATAAAAAAAATATTGATGAAATCTTGCATTATATTTATTGCTTGCCTTTCTTTTGGGCTGTCTCCTAGGTTATGGTCGAGCAGTTGTAGTGCCAACTGTATTTTAATTTTAAATGTCTAAATAAGCTCCATTGCCACTGTAAACAACTTTTTTACAATTATAACCAAACTGATACTGAGCCTTGAAATAACAAACCACACATTTATTTAATTCCTATAAGGAGATGTTTTTATTAATGGTTGTTATGCATTCAGTTCTGCATTTAGTATAAAATGTTCATAGACAAAAATATAATGATATCTTAATAATGTAGAAAAATATAATTATATTTAAATATTTCTACCTAATCCACAAAAAAATATTTTTGGCTTTTTGATTTTCGCAAACAGGCTTTTTTTTTTTTTGTTTTTTTTTTGTTTTGTTTTTTTGAAAATCAAGTTTTGTTAGTTTTTTTTGGTTTTTTAAAATCAATTTTTTTTATTTTTTTTGTTTTTTTGAAAATCAAGTTTTGTTAGTTTTTTGGTTTTTTTAAAATCAAGTTTTATTTTTTTTGGTTTTTTAAAATCAAGTTTTTTTTTTTTTGTTTTTTTTTTGAAAATCAAGTTTTGTTAGTTTTTTTTTGGTTTTTTAAAATCAATTTTTTTTTATTTTTTTTGTTTTTTTGAAAATCAAGTTTTGTTATTTTTTTAGTTTTTTTAAAATCAAGTTTTATTTTTTTTGGTTTTTGAAAATCAAGTTTTTTTTTTTTTTTTTTTTTTTTGAAAATCAAGTTTTGTTAGTTTTTTTGGTTTTTTAAAATCAATTTTTTTTTATTTTTTTGTTTTTTTGAAAATCAAGTTTTGTTATTTTTTTAGTTTTTTTAAAATCAAGTTTTTTTTTTTTTTTTTTGGTTTTTGAAAATCAAGTTTTTTTTTTTTTTTTGGGTTTTTGAGAAAATCAAGTTTTATTTTTTTGTGGATTTTTTAGGTATTTACGAGAAACAGCCCTCCTTTTTTAAATTAGGTTAAACAGCCATTTCTGTTCAGCCAAAAAAAGAAAGAGAAGGCCCAGAATGGGGTCAGCAAAACAGGAAATGAAGGACATGATTGATGTTTTGGGGTTTCAAAAAGGGCATTTAGATTCGACCCAAAACATCAATCATGTCCTTCATTTCCTGCTGCATACGATCCAGCCGATTACGCATTTCATCGATGTCCTTATTCCAGGCCATTATTTGACCAATTAGCCGTTGGGCACTTTCTGAGGTGAAATAGTCACTTCTTGTTGTACCTAAAGTGGAATGAAACCAAAAAATGTCTTTAGAAATATGCACACATACATAGTTTACCTTACCATAATAAAGCTGTTGTCTCAGACACTGACCTGGTGGGGTGCCCATGTAGCATAATTCCTCCACATCCTCGGGGGTGGTGCTGTTGCTTGAATCAAGCACAACCAGATCCCCTAAAATAGAGTAGACAAATTACATTAAACAAAAGGCAGCCATGCATAGATTACCGTAAGCTGGTGTGTCAGACACTCACCTGGTGGGGTGCCCATGTCGCCCACCTCTCCTTCCTCCACATCCTCAGTGGGACTTGGGCTGATTTCCCAATCATGTTTGGCTTGGGGTGGACTGTCTTCTTGTTGGCTGAGTGATTTTTCCCCTATGTGAAACAAAAAATTATTAATCTACTTAGCACACAGATATTTTAGTACATAGTAATTTTCCAACATTTGTAGTGAAGTGGTTTGTGTAGAGTTCCTATTTTACCTCAATATTTAAAATTATAAAGACATATCGGATAGATAGATATCTAGATATCAATATCTCAAAATATAGTTAATAATCTTTTGATCTCTCTCTCTCTATATCTGGAACAAAATCTATAAATATCTAACTAAATGTAAAGAAAAAAAAAAAAGATAACTTAAAATATTCCAAAAGAATGTTTTACATTTCTATATCTATCTATCTATCTACCTATCTCTATATTTCTCTCTCTCTATATATTTCTCTCTCTCTCTCTCTCTCTCTCTATATCTATATATATATCTCTATATCTATATATCTATATATCTATATATCTATATCTATATATATATATCTATATATCTATATCTATATATATATCTTTATATATATAGATAGATCTATCTATAGATATGTAACGAGGTTTATTAAAAGATCGTTTAAAACGATGAACAAAAAATCGTATAGGAAGGAAAAGCACATGGAGCAGTATACAAGGTAATAAACACAAGAGAAAAACACGACAAGTACTTACTTTTTTTAAGAACTTTCCGGATACGTCGGTATTGATCCGGCTCCCTGAGTTTCAGGTCAGACCATCTTTTTCTCAGTTGATCTCTGGAGCGCTGGACCCCAAAAGATGCCTGCAAAGTGTCCACGACCTTCGCCATTATTTTGGCCTTGCGCAAATTTGGCCGTGCGTACGGCCCATACTTCCCATCATAGTCGTCTTTGTGAAGAATGGCCACCATCTCCACCATCTCTTTAAAACTCATATTAGAGGCCTTAAATCTAGGCCTCATAGATTTTGTTGACGTTCCAGCCTCCGGGCTGTCTCCACTACCTGAGGTCGTCAACATATCAGGTGTCTCCGCCATTATTTACTCCACTACGCGCCGTAACAAAAAATGGGCGGAGAACATGAGTTAAAATCGAACGTCAGGGGCGGGCGACGCAGGCGGAGTTTCACACATGCGTAGTGTATAAAGAGGGGCCTTGCGCACGTGTCGTACGTACGTTCTGTGCGTCGAATTAGGGGGCGGAGAACATGAGTTAATTTCGAACGTCAGGGGCGGGCGACGCAGGCGGAGTTTCACACATGCGTAGTGTATAAAGAGGGGCCTTGCGCACGTGTCGTACGTACATTCTGTGCGTCGAATTAGGGGGCGGAGAACATGAGTTAATTTCGAACGTCAGGGGCGGGCGACGCAGGCGGAGTTTCACACATGCGTAGTGTGTAAAGAGGGCCCTTGCGCACGTGTCGTACGTACGTTCTGTGGTAGGTGATAGTGGACCAGGACGTTACAAAACGAAGGTAATTTTAGATATATATTTTTTGGGTTTTATGGTCATGACTTTGTAGCAAGCGGCCTATATGGCTTGATAGATTGATGAGGCCTACATAGGGAGAAGATGATGAGGGGTTAGCAGAAACCTATAATAAAAGTGTTTTTTGTCTTGTGACTTCATCTTTTCCAGATATAATGAATCCCCTATTTAAGGATCCAGAGTTCCTTACAGCTTTTATTTCGAAATATCGAGAGATGAGGAATTTGTGGGAGGTGAAACACCCTCAGTATTATGCAAAGCATGTGAGGAAGTCAACGCTGGAGAGACTTCTGTCCTTTGTCCAGGCGACCATCCCGGAAGCAACAATGGAGACATTGCTCAAGAAAATTGGGGTCTTGAGGAACATGTATAAGAGGGAGCATAAGAAGATCCAGGAATCAAGGAGATCAGGAGCATCAGCAGATGATGTTTATGTACCCAGGCTGTGGTACTACAATCAACTCCGTTTTCTGGATGACCAGAATGAAGCCAGGCCATCACTTTCAACCCTTCCCTCCACCCTTCCCTCCACCCTTCCCTCCACCCCAGCAGAGGCTGATGAGGAGCAAGCTGGGTCTTCCATCCTGGATGAACCAGATATGACCATCTGGAGTCAGGTAAATTATTTTAACAAATATTTACTGTACTAATATTAATGATGTTAACTGGATGTTATAATTGTCTAAAATAATTTTGCACTCAAAATTGTGTATACATATCAATTGACAGTAGTGGCTAAATATGTTTGGCACCTGCTTGAAATAATTAGGGTGTCTGATTAGACTCTTTTATTAAAGAGATGTATTCACATTGAATTTGCTATTCATGAGAAGCAAACTGTGTGTCATTGATGAACCCAAAAAAACATACTCAAACTATTGTCCTTTTTTTATACACAGGATGAGTCCATCCAGGAGGAATGTGGGGAAAGTGGCAGGCAGGAGGAGACCGGGCCCATGGACAGCCTGGAGGAGGCCGGATTCACCATCATCCTGGAGGAGGCTGGGCCCAGTGTCAGGCAGGAGGTGGCTGCTCCCAGTGAGGTGGCTGCTCCCAGTGAGGTGGCTGCTCCCAGTGAGGTGGCTGGGCCAAGTGAGGTGGCTGGGCCCAGTAGGAGCCTGACCGAATCCCAAGTGCCTCCCCTCCACCTTCCCAAAAAAAGGGCCAGGAAGGGGATGGTCACACAGGACGCATCCCTGCGCCTCATGCAAGAGGCCACCCGTTTTTTAAGGAGCCCCCCCGAAGCGGAAGAATCCTATGGCTGCTACTTAGCCAGCAGGCTTCTTCAGATGGATTGGGAGCAGCGCCTCATTTGTGAGCGCCTATTTGGGGAAACAATCCATAAGGGGCTGCAGGGCACGCTAACACAAAACACCCAACTACATGAGGCAGCCCCCCCTCCTCCTCCTCCTCCTCCTCCTCCTCCTGCCACAACTGAAACACCAGAGCCACAGCCTCAAAAGAAGGCTACAGGGAAGGCTGCAGGGCAGCGTGGAGGAAAGGCTGCAGGGAAGAGAAGAAAGTGATGACCTGGGTTCAGTCTGGTCTGACATAAGACGCAGGCTGTTGTAGGACCACAGTCTGGGGACATCTAGATCATCTGCTGGTGCTGATTGTGCTCCCTCTTATATGGACTCCGCAAGATCCCAATTTTCTTGTACACCGACTTTTTCCAGCGTTGACTTCCTCTTTATTTTATTTTGACCATGAATAAATGGATCTTTTTTGAGTTTAGCAAAAGACTTTATGTGTTTTCTTTTAAATCATTGATTTTACACACAATGTTAAATTAACAAGGGACAACAATCTCATTGAGTTTGGAAAAAACACACCAAAAATACATTACTAATGTTAATAATGTTCAAGTGGTAAGTCTTGAAAATAAAAAAATTTACATAACCAAAAACGGTGCTTTGGGTTAACTTTATCTAAAAACTAAAAAATAATCACTATAAAAAAAAAAAAGAATAATGGGTTCTTTGTGTTAACTTTACAAACCTAAAAAAAAAAAAAAAAAAAGGGGAAAAAGTATTATTAGTATGGAAACCTTGTTTTTAAAATGCATACTATATCATTCATGAGATCAAAGAGAAAAAGAATCCAGAAATCAGTTTGGGAGAACTCTGATTATGAACAGCAAAACACCTTCGTTCTTTAGAGCATTCGTAAAGAAGAAATAAAATGCGCTGCATTCAACGATCACAGATTTTGCAGCGTGATGAATGTGCTACCTACAATACGAACACTAGTTTTACTAGACCGAGTGCTTCCGTTTAGTTTTTGCTTATGAGCATGCGTCGTTTTTTTGTCCGTCGGACTAGCATACAGACGAGCGGACTTCGGGGTCCGTCGTAGTTACGACGTAAAGATTTGATGCATGTTTCAAATCTAAAGTCCGTCGGATTTGAGGCTAAAAAAGTACGTTGAAAGTCCGGAGAAGCCCACACACGATCGGATTACCAGCCAGCTTTAGTCCGTCAGCGTCCGTTGGACTTTTGTAGACGAAAAGTCCGACCGTGTGTACGCGGCATAAGGCTCTCCATAGCACTGGATGGAATCATTGGTAATGGCAGGTAGCAAGCATCCCTTTATTTATATTTTTCCTGTCTTTTATAATAATTAATTCCGTGAAAGCTGAGGGAAATCATTCAGCCAAACATCTTTCATATCTTACAGCTGCATAATAATTTTTCTTTTCCTTTGTAACAACTTTTAATAAACACAACATATGTCATATAAGGATCATCCTTCCACATTTGGCATTCCTAAAGCTTTACTTCTCCTAAAATGAATAATAAAAAATGTGCTTATCTCAGTACAAGGCATATAATCTCTAAGCAGGACCACACAACAGCTTGTGCAGATCAAATAACATTAGCAGCACGTGTACCTTGTTGTTGTGCATGGGGCATTATTATAAAAAGGCTGGACATTTTCATTTTAGATTCCTGATGGAGGCTTGCACAATTTGTAAATGCCTGCAAGGTTAAACACCTGGCATTTGGTCACCATTAGCAATGAGCACATTGTTTAAACAGTCATGGATTACAGAGGTGCTGTTTTCTTGACATCGTACTGCTGGTTTGGTTTGAGATCAAAGACAATGTTCCAATACTTCAAAAGCATTATAGGAAAATACCACCATGATAGAAATTTGAGAGCATTTCAAATTGTTATTTTAAAATCATTCATGAAGGAAAACAATCTAAGGAAATCATTTTCAGCGCAGCAGATTTTTTTTTCTGAAGTGTATAAAAATGTATTATGTCTTTTGAAAATGGACTAATGCATATTACATTATACAGTAAGTGTAGCAAGTTCAGAAGTCTTCAGCAACAGAATTTGTTTAGCATGCAGATCATATACAGGTATGTGACCATTCAGAAATTTATTATGCCTTTTTGTGGATATAACTGCTGCCAGCACTTCCTTAACCATGTTACATTTACAGTATGTATCTTATTTTTTATTTTTTTAATATCATATGTCAGATACTATTACAAAATATAAACATAATAGTATCACTTTAGTAGGCATAAGAGCCGATACGTTTACAATGTTATAATAAACATAGATCAAATGAAGATTTTTTTTTTTTTGTTATAATGTGTTCATCCAAAAACAAACATGACATAAAATGAAAAAAAAAAAAAATGAAAAAAAAAAAGGTGCATAAGACATATCAGTTGTGACCATACCATCAATGCCCTAATAAGAAATTTATATATATATATATATATATAAAAAAAAAAAACATTAATTCTCTATTGTATTGCAAACAGAAGACCAGATATCCCATTTTGCATAAAAGGTGTGCATGGAATCAGTAAGAGTGTGAAAAATTCCCTCTGACAACATAATAGCATTGATTTTGTCAGGTACAGATGGATTTTTCCAATTAAACACAATGGCCCACATTGTTGCTACACATAGTGTGTGGATTAATTTTCCTAAGGATAAAGGCACATTGGGAATAGAAGCAAATAATAAACACATGGGTGAAGTGAGAATAATAGAATTAGGCGATAACTGAGAGGCTAAGGTCGATACTCTTTGCCGTGTTGGTTGTAGCTTTTCACAACTCCAAAATATATAAAAAAAAAGATTATTTGTCATTGCGGCCTCTAAAACAGCAATAAGAGGTCTCAGAAAACATGCCATGTAATCAAGATGGTGTAAAATACCATCTAGTTAAAACTTTTATAGCTGTTTCTCTAATGGAGAGAGAACAAGTGAATTTACGTAGGTTACCTACCATAGTTGACCATCCCTCTAAAGAGAATTGGTCTTCCCACTCCTGTTCCCATTTTTTCATATATGGCATTTTTTCAACTGTGGGAGTGGATAATAATATATGTTATAAAATGAAGAAATAAAGCCTTTCCCTCTAGGGCAGGGGTGCCCAATCGCCCTCTGATGTAGCCTGCCACCTTCTGCTCTGGGATAACGGGTCGGCAAGCCCAGATCCCGGGTTCCCGACCCACCATTCCCGAGCATCAGTGTGAAGAACAGAGCCAGTGATAGAGGAGGCAGAGCCAATGCTTCCTGTATAGCGTTGGCTCCTGTCACAGGCGGAGTGATACCAAATGCGCTCCGCCTGTGACAGGAGCGATACAGGAAGCATTGGCTCTGCTCTCTACTGCAGTCACATGCTTCCTCCAGCGCCAGCTTCTGTCACACTGATGCTCTGGGATGGTCGGTTGGGAACCAGCCAGCAATACCCACCAACAGTACCCACCAACAGTACCTGCCAGCAGTACCCGCCAGCAGTACCCACCAACAGTACCCACCAACAGTACCCGCCAGCAATACCAGCCAGCAGTTATTGTGCTGGCTGGTACTGCTGGCACTCAAATTTCCTGCGAACGCCTCATAATATTCGCTGTTCAGCCGATGTTCGAGTCGAACTTACACTTGACTCGAACATCAAGCTCATCCCTAGTCGGTATTACTTAAAGCATATTTATGGTCAAAATGTAAAATCATATATTTATTTTCACATTGTATTTTAACTCTAGCCCTACTCCTAATGATCTGAATCATCTTAAAGTTTGTATACTTATTTTGTGAAGATCCCCACGCATTCAATTCTGTGACATTAATTAATTATGTCCTGTTAGTAGGCATCGCTGTGTCACAAATTTCACAGACAAACAAGATATTTGGGGGTACCCCTTAAAAGATGAATTAAAGATGGTGCAGCCATAAGACCATACAACAGAGCAAAATATTGCAGCACACACATGCAAAAAAGACATTTACCTACATCAAGACTTATTTAAAACACCTAGACATATTCAAAAAAATTATCAAAAAATATGGGGATTTAGTCACACCATATTGGTGCTTAAGCCCACTTACTGCGACAAAGTACCCCATGATTAGTGGGTCCTACACTATCCACAGACTGGGAGATCCTGCTTCTCTGATCCATGGGAGCAATACACTCCTCTATATGGGAGAACTTGAGGTCTCCACCCATGACACAAGTGGACACTAATGAGAGGCACTTAATGAGGGAGTGGGGTGCTCCTCACCCAAAAGGATTTGGTCAGAATTAATAGACCAATAGACAAACAAGATATTTGGGGGGCACACCCTAAATGATGCATTAAAGATGGTGCAGCCATAAGACCATACAACAGAACAACCAAATCCTCATATTTTTTGATAATGTTTTTTGAAAATGTCTAGGTGTTTTAAATAAGTCTTGCTAAAGGTAAATGTCTTTTTTGCATGTGTGCACTGTAATATTTTGTTCTGTTGTATGGTCTTATGGCTGCACCATCTTTAATGCATCCTTTATGTACGCCCCCAAATACCTTGTTTGTCTATTGTATGGATTCTGACCAAATCCTTTTGGGTGAGGAGCACCCCACTCACTCATTAAGTACCTCTCATTAGTGTCCACCTATGTCATGGGTGGAGACCTCAAGTTCTTTCATATAGAGGAGTGTATTGTTCCCACGGTTCAGAGAAGCAGGATCTCCCAGTCTGTGGATAGTGTAGGACCCACTAATCATGGGGAACTTTGTCGCAGTAAGTGGGCTTAAGCACCATATAGCAATATGGTGTGACCAAATCTCCATATTTTTTGATAATGTTTTTTGAAAATGTCTAGGTCTTTTAAATAAGCCTTGCAGGAGGTAAATGTCTTTTTTGCATGTGTGCGCTGTAATATTTTGTTCTGTTGTATGGTCTTATGGCTGCACCATCTTTAATGCATCATTTAGGGTGTGCCCCCCAAATATCTTGTTTGTCTATTGTATGGATTCTGACCAAATCCTTTTGGGTGAGGAGCACCCTACTCACTCATTAAGTACCTCTCATTAGTGTCCACCTATGTCATGGGTGGAGACCTCAAGTTCTTTCATATAGAGGAGTGTATTGCTCCCATGGTTCAGAGAAGCAGGATCTCCCAGTCTATGGATAGTGTAGGACCCACTAATCATGGGGTACTTTGTCGCAGTAAATGGGCTTAAGCACCATATAGCAATATGGTGTAACCAAATCCCCATATTTTTTTATAATGTTTTTTTGAAAATGTCTAGGTGTTTTAAATAAGCCTTGCTGGAGGTAAATGTCTTTTTTACAATTTCACAGAGCCTGCCTTCTGAGCTACAGAGGTGCTGAGAGTAGGAGTTTCAGGAGGCGGAGTCAATAAAGGTTTCACTGAAAAGCATGCAGGGAATGCAGGAAGTTGTGGAAAGGGATGGCCAGCAAACAGGAAGAACTCACAACCTAAAAGGAGATTTTTCAAGTAACGTTATATTGGATTGTCAAAAATAACTGTTGTTTGTACAGCTATTACTATGCAAATGGTATGAAATGAAAGTGTATGCAGTAACTATCGATTTCCTGCTGCAGAGAAAAATCAGATTTTCTGCTTTGCCAGATAGGTCTGTGCAGTGTCACAGAGCTATGTAAAACTCATAACTGGATGAAATGAAATACAAATCTTTTGGTGTGTAAACCAGTATTTTAACTGGTTGTTTAGCTGTTTGCCCAAAAATCAGCTTTAAGTGATCAATATAAATGTAATTAAATTGTAACCATCAATTTCCATTTTCAATGTTGCTAGCAATAAAGGGTGTGTTTAAAGCTCTGCATTTTTAACAATAAACATCAATATAAAAGATAAACTGTTACATGTATAAACATCGAATATGGGATAATTTTTTCTGGGTAAAAACCACTAAGTGTTTTAATAGTTCATGAAACTCAACTACAAAACTCACTTCTTTAGAAGTCTATTTATAAATATGCTGAAATTAAACTAAATAGAAGTAACAACCAATAATACAATTACAGTCAATGCACACATTAGGGGATAAAAAGGTTAACATTAAGCCAATAAGGTTCATTCTGATTTTTGTTTAATATTTTATTTGGCACGCTGTATAAATTTACATTATAAATGTATTTGTTACCACTCTCACAACCTCACACCAATTTATGGGAATATTACTTTCCCAAACATTTAAGATCTATGTATTTACACCTTTTGAGATACTATTGATTCTTGTGTTTTGGTGTTTATTTGTTGTTATTTTTTTACTAACCTTTCCCTATTCGTTTCTTTCCTGTTATTTCTTTACTTACAGTAAGTACACAATCCTTCTTAAAACCTATTGTGTCCGAGATATGTAATGGGATTTTACGCACAATGCAGGAGATTTTCCAAATTTGAGTACAGAACATAGATCTTTCATGTTAACTACTCCTTCCTCCAAATTTAACATATTAACACACAATGTACAAGGTTTTAACAACTAGCAGACCAGCCGCTGCAGTTATACTGCGGCAGGTTGGCTCAGCTGGGCAAATCGCCGTAGCTGTACGTCGCTCCTTTAAGATGTAACAGCAGGAGCGCGCGACGGGTGCGTTGAGACCACTGGGCACCTGTGATCGCTTGTGACAGAGCGAGAACCGGGATCTGTGTGTGTAAACACACAAATCCCGGTTCTCTCAGGAGAGAGGAGACAGATTGTGTGTTCATACTAAGTATGAACACCAATCTCTCTCCTGCCCTAGTCAGTCCCATCCCCCCTACAGTTAGAACACACCCAGGGAACACAGTTAACCCCTTGCTCGCCCCCTAGTGTTAATCTCTTCCCTGCCATTTATGTCCCATGTCATTTATACAATAATCAATGGCTATTTTTAGCTCTGTTCCCTGTATAAATGTCAGTGGTCTCAAAATAGTGTCAAAAGTGTCCGATCTGACTGCCACAATATCGCAGTCCCGATAAAAATCGCAGAACGCCAACATTACTAGTAAAAAAAATAAGAAGACATAAATCTATCCTCTATTTTGTAGACGCTATAACTTTTGCACAAACCAATCAATATACGCTTATTGCAATTTTTTTTACCAAAAATATGTAGAATACATATTGGCCTAAACTGAGGAAAAAAATTATTTTTTTATTTTTTTTTAATTTGGGATATTTATTATAGCAAAAACTACAAAATATTGTGTTTTTTTCAAAATTGTCGCTTTTTTTTGTTTATAGCACACAAAATAAAAACCAAATACCACCAAAAGAAAGCTCTATTTGTGGGGAAAAAAGGACATAAATTTTGTTTCGGTACAATGTCACACGACCGCACAATTGTCAATTAAAGCAGCACAGTACTGAATCGCAAAAAATGGCATGGTTAGGAAGGGGGCAAATCTTTCCGGGGCGGAAGTGGTTACTTCCCGACTAAATGCACAGCAGCCTTTCAGTACTACCATAAGTTTGATCTAGATTTGTTATTCCTTCAGGAAACTCACTTTTCCCAATCTTCAACTCCTAAATACCTACATGCCAAATACCCCACTGTCTCTCTCTCTAATGGACCAGAGAAGGAAAGAGGTGTGGCGATATGTATAGCTAAACATGTCCCTTTAATCCTATTGTAGTAATTAAGGATGAGGAAAGGAGATACGTTATGGTAGTTGGTAAAATTTTAATCTATGCTAAATACTTTGATGCCCCATATAGATGGTTATGTAATTTTGGGTGGAGATAGTAACATGCCTCTAGACCGAACCCTTGATAAATCTGATCCACTTCGACCTACTTTAAAACACACCCCAAAACAGAGCAATAATTTGGCTCAATTATTATACTCTTACGATCTTATAGACATTTGGCGAGATCTCAACCCCACAGTTCGAGATTTTACTTTTTATTCTCATGTACACAAAACGTACTCAAGAATAGATCATCTATTTACACTATCACCATTGCTTCCTTTTATTACTTCAGCTGCCATACTTGATGTATCATGGTGGTCACTCCCCAGTATGGCTCATGTTATCAGATATATAGTCCAAACCTGAACCCTCCTCTTGGAGCTTAAATACTTCCCTGCTTAATGATCCTTCTGTCCGTTTATTGGCGTTCATCAGCGTTTTTTGACGTTAGAGCGTTTTTACAGCTAAAAAAACAGCTGAAAAACTCATCTCAGAACCCACTAGTTTTGGGTATTTTTTAAATCCAAAATCTGCCCCAGCCAAAAACTGCTGATTACAGGCTATGTGTGCATGGACACATAGGATAACATGATGGGGAGTTTATTGACTGTAGAAAAAAACATCTGAAGCCAAAAACAGCTGCTGTAAAAACGTCCAAAAATGTCCAGGGTGCATGAGGCCTTCATGTGGATCTTAAGATAATGACTAAAGTGTTAGCGACAAGGTTGAACTCATTTTTATCTCATTATATCCATCCGGGTCAAGTTGGGTTTGTTCCTCCTACTAGACAAGCTCCCGATCAAACACGGAGACCGATAAATATAATTTTGGCGCTATACTCTAATTGGGACAATTATGGCATACGGAAGGGAATGCTGTTATCATTGGACCTTCATAAGGCCTTTGAATCTGTGTCCTGGGACTACTTCTTTTATGTATTAAAGCACTATGGGTTTGGTCACAATTTCTTGACTATACTACAGACCTTATACAGTACACCCAAGGCCAAACTTACAGTATTGTGAAGGGTTATAGTTCACAAATTATAAATATTTCCAGGGGTACATGACAAGGATGCCCTCTTTCTCCCATATTGTTCATCTTAGCTTTAGAACCCTTGGTAATAAAACTCAGAAATCAATCTGATAATAAAGGCATATATTGCGGTGATAGAGAACATAAATGTGCCCTTTTTGCGGACAATATTCTAATGCTCCTCTCCTCCCTGATAACTTTGCTACCCAATCTATACCAAACATTGCAACATTTTACCGACATTTCCGGTCTTAAAATTAATCACTCGAAATCAGAGGCCTTAAACATCCTTAATGCAGATACTGTCCAAACGATACAAAACTCATTTCCATTTAAATGGCAAAAGGAAACTCTTGCATATCTGGGATATTTTCTTACTCCTTCCCTCTACACCTTGTATAGAGCCAGTTATCCCCCATTATATAAAAATCTGTCTCTAGATCTTCAACGCTGGGCAGGTTCTCCACCCTCATGGTTCGGTAGACTATACACAATTAAAATGAACGTCTTACCAAGATTATTATATCTGTTTAAAACATTACCTATTTCGATCCATATGCCAGATCTCAAATTGCTTCAACGAAAAATATCAAACTTTATCTGGGTGAATAAAAGACCCCAGGTGAATGCACGCACTTTACATGCACCAAGATTACAAGGGGGTTGGCTCAACTAATCCGTTTTCATTCACAGACACCACAACCCTTGTGGACGAAAATTGAATCCTCTCTTTATCCTCTCTTTAAACCAATTAGCCATTTAATGTGGTTACGAAACAAAAATAGGCCACCTATAATGTGTCCTACACTTTCCTTTTCTTTCAGTTTATGGGAGAGGCTAAGTAAAGCTCATAAGTGTATTTCTCCCCATGTTCCTTTGGCTCCCTTAATCGGTAATCCTACATTCGCTCCGGGTCTCAATTACCTGTTTTTTTCTTGGTGGACAAATAATGGTTTATTACGAATTGCTGATTTTTATGACCATAGGGGTATTTTAACAATACAAAAATCAGAGAGAAACTTCAACTTCCTGATTCAGAGATGCAACGTTATTCCCAGATTTTGCATTATATACAGACTTTACAACATTCATTTTATCTGACTTCTTCCACCTCAATCTTTTGATAAACATACTGGTCACATTTAAAAAATGTATTCTGTTTTGATTTCTAATTAAGAAAAATTATTTTATATGAGTAAATGGGAACAAGATCTAAAAGAAACAATTGTAAATGATGAATGGTTCAAATTGGCACACTACGCACACTAAATCCTATATTAATACTTACCTGATAGAAGCTAATTATAAGGTATTACTGAAGTGGTATATGGTACCGACTAGAGTAGCCAAATATTTCCCGGAGATATCACCACTATGTTTTAGGGGATGTGGCATGGATGGCACTATGTTCCACATTTGGTGGACGTGTTCAATAATAAAAAGATTTTGGATACACGTTTATAATTTCATATACTCCTTAACCCAAATTAACCTTATTAAATCTCCTAAACAAGCATTATTGGGATGCCCAATTGAAAATACTCAGGGACATACGAGAAAATTTATAGCATTCATCTTTACTGCTGCTAGAATTGCAATAGCCAAATCCTGGAAATCTCCTACTGTTCCCATTGAATTGGTTAAAAATAAATTGTTATATATAATGATTAATGAACGTCTTTCAGCAATATTACTAGACAAACAATGTTATTTTGACAAAATATGGAAACCCTGTATTGACTATTTATCGGATTGTTTATAATATACTAATAATCAGTTTTAAAATGATTCCCTAATATGTACTCCTTTCTCAGTACTCTCTATTTTCTCTATTTTCTCTAATTGTTTTCTTTTATTTTCTTTCTTTTCTCCGGTCCTTTTGTTTATGTTGGAGATGTCTCTCTTAGGGACATCTTTTATTTTAGTACAATATTCTTTGTAACAGTCATTTAATTGCACTTTGTATTTATAATATTTGTGGTTAGATGGTTCTTTCTCTACATAATTCTACCACACTAATGTTTTATTTCTTATGCTTGTAAAGTGGCAAATTGTACTTTTTCCTTTCTATTTGATATTTCAATAAAAAACTATTGAAATATAAATGTATTTGTGAAACTTAACCTGCTTCAGCTGCAATTAATTTAATATAACATATTTATCTACATACTATACAAAGAATAAAATCATAATTATATTATATAAAATCCTGCAAATTATCATATAGTGTTTCTGAACAGAAAATGATAAATAAAATGCAATTATCACTTATGAAATTATTACAATGACTGCATTCATATATGAAACTGAGGAGCATTCTATATTTCTTTCTGTAATATGTAGGATTATTATCTGCTCTCTAAAGCAAATCATATGCAATAATTTTCTTGGAAAAGTTTAATACAAAGCTAATATAAATACAATGCTTCTGTTTAATAATGTTTCATATAAGCTTTACAAACTATGTAAGAAGTTTAAGGCATAAGTACACGTAAAATCTAAAAGTTTAATTATTTTCAGATTTTTCAAATCTCATAGTGATCCATTACCTTTCCTGTCCTTTCCATGTTTGAGTTTTTTCTAATTGCTGTCCAGTTAGTTCTACCTGCTTGACATCCACCTGACTTTAGGTACCCCTTAAGTTCCCATGTAGGTGATCTGGCTCTGCAGAAAAATCAGTAAGAAAAATTTAGCAATGAATATTGTAATTCCGACATGAACCCATATGTGCAGACAGCTTAACAAACACAAGTTCTTGAAATGCTCTAATTGTGCATCATTGGAACAATCAGGCACATTTATTTACCTAACTACAATAAGCAGAGTGATTCTGGCAAGTCTGATTTTGCTGCAAAACTTCTAATTTTGCTGATGTTGAAAAGTTACCAAAACTTAAACTCTCAATTGCGCTCATTCAGCTGCTTAGCCAAAACTTGCTTGGAAAAAAAAAAAAAGCTTTTACTCATTTTTTGGAAAGTGCATTTAAGATAGCTGTTCTTTGTATTTGTGCTTCTTTCTTTTTTGTGTATGTAACCTGGACTGTAACTGGTAACTGCTGCAGAACATCTTACTTTATTGCTGCTG
The DNA here is from genome assembly GCF_042186555.1 of Aquarana catesbeiana. Classification (NCBI taxonomy): domain Eukaryota; kingdom Metazoa; phylum Chordata; class Amphibia; order Anura; family Ranidae; genus Aquarana; species Aquarana catesbeiana. The sequence goes on from NC_133324.1 coordinate 685,078,011, forward strand.
TATTATTCTTCTGCCGTGTGGACTGGGGATGAGCCGAAGACCCCCCCCCCATTCGGTTCGCACCAGAACTTGCGTAACTTGTGCAAACACGCGAACACAGTTAAAGTCTGAGGGACACAAACATGAAAATACAAAAGTGCTAATTTTAAAGGCTCATATGCATGTTATTGACATAAAAAGTTTTGGGGACCTGGGTCCTGCCCCAGGGGACATGTATCAATGCAAAAAAAAGTTTTAAAAACAACCATTTTTTTCAGGAGCAGTGATTTTAATAATAAGTGAAACAATAAAAATGAAATATTCCTTTAAATATCATGCTTGGGGGTGTCCTTAGTCTGCCTGTAAAATAGAGCATCTTTCCTGTGTTTAGAACAGTACCGCAGCAAAATGACATTTGTAAAGGAAAAAATTTCATTCAAAATTCTTCGCGGTTGTAATGTATTGTCGGGTCATTAATAAAAACGGCATGGGTTACCCCGAACTCCATTTCCAGGCCCTTTGAGTCTGGTATGAATATTAAGAGGACACACCAAAATGTAAAAAAAAATTGCAGGGGTCCCCCCAAAATCCATACAAGGCCCTTCAGGTCTGGTATGGATTTTAAGGGGAACCCTGAGCCAAAATTTTAAAAAATGGAGTGGGGGTCCCCCCAAAATACATACCAGACCCTTATCCAACCACGCAACCTGCCAGGCTGCATGAACCGCCCCCCTTGAACCATACCAGGCCACATGCTCTCAACATGGGGAGGGTGTTTTGGGGTCCCATAAAACACCTTGTCCCCATGTTGATGGGGACAAGGGCCTCTTCCCCACAACCCTTGCCCGGTAGTTGTGGGGGTCTGCGGGTGGGGGGCTAATTGGAATCTGGAAGCCTCCTTTAACAAGGGGACCCCTATGTGAATGGGTATTGGGTACATTGTACCCCTACACATTCACCAAAAGAAGTGTCAAAAAAATAAAAAATGACAATAGGCAGTTTGGGACAATTCCTTTATTAAAAAAAATGTCCCGTGATGTCCATTCATCTTCGATCACAGTGCGACGACCCAAGCAAAAAAAAGGAAAAACTGCTGCCTTTTTGCTTTGACAGCTGTTATATAGCTGAGGACGGGCCACCCAGTGATGTAAGCGGATGACCACGCTCCCTTTTGACATAATGTGATGTCATGTAGCGTCAGAGGGGGTGGGGTCCCCCATTTACTTCACCGGGTGGCCAGCCCTCAACTATATAACAGCTGTCAAAGTAAAAAGGCTGCAGTCGTGGGGCCGCCTCCCATCAAGGCAGAGTTTTTCTGCCTTGTTTTGTTTTTCTCTGGACCGTCGGACGCTGTGATTGAAGATGGATGGACATCGTGGGACATTTGTTTTTTTCTTTAACCACTTCAGACCCGGAAGGATTTACCCCCTTCCTGACCAGGCCATTTTTTGCGATATAGCACTGTGTCGCTTGAACTGACAATTGTGCAGTCGTGCGATGTTGTACCCAAACAAAATTGATGTAATTTTTTTCCCCACAAATAGAGCTTTCTTTTGGTGGTGGTTTGATCATAGTTACAAAGTAGGTGAGGTTGAAAAAAGACACAAGTCCATCAAGTCCAACCTATATGTGTGATTATATGTCAGTATTATCTTGTATATCCCTGTATGTTGTGGTCGTTCAGGTGCTGCGGTTTTTATTTTTTGTGCTATAAACAAAAAAGCGACAATTTAGAAAAAAAAAAAAAAAATTGTGTACATATGCTATTATAAATATCTAATTTTAAAAACAAAACAAATTTCTTCATCAGTTTAGGCTGATATGTATTCTTCTACATATTTTTGGTAAAAAAGACCGCAATAAGTGTATATTGATCAGTTTGTTATAGCGTCTACAAAATAAGGGATAGATTTATAACATTTTTATTATTTTTATTTGTCTTACTAGTAATGGTGGTGATCAATGATTTTTATTATGACTGCGACATTGCAGCAGACAGATCGGACACTTTTTTGGGACCAGTGACATTTATGCAGCGATCAGAGCTAAAAATAGCCACTGATTACTGTATGAATGTCATTGGCAGGGAAGGGGTTACCACTAAGGGGCGATCAAGGGGTTAACTGTGTTCCCTAGGTGTGTTCTAACTGTGGGGGGTGGGACTGACTAGGGGAGGAGACTGATCGGTGTTCCTACTTATTAGAGCACACGATCTGTCTTTCCACACACAAATCACGGTTCTCGCTCTGTCACGAGCGATCACAGGTGCCTGGACGTTATTGGGCCTGCCGGGCACTTGCATCGGGCTCCGAGGACAAACAGCGGGCGCGCATGCCTGCAAAAGCAGCTCAAAGAGCCAACGTACAGCTACGATGGCTCACACAGGAGAGCCATCCTGCCACAGTATAACTGCGGCGGCTAGTCGGGAAGGGGTTAATAAAGGAGTTGTCCCAAACTGTCTACTGTCATTTTTACTTTTTTGACACTTTTTTTGGTGAATGTGCATGGGTACAATGTACCCGATACCCATTCACATGGGGGCAGGGATCTGGGTGGCCCCATATTATAGGGGGCTTCCAGATTCTGATAAGCCCCCCACCCGCAGACCCCCACAACCACCGGGCAAGGGTTGTGGGGCCCTTGTACCCATTAACGTGGGGACAAGGTGTTTTGGGGGGACCACAAAACACCCTGCCCATGTTGAAGGCATGTGGCCTGGTACAGTTGAGGAGGGCCTGCCAGGTTGTGTGCTTGGTTAAGGGTCTGGTATGGATTTTCGGGGGGACCCCATGCCATTTTTTTTTTATTAATTTTGGCGCAGGGTTCCCCTTAATATCCATACCAGACCCGAAGGGCCTGGTAATGGACTGGGGGGGGGGGCCCATGCCTTTTTTTCAATTATTTTTTATCTATATTGCTGGGATCCGGCAATACATTACAGACATGAGCAGTTTTAAATTAAATTAAAAAAAAATTTCCTTTATAAATGTCATTTTGCTGCTCTCATTCATAAAACTATGTACGGCCGCTATGTAAGTAGGCTTACATAGTGTGGGACGTGGACTCAGCCCCCTGAGCCATGATTAGCCAAAGGCACCCTGCCTTTGGTCAATCACGGCTCTCACAGCAGAGCACACTGTGATTGGCCAAAGCATGCAGGTCAGGTGCATGCTTTGGCCAATCAGCAGCCGTCAATGCACTGCGTTCTCACCGCTCATTATGGGGCGTTCCGAGGATGCTCAAATATCCCGCAAACGCCCCATAATGTTCAGTATTTGGCGAATGGGTGAACACCCGATGTTCAAGTCGAACATCGGGCTCATCCCTAGTGTGGACAATATTAAACTGAATATTTATTAATGCAGATGTGCAGCAGCCATCTTTATGGAGATCACTTTGCAATGCTCATCTATAGAGTGACTCCAGTGCAGAGGGGCAGCCATCTTGGTTGGGTCTGGATTCAGCCTGGAGGAACAGTGACAGTGTAACAGAGCAAGGAGAACTGTGTCTGCAGGCTGCTGAGAAGAAAGGAGAGGGGCAGTCTTAAAGCTGGAGAGGTGTGGAAAAAGACTGGGCTATATGGAACTCTGCCATAGCTGACCACAATTGGCAGAGACTGCTCTCTGTGCAGTGTGAGGTATGCTATGCATGCCCTGTGTGAGGATAGGAAAAGAGAGACGATTGAAAGAGAGATTTAACAAAAAACTCTATTTCTGTCTGACTTGAACTTGACTTTTCCTAAATCAGAGCATGTGTCTGGAGACCCAGAAGAGGGTACCCTGGGTCTGGTAAGAAACCAACATTGTACAAGTTAATCTGTTGTCTGCTGGGAACTGTTGTGTTTTCTTGAATGACCCCAACTTTGGCAGTCAACATTTTTTTTATCATTCACTGGCCATTGTGACAAAACTGGGACTGTTTTATATGTCTTTATATACTGCTACTAGGTAAATGCAGTTCGGTTCTGGTAATTATTGTTATTCCGAATACTGCATAGCCATATCTCTCATTGTAACATCATTGTCTTATTGATTGTTTGCACTCGTTAATTCTCTCCTTTTTTATACTATGCTTGGTCTAATACATTTTTAAAATACTTTAAGGTGTGTCAGTAAGTGCTGTATGTGATAGATGTGTCATCTTTAGGTGTGCAGAGAAATCACAAAACAATTGCACTACTCCTCTGGTGTTAGTGGTGCATGTGTATTTAATTATTTATGTGAAATGTTGAGAAGGTATGGTAAAATGTCATATTATTACTATGTGCTGTGAGACCATCCCCTGCTTATGGGGTTAATCATTACTTATGGTGGAAATCTAATGATTCAAGGAAAAAAAATCATTGAGTGTATGGCAGTTCACACTTTTATTGACCTTCTTCAGATATAGGGGTCATACTTCTGGTGAGTTTTCTGTACTTTCAGAGGTGATGGAATCGCTGAACAATGGGCGGTTGTAGTTTCTTCCATATGATCTACAAGTGGTGTGATAGTCAGAAGACTCTCAACTTCGGGATTTCTTTGAAACACAATGTTCACAGACCATATTGTTGGGACTTTTTTTGGATATATTTATGTACAATATTGAGATAATGTTTTGATTTGTTTGTGTGTTTGGGTGTGCCTATTAAATCTATGTATTAATTATTTGTATGCTGTCATTTTCAATTTTTATTTTACTTGTTTTGCTGTCTGATTTTTTTCTGTGAAAAAAATACAGAATAATGGGGCTAATATTGGGCTATTTTTGGGAAAGGACATGTGCTTCCTTAACCCTCAGTAGCTATTTAAAGTCCATTGCACTATTAAAAACCACAAAAATCACCCCAATTTTAGTTTCTCTTTTTATCTAATGTATTTTTCAAATATTGCAAATATTCACAGAAATCTTTCATATTTCTCAGTTTTGCTCCCCAACTAACTGCCCGATTAACTACCTATTCTCTTGCCAATGTTTTTTTTTATTATTATTACTATTGCACAGCTGTAAGGAAGGCTCAGCTATCTGCAGGAATTTAACTAGTAGCACTTCTTGAAAATGCCAAAGCTACAAGATTCTCAAAACACAGTTCTCATTTACTATGAAGAGCTTTTTTTTCTTTATGACAAAAATGCCAACAATATTATTGTACTATTTAAGATTTCAGTTTTGAAAATGAGCATATAAACGAACAAATAAGCTAAGCTCTTCCTGGGAAATACTTCCAAAAATGCAAGTCCATTGTTATATTTAGTATGTAAGGAAAGTATGTGATTCTCTCTCTTCTACCCCCGGCAACACAGGAGGTCATTTATCAGCCTGTCACTTGGAAGACCATTTCCAGTGTTCTATTGTCTAGCCAGAACCTATGAGAGGAAAGAACCCTTCACTAGCCATTCATAGATAATAGAAAGCTCGTGTTAGGACAATGCACAGCCTGTAAACTGTCATTTATAAGCTATTCCTTTGATTAGTTTGCCAACATTCTGCAAATTTTACGTTCTGCTTTTATCCCAGCATTTATTTGACTACACAAAGCCATATCTTCCAAACCAGATATGCAAGAACTGACCAGATAGCTCTCATCATAAAAGTAAAACTGCAGAGCAAGGAGTTTTTTACACTATATCATTTTTTTAAAACTTATTCTCTCACTTCATGAATTGCATTTTACTGTTGTAAAGAGAATTCTAAGACAGATTATTGTACACTTAGCAATTGGAATCTTGCCATGTATTAGCAGCAAGGACTCACAGACTCTAGTTATTCAGTAAACGTTTTTGACTGAATCATCCATATACTGTAGGTTTAGTTGAATAATATTGTGAAATTGAATAAGGCTTGATCCATACTAATGCTTAGTCCAATGCCTCTATGTTTATCCTGAAGAATTTTAATCTTTGTTCCTCTTTGTGGTCACCTATGGTCATTATAGCTGAGCTCCAGGCAAATCGCTAAAACACAGATGAAATACATATACAGAATGAGACTTGTTTGTTCTCCCAAATGATTTATTCTTTTGTCCTTGTCTACCCAGTTCTGAGATATACACAGATAAGCCACACAGCACAGCCAGCCCAAAGACCTGACTTTTCTGTACTGCAGTTAAATAATACAACTACATGTTTTCCCTGCCCCCAGCCTGTGACTGGACAGTGAAAGAAAAGCAGCGCACTGAAGAGCCTATCTCTCTTAGACATGTGCAGAACGATAACATTTGTTTTGTTTCATTTCGATTCATTATTTACATACATTTGTTTAGTTAAATTTGTTTCATCTGTTTCATTTGTTTTCGGAATCCATTTAGTTTATTCGTTTTCGAATCGATTCAAATTTTTAAAATTCGAATCGATTAGAAACGTTTTCGAATCAATTTTGAATAGTTTTCGAATTCAAAATGTTTTCGAATCCAAAAAGTTTTTCAATTTCCAAAGAGAATAAAATAGAATAGAGAAAATAAAAGAATATAATATAATAGAGTAAAACAGAACAAAATAGGATAGAAAATAAACGAAATGAATAGTGTGGAATAGAATAGAAAGGAAAAGATTAGAATAAAAAAGAAAAGAATAGTATAAAATAGAAAGATTATAACCATCTTCTGAAATTCAATAGAATAAAAAAGAATAGCATTAAAAAAATAGAATAGAATAGAAATAATATAACCAATTTCCAAAATTCAAATAGAATCAATTTGAATTTGAATAGAATAGAAAAGAATAGAGAAGAATAGAATAGAAAATAACACAATAGTATAGAAAAAAAACAACAGTATAGAATAGAATAGAATGAATTTACCATCTTCCTATTCTAATCCATTCTTTTCTATTCTTTTCAAATTCCAATTGATTTAATTTTAATTTTGGGAAATGGTTATATTCTTTCTATTCTATTCTATTCTATTCTATTCTATTCTATTCTATTCTTTTTAATTCTATTCTTTTTTATTTGTTTATTCGATTCTACTCTATTCTTTTTTATTCTATTATTTTATTTTCTATTTTATTATTTTTTATTCTATTCTATTCTATTATATTCTATTCTATTTTATTCTATTCTTTTCTATTCTAATTCAAATTTATTCTATTTGAAATTTTCATTTTGGAGGATGGTTATATTCATTCTATTCTATTCTATTCTTTTTTTAATTCTATTCTTTTCTATTCTATTATAGTCTATTCTATTTGATTATTTTTTTCTATTCTATTATTTTCTATTCTATTATTTTCTTATGTATTTGAATTCATTCTATTTGAAATTCGAATTTCAGAAGACGTTATATTCTTTCTATGTTATTCTGTTCTATTTTATTTGTTGCTATTATGTTCTAGGCTAGTCTGTTCTTTTATTTTATTTTCTATTTTGTTCTGTTTTACTCTATTATATTCTATGTTTTTATTTTCTGTTATATTCTTTTCTAGTCTATCATTTTTTTCTATTATATTCCTTTATTTTCTATTCTATTTTATTCTCTTTGGAAATTGGAAAACCATTTGAATTTGAAAACTATTCGAATTTGAAAATGTTTCGAATTTGAAAATGTTTCGAATTTGAATTTGAAAACAATTCGAATTCGAAAAGTATTCGAAAACGATTTGCATTCGAATTTCATCCAATTTTTTTTTCTGTTATTTCAGATTCGTTTAAATTCGGTACTATTGTAATTCGCAAATTCAGATACACCCGAATTTCTAAAAAATTAAAATTTGTCCAATTTTCAATTCGGAACTAAACCAACCGCACATGTCTAATGTCTCTGTTATTCTGCTCTCTCCTCCAATCAGCCTGTTCCTTGTTAACACATGAGCACTGACAAAACATTTGTTTAGCTCCCAGTGGTGCTTAAAAACAACCCAAATGTAGTTTCTAACTTATTAAAAAAAAAAATAACAAATGAATTGGTACTTTTTCTGATGAATCTGTTGCTTTGCCCATTGATGGTAAATTAGCAGGATCTCTTGAAAGCTTAGCAATTTATAAATACTTTTATTAGGTTTTTTAGCAAACTCTGAACAGTACAAGAAGTGAACCCTATTACTATCCAAATAAATGAAACACTTGTGTTCCCTTTCTGGGAGCTGAATTGTTACACCCAATTGAAATAATCCTTCAATTTACAGTAAAAAAAGAAAATACCGGTACCTGCCCTGTATAATATTATACTGCCTACATTTACAGCAGTTTTCCTAACTCAAATGTCTTGGTACTAATCTGTACAAAGAGTACCCCCAATTCCCCTCACACCTTCAAAATCTGAGACTGTCTAGCCAAAATAGAGCTGTATGGAAGCTATGGAAAGTAGAAATATAAGGTACTCACTGTGTAATGAATAAACCAGTTGAACAGACAAACCAGGTTGTATTCATTGTCTGTTGTCTGTATAGCCTGACAATGCTATATAAATTCTGTAAAATATTTTTTTAAAAACTACATTGTTTGTTTTGTATTTAAATTATAAAAAAAGAATTTAAGGATTTTAAAGTTTCAAGCAAGTGTGTGATAGAAGGTAAAAATCTCAAAAGTACAGAGTAGTACAGTAATGCATCAGAGGGACTTTTTTTAAACATTCCATAACTTTTGCCCAGGATGAATTAAGCTTACAAGTTTTATGTATCAATATATTGTAAGGTATGCTTTGGCAGGCAAATGTTTTGACCCACTTTAGAAGAAAGTCTTTCTTAAAACGATATTCAATATCACACTTTAAATTATAACCTTTCACAGACTTTATTAGATTTCAGTATGGTTGATATGATAGTGTAAGGTGTGATCTTTAATGTTGAATCCAAAAATGTTCTTCCCATATTATGTTTTTACTACAGTTTCCCATGTATGGACCTTATCCTAAGAAAAGCCACTAGAGTATTTTTTATTGTGAGCAGTGCATGCTGAAAGTAAAGTACCAGGCTGCTACAATTTTGTCAACTAAAATATGGAATGATATTGAATAATTGTAGACAAAAATTCTGGGTTCCTAGGACTCAGGAGTGCAATAGCATTTCATTTTATGGACAAATGTGCAAGATTTCTCTTACTACAATAGCTCAATTTTATAGCAAGAATGGCAATTGCACAGATCACTTTATAACAAATGAAAGGAAACAAGTATGCTCTCCCCATATTCAGCACAAAAGCCTATGTAAACTCTTTAAAAGAGATGGAGCATCAGACCAGTGCTGCAGCTGTCCCCCACCATCTCTGCACTGAGAACCGAGCCACCGAACATTGCCGATGGCTCGGTTTTCACAGATCCCCGAGAGGAGAGCTGCTTATTGTCAGTGAGCATCTCTCCTCTCTGCTTCTCCACGCTCATTGGAGGGGCGGGGAGAGGCTGTCTCAGTGGCTTACTGAGACTGTCATGAATCAAGGCAGCTGGTGGATCCAGACTTGAAAGTCGGGATGAGGGGCTGCCTCGACTGATGGCAGTGACGTCAGCGGAGAACGGACTTCAGACCGCTCACTGGTGAAAATGGGTCACAGGAGTGCAAAACTAAGTGCATTCCTGTGACCCAGAGGAGAAGCCCAGCCTAAAAAGCTCAGGCTGGACTTCTCTTTTAAACTTCCGGACCGCTGCACGGCGATATACGTCCTAACTTTGAAGAGGGATATCTTTGTTATGGCAGCAGCTAGCTGCCATAACCCTGGTATCCTCTTCTTCGGTGGGCGGGCCGGTTTCAGATAATACTGGTCTCTGTGGTGGATTCGCCGCAAGATCACTTTTATCGGCAGAGGGAGAGGGGCACCCCTCCCACTGCTCTCCAGTGCGATCAGATCCTTCTCCTTCCTGGGTATGGAGACTAGTGAGGGGAAGATGGCCCCCACCCGTCTTCATGCTATTGCAGGGCGGAAGCGACGTCAAAACGCTCTTAAAGGGCCATATTTTTTTTCACTTTTTTTATATTATTGCATTTTAGTGTAAGTATGAGATTGGAGGTCTTTTTGACCCCAAATCTCATATTTAAGAGGTCCTGTCATGCTTTTTTTCTATTACAAGGGATGTTTACAAGTGACACATTTATTTTTTTTAAATAACAGTGTAAAAATAAAAAATAAAAGGTCAAATAAATAAGAAAAAAAATTAAATATTTTAAACGAGCCCTGTCCCGCCGAGCTCGCATGCAGAAGTCAACGCATACATGAGTAGCGCCCGCATATGAAAACAGTGTTCAAACGACACATGTAAGATAACGCCACAATCGGTAGAGCAAGAGCAATAATTGTAGCCCTAGACCTCCTCTGTAACTCAAAACATGCAATCTGTAGAATTTTTTAACCGTCGCCTATGGAGATTTTTAAGGGTAAAAGTTTGTCACCATTCCACGAGTGGGCACAATTTTGAAGCATGACATGTTCAATATCAATTTACTCGGCGTAGCATTATCTTTCACAATATAAAAAAAAAATTGGGAATTAACTTTACTGTTGTCTTATTTTTTAATTCAAAAAAGTGTATTTTTTCCAAAAAAAGTGCTTGCAAGACCGCTGCGCAAATACGGTGTGACAGAAAGTATTGCAACGACCGCCATTTTATTCTCTAGGGTGTTAAAAAAATATATAATGTTTGGGGGTTCTAAGTAATTTTCTAGCAAAAAAAATGTTTTTAAGGTGCCACACAAAACTCCAGCAAGGCTGAATACCCAACTCATTAAAATCCATGAAAATATTTTATTAGGCGGCCCGTCCATTAAGGCGTCCGGACCCTTTCAGGACGCCAGGCACCTGAATTACAGCACCGGGGGTGTTTTGAAGCACCTGATTAGAGCTATAGGCAAATGAATAATCACTTTTCTAACACTGAATCGCCTCTTCACCAATCAGGAATCGCTGGTATGTTACCGTTTCCCAATTGGCTGAAAAGTCAGGTAATCCTATTGGATGCCTAGGAGGAGAGGAGGAGATGCACGGTGGAAGGCGCTGTGATCTCAGAAGAGAAGAGGACACAGGAGACGCTGCCAGATGCCCGCCGAAGCCTGTCCCCGTGCCCGATATGCACGCCGTTCCCCGCTGCCGATGGGGTAAGTGCTGGTGGACCAGCAGACAGCGGGAGGGGTTGGGGTTTGAGGTGCCGCCGGGGGGGTGGTTGTTTGCTGCCCCCCAAACAAAAAACCACCAGCCACCACTGTCCAGCACAAAAACGGGTCAACAGTGTCAATATCACTGAAATAGCGCTTATCGTGCTAGGCCACAATGTCTAATAACTTTGTTCATATAAATACATTTACTGCACTATAAATGTACGGTAAGTATATTAGGCCAAAATGCAGGAAAGTAGTCATAGGTCTCAATGCATTTTGCCATTTTTTGGCTTCATGAGGAGACCAATTGCATAATCATAACTTAGTTTATATAGCGCTGTATCCAAACAGGCTCCAAACCCAAGTCATCTTAGAATGGAAGAGACACAAGGGAGTCTAAACAGCAATAAAGAGCCCCTGTCTAGGTGGCAGATGTCAACGATTTTGTGGATAAGAATGTCCACACGCTCCAAAGATAATGGACCCTCCTTTTACATCGTGAATACTGGGCAACACAGGATACACTCTTGGAGACAATCAGTAAAAGTAGTCCTCTGTCGTTCCCCCAATATGGTGCCCTAACCCCATTCCAAATCCTTTTCTATCAAACTGTATCATCTTGAGGACAATGCTCTTGACAGCCAGTAGGCACGGAGCCTTTAGTCTTTCATGGGCCATCGTGGTTCTCAGATATTTCTTTATCAGTGCCAATTTGCTGAACTACTCCTGAACAATTAATGACTATCAAGTTCAAATATATTCTAAGAGCTATATTAACACCTGTAAAGATATCAGCAAGCCCTTCATCATATAATAAAACTGCAGGTTGAGATAGAGTGAGACATGACCTTGGCAAATTCTGCAAACTGGACAATTTTCTCCATGAACACAATACTTAAGTCTCAAGAGAAAATAAGTTTAATTTTCTTATAAAGGAAGTCTGGGGCCTTGGGGTAATTGTCCCTTATAAATCTGGCACTGTGAGCCATAGTATTCTGACCTGAACAATTTCTGCATCTAAATGGATATGGTCACTGTTCTTCCAACATTTTTTGTCCCAGATACTTAAATTATTCAGTCCAAGGATGAGAGGCCAGAGGGGAACAACAGGGCTACTCACTAAACAAAGGCTAAACAAAATTCACACATATATTTATATGGCATACAGTATATACAGCAGGGCATAAATTGAGAACAAGCATACCTTATATACGGTAATTTGAATAGTGAACCCGAAACCCACTGAAATCAATAGAAGCCGAATGTCTCAAATCAAAAATGCCTATTTTCTGGGATAATAGGCAAAAGGCTGTCAAAAAATATTATGGGGGAAGAGCAGAGCCCTCAGGGACATGTACTAGTGCAAAAAAATAATGTTTAAAAAATGTAATTGGTCAGGGTGTTTTTAAAATTAAAGTACTTGTTACAGAGGGAAAATGGTTTCAAATTGCAGCAAATAACATTTCCCTTCTGGCTTCCATCTGGAGGGTTGTGTGCACCATTTAAAAAACCAAAAAGAAGAAATTGGCATTGAAATGTAATTTGCCAGAATTTTTGTTTCATTAGTTTTTATTGTATCAAAAGTATTCTAAAATACAACAAAGGACAAGTAACATGTACCCCGGAGGGTTACATTATCGTCAAGTACAATAGAGCCAGAAATATGGCTCGATATTGAGTTTAGCAAATGTGAAGCATTACAAAATTACATGAACAGGCTTCCCTTCTCACTGACCCTGGAGACCTGGCTAAAGTCACAAAGACCATTAAAGACTACTTCCAGCATAATGACACCCCAGATATATCCCCATGACCCAATGGGAAGCACACAAATGCGTTGTACGGGGGCATCTGTTAGCCATCGTAGCCAGGTAAAAAAAAGCACACCAAATCACGATTCGAGACCTGTCTGACAAAATAGCTCTACTGGAAGCACAGCATAGACGCTCACTAGCAGTAAGGATAGCCCAGGAATTAGCTGATACACGGCGACTCTCCTAGAGGAACTATTTAAATGGGCACGGAAGAGGCAGGTACTTTCTCAGAAACTATTTTACGAACAGGGCAATAAACCTGGAAGAATATAGGGAAAGTGTATCGTCGCACGGAGTGGTACCGTGGATACACATAAAATAATACTGTGCCACGTCCTAACAATTGCATATATCAAAAAAAGAAAAAGAGAAGGGACTTTTGGACTTTTTAGGCACCACAAAATTGTAGATAAAACTTCTTATTTTATTGATATCAAAAGACACGTAACAAAAGACAAAAATATTATTAAAAACACAACATATGCCTATGCTTAGATAATTGCTATACAACACCATCTACAATAGAAGATTCTCCAGACATATAAGGAATAGCTTCAAATGTGGATCAGTCCGAAGAGGTGGCTAGATAGCAATTTCATAGTCAATTCACATGTTGAAATTGTTCGATGCTCGACATGTTTCGCGTATGGGCTACGCTTCCTCAAGAGCGATAGTGATATATGTTGTAGCTATTAAAGTATATAACATTACAGTTAATAGTTAATATATATATACAAGTAAAGATCAGGCGTCTACAATGGCGCCACATATTTTGTACAGAAAAAACAATTGTGTGCTTGCTACAAACAGGGCGGTAGTGGGCGTCAGTGCCCGAGCGGTGCTAAAGGACTGCTATGGGGGCGTGCACAACATAGTTCCAGATAATGTTTAAGTAGCAATAGGATAGATTTGTGACCCAGATCAGATTTTTAGTAGCCTAGACTTGTAGGAGAAAGGGAAGGGGAGGGGAAGGGGGAGGGGGGGGGAAAGGGGGGGGAGGGGGGGCGGGGGATAAAAGAAGAGAGGAAAAGGGAAAGGGGGGGGGAAGAGGGAGATCGGGGAAGGGGAAATAGGGAAGGAAAGAAAGATGGGAGAAGGGGGGAAGGGGGAGGGGACGGGGGGGGGGAAGCAAAAGAAAAGGTGTGGATCGAGGGAGGGGGGGGGAAGGGGGGGGGGAAGAAGGGGGGGGAGGGAAATGGAAATAAGGGATACAAAGACCATCCCCAGATAGGACAGAAAAACAGTGGAAACATAATATAAAGAAAAATACTCACATTTAAAACAAATATGGGGGGGGCGGGGGATAAAAGAAAAGAGGAAAAGGGAAAGGGGGGGGGGAAAGAGGGAGATCGGGGAAGGGGAAATAGGGAAGGAAAGAAAGATGGGAGAAGGGGGGAAGGGGGAGGGGACGGGGGGGGGGGAAGCAAAAGAAAAGGTGTGGATCGAGGGAGGGGGGGAAAGGGGGGGGGGGGAAGAAGGGGGGGGAAGGGAAATGGAAATAAGGGATACAAAGACCATCCCCAGATAGGACAGAAAAACAGTGGAAACATAATATAAAGAAAAATACTCACATTTAAAACAAATATGAAATCATAAAGAGAGGTAATAGTCCACTAGTAAGGAGGAACCAGACAACTGGCAATATAATAATATTAAAATATGCGCATCAGGGTAAGTATATTCTTGGTATTAAGCTATTTTCTTATATAATGGACCTGTTCCTAGAAAAAGGAAAATAATGGATTTTTAGGAGAGAGGAAAGTTTTTTTAAAAAAGCATAAAGCATGTAAGTTTTTAAGTATTCCTGTTCCTTCCTGTAATCTGGAACACTTACCACTATTTATCTTACAGATCGGGATTTATAGTCTGTGTGCCTCTGAGTTCCACCATGGGATACAGGCAAACATAAACCACAGCATCAGTATTGTATTATCCAATATGGACTTCAAACACTCTCTCCTAGAGTATAAATAAAGTCAAAAGAAAAAGGAGGGGGAGGGAGGGAAAAAAGGAGGAGGAAGGGAGGAGAATAAAGCTTAGGTTAAAACTGGGAAGCTAACATCCAACAGTATACATCATATTGATAGTTGATACTGTGGCGAAAAAGTACCTGAGTGTAGTAGAAAAGAAGCCTGTGGCATGTAATGTCCTCCTAGATCTGGAGCGGAACGCACAATGTATTAGGACGCTGTCCTATTTGTGTGCCCGTCCCGTCCGTCATCGTCCAATCGGCGGCCGCCGACGTGACGTCATCCGGACCGGCCAAGTACTCGCCGTGCGCATGCGCCCCGACCAGGCGGACGAGCCGTCAATCCAGACGGCGCTTCCAGCAGGAGGGCGGCGCACGCCCACCGCGAGCTACATCCGCTGGCTAGAATAGCCAGCCGATGCGCGCGCCACATCAGGAAAAACCGATGCGGCGCTGGGCGGCCGCATAGCAATCGAGAATGCACCATCAGGTGGCGCTAACACAAACCGCACCTGTAGAGCTTAGCACACAAAGGAAATCATATACATATACTTAAAAAGGATTTTAAACACACATTTATATACAATAAGGCAATACAGATATTTCTATTATTGCATGTAAATACCTCCATATATATATGGACCTAAACTCTAATCTATATATTTAAGTGGACCTAAAGAAAATGTAGACCCACCTAGATTATCCTCAGAGCCTGTACCTCTAGCCTATAGCCCAGTAGTAGTCACAGAAAAGGTTTATAGGATTGCGACTCGTTTATGCCAGGGGCCCGAGTCGCATTCAACCACTCTATCCACAAAGTTTCCTGCCTTAAAATTTGTTTGTCCCAGTCGCCACCCCGGGGACTCCTTGGAATGACTGCAAGGGCAAAAAAGGAGACCACCGAGGTGTCGAATCTGTGGTAAAGGTCCAAGTGTCTACTAACAGATGTGATCATTTTTCCTCCTCCAGAATAGTACACGTGGTCCTTAATGCGTGAACGGAAATGTCGGATAGTTTTTCCGACGTAAAAGGCTTGACATTCACATGTCATAAGGTAAACTAGGCCCTGAGTTTCACAGTCAGCATGAAAATGAGGAGTGAATATCTCACCATTGGGAAGTTTAAAGGTGGTCCCTGTACGAATCCAGGGGCAGAACGAACATCTTCCACATCTAGTCATTCCTCTCGGATGGAACTGTGTTCTAGAATCATTACAGAAATGACTAGATGTAAGTCTATCCCTAAGGGATCTGCTTCTCCGAAAGGTAATGGTGGGAGTAGGAGTTATGTATTTGGCCAGGATCGGGTCTTCGCGTAGTACCGACCAGTGTGCAGATAGAATATTACGTAATTCAAAATGCTGTTGGGAGTATTTTGTGATGTATCTAACCGTCGTATTTGCTTTAGGAGCTTTTTGTTGATATAACAAAGTATTCCGTGACTGACGTAATGCTTTATTGTATGCACGACGAAGAAGTGATTTGCTATATCCCCTTGCCTTCAAACGTTCGCGAAGTGCTTTAGCTTGTAGTTTGAAGTCTTCCGTAAAGGTGCAATTTCTCCGGAGTCTAAGGTACTGGGCATATGGTATACTGCGTATGAGGGTATATGGGTGGGCGCTTTCCGCATGTAGCAGAGTGTTGCCTGCTGTCTCTTTGCGGAACAGGGAGGTGGCCAGTTTGCCATCTCTATCTTTACAGATTGTAAGGTCAAGGAAAGTGATAGTTGAATGGTCGCTACATACTGTAAATTTCAAATTAAATGAGTTGCAGTTGAGTCTATTAACAAAAGTGTTTAAATTTTCCATAGACCCTGACCATACAATAAAGATGTCATCAATAAAGCGCATCCAACACATCACCTGACTAGTCAAATGTGATATACTGTCGTCCGAAAAAACTGAGCGTTCCCACCCCCCCAGGTACAGGTTGGCGTAGGTAGGCGCACAGCAAGTGCCCATAGCTACACCCTGTACCTGGAAGAAGTGGGACCCATCAAACGTAAAGCAGTTATGTGTCAGAATAAAGTATAACAGTTTTAGGATGAATTCACAATACTCCCAACGATGATGCGTTTGTTCACGGAGGAAGGTACGTGCTATCCCGACGCCCTGCTCGTGAGGGATGCTCGAGTATAGAGCCTCGACATCCAAGGTCACGAGCAGGGCATCAGGAGGCACGACCATCCCCTCGATCTGTTTTAATAGGTCCATAGTGTCTTTAATGTATGAAGGTAAAGACAGTACATGTGGTAAAAGAATTGAGTCCACTAGTCGACTGGCGTTTTCTGTTAAAGACCCTATACCTGACACTATCGGTCTTCCCGGGGGTGTGGTCTGATTTTTATGCACTTTGGGAAGTGCATAGAATGTGGCCATCCTGGGATGGCGCACATTCAAAAAATTGTAGAGGTCCTGATCGATAAGGCCCTCCTGATGGACAGAACCAATGACATTCAAGAATTCTGCTTTGTATTGATCGATTTCCATCGAATCAATTCGTTTATACCATGTCTTATTACATAAAATATTCATGGCCATCTGTTTGTAATCAGCTTTGGTCATGAGAACAATATTTCCGCCTTTATCGGCGGGTTTTATCACCAAGTCGGGGTGATTTTGTAATTGCGTAATTGCTAGTGTTTGAGCTTGAGTTAGATTTTTATGTTTAGATGTTACATTCATATTCTTGACGTCATTGATCGTGCCCATCAGGAAGGCCCAAATACTAGGGTTGATCATAAGGTCAGAGAAACGTTGAGATTTAGTTTTAAACCGATTGATTGGGGGAGCCTCTATAGAAGTAGAGTTAGAGGCCGCAGGAGTCTCTCCATGGTTCGTTTGGTCACTTTCATCAAGTAGTAAATCTCGGAGGGCTCGAAAGTCCTCCATTGTGAAAATGTTTGACTTGTTCGGAAATCTGTTTATCCTGTATGGATCGCGCCCGATCCTTATCGAACAGAAATTTGTATGTGAGATTCCGAGAGAATAAGTATAGATCCTTAATGGTTTCGTACTTGTCTATTACAGCAGATGGGCAGAAACTCAGGCCAAGCTGAAGGACCTCCACTTGCTGAGTATTAAGGGAGTAGGGGGTTAGATTGCAAATATCCAGATTCGCGTTCACGTGAGTGGTAGTTTGTGCTCTGACACTTGAAAATTTTGTGACGGATTCCTGATCTGTGAGACGTGTAAATCTAGTGTACTCTGTCTAAGTTGTGTACCTTGTGTGTTGTTACCAAGAGTATTTGGGAGTGTAAGCAGTGTACTTTCTGCGGTAGTGGTCCCCTGTGTCAGGGGTCTGCCCCTATCACTGATTGTAGAAGATGGAGTCGTGGTCACCGACAAAACATGTGATTGTGATTGCGAATTGAGGAGCTGGATCGCCTGTAGAGCCGTAGCTCCCAGGTATTTACCAGATGGGTGTCCATTCGTGTCAGTATTCAGAGAGGTGTCCAGTGAGGATTTGTTGTGAAAAGAAGAGTTATCAGAAGGGGGACGTTTTTTGAAATATGGAGTGAAAGACCCACCACCAAGATCCCGCTTACGTGCTCCAAGATGTGAGTGATGAGTCGTGGGGTTGGTTTTCCTGGAGGGAGGCTGTAGAGAAAACAAAGAGGAATCAGATTCAGTATCATCATCTGTTGTGTATGGTATATTACTTTGATGCTTCACAGTGCGATTTCTGGTTCTAGACCCTCTTTTTTGAGCAGGTAGCTGCCAATGGTACGCAAAACCATCCATGAAAGCCAATCTATCTTTAGAAAGTTTATTTTGTTTTTTGTATATGATATCTTTAGTGATTTTGGTGACAAAATCTTTAATATCCTGCCATCTTTTGGTGTATAAGGCATGGGTTTTTATGCTTTCGTTGGAAGATTGTAATATTACAATCTCTCTCTCTCTCTCTCCCTCTCTTTTTCTTTTTTTGAAATAAACCTGGAAGGCTATTGGCGAGGTTTACGCAGAGACGTACACTCGCATTCACTGTCCACCATGTAGTGGACACAGGTGGAGTAACCCACTCCAGAAATGAGGACATTGCTAGTCAATTTCACTCTTTTTATAGCAAATTATATAATCTTGAATTACATGAACATAGACCCATATCGGCGGATGTGCGCTTTGAGCTCATGAGGGAATTTCTGGCCAAATACAGCCCCCGGGCGCTATCTACTAAAGACTGGCAAGCCCTGGAAGCGCCACTGTCATTGGAGAAGTGGGGGGAGGCCTTGAAGGCTACGAAACCCAGCAAAAGCCCGGGGCCAGATGGCTTTTCAGCACAATATTATAAAAGCTTTGCTGACCTCTTGGCGCCGAAATTTCTTAAAGCCTTCAACACCCTTTCCCATTTACAATGTGCTTCGGGTAGCCTACTAGAGGCTTATATTTCAGTAATCCCTAAGGAAAACAAAGATCCCACTGATGTAGCCAATTATCAACCCATATCCCTCCTGAATGTCGATGTTAAATTGTTCGCCAATATCCTGGCTATTCGTTTGTCCTATCATGTACCCACCTGGGTAGGACTGGACCAGGTTGGTTTTGTCCCTGGAAGAGAAGCCAGGGACAACACCATTAAGGGCCTCAATTTACATCATTGGCTTACATCAACCAATAAGGAGGGTTGCTTTCTGGCTATGGATGCGGAGAAGGCTTTCGACAGGGTGGCCTGGGATTACATGGATGCGGTCCTGGAAGCCCTGGGCCTAGGAAGCGGTATGCGGGCTCTTATTGGAGCACTCTACACCAGGCCCAGGGCTAGAGTCCGAGTTAACGGCCACCTGTCGGATGCCTTCCCCATCCGTAATGGGACCAGGCAGGGATGTCTCCTCTCTCCTTTATCATACATCCTCACCTTGGAACCCCTCCTCCGATGCATCAGTGCGAATCTGGACATAAAAGGTATAAAGGTACATCAGCGGGAAGAGAGGATTGCCGCTTTCGCGGATGATATTTTGCTCTTTCTTTCATCCCCGCTGATGTCTCTACCCAATCTAATGCCAGTGTTAGAACAGTTCAAGACCATCTTGAATCTGAAAAATAACCTTTCAAAGTCTTATGCACTAAATGTTTCTTTGCCCCTAGGATAGTACAGCTCTGTCAGGCGAACTTCCCATTCTGCTGGAAAGAGTATGCTATTAGGTATTTAGGCATCCAACTCCCTAGTATTCTTAAAGATCTATATGAAAAGAACTTCCTGGTGGAATTGAGGCTTATACAGCAGGATCTACATAGATGGGAGGCCCCCACCATCTCCTGGTTCAGTCGGGCCTCAATTTTAAAGATGACGGTGCCCCCCCCCGCTTACTGTACAAATTACAGACTATCCCGATTCATTTACCTCCCTCCTCCTTTACAGCTTATAAGCGCATGTGCAGAGCCTTTCTATGAGGAGCTAAGGTGGCGCAAGTGGGGTGGGCAAATCAGTTTTACCAAATTCGGGGGGTGGAATTGGACTCCCAGACCTCCAGAGATACTACTGGGCAGTTCATCTAACCCGGGTGGTGGACTGGTGGCTCCATACTAACTATGGGTGTTACTGGAAAAACTGTTTTCGGGTACCGAACTCCATTACATCCCCTGGTTCTCAAAGACATACATACTGACTAATATACACTCTCATCCTCTTATAGGAGCAACCCTGCATGCTTTTGATAGGGCATGCAAAGTACACTCACTTTCAAACTCGTACTGTGCGATCACACCTATCAGGGGTAATCCAGACTCCCCCCGGGCATGGAAGGGGCCTCTCTAGCAGCAGAATGGCCTTACGGAGAAATGCAGGCTAAGCACTTCCTTTCCAGGGGAAGGTTTCTCCAACAGGGGGAACTGGCATCATTGTCAAACACAAAGTCTTTCCCCTTTTGGGCCTATATCCAATTGAAACATTTCTTGGACAGTCCTATGAATAGAGGTAACTTTGCGAAAACTCCTACTGTCCTGGAATCACTATGCTCTAGCTCCTCTCCCCAGAGTCATTTAATTTCGGGGCTTTATGCCACAATGTTTGGGGAACTTTATGCCTCCCTGAGATCAGAACATGCCTACTGGGAGACCGAGCTGGGCACAGTGATCGATGACACCGCTTGGGATTGAGTGCATTTGTACATCCACAAGGGCTCTCTGAACGTTCATACTCAGGAGAACGGTTACAAAGTTAAAATGAGGTGGTATAGAAAACTGGAAATACTACATAAATTCATCCCGGCAGTCTCAGACCAGTGCTGGAGTGTGAACAAGGTCTAGGCACATTCCTCCATATTTGGTGGACATGCCCATTGAGTCAGCCATATTGGTATAAAGTCCATGAAGTGGCAATGGAGATATCTTCGCTTTCGTTGGAATTCTCACAAGCACAGTACCTCCTCCACAGCTCCAAAATCTCCCGTAAAAAATACTACATGTCAATCGCTATGCACATGATTAATGTCGCTAGGCTGTGTCTGCCAGTACACTGGAGGTCCAAGTCACCCCCCTCCATAAAGGAATGGATGGCACAGATTAACCAGATAGCAGCGATGGAGGAGTTGATTTGCACCGCTCAGGACAGAATAGCACACTTTTCGGCAATATGAGCACCCTGGCTCGAAGACCGAAACTAGCAGCGCTGTCAGGACTTATCCCGGTATAACCTTTAAAAAGAGCAGTAGTTCCCATGATACCTGGGGTACACTGGGGAGGGTAGCTGGTGGTGATCCCACCCCCTCCTCACATACTCCCCTTGCAGTTCCCCCCTCATCCCCCCCTTCCCTTCCCTCTCCACTTTGTTCTCTCTCAGTTCTTTCTCCCTTTTCCCCTCTCTTCCCCTTTTTCTTTCTTTTTATTTTTTATTCTACTCCACTAAAAGGTTTTGAAGTCGAGTGCCGACCTAGCAGTCGGACGCATCTCCTAATCCCTGCTTGTCTTATAGTATCTACAGAAGCAACATCGGTTACTTTTCTAAGAAGTCTCTCATCGTAAACCAGGCAGGCCTGAAATACACTGTGGTATACCTTTTTATGTTGTCATTCCTTTTTCTCTTTCTTAAAAAAAAAAAAAAAGGTCTACTCCCCACTACTGTAATGCCGCGTACACACGAGCGGACTTTCCGGCAGACCGGTCTCTGTCGAACAATTAGATCGTGTGTGGGCTCCAGTGGACTTTTTTTCCCCAAAAGTCTGACGGACCTAGAAATAAAACATGCTTCAAATCTTTCCGACGGACTTGAGTCCGGTCGAAAAATCTGCTAATCTGTATGCTAGTCCGACGGACTAAAACCGACGCTAGGGCAGCTATTGGCTATTGACTATCAACTTCCTTATTTTAGTCCGGTCGTACGTCATCATGTAAGAACCTGTCGGACTTTGGTGTGATCGTGTGTAGGCAAGTCCGTTCGTTGGGAAAGTCCATTGGAAGTCCGCCGAAAGTCCGTCGGATAGTCCATCGGACCAGTCCAGTCGAAATGTCCGCTCGTGTGTACGCGGCATTAGTTTCTTTATGTGGCCGTTTTACTAACTAACTTGGAGGCAGCACCTGCCGGCTCCTAATCTCTCGAATTTTGAACTCTATGCCTCCTCCTAGTTGGAACATGTTCTTGTAACCTGGTTATGTGTTTTATGGTACTTTTTGTATTATCTATGAAAAACTCTCAATAAAAATTTTTGTGGAAAAAAAAAAAAAATTACATGAACAGGGGAAACATAAAGAACAAAAATAGGATAAAAGGGTATAGTAACAATAGGTTATGGTCTGACAGGTTATGTTGTATAGAATAACCAACAGATGGTAAGGTGACATAAATAGACATCATATCAGTATACAAAGTACAGTACAGTTAGTGGTTCTGAGTCCACAGATTCCAAAGTTTCCAGTGGTGATCGAATGGTTTCTTGCCACCATGTTTGTATGCTAATAAGCTCTCATAAACATAATGTTGATTCACCACATCCATGACCTCTGAAACGTTAGGTGATAGGTTCGACCTCCATCGCCTAGTTATAGGCAATCTTGCAGCTAGCAGTATGTGGATTATGATTCTACGACAGGTGGTTGGAAATCGATCTATACCCAGATTCAAGATCGCTAGAGCTGGAAAAGGCGGGGTGAGGATGCAATCTTTTGTGACATCCCCCAGTGATTAACGCATTTGAAAGCTTGAAAAAAATGCTAAAAATGTTTTAAAAGCAATTTGCCACTGTCTGGGGGTGAAGGATTCTCCAAGGTCAGTTTCCCATTTTAAAAGCTGACTGGATTTGGAGAAGGTTAGCTTGTTCTGAAGTATGTTATAAAATAGAGAGATTCCTTTGATAAATGGTGAGGAATTGTTGAGGTATTGCCAACACAGTGTAGGTAAACAGATTTCAAGAGAAGATAGCGATTTACTGAAGTGAGAGAATTGGAGGTAGATGTAATGGTCATTAGGAGAGATTTGGAACTGTTGTTGGGATTGAGCAAAGGGTATGAGGACCCAATTTACAAGTACGTTTTCTAGGGAGCTAATTCCTTTGGCTGTACAATGTTTTAAATGTATATTGGGAATGATAGCCTCTATAACAGCAAGCAAAATGGGAAGTGAGGTCTTGATTAGACATAAAGTGGCAGTATAGAATGCTTTCCAAGCCCACAGAGAAGCTTGTATAGTGAGAGAGAGATTATGTAAAGAGTATGGTCGCCAAACGTCGCTCAGCAATAGGTTGTGGAGGAATGTAGTTGGGCAAATGGATAAAGTGCAGTTACACTCTGCAAGAGCAGTTGCTCCAGAGCTTAGTAAATGAGCAGAAGCTCTGCTGACTTACATCATCTAATCACGTGCTAGCAAAAATGCTATTTTTTTTTAACCACTTCAGCTCTGGAAAGATTTACCCCCTTCCTGACCGGACCATTTTTTGCGATAAACAAAAAAAGAATGACAATTTTGAAAAAAAACTATATTTTTTACTTTTTGCTATAATAAATATCCCCATTTTTTTTAAACAAATTTCTTCATCAGTTTAGGCCGATATGTATACTTCTACATATTTTTGGTAAAAAAATTGCAATAAGTGTATATTGATTGGTTTGCGCAAAAGTTATAGCGTCTACAAAATAGGGAATAGATTGATGGCTTTTTTATGGCATTTTTATTATTATTATTTTTATTACTAGTAATGGCAGTGATCAGAGATTTTTATCGGGACTTCGACATTGTGGCGGACAGATCAGACACTTTTGACACTTTTTTGGCACTATTGACATTTGTACAGCAATCAGTGCTATAAAAATGCACGGATTACTGTGTAAATGTCACTGGCAGGGAAGGGGTTAACACTAGAGGGCGATCAAGGTCTTAAATATGTTCCCTAGTTAGTGTTTCTAACTGTGAGGGGATTTAACTGACTGATGATCTGTCTCTCCTCCCCTGTCAGAACTGGGATTTGTGTTTACACACACAAACCCCCATTTTGGCTCTTGTGGATCGCGGGAGGCCGGTGGCAATCACGGCTACTGGCCATGCGTATCGGGTCCCCAGGTGTGCGCTTGCTATGGCTCTTAAAGGAGCCACCATAAATATACAGTGATTCTCGCAGGAGAGCCGTCCTGCTGCTGTATATGTACAGGAGCCAATCGGGAAGTGGTTCATTTTGCTTCCACGTGATTGGATATTATTTGCAAAGTGAAGGTTTACCTCATTTACTAAGCTCTGGAGCAACTGTACTTGCACAGTGCAACTGCACTTTGTAAAATACACTATCGATTTGGCGTTAGTAAATCAACCCCATAGTTTAATTTGGGCTAAATGGGACACTATAAAGTAGTATTAGAGGTCTATCATTCCCATACCTCCAGCAGTCCTATACTTTATAAGTTGGGCATGGGAGATTCTGGGTTTGGTTGTTTTCCAGATATACTGCTTAAGTAGTGAATTTAAGGTGGCCAGATGTGTTCGCTTTAGTGAGATGGATAGGGTTTTGAAGAGATATAGTATTTGGGGATGTAAGAGCATTTTGAAGGAGGCTAGGCAGCCTGACAATGACATTTAATATTTAGATGCATTGGGCTTCTTTGGTTAGTTTGTCAATGAGAGGGAGGTAATTGGCATCTGCTAGTTGTGATACATCTGCTTCTAATCAAATGCCTGGGTAAGGAATACCATTGTCTCTCCATGTATAAGGATAGGAGGTTTGAAGATTACGTTTGAGAGTAGGGTCTATAGCTAGGTCTAGGAGTAAAGATTTGGTGAAGTTCACCTGATAATATGGAGTTCGTAGAATTCTGTAAGGATATTATGGGCTGCAGGCAGGGAGATTTCCGAGTTAGTTAGAAAGATAATGACATCATCAGCAAACAGATTTATAGTAGTATAGTAGAAATCCTGTGATACAAGGCCTGCTAGTGGCTCTATTAATACATTAAAAATAGTTGGAGATGGGGGCATCCCTATCGGGTACCGTTAGAGATCGGGAAAGGCAGAGAAAGCTTATTTGATGTATACACTTTTGCAGAGGGTGAAGGATACAATGCTAGTATAGCTGGCAATATGGGCACAGTGAAGCCAAATTTTTGGAGTGTTTTATGCATATATTGCCAATGAATTAGGTTGAATGCCTTCTCTGCATCCAGGGATAGGAGAAGAGAAGACACTCGACCAGAACCAGCATGTTGGATTAGGGTAATGACCCTCCTCGTGGTGTCAGAGGCTTGATGCCTCAAGATAAAGCCTGTTTAGTCTGGTTTAATTAGGACTGGTGAGATAGGGATCATTCTTTGTGCTATAATTCTCACATATAGTTTGACATCTGTAAGGGGCGGGCACCGGACAAGCAGGTGAAAAAAGTGTGTGCTGATTAGCTTTGTCTTCAAATGAAAAGTTAAATTGCAGGGATTTCAGTAGATGTGAACAGCGGCATCTGATATAGTACTGGATTTGTGCAGTGCTTCAGCACTGGACTCCTTGCTATTTTTATAATGTTTTATAATGTTTTGTTGTTTATAGAAGCTGCTTTTGCTTGCAATTAATGTAACGTTGTTTGTGTAGAGTGTACAACATTATTCATTGATTGTTATAGATAGACTGTTTTAATTAAAATTTTAATAGTAATATAGCACTGAGTGGTGTGAATAGACCATTAATTACACTTAGTTTAGTTTGACATCTGTGTTCAATAATGAAATTGGCTGGAAATTATCCAGAGAGGTAAGGTCTTTACCAGGCTTTCAAATACTAACTATATATATCGGAAGCATTTCAGATGGAAAAGAGGCTGAAGACACTGCAGCTGAAAACACTGAATTGAGAGTGAGGCAAAGGGTCGAATGAAATTGTTTGTAATAGCCCTTTGATAAAACATCAGGTCCTGGGGATTTCCCCAATGGGAGAGACCTGATAGCTTTAGCAATCTCTTGAGGAGTAATGTGAGTGTCAATGGGTTGAGGAGTAGTAGGCTCGTTTTTTAATTATATAAGGAGCTACAGCATGAAGCAAAGAAGTCTGCTATTTCTTGGGGGTTGACTATTTTCCATTTGGTTTGAGGGTCTGGTAGGTGAGCAATTTTATTTTAAGTTTTCTTTGCTTTGAGATGAGTTCCTAAAAATTTCCCGGCTCTGTTGCCTAAAGAATAGTGTGATAGCTGGAGAGCTTTCAGATGTTCGTCATATTGTTCTATTAAAAGAAGTCTGAACACAGTTTGGAGAGGGCTTTGGATAGTGAATGTAAAGGATTCAATTTATTTAGGGATTCTAATGATTTGATCTCTCTTAGTAGTTGGTCAAGCCACAGTATCTTTTGCTTCCTAATGTGTGAACAAACTGCAACAAACTGAAGAAAGTTGGACTAGGAGTATGTTCCTTTAGTATAGATATAGACACTGAGGTGTGGTTGGACCACAATATATTGTGTTTAGTGGAAGAAAAGACAGACTGGAGCAGCCTATGTCAATCCTAGTGTAGGGGTTGTGTCTCAGAGAGTGGAAGGTGTAATCAAGCTCCTTGGTGTGCTGACATCGCCACGCATCGAAAATATCTTCTGAGTGGAGTAGAGGTTGAAGCGCGAGGGATAAACATTTAGGTTTAGAAGAAATATCCAAGTGCGGATCTGCTGCGATGTTAAAATCTCTGCAGATTTTGAGGGATCCCCTTCGAATCTTTGAGACTTCGCAGAAGAGTCTTTTTGAAAAATGAAGCTGGTGGGAACTGGGGGCGTAGGTATTTACTACAGTGAAGGGTCTGTTGTTTAGTTCACACAGGAGGATAGGGTATCTGCCTCCTGGGTCACTTATGAACTCTTGTAGTGAGAAAGCAAGAGAATTTCTGACTGCTATGAGGACTTCTCCCTGTTTACTCTGTGCAAATTCCACCTCTTGAACACATATTAGGCCACAGCCGAGTTTAAGGAGTTCTTTGAAAAGTGAGGTCCTTTCCGTAGGATGGTTCAGCCCACGGACACTGCAAAAAGTAACATTTATCACCATGTTGTAAGAAAAAGAAGTAAAGCTTGCTTGTGTTATCTTAAGGTGGTTGTTAAGGAGGTAGAGAGCACAAGCCTTAGGAGGATGGGGTACTGCTGCGGAGAGGGAACCTGGAGTGGCGTACGACAAAGATAGATGCTGGGGTATCGTCACAGTTGTCAGACCTGGAACTAGTAAAGAAAATAACAAAAACAGCAACTATGAAAGGTCAAGAAACAGTTAGTAAAAAAATTTGATTCCAAGGGGAATCTGATTGCAGTTATACTGCACATATCCAATGAAGGAGGTATTGTGGGAAAAATGCTCTATCAGGACGGAGGATCCTGATAGCATAGGTGTTGCATGTTAGAAAGGCAATCACGTTGCAGGGATCTTGTTTTTGCATTTATAAGAAACAACATGCCATTCACCTTGGGTGTTTACTCTGGATGGAGATGCTTGGGACATGGGTTCTTGATCAGGGATGAAGTCCCTGTAAAGCGTAAAAAGCGAGGCCTTCAGTAAGCGTAAGTGATCACTTATGTGGCATGGTTGTGGGTGATAGTGAGTTTTGTCGGAAATCCCCATCTGTAGACAATATTGTGGTTGCGTAATGTCTTAGTGATTGGCAGAAGTTGTTTATGCTTTTGCACAGTGTCTTGCAAAACATCTGCATAGAGTTGTAGAAGCATTCAGGAAGTTGATTCATTTTGCGGAAGGCTGAAATTAACTGGTCTTTGATGTGATAGAAATGCATGTGCAAGATAACATCCCGAGGGATGCCATCAGGGAGGTGGGATGGTTTTGACAGGCAATGTATTCTGTCTATCACAATTTCTGTGACTGGGATAGATGGCAGTATTGTGTGAATCAGCTCACACGCATAATGATTCAGTTGGGTGGATTAAACAAACTCAGGAACTCCTCTTAATTTCACGTTATTCTGCCTTAAGCAGTCTTCTAAGTCTGCAACCTTCCCTTTGAGTTTCTCAAGCTCATCCTTCTCATCATTATGCGCATCAATGAGGGTGTTATGCGAGGATGCAAATTCATCCATTTTCTTTTCTATGTGGTCAAATCTGTCCCCAAGTTCTTGCACTTCCGCTTTAAAATTCTGTACACATTCCATCATGTTAGTGTGTAATGAGGAACATAGGGAGACCAGTATGTCTTTTAAAGTTGTGTCTGAGATCAGTTGATTGCTGGTGGGGAAGCAGTTAATAGTCTCATTCAGGTCCCTGGTGGTGTTGAAAGAATTGCAGCCATTACTTACTTCAAAGGTAGAATGCCAGCGCCATCTTGGGTCTGTGACCACTTTGCAGGGAGGAAGAAATGTTGTAATTTCTTGGGCTGGAAAGACTCCTTCCATTTGCGGGCCATCTCCAATTGTGAGGTGGCACTTTAGCAAGAGGATAGAGTGGGTTTATGATGAGCAGGGTTGCCTCTAGTTGTTGTTATCCCCAGCGATCGTGAGGAGCTGCTGAATCAACCTTCCATTCAGCTGCGTGGTAGCTACGCCCCCATTTGCCACTAGATCTCCGGAAGATTTACCCCTCTTCATGACCAGGCCATTTTTTTAATAAACAGCACTGCGTTACTTGAACTGACAATTGTGCGGTCGTGCGACACTGTACCCAAATAAAATTTATGTCATTTTTTCCCACAAATAGAGCTTTCATTTGATGGTATTTGATCACCACTGAGTTTTTTTGCGCTATAAACAAAAAAGACCTGACATTTTGAAAAAAAAAAACAATATTTTTTACTTTCTGTTATAAAACATATCCAATAAAAAAATGTAAAATATCAAACTGCCACTGTAAAATTTAGGCCAATCTGTATTATGCTACATATTTTTGGTAAAAAAAAACAATAAGTGTATATTGAATGGTTTGTGCAAAAGTTATAGCGTCTATGCATACTAAACTACATATTCTGAACACGTCATAAAAGAGCATTTAAAAAAAGCCCTGTCTCTATAGGCGTTGAAGAGAAAATATTTGTTTGCAACAGCGGCATTAACATTTTTGCTCTGTTCCTAATAAATACTATTGCAGTTAAAGCTGCTGCCTGCCAGCCCTCTAATGTAAACATACAGAAGAGTTTTGTAACTTGTTGTAAACTGACTGAAAGAGTCTTTGTTGTGACCTTTGAGGATCTTTGAGAACAAATTACTTCGCAGTACAAGCAGCTACAGAGATCAGTGATTACTAAAAGATTTTTTTATGTTTGTTAAGAATATGTAAATACTTTAAAGTGGAGTCTGGTCAAAACCTGCTCCCACACCCATTCTAATCCCTATACAAACTACCCTGTAAAGGAAACATGCACTTAATCTAAGTGTGCTCTGGTCCGGTCAAAAGATCGGCTCCCAGCACTGGCTTCAGGGGAGAAGAGAGTCAGAGGACAATAGATGTCCCATAGTAAGTCTATGGATGATGTCACCACCCAGGCTCTGTAGCCATTGTTGCTGCTCTCTCCTCTTTTCTGAAGCCAGCCTTTGGGGAGATCATGTAACCAGACCGGAGTGCTCTTATATTAGGTAATTATACATATCTTTCCTTTACAGGGTAGATAGTATAGGGCTTAGAATGGGGGTGGAAGCAGGTGGAAGCTTAGGTTTTTGAATGGACTTCTACTTTAATCTCCATGGTCTGGGCACATTTGCACTTTAAAAATTTAATTAAGAAGGGTTAGGGTTAAGACACATGTTAGGGGTCGAAGATACTTGGAGTCATGGTTGCTTACAAGAAAATCACATTCTTTTTGGATCTGAAAGCCCCGCTTCAAAATGTAGTAAACCATAGGCTGCAGCACCTGCAAATATGACAAGAATAACAAAAAGTAAGATAGAGGAATGCAAAAGATTTCACAAACCACAAAGCTGTTCATTAAATTGCACTAGTTAAAAAAAAAGATGCATCCCATATGATTACCTGACAAAGGAAATGTCCAAAGCAAGGGATTGTAAAAAAACTTGTATAATCACAGATAAACGTGAAGATGTAGTGACATATGACTATAATCTTATCAGCAAAGGTATCTTTTGCAAGCACCAAAAACAATGCAACGGAAGGTAAAGTTTGACAATTGTGTTATTTATCATTTGATAATTGAAGTAATACAGATATAAATATACATTTATTGGATTTCGTTAGTTGAACTAGCAAAGGGACATGCTGGAGGTGAATATTGTGATTGCTAAGAGATAGAAAATTGAAGGGTGTGAGAAGAACTGAGCAAGATTTTGACAGCAGCAATTGAGTCAGCAGGATGGAAGAGAACAGAGAGATTACTGAGTCAGGACAAGTAGAGTTCCATGCACAGGCACACACAAAGGAGCTATTCAGTTTTAAGGCCATGGGAGATGACAACTACAGTTATCAATGGTGTCAAAGGCTGTTCTGAGACAAGAACATGTCATTCCAAACTGAGGATCCAAAACACGTCATCCTATAAAACCACAGGTCCAGAAATGATATTAAAAAAAGAGGATTGCAAGCAGGATAGAGATGATGGTGCGAGAAGAGATGATCAGGCTTTTATATGCAAGGGAAGAATTAGTCATTTAGTACTTTGTGAAATTGTTTGTAGGTTTTGAATGCAGATGCCAACGATAACATAAAAAATCGTATCATTCTTTAAGCAAGTCATTATGTACAATCTGTATCTACAATGGTCACGTAATATTTCATTAAATACAAATTTGTAACATTTGTAAAAAAACAAAAAAAAAAGTAAATTAAATTTTGGAAAAGCTGGGGCTTTAATATTAATATGCCCACTTATAAAGGAAGCATTAAAGAGACGTATTAACCACTTCAGCCTTGGAATAAGCCCTGCCCCCTTAATGACCAGGCCCTTTTTTTTCGATATGGCACTGCATCGCTTTAACTGACAATTGCACGGTCATGCGATGCTGTACCCAAACAAAATTTATGTCCTTTTTCTCCCACAAATAGAGCTTTTCTGTAGTGGAATTTGATCACCTCTGTGGTTTTTATTTTTTGCACAATAAACAAAAAAAAACAACAATTTTGAAAAAAAAAACAATATTTTTTACTTTTTGCTATAATAAATATCCCCACATTTAAAAAAAAAAAAAAATTTCTTCATCAGTTTAGCTCAATATATATTCTTCTACATATGTTTGGTAAAAAAATCACAATAAGTGTATATTAATTGGTTTGCGCAAAAGTTATAGCGTCTACAAAATAGGGAATAGATTTATGGCATTTTTGTTATTATTTTTTTTTTCACATTAGTAATGGTGGCAATCTGCAATTTTTAGTTGGACTGGGACATTGCGGCGGACAGATTGGACACTTTTGACACTTTTTTGGCGATTAGAGCTAAAAATAGCCACTGATTACTGTATAAATGTCACTGGCAGGGAAGGGGTTAACACTAGGGGGCGCTCAAGGGGTTAACTGTGTTCCCTGGGTGTGTTCTAACTGTAGGGGGGATGGGTTACCTAGGAGAAGACAGAGATCACTGTTCCCGATGACTGGAAACAGAAGATCTTTGACATGTCACTAGGCAGAACAGGGAATTACCTTGTTTACATAAGCAGTTCCCCGTTCTGCTTCTGTACATCGCCGGCAGACACTGAGTCCACGGGACCCGTGGCGCGCGCCCACTAGCCTCCCTGCACAGACCGACGTACACCTATGGTGGTTTGCACAGGAGAGCCAACCTGCCACAGTATAATGACAGTGGCTGGTCGGCAAGAGGTTAAAGAGACTTATTTTTTCTATATCTTACCTTTCAGACATTTTTAAGGAGAAGGCCTCATGGCAGATTTCAAACATTTCTGAATAGCCTCACAGTGTCTCTGTCTCTACGACTGGGTACTGACTGAGCTATCCCTTATTAACATACAATGAAGGAGGCCAGCTTCCAAATCATTAACACTTTGTTAGGAAGACAGTGTTCAAATCTATTTTTACAGCTAAAGCTTAATGTACACTGGACGTTTTAAAACCTCTCCTGAACGATTTAACTTGACAGATAGTAACCGACATTTAAAAAAGGTCCATTTTGCCGCGTTTACATGCTGCCGAGTTTGCATTTAGAAGCGTTTTTTTTTTTTAAATAGTCAAAAATGTATCTCCATAAAAAAACGCCTGTTAATGAAACGCGGCTAAAAGCTAAAAGTTTATAAGCTGTTACAGGCATTTGGCGTTTCAAATGCCTCTAAACATCCGTCCTGAATGCATTTTTTTGCTTGCAAAAACTGCTTCTGAACTCAACTGCCTAGAAACGACTATAAACTACTCTGTGTACATGTACTGATAAGATAACATAGAGGAGAGTTCAGGGGCAGCTGAAAAAAAATGTTCAACTGCTCCTAAATGTCCGTTTATCAGCAGCAGTGTACATGAGGCCTTATAAGGAGATCTGCCAGCACAGTACAAATATGGTTGACTACAGTATGAAATAACTCTTCACCCCCCCCCCCTTCCCACCTAGTATTAAATTAGTTTAGAAGTTAAAAGATAAGTATTTCTCCTGTGGATCACAGGAGTGCAGTTCATTCTGCACTCCTGTTACCCGTTTTCAGCCAAGAGCGGGCTGAAGCCTGCTGTCGGCTGACATCACAGAGCTGGTCCTGAATGGGGAATGATCGGCACCATATGATCATTATCCCCCCTAGGGGCCTTGACCAGCACCTGGCTCAGCCTCTCAGTGAGCTGCTGACAGCCTGAGCCAGCCTCTCCCGCCCCTTCCACAGCCCAGCACCCCAGTGAGCGGGGGGGGCAGAGCAGAGAGCCAGTGACTAACAGAGTGGCGGAGAGAACTGAGCAATCAGATGTGTTTCTCACCCTTATATATTTTATATATTTTTGTTTTGTAGGTGTCCCCATTTGGCTGCAAAAGTGGAAATACACTTTAGAAAGAGAAACTAAAATGTTAACAGTCTATTTATGATGTTTATATTGAAATCAAGGGACCTGACAGTAAGCCACCACAGTCCATCATGGCCCCTATAATCAGTTGCTGCTGTCAAGCAAATCCAATGATGCGGGAGCCAGGGCCGGGTCCTGCTGTCTGCGTCAATGGACACAGCAGCAGGACACGGGAGCAGGCCCGCAGGAGTGGCCCCCGGGGAAATTGCTTCTCCATTGGGGCACGCGAGAAGAGGAGGAGCCAGGAGCGCCACGGAGGGACCCCAGAAGAGGAGGATCGGGGTCACTCTGTGTAAAACCCTTGCACATAGAAGGTAAGTATGACATGTTTGTTATTTAAAAAAAAAAAAAAAAAAAAAAAAAACAAGACTTTACAGCCCCTTTTTAGGTTGTTCAATTAAGCTTTGCCAATAAAACCTAGAAGCTGATTGGTTACTATGCACAGCTGCACCAGATTCTGTGTGCACCAGTTTTATAAGTCTCCCCCTTTGACATCCATTTTTCTTGTTTATTATTGCTAATATTAATTAAAAAACATGTTCAGACATTCAAGTTAAAAAATAAGTGGTTGGTTTAGATTTAGTGATGCTTTGTTAAAATGCTTTGTTTTTGTTTTTTTTAATTATGTTTTCTATACAGTATATATGTATTTAAATAGGATTTAAACATGCTTCTGTTTATGTTTTTATTAAAAAGACTTGAAGTGAAAAATGGAGTTAATCTAAAGCATAGGTGTCCAACCCATGGCCACATGCAGCACAAGACAGCTAAAAATGCAGCCCAACACAGAAATGTTGATTTTTTTGGGGCGTTTTTTTGTGAAAATGCATTTACACTTGGTGAACACATGTGGCCGAAGAAAAACTTGACAGTGTTTCTTTACTGGACTTTTATTTTCTTTACCAATCACCCACATAGGCAGAGTTTGGAGGATTTCAACCATGTTAATGCATATGTAAGTGCACTGTACTTATGCACAAGGGAGCAGCACTCTGTGCTGGCAAGTCTTTAAACATAGCAGTTTAGGCCCATAGAACAAGCCTTAAATACAATGCTTTGTCAAATAGTGCCTGTCCAATGACAGAGATCTACCACTGGGAACTAATCAGCTTGTCTTACATCAATACCTACAGTATCTCACAAAAGTGAGTACACCCCTCACATTTTTGTAAATATTTTATTATATTTTTTCATGTGATAATACTGAAGAGATCACACTTTGCTACAATGTAAAGTAGTGAGTGTACAGCTTGTATAACAGTGTAAATTTGCTGTCCCCTCAAACCAACTTAACATACAGCCATTAACTACTTGACCACTGGGCACTTAAACCCCCTTCCTAACCAGACCAATTTTTAGCTTTCGGTGCTCTCACATTTTGAATGACAATTACTCAGTCATACACTGTACCCATATGAAATTTTTGTCCTTTTTTCACACAAATAGAGCTTTCTTTTGGTGGTATTTAATCACCGTTGGGTTTTCTATTTTTTGCGCTATAAAAGAAAAAAGACTGAAAATTCGGTAAAAAAATACATTTTTTCTATGCTTCTGTTTTAAAATTTAGCAAATTAGTAATTTTTCTTCATAAATTTTGGCCAAAATGTATACTGCTACATATCTTTGGTAAAAATAAGTACAAATTGGTGTATATTATTTGGTCTTTGTGAAAGTTATGGAGTCCAAAAGCTATGATGCCAATATCTGAAAATTGATCACACCTGAAGTACTGAGACCCTAACATGCCAGAAAAGTATGAATATCCCCCAAATGACCCCTTTTTGGAAAGAAGACATTCCAAGGTATTTAGAAAGATGCATGGTGAGTTTTTTGAAGTTGTCATTTTTTCACACAATTCTTTGCAAAATCAAGATTTTTTTTTTATTTTTTTCACAAAATTGTCATATTAGCAGGTTATTTCTCACACACAGCATATGCATACCACAAATTACACCCCAAAACACATTCTGCTATTACTCCAGAGTATGGCGATACCACATGTGTGAGACTTTTACACAGCGTGGCCACATACAGAGGCCCAACATTCAAGGAGCACCTTCAGGCGTTCTGGAGCACCCAGGGCAATTCTGACATTTCTCTCCTACAAGTAAAAATCACCATTTATTTGCTAGAAAATTACATAGAACCCCAAACATTATATATGTTTTTTTAGCAAAGACCCTACAGAATACAATGGCAGTTGTTGCAACTTTTGATCTCGCATGGTATTTGCGCAGCAATTTTTCAAAGGCTTTTTTTAAAAAAAAAACAGTTTTGTGCTTAAAAATAAAACAAAACAGTAAAGTTAGCCCAATGTTTTTGCCTAATGTGAAAGATAAAGTTGCACCAAGTAAATAGATACCTAACATGTCACCCTTCAAAATTGCACACACTCGTGGAATGGCGCCAAACTTCGCTACTTAAAAATCCCCATAGGCAACGCTTTAAGATTTTTTACTGGTTACATGTTTTGAGTTACAGAGGAGGTCTAGGGCCAAAATTATTGCTCTCGCTCTACCGATTGCTGTGATACCTCACGTGTGTGGTTTGAACACCGTTTTAATATGTGGGCGGGACTTACGTATGCGTTTGCTTCTGCATGCGAGCACACGGGGACAGGGGCGCTTTAAATTTGTTTTTATTATTGTTCATTTTACTTTATGTATTTTGGTTTGACACTTTTTTCCAAAAAACACATTTTTTGATCACTTTTATTCCTATTAAAAGGAATGTAAACATCCCTTGTAATAGGAATATGGCATGACAGGTCCTCTTTACAGTGAGATATGGGGTCAATAAGACCCCACATCTCACCTCTAGGCTGGGAAGCCTGAAATAAAAAAATTAAAAAAACGTTCCTGGCTTCGATTGTATCGGTGAGTCGGCAGAAGCACCGGAGGGCGACGGGAGCGGGGGGATGTCCCCTCTCGTCTCCCATAAGAACGATCAAGCAGTGGAACAGCCGCTATGATCACTCTTATGGTGTATGGAATCACTGGCTGAAAAAGCTGATATCTGAATGATGCCTGTAGCTGCAGGCTTCATTCAGATATCCCCGCACAAAGTCAAGGACGTCATATGACGGCCGGCGGGCATGAAGTGGTTAAAACGCAACACGAAGTTGTCCATTTATACAATATTTCTAACACATAGCATGTACATACCAAAAATGACACCCCAAAATAGATTCTCCTACTCCTCCTGAGTATGGCGATACCACATGTGTGAAACTTCCACAGCCTGGCCACATACAGAGGCCGAGTATGGCCAAGTATGGCCGAGCATGGCCGAGCATGGCTGAGCATGGCTGAGTATGGCAGGGTATGGCTGGGTATGGCAGAGTATGGCTGGGTATCACCGAGTATTGCAGAGTATGGCTGGGTATTGCAGAGTATGGCTGGGTATGGCCGGGTATGGCAGAGTATATCTGGGTATCACTGATTATTGTAGAATATGGCTGGGTATTGCAGAGTATAGCTGGGTATTGCAGAGTATGGCAGGGCATTGCATGGTATTGCAGGGTATTGCAGGGTATTGCGGGGTATGGCTGGGTATTGCAGAGTATGCCTGGGTATTGCAGAGTATGGCAGGGCATTGCAGGGTATTGCAGGGTATTGCAGAGTATTGCAGGGTATTGCAGAGTATTGAGGGGTATTGCAGGGTATTGCAGGGTATTGCAGAGTATTGCAGGGGATTGCAGAGCATTGCAGGGTATTGCAGAGTATTGCAGGGTATTGTGGGGTATTGCAGGGTATTGCAGAGTATTGCAGGGTAGTGCAGAGTATTGCAGGGTATTGCAGAGCATGGAGGGATGGCTGAGCATGGATGGATGGATGCAAAAATGACACCCCAAAATAGATTCTCCTACTCCTCCTGATTACGGCGATATCACATGTGTGAGACTTCCACAGCCTGGCCACATACAGAGGCCGAGTATGGCCGAATATGGCCGAGCATGGCCGAGCATGGCCGAGTATTGCAGAGTATGGCTGGGTATTGCAGAGTATAGCTGGGTATGGCCGGGTATGGCAGAGTATATCTGGGTATCACCGATTATTGTAGAGTATGGCTGGGTATTGCAGAGTATGGCAGGGCATTGCAGGGTATTGCAGGGTATTGCAGGGTATTGCGGGGTATGGCTGGATATTGCAGAGTATGGCTGGGTATTGAAGAGTATGGCAGGGCATTGCAGGGTATTTCAGGGCATTGCAGGGTATTGCAGGGTATTGCAGAATATTGAAGGGTATTGCAGAGTATTGAGGGGTATTGCAGAGTATTGCAGGGTATTGCAGGGTATTGCAGAGTATTGCAAGTTATTGCAGAGTATTGCGGGGTATTGCAGAGTATTGCAGGGGATTGCAGAGCATTGCAGGGTATTGCAGAGTATTGCAGGGTATTGTGGGGTATTGTAGGGTATTGCAGAGTATTGCAGGGTATTGCAGAGCATGGAAGGATGGCTGAGCATGGATGGATGGATGCAAAAATGACACCCCAAAATAGATTCTCCTACTCCTCCTGAGTACGGTGATACCACATGTGTGAGACTTCCACAGCATGGCCACATACAGAGGCCGAGTATGGCCGAGTATGGCCGAGCATGGCCGAGCATGGCTGAGCATGGCTGAGTATGGCAGGGTATGGCTGGGTATGGCAGAGTATGGCTGGGTATCACAGAGTATTGCAGAGTATGGTTGGGTATTGCAGAGTATGGCTGGGTATTGCAGATTATGGCTGGGTATGGCCAGGTATGGCAGAATATGGCTGGGTATCACCGAGTATTGCAGAGTATGGCTGGGTATGGCCGGGTATGGCAAAGTATGGCTGGGTATCACCGAGTATTGCAGAGTATGGCTGGGTATTGCAGAGTATGGCAGGGCATTGCAGGGTATTGCAGGGTATTGTGGGGTATTGCGGGGTATTGCAGGGTATTGCAGAGTAATTGCAGGGTATTGCAGAGTATTGCAGAGTATTGCGGGGTATTGCAGGGTATTGCAGAGTACTGCAGAGTATTGCAGGGTATTGCAGGGTATTGCAGAGTATTGCAGAGCATTGCAGAGTATTGCAGGGTAGTGCAGAGTATTGCAGGGTATTGCAGAGCATGGAGGGATGGCTGAGCATGGATGGATGGATGTGACTGCAATTGTCACAAAGCAGCGCTGTGGGCATTACAGATCCAGCCCACAGCGCGATCCCTCCCCCTCTCCTCTCACACTGTACTGATCAGTACACAGAGGGGAGAGAGGAACTGGCGTCATGACGCCGGTATGTTTACATGTGATCGCTCCGTCATTTAACGGAGCGATCGCATTGTAAATGGCCGCGATCAGCGGCTGTTTACCGTGATTCATGATGCGCCGGGTCGGTCACAGATGTTCTCGGGTGTGCACCCCAGGGGGCACACGAGAGCAAGATTCTGGGAGGACGTCACTGTACGCCCTCCCAGAGTTATCCAACCGCCCTGCAGCCGTCATTCGGCTATGGGCCGGTTGGTAACTGGTTAATGTCTAAACCACTGGCAACAATAGTGAGTACACCCCTAAGTGAAAATGTCCAAATTGGGCCCAATTAGCCCTTTTCCCCTCCCTGCTGTCATGTGACTCGTTAGTGTTACATGGTCTCAGGTGTGATTGGGGAGCAGGTGTGTTAAATTTGGTGTTATCGCTCTCATACTGGTCACTGGAATTTCAACATGGCACCTCATGGCAAAGAACTCTGAGGATCTGAAAAATGGCCTAGGCTATAAGAAGATTGCCAAGACCTTGAAACTGAGCTGCAGCATGGTAAGCAAGACCATACAACAGTTTAACCACTTCAGCCCCGAACCATTATGCTGCCTAAGGACCAGAGGACTTTTCCCAATTTGGCCCTGCGTCGCTTTAACTGCTAATTGCGCGGTCATGCAATGCTGTACCCAAACGAAATTTGCGTCCTTTTCTTCCCACAAATAGAGCTTTCTTTTGATGGCATTTGATCACCTCTGCCGTTTTTATTTTTTGCACTATAAACGGAAAAAGACCGAAAATTTTGAAATAAAATGATATTTTCTACTTTTTGTTATAAAAAAAATCCAATAAACTCAATTTTAGTCATACATTTAGGCCAAAATGTATTCCGCCACATGTCTTTGGTAAAAAAAATGTCAATAAGTGTATATTTATTGGTTTGCGCAAAAGTTATAACTTCTACAAGCTAGGGTACATTTTCTGGAATTTACACAGCTTTTAGTTTATGACTGCCTATGTCATTTCTTGAGGTGCTAAAGGTGGAAAGTAGACACCCCAAGGAAATTGCTGAGAGGCATGTTGAGCTCATTGAATATTAATTTTTTTTGTCCCAAGTGACTGAATAATAAAAAAAAAAAAAAAAATTACAAAAAGTTGTCACTAAATGATATATTGCTTCAGGATTTCTAAGGGCGTACATTTTTGATTTCACTCCTCACTACCTATCACAGTTTTGAAGGCCATAAAATTCCCAGGTGGCACAAACCCCCCCAAATGACCCCATTTTGGAAAGTAGACACCCCAAGCTATTTGCTGAGAGGCATGTTGAGTCCATGGAATATTTTATATTTTGACACAAGTTGCGGGAAAGTGACAATTTTTTTTTTTTTTGCACAAAGTTGTCACTAAATAATATAGCATATGTGGAATTGCACCCCAAAATACATTTAGCTGCTTCTCCTGAGTATGGGGATACCACATGTGTGGGACTTTTTGGGAGCCTAGCCGCGTATGGGGCCCCGAAAACCAATCTCTGCCTTCAGGATTTCTAAGGGTGTAAATTTTTGATTTCACTCTTCACTGCCTATCACAGTTTCGGAGGCCATTGAATGCCCAGGTGGCACAAACCCCCCCCCCAAATGACCCCATTTTGGAAAGTAGACACCCCAAGCTATTTGCTGAGAGGCATGGTGAGTATTTTGCAGCTCTCATTTGTTTTTGAAAATAAAGAAAGACAAGAAAAAACTTTTTTTTTTTCTTTTTTCAATTTTCAAAACTTTGTGACAAAAAGTGAGGTTTGCAAAATACTCACTATTGGGGTGTCTACTTTCCAAAATAGGGTCATTTGGGGGGGTTTGTGCCACCTGGGCATTCCATTGCCTCCGAAACTGTGATAGGCAGTGAAGAGTGAAATAAAAAATTTACGCCCTTAGAAAGCCTGAAGGCGGTGCTTGGTTTCAGGGTCCCGTACGTGGCTAGGCTCCCAAAAAGTCTCACACATGTGGTATCCCCGTACTCAGGAGAAGCAACAGAATGTATTTTGGGGTGTAATTTCACATATTCCCATGGCATGTTTGAGCAATATATCATTTAGTGACAACTTTGTGCAAAAAAAAAAATTTGTCTCTTTCCCGCAACTTGTGTCACAATATAAAATATTCCATGGACTCGACATGCCTCTCGGCAAATAGCTTGGGGTGTCTACTTTCCAAAATGGGGTCATTTGGGGGGGGTTTGAACTGTCCTGGCATTTTATGCACAACATTTAGAAGCTTATGTCACACATCACCCACTCTTCTAACCACTTGAAGACAAAGCCCTTTCTGACACTTTTTGTTTACATGAAAACATTTTTTTTTTTTTGCAAGAAAATTACTTTGAACCCCCAAACATTATATATTTTTTTAAAGCAAATGCCCTACAGATTAAAATGGTGGGTGTTTCATTTTTTTTTTTCACACAGTATTTGCGCAGCGATTTTTCAAACGCATTTTTTTGGGGAAAAAACACACTTTTTAAAATTTTAATGCACTAAAACACACTATATTGCCCAAATGTTTGATGAGATTAAAAAGATGATCTTAGGCCGAGTACATGGATACCAAACATGACATGCTTTAAAATTGCGCACAAACGTGCAGTGGAAACAAAATGAATGGATTTTTAAAAGCCTTTAAAAGCCTTTACAGGTTACCACTTTAGATTTACAGAGGAGGTCTACTGCTAAAATGACTGCCCTCGATCTGACCTTCATGGTGATACCTCACATGCATGGTGCAATTGCTGTTTACATTTGACGCCAAACCAACGCTTGCGTTCGCCTTAGCGCGAGAGCAGGGGGGGACAGGGGTGCTTTTTTTTTTTTTTCTTTATTATTTTTTTGCTTTTTTATCTTATTTTTAAACTGTTCCTTTCATTTTTTTTTTTTTTTTTGTTTTAATCATTTTTATTGTTATCTCAGGGAATGTAAATATCCCCTATGACAGCAATAGGTAGTGACAGGTACTCTTTTTTGAAAAAATTGGGGTCTATTAGACCTTAGATCTCTCCTCTGCCCTCAAAGCATCTGACCACACCAAAATCGGTGTGATAAAATGCTTTCCCAATTTCCCAATGGCGCTGTTTACATCCGGCAAAATCTAAGTCATGAAATGCTCGTAGCTTCCGGTTTCTTAAGCCATAGAGATGTTTGGAGCCACTCTGGTCTCTGATCAGCTCTATGGTCAGCTGGCTGAATCACCGGCTGCATTCTCAGGTTCCCTGTTGAGACAGGAGAGCCAGAGAAAAACACGGAAGACGGTGGGGGGGGCATTCCCTCCCACTGCTTGTAAAAGCAGTCTAGAGGCCAATTAGCCGCTAGGATTGCTTTTAAATGAAAGCTGACCGCTGGCTGAAAAGAATGATACCAAGATGATACCTAAACCTGCAGGCATCATTCTAGTATAACCACTCAAAGTCGTGAATGGCGTACCTGAAGACATAAAAATGGTTAACAATAAAACACAGTAAACGGTAAAGTATAAAAAATTGCATACCTGAAAAGCAAACATGATAAAACATAATAACAATAAAACATTGCAGAATAGAATACAGTAAAAAAGAGAAGAACAATAGAGAGAGAATATAGAGAGAGAGAACAATAAAACGACAACTATTTTTTTAAATTTATTTTATATATTTTTTTTTTTTTTTACACTTTTTTTTGTAACTAACTTTTATAACTGTAACCGGTTCCAGGTTCGGGTCTCTCAAAATGCGATGGCATCTTGGGAAACCCTGTGAAAGTGTGTCCTAGTCTGTGCAATGCTGTACCCTACGCTAATACTCAACTAGTGTATGGTAGCGTTCAAAACATTCACCAATGCAAAGACCAGGATTGTCAGGACAGGAGGGACAATAATAGCGGGTGTCACGCCTATATCCGCGCTTGCTGCAGACACAACATCTTTTTGGGGGGGGTTCGTTGGGTAGGGGTACTCGGGAGGACATAAAGAAAATGCCTCTCATGCACCCGACTGCATTTGGTTGGGGATGTGAATGGGAGAAGTACGGGCGCTGCAGAAGTGGTGGGTTCCCAATTAGGATTGGCGAATGCAGCAGGAAGGGCATTATGGGCACGACGGGCCTGTTAGTCTTCTTCTTGGTGGCAGCGGGACACTATTTGTGCTTGCCACCTCACCAGCTTGAACTGCATTTATGGGACTCGCCACGTCACCAAGTGTTACTGCAGTGCTGGTTTGACTACGACCGGGGTGT
The DNA here is from genome assembly GCF_042186555.1 of Aquarana catesbeiana. Classification (NCBI taxonomy): domain Eukaryota; kingdom Metazoa; phylum Chordata; class Amphibia; order Anura; family Ranidae; genus Aquarana; species Aquarana catesbeiana. Next base: position 685,120,557 of record NC_133324.1, read on the forward strand.
ACTAGGCCGCTGGTGCTTGCCAGTTCACCAAAACGCTACCAAAAAAACTGTTAGCGATCGCAGGGATCAGGCCTGACTCTGTGAACGCTGCAGTTATGCGTTTAGAGTTTTGTAAGTGACAGTGATCGATCGATACTGCACTTAGGTGGGCTGGGCTGGGCCGGGCGGGCGGAGGGGCAAAACGCAGGTGCTAGCAGGTATCTGGGCTGATCCCACTAACACTGCGTTTTTGGGAACCCTAAACTGCTGGGGATGCTAGTATAGATCTGATCGGATCAGATATTGATCCGTTCAGATACTACACCACAAAGGGAGGTGTACGGTGCGTGCGTGGGTGTTAGCGGTACTGGCGCTACTCTGACGCTGCCTGGGGCTGGTGCTTGCCAGTTCACCAAAACGCTACCAAAAAACCTGTTAGCAATCGCAGGGATCAGGCCTGACTCTGCGAACGCTGCAGTTATGCATTTAGTGTTTTGTAAGTGACAGTGATCGATCGATACTGCACTTGGGTGGGCTGGGCTGGGCGGAGGGGCAAAACGCAGGTGCTAGCAGGTATCTGGGCTGATCCCGCTAACACTGTGTTTTTGGGAACCCTAAACTGCTGGGGACGCTAGTACAGATCTGATCAGATCAGATATTGTGTTCAGATACTCTACCACTAAGGGAGGCGTATGTGCGTGGGTGTTAGCGGTACTGGCGCTAATCTGACGCTGCCTGGGGCGACGCATATTACCGCCGGGCGATCAGGGGGCTAAACCTTTATTCGATAATAAATGGCGGGTGCCCTGACACTATAATAAAATAAACAAACTAACCAGCGTCACCCGTAACAGTTATACGGTGATCAGTGGTGAAAGGGTTAACTAGGGGGCAATCAAGGGGTTAAAACCTTTATTAGGAAGTATATGGGGGTCCCTGTCGCTATAAAACGCTGACGGCGAACCTAAATATCTACCTCCCTAACTAGCGTCACCAGCGACACTAATACAGCGATCAGAAAAATGATCGCTTAGCGACACTGGCGACGGGGGGTGATCAAGGGTTTAAAACTTTATTGGGGGGGGTTAGGGGGGTATCCTAGACCTAAAGGGGGCTAACAGTAACTGTCCCACCACACTAACTGTCACAAACTGACACCATGCAGTAATCAGAAAAAAAAAAAAAAAACTGCTTACTGTCAGTGTGACGGGAGGGAGGGGTGATCAGGTGGGGATCGGGGGGTAATGGGGGGGATCGGGGGTGTAATGTATGCCTGGCGTGTTCTACTGTATGTGTGTGTTTGTGTAACTCACATTCCAGTCTTCTCTCCTCTGTGTACAATACAGAGGCAGGGAAATAATCCCATTGGCCAGGAGCGATCGCGAGGGGGGGGCCACGAATGGATGGCCTCCCCCTCACCACCGATCGCTGGGGAGGATTTGCCGACCGCCGCAGGCACCAGGGGGGGGTCAGATCGGACCCCCCACCCGCAGGCAGGCAAGGACGTATCTGTAATGCCGCGTACACACGAGCGGACTTTCTATCCTACTTGGTCCGGCACACTTTCCGACGGACTTTGTCCGCCAGGTGCGCCGGACTTTAAAGCGAACGGACTTGCCCACACACGCCGGGATTTTCCGGCGGGCTAAGTCCGCCCGTCTTTCCGACGGACTTTCGCCGGAGTTCCGGCGGACTTTCAGAATGAACGGACTTGCCCACACACGGACAAGTCCGTTCATTTTGAACGTGACTCAGGTGCGACGGGACTAGAAAAGGATGTCAATCTTGCCGCTTTTATCGGCTAGATTGACACCTTGCGAGCCCCGTCGCGGGGCATACCAGGCCCTTAGGTCTGGTATGGATTATAAAGGGGAACCCCGCTACGCCGAAAAAACGGCGTGGGGCCCCCCTAAAATCCATACCAGACCCCGATCCGAGCACGCAGCCTGGCCGGTCAGGAAAGGGGGTGGGGACGAGCGAGCGCCCCCCCCCTCCTGAACCGTACCAGGCCGCATGCCCTCAACATGGGGGGTGGGTGCTTTGGGGGAGGGGGGCGCCCTGCGCCCCCCCCTCCAAAGCACCTTGTCCCCATGTTGATGAGGACAAGGGCCTCTTCCCGACAACCCTGGCCGTTGGTTGTCGGGGTCTGCGGGCGCCCCCCTCCCCCAAAGCACCCACCCCCCATGTTGAGGGCATGCGGCCTGGTACGGTTCAGGAGGGGGGGGGGCGCTCGCTCGTCCCCACCCCCTTTCCTGACCGGCCAGGCTGCGTGCTCGGATCGGGGTCTGGTATGGATTTTAGGGGGACCCCACGCCGTTTTTTCGGCGTAGCGGGGTTCCCCTTTATAATCCATACCAGACCTAAGGGCCTGGTATGCCCCGCGCTCGCCGCAATAGGAAGATTTGTTTTTCCTATTGCAGCGAGCGCGAGATGCAATACCATCCCCTCGTGTCGTATTTGGTCTGTCGGACCAGCCTACACACGAGCGGGCTTTCCGTCGGACCAGCACACACACGAGCGGACTTTCCGCCCGAAACTGAGTCCGACGGAAAGATTTCAAACATGTTTAAAATCTAGGTCCGGCGGGCTTTTGGGAAGAAGTCCGCCGGAAAAGTCCGCCGCCGCCCACACACGGGCGGATTGTCCGGCACACTCTGGTCCGCCGGACCAAGTATGCCGGAAAGTCCGACCGTGTGTACGCGGCATAAGTCCTTTTGCCTGCCCGTGCCACTCTGCCGATGTACATCGTCGTGCGGCGGTCGTCAAGTGGTTAATAACGGCTGTCTTTGGGTAATAGATGTATGAAGAGGTTGAAGGGATAGGGGGTCAGCCTGTCAGTGCTCACACCAAACGTCCCACGCGGCATCAAATTGGTCTGCATGGCTGTTGTCCCAGAAAGAAGCCTCTTCTAAAGATGATGCACAAGAAAACCCGCAAACAGATTGCTGAAGACAAGCAGACTAGGGACATGGATTACTGGAACCATGTCCTATGAATCTGATGAGACCAAGTTACAGTAGACTTATTTGGTTCAGATGGTGTCAAGCGTGTGTGGTGGCAACCAGGTGAGGAGTACAAAGACAAGTGTGTCTTGCCTACAGTCAAGCATGGTGGTGGGAGTGTCATGGTCTGGGGCTGTATGAGTGCTGCCAGCACTGAGAAGCTACAGTTCATTGAGGGAACCATGAATGCCAACATGTACTGTGACATATTGAAGCCAAGCATGATCCCCTCCCTTCGGAGACTTGGCCACAGGGCAATATTCCAACATGATAATGACCCCAAACACACCTCCAAGACGACCACTGCCTTGCTAAAGAAGCTGAGGGTAAAGGTGATGGACTGGCCAAGCATGTCTCCAGACCTAAACCTTATTGAGCATCTGTGGGGCATCCTCAAATGGAAGGTGGAGGAGCGCAAGGTCTCTAACATCCACCAACTCCGTGATGTCGTCATGGAGAAGTAAAAGAGTACTCCAGTGGCAAACTGTGACGCTCTCATGATCTCCATGCCCAAGAGGTTAAGGCAGTGCTGGAAAATAATGGTGGCCACACAAAATATTCACACTTGGGCCCAATTTGGACATTTTCATTTAGGGGTGTATTCACTTTTGTTGCCAGCGGTTTAGACATTAAAGGCTGTGTGTTGAGCTATTTTGAGGGGACAGCAAATTTACACTGTTATACAAGCTGTACACTCACTACTTTATATTGTAGCAAAGTGTCATTTCTTCAGTGTTGTCACATAAAAAGATATAATAAAATATTTACAAAAATTTGAGGGTGTACACACTTTTGTGAGATACTGTATGTGACATGGAGCTGTTAGGCAGACCACGATTTGCAAGAAAGACATTGGCACAATTCCCCCATCAACACAAACAGTGTTGACAGGGGAATCCTTCCTGCCAAGACATTGTTTTCTCCCAGCTGGGGGTGGGAGCAGGTGGGAGAAACTGTTCCCACTGGGAAAAGATAGTGATTATCGCTAGCGGTACATTCAGCCTATCCATTAAAGGGGTTGTAAACCCTCATGTTTTTTCACCTTAATGCATCCTATGCATTAAGGTGAAAAAACCTCTGTCAGTCAACAGCCCCCCAGCCCCCCATTTTACTTACCTGAGCCCTGGAATTTCCAACAGCGAGGACACACTGTGCATTTTTCCAGGGTTCTCAGCACTTGATTGGATAGATTGATAGCAGCGCAGCCATTGGCTCCCACTGCTGTCAATCAAAACCAGTGACACGGGCGCCGAGGCCGAGTCCAGCATTCGTGTCTATGGACGCAAATGCTGGACTCGGGAGCGTGCCCGCAAGGTAACCCCCTCCTTATCTGATGTGGGCAGGAGCCGCAAGAGCCGCCGGGAGACCACAGAAATCGAGGATCAGGGCCACTCTGTGCAAAGCGAGCTGCACAGTGGAGGTAAGTATGATATGATTGTTATTAAAAAAAAACAAAAAACAAAGCTTTACAATTACTTTAATGGTTCAAATCTGGGTGGGTTCCTGCTGAACCAAGATTCGAACCATGTATGGCCGGCATTAGGGAGCCTATAAACAATAACAATCTTATCTCTGAATCATGCAAAATCTATAAGCTAAATGACTGTTCTTACAAACAAGCACAGTGCAAACATGAAAATGTTTGTGGAAATGCTAGGTTGTTTCCAAGGTAGGAGTGTTGGGGGCACTCCTCTCATAGAGGAAGGCAAGACTGACCAGCTGGGAAAAATGTATGGTGCCCCATTTGTCACAACTGCCCCCACAGTACCTATGACCTGTGCTGTCATTAGACCACCAATGCAATAGTGGCACACTAACCACCAATGTAAAAAAGACACACTGCCCATCAATGTATGGGCGCACAGACACTGACCACCAATGTAATGGAGCACACTGACTACTAATGAAATTGGGACACATTTACCACCAATGTAATGGAGGCACACTGACAATCAGTAAGGGACCACACATACTGACCACCAATGTAAGGTAGCACAGGCACTGATCACCAATGTATAGAGGCACATACACAGGCAACCAATGTAAGGGGGTAGATACACTGATCACTTATGTAATGAGGACACACTGACCACTAGTGAACTGGGGCACACTGACCACCAATGTAATGGGGGCACACTGATCACCAATGTGATAGGGTCACACTGACTACCCATGTATGGGGCAGGGACACTGACCAGAAATGTAAGGAGGATACAGATACTGACCACCAATGTATGGGGAAACAGGCACTGTCCACTGACTCTGGGCATGGTTTCTCCCCCCGACCACAAACACTGGATAATTTTTTTCCCCCTGACCCCTGATGCCAGATGTTTTTCCTCCCCCTGACCACCAACACTTTTACTCCTTGACCTTCAATGCCAGGATTTTTTTTCTTCCACTGATCACTGATTACTGACACCAGCCATTTTTTCCTCCTGTTGACCACAGACAGTCATCTTTTCCTCCTCCTGACCAGTAATGTATAGGGACACTGTGATAAATATACTGCTGACCACACTACCCTATACATTGTGCTGTAGATAATAAAGTGCTTATCACTGTGCATCACATACTCCTGACCAAAGTGTATTTAGTCTCAACAATTTTGGGTTGCTAAGTAGTTTACAACTACTTTATGAACTTCTTTAACCACTTGCTGCTTGCCCACAGTACATTTCGCCCTCATTCACACCGAATTGGACTTTGAAATCATGCAATTTCCCTTGTAATCACACGATTTCAAAGTAGCATGTTAGTGTGACTGCAGATGTGACTCGACTGACATCTGTGCAACTTCATGCACAGATGTCTATACAAGTTGCACCTGAAATCACCAAAAATAGTGCAGGAACCTTTTTTTCAAATCGGTGCGGCATAGCAAAGTTGACGTCACACTGATTTGAATAGTTCCATTGCCAACAATAGGGTGCAACTTGAGATGCGATTTGGACCTGTCAAATTGCATGACCAGTTGCACCGGTGTGAACTGGGGCTCACTGCAGGCAAGTGGCAGTTGCAGGCTAAGCTACGTACTGGTATGCCGCTCAGGACATGCGCACTGGTGCGCGCACTGGTGCGCACCCTGGGGCATGCAGTGGTGTGATCCTGTGATCACGGTGTTCAGTACTCAGCCACTGTGAGCGACCGGGGTATCATGTGATCACTATGACCAATCGTAGAGAACACATTAAAACATGTAAGCAAGATCCTTGGTATGTATTATTACACCTTAAATCCCCCAATTTTACTAAAGCTCAATTCAAATTGGTGACCTACAGTCTGTTAGCAGCAAAACAGACCATTGCCAAAGCTTGGAAGAAACAATTTGTTTATTTTGAGGAAGTTCATCAGCGGATCGCCAGGTTCTTTGTTAATGAAAAATTGACCAGCATCCTACTGGACATACAAAATAAATTCTCCCGGACATGGACCCCGTGGATAAAATATGCTCATCCATCATTGTCCATGGAGAGCTATAACTCATTATAGTAGTCCAGAATTTGGGTGCTGGCTTTGAGCATCCCCAACGCTCACTCCCATTCCCATTATCCTACCTCTCTCTCCCATCCTCCTACTGTGAGCATCCTTCCTTTCTCTTTCCTTCTTTCTTATTTACTTGTTTCAAATTTTGTTGTTGATTCAGACTTGACATCTGGACCTGCTTATTTTTTTGCAGCCTGTAGAGATATTACCTGGCGCATCAATACCTACTCTAACTTACAGGCTACAAGTTTTGTTTAATATTAAGCAATATATTGTTGGATGTTTTTACATTCTCAGCAGCTGCGTTCTAGCTGTCTACTATCTTCTTGACAATTTCTAAACGTTCTCATATACCATGTTTTGTACCTTTTACATTTTTTCAATAAAAATCTATTGAAAGTGAAAACATGTAAGCATAGCACTCATGAATGGCTTTTATTCATCAAGCTTGTTTACTATTGTGATGCTGTGTATGGCCCACAGCTATTACATGGTACCTGACACCCTGTACCATGTGATTAGCTGTAACCAATTACAGCATCACAATAGTAAGCAAGCTGTCATGACGAAAGCCATTCATGAGAGTTAAAGCTATTAATCGTGATCCTCGCTGTTATAAGCAACAGTGTAAAAAAAAAAAAAAAAAATACCTGATCCCCCAGAGTAGGACACTGTGACACTGAACTACTCTGATGACAATAAAAACAATAATAGTAAAAAAAAGGAAAAAAATTTAAAAAATTGAATAAATGAAATACCTTGGACTGTCTACTTTCCAAAAGGGGTCATTTGGGGGGTATTTGTACTGTCCTGATATTTTTGGGCCTCAAGAAATGAGCTAAGCCATTAGTATATCAGGATTAATCAATTTTCAAAAATATTTTGTAGACTCTATAACTTTCACGCAGACTAAATAATATACACTAATTTAGGTTATTTTTAACCAAAGAAATGTAGAAGACTACATTTTGGCCTAAATTTATTAAGGAAGATTATTTGTTTTTGCAAAAATTTTGCAAAATTTTATAACAGAAACTAAGAAAAAATGTTTTTTTCAAAATTTTCATTTTCAAAATTCTAGCAAAAATTATAGTAAAAAAAAAAACCAGTAGTAACTAAATACCACCAAACAAAAGCTCTATTTATGTGAAAAAAAATGATGTAAATTTAATTTGGGTACATTGTTGCATGACTGTGCAATAGCTAGTTAAAGTAGCGCCATGCTGAATAGCAAAAATTGCCCTGGTCGTGAAGGGGGTAAAACCTTCTGGAGGTCAAGTGGTTAAGGTAGGTTCAGACAATTTATTAGCCCTTCCTTTCCATCTTCTGTTTTATTTTATTTTTTTAAATATGATCCTTAAGGTTTTTGTGTGTGTGTAAAGGCTTACACTGTACAATGTTCCTTTAGCCATGATAAATATCTAGCACAATCTAACCATACCCACTGTTCACATGTTTTATTCTTCCTAGGTTCCACGTACTGAGGTTAGGGATTCTTGCTTTTTGCACAGTAGTTAAACATATTTTGTGTGTACTGAAGAACTGTGTTATACGTGTGTTGTATATACAATGAATAAACTCCAATTTTATGTAACAATGCCCCCTTTAAGCCCCTCCCACAACTAAGCTACACCATACCCCCCAACTTTTTGAGATGGGAACAAGGGACACCTATTAGCAAAAGTATGTAGGCATAGGACACACCACTACTATTTCTTTATACTGGCTTTTGAACTTTACAGATGCAGCAATTTAGAAATTGGATGAAAGGTTTAGCACTGGGAAACACTTTTTGAGAGATAAATAGTGAATTTTATATACAAATATATAGATTAGACCAAAATGAGGGACAAATGAGGAGGAAAGAGGGACACGGAACTTTGTTTTAAATCAGGGACAGTTGGGAGCTATGGCTACTACACCCATCATTCACCATGGTGTGCATAGCATGCCACATTATTTCTTTCCTTGGGGTGCCCAAAGGGTGCTCAAGGTCTTTCGCAATCCTAGTTAAATCCTCCTTGCCACTGTTGCCAGTGATTTCTCCAATGCTTGGACAGGAGATCTCAGCCAAGGCCGTAGCAAGCCTACAGACATACAGATGCTCTCTAATCTAGTCATAAGTAGCCAGATTGGGCAAACATTTTCTGAAGTCCACTTTCCACAGATACTTTTAGAGAGGAAAAAGGCAGCCATACACTTTAGTGCAAGACTGTACAGCGGAATGCCATTAAGGAGTTAAAATACTACAAGAGGACTTTTTCATCTACCATGAACTCAAACAATGTGTTTGCCTGGATTAGACACAGGTGTATACCCAATGAGCAAGTGAAAATGTGACTGTGAGTTGTATGCTGACAATTTTGTCTCCTTGATGCATTTATCTCATACCACATTCATTCATCTGGTAGTAGAATTTTGCTGTTTGATATTATAGAAAAATGTTTTTCATGAAGGAACTATTGCATTTTCAAATATATAGTCTGATTTATAGCCTGCAGGTAGAATGTGAAGTATGTGCAAATTGGGCAATACACATTAATTTCACATAGCTTCTTTGCAGAGTATGTTCCAAGGGGCAATAGTCTGCTGTCCACCTTCTCAGACATAGGGAAAGGGGGAGGGAATTTTCTTTACCATACATGTTAGAAGGTCAGTTGGAATGGGGGGCCACGTGGAATTTAAAGCTTTTTTAAAAGCTTTAATCTATTTTGCGAATCTGGACATATATTTCAAATACCTTTCTTAAAACTTGGCCCAAATTATACTATATGTTTAAAAAGTAAACATATGCATAATTTTACTTTTCTAGAGGTGCATTTAAAGTGGTATAAAATGAAATATATTGAAAGTTACCAATCCTTAAATGTGGTGGCTACATTCATTTTTTTATGGAGGAGCAACAGGGTCACCCATGGACAGCAGCATTGTCTGCAGAGGGTCTAAAACATTTTGATTGCCTTTACATTAGTGACTAACAAATTAAAGCCTAACCACAGCTAACACTTTTTTTAAGCAGTTTCAGAAACATTTTTTTCTTCCTTTTTGGGATAAATGTTTTAACTAATTGTAGAAAAACTGACCATTGCAAGCACATCTGTCAATGTTAAATGGTTTGTCCTATCCATCTAACTGTCACTTTTGCTGCACTGTTTGGCTTGTTAAAGGAAGGTGAAAAATTAACAGCAGGATCAACAGGTAAAAAACTAAGTTACTGTGGGGAAAAATAAAGACTGTTTTGTGGCAGCCTGCATCATACAGTATCTCACAAAAGTGAGTACACCCCTCACATTTTTGTAAATATTTTATTATATCTTTTCATGTGACAACACTGAAGAAATTACACTTTGCTACAATGTAAAGTAAAGTAGTGAGTGTACAGCTTGTATAACAGTGTACATTTGCTGCCCCCTCAAAATAACTCAACACACAGCCATTAATGTCTAAACTGCTGGCAGCAAAAATGAGTACACCCCTAAGTTAAAATGTCCAAATTGGGCCCAAAGTGTCAATATTTTGTGTGGCCACCATTATTTTCCAGCACTGCCTTAACCCTCTTGGGCATGGAGTTCACCAGAGCTTCACAGGTTGCCACTAGAGTCCTCTTCCACTGACAGCATCACGGAGCTGGTGGATGTTAGAGACCTTGCGCTCCCCTACCTTCCATTTCAGGATGCCCCACAGATGCTCAATAGGGTTTTGGTCTGGAGACATGCTTGGCCAGTCCATTACATTTACCCTCAGCTTCTTTAGCAAGGCAGTGGTAATCTTGGAGGTGTGTTTGGGGGTCATTATTATGTTGGAATACTGCCCTGAAGCGAAGTCTCCGAAGGGAAGGGGTCATGCTCCACTTCAGTATGTCATAGTACATGTTGGCATTCATGGTTCCCTAAATGAACTGTAGCTTCCCAGTGCCGGAAGCACTCATGCAGCTCCAGACCATGACACTCCCACCACCATGCTTGACTGTAGGCAAGACACACTTGTCTTTTTACTCCTCATCTGGTTGCCGCCACACAGGCTTGATACCATCTGAACCAAATAAGTTTATCTTGGTCTTGGCCATCATGCTGCAGCTCAGTTTCAGGGTCTTAGCAATCTTCTTATAGCCTAGACCATCTTTATGTAGAGCAACAATTCTTTTTTCAGATCCTCAGAGAGTTCTTTGCCATGAGGTGCCATGTTGAACTTCCAGTGACCAGTATGAGAGAGTAAGAGCAATAACACCAAATTTAACACACCTGCTCCCCATTCACACCTGAGACCTTGTAACACTAATGAGTCACATGACACCGGGGAGAGAAAATGGCTAATTGGGCCCAATTTGAAAATTTTCACTTAGGGATGTACTCACTTTTGTTGCCAGCGGTTTAGAAATAATGGCTGTGTGTTGAGTTATTTTGAGGGGACAGCAACTTTACACTGTTACACAAGCTGTACAATCACTACTTTACATTGTAGCAAAGTGTCATTTCTTCAGGGTTGTCACGTGAAATTATATAATAAAATATTTACAAAAATGTGAGGGGTGTACTCACTTTTGTGAGATACTGTATATGTAATTTTTGATTTTGTCTTTAGTACCACTTTAATCAATATTAAAATGTTAGTGTGGCCTTGCCAGTCACCACCGGCAACACATGTACAATATAGGCTAAATGTATGGTTTAGGTTGGGTTTACACTGAAATCAGATGAAGCTCACAGCTGGGATTTGGTGCGTCCATTTCAGGGACAAATCAGGCCCGAATTTTTGCCTGAATTCTGACCTGAAACGGATACAAAGATGAACAAGACTCTTGTGCAATCTGCTCCATAGCCGCCCCAGGATCTGTGAACCGGCTCCATTGAAAGCTGGTCACAGTCTCCTGTCATACGAATTGGATGCGGGGAAACCCACATCAAATTCGCATAAGGGTGAACCCAGCCTTAAATTAAACAGTTAGTACACACATAGAAGAATTAACAACACTAAACATTTTATGTTTTCACTTTACATCTTTGTGTGGGTTCTACCTTCATGCTCAATGAACTACCCTAGGAAGTCATATTGGGGTTTCATTTGACCTCCGATGAATACGTTTTCCATCTATTACACTGGAGATACATAATCACTGTACCCTATACATTCTGTTTTTGTTGTTGTTTGTTTTTTGTTTTTGTCATGTATTTGCTCTGTAAAAATGTTTTTTTTTAATAAACAAGAAAAAACAATGGAGAAATAAGGAGATTACAAAGTAGGTACAAATGCTGCGGCATCATTTCCCGTAAGTAAGCAGGGAAGAATACACTGAAAACAAGAAAAAGAAAAGAAAGGAGATCTGTATCCTGTATTGTAGCTAATATCTGGGAATACTTCTTTTTGTAATATGAAGAAAACAGACTTTACTGTTTACTTTGATTTTTTTACTTAAACAGAGAGGCAGGTAATTGAACATCAAAGTCTCCCAAGATCCAAAGGTGGCCAACCTATCCCCCCCCCCCTTGCGTTCGTAAGCCCTTAATGTAAAATGAGCCTAAGGAGGAAGGGTTGAAAAAGCCCGTCTCTACACTAAAATACTCCGATGAAGGGGGCCTAACCTAACTGTAGAAAAGTAGGTTAGAAGAGAGTGATACCAGAAATCAAAAAAGTTGAGGGGAAACAGAGAAAGAAAAAAAAAGGAGGGAAAGGGGGGAGATAGGATAATGGAGAAGGGGAATAGACAATAACACCATCTGCCATCCCTGTCCCCACCTATTGAATCAAGTCCAGGGACACTACACCCATGGTGTAGCAGGTAGACCTCAAAGGAAAAAAAAAAAATCTGACAAGAATTCCTATACCCTGCCAGGATTCAGGTATTGTCCCGCAATAGCTCTTGGCATGACAAAGAGCCTCAGAAAAATGTCCAAGATGTCCAAAACTCAGTTTAAAAAAAATAGAATTTGCACTATTAACTAGAATCAAAAAGCTAAATCCAACACAGAAAGCCCTCTTTTCTAGTTTCTAGTGGTCTGTTCTCCTTACTTACCCTGTAAGGCAACCATATTGCCTATATACACTTCCTTTCATCTGAACTAATTGTTTTTACTAAATGGGGCTTAACTTTGAGATGTCTATTTACACATTCTGGGACTTTTTCAACGTAATGTGCATAATTTTTGATTTACATTTTTGTCAGATTGTGTCCCCCCCCCCCCCCCAAACCTTTATAATTTTCCCCATTATCATCATTATCATTGTTAGGTAACAGCATCTACGAACAGCTTAAAGGACAATTCTGGGCTCTTTGACCCATACCCCCTCAACAACCTAGTGTTATCTTATACTATTTTTCAGGGCTTTTTCTGTCAGAGAATAGGTAAAGGAACTTACCCCCCACCGGCGGTCGAGAGTAGCAATATGGCTGTGTCAAATGGTGGATGTGGCCAAATTGCACTAACAATGGGAGGATCTAGAGGTGCCATATTAAATAAAACCAGGTGTGCAATACTCACAGGGTATAGAGTTCAGGGGTGCACTAAGCACAGAGCCCATGGGTGCGCTATGGACAGGGTACAGAGTTCATGAGTACCCTATGCACAGAACACAGAGTTTAGGGATGCACTGTTCACAGAGTACAGAGTTCAAGGGTGTGCTATTCACAGACTACAGAGTTCAGAGGTGCGCTACACACAGGGTGCAGATTTCAGGGGTGCTATATGCATAAACTGTAGAGTTCAGGGAAGTGCTACTCAGTGCAGAGTTCAGGGGTGTTGCACGGACAGGGTGCAGAGTTCACAGGTATGCTACACACAAAATACAGAGTTCAGGGATGCAATACACACAGAGTGCAGAGTTCAGGGTTGGGGATGTGCTATGTTCAGGGTGCAGAGTCCAGGGGTGCACTGCATGCAGAGTGCAGAGTTCAGGGGTGCACTATGCCCAGGGTGCAGATGTCAGGGGTGCACGACTCATAAAGTGCAGAGTTCAGCCCTCTTCTACAGCTCCTTACCTCTGAATCCTCTGATTCTCACTTCCACTCCCCATCCATTGCCCTCATATTCTGTCCTCCATCCACCATCTTCCACGTGTCTTACCTGGCAAGAAACACCTGGCCAGGCTCTCGCAGCTCCCTGCACACTCTAGGTGGCTCTACCTCTCACACTGTGCCTGCAGTGAAATTATCCAGCAGGGGCATTGGCAACCATGCTTCAGGGAACAAATGGGGATCATAATGCCTCCTTTCTGCCCATAGCCCCACTACTCCAGAGGGACCTGTACCACCCATGTCCTAGCCCTGACTGAAAAGCAGGGAAGGCTCTGTGCAAGACGCCCAAGAAAAAAGCACTGTCACTATTAAACACAGAACCTGAGCTTGAGGTGGTGAAACAGAGTACTGCCACGTTCCTGCAGTGGAAGGTCTACATAGGGTTTGGAGAAGTAGTGAGGTACATCTGTGAGTTTTAGCAAGTGAAAACAGAGTTAAACATTGTATTGATTGGTAGGTGATGAACATATAAGCAACTTTTCATCACTAGGGTGTTTACAGTGTAGGGGCGTCAGTTGGAAGTTCATTTATGAGAGGTATGCATTTAGGGTGTTTGAGCCAAAGGTCCCAGTTTTTTTGGAACTTAGGAATTTGTATGTGGGCTTTGGCGTACATGAATTCCATTAGGCAGTGGTTGTTCAGGAGAGCAGTTATTTCCGAGCTGGAGGGGGGGTTAAGGGATTTCCAAATTTTGGCAATAGCTAAGCGTGTAGCGATAAGTACATATGAGATGACTGTGTGTGAAGCTTGAGGCCAAAGTTCCATGTCTAGGCCTAATAGCACCATTTGTGGAGTTAGGGATACAGGAACTGGTAGAATGGAGAGGAGGAGTTTGGAAAGCATAGAGCGTGGCTAGGAATGGGCAGTCCCATCATATGTGGAGTGGGGTGCCTGGGGATCCACAGTTTCTCCAACAAAGATTGGTTGCAGTTAGGTATTTATGGGCAAGTTTGGTTGGTGTGAGATACCTTTTATGGTATACCTTTTGTACTGTTTCCCAGTGGAGTAGGCATCTGGAGGTTTTCAGAGGTGCTTGGAGTGAGCGATGCCATTGTTGGAGAGTGTAGGAGCATCGTAGCAATTGTTCCCATTTTAGCATCATGGGGGACTTGGATGTGTGGCAAGTATCAGTGAGGAGCTTGTAGCAGAGCGAGATTCCACGGTAGTGGGATTAATTGAGGTTAAAAAATAATAATACATGCCATGGCAGTAGGTTTTCAGACCATTGCATCTTAGAGAGAATTGAGCGTGTCCAAAGATATTTGAAAAAATCCTTATGTCCTATGTGGAAGGTGGTTTGAAGATTTTCGAGCGACCTGAGGGTGGGACCCTGGTAAAGGTTTCTGATGGTGGAGATGCCCGTGATGATCCACTCAGCGATATTGATGTCAGGGGTGAGAATGTGGAGGGTTTCCAGTGGTATATGTTTGAGTAGGCATAATGGGATACCCTTAGAGGCTTGTATGGTTGCTTTCCATATCCGGATGGTAGCATTAGTAGTGTCAAGGAATGAGTGAGTCTCTTGATGCTGCAGGAGAGGGGCGCAAAGGATCAGTTTGGGGTGGGAGGTGAGTGTCGCTTTTTCTATTTGTAACCATGTGGTTTGTCTTGTAGGGTTCCACCAGGTTTTGGCTTGGTCAAGTACTGTTGCTTTGTAATAAGCTGTTAAGTCGGGTGCTCCCATTCCTCCAGTAGTGACTGGCTTGCATAGAGTGATGCTCTTAAAACGAGATCATTTGCCGCCCAATATGAAGGTTGTTATGATGGATTGCAATTGCAGTATTCGTTGTTTGAGAAAGGGTATTGGCAAGGTTCAGAATACATATAAGACATGGGGTAGGAGATACATTTTTGCGAGGGCGATTTTGCCTGCCCAGGAGACAGTCGTATGTTTAAGGTCTTGTACAGTTTTCTGTAGTTTGGCTACAAGATTAATAAGGTTGATAGAATGTAGGTGAGATGAGAGTGTGGTCAGATGTACGCCCAGGTATGTGAGGATGGCGTTAGGGACCCATGAGAAAGACATGCAATTGGTAATATCATGTTTGGGATGTCAGTCTAGTCCAATACCTAGCATGCTGGATTTAGAGAAGTTGATTATATATAGAGAGGCTCCGCTGAATAAATATAGGATACTGTGGAGTGGGGGGAGTGAGGTGACAGGGTCAGTCAGGGAGATGATAACATCATCCGTGTATGGGCCTATTTTGTGTGTATCGTTTGCTGTTGTTATTCCTGAGATTAGTGGGTTTTTTTCTAATCGATTGGGCCAGGGGTTCCATGATGAGGGTGAATATCAGGGGTGAAAGTGGACACCCCTGACGTGTCCCATTAGAGATATGGGAGGGGTCTGAGAGTAGCCCGGCCGTCATTACTCTGGCGCAAGGGGAGGAGTAGAGGGCGAGTATTGCCTGTAGGATGGTCCCAGAGAAGCCGAATTTCCGCAGGACTGCTATTAGGTAGGACCAGTCCACTCTATCAAACGCCTTCTCTGCATCGAGGGAGATGAGCAGAGAAGGCGTTTGATGGTGCTCCACCCACTGTATCAGGTCTATAACCCTGCCGGTGCCATCCAACACAAAACCCACTCGATATGTACTAGTTGTGGAATGATGTCGGATAGTCGCGTGGCCAGGAGTTTGGCATAAAGCTTGGTGTCAGGATTTAGCAGGGAGATGGGTCTGTAACTGGCAGGCTGGTCAGTCGGCTTGCCCGGTTTTGGGATAGTGGTAATGGTAGCTTTGAGGGATTCTAGTGGAATGGAGCTGGTGCTTGTGGTAAAATTGAAGAAGTGGCATAGGTAGGGGTAAGGAGTTCAGAGAACGTTTTGTAGTACTCGTTACTGAACCCGTCGGGGCCCGGAGCTTTATGAAGGGGCAGGGCTGTGATGGCTGTTGCAACTTCTAATGGGGAGAACGGGGAGGAAAGTTGAAGAACTTGTTCCTGTGACAGTGTGGGGAGGTGAAGGTTGGCAAGGAAGTCATCTATATCGGAGGGGGAGGATGGTAGGGCAGAGCTAGAACTGGTGAGGTTGTATAGTTTGGAGTAATAAGAACTAAATTGGTCCGCAATGTCTTTAGGGTTGGTGTGTTTTACGCCATGGTGGTCGGTAAGGAACGGGATTTTCGTTTGTGTTAGTTTGCGTTTGAGTTGTCTAGCAATGTATGCCCCAGGTTTGTTGTGTTGTGAGTAGGATTGTAGGCGGAGGCGTTTGAGGTGGTAATCAAAGTTTGTGTGGAGGTGGTCACTGAGGGCCTGTCTAGCTGTTTATAGTTCAGAGCTGAGCAGAGGGGAGGGTTGGGGTTTATTAGCTCGCTTGAGGATGCGTATTCGGTCTAGAAGCTTGTTCGTGGTGGTATTATATTGTTTTTTCTCCTGGGCTCTTAATTTAATTAGGAGGCCTCTTATGTAGGCCTTATGGGCGTTCCATAATGTGGTGGGATTGTCCACCGACCCGGTATTGGTCGTGAAGTATTGTTGCAACTCAGATAGGATCTGCTTTTCATACAGTGGGCGTGCAATAATAGAGGTTTTGAGCCTCCAGATGGTATTGTTTTTGTTTGTAAGTGCTGGAAACAGCCTCATTGAGATGGGCGCATGGTCAGACCACGTGATAAGTCCAATTTTAGTTTCCTGGACCATTTGCAGGGTATGCTTGTCAGTCAAAAAGAGATCTATCCGAGAGTATGAGTGATGTGTGTGGGAAAAGAAGGTGTAATCTCTTTCAGTGCTTTGAAGGCATCTCCAAGATAGTAGAGGTCTTCCGAGTGGAGTAGGGAGGAAAGAGAAGTGGAGCATTTATGGGCAGGATTACAAGTGTCTAGCGAGGCATCAACAATTTGGTTGAAGTCACCGCAGATAATCAAGGGGCCTTGTTTGAAGGGTTCCAGCTACTTCACTAAGGTATTGGGGGAATAGTTGTTAGCAATGATAATGGTATGGTTGTTGACAGCAGCATTCAAGATTATGAATCTGCCATCGGGGTCAGTGTGGAATGGTTGGAATGAGACCGTGGAGCGTAGGGCAAGCATAACACCTGCTTTTTTCTTGGTGAAGTTGGCGAAGTAGCAGTATGGTATTGCCTTTGGGAACAGGAGGGGGGTTTGCTGGAAGCAAAATGAGTTTCCTGTACTATCCATAGTATTCCATACTATCCTGTATATAGTATGTCAGAGGTGTGGGTTATTGCTTCTTTCCAAAGCAAACTTTTTTTCTAATGCCGCGTACACACGAGCGGACTTTCTATCCTACTTGGTCCGGCACACTTTCCGACGGACTTTGTCCGCCAGGTGCGCCGGACTTTAAAACGGACGGACTTGCCCACACACGCCGGGACTTTCCGGCGGGCTAAGTCCGCCCGTCTTTCCGACGGACTTTCGCCGGAGTTCCGGCGGACTTTCAGAATGAACGGACTTGCCCACACACGGACAAGTCCGTTCATTTTGAACGTGACTCAGGTGCGACGGGACTAGAAAAGGATGTCAATCTTGCCGCTTTTATCGGCGAGATTGACACCTTACTAGCCCCGTCGCGGGGCATACCAGGCCCTTAGGTCTGGTATGGATTATAAAGGGGAACCCCGCTACGCCGAAAAAACGGCGTGGGGTCCCCCTAAAATCCATACCAGACCCCGATCCGAGCACGCAGCCTGGCCGGTCAGGAAAGGGGGTGGGGACGAGCGAGCGCCCCCCCCCCCTCCTGAACCGTACCAGGCCGCATGCCCTCAACATGGGGGTGGGTGCTTTGGGGGAGGGGGGCGCCCTGCGCCCCCCCCCCCCCAAAGCACCTTGTCCCCATGTTGATGAGGACAAGGGCCTCTTCCCGACAACCCTGGCCGTTGGTTGTCGGGGTCTGCGGGCGGGGGCTTATCGGAATCTGGGAGCCCCCTTTAATAAGGGGGCCCCCAGATCCCGGCCCCCCACCCTATGTAAATGAGTATGGGGTACATGGTACCCCTACCCATTTACCTAGGAAAAAAGTGTAAGTAATAAAACACACTACACAGGTTTTTAAAATATTTTATTAAACAGCTCCGGGGGGGGGGATCTTCCTCCGGCTTCGGGGGTCTTCTTCCGGCTTCGGGGGTCCCTCCGCTTCATCTTCTCCCGGCGTCCGGTTGGTTCTTCTCCGCTCTCTTCTCCCGGTGTTCCAGTTCTTCGGCCGGCTCCTCTGCTGTCTTCAAGTAGCTCTCTTGCCAGCAGAGGTCCGGACTTCTGGGCTTCTGGGCTTCTGGGCTTCTGGGCTTCTCTTCCCCAGATGTTGACACGACGCTCTCTCCTGCTGGACTGCTCTCCGAGGGCTGCGTTGTGACTTATATAGGTGGAGACCCCGCCCCCTTTTGATGTCACAGTCCCTGGGCATGCTGGGACTGTGACGTTTTAGGGGGCGTGGTCACTGGGTGATGTTGACCACGCCCCCTAAAACGTCACAGTCCCAGCATGCCCAGGGACTGTGACATCAAAAGGGGGCGGGGTCTCCGCCTATATAAGTCACAACGCAGCCCTCGGAGAGCAGTCCAGCCGGAGAGAGCGTCGTGTCAACATCTGGAGAAGAGAAGAAGCCCAGAAGCCCAGAAGTCCGGACCTCTGCTGGCAAGAGAGCTACCTGAAGACAGCAGAGGAGCCGGCCGAAGAACTGGAACACCGGGAGAAGAACCAACCGGACGCCGGGAGAAGATGAAGCGGAGGGACCCCCGAAGCCGGAAGAAGACCCCCGAAGCCGGAGGAAGATCCCCCCCCCCGGAGCTGTTTAATAAAATATTTTAAAAACCTGTGTAGTGTGTTTTATTACTTACACTTTTTTCCTAGGTAAATGGGTAGGGGTACCATGTACCCCATACTCATTTACATAGGGTGGGGGGCCGGGATCTGGGGGCCCCCTTATTAAAGGGGGCTCCCAGATTCCGATAAGCCCCCGCCCGCAGACCCCGACAACCAACGGCCAGGGTTGTCGGGAAGAGGCCCTTGTCCTCATCAACATGGGGACAAGGTGCTTTGGGGGGGGGCGCAGGGCGCCCCCCTCCCCCAAAGCACCCACCCCCATGTTGAGGGCATGCGGCCTGGTACGGTTCAGGAGGGGGGGGGGGCGCTCGCTCGTCCCCACCCCCTTTCCTGACCGGCCAGGCTGCGTGCTCGGATCGGGGTCTGGTATGGATTTTAGGGGGGACCCCACGCCGTTTTTTTCGGCGTAGGGGCTTCCCTTTATAATCCATACCAGACCTAAGGGCCTGGTATGCCCCGCGCTCGCCGCAATAGGAAAATGTGTTTTTCCTATTGCAGCGAGCGTGAGATGCAATACCCTGCCCTCGTGTTGTATCTGGTCCGTCGGACCAGCCTACACACGAGCGGGCTTTCCGTCGGACCAGCACACACACGAGCGGACTTTCCGCCCGAAACTGAGTCCGGCGGAAAGATTTAGAACTTTCTTCAAATCTAGGTCCGGCGGGCTTTTGGGAAAAAGTCCGCCGGAAAAGTCCGCCGGTGCCTACACACGGGCGGATTGTCCGGCACACTCTGGTCCGCCGGACCAAGTATGCCGGAAAGTCCGACCGTGTGTACGCGGCATAAGGGGAGTTTAAACCTTTTGCATTAGTGGATGTGAAGGTGATTGACATTTTGAGAGGCAGGGAGAGTGGGAGGGTGTGGGTTTATCACTTTTAGTGGATATGTAGAGGGGTGTGTGGATGGGGGTAGACCTGTAATGGTGTGTCACAATAGGCAAGACTTATGCCGCGTACACACGGTCGGACTTTCCGGCATACTTGGTCCGGCGGACCAGAGTGTGCCGGACAATCCGCCCGTGTGTAGGCACCGGCGGACTTTTCCGGCGGACTTTTTCCCAAAAGCCCGCCGGACCTAGATTTGAAGAAAGTTCTAAATCTTTCCGCCGGACTCAGTTTCGGGCGGAAAGTCCGCTCGTGTGTGTGCTGGTCCGACGGAAAGCCCGCTCGTGTGTAGGCTGGTCCGACGGACCAGATACAACACGAGGGCAGGGTATTGCATCTCACGCTCGCTGCAATAGGAAAAACACATTTTCCTATTGCGGCGAGCGCGGGGCATACCAGGCCCTTAGGTCTGGTATGGATTATAAAGGGAAGCCCCTACGCCGAAAAAAACGGCGTGGGGTCCCCCCTAAAATCCATACCAGACCCCGATCCGAGCACGCAGCCTGGCCGGTCAGGAAAGGGGGTGGGGACGAGCGAGCGCCCCCCCCCCTCCTGAACCGTACCAGGCCGCATGCCCTCAACATGGGGGTGGGTGCTTTGGGGGAGGGGGGCGCCCTGCGCCCCCCCCCCCAAAGCACCTTGTCCCCATGTTGATGAGGACAAGGGCCTCTTCCCGACAACCCTGGCCGTTGGTTGTCGGGGTCTGCGGGCGGGGGCTTATCGGAATCTGGGAGCCCCCTTTAATAAGGGGGCCCCCAGATCCCGGCCCCCCACCCTATGTAAATGAGTATGGGGTACATGGTACCCCTACCCATTTACCTAGGAAAAAAGTGTAAGTAATAAAACACACTACACAGGTTTTTAAAATATTTTATTAAACAGCTCCGGGGGGGGGATCTTCCTCCGGCTTCGGGGGTCTTCTTCCGGCTTCGGGGGTCCCTCCGCTTCATCTTCTCCCGGCGTCCGGTTGGTTCTTCTCCCGGTGTTCCAGTTCTTCGGCCGGCTCCTCTGCTGTCTTCAGGTAGCTCTCTTGCCAGCAGAGGTCCGGACTTCTGGGCTTCTGGGCTTCTTCTCTTCTCCAGATGTTGACACGACGCTCTCTCCGGCTGGACTGCTCTCCGAGGGCTGCGTTGTGACTTATATAGGCGGAGACCCCGCCCCCTTTTGATGTCACAGTCCCTGGGCATGCTGGGACTGTGACGTTTTAGGGGGCGTGGTCAACATCACCCAGTGACCACGCCCCCTAAAACGTCACAGTCCCAGCATGCCCAGGGACTGTGACATCAAAAGGGGGCGGGGTCTCCACCTATATAAGTCACAACGCAGCCCTCGGAGAGCAGTCCAGCAGGAGAGAGCGTCGTGTCAACATCTGGGGAAGAGAAGCCCAGAAGCCCAGAAGCCCAGAAGCCCAGAAGCCCAGAAGTCCGGACCTCTGCTGGCAAGAGAGCTACTTGAAGACAGCAGAGGAGCCGGCCGAAGAACTGGAACACCGGGAGAAGAGAGCGGAGAAGAACCAACCGGACGCCGGGAGAAGATGAAGCGGAGGGACCCCCGAAGCCGGAAGAAGACCCCCGAAGCCGGAGGAAGATCCCCCCCCCCGGAGCTGTTTAATAAAATATTTTAAAAACCTGTGTAGTGTGTTTTATTACTTACACTTTTTTCCTAGGTAAATGGGTAGGGGTACCATGTACCCCATACTCATTTACATAGGGTGGGGGGCCGGGATCTGGGGGCCCCCTTATTAAAGGGGGCTCCCAGATTCCGATAAGCCCCCGCCCGCAGACCCCGACAACCAACGGCCAGGGTTGTCGGGAAGAGGCCCTTGTCCTCATCAACATGGGGACAAGGTGCTTTGGGGGGGGGGGCGCAGGGCGCCCCCCTCCCCCAAAGCACCCACCCCCATGTTGAGGGCATGCGGCCTGGTACGGTTCAGGAGGGGGGGGGGCGCTCGCTCGTCCCCACCCCCTTTCCTGACCGGCCAGGCTGCGTGCTCGGATCGGGGTCTGGTATGGATTTTAGGGGGACCCCACGCCGTTTTTTCGGCGTAGCGGGGTTCCCCTTTATAATCCATACCAGACCTAAGGGCCTGGTATGCCCCGCGACGGGGCTAGTAAGGTGTCAATCTCGCCGATAAAAGCGGCAAGATTGACATCCTTTTCTAGTCCCGTCGCACCTGAGTCACGTTCAAAATGAACGGACTTGTCCGTGTGTGGGCAAGTCCGTTCATTCTGAAAGTCCGCCGGAACTCCGGCGAAAGTCCGTCGGAAAGACGGGCGGACTTAGCCCGCCGGAAAGTCCCGGCGTGTGTGGGCAAGTCCGTCCGTTTTAAAGTCCGGCGCACCTGGCGGACAAAGTCCGTCGGAAAGTGTGCCGGACCAAGTAGGATAGAAAGTCCGCTCGTGTGTACGCGGCATTAGCCAAAAATCTAAAGGCAACCAAAAATACAATATTGCAGTAGATAAAACCTGCAAAAAACAAAGGTAAATTATGAACGTGTAAAACAAAGAAAAAAGGAAGCAACAAAGGGTCTGACAAGTGCTTGGCACTTTTCCTTCTCCGGAGGAAAGAGTAAAAAGTGTATGTATTGGTACACTCATCAGGGACAATAATGAGATGTGGTAATGCAAGTCTGATGTATCCAAAATTTCCAAGGGGCACCTGCTGGTTTAAGAGGGTGGAGACAGAGATAGTCTTTACCTGCGGGTGGTAGTAGGAGCAAGGCACCTGGGATCTTGAGGTAATGTTGGGGACAGCTGAAGTAGTGGTTCAGGCGGCGTTGCAGTGATTAGGCCCCAGTTGAGCATTCGCTTGATGCCATCTTTGGGAGTAAAGATGTTGGCGCTCTGGTTCCGATATATGACTACCAGTTGGTAGGAAAGCCCCATTTGTATGTGATGTTGTGCTCCCGGAGGATTGCTGTGGTCTGGGAGAATTCTCTCTGTTTTTGAGCAGTGGCAGCAGAAATGTCAGTGTACAGGGACACAGAAGAGTAAGGGTCAGGTAACAGAGAGGTGGATCTTTTCTTTCACTCTACTTTCTTCCACTTTTCTTTTGTCTCTAGGCACAGACACAGGGAGATGGTTGGGTTTGACAATGCAGTATGTCAATAACCATGTCAACTTGGCGTCGTTGTGGCATAAGTGTGAGGAATAGTTGTTGAATGTAGGGGATCAGTTCTGGAGGTTTAACAGATTCCGGTACCCCCTAAATTTGATGTTATTCCTCCTTGAGCGATCTTCTAAAATCTGCGACTTTGGCCTGCAGATATTGAATCTCCTCAGCGTGGTGATCATGGGCATCCGCCATTTCGTTATAGGCCACAGTATGCTCAGCCAGCTGTTTTTCAATATCATCAGTGCGGTCTTCTATTTGATCTATTCTAGAATGTAGTATGGAGATCGAGGATCGCAATTCATTGCGAATATCATTTTGTAGTGACAACAGCATGAGTTTAAGTGTATGCTCAGATGCCGGATGGTCAGAGGCAGGCAGTGTGGCTAGTGAGTCAGATTGAGGCGGTTATGTGCCTGTAGTTGCTGGGGGAACCCAGTGCTGCTTCTTAAGCAGGGGAGCTTTAGCAGGGGAGAGCTCTGGAGACTGAGCAGCTCTCTTACCTCTATCAGCGGGTGAGGGTTGATAGGATTCTGCTGCTGAGGCTGTGCTGTCCATCTCCTCAGGGAGGTGCTCCTGTGAGCTCCTGGTGTCTGGTAATGAGGTGTGAGGCGCCGTGTCGGCGCTATCTTTGCTTGTCAGCATGTCGGCTCTCCCGAAATAGTCAGTGAGGCAGTGCAGCTTGTGAAGGCTGGTGTGTCTGCTTCTGGACATGCCGATCAGGTGCCCAGTGCTTCCACTCCCCTCCAGTGAGACAGAGAGGGGGGATGAGACAGAGAGGGGGGATGAGCCTGGATTAGGTGCTATAGGTTGCGTTTTGTCCCACGGCTGAGCGGAACTGAGTGATCAAGCGGCTATCTTGCTCCGCGGCTAGCCACGCCCCACCCCCTGCTATTTTTTTAAAATACTTAACTCTTAAGATGTCTTTAGGAAGGTCACAAGACATGCTGGGTGCTTTTTCTCTCTCGATTGTCTCCAGAGATGAGTGGTCCTCATTAATGTAGATTGGTAATGACACCTACACCTCCTTAAAGAGACAGCCAATAGTGCTGTGCAACCACAGTCTAGGCATCCTAAAAGAATGAAAACAATGTGTGGTGGAAAAGAAGTTTGGAACAGCTTTGGTGTGAAGATGTATATTGCAGCCTGTGCTGCTTTTTTGTTTTTTTAACTATTGGAGGAAGAACTTATAAAAAATGCACAGAATTTGGCTTAAAATCCTGCGTCCCAGAGCACTTTTTGTGATTCGGTGTCGCTTTAATTGACAATTGTGCAGTCGTGCGACGTTGCACCCAAACAAAGTTGACGTCCTTTTTTCCCCACAAATGGAGCTTTCTTTTGGTGGTATTTGATCACCTCTGTGGTTTTTATTTTTTTCACTATAAACTAAAAAAAAAGAGCAACAATTTTGAAAAAAGCATTATTTTTTACTTTTCACTATAATAAATATCCCCCAAAAATATATAAAAAAAATTTTTTTTTTTTCCTCAGTTTAGGTCAATAAGTATTCTTCTACACATTTTTGGTAAAAAAAAAAATCGCAATAAGCGTATATTGATTGGTTTGCGCAAAAGTTATAGCGTCTACAAAATAGGGAATAGTTTTATGGCATTTTTATTTTTAATTTTTTTTATTAGTAATGGTGGCGATCTGTGATTTTTATTGGGACTGCGACATTATGGCGAACACATCGGACACATTTGACACTATTTTGGGACCATTGTCATTTATACAGCGATCAGTGCTATAAAAATGCAGTAATTACTGTGTAAATGACACTGGCAAGGAAGGGGTTAACCACTAGGGGGCGATGAAGGGGTTAACTGTGCCCTAGGGAGTGATTCTAACTGTGGAGGGAGGGGCTTCCAGTAACATGACAGCGATCACTGCTCCCGATGACAATGGGGATCCCCATTTAAAACGTCACCTATGACGAAACGCGTCTGGTAGGGCCCGCACTGACGTCACCATGCCGTTTGAGAGGAGAACGGGCTCCTGTGTTTGCCGGCCGGCATTTGTTTTTTTGCGATTTTTATCCTTGTACATGTAAGTGCAATACTACTTTTTTCTTTTAATTAAATGGTCATACTGTATTACACTATGGTCAGTCTCTCTTCTTTCTGAGCCCACCCCGAGTACATCTCAAGTACGGCTATGAACCAGGGAGAAGCTTAGGGGGTTGTCAGTACCAGATCTAGTTCCTGTATGTATCCAGCAGCCATCCTTGCAAGACAAAGGCCGTGGCTGGGTTACAGCCAAACGCCTCTTTCTGCTTATTACTTGGTAAGCAAGCATTTTATACAGTGGTCGGGCACTATTTCACATTGTACATATATCTTTGTAACAAGAGATACAGTAACAATTCTAGACCATGTTAGAGAAAATTGGCAAATAAATGTAACTCTTGGTTTAATCATTTATTTCTTAACTCCTACTAGTATTCTCTAGCATTCTCTAGAAACATTCATTTTTACTCAATTCACATGCAGATTCCCAGGACGAATGGCTATGCAAATTTATAGACTTCTATATGTCCAATGTAATGCATAAATTATGAAAGAAGGCATAGACATACTGGCTAGTGATCTTAAAGTCAACATTGCTACCATGGTAAGCTTTTGTCCTCCTGTGAACTGTACTTAAATATTGTTGGAGAACTATAATACAAAACTTAAAAAAAAAACTATTTGAAAATACTTTCATCCAGTATTAATGCTATAGCAATAATGCAACATTCTCTGTTATGAAGCATTATCCCTACTAGATTGTAAGCTCTTCTGAGCAGGGCCCTCTTAATCCTCCTGTATCCTATTGTATTATAACTGTATTGTCTCCCTTTTATATTGTAAAGCGCTGCGTAAACTGTTGGCCCTATATAAATCCTGTATAATAATAATAATAATAATAATAATTATTATTATTATTATTATTATTATTATGTATTATATGTAATGAAGCAGATTTTCAGATAAGCAGCACTGAGCAGCTGCTTTTGGTAATGAAATAAGGTACAGTTTGGATACAATGTTCTTTGTTATAAAAATTTAAAAGCCATTTACAAGTGCCCAGGAAAAAGATACTAATGACAATCTTTTTTTTTTTTTTTTTTTAATTAGGATGTATAGAATTTACTAATATATAATATATTCTGGTGCAATATTCATGGTAATGATGCATGTTAAAACAGCCATATATATTCCAAAGGTGCAAGTTTCCAGTCAAAACAGTGTAATAAGAACTCTAGAGTGCTTAAACATATCAGTATCCATACTGCTGAGCTATTAAATCCCAAATGCCACATACTCATTAAATGACTCTGTAGTGCTTGCCTTTCTTCGATATATCATATTTGAGTGTTACTCATAAAGGGTTTGAACTCCCCAAGCAAATGTGTCCATTTCCACCATAAAAGTAGATTCAGGTGCTTGGCATGGCTGTCTCCAGACGGGTTTGCTTGAATTGATGGATTCTGTTCCATTGCCCCATGGCTCTGGATACACTCACTTGCATTTATAGGGGTTTCCTACAAGTTATTTTTGTGTTAAGCATGTGGGAAGGCTCTCACACCTCTTTTTTATAAATCTGACATGTTTGCACATTCTAAGTTGACAAATTGCCTAAAATGAGCTTTTTTACACCTATTTTCAATAGCCATGATGAGAAACTCACATGTAAACCACAGGTGTTCAGCAATAGCTGCAATAAAGAAAAAAGATTAGTGGACAAAATGTTAGATATTAATATTTGAGATTGCAACAAGAACTATAAAAATAAAAATAGTAAGATAAAATCTTTGTATCCGCTTTCAAATAAACTTCCTTCACTTCATTCATAACAGCCAATGACAAAACCATAAGACCTGTTGCCAATGAGGTGCCAGATCCATAACTTCTATCTGCCCTCCTCCTTATAAGCCTGTTCTGATTAGTCACTACCAGAGCTGATCAAACTCAGAGTATTCAAATTAGATACTTGTATGTCTTAAATGTGTGTAAACAAAAAGCAGGCAAAACAATTTTAATAAAAGCTGATCTGTATTGGCCTTCTGCAAAAGTTTTTGAAATATGAGTTGTCTGTATCACCTAAATCAGACACACTTATAGTTAGATAATGATTTTTCTTTAAAATGTACACTTCTCCGGATGGTTTCCAAGCCACTAGCCCCATTGGCTAAATTATGAGACACCCATGTGTATGAGCTCTCAGCTGATGCTGCATGTGTCTATAGACATACAGATGGCCTAGAAAGCCATGGACCTGCTGCTCTGTCGCCCTGCTGCCCTCAGTACCTTTCTTTAGAACCCAGTAAGATCGGGGAAGCAGACCAGGTAGCGGTGGCATAAGACTGCTAGTATGTTAGGAGGCGGGAAACATAGAAGAGCATTGGGGCACTTTTTTTTTTATCTTATTGCAGAGAATGGATTAACATAAAAAATGCTTAAAGCTCTTCCAAAATTTTTTAAATATATTATTTATTTAAAATGTTTATTTATGTTTACACATTTAAGGGCCAGTGGCCAGTAAATACTAGTAATATATTATTAACATTATTATTATTTATGATTTATATAGCACCAACAGTTTGTGCAGCGCTTTACATTATGAGGGCAGACAGTACAGTTACAATACTATACAATACAGGAGGAATCAGAGGGTCCTGCTCATTTAAGCATACAATCTAAAAGCCACTTAACAACCATATATATATATATATATATATATATATATATATATATATATATATATAATAACATTAATAATAATAATAATAATAATAATAATAATAATAATAATAATATGTCTTAATGTTATTCATGGGCACGCATTTATTTAAATATTTGTGAATGCTAAGGCCTGTATGGCAGGAAAACATTAAAAAAGGGTCTACCCAGGTTACAGTTGAGTAAATTCCAAGGAGGAAGATAAAAACACAGCCTGTTCTACTTTGGAGAAGTAAGTGGATCTGGCTAAAACTGCTGACCAGCCCTGGTTTTTCATTTGTATTACATGACAAGTAGTGTATATATTCTAAAACAAATGCCTTTCTTCTTAAGAACACAATGTAATATATATTCCGAATATCAAGCAAAAGTTACTTTTGCTATCACATTACTGTTTGTCAGATGGAAGTATAGTTCAGGCAATTAGTTATTATTGAAATACTAAGTGAGATACCTTGACTTTAACCACATTTAGCCCAAGGGACCAAGAGTGATTCTTCAGTGTTCTCTGACATCTGGAGTTCTCTGAAATTATATACAGATCTTTTTATTAAAAACTTGTGTATCTAGTTTTTATTGATCGTATCCAATAAAGCTATCTGTATTTAAAATGTTTACATTAACATATATTGGCATAGCAGCAACTATTTTTCTCCCTTCACTGAGAACTGTTGAGTCTCTAAAGATGTCATGAAACCTAAATTGCTTAGAGATAGCATAGTAATGAAAACCATATTACCCAACCGGCCATGTAACGATAATTCAAAGCAGTATAATATATTTTACATTTAGAAATAGCATAAGAGACTTAGATTTTTTGGGGATGAGTTACCCTTTTTTTAGAAAAGAATGTAAAATAGATTCACTTCAATCTTTAAAACGTCAACCTCTTATCTGGATATTATATTGTCTGCATCTTGATGCGTCATGAACTAGTTTTATTCATCTACACGTTGTGACACGTTTCCGCATGGGACCTTGCTCTCTTTCTGTTTCTCATACGCTTCTTTTTTTTTTTCATTTACTTTCCTCACTTTCTCTTTACATGTATCCCCTGTCTTTTTTCCTTCCCTCCCCTGTTTAAATGTTTGTTGGGATATTTCGTACATCACAGTGCATTCTTTAATACCTTTTTGATCATTTGCACGCAGGTGTAATTTTCAGATCTTCGATTATGGCAAAGGGTAATTCTCACATTACCTGAATGTAACAACTGTATGTGTTAGAGCATCTTTTATATACCATGAAAGATCCACTTGGTGTGAATAATATTTTAAACATTTTCTGTTTATGCATATAGTTTAAAACGATGTAAGTATATGGGTACAGCCATATTTGCTTATTACATAATAGGCTGTGTTTGGCAATTTCCAGTGCTACGGTATGGCTAGCCTTATTAGATGGCTATGGCTGCAATTTCAGTAAAACAATGTGTGCTTTAAGGGATCCAACTGTAGCTAAACCATAGTGCAAATACACTTATACATACTTTTAAACATACGTTTAAACAAATGGATTAAGAACCAAGATCTCCTTTCAAATATTTTTTTTTAATACAACAAACTTGACTCAAAAATCTTATAGTTTTCATCAGGTCTGCATACCATACAAGTGTACAGTATATCATTATGTTGGTTCATTTTAAGAATTATTTTCATGTTATTTAATAGGAGTTCACATATGAAGATTGTTTAATATTGTATTTTTATACAAAAGGGTGGGGGTTAAAAGTTTTTCAAACAGTGTGTCACCCATACACCTGTAAAAAAAAAAAAAAACCCTACAGAATGGAACACTAACATTAATGCAAACCCCATTAAAGTCAATAGAAGGCAAATCTTGAAAATTCTGGCCATTCTTAAAGCGTATCTTCATCCTCTGAACTTCCCTCCAATCCACCAATCCACCCCTACATCCTCTACATGAATAGCGCTGCCTTTTTTTCTCATTTTGTTTTTTTAAAGTTATTTAATAAAAATGTGTGACCCCACCCCCCCGCCTGTATGGAATGACGTGCACAGTGCTCACTGTGCCTCCTGGGATATGTGACATGCACCTGGCAGGCCTCTCGATGACATCACAAGCAACATGGTGGTGTGGGACCAAGCGATGGTAAGACAAGAGGATCTACAGGACAACACCGAATCCTCTGGGTGGGTGAGTATCTGATATATGCAAAGCAGACCACCTGATAAGCAAGGGTAAAAAAAAATGAGGGAGGTGAGCAAAGATCTGCTTTAAAGTGGAGTTCCACCCAAAAGTAGAACTTCCGTTTATTTGTCTTACCACCCCCGGTGCCACCCTTCAGGGGGGAGGGGGGAACAGGGACCTTCCCCACTTCCGGAGATGGTGCGGTGGCGAAGTTTGCCCCCCCTCCTTCCTCAGCCGCAGGGCCAATTATAAAGTGTAGTGTGCTTTTTGAATGCACAGTAGGGAATGGGCGGTGAAGTCGAAAGGCTTCACTGCTGGGTTCCCTTACCGGCAATGGCAGTGGCTGCACCCGACAGCCGATCCGAAGATCAGCTGGGGTGCCAACATCACAGGCTCCCTGGACAGGTAAGTGTTCATATATTAAAAGTCAACAGCTGCAGTGTTTGTAGCTGCTGACTTTTACATTTTTCGTGGGGTGGGTGGACCTCTTTAAGGCCAGAAGGTAGAAAAAAATATATAAAACATAATTGGTCATGGCCATCAATGATGTCAGCAAAATAAAAGGCATGGGGTTCCCCTAAAAACCCACACCAGACCCTTATCTTTAGATTTTAAGGGGGGGCCCCGTGCAAAAAAAAACCTAAGAATAATGTGGGGTCCCCCCCAAAATACATATAAGGCCCTTATCTGAGCATGCAGCTTGCCAGTCCAGGAAAGGAAGGAATAGCAAGTGTGTGGCTCCTGTCCTCCAAACCCCCATCCTCTGTAAAAGGCACCACGTACCAATTTTTATGAGGACAAGGACCTCTTTCCCACAAGCCAGCAGGCATCATGATCTTGGTTGCTGGATTGCTGGTCAACACCTAGTGTCCTAGCAACTAATGATGCTGGGTAGTCGCTTGCATCCTACCAACCAATGCTGCTTGCAGTCTGCAAAGAGGGAAGTTGTGATTTAGTGTCGGTTCACACCAGCGCTCTTTGCAAGATCGCATGTGATTTGCACCGCACTGCAGTGCAAATCACATGCAATGTCCATGCAATGTAATTTCAGCCATACAAATAGTATGGCTGATATCACATCGCATTCGGACCAAACTCACACAGGATCCTTTTTTTTTGGTCCGCACCAGAATCGGATCACATGGGTGTTCACACCCATGCAATTCGATTCATGTCCGAAATGTCAGCTCACAGTGCGATATGCTAGCGGAAATGGGGGTGTCATAACAATGTATTGACACTCCCAGCAGTTCGCATTTGCCAGTGTGAACTGCTATGCGAGTTGGGTGTGATGCGGGAACCCGCAATGGATTTGCAGGGTTCCCGCATCGCACAAGTGTGAACCGAGCCTTAGTGGCGATAGTAATACCACCACTAAATGAGTACTTTTTTGCCACTGCAGCAGCAAGAAGCAGTGGCGTTGCAATGGGGGGGTGGGGGGTGCGGCCCACACCGGGGTGACACCCGCAAGAGGGGTGACACCAAAAGCAGGACGGGGGGGTGTGAAGAGATGAGAGTGAAAAAGTGCTAAAGTCTGCCCGATGGGGGTTTAACATGTACATCGGTACACAAATCACTGCCGAAGTCAGACCCTGCAACGTGCCCTTGCAGAGCTGCATTGCGGTGCTGAGTGTAGGAACGCTCCCTGTGCACCTCCTGCACTTGGCACTAGTAGATATCCATTACATACACTTCTCTATCAGGACACTAACCACTAATACAGCACAAAGGGGTTAATTAACAAAGCCACTGGCCACCACTGCATTAATGATCAATGGCAGTGTTAATTAACCCCTTTGTGCTGAATTAGTGGCCAGTGTTAATTAGCCCCTTCATTTTGCAAGATTTAAAATAGCTTAATGCCACTGACCATCTTTGCTGGGGGCTATTATTGCAGCTACTTCACCAATGCTGGGGATCATTGCAGATACTGGCACCAATGCTGGGGATCATTGCAGATACTGGCACCAATGCTGGGGATCATTGCAGAAACTGGCACAAATGCTGTTGGGTTATTATTGGGAAATTGACATCAATGCTGGGGTCAAAAGTGGCGGTGCGTCCATTAGGGGCGCACGGGCGCCGCCCCCTTTCTCCAGCGAACCCCTCTATGTAGAATGGATAGATTCATAAATTGCATGAATCTATCTATGGCCACCCCGCCACCCCCTATTCAGGCATCCGGGCCCTTTTCGGATGCCAGGCGCCTGAATTACAGTGGCGGGGGTGTTTTTTTGAACCACCTGAATACAGCCATAGGTTCTAGTAGGCTTCAAAAAAGGTGGACTCAGAGCGCAGAGCATTGCGCTTGGAGTCCACCCAAATGTTTTAGAAAAGCAAATTAATATTTGCTTTTCTAACACTGAACCACCTCTCCGCCAATCAGGTAGCGTGGGTCTGATACCCATCACCTGATTGGCTGAAACAGGCCAGCACACGGGGGCCTCCAGGTTCCCTCTCCGAGTCTGGAGGCAATATCCCCCTTGGGCCGAAACACTTTGCGCATATGTCGGGGCATTCAGTTGTCCTGCACATGCGCACTAGCTTCCTACCACTCTGCCAGTAGTTGCTGCCCTCTTTGTGTGTCGGCGACCCTGATGACGCGGACTTCTATTGCTCGGCAATCAGGCTGCAGGTGTCCGAGCGCGCCACCTAGCTGGGGCTCACGCGGCTCACCTGTCAGCCCCTTAACGCAGGCACTGAGCATTGGTAGGCTAATTATTTTAGCCACCCCCACCCTGTCTTCCATATATACCTGGCATGTTGCAGTAAATCACTTGCTGCACAGCCAGGACATTTGTTCTATCCCAGACATTTACCCCGCCTACTGTTTTCCACATTAGATGAATGCAGTACTAGATGAATGCACCACTGGGGCTACGTAATACATTCTTATGCTGCAGGGGGGTGCCTACCACTACCTTTCCCTGTTTGTATATGCCGCCCACTCCCCATGCATCTCTACTGTCTGAAGTCCAATCTGATGGATTGGATTTTGTTTTATATATATATATATATATATATATATATATATATATATATATATATTCCCTTTTTCCTTTGGTTTATATATACTTTCCTTACATTTACGGCAGGCATATGTTCTCAGTCTGGTTTTGGCTATCCCTGCGTGCCCTGATTTGCCGCTTCCCCACTGGGAGGATACCCGTTCCAGCCTTTCACATTCTCTTACAACACATGCAGTTTGGGAATTTCTTAAGACTTATTATCAAGTGGGAAATACTTGTCTGCTACCTCCTACTCTCCCTATTGAGTCTTGTTATGCGACTTAGCATTTTTTGAAGCGTGAGGTACCATCTATTTCAACGGTGCTGTGCACCTTAAAAGGAACACATGACCTGTGAGTATTGTATATTGCAAATGTCTGTTTCTCTCTGCCATGTTGAAATCAATTGCTGCATCAATATACATCTGCCTACTATTAAATATATAATAATTTTTATTCATTCATATGTATGTATATATATATATATATATATATATATATATATATATATATATATATCTTTCCAATAGAATTTTATCAGCATTCTTCCATTTAACCCCTGAGAAAGGAAATGAACACATTATCAATCTAGCCTTTTTGGCTTTTTTTTCCGAAACATGTTGGGATTTGTTGCGACCACTATCTATATTCGACTTTATGCCTAGAATTTTGTGTGTCTCAACATCTAGCAGCTGTTATATTCTAATTATATGTGTTCCATTCAAGTGTTTTTAGATGTTTATTGTCTATACTATTTTGTATTTACCTATTGAATAAAATTCATATATTTTTATACTTCTTTAGTATCTTTGTCCTCAATATATCTCAATTCTCTTACCCACACTATCCCTTGGGGCATTTTCTCTAAGTCTTCTAATTATTTTAGGATGTGGTAAGAGTTGTCAAGATTCTTCATTGGTTGGTTCTCTTTTCTTTCTTCAATAATCCTGATTGGCTGAAAGGACAGGCGCTGCTATTGGACGCCTAGCAGGTAGCAGGAAGACGAGACACCTGGAGGACAGAGCTCGCCGCTGCCTGACCCGCCACCAAGATGGGGTAAGTGCCGGTCAGACAGTGGGCGGGTGGGGGTCACAGTGGCTGCCTTTGATGGGGCACAATGGCGCCATTTGATGGGCACAGTGGGCACACTGTCTAGTCCTCGCCTAGGGCATTTGATGGCAACATTTGATGTGCACAGTGGCAGCATTTGATGGCACAGTGGCTACGTTTGATGGCACAGTGGCTGCATTTGATGGCACAGTGGCTGCAATTGAGGGCACAGTGACTGCAATTAATGGCACAGTGACTGTAATTGATGGGCACAGTGGCTGCGTTTATTGAGCACCAGCCGCCACTACTGGGGGGATTATTATTGCTGAAACTGACAGTAATGCTGGGGATTGTTATTGCAGATACTGGCACTGATCCTGGGGGTTGTTATTTCCTGGGGGAATTTATATTTTTTTCATAATTTATTGTTATTTAAATCTGCTAGTTGCTTTATAGTTATTAACAGCACTACTATTGCCATTATATGCAGTGTTATAAGGGAAAAAAATACTGGGGGGGGGGGGAGTGACACCAACCCTAGTGATGCCACTGACAAGCACAATCTGCAATATGAAGCACAAATATGAAACAGTAAGCCTTTAAATTACATGCTTGGGCGATTCCTTCAAGTTATATGTGGCGAACAGAACAGTAACACCACGGCTCAGTAAGTGCACAAATATACTTTAAGACCACAATCCCACATTCTCCAATCCCCTCCCATCCCTGTATCACAATTATTTCCAAAATATTTAAAATATAGGCTTTAGGTATGTGTTTAGTAGAAAGTGGCTATCATCAGAACTGTACATAAGTACCTGAACAGTAACAATTAGAAAAAGATAAGGCAGGTTTTATCTTGCAATACAATATTTATCTGAGAGGCAATAGCAACAGATATTGTTCAGTGATTGGACAAAAAGTAAACAAGTTGGTTAGACCACAATATTAGTGAGAGGTTTTATCTTAAAATAGGAATTAGAGTGTATTTTTTTTTAAAGACAATAACCACAGAAAGGTTGAGGTAGAGGCAGAAGGCGAGGTAGAGGCAGAAGTGCTCCCATTATTTTGGTCAGAAGACCATCCCTGGCCTCCATTAGTATGTGTAATGCAATATGGCAACAAAGGGCAGAGGAGGAATACGGGGAGGAGCATTGGGTTGCTGATGGTCAGGATGAGCAGGAGATTTAGCAGCTTTCAAGGGAGATGTTTCACCCCTCCTAAACCTAGGAATTGCATTTGAGTGGGGTGTCAGTGGGAGATGAAACTCAGGGTCCTCTGCTGCAAGCAGTCTTTAGTGAATGTGGTTTTTATGCTGAAATTCCTGGATTTGGGACATCAAGGAGAAGGACCATTATTGGGTGTCCACCCTTTTAGTTACCTGATACAAAGGTAAAATGGAAGATCTACAGTAACCATCCTAGAGTACACTACAAGAGGGTGCTGTGCATGAACTTCTTTGTCACATTGCCTGAGGGTGGCTGGATCCTGATGACCAATGTGTCACTGATCCTCCAATCTTTAAAATGAGTTTTTTTTTTTTAAATCAGAGCAGCCAATCCCAGCTGCAGGTAGCACTCACAGACTAAACAACATTATTGCTGACTCCATTGGGTTCTGTTCTGAGTTCTGGTTCTGGGTTCTGGTCTGTGGGAGCTTCTGGCTTACTCTGCAGCCAATGTGCAGTCTGAGAGTTTCCAGCTGGAGCTGGCAAAAGAAAACATCATTATAACTCCCCAACACCCCTATCCTGGTTTTGTTATCTGTGCTCTTTGCTCTGCATCGCCTCCTATATAATCTAGTAGAATTCTGGCATGGGTGGCCTCACTGTGGGAGATTCCCAGCCATGATTTTCTTATTTTTATTTTTTTATTTGTATAATTATTTAGATTTAAGAATTAGATTTTTTTTTTAGTTCTTTCTATTTTTTTTCTTTGGTATCAATGCCATAGCAATGCAGACATCAGGCATGTCTGCAATTCCTCCACTTTGACACCATAGTCTTATTTCTCCTAGGCACTCAGCAGCCAAGTTTTATTTTTAATACCTATTTAATTATAGTGAAGGCACTGGAGGCATAGCTGAAGGGAAAACATACTAAACTAATCAACATAAACTATATTGTACCCGCCTTTCCTCAATGCAGGAAGAAGAGTAGGCAGCATCAAAAATTTATTGCACAATTATATGGCCATAAGCTGCTCTCCCTTTCCCACATCAGGACCATCAAAAAAAAAAAATGACACACAAGCCTAAATTTGAGGTAAATGTATTGCCATATAGTATGTTATGGAGGTAATAGGTAGCCTGCCATTACTAATGTGACCTCTTCCTTCCCCTCCTCCTCCCTCTACTCCTCTTCCCCTTTGCCTTCACCTCTTTCTTTTCATCCCCCTGCTTCACCCCCTGCCCTTTCACCTCTCCTTCCCTCTATTTCTCCACCCCTTCTTTCTCCACCAGTCGAACTTAGAATGAAGAACCAGCCAGTAAAGAATTGTTGAAAACTCCTTTCTCCATTCCTCCACCTCTTCGTCCCCTTCCTCCTTCACCTCTTCCTTTTTAAGGTCCACTTAAAAAAGGCCTTAAAAAAATTACAGTCAGTAACAATTTTTAAACACGGCTTGCAATAAATGTCCGAACGTCCGAACAGCGAAACTTATGCTCGGGCCGAACCGCTTGCTCATCCCTACTTAACAGTTAGCCATGGTCTCAGGAAGCAAAATTAGGCAGATTACTAAACAGTCAATGGCATGCAATTCACAAGATAAACACTTGCAAGAAAAATACAAATGAAAAGATAACTCCTGTTGTGAGTAATAATAATAAAACTTGGTGATAGAGAACCTAGGAGCATTTTATTTACACACACAAACACAGACTCGCTACATAAACAATGTAACCCATGGGTTTTTAAAAATCTTTTTGTTTGACCACAACTAACACCACACCGGTTAATGTCATTCACGTTTAATATGTCTATATGATCATCTTTGAAAGCATCAATGCACACTTTGATATTTGCAAATGCAGGACATTGTTCCCAATTGAACTCTGTGCTCAAAAATGTCCAAATCAATTGTTGGTTTCTATGGAAGTGTCAAGGTTGATAATACACACCAAGCAATTTGTCTTCCAGAAACAAAATACCTTATTAGCATATCTGTCCTCTGTCTTATATCAAGATCAAAAAGGTTGCCTAGTTTAGCCTTTACTACTTGTGTGTTTCCACTGATTATTCAGTGCATCGCAAATATATGAACACGTGTCCTTTAGTCTCTTCTTTTCAAATATAGACAGGTGGTATGGATTGCCAATGTTAGTCTAGGTACTTAGATCTCTTCAGCTTAAAAAAGTTTGACAGTTTATGCTTGAAATTGAACTATGAAAGATAAATGTATCACTTTCCATACATCTTTGACTATGCTAAATGAACTCATTTTACAGTGCCTTGAAAAAGTATTCACACCTCTTGAAATGTTCCACATTTTGTCACGTTACAACCAAAAATGTAAATGTATTTTATTGGGATTTTATTTGATAGACCAACACAAAGTGGCACATAATTGTGAAGTAGAAGGAAAATGATAAATGCTTTTCAACATTTTTTACAAATAAATATGTGAAAAGTGTGGCGTGCATTTGTATTCAGCCCCCTTTACTCTGATACCCCTACTAAAATCTAGTGGAACCAATTGCCTTCAGAAGTCACCTAATTAGTAAATAGAATCCACTTCTGTGTAATTTAATCTCAGTATAAATACAGCTGTTCTGTGAAGCCCTCAGAGGTTTGTTACAGAACCTTAGTGAACAAACAGCATCATGAAGGCCAAGGAACACACCAGACAGGTCAGGGATAAAGGGATCCCAAGCTTTGAACATCTCATGGAGCACTGATCAATCCATCATCCTGAAAATGGAAAGAGTATGGCACAACTGAAAACCTACCAAGACCAGTGGCAAAAAAAAAAAAAAAACAACAGGGAAGGCGCCTCTTAGTAAAACTGTATATTTAATGTAATATATGCATTAAAAACACTCACATTAAAAACTTAGATAGTCCGGCATGGGGAGTTCAGTATAGCCAAACAGGATTGCGTCCTCCTATGTCCACAGTCTTATTCCTCTATTGCTGACGGCTGGTCCGTGTGGTAGAAGCTTCCGGTATCAGTAAAGATCCACAACGAGGCTTGGGCACCGCCGAGTAGTCAATTGGGAGGCTGGGACGCTGGAACGCACATCCAGAGTATGTGCTGTACTGCCGTAAGGCGACGCGTTTCAGAGCATGCGCACTCGGGCGCGCTCCTTTCTCAAGCTCTTGAGCTTGAGAAAGGAGCGCGCCCGAGTGCGCATGCTCTGAAACGCGTCGCCTTACGGCAGTACAGCACATACTCTGGATGTGCGTTCCAGCGTCCCAGCCTCCCAATTGACTACTCGGCGGTGCCCAAGCCTCGTTGTGGATCTTTACTGATACCGGAAGCTTCTACCACACGGACCAGCCGTCAGCAATAGAGGAATAAGACTGTGGACATAGGAGGACGCAATCCTGTTTGGCTATACTGAACTCCCCATGCCGGACTATCTAAGTTTTTAATGTGAGTGTTTTTAATGCATATATTACATTAAATATACAGTTTTACTAAGAGGCGCCTTCCCTGTTGTTTTTTCTTTGCATATCTGGAGTGGCTTCACCTCCCATCAAAAGGCTGCCCTATCTAGAAGCTGTTTGCATCTCACAAAGAGCGCAACGCTCAAAAGGACATTTCTATAGCAACATCTGCATATGACATTAACCATGTAACCTGCGCTATTTGTTTGTTTACTTGTTCAAGACCAGTGGCGGCTGGTACTCAAGATTTTTTTTTTTTTGGGGGGGGGGGGTGCAAACAAACTGAAAAATTCTGAAAAATACTTTTTAAAAAAAACATCAATTGCAGCCTCACTGTGCCTATCAAATTCAGCCACTTTGCCCATCAAATGCAGCCACTGTGCCATCAATTGCAGCCACTGTGCCCAGCAAATGCAGCCACTGTGCCCAGCAAATGCAGCCACTGTGCCATCAAATGCAGCCACTGTGCCCATCATATGCAGCCACTGTGCCCATCAAATACAGCCACTGTGCCCATCATATGCAGCCACTGTGCCCATCAAATACAGCCACCGTGCCAATCATATGCAGCCACTTTGCCATCAAATGCAGCCCCTGCGCCCATCATATGCAGCCACTGTGCCCAGCAAACACAGCCACTGTGCCCAGAAAATACAGCCACTGTGCCCATCATATGCAGCCACTGTGCTCATCATATGCAGCCATTGTGCCCACCAAATACAGCCACTGTGCCCATCATATGCAGCCACTGTGTCTACCAAATAAAGCCACTGTACCCACCAAATACAGCCACTGTGCCCATCATATGCTGCCACTGTGCCCATCATATGCTGCCACTGTGCCCATCATGTGCAGCCACTGTGCCCATCATGTGCAGACACTGTGCCCATCATATGCAGCCAGGTGCGTCCCCCGGCTGTCACTTTAACCAACCCCCCCGCGGCTGGTCCGGGAGCACTTACCGCTCAAGTGGCAGGGCTCTGCTTCTCTCCTGGAGTGACAGGGCTCTCCTCCTCTTCTTCTGCAGTGTCAGGGAGCGGCGGCTCCTGTGTCCGCTCGGCTCCTC
Source organism: Aquarana catesbeiana (assembly GCF_042186555.1). Taxonomy (NCBI): domain Eukaryota; kingdom Metazoa; phylum Chordata; class Amphibia; order Anura; family Ranidae; genus Aquarana; species Aquarana catesbeiana. The sequence continues at coordinate 685,160,409 of NC_133324.1, forward strand.
AGGCTTCCTCCGCTGTGCCGCGTCTCCTCTTCCGCCAAAGCGTTAGGCATCCAATAGGATCGCCTAATGCTTTGGCCATTTGGGAGATAGGTCTCACTGACCTGCCTCCTGGTTGGCAGGGAGGAATGTTAATGTGAAAATAGGGAAAATGAATTCGCTATGTCACACAACATGGTGGGATCGGGGCGCAGTGCTCTGCGCCCCGAGCCCACCCTATTTTGAAGCCTATTAGAGCCTCTGGTTCTAATCATGTGCTTCAAAATACACACCCTCCACCTATCCCCGCCATAGCATTTCATGTGTCCGATGTCCTGAAAGGGGCCAGGCACATGAATACAGGGCGGCAGAGGTCTCAAGGGGGCTGCGCCCGTGCGCCCACATTGCCTGGGCCGCCACTGACCAAGACATGGCCGTCTGCCTAAACTGACAGGTCGGGGAAGAAGAGCATTCATCAGAGAAGCAGCCAAGAGGTCCATGGTAACTCTGGAGGAGCTGCAGAGATCCACAGCTCAGGTGGGAGAATCTGTCCACTGGACAACTATTAGTCGTGCACTCCACAAATCTGGCCTTTATGGAAGAGTGCCAAAAAGAAAGCCATTGTTGAAAGAAAGCCATAAGAAGTCCCATTTGTAGTTTGCGAGAAACCATGTGGGGGACACAGCAAACGTGTGGAAGAAGGTGTTCTGGTCAGATGAGATCAAAATTGAGCTTTTTGGCCTAAAAATAAAACGCTATGTGTGGTGGAAAACTAACAATGCACATCACCCTGAATACACCATCCCCACCATGAAACATGGTGGTGGCAGCATCATGTTGTGGGGATGCTTTTCTTCAGCAGGGACAGGGAAGCTGGTCAGAGTTGATGGGAAGATGGATGGAGCCAAATACAGGGCAATCTTAGAAGAAAACCTGTTGGAGTCTGCAAAAAAACTTGAGACTGGGGCGAAGGTTCTCCTTCCAGCAGGACAACGACCCTAAACATACAGCCAGAGCTACAATGTAACGGTTTAGATAAAAGCATATTCATGTGTTAGAATGGCCCAGTCAAAGTCCAGACCTAAATCCAATTGAGAATCTGTGGCAAGATTTGAAAATTGCTGTTCACAGATGTTCTCCATCCAGTCTCACAGAGATTGAGCTAATTTGCAAAGAAGAATGGGCAAAAATGTCACTCTCTAGATGTGAAAAGCTAGTATTTATACTCGATGTCCAAAAATAATTTAAAAATCGTGCTGTGGCACTCCCAATATGAGTGAATATAAGGCTAGCCTTGTGGAGGCATGGAATGCACTAAAAGTGAACTTACTAATATGTAAAGAAAAACAAAGTGCAGAGTGCAGTGGGGTGTGTATACTCTCTAGATTTATATATCAGTGCCTGTCCCATCCCACTGACAGATGCGTACGAGCTCACCACTCGTTGCGATCTCTGTTGTGTGCTATCTGAGTACCGCTTATTTTTAATAAATTGATTTTGGTTCAAACTACTACACTATGTGGCATCCCCTTCTCTTTATTTATGGCAGCCTCGCCCCCTGAGGGTCTGAGACATATGGAGATCTAGTCCAGGATCCAGGACCCACTCTTAAAGGGGCTGGTATCAGCAGTTTTGACTTATGCTGTGACCTCAGTATAATGAGGTAAGGGGACACTGCTTATCAGTGTAGGATTGGTGCATGAAGAGGATCCACTATCCCTTTCTGGTCTATACACTCCACGGTTTCCATCTATCAGATTGATTGGTCTATGGAGAAATCTTGTTGTATGCATTAATTCACCGATTGGCACTATATGGACTGATTAGCTATTGAAGACACTGATTTTATTGCACATGTCACTTTTTGGATCTTTTGTATTTTTCCGTGTTGCCTTATATTTAAGCACTGGCTCTGTTCGCACTGGACACTTTAGATTATTTAACATCTCCTGAGATTTGCTCGGACGCACAGCACAATACTGGTTCACACAGAATGTTTTGTATATTTATTATTGTCATACTAGGTGTATTAATTTTTTAAGTTTACATGTTTTAAAATGCACGGCACAATACTGGTTTACTCTCTATGTTTTGTATTTGTATTAATACTATACTGGATGTAATTATTTTTTAAGTTTATTTGCAGCAGGTGACTAAGATATACTGATATATAACTCTAGAGAGTATACACACCCCACTGCACTCTGCACTTTGTTTTTCTTTACATATTAGTAAGTTCACTTTAAGTGCATTCCACGCCTCCACAAGGCTAGCCTTATATTCACTCAGATTGGGAGTGCCACAGCACGATTTTTAAATTATTTTTGGATTAGCGCAGCACCATACTTACATACATAATATCTAGTTTATTGTCATAATAGGGGTTAGTTAGGACCCTATTCGGTGCAAGCAGCTTTTCCTTTGTCAGTTCATTATTTCTTACATGGTAGCGCGGGAATAAACACTCTAGATTGTATATTCGATGTCCGCCGATAGCCCATGATCGTGACACGGAGGCAGAGCGAGGAGATGTCTATGTAAATAAGGCATTTCCCTGTTCTTCCTAGCAACATGACAGGGATCTACTGCTCCCAGTGATCAGGAGCAGTCATCTCTGTCATGTTCTAGTGAGCCCATCCCCTCTACAGTTAGAACACACCCAGGGAACACACTTAACTCCTTGATTGCCAACTAGTGTTTAACCCCTTCCCTGCCAGTGACATTTACATAGTAATCAGTGCATTTTTATAGCACTGATCGCTGTGTAAATGCCAATGGTCCCAAAATAGTGTCAAAAGTGTCCAATCTGTCCGCCGCAGTGTCGCAGTCACGATAAAAAAAGCAGATTGCCGCCATTACTAATAAAAAAATAATGTAAAAAATGCCATAAATCTATCCCCTATTTTGTAGATGTGATAACTTTTGCGCTAACCAATCAATATACGCTTATTGCGATTTTTTTTTTACAAAAATATGTAGAAGAATACATATCGGCCTAAAATGAGGAAGAAATTTGTTTTTTTATATATTTTTTGGAGATATTAATTATAGCATAAAGTAAAAAATATTGCTTTTTTTTCAAAATGTTCGCCCTTTTTTTGTTTATAGCGCAAAAATTAAAAAACACAGAGGTGATCAAATACCACCAAAAGAAAGCTCTATTTGTGGGGAAAAAAGGAAGTCAATTTTGTTAGGGTACAAAGTGGCACGACCGCGCAATTGTCAGTTAAAGCGACACAGTGCCGAATCGCAAAAAAGGGCTTGGTCAGGAAGGGGGTAAATCCTTCCGGGGCTGAAGTGGTTAATAAGGCAGGGAATGGCTTATATTACTGTTTTTAGTCTTATACCATCGTAACTTTGTTATTTTAATATCCTAGAATTTTCTTGGTTAGTAACAATGAAGCAGCCATATACCAACGTATAACATCTCATACTAACTAAGCTATGGGGTCAATAGTTATGTACAGTGTGGAATCTCATAATGAACTAGGTGGTCAGAACAGTGGAAGGCTCAACATACTATTCATAAGCAGATGAACTCTGGAAAAGTGGTATTGCAGCAAGAGGGCATGCATATAGAACAACAATGATGAGCCTTACAGGGGTGGCCTAAATTGTTACAGGTACTCTCATCAGCCTACAACACCCAGCAGGTGGTATCCTATAGCCTAGGATCCTATAGCCTAGGTTCATATTTTTTGAAATAACTGAACCAAACATTCTTTAAATTATAAAACCATGTATCCTTTTCACAGAGTATGTAACTAAATTTAAGTTTGCAAAAATACAGGCTGGTATTCTAAAGGGCTGTTTTGACTTCCAATGGACTGTATGGCCTCAAATACAACTGAAACATAAGAAATACACTCTTAGCTACTTTAACCACTTAAGCCCCGGACCATTTGGCTGGCCAAAAATCAGAGCACTTTTTGCGATTCAGCACTGCGTCGCTTTAACTGAGAATTGCGCGGTCGTACAACGTGGCTCCCAAAAAAAATTGGTGTCCTTGTTTTCCCACAAATAGAGATTTCTTTTGGTGCTATAAACAAAAAAAGAGCGACAAATTTGAAAAACGCATTATTTTTTACTTTTTGCTATAATAAATATCCCCAGAAAATATATAAAAAAACATTTTTTTTCCTCAGTTCAGGCCGATTTGTATTCTTCTACATATTTTTGGTAAAAAAAAATTGCAATAAACGTTTATTGATTGGTTTGTGCAAAAGTTATAGCGTCTACGACATAGGGGATAGTTTTATGGCATTTTTATAAAGTTTTTTTTTTTTTTTTACTAGTAATGGCGGCGATCAGCAATTTTTATCGTGACTGCAACGTTATGGCGGACAGATCGGACACTTTTGTCGCTATTTTGGGACCATTCACATTTATACAGCGATCAGTGCGATTAAAAATGCATTGATTACTGTGTAACTGTGACTGGCAGTGAAGGGGTTAACCAGGAGGGGGAGCTGCAGGAGTTAAGTGTGTCCTAGTGAGTGATTCTAACTGTGAGGGGATGGGCTATGTTTGACACGACACTGATTACCGCTCCCGATTACAGGGAGCGGTGATCATTGTCAGTGTCACTAGGCAGAATGGGGAAATGCTTGTTTACATTAGCATTTCCCCATTCTTCCTCTCCGTGAGACGATCGCGGGTATCCCGGGGGACATCAAGTCCGTGGGACCCGTGATCATACTCACGGAACTCGCAACCACACAGCAGCAAATTTAAAGGGACATACCTGTACGCCCATTTGCCTGTCCGTGCCATTCTGCCGATGTAAATGTTTGTGCGGCAGTCGGCAAGCGGTTAAAGTGATTGTAAAAGGTTTTTTTTTTTCATTTTTAAAATAACAAACATGTTACACTTACCCGCTTTGTGCAATGGCTTTGCACAGAGCAGCCCCAATCCTCTTCTTCTTGAGTCTCTTTCCAGCGCTCCTAGATCTTCCTCCTTACAAGTGCGCCCGTAGCAAGCCACTTGATCCCGAGCCAGGCTCCGTGTGTCTATTAACACACAAAGCCTGGCTCGGCCCTGCCCCCACTCCCTCCTCACAGGCTGTGATTGATAACAGCAAGAGCCACTGCTTCTGGGCACAGCCTGGATCGCGATCTGGCTCAGGTAAATATTTAGGGGGGCTGAGGGGAAACTAAACACAGAAGGTTTTTTACTTTAATGCATAGAATGCATTAAGGTAAAACAAAAACCTTCTGCCTTTAGAACCACTTTGAATGTTAAAATAGGTAAGTTCATTGCATATACTCTAAAATACAACTGTATCTTGTAAAGTGCCCCAGAAGCCACAAAACCCATAGTACTATATTACAGAATTCTTGACTACCTCCTGTAATCCAGAACTTGAGTCCACCTGCACCCCCCTTCCATACCTTGCTACAGAACCATAACAATGAGGAGCAGATATATACGGACCAAAAGGGAGGAGCAAAAAGAAGGGAGGCCCGCAAAAGACCGATGAGAGTTTTTCGTCGGAAAATGCGACCGTGTGTATGCTCCATCGGACTTTTGCTGGCCGAATTCCAGCCAGCAAAAGATTGAGAGCATGCTCTCAATTTTTCGGTCAGGAAAAGTTCCTATCCGAAAATACGATCGTCTGTGGCGATTCCGACGAGCAAAATTCCTACGCATGCTCGCAAACAATTTGACGCATGCTCGGAAGCATTAAACTTCATTTTCTCGGCTCGTCGTAGTGTTGTACGTCACCGCGTTCTTGACGGTCGTAAGTTCAGCGAACTTTTGCGTGACTGTGTGTATGCAAGCCAAGCTTGAGCGGAATCCCGTCAGAAAAGCCATCATATCTTTTTCTGACGAGAAATCGTGTGTACGCGGCATTTGACTTTACTTTATTTGGATAGTATACATGCAAATAAATTGTTTATTTATCCATTTACGTATGCACGCATATTTTTGTTCTCTTAAAAGCAATATGTTCAAAACAAGCTTGCAGAAAGAATGATGTTAAAAACAATCATATATGATTCTATTAGGTGTGATCATCCTGTTTGAGGTTTATGTGACATGTACACAATGTTCTGGCACAATGCATCAACACACAATACTTCTCGATGAAACAGCTGTAAAAAATACATTATCAACAGTTTTTCATGATTTCCACATGAGTTTGATGTCATCTAAAACACTGGAAATAAATCACCTTTCTTGATTTCTTAAACAATAAAACTGAAAGCTATAAAACTGTAATTCAGTTAGAAATATAATAGTTTTAAAATGTCTGCAACACAAAACTACAGAGAACATGTTACCTTATAAGAAAAGTATAACGGAAACATGTGTTGCTTTCAAATTTTAGTTTAGTTACAACCCAAATTGGAATTCCTGAATGTTAAACCCAAACCCAGACTAACCCAATGACCAGTGTACAAATGACCAGTGGCACATCCAAGCCCTCCTTTTTGTTGCTCAGCTGGCTTGAATTAAAACTAAAGTCAACATTATTATTATTTAATTTTTAGTTTTGGATAGAAAAGAAGTGAAGGGAAATCTCTCCAATAGGACACAGAGTGAAAAAATAGGGTTATAACTCCTTAAAAGAGTACACTTCCGTACATAATTTTGCAGCTGAATTTTAAGGGTTAGTTGCTTCACTTGCTTCAAAACATGGCTTCGGACATGCTTTGTTAAAGCTCTCTGAACTCCAGTCAAAGCTCCTGTCACTAAATAAAATGGTTAGCCTACAGTCCTGTTTACACCTTGCTTTTGCTTGATGCATCGATGAGGCTTCGATGAGACTTCAGTGGGGCTTCGATGAGGCTTTGGTGGAGCTTCGATGGGGCTTCAAACTAGCTTTGCCATAGACTTCTGGAGGCTTTGAAGATGCTTTGAAGCACCACTTAAGCTACATGGGGTATAATTTTTGAATCAAAGCCGAAGCAAAGCAAAGTAAAAGCAGGTGTAAACAGGACTGTAAGCTAACCATTTTATTTAGTGACAGGGGCTTTGACTAGCGTTCAGAGAGCTTTAATAAAGCCTGTCCAAAGCCTTGTTTTGAAGCAAGTGTAAACTAGCCGTTAATGTGTGTTGAAGCCGAAGCAAGTGTAAATGAGCCCTTAAGGAAATGTTTTATGGCTCCTTCCCCTGGGATAAATTGATGTTAGTTGCAATTATTGCTACAGTGTTAGTTAACTGAGTGCTGTAACCTTTTTGTACAGAAGTTCTGAATTTGGTATAGCCTTCTGTAGACATATGCAGGCCCTTAAAGAACTATTTCACTGAAATCAACCCACTATTTTATTTGTTATTGACAGGCCTAGGAAACCAACACCTTCAAAATATGTATCCCTGTAAAGAACAAAAGTGCTGCATATTTTTGTTTTTCTCAGGCTTTGGGAAAATAAACATGGCCTACCAAATCTAGCTCCTAGTGGTAGGCTGTCACATACATATCTTGGCATTCTGTAATAAAGCTTGGCTAGCTGTACTCTCTGCTATTATTTAAAGTGCAGGCAACAATAGTATGACTTGATCTACTTCTATAGCCCTTTACACACATTCAAGAATGCTTAAAGGAGAAGTACAGCCAAAGTTCCACATGCCTAGACCAGCACCCAGCTCAGAACAAAGAGCTGCTGACTGACAGTCACTAGCTCTCTGCTCAGGAAGCACAGAGCGATCAGCAGTGTTTGATCACTCGGTTCTCAGTGTTAGATGCAGCATTAGACCAATGCTATATCCACCTAGGTAAGCATGTTTCTAAAAAAAAAAAACAATTCCCATACTTCTCTTTTAGGTGTACTCACATTACAAAATAGATTGTGGTTAATTTAATAAGCTATGGGGATAAATCCTTTGCAAAGTGCAACTTTCCTTGCAAAGTGCGTAGTCTATTTAGCCTTTAGTAAATCAACTCCCATAACAAGAGTGTTAGAACACATAGTTATATTACATAATGTAAATAAAAATGTTGGCTGGGATATTTTAGAGTCTAAAAATTATTTACCTAAATGATTGTTCTTGCTGTTTCCTCATAATATGATACCAGAAGTAAGATATTTACAATTTTCTTGGCAGGCAGATAGTATTTAATTAATCTCGCAGCTCAAATTTTCCTTTGTCAGCACAAAAGAAAATCGATATATTTAGAAACGGATACATTATTTAATTATTACACTGCATTAGGATGTTCTATGTGTGTGTTTAAAGAAAGCATTGCTCTGATTCAAAACTGAATGATCACAAAATTTTAAAGTCATCTATAATCAACCCTTGTGGACTGTTTCCTAACGTTTGCCATCTGTGGCATGGAAAAAAGAAGGACACAGAATATATTTTAAGAATCATGTTTACAAACAGTCTGACTTTGATGTTCTCGGTTGCCTGTTTATTGTCTTTCTTGTCCTCTCCTGTTTATGATAGTAACATCTGAATGCAATCATTGTAACATGCATCCTCGTGCTAGCTCCCCCCTTACCCACATGCACATCTGCAATGAATAGTGAAGATATACCTTTAACAAATGCCCTGGGGTTGCTGTCACATAGGAAGTCAAGATCGCTTTCAGTTTGCTACGGGGAGTGAAAGTTTGTTCAGTATAAATGTGTGGCTTCTTAGAATTAATTAGTAATATATCTTCCAGATCTGCACAAAAAAAGCAGTATAGGATGCAACGCATTCCAACTAATTGACAACACTAAGTCATTACATGCATAAGTTGTATTCCAGATTCCCGTTAATATATTTTGTCAAAAGCGTTTAAACAATACAGTTCTTCCACTGGTCCTGTTATATATTGCACAGCATCTAGACAAAGTTTTAGTTAAAAAAAATATTATACTTTACAATATTTATGTTGTTCATTCATGACAGTACACTGGATCTCAAAACCTGCTGAACTTTTCAACTGAGCAAAAATACAACTCCAAAGTAATATCAACCAGTAGCTATAGCAAAGAGCAGAGGTCATAGCTTAATGCTGGTGACCTACACATCTGGATGAGCAACTGATTGAAATAAGCATGCTTCCATCAATATGGACCCAATCGTAGGTGTTGGGCAGATTTTGTTTCAACTTGTTTTGATTTAAAGGTTAGGTTAATTGCTAAGGTCAGGGTGGCAAGATACCAACTACGTAACTGGAAGTTACAATAAACAGGCATAGTGCAAATATTTAAAAAATATATAAAATGTGTACTTGGCCTGGAAAAAGATATTTTACTTTGACTGAAAAAGTTAATTTTTGGACAGCATTAGAGATTCATGGTTTAAAGAGGAAGTAAACCCTGTCAAAAAAACCCACCCTGCAGGACAAAGGCATACAGAGCTAGTATGCACAGCACACTAGCTCATTATGAATTACTTACCTGAGATCAAAGCCCCCGAAGCAACACTTGTTCACGTCCTCCATCGCCGCCATGATACCCGGAGTGACTTCTGGGTATCGCTGCTCCGGCGCTGTGACTGGCCGGAGCAGGAATGACGTCACTCCGGCGCATGCGCGTGGGACCCGTCAGTGACGGCATGATCGCCTTCACTAACGGCACACTCAGTGTGCCTGCGCCATTGTCTATGGTGCGTATGCGCCATAGACATCGGTACCCGTTTTTAGGAAAATTCCTCCTTAACCGTGTAGGTTAAGGAGATATTTCTTGAAACTACAGGTAAGCCTTAATCTAGGCTTACCTGTAGGTTAAAGTGGTCTGTAAGGGTTTATAACCACTTTAAAGGCTTCATTTTTTCTCTCTCTCTGCATTAAGGTAAAAAACCTTCTGTGCAGTGGATCCCCTCCAGACCCTTTTATACTTTCCTAAACCCAATATCGATACAGCACTGTCCCTGAGAGCAGCAGCTCTCTACCACCTCACTGGACATGGAGACAATAGCTCCTGCTGCTGTCAATCAAGTCCTGTGAGGAGCGAGACATTGGGGGTCATTTACTAAAACTAGAAAGTGCAAAATCTGGTGCAGCTCTGCATAGAATCCAATCAGCTTCCAGGTTTCATTGCCAAAGCGTAATTGATCAAGCTGAATTTAGAAGCTGATTTGCTATCATTCACAGCTGCACCAGATTCTGAGTGCTCCAGCTTTAGCAAATCTCCATCATTGTCTGTGCCCATAGATACAAGCAGCATGGCTTGAGATCGAGCCTGTACAAGTGCCCTCATAGGAAACAGCCTCCTATTGGGGCACTAGCAGAAGAGGCGAAGCCAGGAGCGCTGACAGTGGATCCCAGAGGAGGAGGATTGGGGCTGCTCTGTACAAAATTATTGCACACAGTATGTATGACATATTTATTATTTGAAAAAAAAAGAAAGTTTACAATCAGTGTAAGGCTTCATTTAGACTTGCTGTTGGCAAGACAGCAAAAATACGCAGTTGCGGCTTATTTATGGGGTTAAAACAGGTGGTGACACGTTGTCGCATTGCTTCGCCACCGCCTGTCAGTTGTCTCTGGAGTGCGATACGAACGCGGATCAGGCATCAGAGGCAAGGGAGATTTAGATGCGTGTCTAAATCTACCCTTTAGGCAAGCCATAGATGACCCATGCTCAAATTTCCCCATCAACACAGTCATTGTTAATGGGGGAATGCTTACTGCAGCACTATTGTGTTTTGCTGGCAGAACTCAATGATTACTGGTAGTGGCCATAGCTGCAGGCGATAATTTCATGCCAAAAACCTGACAGGCTGGATCGACTTCAGTACAACCAGCCTGCCCATACATGCTGAACCAACCGAGATCTAATCCATGTATGGCCAGCTTTAGCAATTAGCAGGTTTCTGTGTTTGCTCTCTAAAAGAAGGAATGATTGCTATTATTATCAATGGGCACTCCAGGCCACTAAACATGTCCAAGATGTTGTTTAGTGCCTTGCATTTTGAGAAGTGGCTTAAAATAACGCCAGTTTGTCTTTTCTCGAAAGCTATTTTTGCTATTTAACTTTTGCATGTATCCATTTCCTAATAAAGGGAATATACAGTATATTTTAGCATCAACTGCAAATAGGTTGAGTCTTTAGGATATTATTTTTTCAAGCTGATATATAAACATATATAAGAAGCAACTGCTTTTGTATGTTTTATATTTTAATGGTAAATTCAACCTTATTGTGTCTTGGCATGACGCCCCCACCTCAGTATTATTTGGCAGTTTTCAATATTGTTAAAAAAAACAATAAAAGAAAACAGTTTATTTCATTATTCCATATAGTAATATCAGCAACAATCTAACAAAATCAAGCTAATAATCATTTTTGTAATTCAGTGGAAATTGATCATTCACTAGCAAAAGCGAGAAAGAGATTTCCTCCCAATGTTATTGAGATTAACTAGTGTTGCTACATCTTTTTCAGAATACTACTGGCTCCATGAGGCCTCTCATGTGAAATGAACAGCAATAGGTAAAAGAAGAAAAAAGAAGGAAAAAGAGTCAGACTCATCAAATTCTTCAATCTGCCCTCAACTGTTTGCCGCTGGCTGATATTGATCTCCTTCCACATTCTTTTCAGCTTCCTGTCCAATTTTTATTAGGTGATAACTTTTATGACTGTATGGACCTAATCTATGGACCTCATCTTATCTCTAACTGCTTCTGTTTGTCATTTATGCTTATCATCTTCTTTAGAATCATTATCAACAAGATGTTATCTTTAGTAAGTTCATGGTGTTCTGTTGGAGATTTCCATGACTTGGCAAAATAAACTTTTGCGACTAGGAAGATGAAGTCTGGGAGGACTTTTGGAAGGGCCAAATCAGTTTATTTAGTAACATGTTGTGTAAAGCTATTATAATAATAAAGTTGGTTACCAAGTAGATAAGGAAATGTATTTTCACCAGTGCCTTAGACATTGCTGCCATACATGAAACATAGGGGTTGCTTTACCAAAGGCAAATAATCTATTCAGTTTCCAAGGGAATTTTTCCCTTAGATTATTAAATGAGCTGAAGTTCTGTTGACTTTCATCATCCAATCATCTGCAAGCAAAGCTATTCAGATTTTTCTTGTGATTGAGTATTCTTCCCTACAAATTTTCAACACATACACTAGCTATGGGAAATATCCCCTGCAAAGTGAACAACCTAGTTGTTTTTAGAAACTCAACCCAATGACTCCCTGTTGTCCACATATTTGGAAATAAACAAATCTCATTACAGGAAGGAATGTGGGTAGTCATGCTTGAATAAGGTACCTTCCAAGGAAAACTGTAAAGTTAGCATCTATTAGGGAAATATTATTTATAACTAAAGGCAAAACTTTTTGTTTAAGTTTTGGATAGAGTGGAGCTGGATTAGAACACCTGTCAGGTTTTTTTGCTCTCTGTGCCCACATTTGGGAGATTCACCCTCTCTATTCGTCCTGTTTACTGTTATTGAAAGTGAAAGTAAAAGAAAATCCCAAATTTTAAGTTGGCTCTAGAAAAGTAATACAAGGGAAATCTTCTAATAGGGACACTAGTTATGGTGGCCTAGGGGGGCCCCAATGAATTTACAGGAATTTCCTCTCACTTCCTGATTTGGCTATGTGATAGGAAGTAAAGACAAATCTCCCCAATGGGACACAGATGGCAAGAAAAAAACTGATAGGGGTATAACCCTACCTTCCGTTATCCAAAATGAGAAAAAAACGTTTTGCCTATAGTTCTAATTTAAGTATCCCCTTAAGAACAATTTTTCTCCTTCAGCAGTTCCATCCAAGCATTTATGAAGGAAAATTTGTCAGTGACAAATTAGGTGTGAAGGATGAGATATCCACAGCATCTTTTTTGATACTGTAGAAAAAATGTAATATTTGTTGTAGTTTAAAATATCCATCCCCAAATAAGTAAGACTCTTCCATCTCATTTACCTTTTCCATCATTAATTGATGCATATGTAGTCATCTCTATACTACTGTATTTGTAGTGTTATTTTTTTTTTCTTCCTGATTGTATTATTTTGTTTAAAAACAAAACAATATTCAAACCACTAATATAACTGCATAAAAGGAATCATAAACACCATTGATAGTATATTCCTTTGCCCGTGTATATGACAATCAAAGCTTAAAGTGAACTTTAGCTTCCAAAAAAAATTAAAACATGGGCGGGATTTTTAATGCAGAAGAGGCTTCTATAGTTTGTTTTGCATTTGTGAAAATATTAAACGTATCATTTGATGCTTTTAGGCTGTGTTAAAATGAAACTCCACTCATTTCTTTATTTTATTTTCTCATGCACTGTACTCCCTTCTGATCCTTGCTCCTGTTCCTCTGCACAGTGAACACAAGGAGCAGAGAGAGAACTGTAACATAGTGGATGGGGAGCTTGAGCAGTGGGGGGCCTGAACAATAGAGATGGGCCGAACACCCCCCGTTAGGTTCGCAGCAGAACTCCGGAACAGGGGAAAAGTTCTTCTCTGAACCACAAACTCCATTGAAGTCTGTGGGAGTCGAACATGAGAAATCAAAAGTCCCCATTTTGAAGGTTTATATGCAAGTAATTGGCCATAAAAAGGGTATGGGGGTCCGCAGCCCGCTGCCACCTCCTGACCTGAAAAAAGAAACGCTCCGCCATCAATGAAGGCTGACCGCCTACTGCAAGCTCTGCAGTTTGACAGTTCTTATATAGGCAGAGCCACCTGGCGACATCACCTGGTGCATACTGGGTTGGTGATGTCACAAGGGGGTGGCGCCACCAGGTAATGTCACCAGGTGGCTCTGCCCCTTACCTATATAAGAAATGTCAAACGGTGGAGGCTGCAGTAGGCGGCCAGCCTTCATTGACGATGGAGCATTTTTTTTTCTTTTTTCGGGTCCAGCAGTGGTGGCGGGCAGCAGATCTAAATCGGGGGGCATTGTTTTTTAATTTTTTTTAATAAAGGAATTGTTGAAAACCTATCTACTGTTTTTATTTATTTTTGACATTTTTTTTGGTGACTGGGTAGGGATAAAAAGTACCCCCTACTCATTCACATGGGGGAAAGATCTAGGGGCCCCCTTGTTAAAGGGCCTGCCAGGCTGGGTGCTCAGATAAGGGTCTGACATGGATTTTTGGGGGGCCCCCTGCGTTTTTTTTTTAAGATTTTGGCATGTGGTTCCCCTTAAAATCCATACCAGACCCGAAGGGCCTGGTGTAGACTGGGGGGGATCCCACACCATTTTTTTTTTCATTTTTTTGTTGCTGGCAATGTTTTTATTGCCGGCATTATTTTTTTTGTTTTTTTTCAGCTGTCAGCGGGGAAGCCCATTGACAGATGATGACTCAACGGTTGTTAAGGACGCCACATCCGTCTTCCCGGCCCCGCTCCTTAACAACCAGCTATTCACTGTACCCTGATTGGGCAAAGCTTTGCCCAATCAGGGCTTAGAATGCACCGTGCAGCACGCAGTGCATTGCAGGGTGTTTGGCAGGGTGAACATCCGCTGCATGCCCTGCAAATTCGGGTGTTTGCCGGACGGAAGAACAGGTGATGTTCGGGCTGAAGTTTTGCTCGGCATGAACCGTTCGCCCATCTCTACTGAACAATCCGACACTCATGAAAGAGTCAAATTTTGCAGAAGTGAAACAGTAAACTGTGAAACTCGGCACAAATGAACTATTTTGAGATCAAAAGGGGGCTTGGAGCGCACTTCTCACTGCTGTATTTACTGAACTCCAGATTAAGGAAGTAGTATCTAAATACTGTATAAGAGATGTGTATTATTACTTGAATCTTGGTGTGCTTTGTGTATTTCTTCCAGATCAAGCATGTAGGCAGGCTATAATTAATGTGGTTCTAAGGACAGGCTGTCCAAGCCTCTCCCCCCCTGATTGGCTGAGATACAGCAGTGGGCGCTATTGGCTCCCGCAGCTGTCAATCAAAGTCAGTGAGCCAATGAGGAGAGAGAGGGGGCAGGGCTGAGCCACCACTCCATGTTTCAATGGGCACACAGGGCAGGGTAGGGCTGGAAGCACTGGCAGTAGACCCGAGCAGAGGAGGATCGAGGCTGCCCTGTGCAAAACGATTGCACAGAGCAGGTAAATATAACATGTTTGTTATTTTTAAACAAAAAAAAAACAAGACTTTAATATCACTTAAAGACAGCGTAACAATTGAAACACATTAGCAGACTTGTTCTTGTTAAATATTATGCCTTTGTTACAATTAAGTAGTAGAACTTGAGTTCATGTGTGGGACTCATTTTCTACTTCATTGGCATGTAGTGGGTTGGTCTGCAAGGTCCCTCTCACAGCTCTGGTCTCTGCACAAGTTATGTGCAGCACATTGATGAGGTCACTGCTTCTTTTTATGGTAATATTTGGGAGTGTAATGGTGTGTGGTTGCAAAATGGGAATTTATATCCTCTGTGAGAGATATATGTTTAAACAAAAGATCTGTGCCTAGAGCTCAACTTTAAAAAGGATGGGGAGGGGACAGAAGGGGACTAGCTACTGACGTTTAAAAGGACACTTACCTGTCCCAGGATGCAGTGCTGTCATCACATTTTTGGTGTGCTTTCTGGTTTCATGACTCCCAGCATGCAGTTGTGAAACATGGACATGTGACTTAAAAAACGCACCAAAAAACACACTTTTCATGGGTTCATTAACTTACAATGGAAGGTGCATTTTGGTGCACTTTTGAAAACTACACTAAAGATGCAGCACCTGCAGCACAGAGATGTTAACAGTTACATAAGATTTAAAGGGGAATCGTTTTCATGCGCTTTTGCCCCACTGAAAAGTCTTTCAGTGCGGTAAAATCGCACTAGAATGATATGGGTCTATGTTTACAATGGTAATGATTATTGCCATGCTTGTGTCTGCAATCCACAGCATATCTACCTTTCCCTGTACAGTGTTGCTGACAAAGCTACCATATAGGCGCTGATGGAAATTAAAGTTCAGGGTGTCCACAGGTGGTGACAAGCTGTAGATAACAAACCTGGAGGCAATTTGGAACTACTCTTGTACAGAGACAGGCAAAGAGACTACTGTCACTGTACGGCATGTAGCAGAGCGACATATTTTCCATCGCTACCTCCTCTTCTACCTATCTGACACTTTTTGTTAAGGATGCTGTCAGCTCTACAGCTGACAATCTACTAGCAATCAGTGATGCTTAAATTGGACGAACCTGATGCTGAGGCTGAGACACTAGTTCCCTATCAGGTCCACTCTCTGCCTGTGATTCACAGTAGGTAGTGGGGACATTCTATAACCAATAGCATGCTGCTATTGTCTAAGAATCAACCCACTGCCTGCTGTCAATCATAAGGGAAGGAGATCTAATGTCTGTGAATCCCCATCAGGCTCAGCCCAACCAGCTTTAAAAACTCCCAGCCACTGTGCAATGTCTTTGTGACAGCTGCAACAGAAGGAGGAAGCACAGTTGCTCTGGGGGCGGAGTGTTCCATACGTGGCACATGCCCCAGATTCAGGTACCTGCTTACAACAGGTACCCGAATCTGTTGCCTGCACTGACATTTGTTGTGTGGAGGCATGTCATAATCCTCTGTCTAAGGTGTCTTAGACACCTTTTACGAACTCCCCTAACGTTGCTTCTGCAGCATTCTTATTCGTCATGTTACTTACAGCTCTCTCTGGACTACAGAACACCTCTACCTTTGTTATGAATATGAGGAGAGAGGGAAATGTTCCGTATTTCTAACAACGATCCCTGTCCTAAGGTGACAATGCTTCCCCTCCATATATATAGAGAACAGTGAGGGAGCATTGCATTCAGGAAAGGAAATGTGTTACTGGCAGAATCACCAGGTCAAAAAAGGGTGAAGAGAGCCTGAAAAAGCTACTAATGCAGCCACCATATCCAAGGACCAGTAATTGAATACATTTTTTGTTCTTGGATTTAGAGCAGTGGTTCTCAACTCCTGTCCTCAGGACCCACTAACAGGCCAGATTTTAAGTTATTATCTTGGGGAGATGCAGACTAGAATACTGCAATCACTGAGCAGCAAATGATATCACCTGTGATGTATTTCATTTATCTTGCAAACCTGGCCTGTTAGTGGGTCCTGAGGACAGGAGGTGAGAACCACTGGTTTAGACACACATAATATAAGAACATGGGTTCAAACTTGTATTGGATAATGTCATTACAATAAAGGCAAAATGCTACATAATACATCAAGGCCTGGTTCACACTAAATGCAGCTTTGAAATAGCACTACTTCAGCGTGATTTCAAAGCCGCCGGTCAGTGCGATTTTATGTGTGGCTTGTGGACATCTGTGTGACTTCATGCACAGATGTCTATGCAAGTCGCACATGAAATCCCAAAAAATAGTGCAGGAATCTTTTTTAAAAATCAGAGTGGTATAAATATATATATATATGTATACAGGGATTTTTTACAGCCGGAACGCACCGGAACTGCGTTCCGGTACCTTTGGCAGCCCTCTCCTCTCCAGCCTGTCATTTAATACTGACGCCAGTAGAGGAAGTTTTCTGCACAGCGCACTTGCTCTACTGTCTTCTCTGTGCTAGCTCTGCACAATAAGGGCTGCTGCCCTCGATCACTGGTGAGGTCCCAGGTCCCAACCTTCAGCTGCTGCAGTGATTCGGGAGGAAGCTTCCATCCCTGCCTGCCACCGCTACTCAGCCTTTGTAGCATGGAGCCGAGGAGCCCTGAAACACCTCCTCAGCTCTGTGCTAGAGTAGGGGGAGCTCTCCGATCCACTGCACTGTGCAGAAAAAAAAGCCTGCACATACCATGGAGAGTGGTGAAGTCAGAAGAGGTGAGGGATCTGTCACTGTGAAAACGAGGGAGAGCTTTGCAGAGAGTTCATTCAGAGAGGAGTGCACTGTGAAAATGTGTGGGGGAGGGGGAATATGTGCAGAGAGGTAAAGTTTGTGTGTTTGTTTAGCAGAGGGTAGAACATTGTACACAGAAGAGAGCTTGGGGGAATTTTTGATGAGAGGGGAGCTGAGAAAGTATGTGTGTATGTAGGGGGGGCAGCAGATAGGAGAGCTGGGTGATTTGTGATGAGAGGAGAGCTGGAGGGGATTTGTGATGAGAGGAGAGCTGGAGGGGATATGTGATGAGAGGTGAGCTGGAGGGGTTTTGTGATGAGAGGAGAGCTGGAGGGGGTTTGTGATGATAGGAGAGCTGGGGGGGATTTGTGATGAGGGGAGCTGGAAGGATTTGTGATGAGAGGAGAGCTGGAGGGGATTTGTGATGCGAGGAGAGCTAGGAGGATTTGTGATGAGAGGGGAGATGGGGGGGATTTGTGATGAGAGGAGACCTAGAGGGGATTTGTGATGAGAGGAGAGCTGGAGGGGATTTGTGATGAGAGTGGAGGTGGGGGGGATTTGTAATGAGAGGAGAGCTGGGGGGGATGGTTACACAGTTGGTAATTAGGGATGAGCCGAACACCGAACATGTGAACAGGCAAAAAATTTGTTTGAACGCGCGAACACCGTTAAAGTCTATGAGACATGAACGAGAAAAATCAAAAGTGCTCATTTTAAAGGCTTATATGCAAGGTATTGCCATAAAAAGTGTTCGGGGACCCTGGTCCTGCCCCAGGGGGCATGTATCAATGTAAAACAACGTTTTAAAAACAGCCGTTTTTTCGGGAGCAGTGATTTTAATAATGCTTAAAGTAAAACAATAAAAATGAAATATTCCTTTAAATATCGTGCCTGGGGGTGTCCTTAGTATGCCTGTAAAGTAGCGCATCTTTCCCATGTTTGTGCATCTTTCCCAACGTTTTAAAAACAGCCGTTTTTTCGGGAGCAGTGATTTTAATAATGCTTAAAGTAAAACAATAAAAATGAAATATTCCTTTAAATATCGTGCCTGGGGGTGTCCTTAGTATGCCTGTAAAGTAGCGCATCTTTCCCATGTTTGTGCCACAGCAAAATTACATTTCTAAAGGAAAAAATGTAACTCAAAACTGCTCGCGGCTGTAATGTATTGTTGGATCCTGGCAATATAGATAAAAATACCAAAAATACCCCAAAAAATGGAGTGGATGTCACCCCCAAAATCCATACCAGGCCCTTCAGGTCTGGTATTGATATTAAGGGGAACCCTGCACCCAAATTTAAAAAAAAATGGCGTGGGGGTTCCCCAGGCCCCCAGGCACTATATACTCATAACAGCAGTATATATTCAATACAGTCTGCCCTATATACTCTGTAGACAATTGGGCCTTAGGTGTTGGTGGTACCACAACACTGTAAGTCCTCACAGTTACTCTTGTTGGGGGCAGGAACAGGCCCTGCTGTGAAATATTATATCAAGAATTGTAATTACATGCCCATGTTAAACAGGAGCAGAAAAATTGGGCCTTTGGTGGTGGTGGTGCCACAACACTGTAAGCCCTCACAGTTACTCTTGTTGGACACAGGAACGGGCCTTGCGTTGAAATATTATATCAAAAATTGTAATTACAGGGGTAGAAAAATTGGGCCTGGGGTGGTGGTGCCACAACACTGTAACCCCTCACAGATACACTTGTTGGGTGCAGGAATGGGCCCTGCTGTGAAATATTAGATCAAAAATTGTAATTACATGCCCCTGTTAGACGGGTCAGAAAAATTGGGCCTTTGGTGGTGGTGGTGCCACAACAATGTAAACCCTCACAGATACTCTTGTTGGGCACAGGAACAGGCCCTGCTGTGAAATATTAGATCAAAAAATGTAATTACATGCCCCTTTTAAACAGGGGCAGAAAAACTGTGTCTTGGGTTGTGGTGGTGCCCTAAATCAAAAATATTGTTGGAAGCTAGCATCATCAAGATTTAGGAGGAATAGGATAGTCAGCATAGGCAGTCTTCAAGGGATCACACATCCATAGCAAATTCATACAGTTACATCAGCATCAGGTGCTTGATAGCTGCTGATCCAGGACTGATTCATTTTTATAAATGTGAGCCTATCAACTGAGTCTTTGGACAGGCGCAATCTTTGATCAAACCCTCCAGCAGCACTGAATGTGCGTTCAGAAAGCACGCTGGATACAGGACAGGCTAGAAGCTCAATTGCATATTGAGCAAGTTCTGGCCAGTGGTCCAACCTCAAGACCCAGTAACTCAGTGGAAGCTCTGTTGGAAAGGTCTCCAAGTTTGTTCTTGCCCCTAGATATTCCTGCACCATGTAATGTAGACGCTGGCGATGGTTGCGTGAACTGATCAGACCTTGGCGCTGAGGACTGAAAAATTGTTTAAAGGCATTGGTCAGCCGGCCACCTTCTCCACCGCTCTCCCTCTGACTGAACAAAGCCTCAGCAACACGTTGTCCAACACCAGGAAATTGTAACCTCCCAGGGTCTGGAAATGCATTGCACAAACCTTTCTTCAAGGCCTCCTGAAGATGTTTCATCCTCTGCTCCCTCTGCAAAGACAGGATGAGTTCTGCAACCTTACCCTTGTAACGTGGATCAAGAAGGGTTGCCAGCCAGTAACGATCCCTCTCCTTGATACCATGAATCCTAGGGTCCTTTCACAGGCTTTGCAGAATCAGGGAGGCCATGCAGCGTAAGTTTGCAGAGGCATTCGATTCTGAGTCCTCTGGGTCACTAAGGATCACATGATCCGTAACTACCTCCTCCCATCCATGTACAACTCCTTGGGCTTCTGGGGACTGAAAACCATCCCTTGAAGACTGTTGCTGAGTGTTATCCTCTACTTCCATGCTGACACAATCCTCCTCCTCTTCTTCCTGTATGTTTGGCGGGGCCTTGAGAGGTAAAGAAGTCCTCCTCTTCCTCCTGCTATTCTGCCTCAAGTGCCCTGTCAATGATTCCATGAAGCGTGTACTCCAACAGGAAGACTAGAAGGACAGTGTCACTGATGCATGCATGGCTCACCATCCTTGTGGTCTCCTCAAATGGTGACAGGACAGTGCATGCATCCTTGATCAGTAGCCACTGGCGTGGCGAAAAGAAGCCAAGCTCCCCTGACCCTGTCCTGGTGCCATACTCACACAGGTACTTATTGATGGCCCTCTGCTGTGTGTGCAGCCCCTGCAGCATTGCCAATGTCGAGTTCCACCTGGTGGGCATGTCACAAATGAGGCGGTTGGTGGGCAGGTTGCATTCCCTTTGAATGTCAGCCAGCCGAGCACTGGTATTGTATGACCGTGGAAATGACCACAGACTTTTCTGGCCTGCCTCAGGAGATCCTGTAAGCCTGGGTACCTGCTCAAGAACCGCTGCACCACCAAATTCAGGACATGTGCCAAACATGGAACATGGGTCAAGTGTCCCTGTCGGAGGGCGGAGAGAAGGTTGGTGCCATTGTCGCATACAACCATTCCTGGCTGAAGCTGGTATGGTGTCAACCATCTCTGAGCCTGCCCCTGCAGAGCTGACAGAATCTCTGCCCCAGTGTGGCTCCTGTCCCCTAGGCAGACCAACTCAAGCACTGCATGGCATCTTTTAGCCTGACTGCTTGCATAGCCCCTTGAACGCTTACGGAGCACCGCTGGTTCAGAGGAAGAAGAAGAGGAGGGGGTGGAGGAGAAAGCTGTGGCAGAATCACAACTAGCATTTTGGAGGTGGCGGAACAAGCTCCAACAACACTGAACCCTGTCCTGCTTCCTTCCCAGCTACCAGCAGAGTTACCCAGGGCGCCGTGAAGGAAAGGTAACGTCCCTGCCCATGCCTGTTGGACCATGAGTCAACGGTAATATGAACCTTACTGCTGACAGCTCTGTACAACGAGCCCAAAACATTTCCTACCAAATGCCAGTAGAGAGCCGGAATGGCCTTCTGTGAAAAGAAATGGTGTTTTGGAACCTGCCACTGAGGTACAGCACATTACACAAATTCACGAAAGGGGGGCAGAGTCTACCAGCTGAAAAGGCAGCAGTTGCAGTGCTAGCAATTTGGCCAAGCTAGCATTTAGACGCTGAGCATGTGGATGGCTTGGAAAGAATTTCTTTTTATGATTCAGCAACTGGGGTAGGGAAATTTACCTGCTAAAATTATATGGTGGCGTACTGCTAGCAGATTGGCTGCAAGTACTTGGGACACCTATTGCTATACCTTCATTCCTCTCAGTGCAGGTTTTTGAGAGGACTGGAGGTATAGTAGGGTGGAGCTCCTAGATGAGGAGCAAGGAGGAGTCCACTTTTTTCTTTGATGTGGGTCTTTCAAGACTGTTGCCAACAGACTGCATGGCAGGTTGTCATAAGTCTGGTCAAGCATGTGGTGCCCAAGCAGGTGCTGTTCTGGCCACGCTTGATCCGCTTCAGACATAGGTTGCAAACAGCAACGGTGCGATCTGCTGCACATGTGTCGAAAAAGGCCCACACCAATTAACTTTTATAAGTCAGCGGGGAGTCAGCAGCGCCCTGCACCTGGTGTGATGCAATAGGGTGGCTGTCCTTAAGCTGCCCCCTTGCCTCATTGGAGTTGTTCTTCCTCTTCCTTTTCCTCCTCCTCTCTTCTCTCAGACACCCAAGTACAGTCAGTGACCTCATCATCCCCTCCCTCCTCATCACTGGAGCAAACTTGGCAGTATGCTGCAGCTGGGGGAACATGACAGTTTCTTGTCCTTCTTGGGCACCCCCTCTATCTAGGCTCACGTTACTCCCTTCCTTAACCTGGGAACCAACATCCTCCAGCAGCCTTTACCCGACACTGTGTTCAAATAATTCTGGGGACTCCTCCGTGCATGACAGTGGGGCTATGGAAGGAGTGACTGTGGACAAGGAACCGGTGGAATAGACCTGCAGAGGATGCACCATGTCCACCACCAACATTGTTGACTGTATACACAGATACTGCTTGCCCTCTTTTAGTGGCATGTGAGCGTCTGCCTCTCCTTGGTGGCCTTCCGGAAATGATGTATTTTTTTGTTTTGCAACACTGCACTACACTGTACTAGATACTGTGTACACCGCCTGAAGTATATTAGAAACTGTACACACTATATTAGATACTGTGCACACTGACTGTGCTGTATTACTGTAGCAACTGTACAATGTATGCACTGTATTGTATACTGTGTACACCAACAGAAGTGTAGTAGAAACTATACACACTGTTTTAGATACTGTGTACACCACCTGCACTGTATTAGCAACTGTACAACGGCTGCACTGTATTGTATACTGTGTACACCACCAGAAGTGTAATAGAAACTGTACACACTGTATTAGATACTGTGTACCCCACCATCAAAGTAGTAGAAACTGTACTATGGATGCACTGTATTGTGTACTGTGTACACCACCAGAAATGTAGTAGAAACTGTACACACTGTATTAGATACTGTGTACACCGCCTGCACTGTATTAGCAACTGTACAACGGCTGCACTGTAATGTGTACTGTGTACACCACCCGAAGTGTAGTTGAAACTGTACACACTGTATTAGATACTGTGTACAACTCCAGAAGTATGGTAAAAACTGTACACACTGTATTAGATACTGTGTACACTGCCTGCACTGTATTAGAAACTGTACTACAGCTGCACTGTATTGTGTACACCACCAGAAGTGTAGTAGAAACTGCACACACTGTATTAGATACCGTGTACACCACCATCAAAGTAGTAGAAACTGTACTAGGGCTGCACTGTATTGTGTACTAAGTACTGTGTACACCACCAGAAGTGTAGTAGAAACTGTACACACTGTATTAGATACTGTGTACACCACCAGAAAAGTAGTAGAAACTGTGCTATGGCTGCACTGTATTGTGTACTGTGTACACCATCAGAAGTGCAGTAGAAACTGTACACACTGTATAAGATACTGTGTACACCGCCTGCACTGTATTAGCAACTGTAAAATGGCTGCACTGTATTGTGTACTGTGTACACCACCAGAAGTGTAGTAGATACTGTAAACACTGTATTAGATACTGTGTACACCACCAGAAAAGTAGTAGAAACTGTACTACAACTGTACTACAGCTGCACTGTATTGTGTACTGTGTACACTACCAGAAGTGTAGTAGAAACTGCACACACTGTATTAGATAATGTGTACACCACCAGAAAAGTAGAAGAAACTGTACACACTGTATTAGATACTGTGTACACTGCCTGAAGTGTATTAGAAGCAGTACACCACAGAATGCACTGTAGATATAGGCTAGACTGGACTGTATATATATATATATATATATATATATATATATATATATATATATATATATTAGACTGACTGTTTATATATATATATCAAATACACTGCCACTAACTGAATAACCTGCCTGCTTAATCTAAATCAAGCTATCTCTCTGTCCACGCCAACAACACTACACACGGCCTGTGTAAGCAGCCTTATATAGTGTGGGGCGTGGACTTAGTCCCCCTGAGCCATGATTGGCACCCTGCCTTTGGCCAATCATGGCTCTCTCAGCAGAATGCACTGTGATTGGCCAAAGCATGCAGGTCAGGTGTATGCTTTGGCCAATCATCATACAGCAATGCACTGCGATCTTGCAGTGCATTATGGGGCATTCCGCAGTGCTCAAATTTTACGCGAATGCCCCGTAATGTTTGCTGTTCGGCGAACTGGCAAACACCCGATGTTTGAGTCGAACTTATGTTCGACCCGAACATCGAGCTCATCCCTAGTGGTAATAAATGCGAAATTAGGCCTTAGCTAAAAAGCTGAGGACACTTATGCACATCAGTGGAATATCCAGGCCAGCTGCCCTCCATTTACTTGATTGCCTGATATTCATTACAGCTGAGCTGAAGAATGTAAAGAAAGTATGTTAATCCAACTAGGACCTCTCACTTTTCCTCATTGTTCCTGTAAGTATAGTTGGTGCACTGTGCAGCATTTCACCTAGAATATAGTAGATCTTATGCTAAATAGCATTGTAAAATAGCTTCTCTAGCACACAGGATGGCATTAAGGTTTAAGATGGATGGCAGTGTCTTATTGTTGTTCATTCCATCATATGTACAATATTTTATCAGCACATCTTTGTATTAAAAATAATAAAGAATTGAATAACATATGTTTTGATGTGTACATTCTAATAAAGTTAATTTTGTTTATGCAATCCATTCTGCAAATGATGATGTATTTCTAGAGTACATACACATGATTGGTTGGTTAAAATGAAGTTATCCAAACCAGAAACAAAGTATGTTGTAATTTATTTGGTAAATCATTCCTAATCTTATTATTAGAGATGAGCGAATGCTGCAAAATCTACTCCACTATAGATGCACCAAGTCTTGAGAAGGTTGAATATTAGAGGAATTACCAGTATTTTTTTTCTTCAGTTTTTACAGTTGGCAGATCACAGAGGCTCATAAACATTATCATATCAACCACTAATCCACAGGTATTTAATATCTTTGGCCTTTTCTTTGTGCTCCTTCTTTCCCAAGTCATACTTTACAGCACACTGGGTATATGGATCCCTACAACTGGAGAGCTGCAAAAGTCATTGCCACCCCAGCCCCATCCTTCATTTGATACAAGTGCAAACAAGTCAAGTACGAAAGTAAGTAAACCTCTCCAAAATTGTTGACTTTTTTAAACATAGAGCTGACAATCATTAGGTCTTAGTTTTAATAGTGCCTACAGATATAGGTAATTTACTTGAACAAATTACACAAAACATGACATAATTCAGGGATCCTCAAACTACGGCCCTCCAGCTGTTGCGGAACAACGGCTCTTCCTATTGACAGCGTGATCAGCCGTGATTGGACACGGCTGATCACGTGGTAAAGAGCCTCCGCCGGAGGCTCTTTACCAAGATCGGTGTAGCGGTGTGTCAGACTGACACACCACTCCACCGATCACCGCGATGCGCGCCCCCGAGGGCGCGCTGCGGCATGTTATCCTGCTGGACGTCATATGACGACCAGTCAGGATAACAGAACCACTTCCCGGACGTCAATCTGCTATAGGGCGGGCGGGAAGTAGTTAAATAAATGATTGAAAATTCATTTTTTCTTGTGCTTTTATATAATCACATCACCTTTATTTTTAGACTATTTTTAGAAAAATCTAATGTTCGCCTGTTCAAATATAATAATTTTTCACATCATTGTGGGGTTGATTCACAAAAGCAAATAGGCTGTTCACGTTGCAGGGAAAATTGCACTTTTCAAGATGACTTCCATCATCCAATCATATGCAAGCAAAAATGCTGATTTTTATTTTCCTCTCAATTGATTGGGTATTCTTTGCAAGTGAAATTTCACCACATTCACTAAGCTTCGTCCAAATCTATCTATCTATCTATCTATCTATCTATCTATCTATCTATCTATCTATCTATCTATCTATCTATGTAGATATATATATGGTGCTTGAGTAGCTATGAACCAATTAATATTTAAAGTGCTCTGTTAATTCATATGTGCACTTATACCAAAAAATTCATATACCTATATACAAAAATAAAGTACAATTCCTACCGTGCATCAAATTTATAAATATATATATATATATATATATATATATATATATATATATATATATATATATATATATAAAAGAAAGTGGAATTCATAAATAAAGTGCACAAACAAAAATGTCCCATTAAAGTGTCCAGTTTCAGTGTAACAGTACACATTAAAGTTTCTGTGCTGTTTCCTTTTCTTCACTCCTTTAAAATCCCATTACCATGTGAGCACCTTCACCCACACTCCATAATCACCAGATAAACTGACCCACTTAGTGCTGGTACAGTCGCTGTAAATACGAGGGGGACATGCCAGGAGAATAAAAAACAGCATTTTAGCTTGTACATGATTGGATAATAAAATCAGCAGAGCTTCCCCTCATTTCAGATCTACCCCTCAGATTTACAGCGACTGCACTTCCAAATGCACTTTCAGTGCAATTTCAAGTGCACTTTGCACTTGTAGTTTGCACTTGTAGTGCAAAGTAGATTTGCCTTTCGTAAATAACCCCCTATTTATGTTCATTTTTTGGTATAGGTGCACATATAAATTAATGGAGAACGTTAGATATTAAAGGGTATATAGTTGCACAAGTGCTGCATATATATATTTGGTTAGATTGGTCACAATAATAGCGATTTACTACAGCAGCTTAGGTGTAGGTTAGGGGTAGGTAGCACGAGTGATAACAATATATACAGTCACTAAGCCCAGGGACAACTTCCCTTGTAAAGTGAACAGCCTATTTGTCTTTAGTAAATAAACTCTGGTATGTTCTTTAGCACCATATAAAAATAACTATCAACTGGATGAACTAATGAACCATGGCAGCATGGGAACTGCATTGTGAGACTATCCCAGAATTCTTGAATCCAGTTACTGCTACAAAAGGCTGAATTCATTCTCCTAGAATGATCATCATTTTGCACAACCATTGTTTTTAACAATGAGTCACAATTGGGGAAAATTTAGCAAAATCGAAGCAGCCAGAGTCTAGAGCAACTATGCATGGCAGCCAATCGGCTTCTATCTTTAGCCTTTAACCACCGGGGCGGGCCATTTAGCTGGCCAAAGACCAGACCACTTTTTGCAATTCGGCACTGCGTCGCTTTAACTGGCAATTGCGCGGTCGTGCAACGTGGCTCCCAAACAAAACTGACATCCTTTTGTCCCCACAAATAGAACTTTCTTTTGGTGGTATTTGATCACCTCTGCAGTTTTTTTTTTTTGCGCTATAAACAAAAAAATAGCGACAATTTTGAAAAAAACACATTTTTACTTTTTGCTATAATAAATATCCCCCAAAAATATATAAAAAAACATTTTTTTTCCTCAGTTTAGGCGTATTCTTCTACATATTTTTGGTAAAAAAAATCGCAATAATCGTTTATTGATTGGTTTGCACAAAAGTTATAGCGTTTACAAAATGGGGGATAGTTTTATGGCATTTTTATTATTAATTTTTTTTTCATTAGTAATGGCAGTGATCATCGATTTTTATCGTGACTGCGACATTATGATGGACAGATCGGACACTTTTGGTGCGATTTTGGGACCATTCACATTTATACAGCGATCAGTGCAATTAAAAATGCATTGATTACTGTGCAAATGTGACTGGCAGTGAAAGGGTTAACACTAGGTGGCGATGTAGGGGTTAAGTGTGTCCTAGGAAGTGATTCTAACTGTGGAGGGGAGGGGCTGTGTGTGTCACAACACTGATCACCGCTCCCGATTACAGGGAGCTGTGATCAGTGTCCTGTCACTAGGCAGAACGGGGAAATTCTTGTTTACATCAGCATTTCCCTGTTCTTCCTCTCCGTGAGACGATCGCGGGTATCTCCGTGGACATCGAGTCCGCGGGACCCACGATCATGATAACGAAGCTCCCGGTGGGCGCGCGCGCGCCCACAAGCCACCTCTTAAACAGCAACGTACGGGTACGTGATTCTGCCTGTACATGCCCTTCTGCTGACGTATATCGTCGTGAGGCAGTTGGGAAGCGGTTAAAGTTAAGCTTTGAAAGTGAAAGGTGGAAGCTAATTGGTTGCTAAGCATAATTGCTCTAGATTCTGGCTGCTCCAGTTTTGATAAATTCCCCCCATGAGATCTAAAAATAAGAGTCATCAGTGGCCCAAAATAACGATCACTAAAGCCTCGTAAACACAGTTCGATTGTTGGAAGGGGACTGTCTGTTGACAGACTGTTGTCCTAAATTCTTACCATTAGTATGCTCCATTTGACAATTGTTGTCCAATTTTCAACCAACAAATGTTGGATTGTAGGCTAGTAAATTTTCGGCAGACAACGGCTCCACGTCTTTTTCGTATGGTCAGTACACAAATCCGTCACACAAAAGTTGAAAGCACAAACACGCATGCTTGGAATCAATGCTCACCAAACACAAAATTTTTGTCTGCAGATTTACCAAAATCATGTAGTGCAAGGGCCTGCCTGATTGCATACAAATTGAAACTCTAATGCCCCGTACACAGGGTCGGACATTGTTCGGCCATTCCGACAACAAAATCCTAGGATTTTTTCCGACGGATGTTGGCTCAAACTTGTCTTGCATACACACGATCACACAAAGTTGTCGGAAAATCCGATCGTTCTGAACGCGGTGACGTAAAACACGTACGTCGGGACTATAAACGGGGCAGTAGCCAATAGCTTTCATCTCTTTATTTATTCTGAGCATGCGTGGCACTTTGTGCGTCGGATTTGTGTGCACACGATCGGAAATTCCGACAACGGATTTTGTTGTCGGAAAATTTTATAGCCTGCTCTCAAACTTTGTGTGTCAGAAAATCCAATGGAAAATGTGTGATGGAGCCCACACACAGTCGGAATTTCCAACAACAAGGTCCTATCACACATTTTCTGTCGGAAAATCCGACCGTGTGTACTGGGCATTAGACCCCATACACACTATTAGATTTTCTGCAGATTTTTGTCTTCAGATTTACCAAAACCATTTAATATGAGGTCAAACCTTAATGCCACATACACACGAGCGGTTTTGCTGTCGGAATAATCTCTGAAGGTTTCTCCGACGGAATTCCTACGGAATTAAGCTCAAGCTGTCTTGCATACACACGGTCACACCAAATTCCGACCGTCAAGAACGCGGTGACGTAAAACGCGTACGACAGGACAACACGTACGACGTCTCATACTTGCTTCAGAGCATGCATCATTTTTGGTACGTCAGAACAGCATAAAGACGAGCGGTTTTCCTGTTAGGAATTTGCTCCGTCGGAAAAATATAGAACATGTTCTCTATCTAAGTCCGTCTGACATTTCAACGGAAAAAAGCCCGATGGGGCATACACACGGCTCCACGTTTGATTTTCGTATGTTCAGTACATAAATCCGTCACACAAAAGTCGAAAGTACAAACACGCATGCTCGGAGTCAATGCTCACCAAACATGAAATTAGCAGAAGGGGCCCAAAGGGGGGTGTTCAAGAGCTGAAATTCCTCGTAGTACGTCACTACGTTCGTGTTTGTGGCACGACAATTGTGTAACGTTAGTATGCAAAACAAGATCCTGGCACACGTCCTTTTGAGAAAAAATCAGACCCTCGGTTGACCAACAATCGTACCGTGAGTACGAGGCTTAAGGCAGGCCGTACATGGGTCGAATTTTTAAAGAATTTTCTTTTAAAAATCAGAAATTTTGTGCGTTTTGTGATCTGATGGTGCCACCATTGATTTTGAAATTCGACCAACCAAGCTTTCAATTTCACCTCCTGTTGCTACAGAAAATAATTTTTTTGTGGCTGGGAATCTTCTTTTCTTTCCGGGAATTTTCTGTTCTTGCACATGCGCATTTCTTTTTTAATTAAATTTCTCGCATGATTCACCTATCCTTAATTATAAAATCGTTTGTTTTTCAAAAAATTTCCAACATGCCTGATTACTCATATTTGATGGCTGCAAGAAAATCGTCTGTTCCTGCAGCCCACTAATGGTGCAAAATTCAAGCGAAAATTTTTAGATAAGATTTTTAAAAGAATATTCTTTCGAAATTAGACCCATGTATGGCCTGCCTTACGCCTCGCACACACGGTATGATTGTTGGTCAACATGTGGCAAAAAAGACCCCAAATGATCACTTTAACTTTTTGATTACATTTTTTTTTAATTAAAATTATTTAAAAAAATAATGTTGTTGACCCATTGTAACTAATATAATACTTTCAACTGCCAACATCACCTTGGAAATTAGGAAGTTTTTCCCCTTCATGCTGAAATTCAATAGCCAATTAAATAACAGTACGTTTTAAGCAGAAAGCCCCATAGCGTCCTATTTTAGTATAGGTAAGGGAGAAAACTACTTACATTTAGATTTCAATTAGATTGTTCCTAATGCTTACAATATGATCTTCAGGTTTGAAAAAAAAAAGTTTTACAGAGTGTTGCTCAGAAGGTCCATTGTGATAGGCAGCTTAGAGTCCAATGTAGTGGCCTGGAGCTTTTGTTGACTTTTATGACCTTCCAGTTATCATAGCAGACAAAGGCTGCCTCGAATATAGGTGTCCCATCAATCAAACTAAAAAGACATTTCATGCTTAAAGACCAAAACGGTCAGAAGAGCATCGTGTCACATAGAATAAGAAATATAATAATTATAGCA
Organism: Aquarana catesbeiana; assembly: GCF_042186555.1. Classification (NCBI taxonomy): domain Eukaryota; kingdom Metazoa; phylum Chordata; class Amphibia; order Anura; family Ranidae; genus Aquarana; species Aquarana catesbeiana. The sequence continues at coordinate 685,191,319 of NC_133324.1, forward strand.
TTTTGTTATGCAAACTAGAAATATGCATATGATTGCAGACTATAGCACACAGCAGACATGCAGACAAAGTGCACTTTATTTCTTTAGGGCAATGTTCATTAGAATAGGAAATATTCACTATGCTTTGCAGAGTACAACATATCTAACCTGTTAATTATAACTACTCAGATGTCCCTGACTGTAAATCAACGTTTGAGAAGTAATTTGTAACGTAAACCTGTAGGACTCAAAGGTTACCATGAGACAAAGGCATCAGTAGACCTAGATATATAAATAGATGAAGATGTAAGGGGCAAATCTGGCTCTATCCCCTTTCACCCTCTGATCCTTTGATAGGTGACCTCATAAATCAACATATAAAGGGTAGGAGCTAAGATCAACTTTTACAGGAAAAATGAATATTTGCATGGGACATTGGCTTTGAAAGGTAAAGCAATAAAAAGATAGGGACAGAGAGAGAAATAAAAATAAGAGAGTACCACTAATGGATCGTTACATACTTCTCCATGCTAGCCATGCTAAATTCATGCTTTCCTCCTTGTTCAGATTTCTTTGGTTTAGCAGCCCTCTATAGAAAATATAACTGCAGTACCTTGCCTACATAATACTAGAGAACTTTGCAGAAACTGAAAAAATAAACAGAAAAAGAACTAGAATACAAAATGCATAAGGTCATTTTAAAATAATAGTATAAAATAATCGTAATCTCCAACATTTGTTAAAAAATCTTCTCTTTGCAGAACACTGCACTATTGATGGCAATATGTGTACTCATAAGCTCAAAGCTCAAGATATCTGCACCCATGAAGTACATTATTCAACTGACATATTTAAAGCGTAAGTAAAAACGTCAACACTTACCTACTCTCAGTAATCCAGTGTTCATGAGCTCCCTTGTCGTTGCTGACATCTTCTCTCCAGCTTCATCTAGGTTCAGGGTCTTCAACCATCTTGAATGGCTGGGCCAGGATGAAATACCTCCCATTCATGCGCACAGCAGCTCATTCATCCTTGTGCTGTGAGTGTACACTGAGATGGGCATGTAGTTCCATGTAGTATGTCTCTTCTGCAATAAAAATCCTTCCTAATCTCACATTTTTAAGTTCAGGCTTAGGTTTCACTTCAAATCAACCTACTGCAAATTAGAAATCCACAGCCACTGTTTAAATTCAAAGCTTCTTATGAGAGCCTAATAAAGAGACAACAGCACATTTAAGCTGGCCATAGACGACTTTCCTGCAATCACAGATTGAATCTCTCCCACAGAGCCATTGTGTTATCCCAGCAGGGGGGCAGGGGAAGCCATCCCCGTCGGAAGAACACAGTGATTACTACTAGCGGCTATAATAGCCACTAGCAATAATAGCATATAAAATCAGACAGGCTGGTTGTACCCAAGTTGATCAATCCATCAACTGGAGTACATACAGCCTGCCCATACATAGTTCGAATCTCAGCCGGTCCCTGCTAAACTGTTCAAGATTTGAATCCTCTATGGCCTAGTTAGCATGTTGTATCCAAGTTAATTGCACATAGTTGCAATTTTTAAATACTAGCTCCTAGTGAAACAAATATTAATTGTTGATTACTTTGGACGTATTTGTGCCTTTTATTGTGAAATAAAAGAAGGATTTGCATTCAGGGATTGTATATAAAGGAAACTGAGTTGCTGATCAGACAGGTTATATTCTAGTGTAAAAGTATTTATGTAAACTCAGCTCAGAAACATGTATGCATATATAAGGTTCATATAAATTGTTTCTTCCTTCTTGTTAACTCATGCAGGCACAGTATTCCAACCATAACATTGTGCAGAAAGAATATGTTTTCTCAGGGGAAAATACGGGTAACTCACACATTTTATGTTTTTATTTTTTCTGCTCCGCAACCACTAGCTGTTTTCCTATAACTCCTTAGTTCTTAGAACTTTTTGATGGGACCTGAAAATATTCAAGTATTTCAAAATAGGAAAATGGCCATGCTTTGGATTTGCTCTTTAAAAATTTGTCAAGATTAATTGAAGGTCCGCATTACTACATGAAGTGTAACGTCTCTTCTGAAAACAGGTAGTACAATTGTGATCAGGTCTGTTATAGTTATTCTTTCTGCTTTTGCAAAATGTTCCACTTTATGGAAGCTGTCAAAAATAAAGAATACATTACACTCTCTACTGTGCATAAACAGTGTATATTTATAGTGGTAAATATAGTCATGTAGGTTTTAAGCCCCATACACACTATTAGATTTTCTGCAGATTTTTGTCTTCAGATTTACCAAAACCATATAATATGAGGTCAAACCTTAAGGCCCCATACACACTATTAGATTTTCTGCAGATTTTTGTCTTCAGATTTACCAAAATCATGTAGTGCGAGGGCCTGCCTGATTGCATACAAATTGAAACTCTTATGCCGCGTACACACAAGCGGAATGTCCGTCAGAAAAAGTCCGATAGGAGCTCCTCATCGTATATTTCGACCGTGTGTATGCCCCATTGGATTTTTTCATTGAAAATGCAGACGGACTTAGATAGAGAACATGTTCTATATTTTTCCAACGGAACAAATTCCTATCGGGAAAACCGCTCGTCTGTATGCTGTTCCGACGTACCAAAAATGATGCATGCTCTGAAGCAAGTACGAGACGTCGTACGTGTTGTCCCGTCGTACGCGTTGTACGTCACCACGTTCTTGACGGTCGGAAATGGTGTGACTGTGTGTATGCAAGACAGCTTGAGCTTAATTCCGTCGGAATTCCGTCAGAGAAACCTTCAGAGTTTATTCCGATGGCAAAACCGCTCGTGTGTACGTGGCATTAAGGTTTGACCTTATATTAAATGGTTTTGGTAAATCTGAAGACAAAAATCTGCAGAAAATCTAATAGTGTGTATGGGGTCTAATGCCGCGTACACACGGTCGGACTTTCCGGCATACTTGGTCCGGCGGACCAGAGTGTGCCGGACAATCCGCCCGTGTGTGGGCGGCGGCGGACTTTTCCGGCGGACTTCTTCCCAAAAGCCCGCCGGACCTAGATTTTAAACATGTTTGAAATCTTTCCGTCGGACTCAGTTTCGGGCGGAAAGTCCGCTCGTGTGTGTGCTGGTCCGACGGAAAGCCCGCTCGTGTGTAGGCTGGTCCGACAGACCAAATACGACACGAGGGGATGGTATTGCATCTCGCGCTCGCTGCAATAGGAAAAACAAATCTTCCTATTGCGGCGAGCGCGGGGCATACCAGGCCCTTAGGTCTGGTATGGATTATAAAGGGGAACCCCGCTACGCCGAAAAAACGGCGTGGGGTCCCCCTAAAATCCATACCAGACCCCGATCCGAGCACGCAGCCTGGCCGGTCAGGAAAGGGGGTGGGGACGAGCGAGCGCCCCCCCCCCTCCTGAACCGTACCAGGCCGCATGCCCTCAACATGGGGGGTGGGTGCTTTGGGGGAGGGGGGCGCCCTGCGCCCCCCCCCAAAGCACCTTGTCCCCATGTTGATGAGGACAAGGGCCTCTTCCCGACAACCCTGGCCGTTGGTTGTCGGGGTCTGCGGGCGGGGGCTTATCGGAATCTGGGAGCCCCCTTTAATAAGGGGGCCCCCAGATCCCGGCCCCCCACCCTATGTAAATGAGTATGGGGTACATGGTACCCCTACCCATTTACCTAGGAAAAAAGTGTAAGTAATAAAACACACTACACAGGTTTTTAAAATATTTTATAAAACAGCTCCGGGGGGGGGGATCTTCCTCCGGCTTCGGGGGTCTTCTTCCGGCTTCGGGGGTCCCTCCGCTTCATCTTCTCCCGGCGTCCGGTTGGTTCTTCTCCGCTCTCCGGCCTCTTCTCCCGGTGTCGAAGGTCTTCGGCCGGCCCCTCCGCTCTCTTCATGTAGCTCTATTGCGAGCGGAGGTCCGGACTTCTGGGCTTCTTGGCTTCTTGGCTTCTTGGCTTCTCTTCTCTTCTCTTCCCCCAGATGTTGACACGACGCTCTCTCCGGCTGGACTGGTCTCTGAGGGCTGCGTTGTGACTTATATAGGCGGAGACCCCGCCCCCATATGATGTCACAGTCCCTGGGCATGCTGGGACTGTGACGTTTTAGGGGGCGTGGTCGACCACGCCCCCTAAAACGTCACAGTCCCAGCATGCCCAAGGACTGTGACATCATATGGGGGCGGGGTCTCCGCCTATATAAGTCACAACGCAGCCCTCAGAGACCAGTCCAGCCGGAGAGAGCGTCGTGTCAACATCTGGGGGAAGAGAAGAGAAGAGAAGCCAAGAAGCCAAGAAGCCAAGAAGCCAAGAAGCCCAGAAGTCCGGACCTCCGCTCGCAATAGAGCTACATGAAGAGAGCGGAGGGGCCGGCCGAAGACCTGCGACACCGGGAGAAGAGGCCGGAGAGCGGAGAAGAACCAACCGGACGCCGGGAGAAGATGAAGCGGAGGGACCCCCGAAGCCGGAAGAAGACCCCCGAAGCCGGAGGAAGATCCCCCCCCCGGAGCTGTTTAATAAAATATTTTAAAAACCTGTGTAGTGTGTTTTATTACTTACACTTTTTTCCTAGGTAAATGGGTAGGGGTACCATGTACCCCATACTCATTTACATAGGGTGGGGGGCCGGGATCTGGGGGCCCCCTTATTAAAGGGGGCTCCCAGATTCCGATAAGCCCCCGCCCGCAGACCCCGACAACCAACGGCCAGGGTTGTCGGGAAGAGGCCCTTGTCCTCATCAACATGGGGACAAGGTGCTTTGGGGGGGGGGGCGCAGGGCGCCCCCCTCCCCCAAAGCACCCACCCCCCATGTTGAGGGCATGCGGCCTGGTACGGTTCAGGAGGGGGGGGGCGCTCGCTCGTCCCCACCCCCTTTCCTGACCGGCCAGGCTGCGTGCTCGGATCGGGGTCTGGTATGGATTTTAGGGGGACCCCACGCCGTTTTTTCGGCGTAGCGGGGTTCCCCTTTATAATCCATACCAGACCTAAGGGCCTGGTATGCCCCGCGACGGGGCTAGCAAGGTGTCAATCTCGCCGATAAAAGCGGCAAGATTGACATCCTTTTCTAGTCCCGTCGCACCTGAGTCACGTTCAAAATGAACGGACTTGTCCGTGTGTGGGCAAGTCCGTTCATTCTGAAAGTCCGCCGGAACTCCGGCGAAAGTCCGTCGGAAAGACGGGCGGACTTAGCCCGCCGGAAAGTCCCGGCGTGTGTGGGCAAGTCCGTCCGTTTTAAAGTCCGGCGCACCTGGCGGACAAAGTCCGTCGGAAAGTGTGCCGGACCAAGTAGGATAGAAAGTCCGCTCGTGTGTACGCGGCATAAGAGTTTCAATTTGTATGCAATCAGGCAGGCCCTTGCACTACATGATTTTGGTAAATCTGAAGACAAAAATTTGCAGAAAATTTAATACTGTAGTGTGTATTGGATCTTAACTCTGAGACATTCACTCTTAAGCCTCGTACACACGGTACGATTCTTGGCCAACCGAGCGTCTGATTTTTGTCAAAAGGGCGTGTGCCAAGATCTTTTCTTGCATACTAACGTTACACAATTATCGTGTCCACAAACACGAACGTAGTGACATACTACGAGGAATTTCAGCTCTTGAGCACCACACTTTGGGTCCCTTCTGCTAATTTTGTGTTTGGTGAGCATTGATTCCAAGCATGCGTGTTTGTACTTTCGACTTTTGTGTGACGGATTTGTGTACTGACCATACAAAAAAGACGTGGAGCCGTTGTCCGTCGAAAATTTACTAACCTACAATCCAACATTTGTTGGCCGAAAATTGGACATCAATTGTCAAAAGGAGCGTACTAACGGTAAGAATTTAGGACAACAGTCTGTCAACAGACAATCCCCTTCCAACAATCGTGTGTACGAGGCTTAAGACAGCTTTTTAGAGTTTAAGGATGTAAACAATAATTATAGAATTTTCTGGACAAATTGAAATTAATCAGGTTTTTAGTCTGATATTTGGCAGATTTATAATTTAAGTGCCTATCCATTGTCCAATATAAGTTGTACACAAACTGCTCCATGGTTCTTTTCTGGGAAATGTTTAAAGTAAAACTATAAGCAAAATAAAAAAATGACAAAAAAAGGGAAAATAGACTAAAAAACAAATGCAACCACCACTAATAAGGACTGATCATTTATTATATGTTTGTCCTTAGGGTTAAATATACATTCATTTAACGGCATCTGTATTCAAAACATTGGGGCGGATTTACTAAAACTGATGCACACAGATTCTGGTGCAGCTGTACATTGTAACCAATCAGCTTCTAGGTTTTATTGTCAAAGCTAAGCCCTCATTCACACTGAACGCGGGTTTGAAACGCGCATTTCAGTGCGGGTTCGGGGTGATTTGAAAGACATCTGTGTGGGTTCATGCACAAATGTCTATTGAAATCGCCCCCAAAGTCACCATAAGTAGTGCAGAAACTACTTTTGGAAATCGGTGTGGTGCCGCAAAGTCGGCATCGCACCGATTGGGACAGTGCCGTTGCCAGCCAGCGATAGGCTGCAATTTGGCATGCAATTTGACATGTCAAATCGCATGTCAAATCATGCCGATGTGAACAGGGGCTTATTTGAACAAGTTGAAGTTAGAAGCTGATTGGTTACTATGCACAGCTGCACCAGATTCTGTGTGCACCAGTTTTAGTAAATCTTCCCTATTTTGTATCAGTTTTGTACAGTGCAGGTAATATTTATAACACCCAAGGTGGTTTTATTACAGTCTGTGCCTTTAGGGATATTTCTTTTCACTTCCTGGCCTGGAGATAAACCAGGAAGTGAGAGGGAAATCTCTCCAAAGCTCTGCTAGACAGTTGTCATCAGAAGATTTGCCCTTACTACCTGTTTTGGGGACAATGACAACAGTAAAAAGGACAAATAGAGAAGATGAATCTCCTCATCAGGGACACAGACATTCAAAACACTAGGTTTTAAATCTTCTTTACACCATTTCGTTAGATCATGGTCAGTACAGTATACCTTATGTCACCTCTCAGAATAAAGTCAAGGTCTTCATCATCACAAAACCTTTTCTAACAAAAAATGTGCTACTCTTTGTTATCATAGCTAACTTTTTCTCCAGGAGCCATGGGTTATATTCAGCTTACATATACAATATAATTAGAATTGCCAGATAGCATATGCCCATTGCTTAGTAGGTTTAGATGTGTTGTTATGCCTTATTCCATATAATTTTCTATTATTACATAGTAAAGTAGTATTGTCTTTCAAATGACCCTTTACTGGCTATAGTTTTATTAGTATTTTTGACAATTATATCAAAAGTCAAACATCACAAATACACATTCTGTGTTAAGGAAAGCAGAAGTGCACTTCCTAATAGAAAAAAGAAAATACTGCTGTCACTAGGGATCGATCAACTTGGGTACAGTCAGGCTGCCCATATATGGTTCAAATCTTGATAAAACCCCCTGACAATTTTATATATTTTTTTGTGTGTCATCTGTGTTTTTTATCATTTGGGAGATCTTCTGCACAAGAGAAAATGAGATGAAATCTCATTACAATTAAACAAGTTTCTAATATCAAGCTGTGCTGTAAACGAAGGAAGTGACACATATGATGCTGTGACCTTATACAGATGAAATAGTGACAAATAGCTAATCAAATAGTGAATAATTAATAGTCCATTCAGATTGGGTGCCTCAGAATGATATCAGGTGTGACAAAACGCGTAGGGAGGAGTGACGTGCTGACGTCACCACGATACACGGAAGTCCTGGGCTGTTACAGAGAGCCAGCCAGCTTAATTCTTTACTCTGCCTTTGATGCATTTACTCTGCATATGATGTTTTTACATAAATGTAAGTGCAATACCTTTTACCTTTTATTATGAAATAAATACCATATAGTTTTACACTATGGAAGCTCTTTTATTATTCTTTTCTGGGAAATATCTGCCATTAACCTCCTAATTGAGCCACATACTCCTGAAAAGGCGCTGAGATCCTGACTGTAAGCAACCAAAGGCCCGGGCTGCGTATCAAGCAACAGGTGCATACGATCTCCTATAATTAAGAGATCCATAGGAGTTGGTAAGCGGCAATCTGTGTGGAGGTGGAAGACAGATCCTTCTCTTTTATCACTACTCTTGGGTGTTGTGTGCGATATTTGCACTGAGGAGATCGATTATCAATCTGAATGAACTATTAATTATTTACTATTTGATTAGCTATTTTTCACTAGTTCATCTGTATAAGGTCACAGCATCATATGTGTCACTTCCTTAGTTTACAGCGCGGCTTGATATTAGAAAATTGTTTATTGATGTGTGTATCTTGCAGCAAAGTCACAGCCGTTTACATTTATTATTCTTGTTCTCATTCACATATTTGGTATCACCACATTTTGAGGATAACGCAGTAATTATAAACCATACCTACAATTAAACAAGTGTCCATTGACAGATTTACCTTCTATACCCGTTCTGGTGAAAACTCAAAATATTGTTTTTTTCCTCACTTGCAGTACCTATAACAATGGTCAGCATCAGCAGGACAAATACAGAAAGTGAATGTCCCTAATGGAGACAGACAGCAATAAAAACACGATACAGTGCATGTATACAGTTTAACGTAAAAAAAGTTTAATCACTGCCTATTTTGTAGGTTTTTCAATAAGAAGACATTTTCTTTAATAACTTAAAGTAGAACAACAGCTAAAATAAAAAATAAAACATAAATGGGTCATGAATATATAACATTAAAAAAAGCAAAAACTTTTCATGCAATACTCACCTTCAACCCCGAGCTGTCCTGTGCAGTACTTTTTTCCAACTTTAGGTGTACTCAGTCTTCTAGGTAAAACTATGATGAGCATCATTCAAGCCACTTCCTCTTAGCTAAGGCTGTCATGAGCCTAAAGTTAGCCTGTAACTGAAGAGTAAGGCAGTATCAGCACAGCGATGAGCTCATTTTTCGCCTGTGCTTTCTCCTCCTATCAGCATGCTTCTTTTTGTGCCGATTCTTCCTCTCCCACTCAGCTCCGCTGATACCAGGTGACATTTGTGTGCTTACACTGCTTACATTTTATGATATATTAATGATAAAAAAAACACATTCAATTGTGTCTGTTTATCAGCTTAAAGTTTAGCTTTAAATATGGTGCACCAATATCAACTGTGGAAAGCCATGTTATATTTTACGATCACATATATTTGTAATTTCAAATTCATAATAACATCACAGTGATAAGAGCATTAACAACACTGATATAGTATAAGTTAGTGTGCTAATAAATACTCTTTCTGTATATTAAAGACTGGAAATGTCACTGAAGACCTGGATTTCTTTCATCAAAGAACCTCTGAAGATTTAAACTTGCCCTACAGTCATGCACTTTCATACTAAAATTATGGAAACATGACATCTAACATAAGAAAAAAATGAATTTCTGTGCTCCCACAATCCAGTCTGTCACAGATAATGGATGTTTCAAGAACTTTGTCAAGATTTTGATAAATGAGTCTAAAGTTTTGTAGGAACTACCATCCCGCTGAATGAACAATGCAAGACTGCATTCCAAAGCAGCTGTACATCTAGCAAGTGGAGTGAATGTTAATAGGGGCCAATACTTCAATGTAAATGATATGTATGGGATGTTTAGAATTGCATGCCTGGAGAGAAGAAAAGACTATGTACAAGTCAATAGTTACAATGTCAATTTCCCATAAAACAACTCTGGATAGTTTCACTTTGTAAATATTTCTGGGTGGGTTTCAGTATAGACTCGTTTTCAAGAAGTGGAAACTCTAGAATGATGTTCTCTATCGGTGGTTAAATGAAATATGTTTACATTTCATTTCATTCAAATGTATCAAGGTACTATTTCTATTAAATGGGGTTCCATTTGCAGAATGACTGGACCTATGGCTCATTATTCTAAAGACGGTCTCTTTCATCATACTAAAGCAATAACTAACAGTGGAACTTATTCATTTTTCATGGCAATCTAGCAAATCTAATGGAGGAACCTGAATACATTGAGTTTTTGTTCTTTTTTATTTCTGAAAAATACTTTATTGAAGAATCCCGGTGTTTCAATACACCAATATAGTGCATCTGATACTGACAGTATTTCAGCATCAGTCATTGACTCATCATAGGTCTTAGCATTGCAATCAGATATGGGTTATTTCATAATATATACAAAAACAGACATCTCAGTAACAATTCAATTAAACTCAAACACATTTTTGAAATAGAAGAAACATATCTTAGCCCCATAGAAGTCTATCTATTACTAGATCAAGAGATCATATACCTGGAGTATCCAACCCCCTACCCCATAATTTTTGAAATTTGGCGGTGCAGCCCGATGCCATACCTAACTAATCTTAAAATGTCTCCCTCCCCCTCCCAACACATATGCTAACTAACCTGTGCAAGAAAGATGTATATACTTATTTATCTTCAGGCCGCTCTAGTCTGATCAAATGACAGCTGCAGGGGAGAGGAAGGAGCGCTGGCAACAAATGGGCCATAGGAGCCTATGGGTGGTGTTTCTCCTCCCAAGCATTACCTCCCATTGTCAAGCACTCTCTCCTCTCCCCTGCAGCTGCCACTGGCTGATACAGGGGAGCTGGATCATGTGACTGGACCAGAGCAGCCTGAAAATAGTTAAGTATACAGATCTTTATTACACAGGTTAGTCAGCATAGTCAGGTGTTAGGAGTGGAATGGGAGCATTTTTTTAATTAGTTAGGTATAGCCTGGAATTCCACTTTAAAAGAGAAGTCGAGAAAGAAAAAAAACAGACAGATATTCTCACACGGATTGCTGCAGCATTGATTCAATGCTGCAGCTGTCCCCCATAGGCTCTAAACCGAGAACTGATAAATCAATGATCACTGAGTTCTTGGGTTCATTCTGAGCACAGAGGGGTGACTGACAGTCACTGGCTCTGTGCTAAGCCTCTCTAAGCACTCACTGGAGCACCAGACTGTGGAGGGGTGGGAGCGACTTGCTCAGGCTCTCAGCACTGCGCTGAGAGGTTGAGCCAGCTGCCGGTCAGACATTTGGGCCGATCCTGACATCGGGATCCCTGCGGAGCCTGGACTGGCTCTGTGATGTCAGCCAACAGCGGGCTTTAGCCTGCTGTGAGCTGAATCTTGGTCACAGCAGTGCAGAACTAAGTGCACTCCTGTGACCAACAGGAGAAATATGGCCAAAAGAGCTTTGGCCATACTCCTCCATTAAAGCTTAATTGAATGCTCAGTTAAAATCAGCTAAATATATTCTGACTTTATTAAAACAAGAGGTGTATTAATAAAGTTGCAAGAAAGTGTCGATTTTAGGTATAATTGCACTTTAAAGAGGAAGTAAACCCTGATGGGTTTTACTTCCTCTTTATTTCCCTGCAAAGGTAAAGCATAATGGGCTACTATGCATCGCATAGTAGCCCATTATGTGTCACTTACCTGAAAACGACGCCTGTGATGTCACCGCTGTCCCCACTAGCACAGAGTGTTCATCCTCACCCCTCTTCTTTCCGGGGCCACGAACGCCAGTCACGGCATGACTCTTTTAGAAATGGCATGATCTCCCATTTCTAAAGTGCGCATGCGCCGTAGACATCGGCGCATACGCCGTAGACATCTGCGCACGGCTTTATTGTAAATATCTCCTAAACTGTGCAGGTTTAGAAGATATTTCCAGCACCTACAGGTAAGCCTTAATATAGGCTTACCTGTAGGTAAAAGTGGTTGTGTGTGTATATATATATATATATATATATATATATATATATATATATATATATAATTTATACATGAGAACATGTAAACTGCAAATACATTGGATTGGTCAGCATACTTATAATACATTTTCAAAATAAATGCTTTAACTAAAATTATAACAGTTATCAGAAGGCATTAAAACAAATATTTAAATGTCTCTTCACTGGAATGTTCGGATACACAGAATTCACATACATGGAGAAAGAAAAGTCAAATGAATGACTGGTTTGCATGAAGATTTGTCATTGATTAATTTCATCATACTATGGGTGAATTACTCAGACAATAATAAAATGATGCATTTATAGATTACTATCTTAAAGTCAACAGCTAATCATACATATAATAAACATGAATAGTTTGAAATGAATGAGAACTGATGTAGATGCAGCTCAAACAAGGAAAGGAAAACAGAGATGGATATCAGTATGCATAGAGCATGGGAGAGGAAATTGACAGTTATGGGAGAGTGCTGCTCTTATATTTGTTTTGGTGAATATGACATTGCTATATTCATACCTTCGTAACAACTCTTAGGAGAATACTGGTTTTTGTACAGGCATAACTCAATTGATATTTTTGAATAGTAACTGACAAAATATTACATATGCAGCAGTATTTCACCTTGATTAGAAGCATTAGAATCTGCTTATCCAAATAGGACATGAAGAGCTACAAAGATAACTAAACTGAAGTGAGAAGATTATTCAGACATTTGTGAGTGTGGCATTCTCAGTTTAACCCTGTTCTTTATAAGTACGGTATTTATTTGTCTGTAGTTCTGGAACTTTTTCTAGCTCACGTTTTGTAAATGTTACCATTGGTAAAGGCTGTTAACTTATACCCAGTCATGTGCTACCACAATGTGGGGGGCATGGCCAGGCCAAAAATCAAGGTTTACAACCACTTTAAAGATACTTATATTTCCTGATTACTTTTAGTATAAACTCATCCAATACAAAGGCTGGATTTATGGTTTTCTCTACTTTAATTAGCTACCATTTTCCCCCACTTCCCCCTCTTCTTCCCCCAAACATTCCTTTGGAAAATTCTGGGTCATTGTCATGCTGGAAGATCCATCCATGACCCATCTTTAGTGTTCTGGCTGAGGGAAGAAGGTTCTCATCCAAGATTTTACAATACATGACCCTGTCCATTCAAAAGCTCCTCCCGTGTAATTCTGGGCTGATCCCTCACTTTTCTCATGATCATCCTTACCCCATGAGGCAAAATCTAGCGTGGAGCTCCAGACCGAGGGCGATTGATGGTTAATGATGGTGTTTCTTCTATTTGTGAATAATCGCTCCAACAATTGTCTCCTTCTCATTAAGCTGTAGCCCATTCCAGCCTTGTACAGGTCTACAATCTTCTCCCTGAGGTCCTTTGACAGCTCTTTGGTCTTGCCCATGATGGTGAGGTTTGAATGAAAAAAAAAAAAAAAGATTCTGTGGACAGGTGTTTTTTATACATAATGAGTTGTAGTTTGGAGCGCCTTCTTAAATTGACAGGACTAATATGTATACCACATAAGCACATACTGCAGCCAGTCTGTGGAAGCCAGAATTATTGTTGGTTGGTAGGGGATCAAATACTTATTTTTACTCACTGCAACTGCAACTCAATTTATAACATTTGTATCATGTGTTTTTTCTGGATTTTTGGTTGGTATTCTATCTCTATCATATAAATTACACCTATGATAACAATTATTGAACCTTCATTTCTTTGTAAGTGGGCAAACTTACAAAATCTGCAGGGGATCAGTGCAAACGTTTTAGGCAGGTGTGAAGAAATGCTATTTTGTAAGAATGATTTCAAAAATATATATATTTTAATTGTTTATTTTTATCAATTTACATAATGCTAAGTACAGTAATTGTGTGATGACAGGCTGAAAATCCGACCATTTGTATGCTCCATCGGACAATTGTTGTTGGATTTTCTGCAGACAAATGCCTGTTGTCGCATTTTCCGAGCGTGTGTACACAAGTCCGTCGGACAAAAGTCCAAGGTACAAACATGCATGTTTGGAAGCAAGGACGAGCCAGAAGCGGGCTGTCTTGTAAACTAGCGTTCGTAATGGAGAATTAACATTCGTGACGTGGCAAATTATGAAATCTCCAAATGCAGCGCACAATTCTCGTCTTCTTTAATGGGATAATAATGAAGCTGCTTTGCTGGTGATACTGATGGAGTTATTGCAAACAAATTTTCAAAGGCTTTTTTTTTCTAGTGATATCAAGAATAATATTTTTATGCTAGGTTTTTTTTTTTTTTTTTTGGTGTAAGTTACCACAACACCATTATTCTGTATTTTTTAAGATCAAAGATACAACTATGTTGGTGTCCCTTGTTAATTTTACATTGTATTTTTTAAAACTGTAACTGCCTACTCCCAAACTGTCATTTGAAGTAAAACACATAGCCACGTATTATTCTCCACAATTTTTTTTATTGTACATTAGAAAAAGAAAACAAATAAAATTAGACATGCTATCTGCCAATAGAACTTAACCAAAAAGTGCATTCTATGCATCCAAAAATATAGAAAATATACCAAATCAAATCATTATTCAACCAAAAAATAAAATAAAAGCCTCATGCATGTGTCCGGCTTCTTAATATAGGGGGTAAACAATGCCAAGAGTTGGGGAAAGCAGGGGTCTGTCTCCTGTTCCTGAACTGGACTTGGGACAAAGCAATAACTCCAAGGCCAATAATAAATAACACGTTATCTCCTCCGATTCCGCAACATGGCTGGTTGATGAACGGCCGTTCAGAAATGAACTGAAAAGCGCGAACTGAAAAGCACAAAATGAATAGCGCAAAATGAAAAGCACGAATCAAAACTCCCCAAACTGCTACTAACACGAAATTAGCAGAAGGAGCCCAAAGGGTGGTGCTAAAGAGCTGAAAAACCACGTAGTACGTCACTATGTTCGTGTTTGTTGGCCAAAAATTGTGTGCCGTTTGTATGCAAGACAAGTTTGGGGCCAACGCCCTTCAGACAAAAGTCCACGGTTTTGTCTGCGGAAAATACAATCGCGTGTACGAGGATTAAGTTACCAAAGAGACCACACAAGGAGGAGAATAATGAGGTTAAACAAACTGATAACAACTAAAGTATGATTTTCAACCCTTCCCCACTTAATCCAGTGAGGACGTAGCAGATCCTCTGGCTTTAGGATATGCTTCTCTCTTAGACTTAGGACAAACAAAACATCAAGTAATCTCCACAGAAATTAAGCCCATGTGTACATTTCCCCCCCAGTGTGTATGTACTACTGTTGTGCACATACAGTATACCTGAGGGGAGGGGGACACTGATATGGATAATAACATTTTAAAAGGGCAATGCAATTTGTGAAAGAAAGCCTGCACAATTTTCTGAGGAAAGCCTGGATGTTAATGTTTACAAGCCATATGCAATGTTCTGATTATTCGGAGGTAGCTAAAATACCTTCATTTTGTTACCATGAAAGTATACAGGCTTTAGATATACACTAATGATCCTTAACTGGTGTTATTATTACCATTCCATTGGTTATATATAGAAAAGTACAGCTTTGTGTAAGCTGCTTGGGGAAAAAAACACTTCATAAAAGTTTTAACACATTTGTGGTATTTCTGAAGAAGTGACACAATCACTTTGGACTATGTGAAAGCATGACAATAATCAACACTTTAAAAACAGTGTTTTAATAGGCACATCTGGATAAGATCATTAATAGTGTGATGCACAATTCCACATATAGCAGACTGCTTAGATTGCAGAGTACAGTATATGAAGGTGTGTGCATTAATTATCATATATCAATGTCATTTCGATTAGGCCTACTAATAGGTATCTTTGATAACCAATCAAATAAGTCTAAAATTAATATTTTATTTAAAAGATAAATATTGATATTGGTCACATGTTTTCTGTATTATTTACAATGTAATGTTGCTGGTTATTTAACCACTTCAGCGCCGGAAGGATTTACCCCCTTCCTGACCAGAGCATTTTTTGCGATTCGGCACTGCATTGCTTTAGCTGACAATTGCGTGGTCGTGCGATGTTGTACCCAAAATTGATGTCCTTTTTTTCCCATAAATAGAGCTTTCTTTTGGTGGTATTTGATCACCTCTGCGGTTTTTATTTTTTGCGCTATAAACAAAAAAGGAGCGCCAATTTTGAAAAAAAGCTATATTTTTTACTTTTTGCTATAATAAATATCCCCAAAAAATATATAAAAAAACTAATTTCTTCCACAGTTTAGGCCAATATGTATTCTTCTACATATTTTTGGTAAAAAAAAATCGCAATAAGTGTATATTGATTGGTTTGCACAAAAGTTATAGCGTCTACAAAATAGGGGATAGATTTATGGCATTTTTATTTTTTTTTTATTTTTTTTTTTGCTAGTAATGGCGGCGACCTGCGATTTTTATCATGACATTGCGGCGGACAGATCGGACACTTTTGACAATATTTTTGGACCATTGACATTTATACAGGGATCAGAGCTAAAAATAGCCACTGATTACTGTATAAATGTCACTGGCAGGGAAGGGGTTAAACACTAGGGGGCGATCAAGGGGTTAAGTGTGTTCCCTCAGTGTGTTCTAACTGTTGGGGGGGATAGGCTCACTACAACATGACAGAGATTACTGCTCCTGATTACAGGGAGCAGTAGATCCATGTCATGTTGCTAGGCAGAACAGGGAAATGCCTTGTTTACATAGTCATCTCCCCGATCTGCCTCTCCTCACCGCAATCGCGGCCCGCCGGCGAATATCAAGCTTGTGGGACTCGCGCGCCGGCTAGGCGTAAATTTTAAAGAGACGTACGGGTATGCCCTTTTGCCTGCCCGTGCCATTCTGCCGACTTAAATCGGCATGCGGCGGTCGGCATGTGGTTAAACTTGTGACAGGTATGTTTGTAAATGCTGTTTGCAGTGACCACAGCTTAGAAAATGATAGTGACAAAAGTAATTATGTACCAGTTTCAATACGGGGCAATAAATAAGCTCATTCTGTATTGCTTTTAGCCTCCAGACCTTTTTCTCCCAAAATCCCTTTCAGTCCCAGAATGTTTTTTTTGCTTTAATTTTGGCAATTCCTTAGCTCTGCACATTATATATTTTAGGTTTTGTAGTCTACCCTACCCTAATTGTATATTGTTTTTTGGCGACAGACAGGGCTTTTATTTAGTGCAAATTTCAAAACATACATCTTTATTTTCTCTGTTTTATTGGGAATACTGTAAATAGTATTTTTTTAATGTATTTTCCTGTTGTTTTTGCAACATCTATGTAATTGGTGCACCCTTGTATATTTACTACAAACATAATCAAAAAACTTTGCTGATTAAAATTATTTCACATCAGTGTAACTTTTATGTATTGTAGTTGAACTGACAAAGGCACAAATTAGCACAATTGTGACTTTTTCAAAGCTGTAAATTGATTGTAAAGCTTAAAGGGTAACTCAACTTTTGTGAGAAACAAAAATAGCAAATAAAGAAAACATGTGTGTACTGACCACTCCCCAAAAACTGCTTGTGTGATTGGCTCACCAATTTTCCCAGAAGTCTGCCTAAGATACAAGTCAGATTTCAGACATCCCCTGCAACAAAAATATCATTTTTGGTGAGATATTTTCAATAGAAACACGTCTAAGGGATGCGGGCCCAGCAGCTTTCCTCATTAGGGCTCTGCAGCTGCACACCTGGCAGTTAATTATGAAACCACTCCCATTAGACCCACTCAGAACAGAGGCACAGGCAAACACACATGTATTTCCTCAGAATAACAAAAGGTAGGAATCTGCAACAAAGTTTGTTATAATCCTTGTAATGTACATAGATCACCGGGGGGGGGGGGCATGTTTTTTTATCAACAAAGGTGGAGTTACCCTTTCATTTTTTTTAAATAAAATAATATGTCATACTTATCTGCTCTGTGAAACGGTTTTGCACAGAGCAGCCCCAATCAGATTCTTCTGGAGTCCCCAACCGGCGCTCCTGGCTCCTCCTGTTCAGTAAGTGCCCTCATAGAAAGCCGCTTTCTATGGGGGCATCATGCAGGCTCCATCCTGAGCCATCCTGTCTGCATCTATAGACACAAACAGCGTAGCTCAGCCCCGCCACCTGTTCTCTCATCACAGACTTTGATTGACAGCAGCAGGAGCAAATGCCTCATGTTGCTATTAATCTGCCCTGTGAGGAGGGAGAGAGAGGACAGAGCCACTGCTCTCGGGCACAGTGCTTGATCAAAATGGAGTTCAAGTATGAAACCTTAATCCTTAAGGCTTTAGAACTACTTTATCTAAAAATTGACATTGCATTCACTTCAGTGACCACTTGATGCAAATATCATCCACATTATCCAATATTATTGTTGCGATCAGGGATTAATTTTTGCAAATTTTTTTATTTATTTTTAGGATAAATAAATGCATATATATTATATATACAGTATACCTATATACTAAAGCTTACCTGTGGGTAAAAATGAATATCTCTGGGGCGTGGCTTGATGATGGCAGTGTGAAGATGCATTAGCTCTGCATGGGCTGAGGCCAGGGATAGCCTGACTGCCGACACAGGCAAACTTTCTATTACATGCCAGGGGACCGCAAACACCCGCCGACCACTGGGGATCCGAGGGGGCCTGAGATCACCCAGTACTTCCTTAGGCAACACGGTGTGGCCTCTCCCGCGACCCTGGCCAAGATGGCGCCTTTGTGGGTTGCTCCGGCGAGTGCCGCTGCTACAACCAGCAGCAGCAAGAGAGGCACACAGACGGGAGTTAAGACAGCTGGGGACTTGCACACTCCCGCGGATCATCTGCTCTCCCCTATATCGTCCCCAGACATCCCCCACACAGACTCACAGCCTGCTTCTCAAAGCATGGTGGTGGGGGCAGGCAGCCATACTGAGGGGACCCTCCAGGACATTGTAGCAGGCCTGCCCACCAAACAAGACCTCCAGGCCATGGCTGCCTCAATTGTTACTGCCCTCACAAGGGAGCTCCATGACCTGCGCCAGCAGGTGGACACTGCGAACAAATACTCTGTGCAACGCCGGGCCTAATGTTTTCTAACCCAGCCTCCGATTACTTACCTATTTGTTTTCTATTTGAGATCCTGTGAATAATGTTTCTCTTGATTGTTACATGTAACTTTCTTTGGCAAATAAAGGAACTACAAAAAAAAAAAAAGTGCACCGTAGGAGATCTTCCTCTAACTTGATTCACTGATGTCACCGGGGCATGCTCACTGCCCTGCACTGCTGTGCCACGGCCATGACTCCCATGCGCAGGAGTGATGTCATCACGGCTTGTCCATTCAAACGGCCGGAGCCTGCAAACCCAGAAGGAAGACCTGGTGGAGATGGAAGCCCTGTCAGTGGTGACAGCATGCTGCTTCGTTTTACAGGTAAGTCTTTCATATTGTTCTAGTATTAAAAGCTTTAAAGGTCCCTGTTTAGGTGTAGGACACAAAGGTCAGGTGGTTGTTGAACCCAAAAAACAATTCAGTGTAGTTAGACAGGGCCCCTCCCACCCCAGGAAAGACATCCTGCAGGGAGTAGCAGGTGTGTACAGACACACTAGTGGATTCTAAAACCCCCTGCAAGGGAAGTTTGCTGCAAAGGTTGTTTTCTCTACATCTGAAGCTGAAACCTCACAGTTGGTGCTCAGGTATGGGTCGAAGAAGATTCTGCTGAAAAGTAAGTTCTTGTGTAATGAACTTTTTATTTTGTATGGAATCTATTTCCATTTCTGTATCTGCAAGTGTTAAAGAGAGAAGCCCTTAAAGTGACAAAGCACCAGATTGCAGGAACCATGCAAGCTGCTGTGAACTTTGTAAGCAGTTTTACTGAATTTTGTGGCTGGAGCAGATGAGGCTTTGTGGCTTCTCCAGGTGGTAAAATCTTCATACTGAAGATATCCAGCTTGCAAAGTCTTATCTGCTCCAGTCAATTCTCTTAGTTTATCAATTTCCTTTTTGTTGGCAAAACACAAGCACACCAATGGGAGTGACCAACTATTATTGCAGTGAAAGAGATGATGGCTGCCGCGAAGCATGAGACAAGCACTGCTGACCACAGAAACACTGATGACTATAGAGGTAAGGAAGATCGGATTCACATCAGTAGAAGAAGACCAGTGCAGGCATATGCGCGTATGCATAATGCTGCTCATTCCTCTGTGCATAGGGTAAATGTGCATTAGCGAGTAGGCATGTGGGCAAAAATGAACCTAAAACAGGGCAGAACTAAGTTGCTTCAGCTTGTCCTTGTTTACTTATGATCTGACCTACTGATTCTGCCCCACCAGGTATGACCCAGCCTGCCTCCTGACCTTCCTCTGGACTTTTATCTACTTTTTGTGACTTCAGTTTGCGTTCTGTACTCAGCTTACTGCCTTCTGTCTTGTACCATGTTTGCCTGGGTTTTACTGATCCGGGCTTGTGTCCTGGACTCTGCTTTTGCCTTCTGATTTGGTACCACGCTGTGGTTTAAAGGGGAAATTCTTCAAAGCGATGTTAAACTCAAAAACAAAAATGTTATATACTGCATGCCTGTGAGTGAAGGTACATTCTAATGTGAATATATTATTAATTGTTGTTGCCCTGCTGAACTGGTAAACCCTGAGAAGCAAGATTAACACTGCTGGTCTGGTTTTCCAGCACTTTTCAGGAGGGTACCACCCCCTTCAGGTCAAAGCATATAATGAAGGGGTCACTTCATTGTTGTCAAAGATGTAGCTATGCTGCTTTACCTCCCCTTGTGGAAACCCAGTCGAAGTTCCAAGGGGTATAGACGTATGCTGCCAATCATCGACTCTTGCCTCTCCACAGGATTCTAATGGACTTAATAGACTTTCACACCTAACAAGATATGACTACCTCATGGGGCAAGTGGGAGCACCAGAGGCACAACAAAAGAGTACTTTAGAGAACTTGTACAGAAAATATGTGGAAGCTAACTGGTTGAACTGTTGAGAGGTAAACGAAAAATCCTGGACAGCCGCACTCAAAAGAAATCTTCAATCTTTATTTAAATATGATCATAAAAATACATGCCACAGCATCACAACGAAGGAAAGCTGACGCGTTTCACACTGTAGTCAGTGCTTAATCACAGCTGATATGATAATCTTAGCTATGATTAAGCACTGACTACAGTGTGAAACGTGTCAGTTTCCTGCTTTGCAATGCTGTGGCATGTATTTTTATAATCATATTTAAATAAAGATTGAAGATTTCTTTTGAGTGTGGCTGTCCAGGATTTATCGTTTACCTCTTAATTACCAGCATTGCCTGCACCTTTTACTGCCAGCATGGAGAAAATGTTTATTCCTCACAGACCTCTTTCAGAGCGGTGATATCTCTCTCTCTGGTTGAACTGTTGAGCTGTAGTCTTTAACTAATTTAATATAGAGCTTTGTTGTGATTCAATATGCTGTAAAGTCACTAAAGAAGTGCATGCATGGCATATCCAAAGAACAGGGTTTACTAAGGGGACAAGAAAAGTTAGAGAAGCCACAGTACAAAGGTCTGACAAGCAGAGAAGCTATCCTTGGGAGACTATACTGCCATTGCTAATGACTACCATTCTTGTGTTGTGTGCTTAAGCAACCAACTAGTCAGGAAGTGGGTGACATGGCAAGGGTAATGGAGACTCTGGTAGTAAAGGGGTTTGATGTGTGGCTCCTTCGCTAGCTACCAGTTCCCCATGTACTGGGATTGGCCTTCCAGTACAGGGTACCCTAGGGACATAGCCTGGAAGTCACAAGTGGTGAAGTAAGGCCTCGGGAGGAGAACAAGCATGTTTTTTTTGAGAAGTCAGCTTCCTGTGTCCAATGGCAACATATGTCACTGGGAGTGAGGTGACAGGACTACTGAGTTGGTGGAGACTCATACAAGCTTAACGGTACTGACTCATAAATGCTGCACAACCTTAAGGGAGAGAAGTGCTCTAAAGTATAAAGAGGAACTGTGTCCGCAGTGAATGATGTGAAGTGTTACAAGCATCGACAACTGATTACAAAGAGTTAACAATATTCTCACGGGGGAGTCTTGCTTTTACGTTAGAGTGCTACCTTAATGCTGATTTTATGTAACTGCAGCCTCAGTCCGTTCTGGGATCCCCAAATGGGCATGTTAAGCCCCGCCCACATGCAGCTTACCAATTCTTATGCCCTGTACACACAGTCGGACATTGATCGGACATTCCGACAACAAAATCCATGGATTTTTTCCGACGGATGTTGGCGCAAACTTGTCTTGCATACACACGGTCACACAAAGTTGTTGGAAAATCCGATCATTCTAAACGCGGTGACGTAAAACACGTACGTCAGGACTATAAACTGGGCAGTAGCCAATAGCTTTCGTCTCTTAATTTATTCTGAGCATGCGTGGTACTTTGTGCATCGGATTTGTGTATACACAATCGGAATTTCCGACAACGGATTTTTTTGTCGGAAAATTTTATAGCAAAGCTCTCAAACTTTGTGTGTCGGAAATTCCGATGGAAAATGTGTGATGGAGCCCACACACAGTTGGAATTTCTGACAACAAGGTCCTATCACACATTTTCCGTCGGAAAATCCGACCGTGTGTACAGGGCATAAGATGTGCCAGCTGCATTTGTTTTCTTTTTAGGCTCTCTTTCTTTTATTTTTAATCCAGCTGCTAAGTCTGGTGTTTTTCAACAGAACAAGCTGTTGTGCAGATGAATTAATCATTCATTTCCACAGCCATAATATATATATATTCAGCAGAGACCCTAGAAAATAAAATGGCGATCGTTGAAATATTTTATGTCACACTGTATTTTCACAGCGGTCTTTCAAAAGCAATTTTTGGGGGGCAAAAAATACAGTTTAATGGATTAAAATAAAATAAAACACAATAGCCACCCCAATTTATATATATATAACATTTGTATATATAAAACATATATACAGTATATATATATTTTTTATGTATGACTACATTTCTGCTATACCTTTGCTTTGACATTTGCAAGACATTGTGAAAACAAATGTACGTTTCAAAGTGTATAGTTAATTTATCTAGTATTACAGCTTCAGGTTTTCATTAACAAGCACTTTGCCTGAATACAGAGGAGTGCCATAAGAGCCAGGTGCTACCAGCTATTTATTTTTTTTGCTTTTGAAGTAGCAATGTATGTCAAACTAAGAGACCGAGGAGGGTTTAACAAACTGAACTAGTTTTCTCGTCCAAATTCTACTACTACTAGGCCTTCGCAAATATATTTTTTATTCCCAGTAGGATCCAACAAGGACATTCTGTGACAGGCCAAACTCTGAAAGATATTTACGTAAAGACAGCTTTGCCCAAAATAATGTCAATCAATTTCCATTGATGACATATGACACAAATTGTGATTTCTTGCAAATATTTATCTGTTGTAAAAATTTTTTACAAATATAGAGATTGGCAAAGTCACTGAAACAACTTACTGTTTTCAGTAATTATAAAGAATGAAAAATGTAAAATTAGCAAAAAGTAATCAATGAAATTTTTTGCTTTATTTTCTCAGAAAATGAAATGATATTTTGTCAGTTTTTGTAACTGTAACGAAAGTTGTTAGAGCTAGAAAGAATATGTTTTCCTTATATGTGCAGATAAAACCAGTAAATATTGTCATCATGGCGGCTTTGTTAATAGTAGTTGCAACTCTGAGGTCCTCTAGTCAGTACCTAGCAGGGATACTTTCTGTATGCTGTTAGTATGATTTTTTTTTAACAAAAGTTCTATTCATTTTGGAAAGACGTATACAGTGGAGGGTTTAAGCACCATGACAATAGTGGCAGCTAACATTTCATTGGTGAGTTTCAAGGAATTAAAAAATCATGTCAAACAGTGAACTGAAGTTTTAGAGAATTTTTTGTAAATAAATATGGAGTGTCCTACCAGGCTTGTTTTTCTTCCTGGTTTTGTGGATTTGAGCACCGCTTTCACTTCTAGTGAGTCAATGTCCATGTACAGCATATACTGATATTGAGAGGAGAAATTCACACAAGAAAAAGCACCCAGACTTAGTTTATATAAGAGAAAAGTAGCAGTTTATGATTCAGAAAGTGGGTTGAAATTCTTGCAGGATCTTCAACAGGTTTATTGGGATTACATTTGGTTCGAAGGGATATTGTTGTAAAT
Source organism: Aquarana catesbeiana (assembly GCF_042186555.1). Classification (NCBI taxonomy): domain Eukaryota; kingdom Metazoa; phylum Chordata; class Amphibia; order Anura; family Ranidae; genus Aquarana; species Aquarana catesbeiana. The sequence goes on from NC_133324.1 coordinate 685,215,253, forward strand.
TTAGGCTCCAAACACCAGAATATGTTTGCTAGCATGGTGTAAGGTTTATTCGTTTTGCCATAAAATTTTTGTTTGGACCAGCGAAGCTGGCATCTGGCTATATCTATCGAGCAGAGGTTCAGTTTGATTCTAAAGTTGTCTAGTTTATGATTAAGTTGTGGCATTCAGTTTTGTTTGAATTGCCAAGTGGTCGGGCCTAACTTAGTTCAAGAACAAATTGTGTTTATCGTGGTCCCAATGAAGCTGGGATGCAATTTGAATCAGGCAGCTTTGTAGCATTGCTTTATATGCTGCCCAGAACACAGAGAGTATTCCGCCATTGATCTCCACTGTATCTGTGTGGGATAGAAGGGATTCATTTAGTGGCTATAGGGATGGCTCATTTATTGACAATAGGGATTTATAAACCAGCTGAAATGTATGTATAGTCTTACATTGTTTGGTTATGCTCTTCCAGGCATCCACCAGGCCATTATCTCATAGCAGTTCTCCAAAGCATTGAGAATCCAAATGAAAATTATTTGCAGTTTGGAAGGATTTGTTAAGTCTGGGATTGAAGACTAGGTTTGAATCTCAGAGAAAAAGTGGTGCCTTTCTGGAGGACATGTAATATGCAACATGCAGTGTATTTCAGGTTCATTGGGTAGGAGCATATGTCCACTCTGGACACAAATGTGTGGTGGTTCTTAATATCATAAGAGTATTATATTGGTAAAAGAGATAGCAATCTCTCTAGTAAGTCAGAAGATAAGTGTAGGCCCAAAGTCGTACAGCTCTAAGTTTCATTACCACAGCATACATCCAAATCTCTGGTACCAAAAAATGTTCCAAATTTAGATTCGGACTGAAACGAATTGCACGTCTATATAATACTACAGGGTTTAGAAGTGGCATATCAGGCTCTTTCTGGGACACTTCCCAGTTCTTGTGTGAAGCTGCAGCATCAGACATTGGGCTATAGCCAGTGCCTGACGAGAGCTATAAGCCAAGATTCTCGAAGTAGGAGCTCACTTCCCACAGAGTGCACAGCTGGTGGATGGATTTGTGGTAGGTCATAATTAATTTGAAAGGGTAGCCCTAGCGGTAACAGGTTGCTGAGTGTTGAAGGATTTGGGGGTATGTACGGAGGATCCTCCTCTTGAAGATAGTAGTTTGGGCGAGGCCCAAGAACATTTTGTAAGTGTGCTTCTGGATGCAGAGGTTACTAGATTCATGAACCACCTTCACCAATTGCTCTTTCATGTCATAGTGACTTGACTATAATGTCCCTGAGTGGCTCATTGGCTCTCCTACATGTCAAGGCCCAGTGAACTATATCCATCCCTAGTAGTTTCTATTGGAATGTTTCTGAAGCAGTTCTGTGATTAACTAAGGCAGATCTTCAGTGGTATCCAATATGCCACAGATCTGGTGGTTATTACAGTGGGCTCTGTTCTCATGGTCCTCGAAGATGTTTTGCATTAAAAAAAGGTCTTTTTAGATGATCTCCATCTCCTGTTCATGGCCCAGCAGGACCGTTGTTGCATTATCTATTCTGTGCTTCAATTTATCGTCATGCTGGCCTATTTATTTAATTTCATGGTGAAGCTCAGAGGTCAATTTGCATGAAGCCACAATGATCTCTTCAATTTCCCACACTTGGCAGAGAAAAGGCTCACCATCCCCTGTGTTGTCACTTAGATGGAATGCAGGGAAGAGGTCTCTTGCTGCCTCTGACCCATTAGATATGGCTGTAGAAGATCTAGCAGTGTCTGCAGTCTGGGAAGATTTCCCCGCTATTTTGGATGCAGGGTAGGCGGTTTGGCAGGCTTTCTTTCCATATGTTCTTTGCTGACCGACTCATCCTGTGTGTGTCTCTAGTAAGGGTGCCACAGGCAGTGTTTTTGGCCGTTTGACTGTGTTAAGAGACTTATGTTTAGCTAATGTTTGCCTGAAGTGAGCGGAGCAAAATCAATGTGCAGCAATGTTCAAATGTTGCGTGCATGATTCCTAGGAAGAATAGGTTTCCTGTGTTTGTGTGGGTGCCAGTTTCTAACCATAAACCATTAACAAAGGTAGGTAGATTGTCTCTAATTTAGCTTTCATTAGTGTGTGTAGGTTGTGGCTATAATTATAGAAGGCATATTAGTTTGTTATTTCCTTTCAGAAGGATGGTTTATTGTGATCAGTTCTCTGTAAAGGGTGGCATAGTAAAGCTGGGAGATTGGCCTTTACCAAATGTAGCTCAACACAGCAAAATGTATGACTATTGTGAAATACTTTTTACTAGATCTCGTGTTCCAGTGACAATTGAACATGTGAAACCCTCTCTCTTTCTGTGCTAGTCAAAACAGTCGACAGGGCAAGAAGAGAAGTAAAATCTCCAAAAAGTCCTACCAGTGATACTCCACTGTCCATAATTTGGGGTTCTACTTTCGCTCAATACTTTTGGTCAGAGCGAGGTGTGATCTTATTAACTGTCACTTTTTCACATGTACACTTAAAAAATATAATGATATTATTACACTGCTTCTGAGTCAGCTCTTCACATATTTGCACTGTGACAGTCTCATATTAAGCTGTAATAAGGTGTTATTTTCCGTGCTATGGTAAAACAGGTGTGGCTGCTGCCTACCCCCAAAACTCCACAGAGTGGAGTTGGTAAGAAAGATATAAGGAAAGGGGAGGTAAAATGACACTGCCTAAATCTAATAAGTGGTTGTGTTAAAAAAAGTTGGAAAAATAAAATAAACCGTCACATCTCTTCAAAGCACACAAACATTATTAGAGTTAAATTGTGCTCAATAAATTATTTGCAATCCTGGATGGCTAATAAAAAGTTCCATAAGCCAAAAAAATCACATAAACAGAATATTGGTAACTGTAAGCGCAAACACACAAGTCCATATATAACAGGAGATATAAAAGGCTGAGCAACTTAGTCCATAGGGGACAGGCTGGAAGTTCAAGGGTTAAGTGGTAACCGGTGATGTAATGGTTAAAGTAGGCTGGTAGGCTAGGCGGCTGCTGTTTCCTCAGAGAGCTGGCTCTGTGATGGATGAGAGAGGGGTAGAGAAGAAAGCGCCACCTGAGTGTAGTATTAACAAATGATGTTTAACGACACCAGGTAAAAACACACTTATAGGGCGTACACACGGTCGGACTTTGTTCGGACATTCCGACAACAAAATCCTAGGATTTTTTCAGACGGATGTTGGCTCAAACTTGTTTTGCCTACACACGGTCGCACAAAGTTGTCGGAATTTCCGATCGACAACCACGCAGTCACGTACACCACGTACGACGAGACTAGAAAAGGCCGGTTCAGAACCAAGCGCGGCACCCTTTGGGCTCCTTTTGCTAATCTCGTGTTAGTAAAAGTTTGGTGAGAGACGATTCGCGCTTTTTCAGACTCGTGGCTTTCAGATCGTTTTCTGCCGTTCAGTTTGTGCTTGTGGGTTTGTATCTGCTCTTCAGTGCGTGCAGTCAGTTCGTATCGGAGTTTTCTGTGTGATCTTGCCTGCTCGTTGCTGTTTTTCAGGTCGCTCTTCACAGGCCTTGCTGTTCTTCAGTGCGTTCTGTTACTTCGTTCTGAGCAGCCGACCGTTTTCTAGCCATGTTTCGTATGCGTACTCCTCGTAGAGTTCGTGCTGTGCGGGGGCTTGGTGTTGGGGTCCTGACCTTGACACAAGTCCAGTCCATGAACAGGGTGGGGAGGAGTTCATGGACCAAGAATTGGTTGCTTCAGCGTGACCAGTTCTGTCATATGCCTTTGCTCTGTGAGATCCGTGAGAATAATCCTGATGAGTTCAGGAACTTTCTCAGGATGACGGACCCCGTATTTCACCGTTTGTTGGCTTTGCTGACCCCCTATATCAGCAGGCAGGATACCTGCATGAGGCAAGCCATCACTCCGGAGCAGAGGTTGGTCGCTACCTTGCGGTATTTGGCCACAGGGAGAAGCCTGCAGGACCTCAAGTTCTCGACAGGCATCTCCCCCCAGGCTCTTCTTTGTGGACATTTACTGCTTGTGTTTGTTTTAGCTGACCCTGACAGAAATGTGTGGAGTGCAGAAAATGTCGTGATTGTGTAACCTTATACAAAGCACCGTTGGCTGTTATTTACTAAATGCAAAGACACTTTTCACTACAAGTGCACTTGCAACTGCACTGAAACTGCACTTGTAGTGCAAAGTGGATTTCCCCTTAGGAAATAACCCCCATTTTCTCATAAAACAACAATTACATCACCCCAAAAGTGTTGTAGTGTTGAGACAATAATCCACACATTCTTGATGAACAATCTTTTTAATACCTGCACAATCACATGTGCATTTACCAGGTTTTTCTGACAAACCAACATGTTTGTTGTATACCAATTTTTGTGGTGTCATTATCCAAAATCAAAATGTGCATTTTATAGAAAACAGGCCTGTGTAAAACCAACAAGAAAGACACAAATCTTGATCTTACAAAGTTCACATTTGGTAGAACTTGAAGGCAATATCAGACATGAGTATTTAGGAACTGTGTTTGATATTGCGTTCAGATGGGGGGAAATCACCCCAGGAAAAGCCAAATTTGGAAGATGCACACAAATTTCACAATGTCAACATGTGCTATCTGCCATCAGGGGGGATCAAGGGACGTGTTTTGGGGGAGAAAGCCCTTCCTCACCGCTACTTTATTATTGAGGAAGGAGTTGCACCCCCAAAACGCGTCCATTGATCTCCCGTGATGGCAGATAGCACATGTTGACACACTGTGTGCATCCTCCAAATTTGGCTTTGGGAAAAATCACAAAAACATTTAGCACATTGTAGCACACAAAAGAAGAAAGTGATTTGGAGGGGTTTTAAACTCGCCCCAAAACATCAATGATGTTTTTATATTTTGGAATAACATCATTGATGTTTTGCTTGATGTTTTCCAATTGTAAATTACACCCCATGATCTCCCCGATCAGGATCTGGGCACTTTCGGATGTGAAAGGATCTTCATCCACAACCTCACGATCACTTAAAGAGAGGAAACCCAAAATAAATTAGGTCTAAAAAATATGCCGCCATCCATCTCTTATCTGAGCCTGTGGTCGCAGACACTCACCTGTTGTGGTGACTAGTTCCACCACGTCTTCTTCCTCCTGCTCATCTTGTGTTGGTGGGATTTCCCCTTCTTCCAGAGGGGGGGGGGGGGCTCTGGTCTCCTCGGATGAGGGGTGTCCTCTGAGTCTTTTCTCCCCTATGTAAAACAAAAATGGTATAATTAGCACACAGATATTTAATGTCAGAACTATAAAGATGAAACATTGCTTGGAAGTGGGGTACAATTGTCTATTTTAGCCGAGTTCCAAGATGTAGCTTTTTTAGTGTCCTTTGTCAAGCTGCAATACTTTACCTGTTTTGTACAAGCTTCACAGATGTAGCCCCCCCTATAGTATACACTGGAGCACCTGTGTGCCCCCCCCTAATAAAAATGGTGTTCTGGGGTCCCACACTAGTGCTCCAGTGTCCAGATGTGAAAACAGCTGCTGAGTGTCCTCTCCTTACACAGAATCTAGTTTGCATTTCATTCTAGTAACAAAGCCATCTACACAACCCAATTCTTTGAAGACAAGTATAGGGCGTCCAAATGGTGGCCAAATGCATATGGCCTAAACAATGGTATTTTATCGTCCGAAATAAAAATGTGTGATCCGAACGAATAATGTGCCCATGAACATGAAAGTTGACATTTTAAACTGTACAACAGTTCCTAAAAGCACATGGAGCAGCACGAACATAATAAACACAAAAAAAATAGGAACACAGCACAACTACTTACTTTTTTGCAGCACTCTCTGGATCTTTCTGTACTGCTCATGTTCTCGTAATTTCAGGTCCAACCACCGCTTCCTGAGCTGATCTTTCGATCGTCGTACCCCGAATTTCCGGTGCAGACTCCTGACCACTTTCGCCATGATCTTGGCCTTTCGGACATTGTGGTTGGGGTAAGGCCCATACTTTTTATCATAGTCAGCCTTCTTCAGGATGTCCACCATCTCCAACATCTCCCCAAAGGACATATTTGAGTCCTTTAATCTCCTTCTGGATCGGGACGTTTCAGGCTCCGGCCTTCCCTCCTCCTCCTCGTTGCTGTAATTAGCACAATCCTGCTGTCTATCCGCCATGTGCTCTTCCTCCACTGCGCCGAACGAAAAGGGGCGGGGAATAGAATAGAAAGAACGTCAGGGGCGGGCGGAGTTATACGCATGCGCAGTGTGTATAAATCGTAACGCGCGCGTCTTACGTACGATCTGTGAGCGGAGGAAGGAGCATCGGAGACGCCGATCGTGCTAATGAAGGTAGGATCTAAACTTGGGCCTATACTGCTTCGAAATGGAAACCTATATTGTAACAAGATTAGGGGAGTTTGGCCTGACATTAGGGTTTGTCTTGTGTTGTGTCTTGCAGAGAAAATGGATGGGTTCAATGACCACAATTTCCTGCCCCTGTTCATTGACAAGTACAGGGAGCTGCCCTGCCTGTGGCAAGTGAGACACCCCCACTATAATCACAAACAGAAGAGGCAGGCAGCGCTGGAGAAACTGCTGGAGTTGGTGAAGCCGGTGGTCCCCACAGCAACCATCCCCTATTTAAAAGCAAAAATTGGTGGCCTGAGGACACATATCTTAGGGAGCGCAAGAAGGTCACAGATTCCCAGAGGTCCGGAGCTGCAGCAGATGACGTTTATGTCCCCAGGCTGTAGTACTACGAGAGACTGCGATTTCTGTCAGACCACACTGAAGTCAGGGAATCCCTCTCCACTCTTCCTTCCACTCTTCCTTCCACCCCAGCTGAGGCTTCCGATGTCCAACCTGGGCCTTCCAGCCAGGAAGAAGTGGAGGAGCCCAGCTGGAGTCAGGTATAGCATTCTTCTACAGATTTCTGGGCAATAAATAAATGATGTTTACTAGATGTTATTATTGATCATTAATTGCTGATTAAAAAAAGTGTTTTACATATCAATAGACAGTAGTGGGCACCCAAAATTGGGACAAGAATGCAAAATGCTGGGCTCAGAATGATAGTCTGTTATATTTGTTAACATTCAATTTGCAGCAGTCAGGAGGTGAAAATTGTGTGTGATTGATGTAAAAAATACTAAAACTATGTCCCTTTTTCATACACAGGAAGACCTCAGCCAGGAGGAGGCTGTGGAATGTGGCAGTCAGGAGGAGGCGGGGATTAGTGTCAGCCAGGAGGAGGCGGGGCTAAGTGGCAGCCAAGAGAAGCCTGGGACAAGTCGCAGCCTGACTGAGTCTCAGGTTCCTCCCCTCCGCCTGCCACATAAACGAGCCAGGAAGATGACTCCCAGTCCAGTGCAGGATTCAGCATACAGGCTGATCCAGGAGGCTTCGGCGTCCCTCAGAGCCTTCCCCAGTCCTGAAGAGGCCTTTGCCTGCATGGCTGCCACCAAATTGCAGGGCATGCAGGAGGGCCAACGCAAGATCTCTGAGGACCTGATTTATAAAGTTCTACGTAAGGGGGAGAGTGGGGAACTGACAAACAAGACGGATGTCATTGAGATCGACGATCCTCCTCCTCCTCCTGCTGCCACAACTCCACCACCACAGCCAAAGGCTGGAAGGAAGCGTGGAAGGAAGACCAAAGAGTGATGACCCTGGGTTCAGTCTGGTCTGACAAAAGCTGCAGTCTCTCGTATGACCACAGCCTGGGGACACAGATGTCATCTGCTGCTTTCCGGATCTCTGGGACTTCTGGACCAGACTGCCCTCCCTTAGATAAGGACTCCTCAGGCCACCAATTTTGCTTTTAAATAATTGATGTCTGCCCTGGGGGTCCAAGGCTTCACCCACTTCTGCAGTTTCTCCAGCGTTGCCTCCCTCTTTGTTTATAGTTGTGACCCCTTAATAAAATTTTTTTAGGTAAATTCTACTCTCCTGTGTGTGTTTTCATCCAAAAAGGACAGTTTGTTGGTGACGATTCAGGTACATTTCTAACATAAAATGTGAAATTAACAAGGGACAACAACACCAAACAATCTCCTACAGATTAAATAGAACAACATATCAATGGTGTTGTGGGAACTTGTCACAAAAAACACACAAACATTTTCGGGAGTACAAATCAAAATCACCAAAAAACAAAATTAAAAAAGAGAAACACAAAAAAAGAATCTACATTAAAGTCAAAAATAAAAAAAAAATGTTGTCAGATGTGAGAAATCAAAATATATTGAGGGAATCCCGATAAATAGTAACGAAAGAAGTTTGTGAGAAGTGTGTGTGAATATGAGCATCAAAACTACTTAATTCTTGTCACATTATAAAGAAGAAGAGAGTGCGCTGTATTAAACCATTTTGAACATTGCAGCGTGACGAAAGTGCTGTATCCATTGCGAACGCTAAGTTTACCAGAACGAGCTGTCCCGTGTCGGAATTTCTTCTGAGCATGCGTGGCACTTTGTGCGTCAGAACAGGCCACACACGGTCGGAATTGACGCGATCGGATTTTGTTGTCGGAAAATTTTATCTCCTGCTGTCCAACTTTGTGTGTCTGAAAATCCGATGGAAAATGTCCGATGGAGCCCACACACGGTCGGAATTTCCGACAACACGCTCCGATCGGACATTGTCCATCGGAAAATCCGACCGTGTGTACGGGGCATTACAGGATAAAAACATATAAAAGGCTCATCTGTATAGGTATGTGGTCCTCGGTGTTCCCTCTGATCCTATGGTGGTGACGCTGCAGGGATGCTGGGCTGCAGAAGGTGGATTACCAGCCGGGAGCTCCTTCTGTGGCCATCAGGAAGAGACTATGGGCCGGCGTGGAGCGCACGTGAAGCGTGCATGACGTCACAGGTCGTCCGTCTGCTTCCGGGTTCAGTATCCAGGGGAGGGATTGTCCAGGGAGGAGTGCACGCTTCACGTGCGCTCCACGCTGGCCCATAGTCTCTTCCTGATGGCCACAGAAGGAGCTCCCGGCTGGTAATCCACCTTCTGCAGCCCAGCATCCCTGCAGCGTCACCACCATAGGATCAGAGGGAACACCGAGGACCACATACCTATACAGATGAGCCTTTTATATGTTTTTATCCTGTAAGTGTGTTTTCACCTGGTGTCATTAAACATCATTTGTTAATACTACACTCAGGTGGCGCTTCCTTCTCTACCCCTCTCAAAAAAATCACATATAAAGTGCTCAGTGTGCTTACTGTGCAAAAAGTATCCATACAAAATATTTGTCCATAAAAACTGGATTATACTCCGTATAAAAATATATATAAGTAATAATAAACCAAAAAAATTACAGTTCAAAAAAATAAAACTTCCAATTTCACCAATATCTCTTGGTGAAAAATTAGGTGACTTTCACACGTGCTCCCTTCTTGGTTCCACACTCACCAGAAAGATGTACCCCTACAAGGGTAAAGCCTCAATAAACCCCAAGTTTATTTGGTGCATGTTAACCACTTACGGACCACCCATCGTCGTTATACGTCGGTACTTTGAAGAGGGGTATTCTTTTCTTCAGAGGGCGGTCCGCTTTCAGATAAAAGTTGTCTATGCGGCGGATTCGCCACAACATCACTTTCATCGGCGGTGGGAGAGGGCCCCCCCTCCCTTATCGGCAATTGGGTCCTGTGTCCTGTTAGGTATGGAGACGAGTGAGGGGAAGATGCCCCCCCCGTCTCCATACCATTGCAGGGCGGAAGTGACATCAAAACGTCACTTCCGCCCATAGCTCTTAAAGAGACTTTTTTATTTTTTTTTCCAAATTACATTTTTTTTTTTATTGCATTTTAGTGTAGATATGAGATCTGAGGTCTTTTTGACCCCAGATCTTATATTTAAGAGGTCCTGTCATGCTTTTTTTTCTATTAGAAGGGATGTTTACATTCCTTGTAATAGTAACAAAAGTGACACATTTTTTTAAAAAGAACAGTGTAAAAATAAAAAATAAAAGGTAAAATAAATAAGGAAAAAAAATGTTTTAAACGCGCCCCGTCCCTCCGAGCTCGTGTGCAGAAGCAAACGCATACGTGAGCAGCGGCAGCATATGAAAAAAACGGTGTTCAAATCACACATGTGAGGTATCGCCGAGATCGTTAGAGTGGAGAGCAACAATTCTAGCCCTAGACCTCCTCTGTAACTCAAAACATGCAACCTGTAGAATTTTTTAAACGTTGCCTATGGAGATTTTTAAGGATAAAAGTTTGTTGCCATTCCACGAGCGGGCGCAATTTTGAAGCGTGACATGTTGGGTATCAATTTACTTGGCATAACATTACCTTTCACAATATAAAAAAATGGGCTGTTTTTAACTTGTAAACACCAAATCTCAGAAAGAGGCTCGGTCCTTAAGTGGTTAAGGGCCTATTCACATTTGTCTGTTTTCTTGCAGTAAAACACATGAAACTTTCTTTGTTCATATATGGCTATTTGAAATCTATGTTCTTCAGGTTAGCGTGCGTTAAAGGGAAGCTATAGGAGTCTATTTACACTTACACTGCAATCACTGCAATGGTAAGAGTGCAGAGGCCTTTCATCCATCGGTGGTTCTGGAGCTTCCTACCTGCATATGGTTCCACTGTGGCTTGATGATAATAAAATGATAAAAATGAATGATGACTATAGATACATTTCACAAGTATAATGTTCCATTATTGTTGTTGATTTAAAAAAATCAAATAAAATTGATAATAATTATAACTATAGAAAATAGATCAGACTATTGTACTGAAACATTTCACAATTTGACAGTACAGCTGTAATAAAAGTGAAAGAGTCCTGATGTTACATACGAAGCTTGATTAGATATAGCTGAACGAGGGAGTATGTACCTTATAGTGACCTTGACATTAGGGCAATCATTGAAGTCTTCAACCTCTGCGGAGTCTTTACTTTATGTATAGATTATGCATAGCAATCTTCGCCCCACTTACTATCTACTTCCAATTGTTCTTTGGCTGTGCGCACTTCAGAGAATTTCTCACTTTGAATTCTCTGTTTACTTAACTGTTATCACTTGCTTGTCATGTGTTTATATCAAGAACAACTAATGAAGTTCATATTGAAACATAAAAATAAATCATCTACTTACATGAACCCTTGAGAAGCTCTTATCTTGTCACTTAGAACAAACTCCCGTTGAAAGTATTTAATCAACATCTCTGTCTTCAGAGTAACATTAGAACTCCTGGCACACATCACAAACAGGTGGAGCAAAGCTATATCTCCAAATAAACTCTTTGCTTCCAAAACAACCTTCTTTGAAACTCTAGTTTCTGATGTTTGAAATAAATTGAAAATACATTCCTTCCTTTTCTGGTCGATACCTTATCTTACTATTTGTTAATAGAGTGACTCAATAATTGTACTGAGCTGCTAAGAGTTCTCGCTAATGCAGGGGCACTGAATTAAAATTCACAGAGGTCCAGTCAGTAAAATTTTCTTCCAGCAGAGGTCTGAATTGAGTGTTTGTGCAATGAGATCCTTCATGCCACATCCCCCCCCCCACTCTTCTTAGGCTAGGTTCACATCTCTGTGGCTGGGGAACACGTGCAAAATTGCATGTGTTCCCGACTAACAGAGAAATGCACTGCACTTTAGCAGATGTGTGGGGGTGCCACTAATTTTTAATAGTACCTCCACACATTGCCACCTATGGCACATTTTTATGTGCACCAAACCAGATGGTGCTGTAGCACTATGCTGCTTAAGATGGTGTGTTTAAAGAAAAGAATGGTTGGAACTTATTTCCCTGCATTTCTCTTGGGTAGAGCAGCCCATTAAAATGAATTGGCTGTATGCAAATGCACATACACAGATCCGAATAGAGCCTCATATCACAATCCCGTTCTTACATCAGTACTCACCTCATTACTGTCCTCAGCCCCCTCACATTACTGTCCTCAGCCCCTGATTACTGTCCTCAGCCCTCCTCACATTACTATCCTTGATCCCTCCCATTTCCTCATTTCATTTCCTCAACCCCCCTCACATTACTGTCCTAAGCTCCCCCTCACATTACTGTCCTCAGCCCCCAATTAATGTCCTCAGTGACCTTATTAATGTTCTCAGCCCCCCCAGTTACTGTCCTCAGTCCCCCCATTATTGTTCTGAGCCCTCCCATTGCTGTCCTCAATGACCCCATTAATTCCCTCATCCTTCATTACTGTCCTCTATAACCCCCATTATTGTCTTCAGCCCCCCCCCCCCCATGACTGTCCCGAGCCCCCCCTAACTGCTCTGAGCCCATCCATTACTGTTCTCAGTCCCCCATTACTGTCCTGAGCCCCCCTCCCCCTTAACCATTACTGTTCTCAGCCCCTATTACTGTTCTCAATGACCTTAATAATGTCCTCAGCCCCTCGTTACCATCCTGAGCTCCCCCATTACTGTACCCTGCCCAGCCTTATTACTATCTTCAGTCCCCAAATTACTGTCCTGGTTTGTTTGATCAATTTTTAATTTCAAAGGTGATAACCCTAATGAAAATATATACTTTTTTAGTCACAGGAATATATGTTATTTAAATAAATGTGGCATGTAAGATGAACTTGGGCTCTTTTTTGTAGTCTGATGTCCCTGTTTAGCTTCAGGCCAAAGATATAGCAGCTGCATTAATAAGCAGCAGGCACCATTTCCATTTTGTTACACAATGGTACAGGATATAATAAGGGTTGATATTTTATCTGACTTATTCCAAGTACTCCATTTTAAAATCTGGGTTTATACGGCCTTATGTTGACTTCTAAAAGGCTAGAATGTCAATTTGTGGTAGAATTTAGGAGTCCCAGTAAGAAAAACTCATGTCTAACAATGGGACAATACTGTAACAATTAGCATAGGATGAGGTAAATAATATACAGCATGGTCTTCAGAGTGAAGTTGTATGGAGTATGTAATGTGCTTCACAGTATCAAGAATGTGGCAATCTGGAGTATGTCACACATAGTACAGTGTACAGAGAGGCACCCCAGCATTCATTATAACTTTACCTATATGTCTGTCACTTCTCATACCTAATTCAGAGCTCGCATTAGCGGACCAGCAGGCTGACATTTTTCAGGTTGTGAAAAGCTCTCCACACCCTGGTCAGCAGAACCCTTAATTTTCCCTTGGCTTCTCTCTGATATGAAGTTCCATGCAAGTTACTACCCAGCTCCCTCCAATAATGATTCTACTTACACTAAACTCTGTCATGTGAAAAGATGTGGTGGGACTACCTTTCATGCATTTCTGAGTCTTTGTCTTTAATATAACTATGATATGTTCAGAATTACAGAAATCTAAAGACTCTTCTAATGTATATGCAATTTCACACTTTTTGTGTTTCACAGCACTAGCTCTTACTGCTTTATAATTGTTTTCTTTAGCTAAACTCACTCAAAGAACGCTCTTTGAATTTCTATTTATTGTACTAAATTTAAATCCCAACTCTGGGTAAAAATCAATTACTTTTCTTTCTCCTGGGTGGGTGTTTCTCAACCTTTTTTGAGTCAAGGCACCCTTTAAAATTATAGACAATCTCGAGGCACCCTTCAAAATTATGGACAGTCTTGAGGTATTCTTTAAACCTATGGACGGGCTTGAGGCACCCCATTCTAAGATGTAAACACTACTCTAATAGTTGTACATAATGCAGCAACTTCCACACACACAGGGCACCCAACATTAAAGGTGCAAACTAGTTCGAGCTTGTATTCCAATGTTTCACTTCCTTTGTTTTTCTCCATCACTCAGATAATGTGACCCCAAATCTGATGGAGAGAGGCAGGGGAGGATCAAACAAGGATGCTATGCAGGCGACTGACATTCTTCTTATCAACTGATGACATCATTGGTTGTTATAATGTCGGTAGCTAGAAGGTCGTAATGGTGCACAATGTAAACCTAAGGCTTTGTTCCTGGGCACCCTGGTTGAAAAAGGCTGCCTCAAACAAACCTTGTCCTGGAACATAATGAGATGGAGTCTTCAATACTCACCTCTTCCTTGCTCTGGAAATCCTGTGTCCTTTCTTGGGAACTGGATTATTTCCTCCACTCCATATCTTCTTGGGGACCAGTCTTCTTGCTGCCCCCCTGTAGTTCAGCCTCCAAAGCCTTGATGATAGGGTTCCTGCAGCTGGAATGTGCACCTCTACCAGCATGGATTGTCCATGTCATACAGGTAGTGAAGTAGTGAAGTGGACACATAGTGTCTATAGGTTCAGGTACGTAAGCAGGGCATTTAGAATTTTTTTTCAGCTGGGTGGGGGCTTAGATGGGGGTGTTCTTGATTTATCAAGATTTGAGCTTTATAACACTATAAAAGAACCTACTGGTTCCTTTAAAGAGGGTGCTGCTAGGAATTCAATAAGGTACTATCTGAAACTTCCTTCTGTAAGGCTTTAGCTCCAATTTATTCAAGTAATAAAAACATTATGAAGGCAAAAAAGTAATTGCCTGCACAGAATATCAGTAATATATTTTACTAGTATGTTATGAGAGAATTCATTAAAGTTGAAGAAAGGCAGTTTTTGCTAATTTTTTCTGTTCAAATTTCATGTTTGAAATCCCTTTATGTTTGTACAGTTTCAAGCAGGAGTTTGCAAAATGTTAAATCCTAGTAATAACATTTTGTCATTTGGAAACAATGTTAACAAAATGTGACTACAATTTAGACAGCTATTCTAATAATTTTGATAATAATCTGACAAATATTTGAATGTACCAATTAATGAGAAATTAGCTGTAACAAGCAATTTAGTCCAATATGTTCCTAATAATTGTCTCTGATGTCAGAATTTTGCTTGAACTAGGTGAACAGTTTTTGATCTTGTTTTCATTTCTTACAAGGTTAAAGAGACCTATAATTCATGTCACATTAATTTGTTCACTTGAGTAATGAAAAAATATGCTCCAACATGAAACTAAAGATGCTGTCGAGGCATAAAAAATCTGTTCCTACTCAACCTGTATGATTAATGTGAAAAATATCCTCCTGGAGTTTATATTTTCTAAAGCTAGTGATATTTATTATTGTCAAGATTCTGTTAAAGTTGAACTCCAACCATGTTTTTTTTAGTTTTGGATAGAGTGGGAAAGGCAAGAACCAATGTGAGATTTTTATTGCTGTCCGCTCCTGAAGGGGATTTTCCCCAAAGTTTCCCTCCTTGATGACCACACAGGAAGTAAGGGTTCTAATGTGGACCGCAAAAAAGAAATCTGACAGAGGATTTAACCCTCAACCCTCGCCTCAAAAATTAAAACTTTGATGGAAACAGATATGTTGTGTGTTCCGCACACATACAATCCAATGAGAGGGGTAGATAATTTAATAATTTAATGATTAGATTGATTTAAGGCAGAATTGAACCAATGCATTTTGGCCTACGGTAGCATCATAGCACCTAGCATGCCCTTTTCATCTAGTGTTAGTGAGTGTACCAAAGCTTTGCTGAATTCACTGGCATAACTTGTGCTCCCAAAACTTTCCAAGCAGTAAATCACAATGTAGTTTTATTTGGTATCTGCTCATCTGAGTAGATTTAAGTACAGTCAGAATTCTTAAGCCCTGATGAAAGGAAGGTGTGTTTGGCCTACAAAATGCATAGGATTGATTCTCCTATGAATCAATCTTATGAATAAAATACCTTGGAGTCTTGAACGTTTGACGCTCTCAGTGGGTTGTATGTGTGTGGATTTTCAACTCTCGGTCCTTTCCATTTTTCCTCAAGGTGGTCCCCGTAAGTGGAGTGCTGTAGAACCAGGGCCAGTGTGCCTAGCGACAATTTCAGTGACCTTTAGAAAATCCAAATCCAGTGCCTCATTTTGTTCTTAAGTAGTGTATTTCAGGCTGAGTGGCCAGTATTAATAGATTGGGGTAACCTTGTCAGCCAGAATTTTTTACTATTCTTCAGAGATCTTTAATCATTTGGATACACTGGAATCTATAGATGCTTCTTGGAATACACCTAGTTTAAAAGCTTTGCTTTCATATTATTTTAGGTCGAATAGTTTACCTTTAAAGAAACCCTGTTGCCAGACCATTCACTTTAGCAACAATCTTCCTATAAAAGTATGTATATGCTCATTTAATGTATTCTATGCATGTTATTTACTGACAAAAGCCCCGAGACGGCTGTTGGGTACAACCATCTTGGATGTGATGTCAGCAGCCCCTGCAGACTCAGAACTGTCACTCAAGTGACCCTCTGTAGGGTTCCTTCAGAAGCTGCTAGGGGTTCTTTGAGCTGTGGCTTATTGGTCTCCTCTCTGATGGTGTCTGCATAGCTCTGGGACCAGTGTCATCTGGCAGAGCCAACAGCATGATGCCAATCAGTGGTGGCTGGTGGATTCTTTTTTGGGGGGGCAGCAAACAAACAACACCCCCCGACAGTGTAGCACAGCAACCCCCCCTCCACCCCCACGGGCGGTCTGGCCTGGCACTTACCCACTCGTGGTTCCTTTCCTGGAGTGTGGTCAGCGGCTGAGGCGGCTCCGGTGTCCGCTCCTCCAGTTTCCTCCACCGCGTGTCTTCCGTCAAAGCGCTAGGCATCCAATAGGATTGCCTGACACTTTGGCCGTTCAGGAAACAGGTCTCACACTGATTGGCGGTAAGGAACTTTAGTGTGATAATATCGAAAATGTATTCACTATGGTCACATAACTGGGTGGGCTCGGAGCACAATGCTCTGCTCTCCTAGCTCATCCTTTTTTGAAGCCTAATAAAGCCCCTGGCTCTAATCAGGTACTCAAAAATACACCCCGCCGCATTGGAATCCATGGTCCGGCGCCACTGATATGTAGATCAGGGATGCATGGACAGGAGAGGCGGCACCCATGCGCCCTCTATGGACGAGCCAGCTACTGATACTAATTATCTTTTTAACTGCCTGTAAGAGTTGCATTCTGACCTTAGAAATTATTTTAAGGGTTCCTCTGGGATAAAATGAAAAAAACTGCTCTATAGTATTCTGCTTTGCTTCTCCCCTGGCTGCTACATAAAAGGTTATGTAGGGAGGAGAGGGAAGGGAGCTGTGGATCTGAAAGTAAATAGACACTTCCAGAAGAGGGAGGGGCTATCATATGCAAGGTGGGAGGGGGCTGTGCTAGTTAACTGACTCTATTGAAGTAGCCAAATTTGCTAGCAAGTTCAAAGGTGCAAGTCAATATAAATCATTCATGAAAAGGAAAATACTGAAAGTAAGCATTTAAAGTGGTTGTAAAGGCAATCTGTGCATGGAGGTAAAAAACCTTCCATATGCTGCTCCCCCACAGCCCCCTTAATACTCCCCTGAGCCCCCTCTCAATCCAGCAATGTGCAAGGGAGCCTTGGCTGTCCCAGGTCTCTCTCTTCATTGGCTGAGACAGCAGCAAGAGCCATCGGCTCCTACTGCTGTCAATCACAGACAGTGAGCCAATAAGGAGAGAGTGGGGGGCAGGGCAGAGTGGCAGCTCTCTGTGTCTTATGGATGCAGAGAGTGGGGGTCGGGAGTGAGCACGCACCAGTGCACACATAGCAAGCAGCTTGCTATTGGGAGCACTTATTAAGTGGGAGGAGCCAGGAGCGCCAGCAGGGGACCCAAGAAGAAGAGGATTGGGACTGCTTTGTGCAAAACCATTACACAGAGCAGATAAGTTTGACATTTTTGTTATTTAAAAAAAATCTTTAATAAATAAAGCACTTGAATGTTTTTCTGTGCTTTTAGTGCACATTTTTATGTTGGTGAGAGGGTGCTTTTACCTGCAAGTTTATAACAAGTTCTCTTTAAAATGTATTAAATATTTTTTTTCCATGAGGCACATAAGGATGGAAAATGACAATCTATGACAATGAGAATAACAACAGTAATGTTTTTTTTTTTAATGTCATGTTTTAACTACAAAAATAAACCTGATTCATGTTGATTTTACATGTTCTATGACTTATTAAGGGGTTTTGGGGTCATCTGCATTTAAACAGTTGGTTAGCAGTGCAGAAGATACTGTACATAGATAATGTTTTAAGCATAAGCCTCCAAGCAGTATTTCTATTCTACAGATGTGCTTGAGTGCTCATGCTGGTAATGTTGGTTTAAGTTTGGCTTTTTAATCATAAGCAGAAAGATTGTGGTGTAGGCCGCTGTGTTGGGGCAAACATTTTATGTTATTCTATATTTCAGTTGTCCTGGTTTGTTTCCATATTCTCTATCATGCTAGGTCAGCAATGTGACCAAACACAGTTATACCTCTGGACCACCTACAGCATTGTAACTACATACTAGCATCTGTTTTATTCCTGCTGGGACACTATCAGCTCTCTTCCTAGTAGTTTCTTAATGTTGGCTTTGTTTATCCCCTCTCAATGACAGGCTAAATGTGGAGGAAGAGCTCTGTTCTCTCTGACATGTCTGGAATGTGACAAGAATGTGCTGATTGTGTGATCAAAAAAAAAAAAAAATACACAATAGAATGCATATAATAAATGAGATCCACAACTATTACTAGCACTAATAAAGGGAATGTAAAAAGCCCATCCTCATGCATCATTTCATTATGTGCTGCTTCAACTCTCCATTCATTACAATGATTTTACACAATAAAAAACTAAATAAAATGTTTGTACTTCTGGAAAAACCCTTATTTTTCATTGTCTGACACCGCTAAACATAGAATGCATCTTGATTAGAGGAGAGTCAATCTAATTTCCACCTTATTTAATCACTTCAGCCCACGGAAGGTTTTACCCCCTTCATAACCAGGCCATTTTTTGCGATACAGCACTGCGTTACTTTAACTGACAATTGCGCAGTCATGCTATAGCCAAATAAAATTGATGTCCCTTTTTTCCCACAAATAGAGCTTTCTTTTGGTGGTATTTGATCACCTCTGCATTTTAATTTTTTGCGCTATAAACAAAAAAAGAGCGACAATTTAAAAAAAAAAACAATATTTTTTACTTTCTGCTATAAAACATATTCAATAAAAAAAATTAAAAAAATCGAATTTCTTCATCAATTTAGGCCAATATTCTGCTACATATTTTTGGTAAAAAATAAGCATATATTGATTGGTTTGCATAAAAGTTATCATGTCTACAAACTATGGGATATTTTTTGTGCATTTTAATTTTTTTACTAGTAATGGCGGCAATCAGCGATTTTTAGAGGGACTTTGACATTGCAGCAGACAAATCGGACATCTAACTGACACCTTTAACATTTTTTTGTGAACCAGTTATATTATTACAGTGATCAGTGCTAAAAATATGCACTGTTACTGTACTAATGACACAGGCAGGGAAGGGGTTAACACTAGGGACAATCGAAGGGTTGTGTCCCTAGGAGGTGCTTTCTAACTGTGTGGGGGATGGACTGACTGGGTGAACACAGAGATCCGTGTTCCTGCTTAGCAGGAACACAAGATCACTGTGTTCTCCCCTGTCAGAACGGCAATCTGCCTTGTTTACATAGGCAGATCGCCATTCTGCTTCTCTGGGGAATGATCGGCGGGTCCCGGCAGGCATCATGTCCGCCGTACTTGCTGATTGGCCAGTGCCCCAGGTGTCTATTGCATGAAATGACGTACAGGTACGTCGTTTCGCACAATAGAGTTGCCCTGCCGCAGTATACCTGTGGTGGGTGGTCTTTAAGTAGTTAAACATTTAAGGAACGCATGAACATTGTTGTCTTTCTAATTTTGTCAAGAAAAAAATAACTGGTTTGGGATTATATATATCACATATCTCCAATTCGGCTCCAGTGCGAATTTGAAGCTCAAGGGATCAGCCTAAATCTCATTGACCAGTAGGATCATTAGACACAATGCCCCTTGCTTCAGGAAAACATCACCATACAGCAAACCACTCCTCGATCTCTGGTTAACTGAAACAAAGGCACTTTTAATAATTTGAAATATAAATCCTTGTGATCTGAAAGAATCCTTCTAAAATTTATGCTGTTTCTGGCTAATGAAAGTTTGCTATTGAGCCTGTTCTATGCATTATCTTTAACACTTGGATAAAAATTGTCAATATGACATGATGGGTGCAGCCTGGGCTAAAACAAACTACATTGATGGAAAGTACAAAGTGATTCAAATCCTCATGAAAAATCCTATGGCTTTAGGAACCGCTGAAGATTCTACTCCAGCACACTTAAAGCGGGATTCCGGCCAGCTAAAAAAATTTTTTAAAGTCAGCAGCTACAAACACTGTAGCTGTTGACTTTAAATAAGTACACTTACCTGTCCTGGGTGCCCGCGATGTCGGCCGCCCGAGGCCGACCCGTCCCTCGGCTCTCAGGTCCCGGCACCGCCATCCTAGGTAAGGGAAACAGGCAGTGGAGCCTTGCGGCTTCACTGCCAGTTTCCTACTCCGCACGCACGAGCGGTGCGGTGATCTGTGAACAGCCCCGTGGTTTTCTGGGAACACACACAGTTCCCAGAAGGCAACGGGGCCGCTCTGCTAGGCGCAGAAGATGCTGCGGAATAGGAACAGGCAGATTAGGAAGACTGCCTAGCAACAAGGGTTCAGGTATATTTAAAAAAATTTTTTTTTTCAAATGTTTTTTTTAAATTTTTTTAGGATTTTTGGTGAAATTTTTTTTTCAGAGTGGCCCTCCACTTTAATGCAGCACTTCCGAGAGATTAAAGAGATCTCTAAGTAGCAGTGGTATTGGTTGTGTAAACATTTCTAAAAGAAAGACAATTAGTAACTCACATAAAGTAAGACGAAATATGCTTATCATGGTTCTCAAAAGCATTCCCAGGTGGACACCAAGGAAACTGTCACAATGGATACCCTGGCTATGGTCTGGATGGCACCTGCAATAGCTAAGAGAGACAGTGATGCATTACAGTTATTGGTGCAACTGCAGCTGGGGGGAGGAGACATTCAGGATCCCAAGATGGAAAGGAGTTGAGTCTGGTAGCCGTGGTGACAAGGCAGCCTCAGGACAGGAATCCGGAAGCAGCTTGTGTGGATCAATGGAGCACATGTGAGGACAGGAAGTGATGGAACAAGAAGTAATGTCAGGGGGGTGGCATTCTTGAAGAAGCCCGATTGAGTGAAATGCGTTGAGCGGGACTAAGATGCTGAGGTGAAGTCACTTTCAGGCATTGGAACGCATGCTGTTCTCTGGTTCAGAATAGCTGCGTTTCCATACTGTGTATTCTGCTATACTGCTGGAAATTCTGAGTGCCAAGAAGGTACAAGCAAATGTGAGTTCATATATATTGGAGAATTTTTGGTCTACTTGTGGAAGAGTGTCTTTACAATAAAATACTACTGAGTTCTTTTCTGTAGTTTCTTCATATACATTCCTGAGCAATTCCTAAGTTGGATTCTTTGGAGTGGAGCCAGGAGGCTGGAGTTAGTGGTGTTCTTGCAGAGGAGATGGCATAGTCCTAGTTTACTCAGTAATGCTTGTAAAAGAACAATCCTGTTGCGCAATTTTAAAACGTGACATGTTAGGTATCTATTTACTCGGTATAATATCATCTTTCACATTATATAGAGAATTGGGGTAAATATTGTGTTTATCTTTTTTAATTCATTAAAGTGTATTTTTTCTCCTAAAAATTGCGTTTGATAAACCACTGCACAAATACCATGTGACATAAAAAATTGCAACACCCACCATTGTATTCTATAGGGCCTCTTCTAAAAAAAATATATATGTATATAATGTTTGAGGGTTCTAAGTAACTTTCTAGCAAAGATTTTTACATGTAGGAGCGAAGTGTCAGAATTGGCCCGTATGCGAAAAGGTTAAAAAAAACTGCACACACAGAGAAAGACAAAAAAAACCCAATAAAGCATGGTCTGGTTCAATCCAGTGGAGGAAAAAAAATCCTTCCTGATCTCCCAGGGGGCAATCTGATATTCCCTGGATCAACTACCCCTGGCATTAGTACCTCTAAAAATTTGTATTAGTATATTTGAAGGCGAAATCTATTTTCCTGCAGACATAAAGTATGCCCCATTGTCCTCTATATTGACCTGAAAGTGAATAACTCTACACCAAATTCATTATATGGACCAGTTATGTATTTGTAGAAGACACAGCAGGAAGTGAGCGGTGAACGCTGCTTCTATGAGAGTGTGATTTGCTTCTTCCGACTGTCACCAGGAACGGCCGCTTTTTCCACTTTTTAAAATGCCTGATATTATTTGATTGATGATGTATGGAGATACTTATATACAATAAAGAGAGACAAGTGTATTTACACTATTTGTAGTCTCTCTTTCTGTCCTGAGAAACGGTGGATCTTGCTGTTACACCTGCTACCCTGTTAAGGTTGTGGTTTAGCTATCCATGCCTGATATTTTCAGCCCTTTGGTGAGTTTGAACCCCGAAGGGGAGTGTGACACATGGACTGCAGTGTTGGGTGTTTAAAAGATACAACATAGCAAAATTTTCCACCTGAGGTTTCTGGGACTTTTCTTACATAACTTGCTCATTACTTTTACTCGTGTGCATTCTATTCACATGAAAGCTGATCAGGAACTCTATGTCAGTAGCGCTGCTATAATATATATATATATGCTATAATAACAATTTTAGGCACATCTGGACTTGTGCAATTTTTATTATTACCAACTGTTTGATGTATTTGTACATGTCTAAGCTTTGGTGTGGACTGGTGTCAGAGCTTAGACAGGAATTGTCATGGCACCCCACCCAATGTGACAGTAATTGATTACTCAGACCACAGCACTGTCACACAAGGGAAAAGACATGCTGCCCCATACTCAGAAGCACTGCTCCATTAGCAAACACTCCAGTGTGGAAACAAGGTTAGGAAGTGCGGCTTGATAAGTATAAATGCCTATGAGAGTGGGCTATGTGCAGACATTTTCACTTTTCCCTAATTTGACAAAGTGACTGTTTAAATAAGTTTAAAGAAACAGGTGTGCTTATGCCTGCCCAAGTAATAACTGAATTAACAAAAATCCAGAGCTGCACATACACAATTAAAAGGCTTTGTTCACTTTTTTTTTCTAAAATCCACCTCCCCTATTTACCAATATAATATTTGTGTGCCTCGGTTACAGAAAAACAAAAGCTTTCTTTGATTTTTAGAACAAGGCCTTACCTCAGCCCCTGTTGTGTTCACAGAAAACTTTATGACTTCCTATCAGTGGTGGCTGGTGAAGTTTTAGGATGGGGGGCAGGCCCCGCCCTTCCTTTTTGGTCCCTCCCACTTGGTAAAAATGGGAGTGGTTTCAGCGAAATAGTGGGCGTGGCTCTAAATTGGTGTGGTTAGTGTCTGAGATGAACAAGGGATTGAAGGAGAGGGAGAGAGGGATGGAGGGACAGCAGGCCCAGATCCTACACAACAATATAAATATGTGTATTCTAGAAAGTTCAACAATCAGCAGATAAAGATACTCCAAACACCTGGT
This sequence comes from Aquarana catesbeiana, assembly GCF_042186555.1. NCBI lineage: Eukaryota > Metazoa > Chordata > Amphibia > Anura > Ranidae > Aquarana > Aquarana catesbeiana. The sequence continues at coordinate 685,238,612 of NC_133324.1, forward strand.
GTTAGCGCTTCAATCATCCCGGCACCATGGTTGTCAGGATGATTGAAGCGCATTATTTCTATTATTACATTGTAATATAAAATGAAATCATTCAACTCACCATAATGCAGAATCAGTGGGAGCCCTGAGCGTGTAACTGGCCACATCGCCTGCCACCAGATGCCATCAGGTGTCCCCAGTGGAGTCCCTCCTTACATCAGGTGCCCCCAGCGGAGTCCCTCCTTACATGCAGCCTGTGTCACATAAAATGAAGCCTGTGTCCCACCAAATGCAGCAGCATGTGTCACCACCAAATTGCAGCAGCATGTGTCACCACCAAATTGCAGCAGCATGTGTCACCACTAAATCGCAGCAGCATGTGTCACCACCAAATTGCAGCAGCATGTGTAACCACCAAATTGCAGCAGAATGTGTCACCACCAAATTGCAGCAGCATGTGTCACCACCAAATTGCAGCAGCATGTGTCACCAAATTGCAGCAGCATGTGTCACCAAATTGCAGCAGCATGTGTCACCACCAAATTGCAGCAGCATGTGTCACCACCAAGTTGCAGCAGCATGTCACCACCAAATTGCAGCAGCATGTGTCACCATTAAATTGCAGCAGCATGTGTCACCAAATTGAAGCAGCATGTGTCACCAAATTGCAGCAGCATGTGTCACCACCAAATTGCAGCAGCATGTGTCACCACCAAATTGCAGCAGCATGTGTCACCACCAAATTGCAGCAGCATGTGTCACCACCAAATTGCAGCAGCATGTGTCACCAAATTGAAGCAGCATGTGTCACCAAATTGCAGCAGCATGTGTCACCAAATTGCAGCAGCATGTGTCACCACCAAGATGCAGCAGCATGTGTCACCACCAAGATGCAGCAGCATGTGTCACTACCAAATTGCAGCAGCATGTGTCACCAAATTGAAGCAGCATGTGTCACCAAATTGAAGCAGCATGTGTCACCACCAAATTGCAGCAGCATGTGTCACCACCAAATTGCAGCAGCATGTGTCACCAAATTGCAGCAGCATGTGTCACCACCAAATTGCAGAAGCATGTGTCACCACCAAATTGCAGCAGCATGTGTCACCAAATTGCAGCAGCATGCATCACCACCAAATTGCAGCAGCCTGTGTCATCGAATTGTAGCAGCATGTGTCACCAAATTGCAGCAGCATGTGTCACCAAATTGCAGCAGCATGTGTCACCACCAAATTGCAGCAGCATGTGTCACCAAATTGCAGCAGCATGTGTCACCACCAAATTGCAGCAGCATGTGTCACCAAATTGCAGCAGCATGTGTCACCACCAAATTGCAGCAGCATGTGTCACCACCAAATTGTACCAGCATGTGTCACCAAATTGCACCAGCATGTGTAACCAAATTGCAGCAGCATGTGTCACCAAATTGCAGCAGCATGTGTCACCAAATTGTAGCAGCCTGTGTCACCAAACTGCAGCAGCATGTGTCACCAAATTGCAGCAGCATGTGTCACCAAATTGTAGCAGCATGTGTCACCAAATTGTCACCAAATTGCAGCAGCATGTGTCACCAAATTGTACCAGCATGTGTCACCAAATTGTAGCAGCATGTGTCACCAAATTGCAGCAGCATGTGTCACCAAATTGTAGCAGCATGTGTCACCATCAAACCCCCCTCCCCGGTTACTTACCTTGCTGTGTGTTGTCCTCTCCAGCAGTGTCTCCTGTGCATAGGTCCGTTCTTCTCATACTTCCTGTTACTCTCTCCTGGGCGCAATTGGAGAGAGAAACAGGAAGTGACATCATACTCAGATGTCAATCAATAGAAAAGAAAACAAATCAGCGCAAATATGTAAATGAAAACACAGCAGCTGAACACCAGGGTCAAAAATAAAACCCCTATAAAACAATACAAAGCACATGGTGCAGCGCTAAAGTGAAAAACAGCAATATAAAGTCAGTGAATAAATCAATCCGACCGATCATGAGTGATGTGACTTCATGCTGACATCTCAGTGACTTTATGTGATCCCTCTACCAATGTAAAGGATGGCCTCTCACGTAAGGGCAGGGACCCTTTAATTATAGAGGGTCAAAAGCGCTTTCCCTTATGGGTCACATGTAGATGATTCACTGCAGATCCAGATCGGTCAAATGGCAGGACAAGGACGAGCACTTGGCAGCATAAGACACTCTCCCAGCATATGAGTTTATATGAAATAGAAAGAGTACAACGTAGTTCTCTCCATAAAATATAATTTTATTAGCTAAAATGACAGGTATTGCACTTACAAATAAGGCACTCATCCAGTGCCGGATAATGTAGCCTGTATAGGAGAAGATGCGAGATGGCCGCGGGTGACGTCACAACGCTTCCTTCCTTCCGAACGCGTTGCGTCCCAGTGGGCGGGGACTTCATCAATGGATACGGAAGGAGCGTGGACACCCGCGTAATATACAAACTCCGTTACCCTTCATCCAACCACGTAACGAGAGGGGCGGAGATCACTATGCAGGAATGAAATCCCGGAAGTGTCCCCACTCGTAAGAAATAGGCAAACGGAAACAAATAAAAATGTAATATTGTAAGTTCACAGCCTGCACAGCATAAAACAACCACCATGGTGGCAAAAGAAATGCTGGCAAGTGCATGAAAGAAGGTAATGGTCAAACCCCAAGCAGACATATAGGGCAATGAATATTACAGCAAATATAAAAATATATAATAATATATATTTGCATGTGTTAATTATAAACAGTCAAAAATATGTGTTAAAATATGTGTTAAAAATATATAAAAAGTCATCTGCGACCATTTATTGCATCAACAACAAATAATAAATAATCAATAACAATTCAAATAATCAACGATCAGTAATAAAACAGTTAATATCAAGATCGACATTTAATCCATCAGGGCAAAGAACATGGGTTTCATGTATCCAATAAGATTCCCTTTTGCTCAACTGTCGTATAAAATTACCCCCTCTCCAGTGTTTGGTGACCCTTTTGATACCCCAAAATTTTAAACTTTTGGGGTTCTGCTGGTGAAATCATTTGAAATGTTTAGACACGTTATGAGTCTTGAGACCCTTTTTGATATTATTGACATGTTCCGCCAACCTAACGTGTAGGGGTCTCGAAGTTCTGCCAATATATTGGAGCCCGCAACCGCACTCCAACATATAGACAACCCCCACCGTATCACAAGTGATAAGTTGCTTAATGTCATATTCTCTATTGGTGGCTGATGCTAGGAACTTTTTTCGTTTTTTGATGTTTCCTTTAGAATGCTTACATGGAATACACTGTCCAGAGGCATAGAAACCCCCCAAGAATGAGAATAATCTATCAGTAGAAGGAACTGGAGGATTAAGAACGCCAGGCGATCTCTTAATGAGGGAGCTTTTTTATAAATAAACTGAGGTCGCTCTGGTAAAACAGGACCTAAACCCTTGTTCTGCATTAAAAAAGACCAATTCTTTTGGATAATTTTTTTGAATTTACGATATTGCACATTGTATTCTAAAATCATTTTAAAATGATGGTTATTCCCATTAGGATCTTTGTTATGGTCAGAGACCAATAAATGTCTATCCATGGATTTAACCATCAAGATTTCATCTTCTAAATTATGTCGATCATAACCTTTTTGTTCAAACCGAGAAACCAGAACATGAGATTGAGTAACAAAGTCATCCTCATTGGTGCAGTTATGACGTAATCTAATGAACTGTCCCCAACACTAATGACCAAGTCAAGATAAACAACTTTTTCAGAATCAATAGTCCATGTCAAGGATATATTTTTATGATTATTATTGAGAGATTCAATAAAGGCATCAAGCTTAGATCTATCCCCCTTCCAAATCATGATGAGATCATCTATGAATCTGCGATAACAGACAAGTTCAGGGGGACGATTTAAAAATACAGCCTTTTCTTCCCAGTGGGACATAAAAATATTAGCCACACTGGGAGCAAAACGTGCCAATATAGCCACTCCCCTGGTTTGTAGATAAAATTCCTTGTTGTACCAGAAATAATTTCTGGTTAAACAGAAATCAAGACAACCAAGGAGAAATTCCTGATGTTTGCCTGATAGAGAAGAGGAGGAGAGGGCCCATTCCACTGAGGACATAGCATCCTTATGATTAATGATGGTTGTTTTGGTTATTTGGTTGTTTTATGCTGTGCAGGCTGTGAACTTACAATATTACATTTTTATTTGTTTCCGTTTGCCTATTTCTTGCGAGTGGGGACACTTCTGGGATTTCATCCCTGCATAGTGATCTCCGCCCCTCTCGTTACGTGGCTGGATGAAGGGAGTCGCCATGGTAACGGAGTTTGTATATTACGCAGGTGTCCACGCTCCTTCCGTATCCGCTGATGAAGTCCCCGCCCACTGGGATGCAACGCATTCGGAAGGAAGGAAGCGTTGTGATATCACCCGCGGCCATCTCGCATCTTCTCCTATACACGCTACATTATCCGGCACTGGAAGAGTGCCTTATTTGTAAATTCAATACCTGTCATTTTAGCTAATAAAATTATATTTTATGGAGAGCACTATGTTGTACTCTTTCCATTTCATATAAACTCATATGCTGGGAGAGTGTCTTATGCTGCCAAGTGCTCGTCCTTGTCCTGCCATTTGACCGATCTGGATCTGCGGTGAATCATCTACATGTGACCCGTAAGGAAAAGCGCTTTTGACCCTCTATAATTAAAGGGTCCCTACCCTAAGGTGAGAGGCCATCCTTTACATTGGTGGAGGTATCACATAAAGTCATTGAGATGTCAGCATGAAGTCACATCACTCATGATCGGTCGGATTGATTTATTCACGGACTCTATATTGCTGTTTTTCACTTTAGCGCTGCACCATCTGCTTTTTATTTTTCAGATGTCAATCAAACCGCCTGGCCACAGGAAGGTGTTCACCAGATGACCTCATTAGCACACACACCTTGCACTCATCATCTAGGTTTGCATGGCATCCCCCCATTCCTACATTTGCCTGGCTTGTCAATGTAGGCTGCCAAAGCTGCTATGTTTGCACGTCATTCCCATCATGCCTCTAGACAGCCCCAGGCCACACACTAAACTCGCAAAAAAGAAACAACGACTCCTGCGCACAGGTGGAACACCATATAAAAGGTACATCAACTCAGGCCTTGCTGCCCACAAGGATGGGGGATCCTAGTAGAAACCAAAAGAAAAGAGAAACAGGGGCCTTGTGCATTAACTTTTAAAACATTTATTGAATAAAAATAGTAAAAAGAGACAACTCACAAGCAATTGGTGGAGGAGGCACAACATAAAGTGCACCGACAAACAGCATGCGACTTAGGATGAGCGATACCTTCCAAAAATCGTGGAGGGATGCACAGGCATCACAATCAGCTAACGCGTTTCGAAGGGAACGTCCCTTCTTCTTCAGAGCTATGCAGTGATCCCTCCTTCAGCAGTCCCTTCTTTTATAAGTGCCTGAGTGTCAATGAAACAGGGGTGGGATATGGGGCTCCTCCCCCTCAAGGAATCCCTCCCTCTTGTGCCCTCCAATCATACGGGCAACACTCCAATTAGTATACAGAGAATAGTTTGTAAAATAAATAATAAATATAATAGTAATATATAATAAAATATAATAAAATAAAATAAAAGATTAACAGAGGCAAGCTGAGCCATTGGTAATGGATGGTGGCGTGCTGTGCACACAGAATGCAAAAGATGACAATAGCATGAAGTGTGTCACATGTACCAGATATGAACCGTAGTGAGCAGTCGTAGACATGGTGGGTGGGAAACTCCCACTCCAAAGACCACCAGTCGCATCAAAGAATGTACAAGAGTATAAAGATATGAAAAATAAATAAAATATAGATAATTATGTATATAAGGAATACCTACAGTGCTATCTCAGGGGGTCAATGCATGTGGAGTGCCTCCGCATCGAGTGCACAGCGGGCCGGTGGCAGCGTAGCTGTATCGAAGTGAGCGGACGGCCTTTAACATGCTGGTCCCGCCCCCAGTTGCATGTTGCCGGGCGGTCTTCCGCCACTCATGTTGTCAGTGGGCGGTGCAAGATGCGGAAGGGGCGATGTGGATCCCGCCCCCTTCCCCTAGCTTGAAACGCAAACACATCGGCGTGCGTTCCACTTCGATACAGCTACGCTGCCACCGGCCCGCTGTGCACTCGATGCGGAGGCATTCCACATGCATTGACCCCTTGAGATAGCACTGTAGGTATTCCTTATATACATCCATATCTATATTTTATTTATTTTTCATATCTTTATACTCTTGTACATTCTTTGATGCGACTGGTGGTCTTTGGAGTGGGAGTTTCCCACCCACCATGTCTACTACTGCTCACTACGGTTCATATCTGGTACATGTGACACACTTCATGCTATTGTCATCTTTTGCATTCTGTGTGCACAGCACGCCACGATCCATTACCAATGGCTCAGCTTGCCTCTGTTATACTTTTATTTTATTTTATTATATTTTATTATATATTACTATTATATTTATTATTTATTTTACAAACTATTCTCTGTATACTAATTGGAGTGTTGCCCGTATGATTGGAGGGCACAAGAGGGAGGGATCCCTTGAGGGGGAGGAGCCCCATATCCCACCCCTGTTTCATTGACACTCAGGCACTTATAAAAGAAGGGACTGCTGAAGGAGGGATCACTGCATAGCTCTGACGAAGAAGGGACGTTCCCTTCGAAACGCATTAGCTGATTGTGATGCCTGTGCGTCCCGCCACGATTTTTGGAAGGTATCGCTCATCCTAAGTCGCATGCTGTTTGTTGGTGCACTTTATGTTGTGCCTCCTCCACCAATTGCTTGTGAGTTGTCTCTTTTTACTATTTTTATTCAATAAATGTTTTAAAAGTTAATGCACAAGGCTGGCGCGTCCCTGCTTCTCTTTTCTTTCGGTCACACACTAAATTCTCTGGGGCCACATGCGGCCCGGGGGCCATGGGTTGACACCCCTGGTGTAGTACAAAGGATTCACTGATTGGTTACAGAGTAAATGGATAGATAGGTGGGTCCTCCTATTGCACAGTGTTGGTAAATCTAAATTAAATTAATTGTTAATGGCAGCCTAAACGCGGAAGCGGAACGCAGTGTCCCATGAGCTACTTTGCTGCTTGTGGCAAATGCAAGGTGTGTGTGCTAATGAAGTCAGCTGGTAAACTGCTTCCTGTGTATTACTGGCTCTCACGTCCCAAATCTACACACCAAGAAGTCATGAAGCTTTCTGTGGAACACAGCAAAGCCTAAGGGAAGGCCTTGTTCTAAAAATCAAAGAAAGCTTTTACTTTTCTGCAACCGAGGTAGATTAACGGTATATTGGTACTAGAGATGGGCTGAAAACCCCCTGGTTCGGTTCACAACAGAACATCACACAATTTCGGACCTGAACCGTGAACCCCATTGAAGTCTATGGGACCCAAATTTGAATTTTCAAAAGTCCCCATTTTGAAAGCTTATATGCAAGTTATTGGCCATAAAAAGGGTATTGAAAAAAGCTTTGGCCAATCAGGGCTTAGAATGCACTGTGAAGAGTGCACATCCAGCCGAGCACACCGCAAATTTGGGTGTTTGCGGAATGGGCGATCAGGCAATGTTTGGGCCAAACTTTTGTTTGGCTTCAACTTATAGCCGAACTCAAATTGGTGCATAGGGGAGCTGGATTTTAGAAAAAAAAGTGAATTTAGCATTTGAAGTAAACATGGCATACAATCTAGAAATCTAGATATAGCTGTGACTGTCCTCGACCTTTCTGAATCATTAGGTTGGTACCGCTGATTTTTTTAGAACAGGCAAGAACATTATACATTTTAATATAAAATGAGCTATGGCTTCTCATATCAGACTTTAGACAAATACTTAATTTCTTCCTTTATAAAACTGATAAAATCACAAAAAACTAACCTAAATCTTGAAAACATTTTACAGTATGTCAAAAACCCACTTAAAAAATGACCAAAGAGTATAATTTTCAAAGTGCAATAACAAAATGTCATCTATCATGTGTCTTGTTTATTATTATAATACAGCTTACTAAAATTGCAGTTCTTATCGACATCATCATTGTTATCCATCAGAACATAGCATATAATATGAGATGACAAAAAAGGAGCATTCATGAATGGATAAAACTAAATTAAATTGCGCTTTTTTTGTGATTAGCCATTATTGGAAATCGCTTAAGACAGGTACAAGAACCCCAATACCCCAATTTGTCTTACAACAAATATTGTAAAAAGGCATACAGTAGTTGTGCTATAGGTCAGTACTAAGTATTATGTGCTAGGTAAAGCTGGCAAGGGAGGCAAGGAGGCATTGTTTCATCCCATGGAAATTATGGCTAACACTGATTGAAAAAAAGAGGGGGATATAGAACTTATAACCTGGAATCAATGACCAATTGAAGTGAAGATGTTGGATCAAAAATAGTTATTTTAGACAACCAATTCTGACACTTGTGCAGGAAGGATGTTGCTCATGTAAAGTAATATTAAACCCTCAGGTTTTATTTTCTCCTTCTGTTCCGTAAAAAAAATTACGGTAAGAGTCTAACCTTTTTGTTCTTTTCCTGTTCTAAATGGCTTATTTGCTGCTCAGTATTGTCCACTTTTGTTTTTTCTGTGTGACCAGTGCCCCCTTCGCAGTGCTGATTTTATGGGGGCACCCGTGCATGCATGTTCCCATATATTGTACTACAAGCCTGCGATATCAAACACAGGTGTGCAGACATTGGATCACTGCTGCAGTTCCAGCTCCATTGTCCTTTGATTGATGGGGAATTTGGGGCTCTGAGCTCCAGCCCTGCCTCTGCCTCAACTCCTCTCTTCTGTGAGTGACAGCTGCCAAGAACTCAGTTTGTCCTCAAGCAAGTGGTTCCAGAATTGAGCCAATGTGCATGTGCCATACCGCTAAGCATGTCAGGACATGTATTCCTGAAACCTAAGTGACGTAGATGCTGGTGTTCTGTCAAAATAGCCAATTCATCATGATCTCCAATTACGTCACTTCCGGTTACTGTAAACCATCATTAATTGGAGATTTCGATGACTTGCCATTTTGACACAACACTGGCAACTGTATACACTCTGGTATATGAAGACTGCTACTTTGACACAACAGCGGGTAAGGAGGGAGGAGCCAGTGACGCTGACGTCATTACGTTCTCTTTCCGTGATTGATGGGACATACACAGCAGGCAGGCGAAGGCTCGTGGAGACGCCGCGATCGTTGTGCTTTACCATACGCTGTCTTTCTTGATGCAAGTTTCTTGTAAGTGCAATCTTTTGGCATATTAAAGTGTTACAGCTTTACAATTTTACGCTATGGGAGCTCTTTCTTGATTTTTGTCTTTTGAGTTCTACACACTGGAATGATCGGCATAGGTTTGTGGGTGACCTGTTAATTTCCCAAACGCCTGGTGGGACCACTGTTATGGTGGTCATCCTGAGCTGGTAAGGAGCCTCATACCTCACTTGGGTGCAAGTCACTTTGGATGCTGGAATCACCTGTGTCACAATTTTTCGTTGGAATTTAATTTTGATCATCCACCTACTTCACTTATGGACTTTTTTTTTTGCTATTCTTTTGGGATCACATAATTTAAGTTATATGATTTTTTCTCACATATGACACATGCAGAGACATTTGCCTCTATTTTCTATAGGAGACCTGTTGGTTTGATAATATAATGTGTGATGGGTCAATTATTTATTTATGTTCTTTAGCATATGTTTTTTTACTCATTCAGTTTTAGCGCTGCACTCATTTTTATTTATTTGATGTTTGGAGTTTAGTATTGGACTTTTAGTGCTGGCAGCTCTTACATTTCACATATCATTTTTTATTGTTCTAGCGCAGCGTTTAACCCTCTCCTTGGGTTTTTTTATTTTATTAAGGAGGAAAAGTTGTTGTCGCCGCAAAGACGCCCATTTTGTTGGTTAGCATCGGAGCGGACTAACAATATCCGCTCATAATACCATGTACCGAAGTGTAGACGGTTGCCGGTGTTGTTGTGTCAAAACAGCAAGTTGTCAAAATCTCCAATTACTGAAGGTTTACAGTAACCGGAAGTGATGTAATTCGAGATCTTGATGAATTGGCTATTTTGACAGAACACTGGAAGCAAACTCAGAAGAGTGGAAGCTGCAGGGCAGGAAAGTAGGAAGAGCTGGAAAAAGGTATGTAAAAAACTAGGTAGAAAACATTTCTGGGCAAAAATAAAGAAGGAGATAGTAAGTATGCACAGCATGGACTTAAAACAGATAAAAGAAGAGCCTTTAGAGCCACTTTAAGGGGCCCTATCACACATATCAGTTCTGCTGCAGTGCATTACCACACACTTTATTTTTTCACAATATCTGTTTTATTATTATGCAAAGAAATTGTACATAAAACAAACATGGTATACAATCATTACAGAGTCAATGTTGTACAGTAATCTGTTACAGAGTTACATTTAATAGGTGTGATAAAATTTATACCTGTAGATGTACAGTATATATAGCAAAATCTTTAACCATCAACACAGAATAGCAGCTGATAAGTACTGTTCTGATGCTATGTGATATTTCTCTTGGGAAAAAGATATTTGCTATGAAGTCATTATATTGTGCATTGCAAAGATTTTTCTATTCTATTTGAAAGAAGCCATTTAAAAGCGGAAGACAAAATCGTAGATAACAAGGGAAGGATTAAGTCAGGCAAAATGGTTGTTAGTACCTAGTTGCTATGAAAATAATCCTAGAACAAAAAAGTTCAAAATTAAAGCTCTGTTATAAATATTGCCATCTGGTTAATATGTGGTAATTCATCCAGTCTGGCACTTCTTTCCAAAAGGGAGAAAATATGGGAGTGCACTTAGGAGGAATGAGTTTCAAAGTTGAAGAAGTGAAGAAGAAAGTATGTGATAAAAAGTAATTCAAAGTCAGGAGGTATGCGTAGGGAGTAGGGGTTGGAACAGGACAAGGGTAGTTGATCTACTAGCTGACTAACCAGTCCATCAGTCCATCCAGCAGCCAGCTGAACTGACCAATAGATTATAGAGTTGTCAATTAGTCAACCAGGTAGTTAGTTAACTAGTCAGTTAGGTGGACAGTGCGCTAAATAATAGGTTATTTTTAGCACATCATGACAATACAGGCCTCAGTCTACTAACAGTGATTTGTATGTTTGTGTTAGAATAGGAACCATTTTATCCTTGTTTTATGGAATCAGGTTTCTATATCCTTAGTTATAGCTTTTCTTTCTTCCATAATATAAACTATACCATGCTGACATTCAGCAGCCGATTTTTAATTTAGGGGAAAGAAATCGATTTTCGGTGCGATTCAGCTGCATTCAGAAGATGGATAGTCAGAAATTTTTTTGTAACTCGGCAGGGAAACACGTAGAGACATGCAAGAAGCAACAGGCTAAGGTAAAGTCAATAGTTGTAAAGCACTGCCCAAACTGTTGGCGCTATATAAATCCTGTATGATATTAATAATAATAATAGTTGTGTCTGTAATGTGAGTAGTCAGTGTTCTAATCTGGGTCGAGAAGGTGGCAATTGGACAGCATTGCCAACATATATGGAACATGGTACTAATACTGTGGAAACTATTTTTTTATTTTTGTGGGTGTGGCTTACCAGTGGGTGATGATTTTTTACAAGTTTTCTTAAATACATGTGCTTATTGGACATTGGTAAGCTAGAATACACACTTTTTTTCCATTGCTCTACCCAAATAGGAATGTGGAGTGCAGATTCCCATAATTCTTTGAATTATCTGTTGTTGGGTGTTTCTTGGACTGAAGCCAGGCACACATGTTTGAAACAGTTATTAAACTGCTCTCTGCTCTGTATAACGAGGAGATTTAGTCTGTGTTTAAATAGGGGAACAGTTCGGCATGTATAGAGATATTTGTGAGGATAGATAGTGAGGGGGTCTTACATTAAGATAAATGGTGAGAATGGATTGTACCCGGATACTTTGCCATTTGTTTTAGTTGTCAGAGTAGTATTCCAATTGCATTGTAGTTGATAATATGAGAGTATATAGTTCATATGCATATCTTTTATATATTTTTATATTTTGTCATATTGGGTTTAAATAAAGGTTTTAATATAACACTATTTTATATAACATATTATTATGATTATGCATACTTATTTACATTTCTGGCAGTGGCTCATTATGCAAATTATATATGTACTTTATCATGTTCAAATGTGATGCCCAATCCACAGGGCAGTGTTCTTGTCTCTCTCCCCTTCCTATTAACATGGTTCTCCCTTTAAGTTTTAATTACACTGTGTCCCCGCTGTTTGGTAACAGTGGTGAGATGGGGCACATCCACAACAAAATGGAGCGGATCGGCGTGATCTTGAACTACAGGAAAATGGCCACCGGACCATTATAAATTCTAACAATACTAGCCACCCAATAGAAATCCCCTGATGAAGACATGTTATAAGCCCTTTGTCGAATATGTGTAGGGGAGGGGCTAGGACGGTGGCAGAGTCAGCTGAGATGCTGATCACTGAACACAGCAGAACCTTTGCCTACTGGATTGGGAGATTCATTTTTGTTCACGCTATATATAGAATGGTGCGCTGGTAGCACCTATAGCATGTGAGTACATTGACATATTTTATACAATAAATTTGAAGTTAAAATGTTATCACACTATCTAGCCTATTTTTTATATACATATGATCCGGGGACAACCATATGGAAGCACCTGAGGATACACAGAGTCCATTAACCTTGAGCCCATTGATGGTTTCACTGCTTGTCTGACCAAACTTAACTGTGTGGTCGCATCCCCTGAGGTGAGCGCAATCACACGGGGGGGGGGGGGGGGGGGGCACATCTGAAAAGTCATCAAGAGTATAACTCTGAAGCACTATCACAAGTCACTGAGGAATTTTCTTTGGAAGCACTATATATAGATCGATCAATCATTTAACAATTGAATATATTTTTTACTGCATTTGTTCACAATGATTTATTGCACTGCAATATTTATAGCACATATTTTAAACATTCTATTTCTTATTTATTCACAGATCACTGAGGATATTTTTTGGAAGCACTATATATAGTTCACTTACCGAGTGAATATATTTTTAATTATATTTTTTGTGTAAAATTTGTTCACATTGATTTATTGCACTGGAAAATTTATAGCACATACTTTAAACATTCTATTTTTTATATATTATTTTGTATTTGCACTATATGAATTTGTATTGTTTTATTCAATGTGCTATATTGAAGCAGATTAATTCATGTAGTGAGATACAACATCTATTTATTTATTTTTGCATTTGCACTTTATGAATTGATAGCATGTTTGAATATTTAGTTTGCAGTATTATGTAGAGATATTTACACAGTGCGGCACAATATCTATAGATAGTTATGTTAAACTGCTCTCCTTTAAAGCATAGCTGTTCAAAAGTTGTGGAGGATCTAGTGAAGTTTTGTTTGTGTTTGTGAGTGGTGATATAGTTTGACGAGTGTAGGTTAAGTTGGGAAGTGGTCAATTCTAGTTTCTTGCTGTAACGTCTTTTTTGGATTTTTCTAATCTCTGAGAATGACAATGCATGACGAGTAAAGGATTGCTCCCTACCATGGTCCGTATCAGTGGATTCTTAATACCTGGTGGGAATTCTGGGTTCTTTGTGAGGAGCGGTCAGAGGCCCTGGAGAAGACGAGAATTAGCTTTGGGAGGTAATATGGTGAAATATTTCTAGGGTGATTGTTGTTTCAGGGTTTTGGGTAAATATTGCCATGAAACTTGTGGGGAGTATTTGAGAGGCAGTAGAGCTAGATTGCTCTCCAGTTTGACCCAATCCTTATTGGTCCTGTGGCAGTCAATAATTCTTGTGGGGTTGATTGCATGATAATGTTTTGAAAAGTCTGGAAGGCTCATGCCACCCATTGTTTTAGGTTTTAGTAGCTGCCTTTTAATTCTTGGAATTTTGAGGCCCCATGGAAATTATATTTGCAAGGATTGCAATTTTTTTTAAAGAATACGGAGGGTAGTTTGATGGGTAGAGTTTGCGTAGGATAAATTATTCTGGGTAATATTACTATTTTGACGATAGTTCCCCTGCTGAATAAGGATATTTTTTTGAGATCAAGTTCTATATCTCTTAAAAAGGGTCTTCTTTTTGGTGTGAGCCATATACCCAGATATTTCAATGATTGAGAAACCCCCTGAAGGGGCAGTATTGCTGAATGGTGGAAAGTGTTCAATAGGTAAAAGGTTTAAGGACTATTTGCTATGATTTATTTAAAGGGTAACTCCACGTTCGTGGGGAAAAAAAAGCAAATAAAGAAAAAATAATATAGCACATATAATTGCGACCTAATCATATTGTAATTGAATGTTATTAAAAATTACCTTTCCTTTTCAATCCACAGCCGCTGTAATTTTCTGAGAATACATTGCAATATGGTCAGTGTGTACTGACCACTCCCCAGAAACATAATTTCCTGCTTGTGTGATTGGCTCACCAATTTTCCCAGAAGTCTGCCTAAGATACAAGTCAGATTTCAGGCATCCTCTGCAACAAAAATGTCCTTTTTGGTGAGGTACTTTCAATAAGAGCATGTCTAAAGGGATGCAGGCCCAGCAGATTTCCTCATTAGAGCTCTGCAGCTGCACACCTAGCAGTTGATTATGAAACCACTCCCATTAGACCCACTCAGAACAGAGGCAAAGTCAAACAAACAGGGATTTCTTCAGAATAACAAAAAGGTAGGAATCTGCAATAAAGTTTGTTATAATCCTTGCAATGTACATAGATCACCCAGAGGGGAATGTTTTCTTCTCAACAAAAGTGGAGTTACACTTTAAGAATTGAAAATGTATCCATAATGTGAGAAAGTTGGTATAAAGAAAAGCAGATCTTCTGCATATGCTGTAGATTTATATTCTCTACCGTTTATACTCAGGTCATTAATTTAGGTATCAAGATATAACATTCAAATGAATGGTTCTAGTATCAGTATAAATAATAGGGGGACAAGGGGAACCCTTGTCTCGTGCCATTATTTATATTCACTGACTCTGAAAGTGATCTATTTATCTTAATATTGGCTATAGGGCATTGGTAAAGGGAAGAAATCCAAGACAGCATTTTGTTTTTTAGACCTATGTAAGTGCACATGCCCATCATCCCACGTTACTCTATCAAAGGCATTCTCCACATCTGTAGATGTAGATTTGGTGGTTTAGATGTAAAGCCTTTGTTATATTGTCTCTGGCTTCCCTTCCTGGAATGAAGCCTACCCGTTCTAGGCAAATTAGTTTGGATAGGGATGGTCTTAAGCAATTAGAAAGTATCTTAGCTAATAATTTTAAGTCAAAATTTAGCAGCAATATTGGCCAATAGTTCAGACATTCTGAAGGGTCTTTATTAGGTTTAAGGATTATAATGATATAGGACTTCAAAAAGGGCTTGGAGAATAGCAGCTAAGAGAGTTTGGGGTTTACAAGTGAGGTGTTATAAGAAGGGTGTCATATGTTTTATAATATCCAGGCTTGGGCCTTTGCCTGGTTTAAAGTTGGAGTAATGCAGCTTTAGTTATAGGTTGCTCTATGCAGTTTATTTCTGCATCAGTTAGGGTTGGTGGTTTGATGTTTTGGAAATATTCTGCAATGATTTGTGTCCTATCACCTTGTGTGTCTTTGGGTTTGTGTTATTGGGGAAAGTTGTATAGATTGGTAAAATACAGGTAAAATTGTTCCACCATCTTATTCGTGGTATGTTCCAACTCCCCCTACCGGTTTCTGATGCTGTGTATATGTGAAGAGTTCTTAGCATCCTTCAGTGCCCTGGCAAGCTATTTACCATTCTTATCGCTGTTTTCTTTTCTAAAATACTCTGCAGCATTTTACATTATCTTAGCAGCTCAGCTGATGTTTGTATGGCCTGTGGACGCTTATAGTAGTTGTAAAGGCTGAAGATATTTTTTACTTTAATGCATTCTCTGCATTTAGGTAAAAAAACCTTTCATATGCAGCTCCCCCCTCCAGCCCCCCCCCAAAATATTTGCCTGAGTTCGATCTTGACCCAGCACTTTGCCCGAGAACAAAGATGCTGCTTTCTCTCTCTCTCCTTACTAGACTCAGTGACAGCAACTGGAGCCACTGGTATCTGCTGCTGTCAATTAAATTCAGTGAGAAGGGAACAGGGGCAGGGCCGAGCTGCACTGTGTGTTTATAGACACACACAGCGTAGCTCAGGATTGAGCCCGCACCTGTCCCACCATAGGTGGCACATGGAGAAAAGGAGAAGCCAAGAGCAATGATTGGGTACCCATTGCACAGAGCAGGTAAGTATGACTTTTGTTATTAAAAAGTTTTCAAGTGGGATACTCTGTTGGCCAGATCCATTATTAGTTTATTGCCCTATTTTCCCACACTGTTAGGGGAGGTAGGCCATCTTGTACGTTCAGGAGGAAATATGTAATATTAGTGTCTTCTATAGGTTTATGTGTCATCGGATCTGTTAGTAATGTTGGGTTGAGCCTCCAGTTGTTTTATTTTGGATGGCTTATTTGTTAGGTTCAGGGTGACAGAAATAGGTGCATGGTAAGACATTTACTGCACCCTATGTTTGCCTCTGCGATTGTGGAATGATCCCTCTAGGTGATGAATAGATAATCAATACGAGAGTAGCTGTTATAGGGAATTGAGTAATAAGTGAAGTCCTTCTCGGCAGGATGAGCTATGCTTTATGTATCCATCAGCATCAGAGGGGGTAGTAAGGTTTTCAGGTTTGTTTGTTTTTTTTTCCATAAAGATTTTATTCAATATAAAAAAGTAAACATACAAATCAAACACAAAATCACATATCAATATTAAACAAGGACATTAGAAAAGTACCATTTGAAAGATACAACAAGAAAGAGCAAAGTGAAGGGCCGTGTCCAGGGATAAAGTAAAGAACTTCAAAATTACTATTACAAAATTAGCGTCGGAGGGCAAAGGATCTCGTTTTCATTTTTCACCTCCCCCCTCATCCCCCCCCGGACTGAAGCAAGGGTAGGGGGAGCATTCTGATTATGTTCCTGGTCCAGGGCGATAATGTAATGTGATGTATTGAAGCATACGGGGTACTAGGTTAAGGGTGCCGAACCATAGGACCTAGAATCCGGGCTCCCAGGTTCAATTAGAAAGCCAAGGATTCAATAATTGGGTCAAGTAGGTAGAAATGAAAGAAAGGATATAGGCAGAGCTATAGAGAGAAAGAGGAAAGGGAATTGGTAAGGGGGGGCGGGGCGAGGGGGGGTCTACAGGATGAGGGGGAGAGGGGGGTCAGGAAGATGGAGGAAAATAGAGGGGAAAGGAAGGGAAGGCAGACACGGGGGCAAGATATACAGGGTAGAGTTATTGGATTGGTCGGGGTGAGTCTGCCCCCACACCCCGCCCATCCGCTGCGGGTCGCCTGTGGCTCATCTTAGAGTTCATAAAGTGCCCTTATTGGGCATATTGACGATAATTGTCTATGGTTGTGAAATGGATCCAGCAAGCCCATATATTTGGAAATTTGTGTATTCTATCTTGTGAGATATGGATCAACTCCTCCATATCTTTTATTTTGGAGATTCTCGCAAACCATTCACTGATCGTCGGAGTGCATGTGGAGTGCCAATGCTTGGGGATACAGAGCCTGGCTGCATTTACCATATGCATGGCTAAAGATTTGTGATAGTCTTTTCTGGGGAGGGAGGTATGGTGTAGAAGGAATTGGGCTGGGGTGAAGTCAAGAGTGAGTGTAGTAACAAGAGCAATGAGGTCAAGGACCTGTCTCCAGAAAGGCTGGAGCTTTTCGCAGGCCCACCACACGTGTAGCATAGTGCCCACCTCCTTCTCACATTGCCAGCAGGTATCAGGAATGTCAGGAGAGAATTTATGGAGGCGGGAGGGGGTCCTATACCATCTGGTGATCACCTTATAGCCATTTTCTTGAATCGCCACATTTAGTGAGCCCTTGTGTGCGTACTGGATTTTGTTCCAGTCATCATTTGTAAGGTGTGTTTGTAAGTCTCTGTTTCATGACACCTGTGAAGGAGCTAGAGTTTGAGCTAGGTTCTCCGAGAGGAGTGAGTGTATAAAGGAGATCAGGTGCCTTTGCAGAGATTTGTGATAGCAGAGGGCCTCAAACGGGGTAAGTTGTCTCGTCCAACATGTCTGATGTGCCTGGGTTTCTAGGAAATGTCGGATTTGTCTATAAGTCCAGAATGAAAACAAAGCCGATTTAGCCATCATTCTGAGTTTGTCTAAGGGAATGGGTTTACCATCACAATAGGACTGGAGGGCTAGTACATCCTCAAAAGGCCAGTCATGTTGCAGGAAGTTATTAAGTTCACCAGGGGGGAAGGCAGGATTCCCTCTTAACGTGGTTAGAGGGCCTGGGGCAGAGGCGAATAGTCCACCTCGTGAAGCCTTACTGAATGCTGATAAATGCTTATCAGCTGGATCCCTCAATCTAGGTGAAGGCAGCATTGATCGGATGCTGCAGATTTGGCTGTACTTCTCCTTTATGTTTCAAGTGCTAAAAAAAGTAGCAAGCCTCTGCATCGCTGAAAGAAAGCAGGGATAAAAGAACAGTGTGCACCTAAACCGCCTCACATAACATCACTTAGATTTGCTGCACTCCACTGTCTCCATAGTAAAAATAATAGTTAGTCATACACCTGTAGGCTAAGCATAGTAAGCTTGCACGGCTGGAACTCAGGAGATGGTATGAGGGAGAAACTTGTTTACACTGAAGTACAGAGTTCATCATCAAGATTTTGCTATTGTGGATTTTATTACACATATATGTTTATACACTAGCCCTTCTCATCTAAGGGAAGACACGCTTGTATTGTATTACTTTATGGACACTTTGAATGATTTATTGAGGTTTTGATTTTTCTTATTTTGTCACCTGTATTCACTTTTTATTGATTCCTAGTTCACTTCTAGGTGTCCACGTGTACAGGGCTTTTTTTCTCAAACAATAGGTGCAGGAACTTAACCACGGCCCCACAAAACCCCTCCCCCACACACACCCTCCAAATCACATCAAATAGTGGGTGTGTTCAGTCAAATTTCACGAAAACAGTAGGAGGGTCTTAAAGGGGCAGTCAATACCAGGATTGCATTACATACAGAGTGCAGAGCTGTCACTTGTAAACACAGAAACTAGACTTCTATGTTTCCAAGTGATTGTGGTGAGCAGGCACCAAAGGGTATGAGCCAGAGATGGTGGAACTCAGTTCCACCAAGTTCCCTCTGAAAAAAAGCCCTGCACGTGTATCAATTTAAGATTTTATATGCCAGTCATTTTTGCATGGTATTAATTTAGCGCATCTTTTTTATTTTATTTTTGATTACTACCATTAGATATTAGATGGTTTATTGTTGCGACTTTGGTTTTTAGGAGTTATAGTCTAAACGCGGTATTCTTACTTATTTAACAAGATACGTTCAAGCCTGCCCAATCCCTGAGGTGTCTTTGGCCTTTGAGAAGGGCCGCATGATGACTCAAAGAGTAGAGTTCTGATATATTCGTGGGGCTCTTGATGCCAAGGTAGGTGATTGCTACCTTCTCCCAACGAAAGGGAAGACTCTCGGCAGTGGGATACCTCCTGAGCAGGAAGAGTGATATTAAGGGCATATGATTTAGGTTTTCAGTTTTTTAAGTACATTGTAAGCTAAGGTGATGATGTGTCTAGTAGTGAGTCTAGGGTGAGAATAAAATCTCCCTGTAATATTAGACATCTAGCTGCATTTTAGCTCTTCTATATTATTGTGGCAGAATGTAATGTGCGCTGTATATGAAAAGATACATTTGCCAGAGTCACAGGTTTGCTACCCATGGTGCCCCTTAGTAAGATGTCACTCCCCCCTGAATCAATTATTAGTGTCATTTAGAAATTGGATACCACACACACTTTAACATGCATTGCATTATAGCAGCCCTTTTATTTAGAATGACCTTCAAATATATACCAACAGAGAAAAAATGGGCCTACACCGTACATTTTTAAGCAGTGCACCAAAATGCACAGTATGTGGATCAGCCAGCAGCTACTGTACTGTGCATTTGGTTATCATTTTATGTGAGCATACATTTTAACCTTTAAGTGTGGCAGGGGCTTAAATAATAATATGGGAGCCCCACTTCATTAAAAAGTGTTAATTTGGTCTTCAGCAAGAACCAAACCTTTTAAATGTCTTTTAATTCACCTTTCATTGGTCTTCTATTATAATACACAAAACAAAAGAAAAAAAACATTCATTACAAAGTAACATTAAGGTCTCACGCACAATGGACATTTTTACAGCTGTAGTTTTTGGCTTTTATTTTTTTTCTGCAGCCAGTAAATTCCCCAGCATGTTATCCCATGTGTCCATGCACACATAGGCTGTTATCAGTGTTTTTTGGCAGGGGCATTTTAATTGCTGGAAAAAACCCCAGAACGTTATAAAAATGGCAGTAGCGTTAGCTGTAGAAAGCTGTAGCTGTAGAACATGTTTTGCAGCGGTTTTTAGCTGTAGCATTTTTTAGCTTTTTTTTATAGCAAAGCTATACTCCCAGAAAATCTTATGGCTTAAAAACACTGATAAACACGGAATAGCTGAGTTTTTCAGCTTTTATCAGAGCTATTGCATTTTTCCAGCTGAAAAACTCCTCTCAAAACCCACTAGTTCTGTTTTTTGTTTCCAGCCATAAAATGCCCCTGTCAAAAAACACTGATAACAGCCTATGTGTGCATGGACACATGGGATAACATGCTGGGGAATTTACTGGCTGCAAAAAAAAAAACGTCTGATGCCAAAAACAGCAGCTGTAAAAACGTCCAGTGTGCATGAGGCCTGAAGAGGAGTTTTTCAGCTGTAAAAACGCTCTAACTCTGATAAAAACTTAAAAACACTGAAAAACGCGGGTATTCAGCATTTATCAACATTTTTGAGCCATAAGCTTTTGTGGGAGCATAGTTTTGCTAAAAAAAAATAAAAAACGCTACAGCTAAGAAACACTACTGCAAAAACACTGCAAAACTCATTCTACAGCTAATGCTACTGGTGTTTTTAAAACATCCAATGTGCATGAGGGCTTAGGGCGCATTCATACATGCAGTAGGTCTTACTGTGCCTCTGAAAAGCGTTCTGCGGTGGATTGCTTTTCAGAACCATTTGACAGACGGTGAGGAGGTGGTATGTTACTGCCCTGTAAATGCGCACCACCATGCTGCAACCATGTGCAATACACACAGTTGCAGGATGGTTGTGACGCAGCATGTGTACAGTGCTAAGCATCTCCTTCTTCGGGTAGGTGGGGAAAACTGGGGGGAGAGTAAAATTGCAGATTAACCACCTGCTTTTTCCTCCCTCTGGTTGCTCATGTTTATGAGCCCTTAAACAGTAACATTATGTTCCATTAATAAAAGCAATACATCAAAAATATAGGACAAAAACCCATAGTTGCTCACAGTAAACAGCTGAAGGCTAACTTTTCACTCTCTGTACATGTATGTCATTACAAATCCATAATGTTCCTGTGGGATGCACACATTCACAGTTCTGTACAGTTCAATTTCAGCCCCATTTATTTTTTTTAAATCAGAGAAAAGTTTATTAAAAACCAACAAATATTACAAGATCAAATTACATTTAGAAGAGTTATGTCACTCGTTACTTTGCAAAAAATGAAGTGCTAATGTGCACATCCAAAACATGTAGAGATACAGAACTAAAGAGTAAACATACAATTTCAACAACCCACTGTATGTATACTCATAAACACTCCAGGTAGTAATGCCCCCAACCCAACCCATCCCTGCAACACCTATCCAGGTATCATCCATTAATATATATATGCATTCCAATGTTATAGTAGTAGTCTATCCAAGACTAAGCCAGCCCCATTAATTTTGAATGGGCTGAAATCACACTACACCGCACCGCACCAAAAGTATGCACTACATGCACTACTTTTGGAAACACACTGCAACCAGATCGCATGGTACTTTTGTACCATGCGATCTGGTGCAGGCAAATGCACTGAGTTCGCAACCTGCGTTTTGGGTATTGTTAACATTGCACTGACACCTGCTGCAGATCCCAAGGGCAGTGCAATTGGAATGCAGTGTGGGAAACTGGCACGAAATGCAGGTTTCCCACACAGCATTTCAGTGTGAACATGCCCTTAGGCTGGGTTCACACTATTGCGAATTGGATGAGGGTTTCCCTGCAACCAACTCTCAATGGAGCCGGTTCACACATCTCCGGGGCGGCCGCAGAGCGCACAGCAGAACAGTCCTGTGCGTCTTTGGCTCCATTTCAGGTCCGAATTGAGCCAAAAATTCAGACCTAATTTGGACCTAAAATGGTGAACTAGGATGCACCGGACCCCCTGCTGCGAGCCGTGGCCACACACAGTGTGAACCCAGCCTTAAGGGCTAAAGCACCATCCCATTTAGGCCTCATGCACACTGAGCATTTGATCAGCTCCCCTGAACGCTTCTGCTCCTGGCAGGAGGAAAGCAGCTTAAAAAAAGCACCTAAAGCCACGTTTTGCATGCACGTTTAGGCATGTTTAGACGCATTCAAGCTCATGAGTGTTAATGGATTTAATTGGCCAGAATATTCATTTATTCTGCCCACTGGAATAAATGAACACTCAAGTGCTAAATGCTTCTAGTGTTTTTGTGTGTTTATGCTTACCAAGCGGTTTTTCTGCCTAAAAGCTCCTCTCATTAACACATTAGTTAAGGTTTTTTTTTTCTGCCTGTAAACACTGCTCTTCTAATATGCCTAATATGTATATGGACACATAAACTAACAAACATAGAGGTGCGTTTACAGGCAGAAAAAAAGTCAAACATCTGTAAAATGGCTTTTTTTAAGCCCAGTGTGCATGAGCCCTTAAAGGTCATTTTTAATTTAACAAATGCGGTGGAATGCTGTGAAAATTCTCTTCTTCAACTTCACCTTATTCACTAAACTAAGTAAAAATTCACTTTTCAAACATAATTAATTTAGCTTAGTGAAGTTGAGCTGACTTCAAATATCCACTCATGTTTAAGCAAAAATATTTTTCTATTTTTTTCTTCTATTGGGTATTCCGTGCAACCTGGATTTTTACCCTTTTCAACTCATTCATTAAGATTAGCAAAAATTAATTTTAAAGGTGAACATGCTCTACTCTATTAAATAAACCTCTACTGTAAAGACAAAATAAAATAGTTTGGCTTATTTACTAGCTAATAAAAGGATACTTTATGGTCTTGTTTACAAGAAAAAGAATTAATGGACACTCAAAAAGTTTCCAAAACTCTTTAATTTTAAAGATTGATACAAATTCAATTCAATTAGTAACAGGCTTTACAGCAGGGGTGTCCAACCTTTTGACCTTCCTGGGCCACATTGAGAGAAGAGGAATTGTCTTGGGCCACACATAAAATACGCTAACAATAAGGAATGCTCATAAACAGAAAAAGTCGGGCAGATCACAAGTTAACGATCACAGAGAATGATGATAATGTACCTATCTGAGTAGTAAAGAGCAGTGTGATTTGGCCACAAGTTGGACACCCCTGCTTTACAGGTTTAATATAAAATAATTATAATGCTACAATATAAACACACATCACTGTAGAATGGTTGCAATGTCATAACTGACCTACAAAGTAATTCAATCCAAACAACATAATAAGATTGCTTCAAGTATACAATGCTCTGTATGTACAGAATGATGAGGTCACGCTTAAAGTTGCCTTTTTTTTTTGTACAGATCCCTTAAGTATTTTAACAGCAAAAAAACAATTCAAATTCACTCAGCTATACATTTTCACAAATATGTTTGAAAGATTTTTAAAGATTTGCACGGAGACATAGCTGTGTCAGCTTATTAATAGGCAGATTTGACTACATAGTTCTGTAATGAAACACAAGATGGCACAAAAGAGCACTTTAACTTGATCCCAGCATTACACTGTATAAATACATATTTCCGTAGCTCATAAATGAAAGGTGAAGGTATAAATGTTCACAATTTATTAATTGCACATACAGGGTGAGTCTTTGGCCTTTTCTCTATATATTTACCACTACTGAAAAAAATGCAAGCTATGTGTAATTAAATGACTTTATTTGTTGTTACAATTCTAGTTAGCAAACACCAGTTGTATGTAGTTATTATTCTAAGGCAGGATGCCAATTGCTGATAAATGTGCACTTTAAGCTGTACCAAAGAAAAGTTTAAATGCTTGCTGCTCTACATACTTTGCTACATTTTTATGGATAGAGTGTATGACTTTCTGACAAACAACAAACATGTTGCTTTGTCACAAATATACAAATCTAGGATTAACCCCTTTGCACCTGAGGGTAAAACAAGTCTTAATGCCTAAGCCCAATTTTGCAACTTTGACATGTTTTAGTAAAACTGTACATATCATCACAACTACATTGTGCATCCAGGTGGATTATACCTTGTTTTTTTCAGGACAAATTGGGCTTTCATTTGGTGATAAATGGTAATGGATATCTCCCGATTTTTTTTTTATTATCTAAGGAAAAATGTCCCAAAATAGTTAAATTTAACTATATTTGTTGCTACTACCTTAACCTACCACCAAAGAATAACCGAAAATAAATTCTCCTGCTTCTGATGATCACAGCGATACCACATATGTGTATGTTATGCCGCACACACACAAGCGGAATTTCTGACAGAAAGAGTCCGATGGGAGCTTTTCATCGTATATTCCGACCACATGTATGCCCCATCTGACTTTTTCTGTCGAAAATTCAGACGGACTGAGATAGAGAACATGCTCTATATTTTTCCGACGGAACAAATTACTGTCGGAAAAAACGCTCGTCTGTATGCTGTTCCGATGCACCAAAAACGACACATGCTCTGAAGCAAGTATGAGACGGAAGCTATTGGCTAAAGGCTATTGAACTACCGCTTTCTAGTCCCGTCGTACGTGTTGTACGTCACCTCGTTCTGGACGGTCGGAATTTGGTGTGACCGTGTGTATGCAAGACAGCTTGAGTGGAATTCTGTCCGAACTCCATTGGAAAAACCTTCAGAGTTTATTCCAACGGCAAAACCAATCGTGTGTACAAGGCATTAGTTGTTGTTTGTACTCATAGTACAGCCCAGAATTATTATTATTATTATTATTCAGGATTTATATAGCGCCAACAGTTTACGCAGCGCTTTACAATATAAAAGGGAGACAATACAGTTATAATATAATACAATACAATACAATAGGATTAAGAGGGCCCTGCTCAGAAGAGCTTACAATCTAATAATGCGCATTTTGCTTTTTGTTATCCTACCCAAAACACACTGACACTAACAGACACTGATACTAATTAAAAAAAAAAAAAATCTTGTCAAAAAATACTGGCCCTGACAATTGACCTTGACATTTGACCCTGACCTTGACTGAAATGCTAAAAAAAAACCTGGATTTTGGGCTGGATTTGGACCTGAAACTAACCAAACGATGCACGGGACTCTTCTGCAAACCGCTCCGCAGTCGTACCGGAGGTGTGTGAACCGTCTCCACTGAGGGCCGGTCAGTCTCCCGACATGCGAATTGGATGTGGGGAAACCTGCATTCAATTCGCACTAGTGTGAACCCAGCCTTAAAGAAGCTTGTCATAGGACAAAATGTGCAGGCTGCTATTTCCTCTTCCTTTTTGCTGGATGTCATGTTTACCCTTTGACTTCAATACTTTAAGATTATGACCAAGAAAAAATTATGCGGACAAGGACCTATTATATTTTCACATATTATCACTTATCTGCATTTTTATTTTTATGTTAATCCGCTGGCTTTTCTGCACTAAAGCCAGAGGATCAACATGACAGCCAGACAACCAGCATTTTTAGAAGGAGACAGGCAATGAGAGCCTCCTCTTTACATTACCAGTTTCCAAAGCTTTATAGGAATTAGTAATATTTCAATGTCTAATTTTATATTGATGTAACTTGTATGTGCAGCTTATTGCTCTTGGAAATTTGCATCTGAGAGACAAATGAAAAGCTGTTTAAAATTGGTATTTTCTGTGGTATTTTTTGACAGATATAAGAAAATATTAACTCAGTTAAAAAAAAAGTACACAATTTCAAGCAGGCCCTTTTAGCCAGTCATTGGCCAGCCCAATGAAGGGAAACACTGTATGAATATGAATACTAATGTTATTAATGTTTTTTTTATTACATACTTACATATCTACCATTGCTGGGCCATCTGTTTACTTTAGCTATTGTAATATAGCTAGAATGTGGTCTAGAACTGGCATGTTAGATGACATGTCTTTCATTACTTGTTTGTCTCTAGTACTTACAGAAAGAAACAAGAACACATAATACAAGGTCTTTTATATTCCTTTAATTTCATTCTATTCTGATTGCACCAGTCTTTTTAAAATATAGAAAATAATCTAATAAACAACTATTTTACAGCAAGATCTGAAAGTCCCACCCACTAAGAGACTACCTGCATGAAAATAAACACATTTTAATCACAGCTCGGGTACTGATAGTAGTAAAATACACAAACAGATAAATACCTACAAACAATCGATGTTATAATATTGACAGAGGTTGCATAGTATTCTAACTTTTTTTTTTGCATGTTTTTTAACCTAATATTAGATTTATTTTATATTTCATATTTTATCTACCACTTTTACTCAAAAAAAAAAAAAACAAAACAAACAAAATAGAAAAAAAAATACAGTAATTCTATTTTTGTACAAGGCTTTTGGAAATAAAAAAAACAACTACAAAAAATGTTGCAATGTTGATAATATCATACCTTTCAGCAGGTATGGTATTTTACAAGAATTTTAATCATTAGTACCTTTTTGTTTCAATTGATTTTTTTCAAAAGCTTTAAACTCCCATCACGTGTACTTACAAGCTTCTAAAATTTTAATTAACAGTTTTGACGTAAAAAAAATTTTGCAGTCAAAATGCGATAATACCTACTTTATATTTATGACATGTTCCCATGCAAATAGCAGAACTTTAAAATTGTTTTTTTTTACTTACCAGTAAAATCTATTGCTCCCTTTCTGAACTACATGATACTCTCCACTGTCTGTCCACTAAATAAGTAAGTTCATTGTATTCTATCATTTAATGTGCTGCCAAGGGACTCATTTCACATTATTAAACCTTAACGTATCCCTAAGGGACAAACTCTTTTAACATATTTTTAAATAGATGTGGACAGATTGAGGGGGTTAGAAATACTGTCAGGTTGTTATTGCTGTTCCTGTTAGGGAGATTGATTCTCTCTAATTGTTTTTATCATCAATTTTGGGGGGGGGGGGGCGGGATTTTCCTCACATTAGGAAAATATCCCCTCACTTCCTGCTGAATCTTCAGGACAAGAAGTGCAGGGATATCTCCCTAAGGAATCACAAATGGTAATAAAAACAAAACAAGCCAAAAAAAAACAAAACCACAATGGTTTTCTGGGTTTTGTCTTGGGGCCAATACTCCTAAATGTGTTTGTTAATATAGAGGTTTGAATGCATACCTGCTCTGTGCAGCCCCTTACCTCATTTTCTGAGGTTCCCTGCCACCGCTCTGTGCTCCTCCTCTTCTCTGAGTGTTCCATAGCAAGCTGCTTGATATGGGAGCACTCATGCGGGCGCACTCCCAAGCACCACCCCTGCCTCCTCCTCACATGATTTGATTGACGGCAGCAGGAGCCAAAGCCTCATGTGAATACAGGAAGAGGGGAGAAGAGTTGCTGCAGATGGTTCTGGATTGAGAGAAGACTCAGGTAAGTGTTTCCTAAAAAAAGGGGGGGGGGGTATGCTGGGGGAGCTGCTATTGAGAGTGTTTTTTTTACCTTAAAACAGAAAATGCCTTAAAGGTTTGTTTAAAAAACAAAAAAGACAAACATGTTATACTTACCTCTTCTGTGCAAGGGTTTTGCACAGAGTAGGCCCGATCCTCCTCTTCTGGGGTCCCCCGGAGGTGCTCTTGTCTCCTCCTCTGCATCCAGTGCGCCCACTGAGAGCCGTTCTCCATGGGGACACTGGTGTGGGCGCGCTCCTGAGTCCTGCTGCTGCGTCCATTGACACAGACAGCAGGACACGGCCCCGTCCTGGCCCCCTTGTCACTGGAGTTGATTGACAGCAACAGGAGCCAATGGCTCCTTCTGCTATCAATCTATCCAATGAGGACCCAAGACAGCGGCTGGAGCTGCTGGGCTTGTTCTCGTTGCTGGAAAGATCGGGTGCAGGTAAGTAAAAGGGGAGGCTCTGGGGGGCAGCTGCACCACAAAAGGTTTTTCACCTTAATGCATAGAATGCATTAAGGTGAAAAACCTCGAGACTTTACAACTCCTTAAAGATAAAAAAAAACATTTTGCCTTTAGAACCAGGTTAAGAGCTCAATTTTATTGTTTCTTGATGATACCAAATTATGCAGGAAAGTAAATTTGGCACCGCATGTACTCAATGATCTTGATAAAACAGGAGTTGGGCAGCTACAAGGCAGATGAGGTGCAATATTAAGGAATGTAAAGTTATGCACTTCAGTACAAAAACTATACATGTAAAATTCACATTAGGGGAGGCTTCCCTGGGAGAATAAGTGATCGAAAAGTACAGTGCCTTGCAAAAGTATTCACCCCCTTGCCATTTTTCGTGTTTTGTTGCCTCACAACCTGGAATTAACATGGATTGTTTGAGGATTTGCATCATTTATTTAATTTAACATGCCCACAACTTTGAAGATTTTTTTTATTGTGAAGCAACAACAGAACAACAAATAAAACAAAATAAAAGAAAAAGTCAATGTGCATAACTATTCACCCCTCTAAAGTCAATACTTTGTAGAGCCACCTTTTGTGGCTATCACAGCTCCAAGGCGCTTTGGATAAGTCTCTATGAGCTTGCCACATCTTACCACTGGGATTTTTGCCCATTCCTCCTTGCAAAACTGCACCAGCTCCTTCAAGTTGGGTGGTTTGCGCTTGTGAACAGCAATTTTTAAGTCTGACCACAGATTTTCTATTGGGTTGAGGTCTGGGCTTTGACTAGGCCATTCCAACACATTTACATGTTTCCCCTTAAACCACTCAAGTGTTGCTTTAGCAGTGTGTTTGGGGTCATTGTCCTGCTGGAAGGTGAACCTCTGTCCTAGCCTCAAAACACATACAGAGTGGTACAGGTTTTGCTCAAGAATATCCCTGTATTTAGCACCATTCATCTTTCCCTCAACACTGACCAGTTTCCCAGTCCCGACTGCTGAAAAACATCTCCACAGGATGATGCTGCCACCATGTTTCACTGTGGGGATGGTGTTCTTTGGGTGATGTGATGTGATGTGTTGGGTTTGTGCCAGACATAACGTTTTCTTTGATGGTCAAAAAGTTCAATTTTAGTCTCATCAGACCAGGGCACCTTCCTCCATACATTTTGAGAGTCTCCCACATGCCTTTTTGCAAACTCAAAACGTGCCATTTTGTTTTTTCTGAAAGTGATAGCTTTCTTCTGGCCACTCTGCCATAAAGCCCAACTCTATGGAGTGTACGGCTTATTGTCATCCTATGTACAGATACTCCAGTCTCTGCTGTGGAACTCTGCAGCTCCTCCAGGGTTACCTTAGGTCTCTGTGCTGCCTCTCTGATTAATGCCCTCCTTGCCCGGTACGTGAGTTTTGGTGTGCGGCCGTCTCTTGGCAGGTTTGCTGTTGTGCCATGTTCTTTCCATTTGGTTATAATAGATTTGATTGTGCTCCTAGAGATCATCAAAGATTTGGATATTTTTTTTTCAACCTAACCCTGACTTGTACTTCTCAACAGCATTGTCCTTTACTTGTTTGGAGAGTTCCTTGGTCTTCATGGCAGTGTTTGGTTAGTGGTGCCTCTTGCTTAGGTGTTGCAGCCTCTGGGGCCTTTCAAAAAGGTGTGTATATGTAATGACATGTGAAAGAATGCACCCAGGTGGACATAATTTCACTAATTATGTGACTTCTGAAGGTAATTGGTTGTACTAGAGCTTTTATGTGCTTCATAACAAAGGGGGTGAATACATACGCACATGCCAATTATCATTGTTTTATTTCTGAAAAATAGTTTTATGTGTATATTTTTCTAATTTTACTTCACTAACTTGGACTATTGGCTGTAATGGAACAAAATAGGTAAAAAGCCAAGGGGGTGAATACTTTTGCAAGGCACTCTATATGGGTGTGATTGTATATCAAAGGCTTAGCAAAAGCATGCAATGCCAAGCCAAAGCTAACTAAGGTAGAAAAATACTCTCCTACATTAAAAGAGGCATAAATTCCAAAGATAAATCAATAATTTACAAAACACTGGTTTGGCCTCATCCTGGACATGCAGTTCAGTTTTGGTCATCAGTCGTTGTTTAACTGAAAAGCATTCAGTGAAGGGCAGTAGAATTAAGAGGAGGAATGGGGGACTTCAGCTATGAGGATCAACTACATAGATTACATGGAAATATACATATGGATATTCAGCAACGTGTTTTTGCATTTATTTCCATTTCTTTTTATATTCCTTTGTTATTGAAAAATTAATAAAGACAGGCTGAGTAAAAAAAAAAACACAAATTACAGTTATTCACCATGGTAAGAGGCACTTAAAGTGGAGTTCCACCCACTTTTACAACTCTTCAGCATCCCTCACTAAACTGTGCACTGTAAACGAATTGGATATTTTTAAATTTTTTTCTCAGCACCTACTGTATATCTGCTGTATTCATTTTTCACTTCCTCCTCCCTGGCCGCGGCCCATCGCATTATTTCCTGTTTGCAGTGCCTTCTGGGAAGGGGCGTCAACTTCCTCTAACACTGCCGTTGCTATGGAAACCTGACCTGAAACCTATTACACTCCTTGTGCTGCACTGAGCATGTGCGAGATCTGCAAGGATGAGATCCAGGAAGAAATACAGTCTGGCTTCAGATGCCCACACTTAAGATGGCCACGGCCTGCTGTAAGTTTATAAAATGACAAACTACTGCTATAAACTAACAAAACAGACCTTAGTTTATAGACTAACTTTACTAGAATACATTAAGCTTGTGTATTAATGGGGTATTTTTATTTAAAAAGTATACTTTCGGCCGGAACACCACTTTAAGAGGCAAAATAATTACAATGTACAAATATATCAAAAGTGACTCCATAACTGTAATATATTGTTTACTCCAAGGTCCCTGAAGTGGACACATGGCCATGATTTGGGGTTAGGAGAAAATAGGTTTAACATCAGAGTGGATAAATGGTTCTTTACTGTTAGAGCAGTAAAAATGTGGAACCCCCTCCCCCAGGAGGGGGCACTAGCTGTGAGTGTCAACAACTTAAAAATAACTTTTAGATGTCCGGAAGCAGAATAAACAGGGCAATGGGAATTGTTAGAGAATACAATCTCACAAACATGGGTTGAACAGGATGGACTGATGTAGTTTTCAACTTCATAAAATGTAACACTATCAAAAAAAAAAAAAAGGTTTTGGCTTTAGATATACTTTAAAGATAAAAGTGAACAGTCCTTGCTTGCCTTGATCCTTAAAGGGGATATCCACCTTTATATTGCTGACATTTTATTTTATAAAACTTCAATTTACAATACAATGCAAAGTTGCACTTTACTAATATAAGACAAAGGAAGTCTGTGAATCTTCCTGTCAGCAGATAACTAACATAATATTACGAGAATTCAAATTGTGTTGAAATTCCCGTTTCTATTCATATGTACCCAAAGATATAAGACATTTTACACATAATTACTGGTTCGAAACTAATGCCATTGAGACAGCAAACACACAGGACACGGTTATCTACATACTTAACATTATATCTATAATTTACCATAACCAATTGAATATTGGAATTGATGTACTGCTGCATGTCCAATCTATGTCATTTTTATTTAGTTTATGATAATGTAGTATTCTCAATAATACACAAAAAAATAGAACAAGTGCAAAAAG
This sequence comes from Aquarana catesbeiana, assembly GCF_042186555.1. Lineage (NCBI taxonomy): Eukaryota > Metazoa > Chordata > Amphibia > Anura > Ranidae > Aquarana > Aquarana catesbeiana. The sequence goes on from NC_133324.1 coordinate 685,270,646, forward strand.
CAATCAAAAATAAAATCTGGATAAAAAAGCATTGTCATGAAAGTGTTTATCAGACAAATTACATTTTAAGATACTGCAAAGTGTAAACATAGGACAAAAATCTGACATTGGTCCTTATTTTGATGAACACATGTAACCATGAAACACTGAAAAAAATCTTACCTATATAGATAATAAAGTGCCATAATATTTTACTCAATTTCATATGTATCCCTTAATATTGTACCTAAAAAGTCATGTCCATCTAACTGATGTATATGTATAAATAATGCTGTAAACTATCAATTAAAAATCAGCTGTCTGTCTCTCCATGCACATTCTCCATGTGCACCTTGAGGTAGTCATTTCTTGTAAACTTCTTGTGGCAAAGTTGGCACTCTGCCATTGGACGATTAGGGTTGTGAGTCAATTTATGTCGAATTAACATTTTTTTGAGACTGAACGATAGGTCACAAACCTAATAAAGCAAAAAAAAAAAAAAAAAAAAACTGTGAAATTATGTTTTTTAACACATGTTCAATGCCAGTAGCACAGGAGAAAGGTACAGTAATGTTGGAAATCACACGCATCATGTACAAAAGGGGACTTTGTAGACCAGAAGTATACATCAAGATTTTAAAAATATAGCACTACACAGTTTTTCAGAACTTGTGCAGATCTTGTTCAGTAATGGTAATATTTAAAAATTGGGTGGTGGAAAAAAAAGGATATCCGACATACTGCAAAATCATTTTAATGGAGTACATAAAGGGACACAGGATGAGTAATTGTAGGACTAACAGGCTCACGAAAACATGTCAACATTGGGGGGCCTGATGTGGCTCCCAGAGCTGCCTGAAGGACCTTATATCCAAAGATGGCATCGGAAGAGACCTGGTCATCTACCTGGTAAAACCTAGAGAGCATGAACTGAATAAAAATGAAGCAATGAAAAGGATGAACAATTAGCCAGGATTGTAAAGGTCACAATACACGTTACAGTCTCACTGTACAACTAACTTTAAACTTTAAATTTACCAAAACCATGTGATAGGAGGACTAAACTATCCAATCACCAATCTGTATCTAATCAGGCAGGCCCTTGTACAACATAGTTTATGGTAGAATTAAGGAAGATTGTACAAAAAAATTGTAATGTGTGTGGTGAGATTTAGATCCCTGAACCACACACCCAAGATACTTGTCAGATGGCCATGAAAGCAATGTCATGTTGCAGGGCAGGGCCTGTGAGTAAGAAGAAGGCCTTAGAAAAGATTCTAGTCTCTGATCCTCAGGATCATGAAACACTGGGATGTTCTCTAAAGCAATGGGTGGTGTTTTGTTAAAGGCAGGAAATAGCCAGACCCACATTGGGAACGGCCGGCTTATTAAGGAACTCATCCACAATAGAGTACTGCTAGGGAGAATGCTTGGGAAGAGTAAATAGTGTGCTTGGGTCAGACCAGGTACCTAACAAATCAAGTTGCAGTAGCGGGTGCACTGGAAAAGATTTACCAGGCTGGGGGCTTTTTAGGAGTCCAGAATGACAACGTTAAAAAAATTCACACACAGACTGCTCCAGTTCTAGACATATGGACACTGTGTCAATAAGGATCAAGATGGTATCCTTAGGCTTAGTAGTTATGTCAGCTATATGAACTTTCTTAAGTACATCTCATCCAAAAGGGATAGGGCACGTTCTCAGCTGAATGTGCAGAAGCGGTTGCAGCTGTAGCTGTAACTATAAGGAGTTCGGGCACTCGGGCAAGGGACAGTAATCTGGGCTAGCGGTGATAGCACTGCCCCAAAGCTTGGATTGCAAGCTGCAAAGGTCTGCAGGACCATTTCACTTAGTTCTAAAGTCAGTCATACTGTCAGTATGTAAAGTGAGAAAATCCCAAGTTAGGGTACTCACAGACCCACTGCCGAGCAGGAAGGGCTAATGGCTGTCTGTGACCAGGTCATTGTAGGCTGCAGCAAGGCCCCTAACAGTAAGCAAGTACCAGCAAGAGTTACTCACGGAAGGACTGCAAAATAGGAGGGGTAAAAGGCTATCTGTGACCAGGACAGGACCAAAGCTTTTTGAGGAGGCATGAGAAGTTCTCCTTCTGAGGAAGGAGGAAGGAGGAGTTGTGGAGCTGGGTTGTGAACAAGCAAGCTATCGATTGTGAAATGTCTACCATTGCCTATATCTGTCTGACCCTTTTTTGAATAAAGATGACATCGAGATAATTTGGAGTTCCTGTGTGCGACCAATTCCTTGTCTTGTTCGTCTTCCACGGTGGTGAGCCGAGTTCTGCACCTGTGATCCATCCTGCACCTGAGTTTGCCTGGAGCGGTGTGCTTCTCTCTGTTCTAAGGAGGAGTGTTTGCCATATAGTTCTGGCACTGCATATTGGTGGTCTGTGCGCATGCACAGGCCCTAGTGGTGCAGATACTGTAAGACAAAAAAAATGTCACCGCACTGCTGATAGGGTACACAACATATTTTACAGAGGTGTTGTAGCCTGTAGTGAATGAACGTGTCACAGCTCACCATGCTCTGTCAACCCTGAAGGGGAACGCACAGGCTTCAGAGTAAAGGGCAGAGGCCTACTAACTTATTGCAGCAATAGTCTGGATCGCCCCTGAGGTAGACAGATGGCACAGTAGTGAAAAGTAGCAAGCACATACCAGACAGTCTCCACCTATCCAGTGGGCATACACCCTAAGGAGTCTTCAAGGACAGGATTCCAGCAGATGGAATTGCAAACATCACAGCCCTGGACCTGTAATGTGTCTACAGCTAACTTATTCAATGCACTCAGTATCTGGAAGTGTGCAAACCGTGCCCAGTGCCCGCAGGCCACATCACTGGCTGTCTTCCTCACAATAGGGTCCAGATATGGCCTTCAAGGCTACACCAAGTACTGGCTGATCTAGAAAACAGCAAAAGTAGCACTCTTGGTTCTACAGTATTGGAGAAAACTTGATTGAAGAAAAAAAATATTGATAAAAATAGAGAAAAAGTCTAGTAAAAAAGGGTATGCTTCCATCTGAGAAGAGAAGATGTTCGATCTCCTAGAACTATAACATGAACTTCCTGAAAAGGTGAGATTTTCCTGTCGTAGGTTGCATGGTGGGAATGGGAGGGGCTATACTGCCTACTCAACATTTTTTTTGTTGCCAGTGTCATTTTTCCTGTAGGTGGTAGCAAAACCCTGTGACCCTGAATTACTCATCCTGTGTCCCTTGACGTACGATTAAGAAATTTGGTTGTATGATAGGGATCATTTTTAAATTGAAAAAAACACTTTAAAAGCAGAAGTTCTGTCTAAGGGCAGGCTGAAGAATGCACCTGCTATTATCTGCCTCTGCACATGAATGGGAATTTAAAACCAACATAGCGTTACTACATTCAGTGAGTTAAGTGAACATTCACTTTACTAGGTGAACATTCTCTACTTCTTTAGTAAAGCAACCCTATTAAGTCAGTAACCCCAAATAAGTATGCAAATAGGTATTTTTCATTTCTCTGTGACTTTCCAGATTTGCATACTTGTTTTAGGGCAATGACTCAGAAATCTTGGAGACCAGTTGGCCAACAATAGAAGCCTCCTTATTTCCCTCAGGAAGGGATCTCCAGTGTGCAGTTTTCTGACAGCTTTACTTGAAACTAGACAAAAATGGCAACTGCTCCAATCAATTTTGGAACATATAATATATAGCAAAGAATAAACTGAGAGCAAGTATGCCTGGAGGTCCTCCTTAAAGACACAGGGACAGACCAGAGGTCTAGCACAGCACAATGGCTGCTGAAAACCTTCTGTGTATCCCTGTGCCAAATTCAGCAAGTTGAACAAAAATGTCAACTGATCCAATCAATTTATTACAAGCTTTTTATATGGTTGGGCGCACATGGAAAGGGCTTTTCAAAGAACACAATACAAAAATTTCCCAGCACACTTACCAGCTAGCTAGCTGGAAATTTATTTGCATTATGTTTTTTGTTTTATTTTTACTTTTCTTTAAAGTTGTTTTCTATTCCACATTCATGTGGACTGGCAATAATCCCCTTGTTTGAAATTCTATTCAATCAGCTGTTTTGAAGTTAAAAAATGTATGACAGCTAAAACGGAAACAGGTTGATTGGGGCTCCATATAAGATTTATAGAAAAGAGCTAGCCATACACCTTTTGATTTTTCTTGTTCAGCTCTGCATGCTAAACAAGAGAAATCAGATTATTGTTCCCTCCATGCTAAACAGCGTGGATGAAAGGATGTCCCCTGACAGCAAATGCACTCAGCAGCCATTGGCTGCAGTTGGTGCTGTTATTATTTGCCTGAAAATTGGCGCTGACAGGGCCACCCACAGCTACATTTTTGGCTGAAATTTGAGCAGTGTATGAACAGATTTGGTGTTACCACTCTTCCACCCATCATCCTGAAATCGGCATGTCTTCACAAGTCTCCCCTATGAAGAAATGCCGCTGATCGTCTCTCCTCTTCTCACATTCTCAGTGTGAGGCGAGGAGAGTCGATAAATGCCACTGGTTGGACACAGTCGATCACATGGGTAAAGAGCCGCGTCATCATGGTGAGACTGGGGCAACGTCATATGACATCATCCCAGAACTAGAGGGTCCCCGCCCACCGTGCGGGAGGAGGTTAAACTATAGAAACAGCTGACAGCAAAAGTTCTTAGAAGGGGATCTTTGCCAGTATATATGAGGGAACAGCAGGAAGAGGAGTTTTTCAGTTTCTTTTTGCAAATGTAAAACCATTTTAGGACAACTTCCTCCTTTTCAGAGATTTTACAGTCATAATTACACACTTTCACATGCTTATCAGCATGTGAGCTAGTAATATTGTGGATAGATCAATAACACAATAGCAACGTGCCACTCAACTTACATCACACTGGAATGGTTTTTCCCCGGTGTGCGTCCTCATGTGTTCATCTAGTCCACGTTTCTGACTGAAGGCCTTATTACATTCTGAACACTGGTATGGCTTCTCCTGTACACAATGATAAAGGAGGAAAATTTGTAGATTCTAGACTTCGTAGTGTCACGTGATTAAAGTCTCCCTGTTGCACCCGGTATTTTGTATCTTTGGTACAAATATAGGCCCATTTTACAATAAAATGTAAATACATAGCAGTGTGCAGTAACCCAGAGCAAACAGACAGAAATGTATTTTCAATAGTTCACACTTTATTAGCAGTAATGCGTGGATATTTCAAAGTTTGCCATAAGCTTCTGTCGACCTTTCTTCACATCTCAGACATTACACAAGCCTAGCGATGTGGTTAATAAAAAAGTTGCACAAAATATTTTTTGTGTGAAACAAAATAAAATCTCTCATTTGCTGCAACCAGGACAACAATACTGCATTAGTAGACATGGGCATTTCCCAGAATTCACATCCCCTGCTCATAGTCTCTCTTACATGCACAGAAAGATTTGAGATAGACACAGTTTATCTCTGTATCTGAAGCACAGAAACAAGCAAGCAAGCAAGCAGGTCTTTAATTCTTAGTAGTGCTTTATTTCTCAATGAAAGTTTTACTTATTAAAACATCACAAACTTGTACATACAAATTCAATGCATTGCCGCTATTGCATTGTGAATGCTCTATTCAGCATTCTTACTTTAGCTGCTTCCTCTTTCTTAAGACAAAACTAAGGGTAAAAGGTTCTGATATAGACATGTTATCACAGTACAAACACAGATTATCTTAATTAAAGTGCAGCAATCCACACCAGTGTCTTGCCACCTCATTTGTCTTCCTTATGTCAGCTCATTGTCCATCATCTCACAAGGAAGTCAAAATATACATAGGAGGCATTAAGAAAAGATTACAATAATTTCCTGAAACCCGAGAAAAAAGGAAAATAAATGTACTTCATTAATAAAATCTGAACAGATAATTAAATTCCAAAATCGTATAAACCTCATATATAAATTCTTAGGAAGGTAGATGTATAGATGCACAGGATGATGTAGTGGACTTTGTGACTGTTACAGCAAATAAATGGTGTTGCAAGTAAGGATCATAGAGGTGTGTGTGGCATTGTCTAAGGTGGTGCTGTGTTACCGGCGGTGATCTGCAGTCTGTTAAATACTGGTCATACACTTAGAAATATAATACTTCATAAAGAAATAGGAGGCACACGCTTTTTAAATGTGGCGCTCAATTATGATCCAGTGTATGCTGGGTGATCAATCCATTACTACGTAAAGGGCAAAACAGCAAAGCTCTACCTCTCTTTTGTACTCACAGATCTGAATGAGTTAGGCAGATTTAATCTCTTCAAGCTTAATCCACACTTTTTTTAGTTTTGTTAATCACATCAGATAGGGATGCTGTGAACATTCAGATTCAATATAATTTCCAGTACAAACAGTACTCTATACAAATGTTTATCGAAAACGTTGCCAAAAATGGATAAAAAAGCGATTGTGTGGCTTTAACATATTTTGGAGACTTTAGCGAAAAGATATTCCCCATCATTGTTCTGGTGGTATTCTGAGCACCTCTCAGTGCATCTGTAATTGGAAGTCATACATTTTACTCTGGAAAGTTGTATTGTTCTGAATAATTCAGTTTAAAATAGTGTGATGCTGCCTGTGTAGGTCCTACAGCCTCAAAACTGTCTGATTCACCAACAGTTCTAACCTCAGCATTCATAAATAAAAAAAAAAAAGAAAAGGATTAGCAGGAAGAAAACTAGCATTTTAGTAAAACTGATTAAATGTAAAAAAATACATATCTGAGTAACAATTTACTTCAGCTTGTTTCCTATTTTTTTCATTAGTAGTTTGTTTAAAAGTTTTAGAGATTTCAGTAAAACTGTATTTCCAACACTTCTAGTCAGAATTTGTATATTCCATCATCTAAACCAGGTGTAGGCAACCTCGGCCCTCCAGCTATTTTGAAACTACAAGCCCCACGAGACATTGCAAGACCCTGACAATCACAGGCATGACTCCTAGAGGCAGAGGCATGATGGGATTTGTAGTTTCACCACAGCTGGAGGGAAGAGGTTGCCTACCCCGATCTACACCTATGATACTTACAGGCTTATTAAGTAAGACATTGCAATTAGCATTGACAATGTGCAAACTACAGTATCCCCCAACAAATATTCATTATCTGCATCAGCACAGTTTACACATTGCTCTTTGGCTAACCGAAAGCACTTGTTTTGTGATAAATTCTAAACTACCATAGCTTGAATATTTTCACTGTCTACCTCAGTGATTCACATGTACTCTTAATTTTTTTCAGGCATAGTATGCCTCTTCTGGCATTAAATTAAGCTATGCTATCAATAAAAAAAATATGCTTGGTTTGTCTAGGCCCAATAATATTAGATTCACATCTAACATTCTGATATTTCCATTTTAAATGTATTTATTATGAATTTTCACTATAAACGCCGCAGACTTCATCTTTGAAAAAGCATGCAATGCTGTTTTATGGCTTATGAAAACTGACCAAAGTAACACATTTCCTTATAACTGGTTTATATTTCCATACTGATCTCTATATCCCTAGAGGGTTTAAAGCTTCCTTCCTCCGCAACACTCTGGACTCATACAGATGGGATGCTGTCCTCTACAATACCTCTCTTGACAAGAAAGCACCATGAAATATCTGTAAAACATATTTTAATGAAGTATAAATACTACGAGTGCTAAGCCCCAACTTTCAGAAGATGGCACAATCAATTTATGATAGCAACTTTTCTTTTTTCTCTTGTAAGATGGAATGTAAAGAATTAAACATAGAATAAATAGAATATTAATTCTATATAATGGCATATGCAGGCTACCAGTTATTGCTTAATCTACTCATACAATATCCAAACATTTGATACATTTAAGCTTAAGGGAACTTTTCATCAGACTCACTTTTTTTGACGGGGCTGTCAGTATGTAAATATAAAAGGTAAAAAAGAAAAAAACTTCTTCTGGCTCTCCCAAGCTGTTCTACTCGTAACTGCCAAAAGAGTGGAAGCCAGCCTGTGATTCAAAATACACAGCCCAAATGCATGCTTAAGGCATTACCTGTATTACTAAAAATAAATAAACTAGTGAATTGATAAAAAATATTTTCTTTAACCAGTTCCTGCCTGGACTATATTCAAATGATGGCTGGGCAGAACCGCTCTAGATCCGGGTGAACATCATATTACATCCTCTCTAGATCGCTTCACACTGAGGTGAGATCTGTCACCTGTTGTGTCCACTGGACACAGATCAGTGACAGATCAGTGTACCAGCCCGTTGCCGGTAACATATGATCGCTGTGACCAGTCACAAGATCACGTGATCATAGTAAACAACGAATGCATTCATTGTGTACTATTGTGTTGATCTCTGTGATTGGTCAATCAGTGATCACACGGTACATGTACAGCCCATCTGTACCATGTGATCAGTTGTGGCCAATCACAGCTAATCACAATAGTAAACACTGAACTAAATAGGCTCTTTATTTATGTAAACCAGTGCTATACAGTGAGAGAGCTGAACATACATGAGTAATGATGGAAGTCGTATGTACGTCAATGGAGCCTTGCATAGCTATTTAGTTAATTGTACAACCACCAAGCAGTGAACCTAGATGTTTATGCTTCTACTACTATTACCTGGACACAGCCTTTTTATCACCTCTTTGCTGATGGCCTTTGTAAAACAATGGTGTTGATTTACTAAAGGCAAGTAAGCCGTTCACTTTAAAAGTAAATTTCCCCTTAGCTGTGTATGAGATGAAGCTCTGCTGACTTCTATCATTCAATTATGTTCAAGTGAATTACTGTTTTTTATTTCCCTTGAATGTGATTGGGCATTCTTTGCAAATTGAATTTCTTGGCCAGGAAATTTGCCTAAAGTCAACTTTTGAGTCATTCAGATCTGTGCAATTTAACAATTTTTGTGCATGTATTTACATGTCTTATACAGTCCCATGTTGTCTTGTAAATCCCTGAAGCATTACATCCAGTCAAACTTATGTAATGAATTGTTAATATAAATGAACATATTTAGATAAATGCATATGAATACATAAAACAATAAAATAAAATAAAATGAACAGTAAGCCCTGCAGCTTGCAACAAAAATAGAAGTGGTACCATTGTATTGGTCAGTGTTAAAAAATGATTTTCAGTGAAATATGATTTACAGTTTTCTAATATAGCACTGCAGTGGCATTATTAGGTGTTGTCTAACTGAAGTCTTTATAATGACACCACAATAACGTACACATCATTCGGTTATGACAAAATACTGCCGCTGGATTTTTGTTATAATAAAGCAAAATGGGTCAATGAAAAACCCTTTTTTATGAAGCAGTATGATGAACAGAGATAAATTATTCTTTTACAAGGTGAATTTCATTATTTCCCATGGGAGCTGGTTTTGTTGTAATGGTAATGGTAGAACATATTAAGGGTTATAATAAAGTACAATTAGCTTCCTAGTTAATAAATAGGCCATATAGTGAGGTCAGCAGTGTACACCACAACCAAACTTTACAATCCGAAAAAGCCCCTACTCAAAAAAAGTATTTTGCTTAATATTTTTACCGCATACATTCTTGCTACAAAAATCTTTTTTTAATTAAGATGGAACTCTAAAGCATTTTTTCTGTGTCCATACTGTCCATTTCAGGGTAGGCAGTAAGAAGGAATCTGAGCGGATTCTCAGAAAAGCTTTATTTTTTACATATAAGGAAAAGTTAGGACCTGTGTCAAACTTTTAGTGATGTTTGTTTACCTGTTGGAAATCTTTGGACTCATTTAATGACAGTTGTACCTTGGACAGGAAAGGAGAGATCCACTTTAGATATCTTATCCCAAGAATCCTGAGTAGGCTCAGACTACAAGTGGACAGAATGAAGACTTGAAAAGATACATTTGCTTCAAATGTATGGTAAATATACAGTATTTATCAAACCTGGACATGTTATAGGAATCAAAATGATGCCAAATAACTATATTAACAAACATAATTAATAATGACATGTGCTCATGTAAAATGGTGTACTGCTTTATAAATTTATATGTCTGCATGCAAACACCTTATGCCCCGTACACATGATTGGAAATTCCACCAGCAAAAGTTCGATGTGAGCTTTGGGTTGGAAATTCTAACCGTGTGTATGCTCCACCAGACTTTTTCTGGCGGAATTCCTGCCAGCAAAAGATTGAGAGCAGTATTCAAAAGACAAACAGGAGGGACTTTTGGACTTTTAGGCACAACTACAAAAAACTTTTCTATATAAAAAATATTTTATTTTATTTACTTAGAAAAATACATGGCAGAAAAGACATTGATTAAAAAACACAACATATGTATATGTATTAAAGCGCTAGCTATACAACACCATCTAAGTATATAGTTCTTCGGACATCTGGGTAACCACTCCAAATAATGATCGGTCCGAGAGGATGGCTAGATAGCAAATCCGCAATCAATTCATGTCATGTAGATATTCGATGCTCGACATGTCATCACGCTTCTTCAAGAGCGAAACAGTATATATTGTGGCTATCAAAATACATAACATAGCATATATATAATTAATATATACAACCATAAAAACTGGCATCTATATTGACGCCACATATTATAAATTTAGAGAGATGTGTGCTAATTCAGGCAGTGTGGTGATAAGTGCGAGGACCAAAGAGGTGATGAAAGGCTACTATGGGGGCGTACACAACAGATTGATTGATTGAGAGTAGGTTCTCTTTTTTTCGGTCGGAAAAAGTTCCGACTGGAAATTCCAATCGTCTGTAACAATTCCGACACGCAAAATTCCTATGCATGCTTGGAAACAATTCGACGCATGCTCGGAAGCATTGAACTTAATTTTTTTGGTTAGTCGTAGTGTTGTACGTCACCGCATTCTTGACGGTCGAAAGTTCAGAGAACTTTTGTGTGACCATGTGTATGCAAGGCAAGCCATCCAAGATTTTTCCAATGGAAATTCCGCTCATGTGTACGGGGCATTAGAGGTACATTCAGGTACTATTACCCAGACAAACCTACTTGCATCCATATGATTTCTGATTTCTCTGTGATTTTACAGATTTGCACACTTGCTTAAGGTCAGAAATCTCATAAACACTTTGGCCAGCCTAATAGCCAGGTAACCAGCATTTTCAGAAGCCGATTGGAAATAGCAGCTTCCTTATTTCCCTCAGGAAAGGTTCTACAGTCAGAAGTTTTTCCAACTGACAATAGTCCCGCTGTTTGAAACTCTGCAGAACAGCTAAACCGGAAAACAGTAAATTTGATCTCCAGATACGATTTAGTGCAGAAGAGTAAAGCTGGCCATACACAGAGTAAATTTTGGTTGGTTACTGAAAACTGGCCAGAATTTGAGCCAAGGGGGGCCCTGTCGGTATTCTTCAACCTGACAGCTATCAAACTGAAAAGCAAAAGTGTGGGGCAAAAAATTGTCAGCTGAACTGAATCCAATCAGACAAATAAAATGGCCCTGGGAGTTGCTGTGTCTCAATTTCTTTAGCAAGGCAGAATAAAGAAACCAGGGCTGTTTGAATGGAGTAGGGACATTGTGGATCTAGAAAGTACGAAAGTAAAGGATTGACAGTGGGTCCTGGCCAGTGTGACTGCCATGGGAGGGTCACAGACCTTTTACATTGTTAAAGCATTGTGCTGCGCTGTAAAATACTAACAATATCACAAATTGTGCAATAAATCAATCACATGCAATGTTACAAAAATGACCATATAATAGTCATCTACCAACCTAAAAAGTGCTAGAAATATTTATACAATACCAAGATATTGAAATGATTGTGCTAAAACCAAAATAAAGTGCGTGTATATCAAAATTCAGTGCATATGTATCAAATTGTACTAAACCGTCTCTATCTCAGTCCTCTAAAGAGCATTCATGGTCCATGCGCATAGTGCATAATCCACTTTTAGATTTTGTTAATGCAACCTCTGAAAATAAAGTGCATCCACTGAAAATACAGTGCTTTCACAGCTGCTGTTTTTCACTTCTTCATTCACACCAATGCCTGTGATGGGTCAACCTTCTACCCTTAGTGAACGCCACTCACCAGATTTGATGTGACCACTTGTGGTATAAGAAGGTTAATAAGCGCTTAGGTTCTATATGTTTTCGTTGCTTCCTCCTTCTTTGGTCTACCAGTACCAGTCACCAAGGCCTTTTGTTATTCTGAAGAAATAGCTGTTTGTTTGTCTGTGTCCATGATCATCTAACCAACGTGACCAGACTTTAACCCCTTCCCGACCAGCCGCCGCAGTTGTACTGTGGCAGGTTGGCTCCCCTGGGCGAACCGACGTAAATGTACGTCGGTTCGCCTTTTGGCCACTAGGGGGTGCGTACGCACCCGCGGCGCCGGAGCACCAGTGATTGCTCCACAGAGAGAGAGAGAGAACGGAGATCTGTCAATGTAAACAAACAGATCTCTGTGCTGTCAGGTGTGAGGAGAGGGATCTGTTGTTCATACTAAGTATGAACAATGTTCACCCAGTGATTGCCCCCTAGTGTTAACCCCTTCCCTGCCAGTGACATTTACACAGTAATCAGTGCATTTTTATAGCACAGATCGCTGTATAAATGCCAATGGTCCCAAAAATGTGTCAAAAGTGTCCGATCTGTCTGCCATAATGTCGCAGTCCTGATAAAAATCGCTGATCACCGCCATTACTAGTAATAAATCTTTCCCCTATTTTGTAGATGCTATAACTTTTGCGCAAACCAATCAATATACGCTTATTTCTATTTTTATTACCAAAAATATGTAGAAGGCCTAAACTGAGGGAAAGGTTATATATTATTTTTTAAATTGGGGATATTTATTATAGCAAAAAGTACAAAATATTGTGTTTTTTTTTTCAAAATTGTCGCTCTTTATTGTTTGTAGCGCAAAAAATAAAAAAACGCAGAGATGATCAAATACCACCAAAAGAAAGCTCTATTTGTGAGAAAAAAAAGACGTCAATTTTTTTTGGGTACAACGTCGCACAACCGCGCAATTGTCAGTTAAAGCGACGCAGTGCCGTATCGCAAAAAATGGCCTGGTCATTGAGCAAGCAAATCTTCTGAAGCTGAAGTGGTTAAAAAACTTTTTTGGGGCACCCACGGTTATGGTAAATAGCTTGGTATAGATAAGGTAAGTTAGAGTTTACCAGCTGTTTCCAAAATTGGAGAGTGGGAGGAGAGTATTGCTTTCAGTACTTAATGATAGACTTTCTAGTATAGAACAATAAAAGGCTTAGGAGAGTTCTCTCTGCCACAAGAGTAACCAAGTCCTCCACCAGATTCAACAGGCAGAGTCTAGGCATCGGGGTAATAGAAAGCTGGGCCCTGGCATGATATTGACATTGATAACATTACTTCAGTAAGGGGTAATTGCTGGCCAGGCCCAAAACACATGAAAAAAATCTCCAGCTAGGTGAGTACATCACCAACAGGCTGGGAAGATTCTGTGGTTCATCTTGTGCAGCCTGGAAAGGGTAAAGTAGGCAGCATGGAGGATTTTAATCTGGATGACTTTATCTCTGGCGAACACCAGATGTTTGAAAGGTAAGTCTGACCAATCCTCTTCATCCAGGTCAGGAACATCCTGCTTCCAGGGTACTTTCAAAGCAGATGACTCAGAAATGGTGGTCATAATAAGGTGTTAATACACCATCGAGGTGGGTTTTTGTATTTCTGGGACTCAGAGCAGGGATTCAAGTTCCAAATAAGTAAAAACTAGGATGTGTGCAAATTGGAAATTGGATATGGGATGCATGAGAAACCTGGAGATATTGAAAGTAATAGTGAGTTGGTACATTCAATTTACAAGAGGGAGCATCAAAGGGGAGCGGGTGGCAGTCCCCAACTATGTGCCTAGGTGTCTTGATTTTGTATTTGGTCAAGTCATGAGAGTTGGGGAGTGTACAGAAGTGAGAGAGGGAAGGATCGAGACAAAATGAAGTTTGGGAGGGAGAGAGATTTTGTAGGCAAGGACCCTAAATAGAGTCCAGCCTTCCAAGCTCTCAGGGTAGTATGCTATGATGGAGTAAGTTGGTAAGGAGCTTTCGGTCCCCTATACAGTACAAATTAAAGTGCCTCCAGAGAGTGTATGATGGCAGCCTCCAACAACCTGGATGCATTAGAGAAGTTGGGCCAGTGTGAAATAATTAATTGGGAAGCAATAAAATAATTTTAACAATCTGACATAGCCAGACTGCCCTGAAGGAGCTGTCTAGTCAAAGTGGTTGACTTGTATCTTGGCGGCTGAGAATCCCGCAAGAAGGTTGTAAATAGTTGGTTAAGTCTGGTAAAAAAGGACTTGGAAATCCACTGGGTGGAGTTTTGGAACAGATATATGAGTTTTAGAAGGACTTTCATTTTCAACAAATTAATACGGCCAATCAAAGAAAGGGGGAGGTTGCGCTATGCCTTCAGTCTACCTTTGACATCCAGTAGTACAGGGTGAGAATCACATATTCAGTAACCCTAACGAAAAATAATCCCAGGACAGGTAAATGTATCAACCCACAATAGTGGAATGGCTCCAGAAGATGATGATGTCGTTCCCAGGTTTATTGGAAAAAGTAATGATTTTTGCCAATTAACTCAAAGGCCTGTGATCTGGGAAAATGTGTTCAAAATCTGAAGAGCCCCATGTAGAGAGGGGCCCGCATCGTTCAGGAACAATAAGCAGTCGTTGCCATAAAGGGCTACCCTCTTCTTCAACCAGCCCACTTTTAAACTCTGAATTTCCATAGAGACCCGGAGGGTATCTGCAAGAAGTTCCATGGCTACAGTGAAAAGTGTCGGAGAGAGGGGGCAGCCCTGCCTGACACCCCGCTGTAGCTGAAAAGGGGGCCGAAAGGAGGCTGCTAAGATGTAAAAAGGCCATTGGAATACTATATACTGTTTTCAACCAATCTAGGTAGCAGAGAAGAAAGCCCATCCACCACAACACCTCCCATATGTACAGCCATTCCACCATGTCAAAAGATTTTTTTATGCCTAAAGAGGCTATTGTTGGGGGCGTGACCAAATGGAGAACTGAGAGGAGGTCTCTGTGAAGAGCTCCTGCCATCCTGCTACCATCCTGGGTTTTCCTTATTTCTCCAGCTCACCTCCTACATAGCCACCAGAGCTTCCCTGCTTGTCGGATAGCCGCTTGAGATCATCACAGTGGCCCTCCTCTGCTCGAGGCGGCTGCACGGACCGAAACTCCTGCTCTAGCACTGTGTGCAGTAGCCATCTTACTTCCCACTGCTGCAAGCCATTGCTCTCGGTCAAGTCCTCTGTGCCTGACCCGCCTTCTGCATGGTCGCCGGGGCTGCTTGGTCTGTCAGTGCATCGCCCGGGGACATCGTGGTGGTGCCCCACTGCTAAGGCAGTTGAGCGGGCCACAAATTCAGCTCCCGCGCCGCATGTGGCAGCCATCTTGTCTTCAGCTGCTATCAGCCATCACACTTGGCCAAATCCTGCACGCCTGGCCCACCTTTCACACACCAGCTTGTCAATGCACTGCCTGGGGCAATTGATGTGGCGCTCTCCTGCTAGAATGGCCAAGAGGGCCGCAATTCCAGCTCCGGTGCCTAGTGTGGCAATCATATCTCCTCCTAAGGCTGCCATTAACCATTTGAGGTCTCCTTGCTCTGGCACACCTCCCACACAGCCAACGTGTTGTTTTAGGCCAGCATAGAGGTGCTTCTCCTCTCACACAGTCACATTAGGGAAGATCCCAGCAACCATCCTCGGTTTCCCTGACCCTCCGTAAGGCTTATCCCACACAGGGACACCGCAGCTTCCCCGCCTATTAGTGGGCTGCCGGATTCCTTCAAAGTGCCCCTCCACTGCTTCACAGCCATCCAAGGGGCAGGTCGCGGACACAGCTGCAGCTCCACTAACATGACTTTAGCCTCCGGATATCACCTTCCAGAAGGTTGCCAGGTTCTCATCCTTCCATGTCCAAGAACTCCTACACTAAGGAAGCGGTTCACCTGAGTCTCTACAAGACAAGACTGTCCCCCCTTCCACTGGCTTACCTTGGTGGTAACAAAAGTTTGTGCTTGGGGATGTTTTACCCCCCCCCGCTCTGTTTTTTAGGAATACACCGTTGAAGCAACTTTAACTTTGTTATGAGAATCAAACTGACCTAGTTAACTGTTGGGGACTAATGGTCAGTAGGGTGTTTATCATTTTGGTAGTTTTATTAGAGTACACTCAAAGCTTATATTGCTCTACTTATATGTTATGCAGCATAAGATGGTATGTCTTTCTCAGGGTCTTCAAAGATGTCCTTTTATTAACTCCTTCCTAATGTACATGCTATATGGCGATATTATTATCCTATTGTGGCTAGCTATTTCTATATCTAAGATATAGCTTTAAAATTTATATCATGGAACGTTAGGGGTCTTAACGATAGGTTCAAGAGAGCACTCATGTTTACCCACTTCGATACCAGGCCCTTTCCACCCTTCCTCCCCAGGCCAATTTTCAGCTTTCAGGGCTGTTACT
This sequence comes from Aquarana catesbeiana, assembly GCF_042186555.1. NCBI lineage: Eukaryota > Metazoa > Chordata > Amphibia > Anura > Ranidae > Aquarana > Aquarana catesbeiana. The sequence continues at coordinate 685,287,150 of NC_133324.1, forward strand.
TTTTAAATGACAATTGCGCGGTCATGCTACACTGTAACCAAACAAAATTTTTATTATTTTGTTCCCACAAATATAGTTTTTTTTTTGGTGGTATTTGATGATCACCTCTGCGTTTTTTTGTTTTGTTTTGCTAAACAAATAAAAAAAGACCTAAAACTTTGAAAAAAAAATGTTTTTCTTTGTTTCTGTTGTAAAATGTTGTAAATAAGTACGTTTTCTCCTTCACTGATGGGCACTAATGAGGCTGCACTGACGGGCGCTGATAAGGCGGCACTGATGGGTGGCACTGATAGGCGGCGCTGATATGCAGCACTGATGGGCATTGATAGGCGGCACTAATGGGCACTCATAGGTGGCACTGATGGGCACCGATATGTGACACTGATGGGCACTAAAAGGCTGCTCTGTTGGGTACTTATGAGTGGCACTGACAGGCGGCACTGATGGGCACGTGCCGGCTGTTATCCTGGAAGACGTCATATTATGTACAGTAAGGATAACGAACCACCGCCCGCCCGTCATTTTGCTATGGGCTGGGCGGGAAGTTGTTAAATACCTAAACCTTACCAGACCATATATATTGTTTTTGCAGGAGACTCACAAGGTAGGTAACAAAATACTGGCATTACGCAGGTCATGGGTACAACAAGTCTTCCACACCACTTATTCAGGATATGCTAAGGGTGTGGCTATCCTCCTAAACACATCACTAGCGTATAAGATTTTACACGTTATTACTGATCCACTTGGGAAATATTTTGTTCTATTGCTTAACATTCAGGCAACGGTTTTTGCATTTGTCAATGTGTATATATCTCTTCCCTTTAACAGCAGGTCCTGTACGCCATTTATGAAAAACTGGACCCCTTAACTTTCTCCCAGTTATACATTGCTGGTAATTTATTTTAAATCCACTCTGGATGCACAGATTGACTCCTCCAACCCTCTAAGGGCATATAACCCTGATTTACAGCAAAGGGCCCAGGCCTTTGACTTTACAGAGCTTTGGTGCTGGAAACACCCAGGGACCAGGGCCTATTCATGTTTTTCATCTACACACAAATCTGGTTCTCAAACTGATTTGGTTTTTGGTAACACCCGGGCATTGGCAGGTGTTAAGAGTGTATCCTACCTGCCATCGGGCCTGTCTGACCATGCCCCACTGGAGTTATGTGTCATATTGAAAAATGCCAGACGCTCAAATTGCTGGCGGTTAGCGCTGACGTGGGTGTAGGACCTGAAAGTTAGGGAGTTAGTCTCTTCTAAGATGACACAATATTGTGAGTTTAATAATGATGAATACATATCCGCAATTAAAGCTGTCAGATTTGATCTATCCTCACAGATACAATAGCTGGAGGAGGGTGAAATTAGGGCGGCTGCAACCTATTCTGAATCTCTAACTTCAGATAATTTTGGTTTACTTGCTTAGGTGAGATGTGATTTGTCTCTTCATATAACTCTGCAATGCACCTGGATCTGCATTCTTTGGCAGGCTAATCTGGTAGCGAATGTTAGGACTCAAACTGTGGTATCGACCATAGGATGTGCAGACAATACCCTGACCTCAGACCCCTCTAGTATATTGCAGGAATTTATGGATTATTTTGGCACTCTGTATGAGACCGCCCCAGGCCCATCTGAAGTTGCTCTTCAGGAATTTCTAAGTCCCTTGAATTTATCTGTGCTTACGGTAGAGGAGGCTGCTCTTGATCGCGCCATCATGATAGATGAAATCGAAGCAGCAATTCATTCCTTCACTGCCAAAAAAACACCAGGCCCAGATGGTATTCCAGGGGAATGGTACAGGATGTATGCAGCCACAATTGCACCTAGGCTTCACAGTTTATACTCTAGATGTATAGAAAGTATGACCCTTTCCTCATCTATGTATCAGGCTTATATTGTATTAATTCCCAAACTAGGGAAAGATCTGTCTAATTGTGCCTCGTATAGGCCAATTTTCCTATTATACAATGATCTAAAACTCCTTACAAAAATCCTTGCCACTAGATTGATGAGGATACTCCCAAATTAACTTAGCATAGACCAAACTGGCTTCATGCTATGGAAGTCGACTGATATTAATATACGTAGAGTATTCACACATCTACAGTTGCCCCTGGTTAATTTCACCTCCAGAGTCTTAGCTTTACTTGACATAGAAGGCTTTTGACTCTGTGGCCTGGCCATATATGCTTACAGTCCTGGAATTAATGGGTTTTGGGTTCTTGCAGCCCAGTCCATCCTCACCACTAGAGGCTCTGGTGAACACCTGCTGGCTCTTAGACTCCTCACCCCAGGGAATCTTACGCTCTAACCCCGGTGGGATCCGTGCTGGTGTTCCAGCAGCCCTGCCTTCTTTACCACCCTGACTCCCATCCGCAGCAGTCAGCCGTAGGGTCCACTACCTTGCGGTGCACTCCTGATCGATCCCTACGATGTGCATCTGTCACCTAGCCTCAAGGTGACCTGACAGTTTGATCAGCCATGGACACGGCTGATGTGCCGCTACCCGCAGATGATCCGTTGCAGGGCTTAGTTCGCAGACTTGAGACCCAGGAATCGCATCAGACCCAAGTGATGCGATTCCTTCAGGATTTGGCATCCCGTTTTGAACAGGTCCAGGCCTCATTAGGACCCCCGGTTTAACAACTCAACCGCTATCTGCTGCTGCATCTATCGCACCAGTCGCAGCCACACATTCATTACAACTGCCAGCTCTGGACCGTTTTTCTGGGGACTCCAAGGCGTGCAGGGGGTTCCTAAGCCAGTGCACAATTCATTTTGAACTTCAGCCCCAAAACTTCCGGGCGAAAGTAGCCTATATTATATCCCTCCTGTCCGACGAGGCGCTAGCTTGGGCTGCCCCTCTGTGGGAACCGAATGATCCGGTGGTTTCTAGTGATTTCTTTAAAGTTTTTCGGAATATCTTCGAGGAACCGGGTCATGTCTCCTCAGCGGCTAGCGCTCTTTTATGTCTCAGTCAAGAGTCCGTTTCTGTGGGACAGTATGCTCTTCAGTTCCGTATCCTCACAGCTGAATTGAGCTGGAATAATGAGGCCCTAGTTGCAACCTTTTTACATGGCCTCTCTGATAGAGTGAAGGATGAATTAGCAGGAAGATCTCTTCCTTCTGATCTGGACGGTGTCATCACCTTGTGTAACCAGATCGATATTCGCTTTCAGGAGAGGGCCCTGGAAAAAAGACGCCAGCACTCCCCGTTCCTTAGGCAGCCTGAGCTCCCAGTCCCTTCTCTTCGTTCCGAGGAGCATCCCCTGCCCGCTGAGGAACCTATGCAGCTGGGCTGGACCAAGTTGTCTCCTGGAGAACGCGCTAGGAGCAGAACTCTGGGCTTGTGCCTCTATTGTGGGGCCAAAGGTCATTTTCATGACATTTGTTCTCTTCGTCCGGAAAAATTATCGGGGCTAATACATCTGGAAGGTGGAGTATTAGACCCTGAAGTATCACCTTCACCTTCTCGTCTTCTTCTTTCTGTGTTCCTCCATGTCGGTGCTTCCTCTCGTTCGGTCTAGGCACATTTGGATTCCGGAGCCGCCGGCAATTTCATGGATTGGGAAACTGCATCTTCCATGAGACTTACCCTTTTGCCCCTTTCAACGCCATTGGTGGTCTTGGCGATTGATGGCACTGTTCTCCCATGGGGTCCTATCTGCTTCCAGACCCTCCCTGTTAAGATGTCGGTAGGGACACTCCAACAGGAGTGGATATCCTTCCTTGTCTTACCTAAGGCTGCATCTCCTATCATATTATGTCTTCCTTGGTTACGGTTCCATTCTCCACACATTGACTGGACTGCTGGACGGATCCTGGCTTGGGGTTCCTCTTCCTGCCTACTTAAGGTTACCCCAAAAGAGAAACTTCCTGTTGCCACCATCCCAGTATCTTCTGCTCTTCCCGCTGCATATAGCAATTTCTAGAATGTCTCCTGCAATAGTCGGGCTGAGGCACTCTCTGGGTCATGTGGCACTCTGGATGAGGAGCCCATCTGTGAACTTAAACCGATCGTTCACTCCAGTTTGCATGGTCATTTACCTTTGCCTGTTCCTGGACTCCCTTGGACGCACACCCAGGCTGACTCATCTACCAGTTCCACAGTCGCTATGCCCTGTGATGCGATTCTGGTGGTCGCTGCACCTGGAAATGTTGTTCATTCGGCCTCTGCACCAGTTCAGCCTATGCCCAGTTCAGCTATCCAGCTTGACTTCTGTGACACATCACTTTCTAACCGACCTGGTCTCAGGGATCCACTGACCTCTGCCCAGTCTGATGATCCTGTGCTGGATGTCCAGCTCATCTTTAAGGGTCTGGGGGACCCTGCTCAGACTCCTGATGGTCTTCTTATGCCTTTACCCATTCCTGAGAAGCCTTTAGCCCGCAATAAGTCCTCTTGTCCTCTCCCTACCTCGGTTTCGGTCTCTGAGGATAATCTTAAGTACGAGGTTAGTCAAGTTCTCGATTCCCGGCGCCGTAGAGGCATTCTTCAGTACCTCGTACATTGCTGTCATTCCTGTGTGCTGGCCACCGCTTCCGGGAACCAGATATGTGCCACGGGTACATATCTCCGCGCACACAGCAGTTGCGCATTTCATATACACAGCGGTCACGCATCTAGATGCATTTGGCGCATCTAGCTGCAGGAACCCAATTTTTATAGCAATTAATAGTAAAGCAGATGCAGATTTCCAGGACTGGACTAACAAATGTTTATAGTGAAAGGCAACTGGTGTTTTCACCATCATTAAGCAAGGTTTAAATGGGCCATTGACATGCATCACAGTTGAACTTAGGAATGTGTCTTTGCAAAGTTAAACTAAATGAAATCCTTTCTTATTTTTGCTTGGGGATAGAGTGCAGAGGGGTTAGAAGTCTTGTCAGTTTTTGGGGATGTCTGCACCCCTGATAGGGTGAAGACACCTCCCAAATTTTGCCAGTTTCGCCTTCAAATTTATTCACTTCCTGTCACATAGCCAAACAGGAAGTGAGGGTCAAACCCTACCAATGTCTTTCCTTGGGAAGACACAGGTCAATCTAAATAGTTTCCCCATTAGGTAAATTGCACTCCAACATTTTGCTGTGTACACCCCAAATTATTAGGTATCTTGGACTTTGGGGTTTATTTACTAAAGGCAAATCCACTTTGCACTACAAGTGCACTTGGAAGTGCAGTTGCTGTAGATCCGAGGGGGACATGCAAGGAAAATAAAAAAAACAGCATCTTTGCTTCTACATGATTGGATGATAAAATCACCAGTGCTTCCCCTCAGATTTACAGCGAGTACACTTGTATTGCAGAGTGGATTTGCCTTTAATAAACCTCAAAATACCTAATAATTTGGGATGTACACAACAAAGTGCTAGATTGCAATTTGCCTTATGGTGACACTAGTTAGATTTACCTGTGTGTCCCCAAGGAAAGACATTGGAAGGGTTTTACCCTCACTTCCTGTTTGGCTATGTGACAGGAAGGGAAGCCAATTTTCAGAAAAGGGACACAAAGCCCAACCTAAAAAAGACAAGCAGGGGTTCTAACACTCACTTGGTTTCCCTGAAATGCCCACAGAATAGGATTGTCTTGAACTAGATTTTAGCTCAGTGCTCTAAATCAGTAGTTCTCATCCTTGTCCTTAAGTACCCCCAACAGGCCATGTTTGCAGGTTTAACTTCATCTTGCACAGGTGTTTTAAATCAGAATCAATGGCTTGGTATTTTGGACAGCTATTTAGCTAAGATAAATTCCCAAAACATGTCCTGTCGGGGGGTACTTGAGGACTGAGGCTGAGAACCACTGCACTAAAATGGAAAATGAATACTTACCTCTCCGTAATTTTCCTTTCCTGGTGCCTATCCATGGCAGCATACGCACAATCCATGCATATGCTACCATGAAGGCACCAGGAAAGTAGCTTTTAGACAAATCACACTTTTTATTGTTTTGCCATGCCAATCAGCCTAGTTAAGCTGTAGCTGGGAAATCTGATGCAAGAAAATTGTTTAGTGGGGGGTGCAAAATGCATTACTTGGATTGAGCATGCATCTGCAAAACTAATTATTAACAAAAGACATAGAACATACAAATTTGCTAGAAAAAATTTATTAGTCAACAAAACAGGACCTGGAAAAGAGCAAGGAAAGCAAAAAACACATGTTGAGACACTAACCGAATATGGTTTTGAGGTCTGACAATTTTGCAGAGGAAATTAACAGGAGTTAAAATAACTGCGCCCACAAACGGACAGTCTCTTAAGAATTTAAACATTTACTAGTCATAACAGCTTGAGGAAGATTTTGCAAAATAATGCAGCACAGACAATTAAATAAAAGTGAAACTTACAACCTACAAACAACAAATATTGACAACATCAAAAATATTTCAGTGAAAAATATCCCCCCCCAAAAAAAACCCCAAAAATGTAAAAAATACTTGCTCTAAAACACATCTGTTTTGCAAAGACATAACAAACAAAATACAAAGAGAAAATACATGTGTTACAAACTCTATAAGGACAAATGTACTCTCTTGCCACACACACACACACCATCAAGCAATCTTGCCTCTTTTCAGGGCAAGGTAAAGAATGCTATCTGCAAGCTTTATATAACATAGGTTTGTGTGCTAATGAGCCAATTGAAAACACATGCACAGTCCATGAAACACACAAAATGCAGGTTCAGGCTGGGTTCACACTGGTCCGACAAACGCTCCGACATTGGGAGCTCATGTCGCATGACGTGTGAAATCCAATGTTTCCCTATGGGAGCCGTCCTAACTGGTCCGACACAAGTCGTTCCGACTTTAGAAATGCTCCCTGTACTACTTTGGTCCGACTTTGATCCTACTTCAGCCTATTGACTATCATTGAAGTCGGATCAAAGTCGGATCGCCATCTTGCATGATCCGACTTCGGCACGCGACTTGTGCTCAGATGATCTTGAGGGGGAACTCCGCGCCAAATTTTAAATAAAAAAACGGCATGGGTTCCCCCCCCCAAGAGCATACCAGGCCCTAAGGTCTGGTATGGACCTTGAGGGGAACCCCCTACGCCGAAAAAACGGCGTGGGGGTCCCCCCCAATCCATACCAGACCCTTATCCGAGCATGCAGCCTGGCCGGACAGGGATGGGGGTGGGGACGAGCGAGCGCCCCCCCCCTCCTGAACCGTACCAGGCCGCATGCCCTCAACATGGGGGGTTGGTGCCTTGGGGAAGAGGGGGCGCGCTGCGGGCCCCCCCACCCCAAAGCACCTTGTCCCCATGTTGATGAGGACAAGGGCCTCTTCCCGACAACCCTGGCCATTGGTTGTCGGGGTCTGTGGGCGGGGGGCTTATCGGAAGCCGGGAGCCTCCTTTAATAAGGGGGCCCCCAGATCCCGGCCCCCCACCCTATGTGAATGAATATGGGGTACATCGTACCCCTACCCATTCACCTAGGGAAAAAGTGTCAATTAAAAAAAAACACTACACAGATTTTTAAAGTAATTTATTAGACAGCTCCGGGGGTCTTCTTCCGACTTCGGGGGTCTCTCCGGTTCTTCTCCGCGCTCTCCGGATCTTCTGCCGGGCTCCTCCGCTCTTTTGCTGCTCTTTTGCCGCTCTTTTGCTATAGCGGAGGAGCCCGGTCTTCAATCTTCTGCCTTCTGCCCTCTTCTCCTGATGTTGACACGACGCTCTCTCGGGCTGGAATGCTCTCTGTGCGCTCCGCTCTGACTTATATAGGCGGTGACCCCGCCCCCTTATGCCGTCACAGTCCCTGGGCATGCTGGGACTGTGACGTTTTTGGGGGCGTGGTCATCACCCGATGACCACGCCCCCTTATGGCGTCACAGTCCCAGCATGCCCAGGGACTGTGATGGCATAAGGGGGCGGGGTCACCGCCTATATAAGCCATAGCAGAGCGCACAGAGAGCATTCCAGCCCGAGAGAGCGTCGTGTCAACATCGGAAGAAGAGATGAAGAGAAGAAGCGGCGAGACAGCGGCGACAAGACAGCGGCAGCAGACCGGGGCCCCCTGCTGGCAAAAGAGCTGGAAGAAGATAGCGGCGGGGCCCGGGAGAAGAGGCGGAAAGAAGACCCCCCCAGAAGTCGGACGAAGATCCCGGAGCTGCCTAATAAATTAATCTTGAAACCTGTGTACTGTGTTTTTTTTTTAATGGACACTTTTCCCTAGGTGAATGGGTAGGGGTACGATGTATCCCATACTCATTCACATAGGGTGGGGGGCCGGGATCTGGGGGCCCCCTTATTAAAGGGGGCTCCCGGATTACGATAAGCCCCCGCCCGCAGACCCCGACAACCAACGGCCAGGGTTGTCAGGAAGAGGCCCTTGTCCTCATCAACATGGGGACAAGGTGCTTTGGGGTGGGGGGGGCCGCAGCGCGCCCCCCTCCCCAAGGCACCAACCCCCCCATGTTGAGGGCATGCGGCCTGGTACGGTTCAGGAGGGGGGGGGCGCTCGCTCGTCCCCACCACCATTCCTGTCCGGCCGGGCTGCGTGCTCGGATAAGGGTCGGGTATGGATTGGGGGGGGACCCCCACGCCGTTTTTTCGGCGTAGGGGGTTCCCCCTCAAGGTCCATACCAGACCCAAGGGCCTGGTATGCTCTTGGAGGGGGAACCCATGCCGGTTTTTTATTTAAAATTTGGCGTGGAGTTCCCCCTAAAGATTCATACCAAACACATTGGCGGGGATCCAAGTCGGATCCCCGTTCACTGAAAGTCGGACACATGCCGGCTTCATGTCGCAGGGCAAAGTCGGATCCAAAGTAGGACGGCTGTCGTGTCGCACCAGTGTGAACCCAGCCTCACCCAACGTAGAGACAGAACTTCAAAGTGGGTACACCTGTTAAGGATGGCCTTAAATTACTAACCCAAAAAACACACACTCTGAGCATGCCCAGAAAAATCCAAGTGCTGTTCACACACAAAAAGCACAAAAAAAACAAAGTCCCTGAGCATGCCCAGACCAACACAAATGCATTTCACACACCAAAAGTCACAGCAAAAAACCAAAGTCCCTGTTGCCCAGAACAACCCAAATGCAGCTAGCACAAAATAAGCCACCCCCTGTCCAAAATTAAGCACATCATCCGGCATGCTACAAAATTACAGATGGGACAAACACCCCTCGGTCCAGGGGGCAAACAAAGAGCCTAACATGAGGAAAAGTTATACAACAAATACCATGGCAGTCCATGGGAACTGACTTGTTAATTTTGCGAGTCCCCACTTGGCTGGCTTATTTTCTAGTTATTGGCCTTAAAATGGGTATGGGGGCCCAGGTTCCACCCTGAGGGACATATATCATTGTCACCAATTTGGACAACCTCAAAAACGAAACAAGGAGAAGTGCCTTTAAAAATGCAAAACTACTTAAAAGCTAGTAACTTGGGTGGGCTTACTCTGCCTGTAAAGTGGTGCATCTGTAGCATGTATCCAAAATGCTGCTTCAAAGATTTACAGCTTTAGAGAAAAACTTAAAACTCTACATTATTATATTGCGCCCCTCGCACACACTAACAAACCCTTAGCCAAACACACAGCAAGCCAGCCCATGAAAGGGGGGTGGATGCTAGGGGGAAGGAGGGGCTCGGTCACCCCAAAAGTCAACCACCTTGTTCAAATATTTAGGGGGACAAGGGCCTCTTCCACACAACCCTAGGCTGGGGTTGTCGGGGGCTGCAGAAAGGGAGCTTTACGGAATGTGGAAAACCCCTTTAAACTAGTGGGTACAAGGTGCTTTGTGGTTGGTATTGGGCTGAGCCCAACATGCCCCAAAGGCAGCCAGCTAGGTTGAGTGCATGTGGCCTTGTATGGTTCAGGAGGGGGTTGGGCGATCGCTCTTTTCGCCCCAATTCCTAGCTGGCCCTGTTGTATGCTCTGAGAAAGGATGTGGTTTGAATTGGTGAAGGCAGCTCACAGCCTTTTGAGAATAGAGTGGAGTGAATAGTTCACCTTTAAAAGCAAACGTTTGCCCATGGAAATCCAAGGGGTTGGGGGGGGGGAGACAAGAGCATTGGTGAATGAAGTGTGGAGTTCTGCCTTTAAAAGCAAAAGCTAGCCCAAGGAAATCATATGCATTAGAGGGGGAATGTTAAATGCCCTTTTAGGGGGAGCTAGAGGAGCGAGAGTCTTTTTACATAATTTTACAAAGGTGCATGTCACGTGTTGGCAACGTAACATGCTAACATGACCTGTGTGCAAATCTTTTTAAAAAAAGACATAAAGCTGAACCGGTGTAAAAAAAAAAAACAAAAAAACAAGTTTAGAGGTGCGCCCGTTCAACCCACACAATTGCATGTACGTTGCTTAATATTTACTAAGATTTTGGCCTAGCAGTGAACAAACGCATCCATTTGCGCATGCGCATGCGCACTGCTTACATTGATCTCACGCAGTTTTAACCACTTCCCGACCGCCGCACGACTATATACGTCCTAATTTTGAACAGGGATATCGGTGTTATGGCAGCAGTTAGCTGCCATAACCCCGGTATCCCCGTTTTCGTGCGGCGGCCGGCTTTCAGATAAAAGTGGTCCCTGCGGCGGATTCGCCGCGAGATCACTTTTATCGGTGGCGGGAGAGGGGCCCCCCCCTCCCGCCGCGATCTGGTGCCCTCCGCCGCTTACCGGAGCCGTCGGTAGCGGCGGAGGTGATCGCATCCTGCTCAGTGGTTTGTCTGGAGACGAGTGAGGCCAAGATGGCACTCACTCGTTTCCATGACACTGCTGGGCGGAAGCGACGTCAAAACGTCACTTCCGTCCACGCCTCTTAAAGGCATATTTTTTCAAATGTCATTTTTCTAAATGACTTTTTTTTTTTTTTTATTGCATTTTAGTGTAAATATGAGATCTGAGGTCTTTTTGACCCCAGATCTCATATTTAAGAGGTCCTGCCATGCTTTTTTCTATTACAAGGGATGTTTACATTCCTTGTAATAGGAATAAAAGTGACACAATTTTTTTTTTTAAACAGTGTAAAAATAAATAAAATATTGTAAAATAAATAATAAAAATAAAAAAAAAAAATTTTAAAACCCCCCTGTCCCGACGAGCTCGCACGCAGAAGCGAACGCATACGCGAGTAGCGCCCGCATATGAAAACGGTGGTCAAACCACACATGTGAGGTATCGCCGCGACCAGTAGAGCGAGAGCAATAATTCTAGCCCTAGATCTCCTCTGTAGCGCAAAATATGCAACCTGTAGAATTTTTTAAACGTCGCCTATGGAGATTTTTGAGGGTAAAAGTTTGACGCCATTCCACGAGCGGGCGCAATTTTCAAGCATGACATGTTGGGTATCAATTTACTTGGCGTAACATTATATTTCACAATATAAAAAAAAATTGGGATAACTTTACTGTTGTTTTATTTTTGTATTCAAAAAAGTGAATTTTTTCCAAAAAAAGTGCGCTTATAAGACCGCTGCGCAAATACAGTGCAAAAAAAAGTATTGCAATGACCGCCATTGTATTCTCTAGGGTGTTAGAAGAAAAACCATATATAATGTTTGGGGGTTCTAAGTAATTTTCTAGCAGAAAAACCTGTTTTAAACATGTAAACACCTAAAATCCAAAACGAGGCTGGTCCTTAAGTGGTTAAATGTACTTGCAGGCACAGCAAGCTTTCTTTGAAAAAGTTACTTTCTCCTTCTATTATTCGGAATATTTGTTACTTGGGCAGTTGTTACTAAACTTCCTCACATCACCCCATAATATTGACACCTCCATCTTCTGTTAATATTGAATTGAAGATGCCGTGTGCCATGTCCATAGTGGCACACAGATTGCATTATCCCGTGTGCCGAGATCGCTATAGTAAATAGGGGATTTGTGCTCTGTTCGCGGCGCACTGTTTCGTAAATATGAAAATGTGTGTTGCGCCTTGCCGTGTGCCTCTACTGATGGCACACGACTTTTGTAAATCAGCCCCAATCAGTGTTAATTTTGGCAGCAAATTTCGATTTAGTTTTAGTCTTAGTCTTAGGACTAAAATGGCATTTTAGTTTTAGTCCCATTTTAGTCTTCTGCAATTGTTTTAGTTTTAGTCGTATTTAGTCGACTAAATCTCCAGTACATTTTAGATCATGTATGAACATGCACTACAGACCAGTGTTAATTTTTAAGTCAAATTTCAATTTAGTTTTAGTCTTAGTCTTTTGACTAAAATGCCATTTTAGTTTTAATCCCATTTTAGTCTTTTGACTAAAATGCTGTTTTAGTTTTAGTTTTAGTCGTATTTTAGTCATCTCAATTGTTTTAGTTTTAGTCGATTTTTAGTCGACTAAAATAGTATTCATTTAGTTGAATAAAATGTTTTAGTCAACAAAATTAACTCTGGCCCCAATAGCTTTTACTTTTTGCTATAATAAATATCCCAAATGTAAAAAAAAACAAAAAACAAATTTTTCCTCAGTTTAGGCCGATATGTATTCTATATATTTTTGGTAAAAAAATTTGCAATAAGCGTATATTGATTGGTTTGCGTAAAAGTTATAGTATCTACAAAATAGGGAATGGATTTATGGCCTTATTATTTTTTTACTAGTAATGGCAGCGATCAGGAATTTTTATCGGGACTGCGATATTGCGGTGGACAAATCGGACACTTTAGACACATTTTTGGGGCCAGTGAAATTTATACAGCGATCAGTGCTATAAAAATGCCTTGATTACTGTATAAATGCCACTGGCATGTAAGGGGTTCACACTAGGGGGCAATCAAGGGGTTAACTGTGTTCCCTAGGTGTGTTCTAACTGTGGGGGGATGGGACTGCCTTGGGGAGTAGACTGATCTGTGTTCCTACTTAGTAGGAGCACACAATCTGTCTCCTCTCCTCTGAGAGAACCAGGATTTGTGTGTTTACACACACAGATCCCGGTTCTCGCTCTGTCACGAGCGATCACGGGTGCCCAACGGTCATCGCACCCGCCGGGCACTCGCATCTGCTACGCGGACACTCCTACAGCGTCTTAAAGGGCTGATGTACAAGTACGATGGCTTGCCCAGGGGATCCATCCTGCCGCAGTATAACTGCGGCGGCTGGTCGGGAATCGGTTGAAGAGGAACTTCACTCCCCTTTTTACTTTCTCTCTTACCTTGACCACCCAGCAAATCCAGCATTGTCTGGTGTAACCCTCTACTCTGCCGACACACACCAGAGGTCCGGCACCACCATAATTTTCTCTGATGTCATTAGGGGTCTGCTGAGCCTTCCAGGTTCTTGCAGCCAGCTCCTGATGACCCATGGCAGCACATGTGCTGGAACTTTCCTGAGCACATACCCAGTTTGCAGGAGATGCCCTGAAGCCTTCTAGAATGTGTGATGTCAGTATACGATGAGGCTTTGGGCTAGGGGGACGTCACTCTTGCCTAGGCAGAAAGCTGGAATTGTTGGGCTGGGTCCTGTTAATATGGTATTTAGGGGGGGAAAACTATTTCAATGCTCGATTATGTAACAGGAGGGGAAGGGGGTTAATATATAAATGGAAGCCTGGAACTCCATCAGATGGCTGTATATGCTGGTATGAAATATTCTAATGCAATATTTCATATTTATCTAGATAAAAAAAAAACAACAAAAAAAAACAACTGTTCTTATTAAGTGCTTTTGTGTGTTTAGCACTCCAGCTCTATCCATGTTTTTCTGCCCAGGAACTTAATATAGTCATTGTTTAGCAAACGAGTCAGATATCATAATTTTTTATTTTCCAAATAACGTTTTTATTAACATTATTTCGTTTTTGCAGTACATTATGCATTCAGATATCATAATTTATTGAATTAACTCATGGAATAAATCTAAATTAAAGTTCATTAATAGCCCATCAATGTGTGTGTAGTTTATGGCACAATTCCAAAAAAACAACATAAATACTGATAAGAAAAAAAGATACTTAACGTATTTATGTATACTGCGAATAAGGACCTGTACTGAACATTCTGTACCATAAGAAAATCACTTTCACAATCCCAAACATTTTTGCATAGATAAGACATCTGTTAAAATAACAGCAGCACACAGCTAGGATTTAGTGCTGAAATGAGTGATGAAAGGTGTGGAATATACTCTTGCAAATGCACTTCCTAAGTAAACATACACATAACTTATATTCAGTTAGCTATTTACATCAGCAGACAAGCCAGGTATTTAAAGTATGTATTAATGTATCTATTTTTTTCACGTGAACTATATGGAACATTTCTTTCTGTTGCCAGAACCTAAATATTATGTACAAAATCACTCATATCAATTAATCTTTAACTAAACTTCAAAACATAAAACACTTTTTGTTAGCACTTCATAAATGAAACACTTTACAATTAGTACACAACTAGAGACACAGTTGAAGTAAGAACCAGATATGGAACTGTAGGTGTAGCATTTGAGTGAAATTTTACTGAGCCCATAAAATTAGTGAAACCCAAGTTGTAATGCTGCTGTCCAAAACTAGTTGCTATCCATGTTATTAATATACATAAAAAGGCTTTAGATGCTAACTGGTACTTTATGATGTGCTTTGAAAGCCTCCACAGCTATAAGGACCGTTTATGGTAGCTTCCTTTAGGGTGCCCTCACATACGGTAGGTGGGAAGTTCCAAGAAATGTATGTCCATATTCCATGCTGGGTTTGAGAGCTGTTAGTGACTGCCTATAGCATTTTTTGTCCATTACTATATTAAACAGAGGTATCAGCAGGGCACTGTGTGCATTTTAATATTCCATATGTGCAGGCCTGAGCTGTCAACTGCCATGTCTTACAGAAACCTGTCAAAATAGGTGATGAAGTGCAAACTAGATGAGGAACTGCAAGCAGGAATTCCATCCTTCCATGAAGGGCATCATTATGTGTACCATTATATCAATAAGCTAATTACTTTTTTTTTTCAATATTTTTAAAAATAACCCTACTTTAAATTAGAACTTTAGGATTAACTGAAAGAGTAAATCTTGCAATACCAAAGTAACAGCAGTCTACTTACTTAAGCCATCTTACAGACATGTACCTAGAAATTCAACAGGAAGCCTTTCTCGAAAACCGTTATGTATGGCACTCCTGCAAATGAGAAACAATGCAAAATCATGGAGGATGACATGCCTTATAGCATTGTCAACCAAAAAGGAATCCAGGCAATCATTCTTAATTAGATTTTGGATGGAAGGGACAGGTATGCAGAGTATATTTTAAGCCAATAAAAAATATTCAGGATTTTATCATTTGTTAACTGACCTGCTTATCGCCCATGATATTCTTTAACCACTTCCCGTCTGCCTTATAGCAGTTTTACTGCTACAAGGCGGCAGCTGTGTGCCAAATTATATATATATACGTGATCTGGCTCTTCCGGGTAGGGGGCACGCACGCGCACCACTGGTTCTCCCTCCCACTCACACACAGTGGGAGCCCAGCGGCGGGTACCATGGACTCGATGTCCGTCGGCACCTGCCGATGATCGAGCAAACAGGGCAGATCGCCGTTCTGACAGGAGGGAAGGCATGGATCCTGTGTCTCTGCAAAGCAGGGACTAGGACCCATATCTTCTCCTAGTAAAAGCACCTCCCACAGTTTACAACAACACAGGTTAGGCACACAATTAACCCTTTGATATCCCCTGATGTTAATTCCTTCCCAGCCAGTGTCATTACTACAGTGACAGTGCATATTTTTTTAGCACTAATCACTGTATTAGTGTCACTGGTCCCCAAAATTGTCAAAAGTGTCAGAATGTCTGCCGCAATATCGCAGTCCTGGTATAAGTCGCTGATCGCCGCCCTTACTAGTAAAAAAAAAAAATACAAATAAATATCCCATAGTTTATAGATGCTATAACTTTTGTGCAAACCAGTCAATATACACTTATTTGGATTTTTTTTTTTACCAAAAATATGTAGCAGAATACATATTGGCCTAAACGTATGAAGAAATTTGATTTTTTTCAATTTTTTTATTGGATGTTTATAACAGAAAGTAAAATATATTGTTTAGTTTTTTTCAAAATTGTTGGTCTTTTTTTTGTTTATAGCACAAAAAATTAAAAACACAAAGGTGATCAAATACCACCAATAGAAAGCTCTATTTGTGAGGAAAAAAGGGACATACATTTTATTTGGATATAGCATCGCATGACTGCACAATTGTCAGTTAAAGTAACGCAGTGCTGTCGCAAAAAATGGCCTGGTCATGAAGGGGGGGAGGGGGTAAATCTTATGGAGGTCAAATGGTGGTTAAAGCCTTTTTATTCTTAATCTTTTGCCTCCATTTTGAACACACTCAATGTTAGACCTATGGTATCCTTTGAAACATTTATGATACAGAGGTAAAACGAGACATAATCTAACAGGTACACAACGTAGCCTAGATTTGAGCTTTAGGCCTCATGCACACAGGCGTTAGAAAAAATGAGCTGCAAAGCGACTTGCGGTGTGGCTTGTGCGCTGAGGATCTTGAAGAGGAACCCTCAAAATGAAAAAAAAAATGGCGTTGGGTTCCCCCCAAGAGCATACCAAACCCTTCAGTTTGGTATGGATTGTTAGGGGACCCCCATGCCAAAAAAAATGGCGTGGGGTCCACAAAATCCATACCAGACCCTTATCCGAGCACACAGCCCGGCAGGTCAGGAAAGAGGGGGGGCGAGCGAGCGCCCCCCCGGGGCCCCCCACCCCAAAGCACCTTGTCCCCATGTTGATGAGGACAAAGGCTTCTTTTCCAACAACCCCGGTCTTTGGTTGTCGGGGTCTGCGGGCGGGAGGCTTATCGGAATCTGGAAGCCCCCTTTAACAAGAGGGCCCCCAGATCCCAGCCCCCACCCTATGTACCCCTACCCATTCACCCCCAAAAAAGGATCAAAAATAAAAATAGTACACAGGTTTTTGACAAAGTAATTTATGAAAGCAGCTCCGGCGTCTCTTCTCCTTCCAGATTCCAATAAGCCCCCTGCCTGCAGACTTCAACAACCACCGGCCAGGATTGTCGGGAAGAGGCTGTTGTCCCCAACATTGGGACAAGGTGCTTTGGGGTGGGGGTGCCCAAAAGCATCCCCCCCCCATGTTGAGTGCATGTGGCCTGGTATGGTCCCCCTTTCCTGGCCTGCCGGTTCAGATAAGGGTCTGGTATGGATTTTGGGGGAAACCTCACGCCAATTTTTTTGGCGTGGGGTTCCCCTTAAAATCAATACCAGACGGAAGGGTCTGGCATACTCGTGGGGGGAAACCCCACGCCAGTTTTTTTTTCATTTTGGCGAGGGTTCTCCTTCAGGATCCTCAGCACACAAGCCGCACCGCAAGTTGGATCATCATGATCAGACTTGTGGTGCGACTTCTATTCAAATCAATGAGCTCTCATAGGGAAACATTGATTTTGACCACAAAAAAAAAACGCTTGACGAGGCTTAACGCAGCTGTATCCAGCGTTAAGCTGCGTTTAGCAGATTTTACCAGTGTCAGACGTTTTTACAGTTCTAATGTCGGTCCTCAGAACACGCTGGCCGCGGGGTTTTTTTGCAGCTCAGAAACGTCCATGCCACTTACAGCTCCTAAAGTGTGTGTGTGCATGAGGCCGTAGAATAACACGGAGAGGTGTTTTTAAGCTGTAAAAAAATATGCCTGATGCTCCTAAAAGCGACTGTAAAAATGCCCCATTTGCATGGGGCCTTAGACTTGAGGCTTTAGCACACCCCATGCCATAAACCACTTGCCTACAGGGCACTTTCACCCCCTTCCTGTCCATTTTTCAGCTTTCAGCACTGTCACACTTTGAATGACAATTGCACGGTCATGTAACACTGTACAAAAATGATTTTTAAATCATATTCTTCACACAAATAAATCTTTCTTTTGATAGTATTTAATGACTGCTGGCTTTTTTATTTTTTACAAAAAAAAAGAAAAAAGACCGAAAATTTTGAAAAAAAATATTTTTCTTAGTTTCTGTCAGTAAATTTAGTAAATAAGTAATTTTTCTCCTTCACTGATAGCCACTGATGAGGCTGCACTGATGATGAGGTACTAATAATCCACACTGATGGGCACTGATAGGTGGCACAGATAGGCGGCACTGATGGGCACAGATAGGCGGCACTGATGGGAGGCACTGAAAGGCAGCAGCGACTGGCATCACTAATAGTCACTGATTGGTGTCACTGATGGGCACTAATTGATGGCACTGATGATGTCCTGATTACATGTCCAGGTGTTACCTGCGAGGAGATGCCTCTGACCGACTCTCCTTGCCACACACTCTGTCAGTGTGAGGCGATGAGAGCCGATCTCTGGCACTTTACATGTAACCGGCTGTGATTGGACACAGCCGATCACATGGTCGCGTGATCAGCTCTTTAGAGAGATTGGGGTTGCGCCATTTCCTAGCAACAAGGCACGCACGCATGCACCGTGCGTCCCCACGGGCGTGCAAGGGCTGCTGTTCTGGGCGCCTTCATATGACGTCCACACAGAACGAGAGCCACACAGTCCCTCAGTCATTTGACGATGGGTGGGTGGCAAGTGCTTAAAGAGAGAATGTTTTTTATCTTAATGCATTCTATGCATTAAGATAAGAAAACTTCTGTGTGTAGCAACCCCCCCCCCCCAGCCCCCCTAATACTTACTTGAGCCCCATCTCTATCCTGCGATGTCCACGAGTCCCCTGGCCATCCGGGACTCTCCCTCCCTGATTGGCTGAGAAACAACAGTGGTGCCATTAGTTCCCACTGCTGTCAATCAAAGTCAGTTAGCCAATCAGGAGAGAGAGGGGGCAGGGCCAAACCCCAGCCCTATGTCTGAATGGACACACGGAGCTGCAGCTTGGCTTTGGTGCCCCCATAGCAAGCTGCTTGCTACAGGGGGCACTCGACAGGAGGGAGGGCCAGGAGCAACGAAGAGAGACCAGAGAAGAGGAGGATTCAGGCTGCTCTGTGCAAATCCACTGCACAGAGCAGGTAAGTATAACGTGTTTCTTATTTAAAAAAAAAACACAAGACTTTACAATCAATTTAACTGCCACTTATGGAGGAGGAACTCCAGTCAGGATAAACATTATCAGTAATCCATCATAACATAACCCTGTGCAATTAAGCCTTTTACTGTACCTCCCTGTAATCAGCAGAAGTAAACAGGGAAGGATTTTGTGTGAAATTGAAATAAACAAGCAAAAGAAGGATGCATAGCTTATTCTATTACTACACAGGGACAACAAAAAGCAGACTTGGACAAATAGTTGAAATGTGTGCTTTGCTATAATGTCCTTTATACAAAATGAAATATATTACTTATCATACACACTGAATTAACACATTTAGGTACACAAGTGGTAAAAGTACACAGTTACCAGCAATAGGCTGTACTTATGTAGATGTATACTCCTAATCTGTACATTTTTTCTTTGTGAGTAATGTCAAATAACTGCAATGCCAGGTAATTTAGCAAAAATAAGTAAAGACATGGAGGAGCTCAAGAAAGGCTATTTTTTTGTTTTGTATCCAATTCTGGTATGCTAGTATAGAATTATGAATATACAAGATATAACTATTCATATGATAAACCCATAACTGCAAATAATCATTGGACATATGGCCATGTGCATTGTTACGCCTGACAAAAAATAACAAAGAAATGCCTAAGCTAGCCAGTGCTGCTTTCCATTAACTCTGCACAGTAGGTGAGACAACCCCTGCTGGTACCTGTGAGTAAGTGCTACAGATCATAGATCATAGTTTCTAGAAGTTAATGGGGGTCACATTTTTATAGGTATGTGTGAAAAGTATAAAAAGCATAAACAAGACTCCCTTTCTGCTTATTAAACTCTGGTGTCCCTCGAGAACCACTGACTCATTAATTGCTTCAAGATATTTCATGTCTAAATGAATGATAGGCAAACTTTTAAAGATACAATGATGGTACTATTCACAATACACTAAACATTAGTAAAAAAAATATAAATCGGTCAATCCACCAAATTCACAAATAAACCTGCTTAATAGCTATTGTTGCTGACTTTAAAAAATGTAAAACATTACAGCTCCTTGCTGAAGATTCCAGTCACCAACAGCAGAATTATCTAGCTGAGGTTTCAGTAGCCAGGGGCTACTAGCATGTAAGCTCTCTACCATAATCATACCTGAGAGTAGTGCTCAGGGTCCCACAGTCATGGGGAGGTCACAACAGGAAAAATCAAAACTGTTATCTTTAGTGGGGAAACATTATTTTTTTCTTCATTTATTATAAAAAACAGTTTAGGAAAGGAGATAGCTGCACAAAAAACAGGGACAGTAAATAATAGATTAAAACCCAGTAGATCAGATAATGATTAGATTGGGCGTATTGCAGGGACGTGCGGTGAGGTCAGTGGCTGGTGAGGCACTGGCTAGTATCAGAGCCAGATACACACAGGTTACATACGCCGCGATCGTTACAGCGAAAGCAATAATTCTAGCACTAGACCTCCTCTGTAACTCTAAACATGTAGCCTGTAAAAAAAAATTGCGCAATTTTAAAGTGTGACATGTTAGGCATCTATTTACTCGGAGTAACATAATCTTTCATACCAAAAAATCAGGCTAATGCTAGTGTTTTTTTTTTGTTTTATTCATGAAACTGTATTTTTCCCCCCAAAAAAACGCATTTAAATAAATTGCTGCGCAAATACATTGTGACATAAAACGTTGCAACGACCACCATTTTATTCCCTAGGGTGTCTGCTAAAACAATATATATAATGTTTAGGGGTTCTGAGTAATTTTCCAGCAAAAAGATTATGATTTTTACATGTAGGAGAGAAGTGTCAGAATTGGCCTGGGTGGCAAGGGGTTAATTACCATAAGTAAGTCATATACAAATAATTGTTATATATTGTTTTTAAGGTAATTTACTATATTTTCAAAATCTGTACTCAAGCAGGTGGCTTAATGGACAAATTACTGAAGTTTGAAGTTATAACTTCCAACCAGTAATTTCACAGTAAATAGATAAATAATAAATTATTATCTTATAACATATAGCATAATAATATATGATTTAGCTTGTACCTTTTTAGCAGCAGATTCTCATTCTCCCTCTTAACTGTGTGAGAAAAACATGGGATTGTGGGAAAATCTTATACCCATAAACACACGTATTTCCTTGTAGTTAAGAGGGCTGGGCTGGAAGGGAGCATTTGTCTTTTAGACACATGCCCCTTCTATGACACTGCAGTGAGAGGCATGCCTCCAGCAGTATTTTTATTGGACAGCTGGGACCAATGGTACTTTACCATTGGTCCAAGATTCCAAGCTGTCCATTGATCTCAGTGCCTCTGACAAGAAGTGAGAGGCACTGTGAGCTCATCCTCTCAGTCTGCTGCAAACAGTGTGTCAGCTTGTATTTAAAGTGGCAGCTCTGTATTTAGCTTCTGACAGGCTGTACAAGAAGCCCCATATCTCTAGAACCATAGGTCGTAGGAGCCACACACTTTTACCAGTGGTGGTGTAGGACAAATGCCGCGTACACACGAGCGGACTTCTCGTCGGACTGAACTCCGAAGGACTTTTCGACAGAGTTCCGATGAAACAGACTTGCCTACACACGATTCCACCAAAGTCCGATCGTTTCGAACATGACGTATGACCAGACTAGAAAAGGAAGTTCAATAGCCAGTAGCCAATAGCTGCCCTTGCGTCGTTTTCGGTCCATCGGACTAGCATACATACGAACGTTTTTTCCGATAGGGATCGAGTCAGTCGGAAATATTTGAAACATGTTCTATTTCTAAGGTCTATCAGATTTTTCGACAAAAAAGGTCCGATGAAGCCCACACACGATCGGAATGTCTGACGGATTAGTTCCGTTGGACCTTTTTTGCCGGAAAGTCCGGTACGCGGCATTAGGCTACATATCCCCCCAGGTTGCCGAGCTACAACCCTCGAGGCTTAATTTTTCTTTTCTTTTTTTTCTTTTTATTGTTCATGGCCCTGCCTCACCTGCCTCCCCTGACTGCATGTCCCTGACATATTGCCAGGACACCAGATTTTTTTTTTTTTTATTATTCACAAATCTCTGTTAGGCTACTCGCATTCTCTATTAGGTGCTTCACTTTCATAACACTTTACAGAAATATATTAGAAAGGATCATAATACATTGCAGATGTATGTTTACATTTAGCATTATCTATAATATTTTCAGGTGGATATTATTCAGCTTGGGGATGCATTTACCATAACCTATTATGATTATACTACCGTTATCATAGATTACCTTTTTTTCTCTATGTATCTCTTTAAGTGTGTTATTGTAGAAAAACAAATACAGTACATTTTTATTTTAGTGCACAGTAGTACTGCATGATAATTGTCGCATTTTGTATTTATTGACTTATTTACTGTCATTTACTGCATTTATTGACAAAACACTGCTGAGAAAAATAGAGAAACAAACCAGTCAATAAAAAATTACTTTCTGTAAACTGATTAAATATGTCTATGTATGGTCTGCTAAGTGCAAATCTGTTTAAAAATAGCAGATTTAAAAGAGGTGTAAGGTTGTGCATGCATCATCTGACCACTGAATGGTCTTTGTTTATTAATGGTCTATATACAGCATATACTTTATTATATCATACACGCATACATTTCTATGCACTGAGCAGACAATCCGAGCATCAGTGTTACTGCAGGATAACAATTATCCATCCAATCAAGGTTCTAGGATTGGATTGTGCCGATAGATGGAAATATCGAATTGGTTATAATCCTATGTGTGTGTGAATACCTTAACGTTATAAACTAAGAGTTTAAGAGTTGAATAGATTTTTTTGGCAAAGCACAGAACAAAACTAGTTACATTTTAATCTACAAACCCATTTCTAAAAAGGTTGGGATTCTGTGTAAAAAGCTACATAAAAACAGAATGCAATGATTTGCAAATCTCATCAATTCATATATTATTCACAATAGAAAATAGAAAACATACAGTCATGGCCCGAAATTGTTGGCACCCCTGAAATTTTTCCAGAAAATCAAGTATTTTTCACAGAAAAGTATTGCAGTAACATGTTTTGCTATACACATGTTTATTTCCTTTGTGTGTATTGGAACAAAACAAAAAAGGGAGGAAAAAAAGCAAATTGGACATAATGTCACACAAAACTTCAAAAATGGGCTGGTCAAAATTCTTGGCACCCTTAACTTAATATTTGGTTGCACACCCTTTGGAAAAAATAACTGAAATCAGTCGCTTTCTATAACCATCAATAAGCTTCTTACACCTTTCACACAGAATTTTGGACCACTCTTCCTTTGCAAACTGCTCCAGGTCTCTCTTATTGGAAGGGCGCCTTTTCCCAACAGCAATTTTAAGATCTCTCCACAGGTGTTCAATGGGATTTAGATCTGGACTCATTGCTGGCCACTTTAGAACTCTTAAGCGCTTTGTTGCTATCCATTTCTGGGTGCATTTTGGCATATGTTTGGGGTCATTGTCCTGCTGGAAGACCCAAGATCTCGGACGCAAACCTAGCTTTCTGATACTGGGCTCTACAGTGCGACCCAAAATCCTTTGGTAATCCTCAGATTTCATGATGCCTTGCACACATTCAAGGTACCCAGTGCCAGAGGCAGCAAAACAACCCCAAAACATAACTGAACCTCCACCATATTTCACTGTAGGTACTGTGTTCTTTTCTTTGTAGGCCTCATTCCGTTTTCGGTAAACAGTAGAATGATGTGCTTTACCAAAAAGCTCTATCTTGGTCTCATCTGTCCACAAGACATTTTCCCAGAAGGATTTTGGCTTACATTTACATTACATTACATTTAAAAGAACATTTTGGCAAACTGTAGTCTTGCTTTTTTATGTCTCTGTGTCAGCAGTGGGGTCCTCCTGGGTCTCCTGCCATAGCGTTTCATTTCATTTAAATGTCGACGGATAGTTCGCGCTGACACTGATGCTCCCTGAGCCTGCAGGACAGCTTGAATTTCTTTGGAACTTGTTTGGGGCTACTTATCCACCATCTGGACTATCCTGCGTTACAACCTTTCATCAATTTTTCTCTTCCGTCCATGCCCAGAGAGATTAGCTACAGTGCCATGGGTTGCAAACTTCTTGATAATGTTGCGCACTGTGGACAAAGGCAAATCTAGATCTCTGGAGATGGACTTGTAACCTTGAGATTGTTGATATTTTTCCAAAATTTTGGTTCTCAAGTCCTCAGACAGTTTTCTTCTCCTCTTTCTGTTGGCCATGCTTAGTGTGGCACACACAGACACACAATGCAAAGACTAAGTGAACTTCTCTCCTTTTTATCATTTCAGGTGTGATTTTTATACTGCCCACACCTGTTACTTGCCCCAGGAGAGTTTAAAGGAGCATCACATGCTTGAAACAATCTTATTTATCCACAATTTTGAAAGGGTGCCAAGAATTTTGACCAGCCCATTTTTGGAGTTTTGTGTGACATTATGTCCAATTTGCATTTTTTCCTCCCTTTTTTTGTTTTTTTCCAATACACACAAAGGAAATAAACATGTGTATAGCATAACATGTTACTGCAATACTTTTCTGTGAGAAATACTTGATTTTCTGGAAAAAATTCTGCAGTGCCAACAATTTCAGCCATGACTGTATCAAACATTTATACTGTGAAAATGTACCATTTTAAGAAAAAAATAAGGTTAAGTTGAAATTGACGGCAGAAACACGTCTCAAAAAATTTTCGACAGGGCAACAAAAAGCTGGCAAACTACAACCCCAATTCTCAAATAGGACAGGGCCATGTTTACCATGGTAACAATGTCTGGGAACTGAGGACATCAGTTGCTGGAGTTTTGGTAGAAGAATGTTGTCCCATTCTTTCCTCTGCATTTGCTGCTCTAAAACCTGAATACATCTTTCCAAATGTGCAAGCTGGCCATTCCATATGCACTGTTGCACCCCCATACAATCAGAGATCCAGGTAATGACTAAGAGCTAACATTTGCGCGAAACGCGTGTACCTCTTTGTCCCCTGCTCCATTTGTCAACCCACTTGTCATATGAAGCTTCAATAAAACTATTTTTGGAAGTGCAGCCATCCAGAATTATTTCTTCATCAGAGATGCAGGCTTTTTAATTGAGCACCGATAACAAGCCAGAAGCTCCCTCTGTTCTTTAGTCCGGAGGACGTGGCGAACATTATTACCAAAAAGTAAATCAAATTTTGATTCGTCTGACCACATAACCATTTTAAATGAGTTTTGACCCAGAGGAGATGGCGGCGTTTCTGGATTGTGTTCAGATATGGCTGCTTCTTTGCATGATAGAGCTTACCTTACATTTTTGGATGGCATGGTTTTTTGGGCATCCAAGATTGCGTTTCGGCATTGTCCCTTGTGCACAGAGATTTCTCCAGATTTTTTGAATCTTTTGATGATATTATGTACTGTAGATATCATATATTTAAAGTCTTTGCAATCTTTCATTGAAGAACATTATTCTGAAATTGCCCAACAATTTTTAGATGCAGATTTTTACAGGTGAAATCTGCCCATCTCTACTTCTGAGACACTCTGACTCTTTAAAATGCCCTTTTTATACCCATTCATGTTACTGTCCTGTTGCCATTTGACCTAACTAGTTGAAAAATGTTTTTCTAGCTCTTCCTTGTTAGTACTGTATCAATTAAGAAAAAAATTTGCACGATTCCCCATCAACATAGACAGGGGGAGATTTACTAAAACTGGAGAGTGCAAAATCTGGTGCAGCTGTGCATAGTAACCAATCAGCTTCCAGGTTTTATTGTCAAAGCTTAACCACTTCAGCCCCGGAAGGATTTACCCCCTTCCTGACCAGAGCACTTTTTACAATTTGGCACTGCGTCGCTTTAACTGCTAATTGCGCGGTCATGCAATGCTGTAACCAAACGAAATTTGCGTCCTTTTCTTCCCACAAATAGAGCTTTCTTTTGATGGTATTTGATCACCTCTGCCGTTTTTATTTTTTGCGCTATACACGGAAAAAGACCGAAAATTTTGAAAAAAAATGATATTTTCTACTTTTTGTTCTAAAAAAAATCCAATAAACTCAATTTTAGTCATACATTTAGGCCAAAATGTATTTGGCCACATGTCTTTGGTAAAAAAAATGTCAATAAGTGTATATTTATTGGTTTGCGCAAAAGTTATAGCGCCTACAAACTAGGGTACATTTTCTGGAATTTACACAGTCTTTAATTTATGACTGCCTATGTCATTTCTTGAGGTGCTAAAATGACAGGGCAGTACAAAACCCCCACAAATGACCCCATTTTGGAAAGTAGACACCCCAAGGAAATTGCTGAGAGGCATGTTGAGCCCATTGAATATTCATTTTTTTTGTCCCAAGTGATTGAATAATGAAAAAAAAAAAAAAAAAAAAACAAAATTACAAAAAGTTGTCACTAAATGATATATTGCTCACACAGGCCATGGGCATATGTGGAATTGCACCCCAAAATACATTTAGCTGCTTCTCCTGAGTATGGGGATACCACATGTGTGGGACTTTTTGGGAGCCTAGCCGCATACGGGGCCCCGAAAACCAATCACTGCCTTCAGGATTTCTAAGGGCGTACATTTTTGATTTTACTCCTCACTACCTATCACAGTTTTGAAGGCCATAAAATGCCCAGATGGCATAAAACCCCCCCAAATGACCCCATTTTGGAAAGTAGACACCCCAAGCTATTTGCTGAGAGGCATGTTGAGTCCATGGAATATTTTATATTTTGACACAAGTTGCGGGAAAGTGACAATTTATTTTTTTTTTTTTTTTTTTTTTGCACAAAGTTGTCACTAAATGATATATTGCTCACACAGGTCATGGGCATATGTGGAATTGCACCCCAAAATACATTTAGCTGCTTCTCCTGAGTATGGGGATACCACATGTGTGGGACTTTTTGGGAGCCTAGCCGCGTACGGGACCCCGAAAACCAATCACCGCCTTCAGGATTTCTAAGGGTGTACATTTTTGATTTCACTCTTCACTGCCTATCACAGTTTCGGAGGCCATGGAATGCCCAGGTGGCACAAAACCCCCCCAAATGACCCCATTTTGGAAAGTAGACACCCCAAGCTATTTGCTGAGAGGCATGGTGAGTATTTTGCAGCTCTCATTTGTTTTTGAAAATGAAGAAAGACAAAAAAAAAAATTTTTTTTTTCTTTTTTTAATTTTCAAAACTTTGTGACAAAAAGTGAGGTCTGCAAAATACTCACTATACCTCTCAGCAAATAGCTTGGGGTGTCTACTTTCCAAAATGGGGTCATTTGGGGGGGGGTTTGTGCCACCTGGGCATTCCATGGCCTCCGAGACTGTGATAGGCAGTGAAGAGTGAAATCAAAAATTTACGGCCTTAGAAAGCCTGAAGGCGGTGCTTGGTTTTCGGGGTCCCATACGTGGCTAGGCTCCCAAAAAGTCTCACACATGTGGTATCCCCGTACTCAGGAGAAGCAACAGAATGTATTTTGGGGTGTAATTTCACATATTCCCATGGCATGTTTGAGCAATATATCATTTAGTGACAACTTTGTGCAAAAAAAAAAAAAAAAATAATAATAATTTGTCTCTTTCCCGCAACTTGTGTCACAATATAAAATATTCCATGGACTCGACATGCCTCTCAGCAAATAGCTTGGGGTGTCTACTTTCCAAAATGGGGTCATTTGGGGGGGTTTGAACTGTCCTGGCATTTTATGCACAACATTTAGAAGCTTATGTCACACATCACCCACTCTTCTAACCACTTGAAGACAAAGCCCTTTCTGACACTTTTTGATTACATGAAAAAATTATTTTTTTTTGCAAGAAAATTACTTTGAACCCCCACACATTATATATTTTTTTAAAGCAAATGCCCTACAGATTAAAATGGTGGGTGTTTAATTTTTTTTTTTCACACAGTATTTGCGCAGCGATTTTTCAAACGCATTTTTTGGGGAAAAAACACACTTTTTTACATTTTAATGCACTAAAACACACTATATTGCCCAAATGTTTGATGAAATAAAAAAGATGATCTTAGGCCGAGTACATGGATACCAAACATGACATGCTTTACAACTGTGCACAAACGTGCAGTGACAACAAAATAAATACATTTTTAAAAGCCTTTAAAAGCCTTTACAGGTTACCACTTTAGATTTACAGAGGAGGTCTACTGCTAAAATTACTGCCCTCGATCTGACCGTCGCGGTGATACCTCACATGCATGGTGCAATTGCTGTTTACATTTGACGCCAGACCGACGCTTGCGTTCGCCTTAGCGCAAGAGCAGGGGGGACAGGGGTGCTTTTTTTTTTTTTTTTTTTTTTTCTTTATTATTTTTTTGCTTTTTTATCTTATTTTAAAACTGTTCCTTTCATTTTTTTTTTTTTTTAATCATTTTTATTGTTATCTCAGGGAATGTAAATATCCCCTATGATAGCAATAGGTAGTGACAGGTACTCTTTTTTGAAAAAATTGGGGTCTATTAGACCCTAGATTTCTCCTCTGCCCTCAAAGCATCTGACCACACCAAGATCGGTGTGATAAAATGCTTCCCCAATTTCCCAATGGCGCTATTTACATCCGGCGAAATCTAAGTCATAAAATGCTCGTAGCTTCCGGTTTCTTAGGCCATAGAGATGTTTGGAGCCACTCTGGTCTCTGATCAGGTCTATGGTCAGCTGGCTGAATCACCGGCTGCATTCTCAGGTTCCCTGTTGAGACAGGAGAGCCAGAGAAAAACACGGAAGACGGTGGGGGGGGGGGGGGCATTCTCTCCCACTGCTTGTAAAAGCAGTCTAGAGGCTAATTAGCCGCTAGGATTGCTTCTACATGAAAGCCGACCGCTGGCTGAAAAGAATGATACCAAGATGATACCTAAACCTGCAAGCATCATTCTGGTATAACCACTCAAAGTCGTGAATGCTGTACTCAGACAAAAATATGGTTAACAATAAAGCACAGTAAACGGTAAAGTATAAAAAATTGCAGACCTGAAAAGCAAACATGATAAAACATAATAACAATAAAACATTGCAGAATAGAATACAGTAAAAAAGAGCAGAACAATAGAGAGAATAGAGAGAGAGAGAATAGAGAGAGAACAATAAAACGACAACTATTATTTTTTATTTTATATTTTTGTTTGTGTTTTTTTTTTTTTTTTTTTCACTTTTTTTGTAACTGTAACTTTTATAACTGTAACCGGTTCCAGGTTCGGGTCTCTCAAAATGCGATGGCATCTTGGGAGACCCTGTGAAAGTGTGTCCTAGTCTGTGCAATGCTGTACCCTACGCTAATACTCAGCTAGTGAATGGTAGCGTTCAAAACATTCACCAATGCAAAGACCAGGATTGTCAGGACAGGAGAGACAATAATAGCGGGTGTAACGCCTATATCCGCGCTTGCTGCAGACACAACATCTTTTTTGGGGGGGTTCGCTGGGTAGGGGTACTCGGGAGGACATAAAAATGCCTCTCATGCAGCCGACTGCATTTGGTTGGGGATGTGAATGGGGGAAGTACGGGCGCTGCAGAAGCGGTAGGTTCCCAATTAGGATTGGCGAATGCAGCAGGAAGGGCACTATGGGCACGACGGGCCTGTGTTTGTCTTTTTGGTGGCAGCGGGACACTACTTGTGCTTGCCACCTCACCAGCTTGAACTGCACTTATGGGACTCGCCACGTCACCAAGTGTTACTGCAGTGCTGGTTTGACTACGACCGGGGTGTACTAGGCCGCTGGCGCTTGCCAGTTCACCAAAACGCTACCAAAAAAACTGTTAACGATCGCAGGGATCAGGCCTGACTCTGCGAACGCTGCAGTTATGCATTTAGTGTTTTGTAAGTGACAGTGATCGATCGATACTGCACTTGGGTGGGCTGGGCTGGGCCGGGCGGAGGGGCAAAACGCAGGTGCTAGCAGGTATCTGGGCTGATCCCGCTAACACTGCGTTTTTGGGAACCCTAAACTGCTGGGGACGCCAGTATAGATCTGATCGGATCAGATATTGATCAGTTCAGATACTATACCACTAAGGGAGGTGTACAGTGCGTGCGTGGGTGTTAGCGCTACTGGCACTAACCTGACGCTGCCTGGGGCTGGTGCTTGCCAGTTCACCAAAACGCTACAAAAAAAACTGTTAGCGATCGCAGGGATCAGGCCTGACTCTGCGAACGCTGCAGTTATGCGTTTAGTGTTTTGTAAGTGACAGTGATCGATCGATACTGCACTTGGGTGGGCTGGGCTGGGCCGGGCGGAGGGGTAAAACGCAGTTGCTAGCAGGTATCTGGGCTGATCCCGCTAACACTGCGTTTGTGGGAACCCTAAACTGCTGGGGACGCTAGTATAGATCTGATCGGATCAGATATTGATGCGTTCAGATACTATACCACTAAGGGAGGTGTACGGTGCGTGGGTGTTAGCGGTACTGGCACTAACCTGACGCTGCCTGGGGCTGGTGCTTGCCATTTCACCAAAATGCTACCAAAAAAACTGTTAGCGATCGCAGGGATCAGGCCTGACTCAGCGAACGCTGCAGTTATGCGTTTAGTGTTTTGTAAGTGACAGTGATCGATCGATACTGCACTTGGGTGGGCTGGGCCGAGCTGGGCGGAGGGGCAAAACGCAGGTGCTAGCAGGTATCTGGGCTGATCCCGCTAACACTGTGTTTTTGGGAACCCTAAACTGCTGGGGACGCCAGTATAGATCTGATCGGATCAGATATTGATGCGATCAGATACTA
Organism: Aquarana catesbeiana; assembly: GCF_042186555.1. Taxonomy (NCBI): domain Eukaryota; kingdom Metazoa; phylum Chordata; class Amphibia; order Anura; family Ranidae; genus Aquarana; species Aquarana catesbeiana. The sequence continues at coordinate 685,317,872 of NC_133324.1, forward strand.
TACCACTAAGGGAGGCGTATGCTGCGTGCGTGGGTGTTAGCGGTACTGGCGCTAATCTGACCCTGCCTGGGGCGACGCATATCACCGCCGGGCGATCAGGGGGCTAAATCTTTATTCGGTAATAAACGGCGGGTTCCCTGACACTATAAAAAATAAACAAACTAACCAGCGTCACCCGTAACGGTTATACAGTGATCAGTGGTGAAAGGGTTAACTAGGGGGCAATCAAGGGGTTAAAACATTTATTAGATAGTATATGGGGGTCCCTGTCGCTATAAAACTCTGACGGCGAACCTAAATATTTACGTCCCTAACTAGCATCACCAGCGACACTAATACAGCGATCAAAAAATGATCGCTTAGCGACACTGGTGACAGGGGGTGATCAAGGGGTTAAAACTTTATTAGGGGGGGTTAGGGGGGTACCCTAGACCTACAGGGGGCCTAACACTCACTGCCCTGACACTGTAACTGTCACAAACTGACACCAATACAGTAATCAGAAAAAAAAAAAAAAAAAAAAAAAAACTGCTGGTGTCAGTTTGTGACAGGGGGGGGGGGGGTGATTGGGGGGGGATCGGGGGGCGATCGGGGGGGGGATCGGGGTGTTTAGTGTGCCTGGCATGTTCTACTGTGTGTGTAGTGTTGGTGCACTTACATTGCAGTCTTCTCTCCTCGGCCCGGAACGGAAAATACCGAGCCGAGGAGAGATGACATCATTTCCTCTGCCTCTGTGTACAATACAGAGGCAGGGAAATGATCCCATTGGCTGAGAGCGATCGCGAGGGGGGGGCCACGAATGGATGGCCTCCCCCTCACCTCCGATCGCCGGGGTAGATTTGCCGACCGCCGCAGGCACCGGGGGGGGGCCCGATCGGACCCCCCACCCGCGGGCAGGCAAGGACGTACATATACGTCCTTTTGCCTGCCCGTGCCGCTCTGTCGACGTATATAGTCGTGCGGCGGTCGGCAAGTGGTTAATTGAAGAAGCTAAAGTTAGAAGCTGATTGGCTACAATGCACAGCTGCACCAGATTTTGTACTCTCCAGCTTTAGTAAATCAACCCCACAGTGCTGACAGGGGAATCCCTCCTGCTGAGCAATTGTCTGCTCCCCGTGGGGGGCGGGGAAAGCCTTCCCTGCCGGGAGAAGACAGTGTTTTGTTTATTGCTAGCGGCTGTAACAGAAGCTAGAGATAATCGCAAGTGAGTCCAGCAGGCTGGTTGTACCCAGGTTAATCGATCAATCAACTTGGTACGTTCAACCTGCCCGCACTATTCAAATTTCAGCTGGTTCCTGCTGAACTGGCTGAGATTTGAACCATCTATGGCCAGCTTTGCCCTGTCCCAAATTTTTCGAGATGTGTTACTGCCATCAAATTCAAAATTACCTTATTTTTTTCTTAACCACCTCCAGTGAAGGCGAATTCTGACATTTCTACATGTAAAAATCAGCATTTTTTGCTATAAAATTACTTAGAACTCCCAAACATTATACTTTTTTTGATTGAATAACATCAGTTCGTCTCACTGTGTCCAGGAAAGTTGATGCCACCAGTTGCATTGTTCCCAGGCCTGGGAACAACCGGGTCCTGGCTTCCAGTTTTGTCTCCCTACAGCAGTGGAACGCATGCCGATCATCGAGCACGAGCCGGGCAAAGTGCGGCTCCTACCAGCATCTCATGTGAGCAGTATTACACTATTTGGTTCCCTTCCTTTCTTTCATTCCCTATGGGACACCATGGTGGAGAGGAGGATGCAGCTAAACAAGTCTCCTTATTTATCCCTATCCAAGCAAGCCACATGATTTCCCAACCAAGCGTTTTCAGACATTGTTTTTAATTAAAGAGGTCATGGTTATCTGGTGAGCAGGTTTTTCTAATGAAGCACATTGGGTGTGTGGTTTGAATCCATTGTCAAGGGGCAGAGGAATTTTATTGCACATCATTGGCTAATTTAAGATACTACACTGAAGATTTTTGGGACTGTTTTAAAGACACTTGTGCTTTCATTGTTTTTTAACATAATTTGGCACTTAATTCCCATGTATTATATGTGGTCCTAATTGGTATATTTAACACAATCACTGGCCCCTTCACACAGTGGGTTTAATTTATAGCACCCCCTATCACCTTCTCTGTGAACAGGAGACCCCAGTAAAGGTGGCATTGGCAGGCTGGGGGCCCCTTCTACCACCTGTAAAAGTGATGGAGCGGCTCTATAGCGACTCAGATCATATTAATCTCGTAGAAATTTGCTGATGCTAAAAAAATGATATCTCAATCATTGCCAACTGGGAAGCTGTTAAAATGGTACATTTTAAACAGTTGATATGTTTTCCATTTTCTATTGTGACTATAATATGGATTTACTGTATAAGATTTGCAAATCATTGCATTCTGTTTTTATGTAATTTTTACACGGTGTTACAGCTATTTTTGAATTGGTATCAAATACAGGTTCTTAAGATCAACAAGTAAATATGATAGATAACATTAAAAATATAATTGTTTTAGGTTTAGCAGTATCATTGTTTCCTTTCTTACCCACCCCTGGTATATGGTGAGAAGAAAAGGGCCCACTGATCTGACATTAATCACACTTCTTACAGTTTTAACATGTTGTTATTCTTTACGTTATTAATCTGAAAAGATTTTATTTAAATAAGTATTTACAGAACAATCAGCACAGCCTAAAAATCATTCTTAAATGCCCCACGGGAAAGAGTCCATGTAGAAGCTGGTCCTGCTCTGACCTATAGCCCCTTGTGTATTAAAAGCACATTTGTATATATGTTTGTTCTGTAGCTCTACCCCGGGCTAATGTATGGGTGTTCCTATGGGAGAGCTACAGCACTAAGCACCAGCCCCTCACTAAGATTCTCACTGTATACATTCTGCCTACGTTTTCACTGTGTGCATTCTCATTGGGTACAGCCCTGCAGTGCTGCCTGTTCATTTACACATTCAACAGTATATGATTAGTCAAGGCAAACAGGGCTGTGTGATCTATTTGCCGAGGTGGTGTATATTTACTAGCAGTCAGCAATCTATCACCCATACCTCGGCGCTAACTGATCGCTTACTATGTGAATGAACAGTCAGCACTGTGGGGCTGTGTGATGAAACTGCCAGCTGCTAGCCCTGCAATGTTAACTGATGGTTTACTATTGTGAAAGTCAGTGCTGGTGGGCTGTGTCTGACAGTGCTGTGCATGTTTACTAGCAGCTGGCAGATCCTTCACACAACCCCAAAGTGCTAACTGATCATTTACAAATTCATTAGTAAATGATCAGTCAGTGCTGTGGGGATGTGCAATCTAACTGCTGGCCGCTTGTACTGCAAACATCCACTGCATTAGCAGATAGATTACACAGCCCGCAGCACTTATTGATCTTTAACTAGTGCTTTGTGTTATGCAAGCTAATGCATTGATTCCATTCCCTGTTGTGTTGAATAACTGCTCCTATCTCCAGTGTGTGCCAGCTTCCAGTAACAAGCGCTATCAAAAAAGCCCTCATTATGTTTCTGTCTCCTTGCTACCTTGCTAACTGTGGAGTCAGACAGCAGTGGGGAAGGGAGGGTGAGCTGACCATAATGTCCAGCAATCACAGGACGGGTTCCAACAGAACAAAGTACTACATGCACTTGGTCCCCTGGAGAATTTAATAAAGATTTTAAAGATGTAGTGAAATTTCTTTTTTGAAACGTATTTTATAGTTCTTCTGGGAATTTATTGCATGTAGCAGGTAATAATCTCTCAGATATATATTGTAAATATCCAAACAAGTTTGTATAGTATTTTTTAAGTACTTTAATTCTTATAGGAATGCAACCCCAATAATAGTCCTAGAGGACTGCTAAATTAATAGGGTATAATAAATGGTTACGCAGCTTTAACATGTACTGATTGAGAAATTACTTAAATGATGGTTTCTCATGTATATCGTGTTCATTCTTCTTTTCCAATGACTAATAAAGACAATCCACACTCCTACACATACAGGACACACATGTGCTTATAACTTTTACTAGAATTTATGATCTGAGCAAATTTCAAGTTATACGAGTGTCTGGATTCGTGTGCGCCTGTGGCGGGTAAACTAGACAGCCCGCTGAGTCTGTGACAGGTGTAGATTAATACATTCATGTGCTGCAGAATTCATGGGTACAAATGGTCACTTGGGAGCGTTACCTGGACACTTTTTTGATATATTACATACGTGGGCATTGAAAATTACTAGTAAATCCAAGGGATCAGCATAACAGTATTCAATGTATAAAAATGCTATAGATGTACAGCATGTTAAAAGATCTCACTAAAGGCCTGGAGTCACATCTCTATCAAGTATAGGCACATTTGTTCAACTTTGTATGGAATTTCTACAGGTGTTTTGTTTTTCTCTTGCAGTCAATAACCATTGTAAGTTAATCAGCTTCCATTTAATGACACTTGTGTCTGTGGCTGTATAACTGTAGCAGGAACTCTGAGGAAGCAGACAGTGAAGTGACAGACTCAGTGGTCCAAGTAAATAACCACATCACTAAAATACAACAATAAAATAAACATTTATTTATGTAAGAATACTAAAAGAGATTTACCAAAACTGGTGCACACAGAATCTGGTGCAGCTGTGCAAAGTAACCAATAAGCTTCTAGGTTGTATTGTCAAAGCTTAATTGAACAAGAGGAAGTTAGAGGTTGCTATGCACAGCTGCACCAGATTCTGTGTGCACCAGTTTAGGTAAATCTCCCCCACTATATACAAAGCAGGCACAGAGCAGAAGGACACTTTTAAACAGTCACTTTTCTCCTGAGAGATCCAGTCAATTATGTATGTTGGAAGATAAGATACATATACACACATTATATGGTTTGTCCCTGATGTGTTGGCAGGGCTTATTTTGTAGTTCAATGTTTACTGTCTATTTTGCATCAAAGTGAATTCCCCATACATTACTTCCAGAATATCAAGAGAACATTTCAGAATAGCATAAACTCTGAGAAAGGATGAAAGATTTTGTAATTAATCAGTAGATGATTTTATTAACTGTTGTTAGCCGCAGACTAAACAAAACACTGGCACACTCATTATAGTGCGGAGCTACTATTATTCACAAGCTATGTCCAGATTTGCAAGGGTCAGAGCAGTGAACACCTCGTGCTGAGCGGAAACCAAAAAGAGCTATGGGGTCATGACACTGCATATCACTTTCATGAAATCACACATGGAATATTCCAAGGGCTCTGGTTTTTATGTTACTGCGACATTGCTTTTATATCGATTGGCATGTGTGTAATTGCAATAGTGAAATCATTGGCAATGATACCCCTGTTTTCCAAGGGTGGTCCTCCATCAACACTTCTTTTTCCTCTTTGAGCTGAGCCATCCAAATCTACACAGGGTTCCCTACTGTGTGCACTCTTGGCAGCTGTTAGTCAAACATTGGAATTCCTTTTCATCAGTGCTTAGTAAATGCTAATTTATTTAGCGCTCAGGCTAGCATAAGGATTTAGTTGACACACATTAATGATATCAGTGAAAGCTAGGTTTTGTCTACATGTAGTTTAAATTCTTTAATACCATATAAACTATGAAAAAGGAAAGGGGAACTCCAAGACAGAAGAAGATTAAAATGGTCACATATTTTACAATAACTCTATGGAATTCCCTACAGAAATGAGCCATTGTTGTATGTCCCCCTGAAAACAGCGCAAAGTGGGAGACTTGCAGACCATAATCAAAGGTGCATGATAGGTTTCTATCATGCTGTAATAACTCAGAGCAAATATGTACACTTCTGTTACACATAACTGTTGATAGTCACACAAACTAAACATATTAATTGCCCAACAGAAACAAAAATGCTTCAAATGCTTGTACTGCTGTGTAATAATCAACCTTAAATTATCCATACACAATACAGGAGGGGGCGTGGCTACTGAGCTCCGTAATGGACATCTAGCTCAGGAGCTCCTCAGCCAGCCGGAGAACATCCACGACCATCCGAGCTCACATACACAATCCAGAGCCCAGAAAAGCACCATCGGACTGCTATCCACAGCGGGGATGACACGGCGCAGAAAGAACCTGCAGCAGCCGAAGCTGCCGGATTTCTTTGAGACACCTGCGTGCCCGCACCAAAATGGCGGCGGCGCCCGGGACTCACTGTACACAGGCAAGGCCGTGGCAAATAACAGGGGCACAGAACTGCCATCCGCAGCTCCACGTACTGCCATCCGCAGCTCCACGTACTGCCAAGCTGCCTAGAGAATCATCATTTGGGACATCCAGCCCCTCGACCAGGAGCCCAGCAAAATCGAGGCCCAGGAGGGAGTCTCCAGCTAGGCTGCAGCCTGTCACAGCTATAGAGGTAAGCGGGCCGCCCAGCAACAGCACAAATCTGAGGGGGCAGGTGGAGGGGACACTGGAGGGAGATCCCATAGGTGATTTTCCCACCTCTGACAACCCCATCTCAGACACTATGTTAAAGAAGATGCTGTTATCCCTACATTCATCCCTACAAGCTGATATGATAACATGCATCAATAAGTGCACGAGGGAGGTTCAGGCCCTAGGCCTCAGAGTTGACCACGTTGAACACAAAATGGAAGAATACACAACATCCTATAATGTAATGGTGGAAGCACACACCGCACAAGGAGAAGCTATAGCATGGATGAGAGATAAGATCGCAGATTTAGAGGACAGGTCCAGAAGGCATAATATTAAACTCAGGGGCATTCCAGAGTCTGTTACACCAAATCTCCTTCTCCAATATGCTCAAACCCTGTTCTCCACGTTAGTTCCATCTCTAACTGCGCAAGATCTTATACTGGACAGGATCCACAGGATTCCCAAACCCGCTTTTCTCCCTGCGGAAACATCAAGGAATGTCTTACTAAGGGTACATTACTACCATATCAAGGATCAGATCCTTCAAGCATCCAGAAAACCAGACAATATACCACCACAATACGCCACTATCAGGCTGCTCCCTGACCTCTCCAGGCACACGCTATAACGCCGCAGCAACCTGGCGACAATCACCAAAGCTTTAAGAAACCATAGAATCCTCCACAAGTGGAAATACCCCCCAACTTTGTCCATTACATGCAATGAGTACACAACATCAGTCACAACGCTTGACAAAGGGATTGCCGCACTACGCCAAAGGGTCATACTACCAGAACAGGCCCCTTGCCCAGTATCACCACCTAAGCCTCCACCAATACAAAATGAGTGGCAAATAGTTTCCCGCAAGCGTTCCACCAAAAAAACAAATGGTGAAGCTCATAAGTAAACGTATTCTGAAATGCCGATTCTCCGGTATAGGAGCTAGTAATTTTCTTATCTCCTTTTCCCCAGTACAGTCGCAGTTACATCTGCCCAAGGATCAGTTGTAAGATCCAGTTCTTATGTTAATTCTCTATGTTTTTTGTTCTTTTTTGGTATTTGATACACGCAGTTACTTCCGACAAGAACATGGCTTACCGAATGAGGCTGATCAAATTCATATGTCCTATCCGCACATGAAATGGCTACATACAGGACACCATGTGACCGCAGTGAGTACCTACACCACCATACATTACAACATACTACTCCGAACATGCTATGACTATTAAGTGCCTCTCAATTTATGCCAGGGGTCTTAACCACCCCGCCAAACAATTTTCCTTGTGGCAAGAGGCATGCACTCAAGGAGCGGACATACTATGTGTGCAGGAAACACACCTTCAGCTTTCCAAGTCCCCGCCTTGCACACACAAAGACTTCCCGAATGTGTTCCTGGCCTGCATGCCTAACCACAAAAAAGTGTACGCCTCGCCATAAAAAACATCCTCTCATTTACACTTAAGGAAGCTTTAGTAGACGATGGTGGTAGATATATCATCATAACTGGAGACTTAAACTCTAAGCCGTACACACTGGTCTCATTATACGCCCCAAACTTTCACCAACTACGCTTTATAGGAAATGTACTCAAAAAAGCGGTCTCCAAGATAAAACGGCAATCTTCTAATCTGCGGAGACTTTAACCTCGATATTGACCCAAACCTAGACACCACCACCAAGAAACCCAAAGGAAACTCATCACTACAGACGCTCCTACACAGAGAAGATCTGTTTGATGCATGGCAGTGCCTCCATGCAAATGAGACAGACTACACTTTTTTCTCACACAGACACTGCTCTTACTCGCGTATCGATATGTTTTTGACAGACAAATGGCGATTACAACAAGTAACAAGTGCTCAAATTCGCGATATTACGAGTTCTGACTACGCGGCAATTTCGCTGTCATTTAATGAAACAGGTGTCTCCTCTTCCTCCCCTATCTGGCGTTGCAATAATAGACTTCTTCAAGAACCCAAAACTCACTCCACCATCTCTCAGCATCTCAAAAACTTCTTTCTATCAAACGAGTCATCAGTATCAGACCCACACATTTTATGGAACGCACATAAGGCTGTCATGAGGGGCATATTCATACAATTAGGGGCCAGAGAAAAACATTGCCACACTTAACACATTAATTTATGAAATACGCACTGTAGAATCGCAAAACAAATGCTCTCCCATGATAGCGCTGACTAACACTCTCACCAAATTCAGGGACAACCTTAGAGAACATCTCTCCCAAAAATTTGACCTGCATCTTAGACGATTAAAATTGAATCACTATGCTAAATGCAAACAGAGCTGGTCAATACCTGGCTAAACGTTTGAAAGCAGCTCGCACCAAAACCAAAATAGCTCACTTAATTCACCCTACTCAACACTTCAGGTTAACTAACCCACAAGATATAGCGAACCAATTTGCAGAATATTATGGTGCGCTATATAATCTACACGCAGATGACTCCACACCACAACCATCCACGGAGAGGATACAAACATTCCTACAAAGCTTAAAACTTCCCTCCCTCTCCACCACTGACTTACAATATCTCAAAGCCCCATTCACAACCACAGAAATAGCAAAAACAATTGATATACTGCCCAATGGGAAATCACCAGTACCTGATGGGTTCTCTAATGAATATTTTAAATCCTTCAAAAATATACTCTTACCTTACATAAGATTGTTATTTACACAGGCAGTGGAATCATCAACATTCCCACAAGAGATGCTGAGAGCTCATATACAGGCATTATCCACTTTTAAGTAAACAATGGGGTTTATTTACTAAAACTGGAAAGTGCAAAATCAGACTCACTTCTGCATAGAAACCAATGAGCTTCCAGGTTTTATTACAAAAGCTTAATTGAACAAGCTGGGGTTAGAAGATCATTGGTTTCTATGCAGAAGTGAGCCTGATTTTGCACTCTCCAGCTTTAGTAAATAAACCCCATAGTGTACTTAAAAGTGGGGTATGTCTGTACTGTAGTAACTCTACCCAAACCGGGTTAAGATCCCAACACACCAGCCAATTTTAGACCAATATCCTTATTAAACTTGGACATTAAAGTCTACGCTAAACTCCTGGCCAGAAGATTAACGAGCATAATTCCTACTATCATACAACGTGACCAGATGGGCTTTGAGAAGGGGAGACAAAACTCTGATGCAACTAGGAGATTGTTGATGTTATATTTCATGCTGTGCGTGATCGAACGCCTTCACTGCTGTTGTCCATAGATGCAGAGAAGGCGTTCGACAGGGTACGCTGGAAGTACATGAAAATGGTGATGTCTGGGTTTGGATTCCAGGGTCCTATATTGCAGTCTATCCTAGCATTATACTCATCCCCTTAGCTAAGGTGTATTCACAAGGTTTCCTATCCTTGCCTTTCAGTATTCGTAATGGGACTCGTCAGGGATGTCCCCTATCACTTACTATCTTCAATTTAATGATAGAACCTTTAGCAGAAGCCATTAGATCCCACCCCTCAATCACAGGCTTCCAGTTGGGTTCAGACCAGCACATTATAAACCTGGTTACAGATGATGTGATATTGCTGCTAACTAATCCACGTACATCCCTTGCACAAGTACACCAAATCCTAACGGATTTTGGGGACATATCATATTAAGTCAACTTTTCCAAATCAGTAATTCTAAGCCTTGGTGAACCTGAACACATTCAACACACGTTACAGAAAACATTTCCGTACTCTTGGAGCACCAAAGGCATAACGTACCTAGGGGTCACACTCACAAATACTACAACAGCACTAGTAGATGCTAATATCAAACCGCTGATAAACAAACTGGAAGCCCAATTGAGAGAAATCTCCAAAAAAGGACTCTCCTGGATGGGGTTGCTAATATCAAACCGCTGATAACCAAACTGGAAGCCCAATTGAGAGAAATCTCCAAAAAAGGACTCTCCTGGATGGGGAAATTAGAAGCCTTCAAGATGTTACTCCTGCCACAAATCCTATACATACTCAGAGCATTACCAATTCACATACCTCAACGTTATATTAGCACATTGTCCAATCTCATGTGGAAATTCCTGTGGAATGGTAAAAAAGCAATATGTCCCAAGCAGAACCTCGCTCCGCTTAAACGGGTAGGAGGGGCGGGCCTAACAGACTTACATGACTATTTATGGGCAGTAAGATTGGACCAACTTAAACACTGGTTCCAAGGTCCTGGCAAACCAATATGGGTGGACATAGAGGAAAAGCAGACCCCAACGAAGACACTAAAAACCTTTCTTCTGGGGGACACCTGGAAGCACTGGAATATAAAACATTTATCGCCACCAATTAGTGTGTCTATCCAAGCATGGAGATACCTTTTGTCCCTAAATCACACTGACGAAACAGTAATAGAAGTCCAGCATCCAATTGATATATTGGAAGCCCAAATCCCCATGTTATCGATCAAACCACTCTAGATCTCAGATCTACTTACAGACCAACAGCCTAAGACAGCGGAACAAATCCTCCATGACTATAACCTGCCAAAAACAACTCTATTCACCTTTGCACGTATTTCACACTTTTTGAAAACAAACCCTATAACAAAGTCAAAGATACCTACCAAAGCTTGGGAATTTTACTCAACAACAACCCCAATAACATCAAGGGGATATCCCTCTTCTATAACTTATTGCAGGACAAATTGATTCTTAGGAAAACCACTGCAATCCACAAATGGGAAACAGAGATACAGTAGGTACCACTCACACGGCCGCACAACGACAATCTGCTTTTACGGAAATCCATAGAGCTTCCCACTGTACTAAACATTGGGACCTAAAAGTCAAAATTACCAATAGATGCCATTACACAACTTATAGACTGGCTACGTTTTTCCCAGACTGCTCACCCCTCTGCTGGAGAAACTGCGGTAACACAAGACACCTACTTCATATGTTCTGGCACTGCCCGAGCATTAAAAGCCTATGGAATCAAATCTTCCAATTAATTTCATCACTCACAGGTATCCTCACACCTCCCAATCCAGAATTAGGAATTCTACATTTGGGCATTGAAAAATTCCCATCACACTACAGATCAGTGGTCACCCACATTCTATTAGAAACTAGGAACCTACTACTCCGCAACTGAAAAGATACTACCACCACTAATCTCTCGGATGTAATAAAAGCTGTTAATAGAAATCACACCTTTGAACGCCTCATAGCAATTAACTCTATGTAATGTAAAATGTTCGATAAAAAATGGTTAATTTGGACTAATAAATTCAATAATTTGTAATACTTCATTGATAAATAATAACATCATACATGATATATGATAAAAATATGTGTATCAAAAAGTCTTATATGTTTTGTTTTGTATACTCTGTTAAAATTTGAAACTCAATAAACATATTGAAACAAAAAAAAATTATCCATACACAATACAATATAACTGTGCTATACCTATTGGATGTAAGAACTTGATAAGGCAAAGACCTGACTGCATACAACACATTGAATATATTGTTTAAGTAGGCTTTACTCTAAATAGCTGTAGGTAAATATTGGAGATTGTGCAGTCAGACTATCATATGTGGACATATTGATATGGGACCTGATTTACTAAGCAGGAAGCAATGAGAAGTGCAGAAGAATGAAGTGAACCTGTGCAGCTTCAAAAATTTGCAGCAAATTTCCTATGGTGTCTAATGCCGCGTACACACAGTCGGACTTTTCAGCTACAAAAGTCCGACAGCCCGTCCGACAGACTTTCAACAGACTTTCGACAGACTTTCGACCGACTTTTGGCGGACTTTCAACAGACTTTCTAACGACCGGACTTGCCTACACATGATCACACCAAAGTCCGACGGATTCGTACGTGATGACGTACACCAGACTAAAATAAGGAAGTTGATAGCCAGTAGCCAATAGCTGTCCTAGCGTGGGTTTTTGTCTGTCGGACTAGCATACAGACGAGCGGATTTCTGGGTCTGGCGGAGTTACGACGTAAAGATTTGAAGCATGTTCCAAATCTAAAGTCCATCAGATTTGCGACTGGTAAAGTCCGCTGAAGGTCCGGTGAAGCCCACACATGATCGGATTGTCCGCCGGATTTGGTCCGTCGGACAAGTCCGGTCGAAAAGGCCGACCATGTGTACGCGGCATTAAGGCCAGTTCACACCACAATTACTGCATTTCAACATACGCATTTTGGTGCATTCCTTTGCGTTTTTCGTGCATTCTGGTGCATTTTTTTATGTGATAGACCAACAGAAAGTGGCACATAATTGTGAAGTAGAAGGAAAATGATAACTGGTTTTCAAATTTTTTTACAAATAAATATCTGACAAGTGTGGCATGCATTTGTATTCAGCCCCCTTTACTCTGATACCCCTAACTAAAAGCTAGTGGGACCAATTCCCTTCAGAAGTCACCTGTGTCTATTTTAATCTCAGTATGAATACAGCTTCTGTGAAGCCCTCAGAGGTTTGTTAGAGAACCATAGTGGACAAACAGCATCATGAAGACCAAGGAACACACCAGGTCAGGGATAAAGTTGTGGAGAAGTTTAAAGCAGGGTTAGGTTATTAAAAAAATATCCCAAGCTTTGAACATCTCACAGAGCACTGTTCAATCCACCAACCAAAAATGGTTGGTGGATTGACTTGCAGCTGTAATTGCAGCAAAAGGTGGTTCTACAAAGTATTGACTCACGGGGGCTGAATACAAATGCACGCCACACTTTTCACATATTTATTTGTAAAAAAAAAATGAAAACCATTTATCATTGTACTTCCACTACACAATTGCCACTTTGTGTTGGTATCATATAAAATCCCAATAAAATACATTTACATTTTTTGTTGTAAAATGACAAAATGTGGAAAATGTCAAGGGGTATGAATATTTTTTTAAGGCACTGTATTGTATATTAACCTCCCTGGCGGTATGATTATTTCAGATTTTAGGTGCTGAAAGTGGTACAATTATTTTGCACAGAAATCTGGCGTTTTATATTGTAGGCCTGTAATTCTTAGGAATAATTCACTTAAATCTGTCCAAACAAGAGTCTAGTAGACATCCCGGGTATGATAAAGTTTGAAAAATGAAATCATAAATTATAATATAATAAATAACTATAAATAATTATACCAAATAATAATATAATAATAATAAAAATTATTTAATAATGTAATCAAATCAAAAACACTGAAATTTGCTCAGTTGCAGAATTGTCGCTTTCGTTACTTTTAGTGTTTGGTGACGGATTTCCCCACAAATCACTATCACTCAATTCTGCAAGTGATTTTAATTTATTATCGCTGTTTTCTAGCTGGTCTAAAGCCACTTTTGATGTAAAGGGACCATTTTGGTTGCTATGGACAATCTCCAGTTTCCAGGCAGAAAGAACAGTTTTTATAATATAAAGCTGCATGCCGGACACTGGGCAGACCACTAGGGACAAAGGGGATGTGTAATTATTTGATACAGTACTGTAATCTGTAAGATTACAGTATACTGTATCTGTACTGTGTGTTTCACTTTTTTAATTTGGCGCCGAACTCCGTCCCCGTGCGTCACAACGCTCGCAGGGGACGGAGCTCAGCACTGTGAATCGAGCGAGACACGGCAGCTCACCGATCACAGCTGGGAGACATCGCAGGATCCAGGGGACAAGGTAAGTATCCTCTACATGGATCCTGCGATGCGATCCCGAGTCTGGCCTCGGTGATACCGCTTTTGGTATTGAAAATCCACCCCGAGCCAGACTCGGGAATACCGCCAGGGGTGTTAAAGTGTTAATGTGATTGTACACCCCGTACAACCACTTTTACCTACAGGTAAGCCTATATTAACCGCTTACCGACCAGCGCATGCAGATGTATGTCGGCAGAATGGTGCTGGTAGCGGTGTCGCAGGCGCGCTCCCATGGCCGGTGGCGCGGGTGCGCGCCTGCCACAGTCTCCATGACCGTGGGTCCCGCAGACTCGATGTCCACTGGGTGTCCGTGATCATGTCATGGAGAGGAAGAACAGGGAGATACTTTTGTAAACAAAGCTTTTCCCCGTTCTGCCTAGTGACGGGACAGAGATCACAGCTCTCTGTCATCGAGAGCAGTGATCACTGTCCTGTGTGTTGAAGCCCAGCCCCCTAACAGTTAGAATCACTCACTAGGACACACTTAACCCCTTCACTGCCCCCTAGTGGTTAACCCCTTCACTGCCAGTGTAATTTACACAGTAATCAATGCATTTTTATAGCATCGATCGCTGTATAAATGACAATGGTCCCAAAATAGTGTCAAAAATGTCCGATGTGTCTGCCATAATGTCCCAGTCCTAATAAAAATCGCAGATTGCCGCCATTACTAATAAAAAATAAATAAAAAATAAAAATGCCACAAACTATCCCCTATTTTGTAGACGCTATAAATTTTGCGCAATCAGTATACGCTTATTGCGATTTTTTTTTACCAAAAATATGTAGAAGAATAGATATCGGCCTAAACTGAGGAAAAAAAAATGTTTTTTTATATATTTTTGGGGGATATTTTTTACAGCAAAAAGTAAAAAATATTGCGTTTTTTTCAAAATTGTTGCTCTTTTTTTGTTTATGGCACAAAAAATAAAAACCGCAGAGGCGATAAAATAACACCAAAAGAAAGCTCTATTTGTTGGAAAAAAAGGACGTCAATTTTGTTTGGATATAACATGGCATGACCCCGCAATTGTCAGTTAAAGTGACGCAGTGCCGAATCGCAAAAAGTGCTCTGGTCAGGAAGGGGGTAAAATCCTCCTCCGGGGCTGAAGTGATTAAGGCTTACCTATAGGTGCGTGAAATATCTCCTAAACCTCCATGGCTTAGGAGATATTTACAAAAAAGCTGAGCGCAGATGACTAAGGCGCATGCGCCGATGTCTACGACGCATGCGCACTTTAGAAAGAGCACATCGTGAGATTTCTAATAGCGGTCATTGCGTGACTAGTGGCTCCCACGTGCATGTGTGGGAGTAACGTCACGTGACTCTGGCCAGTCACAGAGCCGGAAGAGGGGTGAAGATGGACGCTCGTTGCTAGTGGGGACAGCAGTGACATTGCAGGCTTTGGTTTCAGGTAAAGGACAGATAATGGGCTACTATGTGATGCATAGTAACCCATTATGCTTTACCTTTGCAGAGAAATAAAGAGGAAGTAAAACCCACCAGTTTACTTCCTCTTTAACCTCCCTGGCGGTTTTCCCGAGTGTGGCTCGGGGTTAAAATTCAGGACCATTAGCGGTAACCCCGAGCCACACTCGGGATTACATCGCAGGATCCTGGTGTGGCTTTACTTACCTTGTCCCCGGGACCCTGCGATGTCCCCCGCTGTGTCTGCGGGCTCTGTCCTCCTCCGAAGCCTCTCCGTGCCGGGCTCCATTCCCTGCGAGTGGCGCGACGCACGGGGGCGGAGCCTAGTGGCAAATTAAAAAAATTTTAAAAACATAACACATACAGTACTGTAATCTTACAGATTACAGTACTGTATGAAATTATTTCACATCCCTTTTGTCCCCAGTGCTTTGTCCAGTGCCCTGCATGCAGTTTTATGTTATATATACTGTTCTTTCTGCCTGGAAACTGGAGATTGTCCATAGCAACTAAAAAGTGTCCCTTTACATCAAAAGTGGCTTTAGACCAGCTAGAAAACAGCGATAGTAAATTAGAACACTTGCAGAATTGAGCGATAGTGAATCGTGGGGAAATTTATTTTATTATTATTATTATTTTTTTTTTTGATTAATTATTTTTATTTATTATATTATAATTTATGTTTTTGTGTTTCAAACTTTATCATACCTGGGATATCTACTAGACTCTTGTTTGGACAGATTTAAGTGTGTTATTGTTAAGAATTACAGACCTACAATATAAAACGCCAAATTTCCATGCAAAATAATTGTACCGCTTTCAGCACCTAAAATCTGAAATAATCATACCGCCAGGGAGGTTAAGCTCATGTACCTCATAAAATGTTCTTCACATATGACCTTCTCTCACTATACAATGCAAATCTTCTCATCAGAAATATGGCTAACAATACATTACTGTCTTACCTCCCTGTCCTCACAGTTTAGATCAAGGATATGCAATTAGCGGACCTCCAGCTGTTACAAAACTACAAGCCCCATCTGCCTCCAGGGTGTAATGCTTGTGGTGTCAGGGTCTTGCTATGCCTCATGGGACTTGTTGTTCTGCAACAGCTAGAGGTCCGCTAATTGCATATCCCTGGTTTAGATAGTGGGGTTGATTTACTAAAACTGGATAGTGCAAAATCTGGTGCAGCTCTGCGCAGAAACCAGGCTTTTTGCCAAAGCTTAATTGAACAAGATGAAGTTAGAAGCTGATTGACTACCATGGACAGCTGCACTAGATTTTGCATTCTCCAGTTTTAGTAAACCAACCCCAGAATGTTTGAGCATCGTCTGACAAGAACCAAAGTTTTGGGTAGACAGACTTTTCCTTTGTCTCCAGCTCTTAAAGCTTTTTTCATATGCTCTGGATATAAAAAGGGCACAATGTCCTGCTCTGGTTCCTCTTAAAAAACATAATAAAAAAAAAAAACATGCTGCAAATCATCATAGAGTCTCAAAATGAGCAAAATGTATTCAATCAGGAATTTTTGATGTACTATAATGAATAACAATTTTGTATCTCATTTATAACAGGCAACAGAAGTATTTAATTGGAGCTTGGTGTCTCCATGCACGCGGCCATAGAGGCCATACAGCATGCAATGCTGATGTAACTGACTTTCCAGGGACCCACTGCTGCCACGTAAGACTGCTTATTGAGATGCATTAGAAAAGGAAGCTGTACATGGTCATGTTTCAGGATTTTCATAAAGCACCAGCATGCACATGGACGTAGGCACCAAATAACAGCTGGTAACGAGTTCCGGTCTGTGGAATGCGCAATCGAACAACGGTGCAAGGCTATCTCTGAGCAGTGGGGCTGTTTGTCCTGGTGCCACTAGACACATACAAAATTAAGTGCACATAATTTATTCTTTGATGCAATTGTATTAAATAAATCTTACTACACTGTGAGATTATCCTTTTCTGGCTTTCGTTATTTGGTGATTATGAGAGAGACTAATTGCTGGAATCCATAGTGAGATTGGAAGTCAATTTGGTGATCCCCTTTTGTCTTCTGTTGCCTTGGGTGGATGGATATATAGAAGGGTTTGATAGGCCTGTATTGGCCAAGAGGCTCTGGTGAGTTAGTACTTTTACTGCACATGGCGAGGCACATCATTTTGAATCAAAGAAGAAATGTCAGTCCACCATTCCTGAGCATGTTGTTGGGATGCTGATTATTTAGTTACAGACATTATTTATTGTTTGGATGGACGTGTTTTTTTCTGATGCCTGATTTTACACGTGCAACACTTTTTACAAATTTTTATTGTATATAATTTTTTTTTCTTCATCCTAAACACTCATCATGTTTTTTCCCTTTTTACATATTTTTCACATATCTATATAGTTTTTTATCAGAACACTATATTTGCAATCATCCTCACACATGTGGAATGTGTTGTGGCAATCGAGTATGCTATGTGGATGTTTTCTTGGCTGGGGCGGGGTCCCTTGCCTAAGCTCCGGAACAGACAACCATTTTGGGGTCCCATCTCTCTTGATGCTAGCCAAGCTAAGCACAGTGCTTTAGCCGACCTGTAAGTATAGATCTCTTTCTCCCCATGAGACTTTTTCTCCCCTTATGGGTAGAATATATTAACTAATACTACTATATATCTATTTGTATTTACAGTATGTTCCTGTACCCAACTCCTGATGAATGGCACATAGCCATGAAACGGTTTGTGTTTCCATGGGGTGCTCAGTCAAGTCTGGCTCATGATCTAGTTACTGGCGCATATATACCTTTCATACATTCAAATTTCATTGAGTACTATGTAACTATCAATGTGTATGTGTATTGCTGTTTGTTTTTATAGCAGCTCTGTTGCATATGGTGTACCAATGCCTTTCAATAGGAAATATCCTGTATTATATCTACTAACTAATCATGCTCAAGATTGATATTTTTCAACTTATTGCCAAATGCCGCTTCTATGACATGTTACATATTTGTGTTTATACCTTTTTATCAATATTCAAATATTTCTCATGTGCTGCCAAGCTGAAACATTTGTATCCATCATGCTCATGCCATGTGTACATACGTATGTATATATATATATATATATATATATATATATATATATATATATATATATATATATATGAAAATACTTTTTAACTTGCCTCATACTATCGTTACTAATAAACAATGTTTACCAACTACTCTACCTCCACAAGTCAATTGCCTCATTTAAAGTCCCACTATCCTTTCTTATTTTTCTGATGCCACATTCATTTATTTGTGTTTTAGGAAAGGTTTTTGCACCTGCATATTAATTAGTATTTGTTGAAAAAAAAATTTTTATACACATTTTATCGCCTACTTTTTTATTGTGTCACAGGCCTTGTTCCCAGGGATGCCTCCCCGCTGTGTGTGCGAGCTGTCCTCCGCCGGATCTATCACAGTGCCGAGCTCCGTTCCCTGCGAGCGTTGCGACGCACGGGAATGGAGCATGGCGCCAAATTCAAAAGTTAAAAACACATTACACATACAGTACACTGTAATCTTACAGATTACATTACTGTATCACATTATTTCACCTCCCTTTTGTCCCTAGTGGTTTGTCCAGTGCCCTGCATGCAGTTTTATATCATATATACTGTTCTTTCTGCCTGGAAACTGGAGATTGTCCATGGCAACCAAAAAGCGTCCCTTTACCTCAAAAGCAGTTTTAGACCAGCTAGAAAACAGTGCTAATAAATTAGAATCACTTGAAGAATTGAGCGATAGTGATTTGTGGTGAAATTCGTCATCAAACACTGAAAGTAATGACAGCGACAATTCTGCAACCGATACTGAAACTGACCGATACCGAAAATGACTGTTTTTAAAAAATATTTTTATACAGGAGATGGTCAGAGACTGGGGACATGGTACAGGAGATGGTCAGAGACTGGGGACATGGTACAGGAGATAGTCAGAGACTGCAGACATGGTACAGGAGATGATCAGAGACTGCAGACATGGTACAGGAGATGGTCAGAGACTGCAGACATGGTACAGGAGATGGTCAGAGACTGCAGACATGGTACAGGAGATCAATGCATCCTCACCAGTGCCCAGCAGCCTACCAGTGCCCATCATTTGCAGCCTGCCTGGGCCTCACTAGTGCCCAGCAGCCTACCAGTGCCCATCATTTGCAGCCTGCCTGGGCCTCACCAGTGCCCAGCAGCCTACCAGTGCATACCTCCCAACTTTTGAAGGTGAGAATGAGGGACATTTAGGGATTGACCTGTGGCAAGCGTAGTGCGCCGTGGCAAAAAGTGGGTGTGGTAGCATAGTAAATTGTGTTGTCTGTAAACACAGTTTATTGTGCTACAGTTAGGAATGGACAGAGTAAGTGATTTGTACAGATAACTTACTCTGTCATTTCACGCAGGGAAGCCTTCCCTGCTCTCCATCCTGACATATTCCCCACAGCAGCCGGTGGGAGATGGGAGGGGAGGAACCTGGCAGAGCTGGGGGGGCGGGCAGGAGACAGTACAGGGTGACAGGAGAATGGCAGGGTAAAGGAGAAGAGCACAGGGGGGACCAGAAAAGAGCACAGGGGGGACCAGAGAAGAGCACAGGGGGATCAGAGAAGAGCACAGGGGGATCAGAGAAGCGTCAAGGGGGACCAGAGAAGAGTACGGGGGGGATCAGAGAAGAGCACGGGGATTAGAGAAGCGTCAAGGGGGACCAAAGAAGAGTACAGATAGGACCAGAGAAGAGCACAGGGATCAGAGAAGAGTACAGGGGGGGCTGTAGAAGAGCACAGGGGGGGACTGGAAAACAGCACAGGGGGGGCCAGAGAACAGTAGGGGGGCAGAGAAGTTGCTGGGCAAGATCATAGAAGGGCCAGGAGAGAGCTGAGGGGCCCATTGGCAGCAGAAAAAAGCTGGAGAGGAGGGGCGGCATACAGAGAAACCAATGCCCTCCATGTTCTTCCTGCAGCTGCTGAATGACCACTTTTCCTTCTCTCCCTCCTGCAGGCATTCAGTGGCTGCAGGAAAAACATGGAAGGCATTGGTTCCTCTGTATGCCCGCCTCTCCTCTCAGGCTGGGTCGCAATGACGACCACTGTAGTTACGTCCCTGCGGTGAAGTAAAGAAAAAAAAGTTCTGGCAGAATGAAGGAGCAATGAGGAATGCTGGCAGGATTCTAAAGGCTGTGACAGTTGCAGACTTGAGCATACAGAGAGTTAAGAAGACTGGTAGATGAAAAGATTGTGGACCGGGAAATGCTGAGGATGAAGGGGGAGGAGGGGGTCTGCGAGTGTAGTGAGAGCTGGACAAGCAATGAGAGAGAAGAGAAGGGACGGGTGCGAGGTGTTATCAGTGTGCAGCAATGCCGGAAAGATTACCGTACTTCATTTACCTTCTACAAAGCACATTTCGGTCAGTACAATGACACTCAGAGACAGGAGAGGATCACATGGCACTGCACAGTGACAGAAGACAGGAGCAGGAATGGGGTCAGATGTCAGAATCCTCCCACATGCAGGGACTTCTATCACCCGATCGCCACGCACAGTGCTGAGTGATGGGAAGAGGGGAGCAAGCTCCATAGCCTGTGCCTCCGATAAATCTGTACCCCGGCCGCACTTAACATACTGTGCAGGAGTAACTCAGAGCGAGATGTCGGGAGGCGGAGCTGGGAGGGAAAGCCACTCTGCACACAGTTTCCTCCACAGCACGCTCCCGCAAAGCACAACAGCACTCCAGAACGACACCCCTGTAATGGGTGGCACCAGGGGCGGGGCCTTTCCGGCGCCATTATCAGCAAGAATTCTCTTTTGGCAAATTGCCGAAAAGGCCGAAATTTCGGTGCATCCCTATATAAACCGCCAAATTTCCATGCAAAACATTGTACCGCTTTGAGCATCAAAAATCTGACATAATCATACCACCAGGGAGGTTAAAGAGCTTGGGAGACTGGTCTCAGATGCGAGTATTATCCAAAGAGGGTGATTTCTCCAAATGCCCCTCTATGGTTTAACCCTACCCTCCCCCAATTTTTTAAAGTACCAGAGCCTACTGCATGGACTAAATATAATATTAAATAACTCTCTCAAGTGGTCACTGATCGGAAATTATCTACCTTTTCTGCACTTACCTCAATTTTGAATTTACCTAGTTCTTATCTATTTAGATATTTCCGGCTTCTCCATATTTTTCATGCACAGTTTCCACAGGACAGCTTAAAGCTCATACAATCCTCCTTAGAATCGGTACTCAGGGCTGAGTGCCTGGATAAGCCCACCTCGAGACTCTACTCTCATGTCACTTTAATTTCTATTTTGCCATTAGAAGAGCTAGGTGGATGCGAGATATACCAGCTTTGGATATGGAGGACTGGGGGGTGTGTGAGATCTCCCTATGCAATCTCTGGCATCTTTGAGAGACCACACGATTCAATTCAAATTGGTACATAGAGCATATATTACGCCGTATAGATTTCAAAAGATAAATCCTGCGTGCTCTTCTAAGTGTTGGCGGTGTGGAGCATCTTAGGGGGATTTCACACACATTTTTTGGACTTGCCCATATATAGCTATTTTCTGGGGGGAAGTGGTAGATTTATTGAATACTATTACCTCTGCTCCTTTACCGTTCTTAATGTCTGTTTGCCTGCTGGGTCTGGTAGAGGCTATTGTTCCTACAGTGTCTGAGCGAGTGTTTATTAATACAACATTATTATAAGGAAGAAAAGCCATCGCTATGCACTGGACGAAACCTTGCTCTCCCACACTTTTATACTGGAAACAAATGATAAACAATAATGTCTCATTGTATAGAAACCCCTACATTAATAGGGGTTGTCCTAGTAAATATGATAAAGTCTGGGCAAAGTGGCTGGACAAACCGTACACGGCATCTAATGCCGATGGGGGTCGTCATAATATGGGTGTTCCTGTATAAAGGATGTTCGGGGCCATTGTTCATAGAAGGGATTAATATTTGTTTTCTTTTCTCTCCCCCTTTTTTTGTATATGGGGTAAGGTTTGACATTTGAGTGGACAAACAGGCCCAGATATAATTTTTTTTTGTTAATTATTGTATCCATTCAAGTTGTTCCTTTTTTTATTCTGAACATTTATTTTGAATTTATAGTTGCTATGCAGGGTAAATAGATCTTGATATTGTATTAATATATGTTAGATTCAATGTGTATGATGTTTTGTTGTGTTGTGCTTTGTTTTGTCTGTTTGTCTGTTAAGGAAATTAAATAAAAGGATTTATAAAGATCATTTAAAGATTTTGTTAAAATTAGGACAAAACCGATACTGCCTTTCTCCTTCTGAAACGGTTCTCAGAAATGACAAAACTGTTCTAGAATGTGTTTCTGATCAAAAAATGTTGATGCAGAAGATAATTAGATTTAGTCCTCTATTTCCCAGGACACAAAGTGCAAATATGCTTGTTTTTAAACAGGCCAGGCCTTTGTGTTACGAGGCAATAGAAAGGAAATAACTTATCTAAGGGGTCCATCAGAAACGTCTTTTTCCCCTTCAGCCAGGAACTCTGAGACCTCCTCAGCATCAAACAGATTGGGGGTCATCCAAAATGGGCAAACCTATAGGTTAAAATACATAGCTGGAATACAGGGAAAGGTAATTCGGAAGTTTCATATTAGGCAAACATAATACAGATTGTGGTTTCAGAGGATGTGCTTCTCTCTGCCCTTTGACATAATAATCGAACACTAAGGAAGTCAAAAGAAACTGGATCAAATTCCAAGGCAAAAACAAAAAGGTGCATAATTAAAGAAGATTATCTAATTATATAAAAGTAACTATTTTGCATGAAAAAAAAATATATACATGTGTATATATATATATATATATATATATATATATATATATATATATATATCTTCAAGCAAAGATTTGGGACATACTAGAAAAGAACAAAAAAAAGCAAGTACATTTTGAAACATAATAGAAGTAGACAGGTACATAGGTAATGCAGTTGTCTTTAGGGTATTGCACACTGTCAAACAAGAGCTGTATGGAAGCCCTGTATAACCCCTCCTACTCCCAGCATGCCTTAGTTTTTTTCCCAGTAGGAAATACTATGAGTGGATAAAAGACAGACAGGAGGCGCTTGTGTCTCTTAATTCAAAAGGACCTTACAGCAAGTCAAAAATTCTGTTTTCATAATCATACATTTTGGAACACAAGAGAAGTAGTAAGCAGCCCAACTGAGGGGTGAGCACAGTAAATAAAGGCTTACAGGCCCACTATAACCAACAGGTTAACAGAGGAGCTCAACAGATTACAGAGCTTCCTGAAAAAGCGAAGCCAACATTAGTTGAGGTCTCCACCTGGTAAAGCTTTAGCAAATGTGTGAACAGAAGACCAGGTGGCAGCATTGAAATTATGTAAAACAGATGTCTGATGCTGAAAAACCGAAGAGGCCTTAACTGACCTAGCGGAGTGCGCCCTAACAGGTAAAGGAGGAACCTTGTCCCTGAATGATAGGATTTCTTATTTTCCCCTCTTTTTTCCCTTTCTCCCCTTCCTTCCCTCCCCCCCCCCACCCTCCTCCCCTTCCTCCCCTCTCCTTTTTCTATTCTAGTAGGATACAATCATTTTTTTACCTTGTCTCCCTTTTGAAAGATTTTTTTATTTTCAGTTACAATTTACAGCATCAGCATGTATCCTGTGTGTGTTCTCCGTGCTCGCCATAGGGGAGAGTTGATGGTACTAACGTCTTGGTCTTCCTTGAGTGTTTGTCCACATTGGTAAGCGACAATGCCATTTTTCCCCCTGGTTCCAGTATTGATGTACCTTTCATGATTGTATTGTATTATTATTTGTTACAATGTGCACTATGTTTCTGTTACAAACCTTATTTAGTATCATTCCTTCTGAAGAAGCGGTAAATATCAGCAAAACATGTAGAGGATTTACTATCCCTCCTGTTTTCAACTTTGAAGGATACCAAGCACCAGTGCAACATGTGTTTATACAGTATCTCACAAAAGTGAGTACATCCCTCAAATTTTTGTAAATATTTAATAATAATAATAAGTGTACAGCTTGTATAACAGTGTAAATGTGCTGTCTCCTAAAAATAACTCAACACACAGCCATTAACCGCCTCAATACTGGGCACTTTCACCCCCTTCCTTCCCAGACCAATTTTCAGCTTTCAGTGCTCTCTCACTTTGAATGACAATTACTCAGTAATGCTACACTGTACCCAAATGAAATTTTTATCATTTTGTTCACACAAATAGAGCTTTATTTTGGTGGTATTTATTCACCACTTAATTTTTTATTTTTTGTGATATAAGCGAAAAAAGAGCGAATATTTTGAAAAAAAAAACAAAATTTTCTACTTTCTCTTTTAAAAAAAAACAAAACAATTAAATTTTGTCGAAAATTTAGGCAAAAATGTATTCTACCACATGTTTTTGGTAAAAAAAATCCTGATAATTGTATGATCATTGGTTTGTGTGAAAGTTATAGAGTCTACAAGCCATGCTATGCATTATTGAAAATGTATCAATCCTAATGCACTGATCTCATTTCTTGAGGCCCTAAAATGTCAGGACAGTACAATAACCCCCCAAATGACCCCTTTTTGGAAAGAAGACAGTCTGAGGTATTTAGTAAGAGGCATAGTGAATTTTTTGAAGTTGAAATTTTTTCCCCACAATGCTTTGGAAAATTAAGAAATATATATATATATTTTTTTTCTTCACTAAATTGTCATATTTACAAGTTATTTCTCACACACGGTGCAGGCATAATTGCAATTACACCCCAAAATACATTCTGCTATTCGTCCTGAGTATGGCAATACCCCATGTGTGAGACTTTTCCACAGCCTGGCCATATACAGAGGCCTAACATCCATATAGCACCATCAGGCGTTCTAAAGGCATAAATTACACATTTCATTTCCTGAGTACCTATCACATTTTTGAAGGCCCTGGAGCACCAGGACAATGGAATTACCCACAAAATGACCCCATTTTGGAAAGAAAACAACCCAATGTATATTCTATGAGGCATAATGAGTCTTTTGAACATGTCATTTCTTTCCACAAGTTTTTGGAAGATGTGGAATGAAAATGAAAACCTATTTTTTTCTCACAAAGTTGTCAATTTAGAAGATCTTTCTAACACATAGCATGTACATAGCCAAAATGACACCCCAAAATACAGTCTGCTATTCGTCCTGAGTATGGCGATACCCCATGTATGAGACTTTTCCACAGCCTGGCCACATACAGAGGCCCAACATCCATATGGCACCATCAGGCGTTCTAAAGGCATAAATTACACATTTGATTTCCTGAGTACCTATCACATTTTTGAAGGCCCTGGAGCACCAGGACAACGGAATTATCCACAAAATGACCCCATTTTGGAAAGAAAACAACCCAATGTATATTCTATGAGGCATAATGAGTCTTTTGAACATGTCATTTCTTTCCACAAGTTTTTGGAAAATGTGGAATGAAAATGAAAACCTATTTTTTTCTCACAATGTTGTCAATTTAGAAGATCTTTCTAACACATAGCATGTACATAGCCAAAATGACACCCCAAAATACATTCTGCTATTCGTCCTGAGTATGGCGATACCCCATGTGTGAGACTTTTCCTCTACCTGACCACATGCAGAGGCCCAACATGCAAGTAGCACCTCCAGGCTTTTAACACATAGCATGTACACACCAAGAATTACACCCCAAAATACATTCTGCTGAGCAAAAGGTAAAAAAAAAAAAAAGCTCACCTGTGGTTTTAGCAGGCAGGAATACCGTTCCAGCTCAGCCAAAGCATTTGTCCAGACAGCCAAAGGAAATGTTCAGGAATTGCCCAGGCAGCAGACAGATACGGAAAAGTATGAACATGGTTCAGTACAGTCCAAGGTTTAGCAGTTCAGGTAACAGGCATAGGCATGGCCAGTCCAGGTAGCAGGCAAAGGCTTGGCAAGGTCATGTGGCAGGCAAAGGCATGGCAAGGTCATGTGGCAGGCAAAGGCATGGCCAGTTCAAGTGGCAGGCAGAGACATGACCAGATCAGGTGGCAGCAGGCAGCACTTTGTACATTGGGCCTTGGTCAGGTAAGACCTGAGGACAGGGGTAGAGGCTTCTTCCCACTCAAATCTCTACGAAGCCTCCGAGTCTCCTGACCCTAATCCGAGAAAACTAAAAACCCAGAGAAAAATGTTTTCTCCACTCGGAAAACCTTTTCTGGAGCCCCTCACATATGTGAGACCCCTGTGCTGTACAGTGGCAGGGCAAATGATCAGTTCAGGAGGCAGGCAAAAAGCATGGTCATTTAACAGTCCGGGTCAATTCGCATTGAAGGCAGAAAGATGTTTGGCAGAGGCATAGTCGTTAACAGTCCGGGTCAATTCACGTTGAAGGCAGAAACATGTTTGGCAGAGGCATAGTCGTTAACAGTCCGGGTCATTCACAGAAATGGCAGATAGTGGAAACTGGAAAAAAATCATCTTTACTGTACTAATAGTGTAGTGAAGTATGATAGCTCCGATAGCACGTTCCAATACAGAGGCCTGGCTGGGAGGGACATTGGGGACAGTAGTATCGGGTGTCACGGCGAATTCCTCTACTTGCACACACACAACATTTTTTGGGGGGCTTGCGACCTGTTTGGGTAAGAGGGAGGATTTCGGGAAAGCGCCTTTCATGGAGTCTGGCTAATGAATCGGAGCGAATTAGTTGAGGGGCTTGGCCTTGGGGATAGAGAAGGGCTGTGACAACGTCTTCTTGGAATTTTAGATAGGTTAGGGAACTTTGGGTGCACTTAGAAAAAATTATATATGAATTAAATAGGGCAAGTTGCATCAAATAAATGGCGACTTTCTTGTACCAAAATAGTGATCTCCTGGTGGCCAAGTAGGGCTGCATCATCTGGTTGTTCATATCCACCCCCCCATGTATAGGTTGTACTCATGCACACATTTTGGCTTCTGTATGTGGCCTCTTCTTCTGTGAAGTTTCACCAAGGTGTCATTATGTATTGTGGAAAGGATGTAGACATCTCTTTTTTAATCTCTCCACTTCACCGCTAGTACCTCTTCAGTCCGCATACTGGCCATTTCACCCTGCTTCAATTTCTTGGCGACCAATCTTTGTGGGAAGCCTTTGCGGTTGGTTCGTGCTGTCCCACAGGCCACAGTGTTCTTTAGGTACAAATGGCGGAAAAGTGGGAGACTAGTGTAGAAATTGTCTACATATATATGGTAACCTTTCCCAAGTAATGGTTGGATCAGCTGCCAGACAATTTTGCCACTTGTTCCCATGTAGGTAGGGCATCTAGGGGGGTTAAGCTGTCTGTCTTTTCCCTCATAAATTATAAAGTCATACATGTAACCCGTGGCCCTGTCACACGCCTTATAAAATTTTACCCCACGTCTGGCTCTTTTACCGGGAAGTATTGTTTTATTCCGAGTCTTCCGGTGATGTGTACTAGGGATTCATCTACACATATATTTCTAAAAAATGGGAAAAAAGTGCGCTTATGATCTGTGATGATATATGATAGCGCGGATAATTAAATGTGCAAACCAAAAAATGTTGAAAAAAAATGGCAGCAAAGTATATTACATCAATGCACAAATATGTAGGGTGAATGAAATATAATGAAGTGAAGTGCGACAAGTGAGATATGAACAAATCTGAAAATAATAAATATAAAAAATATCAAAACAGTTATGGGAGAACTAAACAATCTCAGTCCATAAGGTGAATCAAAGTTCATCAGTAAACCGAACATCCATCCACTTAATGAAAACCCATTATCCTTATGGATGGATCATAAGGGGAGAGAGATGTGCAGAGTGATGTGACTCGACTTGTAGTGACTCCAAGAAGTGAAAACAAAGTACAAGGTGTACCCTTACCCTCCGTGTTGGACCTCCTCACTGGCGAGGTCTATCGAACGTGCAGATTTTGCCCTCTGCGGGGACCGTATCACGATGGTATCTGAAACAGCTGACAGGAACGGTGTCTCCGGTCTGGACTGGTCCAAGACGTGAGCATGGAGGGGGGGAGAGGGCTCTCTTGCTCCAGGAGTGGTGAAGAGGAGAAAACGAAAAAGCAGGGCTCCAAATAGTGTGAAAAAGTTTCGGTTTTAATCGAAAAAGTGCAACAATAACAGAGAGTGCACACTCCGTATAAATATAAAAACAATGAATTATGCCGGCATTAAAATAAAACACAACCCGTGCATTACATGGGGCAATCAATGTGACGGCTTACAACACGTAGCCATGCCCTACATGTTTCGTCATGAGCTGACGTCTTCAAAGGCCCCTTTGAAGACGTCAGCTCATGACGAAACATGTAGGGCGTGGCTACGTGTTGTAAGCCCTTTGAAGACGTCAGCTCTTGACGAAACATGTAGGGCGTGGCTACGTGTTGTAAGCCGTCACATCGATTGCCCCATGTAATGCACGGGTTGTGTTTTATTTTAATGCCGGCATAATTCATTGTTTTTATATCTATACGGAGTGTGCACTCTCTGTTATTGTTGCACTTTTACGATTAAAACCGAAACTTTTTCACACTATTTGGAGCCCTGCTTTTTCGTTTACTCCTCTTCACCACTCCTGGAGCAAGAGAGCCCTCTCCCCCCCATGCTCACGACTTGGACCAGTCCAGACCGGAGACACCGTTCCTGTCAGCTGTTTCAGATACCATCGTGATACGGTCCCCGCAGAGGGCAAAATCTGCACGTTCGATAGACCTCGCCAGTGAGGAGGTCCAACACGGAGGGTAAGGGTACACCTTGTACTTTGTTTTCACTTCTTGGAGTCACTACAAGTCGAGTCACATCACTCTGCACATCTCTCTCCCCTTCCGATCCATCCATAAGGATAATGGGTTTTCATTAAGTGGATGGATGTTCGGTTTACTGATGAACTTTGTCTGATTCACCTTATGAACTGAGATTGTTTAGTTCTCCCATAACTGTTTTGATATTTTTTATATTTACTATTTTCAGATGTGTTCATATCTCACTTGTCGCACTTCACTTCATTATATTTCATTCACCCTACATATTTGTGCATTGATGTAATATACTTTGCTGCCATTTTTTTTCAACATTTTTTGGTTTGCACATTTAATTATCTGCACTATCATATATCATCACAGATCATAAGTGCACTTTTTTTCCATTTTTTATTTATTTATACACAGATATTGGTGTGTCCTAGGTGCAGCTATTGATTTGTTTTATATTTGGCTCTACAGCGCGGTTTTTCTTTTTCTTTTTAATTCTGCTACACATATATTTCTATCGGGGTAAACATCTCCTTGAAGCTGGCGCAAAAAAAATTGATTAGGGGCCGAATTTTGAATAATTTATCGTAACTGGGATGATTTCGAGGGAGGCATTGGGCATTGTTATTGAAGTGTAAAAATCTCATGATCATCTTATAACGGGTTCTGGGCATCGATGGCGAATAGACCGGCATGTGGTGGATAGGTTGGGTAGACCAGTAGGAATGGAGTTCATTATTTTTTGTCAGCCCCATTTGAGGGTTAGGCCAAGGAAAATTTTAAATTCTTCCATGGTGAGGGGTTTCCAAACAAAAGGACGGCATATGAAGAACTTGGATTGTTGGCTATATGTTGGCTGGAGTATAGATTACATTGCTCCAAAATGTAGGTTAGAAGATCATTGGTAAATAATAAATGAAAATAATAAAGTGGGGTTACATTTTCCGTCTGCATCTGAGGGCCTGGCTGGGCTGTAAAAAGGGGTATTACAAGTTCCACTGACGTATCTGGCAGCCATGTTGGATACAGTAGAACATCTGGGAGGCTAGTATGGGCACTGCCTCGTTGATGGGATCCGCTGCTAGCATCTGGCCTATCTTCTAGGAAGGTTGCAGAACTGCTGGTGGATGCCTGCCTATCCCGGAGTGCTGCGCTGCTGGTGGATGCCTGCTGGTGGATGCCCTGGAGTGCTGCGCTACTGGTGGATGCCTGCATATCATCCTGGAGTGGTGGGCTGCTGGTGGATACCTGCATATCATCCTGGAGTGCTGCGCTGCTGGTGGATGCCTACTGGTGGATGCCCTGGAGTGCTGCGCTGCTGGTGAATGTCTCCTCCTGCTCATTTCTCCTGATTCTCCTTGTTAGGATTCTATCTTCTTCTGTTTCCAACTCTGAGCCACTGCTTTCCACTGGCTCATAGTCACTATCCGAGTCTGACGGAGAGAATTCCCCGCTACTCTCGTCCGACATACTCTGGAGTATTTGGAGAGCCTCCTCTGCGCTGTAAGATCTTTTCGTCATGTTGGCGGGCAGATGTGCCAGATGGCGGGTGGCAGATGTGTCAGATGGCAGGCGGCAGATGTGTCAGATGGCGGACGGCAGATGTGCCAGATGGTGCACGGCTGTGCCATATGGTGGGTGGCTAGATGTGCCTGATGTTGGCGGACAGATGTGCCTGATGTTGGCGGGCAGATGTGCCTGATCGTGGGCAGATGGCGGGTGGCAGATGTGCCAGATGGCGGGTGGCAGATGTGCCAGATGGCGGGCGGCAGATGTGCCAGATGTTGGCAGGTGGCAGATGTGCCAGATGTTGGCGGGCGGCAGATGTGTCAGATGGCGGGCGGCAAATGTGTCAGTTGGCGGGCGGCAGATGTGCCTGATGGCGGGCGGCAGATGTGCCTGATGGTGGGCGACAGATATGCCTGATGGTGCGCGGCAGATATGCCTGATGTTGGCGGGCAGATGTGCCTGATGATTGGCGCACAGATGTGCCTGATGATGGCAGGCAGATGTGCCTGATGATGGTGGGCGGCTGATGTGTCAGCTGTTGACGGGCTGATGTGTCAGCTGTTGACGGGCTGATGTGCCAGCTGATGACGGGCTGATGTGCCAGCTGATGACGGGCTGATGTGTCAGTTGTTGGCGGGCTGATGTGTCAGCTGTTGACGGGCTGATGTGCCAGCTGTTGACGGGCTGATGTGCCTGATCGTGGGCAGATGGCAGATGTGACAGATGGGCGGCGGCAGATGTGCCAGGTGGCGGGCGGCAGATGTGCCAGATGGCGGGCGACAGATGTGCCAGATGTTGGCGGGCAGCAGATGTGCCAGATGTTGGCGGGCAGCAGATGTGCCTGATGGCGGGCGGCAGATGTGTCTGATGGCGGGCGGCAGATGTGCCTGATGATTGGCGGGCAGATGTGCCTGATGATTGGCGGGCAGATGTGCCTGATGATTGGCGGGCAGATGTGCCTGATGATTGGCGGGCAGATGTGCCTGATGACTGGCGGGCAGATGTGCCTGATGATGACAGGCTGATGTGCCTGCTGTTGGCGGACAGATGTGCCCGCTTTTGGGCGGACAGATGTGCCAGTTGTTGATGGGCAGATGTTCACTGACAGGTGTTTTCACTGTTTTGGGGACACTGTGTTTTGGGGACACTAGATGGGTGATCAGTGGGTAAACTGCAAACAGCTATAAAACTCACTGATCTCCCGGCTGCAGCACAGATCTCTCTTCCTCTCCTCACTGACAGGCTCTGTGTGAGGAGAGGAAGAGATGAGAGCAGTTACAACCGCTCTCTATTTACATTACATGACGACCGTGATTGGACACAGTCGTCATGTGATCAGGAGGGCCAATCACAGGGCCCTTCTGTGTTATAATACTCCACTGTCTCTGGGGGGCACAGGCAGATCGGGATCGCGCCGCTGCGCGGGCACGTGGCGGCGCGATCTCCTGTAAAATGCCACCCCTCCCCCATGTTTACTACACGATGGCTGTGATTACACACAGCCATCGTGCCGATCAAGAGGGAAAATCACATTGCCCTCCTGCCATTCCGAGATGCGGCGTGTCCGGGTGACACGCGCGCATCGGGATCGCAAAGCTGCGCGGGAGCGCGCCCGTACGATCCCGCTCCTTCTGAAGGACGTTCGGGAACGTCCAGTCAGAAGGAGGGAGCTCCCACCCGGCCGTTTATGTGCAGTGGCCGGGTGGGAAGTGGTTAATGTCTAAACTGCTGGCAACAAAAGTGAGTACACCCCTAAGTGAAAATGTCCAAATTAGGCCCAAAGTGTCAATATTTTGTGTGGCCACCATTATTTTCCAGCACTGCCTTAACCTTCTTGAGCATGGAGTTCACCACAGCTTCACAGGTTGCCACTGGTGTCCTCTTCCACTCCTCCATGACAACATCACAGAGCTGGTGGATGTTAGAGACCTTGCGCTCTTCCACCTTCCGTTTGAGGATACCCCACAGATGCTCAATAGGGTTTAGGACTGGAGACATGCTTAGCCAGTCTATCACCTTTACCCTCAGCTTCTTTAGCAAGGCAGTGGTCATCTTGGAGGTGTGTTTGGAGTGGTTATCATGTTGTAATACTGCCCTGCGGCCCAGTCTCAAAGGGAGGGGATCATGCTCTGCCTCAGTATGTCACAGTACATGTTGGCATTCATGGTTCTTTCAATGAACTGTAGCTCCCCATTGTCGGCAGCACTCATGCAGCCCCAGACCATGACTGTAGGCAAGACACATTTGTCTTTCTACTCCTCACCTGCTTGTCGCCACACACGCTTGAAACCATCTGAACCAAATAAGTTTATCTTGGTCTCATCAGACCACAGGACATGGTTCCAGTAATCCATGTCCTTAGTCTGCTTGTCTTCAGCAAACTGTGTGCTGGCTTCCTTGTGCACCATCTTTAGAAAAGGCTTTCTTCTGGGATGTCAGCCATGCAGACCAATTTGATGCAGTGTGTGGCGTATGGTCTTAGTGCTGACAGGCTGACCCCAATACCCCTTCAACCTCTGCAGCAATGCTGGCAGCACTCATATATCTATTTCCAAAGACAACCTCTGGATATGACACTGAGCATATGCATTCAACTTCTTTGGTTGACCATGGCAAGGCCTGTTCTGAGAGGAACCTGTCCTGTTAAACTGCTGTATGGTCTTGGCCACCATGCTGCAGCTCAGTTTCAGGGTCTTGGCAATCTTCTTATAGCCTAGGCCATCTTTATGTAGAGCAACAATTATTTTTTTTAGATACTCAGAGAGTTCTTTGTCATGAGGTGCCATGTTGAACTTCCAGTGACCAGTATGAGAGAGTGAGAGCGATAACACCAAATTGAACACACCTGCTACCCATTCACACCTGAGACCTTGCAACACTAATGAGTCACATGACACCGGGGAGGGAAAATGGCTAATTGGGGCCAATTCGAACATTTTCACTTAGGGGTGTACTCACTTTTGTTGCCAGTGGTTTAGACAATAATGGCTGTGTATTGAGTTATTTTGAGGGGACAGAAAATTTACACTGTTATACAAGCTGTACACTCACTACTTTACATTGTAGCAACATGTAATTTCTTCAGTGTTGTCACATGAAAAGATATAATAAAATATTTACAAAAATTTGAGGGTGTACTCACTTTTGTGAGATACTGTACATTCCACAATTTCTTGCTCTAGTATGAAACTAGTGTTTTAATACCTGTATCTGGATACTTGTGTTTTGTATATCATGTATCAATAAAATTGTACCTTTCATTTTTATGTGTAAATCCATTGTAAGCTCTAACGAGCAGGGCCCTCTGATTCCTCCTGTATTGTATTGTAACTGTACTGTCTGCCCTCATGTTGAAAAGCGCTCTGCAAGCTGCTGGCTCCAAATAAATCCTGGATAATAATAATAATAATTTGGGTACCGAGATAGTCCTTTCATTCACTTACACGGATTGAATGATAAGTTGTTGAATACACCTAGCAATGGTAGAACAGAAACATATTACCAATTATGGGAGCCTTCAGGAAAAACAAGTAGAGAGCCAGACTGTCATTAGGAAGCTGTAGCAGAGAGATAAACTTGAACAGTACCACATCAAGAAAATTAGACCCCTTTCACACTGGGGGCATTTTTCAGGCGTTTTAGTGCTAAAAAAAAGCGCTTGTAAAGCACCTGAAAAGCGCCTCTCAAGGCCTGAGTGCTTTCACACTGGGGCGGTGTGCTTGCAGGACGAGAAAAAAAGTCCTGCAAGCAGTATCTTTGTGGCGGTGCGGGAGCAGTGTACACCACCTCTACTCATTGAAATGAATGGGCAGCGCTGCTGAAGCGCCTGAAAATCGCTTCATCAGCGCCGCAAAACGGGCACTGTTAACCCTTTCCTCGGCCGCTAGAGGGGGTTAAAAGCGTCCCGCTAGCAGCCGGAAAGTGGTGCTTTACCGTTAACGCCCACACCGCCCCTGTGTGAAAGGGTTCTAAAGTGAAACTCCTTAGGATGTTTAAGAGCAAGACAAAGAAATGGTAGGACAATGTCTTGATTAAAGTTGAAGGAAGAAACCACCCTTGGAAGAAAAGATGCTTGGAGCCTCAGAACAACCTTTCCAATGCATATGACGAGAAAGGCTGCTAATTCACAAATTATCCTGTGTAAGTAATGGCAATAAGAAAAGCAACCTTACAAGTAAAGGTAGAAAGAAATATCCCCAATAGGCTCTAAGAGTGGTGTTTGAAGAACCACTAAAACCAAGTAGAGATCCCACAAGGTCACTGAGGAATGCACAGGAGGAACAATATGAGTGAAACCCTGTACAGAGGCCGTCACTAAGCAGCAAGAGGCAAGCAGCTTCTGACAAGAGAACCACCAAGGCCGAGATCTGACCCTTAATGGTACTCAAAGCAAAACACTAATTAAGACCAGACTAGAGAAAAGGCAGGATTCATTTCACGGAGTACTTTCTGGAATGAAATGTCATGCCTTGCACCAGGAGAAACATGCTTTCTATGTGCAATGGTAGACTTTGCAGGAATGTCTTTGCAGTGACATTTACAAGTTTGACAACAAGAAGCTGGGTGGAAGTAGAGAATAAAGGTTCAGCCTGTAGGCATGCTCTGGACCCAAAGGTATTAAATGTCCGAGGACCAGGGGGCTACAAATGCCAACTGACACCCACTTTGAAAAGTGGGGCATCTCCTCATTAAGAAAAGGACTTGTTCATGGAACTGGGTGACTTAGGGATCTTTATTTTTGAGGCCTGGGAGAAATAAAAGGTACTTTCCTTAGGTTGAGCGGAAGAGGGTTTGCCAGAAGATTTTCGCTTTTACTTTTTTGGGGCAAAGGGGTAGTTTTCCCCACAGTGATCTCCATGATAAAATTTTGTCCAGGGATTCACCAAAGAGGCATTTGCCATGAAAGGGCATACATACAAGGTGCTTCTTGCACTGAAGCCCAACAGACCAACATTTAAAGAGGAAGTAAACCCTGATGGGTTTTACTTCCTCTTTTTTCCCCTGAAAAGTAAAAGCATAATGGGCTAGAATGCATTGCATACTAGCCCATTATGTGCCACTTACCTGCAAACGAAGCCTGCGCTATACGCGGTGGTGGCCGCATTCATCTTCTCCCCTCTTCCTTCCAGGGCCATGGACTCCTGCTCTGTGACTGGCCAGAGTCGCGTGACGTCACTCCTGTGCATGCGCGCGAGAGCCATCAGTCACGGCACTTGCTAGTGAATAAACAGCTTGGAGGGCCATTTCTTCAATTCCAATGACATCAGAGCACTACAAGGTAAATATCTCCTAAACGGCGCATGTTTAGGAGATATTTAGCGTACCTATAGATAAGCCTTATTATAGGCTTACCTATAGGTACAACTTCCACATTGGGGGTATACAACCACTTTAAGCTACAGGGTCTGTCTTTCACATGTACTGAAAGAAGACTCATTCTAAATATTTTAAGAAAAATATCCCCTAGCTTGTCAACACAATAGAGCAGAGCCACAGGCAAAAGCTCATACTGGAGGACAAAAGGATCCATCAGGATAGAACAAGGATTCTGAGACATATTCTTGGACCAGACAGCTAATGTTTGGCAGACAGACATGGCTGCATTGGCGAGTTGCAGGGCAGAAGCTGCAAATAAAAACATGGCCTTGGAAAGGGCTTCCAAACTTTTATCCA
Source organism: Aquarana catesbeiana (assembly GCF_042186555.1). NCBI lineage: Eukaryota > Metazoa > Chordata > Amphibia > Anura > Ranidae > Aquarana > Aquarana catesbeiana. Next base: position 685,354,374 of record NC_133324.1, read on the forward strand.
CAGAGTCTTTAAAGTCTGGGTTGTCCTCCAGAGGGACAGTTAAGGTCGTGTTAAGACAAGAGATGACTGGGTCCACAATAAGCACAGTCCACTTTTTTTTAGGAACCCCTCTTTAATAGGGTTTATTTGGACAAAGAAATTGGGAGTGAAAATATTTTCAGAATTAGGCCAGCCTTGTGACCATTTACATGGCCGATGCATGCTGCTCCAGGTTAAGACATGTGCACACTTTGTCAATAAAGACCGAAATGGTGTCGTACGTTTAAGAGAAATGTCCATAGGCTGAGACTCCTTGGGGACCAGGCCATCAAAATCAGGGTGGCGAGGATCAGAGTACAGGAGCTGTTGAACAGATGGCTGGAGGGAGTGAGCAGGGCCACACATGTAGTCCAAAATGTATTGCAAACACAGTACAAGTCCCCAGGAGGTCTGGTGCATAGGTTCAGTAGGGGGCCCAGGCAGTGAGCTCAGAAAATGGCACCAAATTTATAAGTGTTGAAGTGCCAATTGGCTTTGTGACAAAGAAGTGTTGCAGGTGGCACTCTTGAGATTTAACACGTTAGGGGACTCAGCAATTTACGCTCCCAGAACGGCCTAAGCCCTGACTTACCACAGCAGTGGTCTTTAGACTGCAGCAGTCCTCACCACATAGAAAGATAGATAGAAAGGATCCAGGACATGTCTCATTCAGTGGTCTTTGTCATCCGGTGGGTATACTCCCTAAGGAGACTTTAAAGTGTAAGTAAAGACTACATTTATGTCTGCTTAAAACACTGCTTCCTCCCTCCTCCTAGCTATGCTGTATACTACAAGTAAAAAAAAAGATGTAAACGCCTTTTGTCAGTCCACTCCAGTATGGTCATATGATGCAGAAGGAGAGAGGAGGGAGAGCGACAAAAAAATGACCAGTGGAAGCCAGTGGGTGACAATGGACTCAGCCTTTTTGTGGAGCACTCCCCGATACAGGGGACAGAAGTTTCTGCATTACATGGTAGAACAGTAATGGACTAAAAAAAAGTATTTACACACATCTTTTTTTGCCAGCTGTATACAGCATTAATAGGAGGAGGGGGAAGCAGTGTTTTTAAAGCGGTTGTAAACTCTGCTTTCTGATTTTTACCTTTAGGTCAGCTTATAATAAAGCTTACCTGTAGGTAAAATAAATATCTCCTATATCCTATATGCGCACCATTTAGGAGATATTCGCTTGCCTGGCAGTTGGTGACGTCACTGGCGCATGCACTCTGAAGGAACACCGTACACATGCTGTTCCTTCACAGCTCCGTGCCGCATCTGTAACTCCCACAAGCATGCACGGAAGTGACATCATTGCGGGCTCGGATATTCAAACGGCCAAAACCCAAGAACCCGGGTGAAGATGGAAGCCCTGTCAGTGGTGACAGCACACCACTAGAGGGCATAATTTCAAGGTAAGCCATTCATAATGTGCTAGTATGAGATGTATACTAGCATATTATATTATATTGCAGGGGGGAAATGTTTTTTTTTTTTTTTTTGCAGAAGTTTACTATTGATTTAGGCAAACATATATGTAGACTTGACTTCCTCTTTAAGGACTTTGTAGATAAATTATCACCAAAAGGTGCCTAGGTGAGCGTCATAATAGAATACAGTGCTCGAAGAGAGTTTGGGTAGGGATTCCAATCCAGAGCTGAGGTCGGGACAATGCGGAAACAGAAAATATGAGCCCCAATAGCTCTGCAGCAATTGAAAAATTTTGCTACTAGAAAAATTCTTGATAAAAACAAGTAGGAGGAAAAGGAATTGTTTGCTTCTCTTAGAATAGTGAGAAATTGTCTATTTGCCAGTACCCAGAAGGCAGCTTAATGTACCCCATGTACCTGACTACTTTTCTTGTGTTCTGTAATGTACAGTTAAGTAAGATAATTTATTTATTAATGTACTTATTATAATGTATAATTTAATACCATCAGTATTAAAGATTTTTGAATGGATATATATAAATTGGATGAAACTATTACCATGCAACAGTTTCAATGCACTCACACAGCCTTCAGAACCCTGACCACATTGCTTGAAGAATGAAGTCAATGACTGTTTGAAATAATTGTACTCTGAATTCATACTCAACTCAAATAAACATGAATATAACCTTTAATATGACAAAGTATTCCCTGGGCATTATAGGTTATCTAAGGAGAATCACACATCAGTAGATGCTTTAAGCTGCATTTGTGTGACTGAAGCCTCTAACTGAGCCATTTATGAGGGATAAGACTACACTCTGACATGTGTTTATAAATTTCAGCTTAAGCTATTGAGCTCTGTAAACAACAGGCTATTATAAAGCAAACCGACTAGGGAGACATAGGACAAAATGTGAAAATAAGGCTAGAGCTCCACCTGTTGGTTAAAAATAATACATAATTAAATGCAAACTTTCATAATAACTTAAAAAAAGAAAATACTTTAAAATGTTTTTTTTTTAGTTTTCAACATAACAAAGTAAATGTGTACAAAACTTGGAAATATTCCTTTTAAGAATAGAAAATCATGAATCATGATATACACAGAGGCTTATCAGGACAACATTGGAGAATTATCCATTTACATGGGACTTTTCTCACAGGAAAACAGACTGTATCCTATTTCGTGGGAAAAATTATCTTACATTTCTATCTATCTCTAAAAAACAAACTCCACTGTAGTCTATTGGGAAACCTGAAGATGCAAATAAAGGATAAAATATCTGGAAACCTAAAATGTAGCTTACCCAAACATCTCACAAATGAAGTGAGTAAATAATGTGAGTAAAGAATGATATACAAAATTTTCTCAATATATCTTCCATATCACTGCCTAGCTTTTTGGGTAGCTGCTACAGCAACTTGCTATACGAACAGAAAGATATATTTTACCTGAAATGAACCCCACAGCCTTTTTAAAGTTTTATTATTTATGACCAAAGCAGTCACTGCAGTTACCTACTACTGCCCTTAGATACTGCATTTTGCAATCAAGATACATGCAGCTAGGTTCAAATGGAACACACAGCATTTGACAAGAAAAAGCTGCTCTTAACCTGGTTGCCTGCAGTTATCTTAATAGGACATGCCCTATTCAAAGACGAAAATCAAATCAAACCTTCCTCTGACCTGCCATGTGTACTGTTCAACTGAATTCAATGGGATATTGCTGACCTGCATTTGTTGTACAATCCAAACGTACATCAAGTGCAGGAAAACAAAGCCTGTCGACATCAGCCCTTTCTAAGCTAAAAAAAAAAAACTCTTTACAGCCAGAGAGGTCCAAAAGCAAAGCACTCTGTCTAATTATGACATGAGCCCAGAGATAAGAAGCTCTTACTGAACAGTAGGTTGCTGCATTTCAACTACCTGGCTTACTGCTAAAGTAAAAAACAAAAATGCCACACCCCCTAGTCCAGGGTTTACCTTGGTGTTTTAAAAAATATTAGCAGGTAGCTGGACAACTTTTGGGGCTTGCACTTAGGCAGGACTTAAAGTATAATTAAAAATAATATTTTTTTTTAGTTTTGGATCGAGTGGACAGGATTTAGAAGCCCTGTGAGGTTTCTATTGCTACCTGTGCCCCCATTAGGGAGGTTCATCCTCTCTTTTTATTCTGTTTACCGTTACCATTGAAAGTGAACGTAAAACAAATCTCACAATCTGGTTTGTCCCGAGAACAGTAAGAGATTGGAAATCTTCTAATGGGGACACTAGATTTCCTTCTACTTTCTGTTGTGGTTACTGGATAGGAAGTGAAGGGAGATCTGAACGGAACACACATGGCAAAAACAAACCTGGCAGTGGTTATAACCCTACATAACTCTATACAAAATAGAAAAAACGTTTTGCCCTTAGTTCTACTTAAAGAAGACTAACTGGTTTAGTCTAGAAAAATGCTTGCTTCATGCTCTTGCTATCTTCAAATTTAAACCAAATAGGTAGGCAGTAAGGTGATATATTTTAACATATTTATAATCCTCAAATTAACTTTTGCATGTCATATGTTGGTTATATTCATATAATAAATGTACCCGTAGGTGCACATTTCTATAAAAACAAACAAGTTCAAGAAAATTGAATTACGGTGCCAAAGTGAAGCAGCAAAGCTAGCCCTGACACTGTCTGACTCAAGATTAAGCTACCCTTTTGGCTCCTGTCTTCTCTATCCACTGTGGTCATCTGACATTCTTGATTACCGCAGGCTTCTTTATCATTTCTCTTGCTTTGCCTCTAATGCTTCTTGGCCAGGAATTATATAACTGTTTATTAAAGCCTGGGGGCAACCAAGTACTGGTAAGCCTAAAGGAATGGGGGTCGCCATGTACAAAGCTACATTTGCCAACTATAGTACCTGACCTTCAGTGCTGGAGCAAGCTTTACATTCTGAGGCTACAGTTAGTCAAATTTTCTAAAATTAGAGGAGGTTTAGTGACACCTAGTTAGGTGTAATACACTCTAATGCCACATACACACGACCGGACTTTCTGGGAAACTAGGTCCGACGGTCTTCCCGACGGACCTCCGATGGACTTGCCTACACATGACTGGACTTTCTGGCAGACTAGGTCCGCCGGCCTTCCGACGGAGTTACGGCGGACTTTCCGAATGAAAGGACTTGCCCCCACTGTGACGTCTTAAGGGGGCGGGATCACCGCCTATATAAGTAATAACGGAGTGCTCAAGCGTAGGGGTTCCCCTTAAAATCCATACCAGACCTAAGGGCCTGGTATGCCCCGCGCTCACCGCAATAGGAAAATGTGTTTTTCCTATTGCAGCGAGTGCGAGATGCAGTACCCTGCCCCTGCGTCGCATCTGGTCCGTCGGACCAGCATACAGACGAACGGGCTTTCCGTCAGGAACTGAGTCAGGCGGAGTTACGACGTAAAGATTTGAAGCAAGTTTCAAATCTAAGTCCGTCGGATCTCCAACCAAAACGGTCCGTCAGAAATCCGATGCAGCCCACACACGGTCGGATTGTCCGTCGGATTCGGTCCGTTGGACCAGTCTGGTCGGAAAGTCCGGTCGTGTGTACGCGGCATAACTCATATATTGGGTTGTGGAAAACAAGAACATTTGAAAGTAAAGTCAAAACATATACATTATACTGTATATGTCTTTGGGCTGTTGATTTTTTTACTCTGTCCTCCTCCTTGGAGTTCCCCAAAGAGAGAGAGAGCCCAACAGCGAGAGAAAAGGTTAAAACCTCTGTTTATTTCTTTACTGTGGAGATGTCCATTCACTTCCTCTCTATTTGATTGGTGTTAGAAAAAATAGGAAGTCAACAAAAATCTTCCTAATATGCTATTGTGGATGCAGACAGATTTAGAGTGAGAAAATTACTTTTGTCAGGTTTTCACTGCTTTTAGTGTTCTTATTGGGGAGATTTCCCTTTAGTTCCTTTGGGGGCGATGAGAGCAAGACAAAACAGGAAGTATGAGAATTCTCCCCATAAGGGATGCAGACAAAAAAAAACGTGACAGAAGTTCTATCCTTAAAAGTCCAGCCCAGTTTTGGCTATAGCCAGGCTTTAAGATACCTAGTTTACTGACCATAGCGCTTTTTGACACATTCTACAACATAATGCAATGCGGGCAAATAAAAACAATCTTGTTTGTTTCAAGAAACCTTCCTACCTGATTTAATAACACCACTAGAGCTGAAAGCAGTCCAGAACTTTGATGATCCTATAGCACTGCTGTTGAATTTATGGCTTATTGATTCTGAAATGAATCATTCCCAATTTAAATGTCCTAATTTAAAACTAGTAATATCACTCAAATCAGTTCAATCATACTTATATTCTCACAATGAAACCCCAGAAATTCCAAAATTTAAATAATTTATTTATATATATAGTATATACCATAAATGGCAGAGATTATTAAAATTCCCATCTAGAGACCGACTCTCTCTGACAGAAATGGGTGATCTCCAGGCAAGGGATTTGTACCATGGATGATACAGCTCAATAAAGTTTATTGAAACAAGTGATGTCATCAGTGTATGCACCCTCATTCCTGGCAATGTATTCACAAAAAGTGAGGAAAGGTTCCAGTGAATGCCCCCTTAACCAGGAATGCCTGCAGTGGAAGAAGGCCACTGAAACCTGGAGCCGTGGGGCTTTCAGTGATCTTCATACCTTGTCAGGTTACCTGGGAGCTCTGAATCCTTTAGTACTCAAATTTGCAAATAGGAACATCAGTTCCTGGATTTGAGATGGGCCACACACCCCAAAATACTTTACTATGATGAAAGCTTCACTGACCACCAGTGGAGGGTAGGAGGTCGCAGAAGCAGGTGTGACTTCTAGAACTAAGGTCAAAATTTGTATATCAGATCTCTGAAACCTAGGGATCTCTAATTTGCAAACAGTATCTAGCATGCAGGAAGAGGCAGGGCCAAGTGTAGCTTTAGGAACTAAATTCGCTATCTGCATAATAGAAGACCTAAGACTTCAGAGCTCTTGGAAAGTGTTACAAGGCATATGAACATTGGTGAAAAGGAAAGAGAAAGGCGCCTCTAAGTGCAGTGGTTAAAAGATTTATTACAGCACAATGGGATTAAAAACACAAGATAGTAAGAGGTCACAGGCATATAATGATTTGTCCTCATGCGGATCGCTGTAATCCATGTTTGTCTGGGGGAGAGAGAGAGCTGTCCTGCAGCTGTCAGAGTCCCTGGTGACATGGATTGGCGAGGAGGTGAAGATGCAATAAGGTGGCCCGGGTTCTGGAAAAAAGCTGGAACGCACGCAGCCAATCTGACATCAGGTGAAGGTGGTGGGCGGTAATGCGTTAAGTTACCAAGTAGAACTGTTTGGTAGAAACACAACTCGTCGTGTTTGGAGGAGAGAGAATGCTGATTTGCAACCAAAGAACACCATACCTACTGTGAAGCATGGGGGTGGCAACATCATGCTTTGGGGCTGTTTCTCTGCAAAGGGAACAGGACGACTGATCCGTGTGCATGAAAGAATGAATGGGGCCATGTATCGTGAGATTTTGAGTGCAAACCTCCTCCCATCAGCAAGGGCATTGAAGATGAAACATGGCTGGGTCGTTCAGCATGATAATGATCCCAAACACACCACCTGGGCAACGTAGGAGTGGCTTCGTAAGAAGCATTTCAAGGTCCTGGAGTGGCCTAGCCAGTCTCCAGATCTCAACCCCATAGAAAACCTTTGGAGGGAGTTGAAAGTCTGTGTTGCCCAGCGACAGCCCCAAAACATCACTGCTCTAGAGGAGATCTGCATGGAGGAATGGACCAACATACCAGCAACAGGGTGTGACAACCTTGTGAAGACTTACAGAAAACGTTTGACCTCTGTCATTGCCAACAAAGGATATATAACAAAGTATTGAGATGAACTTTTGATATTGACCAAATACTTATTTTCCACCATAATTTGCAAATAAATTCTTTCAAAAATCAAATAATGTGATTGTCTGGATTTGTTTCCACATTTTGTCTCTCATAGTTGAGGTATACCTATGATGACAATTACAGGCCTCTCTCATCTTTTTAAGTGGGAGAACTTGCACAATTGGTGGCTGACTACTTTTTTGCCCCACTGTATACAGTATACAGGTACTCCTCACTTAACGACCAGGTTCCGTTCCAACTAAGACGTCATTAAATGAATTGGTTATTAAACGAGTAACAAGTAATCAATATTTTAAGCATTACTGTACAACTACTGTACTGTTCTGTATTGTGAAAAAAGGTCTAAAGACAAAACTCCAGCTCAATAACGTTGTTTTAATTTGCAAACGTACAAACACAAATGAAAATTCTCTACTGTACTGTACAATACAATGATGTATAGCGTGCCGTTTGGGTGGGGAGAGCTGGTCGTAAGTCTGAGTGGTCGTTAAACAGGTAAGTCATGAAATGAGGAGTATCTGTATCTAAAACTATTAATGCCGCTTACACACGCTCGGACATTATGACAACAAAATCGTGGATTTTTTTCCGACGGATGTTGGCTCAAACTTGTTTTGCCTACACACGGTCACACAAATGTTGTCGGAAATTCCGAACGTCAAGAACGCGGTGACGTACAAGACATTCGACGACCTGAGTAAAATGAAGTTCAATAGCCAGTGTGGCTCTTCTGCTTGATTCCGAGCATGCGTGGAATTTTGTGCGTCGGAATTGTGTACACAAGATCGGAATTTCCGACAACAAGTTTTGTTGTCGGAAATTTTGAGAACCAGCTCTCAAATTTTTGTTGTCGGAAATTCCAAGAGCAAATGTTCGATGGAGCCTACACATGGTCGGAATTTCCGACAACAAGCTCCCATCGAACATTTGTTGTCGGAATTTCCGAGTCTGTGTACGCAGCATAAGACTATATATTCGCTTTACCTGAACGTTCCCTACTGAACTTCCACCAATTCCCAGCCAAAGTTGGGGGATATAATTCCACATTTCATCTAAAACACCATCTGTTCATTACACTTGGTTTTGTGATCTAAATACTTGTTTCAGATCATTGACTCAAAGTTTTGAAGCAAGAGGGTACACATGATCAGGCAACAACAGCCTCAATTCCATGGCAGAGTTTAGAAGGATTTCTATAATTAAAAATAACTGTTTTTAACGCGACAGGTGAGAACTACCTGCTACCAGGAGAAAGCAGCAGATTTTCTCCTAACCTGGACAAAACAGGAAACATTATGACATTGCTTACTCTGAAAATGCTCATTTTTTGCTTATTTCGGTTCTTAGTACTTTCTAAGTAACTGACCTAGAAGAAGCATATGGCTAGTGAAGTCAGAAGAAAGTCAGAACTCTAGATCGTGTTCTTGTGCACTTGTTCTGGATCAGTGATTCCTGAAAACTCAGGATCAACATAACAGCCAGGCACTAAGTGGTTTCAGGAGAAGAATTCAATAATGGCAGCCTATGCATTTTCTGAGCACTGGTTTGTTTTAGGGATCTTCTTTTCAGCCGAAAAAAAAAGGGAATATCTTTTCATTGTACTTCTTTCAGGAATTTACTTGCTTAAAGTGGCTGCATTCTCTGCATTAGGGTAAAAAAACCTTCTGTGATTCCCCCCCCCCCCCCAGCCCCCTCCAAATACTTACCTGAGCCTGATCTTGATTTAGCATTGCTCTCTCTCCTCAAAGGACATGGAGGCAGCAGCGGGAGCCACTAGTCAATAAAAACCTGTGAGGAGGGAGCTGGGGTGTGGGGCCAAGTCACACTGTATGTGTCAATTGATACACATAGCCCAGCTTGGGAGTGAGCATGCATGAGTGCCCCCATAGCATGCCGCTTACTATGGGGGCACTCAGAAAGGAGTAGGAGGCAGGAGCACTGGTGGAGGACCCCAGAAGAGGAGGTTTTAGGTTGCTCCGTGCAAAACCATTTCACAGAGCAGGTAAGTATGACATGTTTATTATTAAAAAAATAAAAAAACTAACCTTTAGAATCATTTTAAGTCAGGAAAGAAGATTTGGCATGGTTGGGTGCTGCTGCTTATTATGACAGCTAAGAGATCCCTTATTTACCAATAATGGAGATATTTGGCAATCCATGCCCCGCAATAGACAACATATCCTCTCTATAGTATGTAATATTAGAAGTCATATAACATTGTAACTTTTCAGCTTCCAGTAGGTGCATTTTGTGGGGAACCTTTTCATGTTACAAGTTGTTTGCCTTAAGTAATATTCATATATAACTGTCTCAACTTGTCTGACAGCTCAGGATCACACTGTAACAATTTCAATGTGAGTGATGTGGAAGGAGTGGTTAAAGCATGTTTCCTCAGCATAGCATGTACAGATGACAAATGTTTGGAAAAAAAATATTTCCCTTCCCCAACACACACCTAAAAGTTGGAGCAGGAGATTCTTCAGCTTTTAAAATTGAACTGCAGCTTAAACATTTTGTTTGCAGTAGGGAAAGATTAGAACCTTTATCTAGGTTACTGCTAGTACCACTGCTCTTATTGTACATAAGCAGTAGTCACTGGGACAGAAAAAAAGGAAGAACTGCTGTAATAGGGAAGGCTTAGAATCTTACATAGGTGCCTGTTTCCTGTTGAAGGAATTTCCCCTATTTTCCGACCTGATGATCATGGACAACAGAACAAAGAGTGTGGGGAATCTCCCCACTGAGGATGCAAACAGCAACCAACATCTGACAGAGATTCTGATATTTCCTCACCTTATCCAAAACTAAAAGACAGATTTTTTGCTTGAGTTACACTTTAAAAGGAACCTGTAAAACAAATCTGGGGGTATCACCATTACAAAGCAAGCAGATTAAAAATTCAGAGTAAAATCAAGACTCCAGACCTCTACATCTGTTCCTGGTCAGTGCCTCTGAAAGTGTTAAAGCCACCTGATGAGCATGACAGACAGACAACCAGCATTTTCAAAAGGAGAGGTCAGCAATGGTTGCATCAATATTTTCTCCGAACAGATTTCCTCCAGTGACCAATGGAGCTTAGATGGTTAGCATTGCTGGATTTTTTTTTTTATCCAAGAAAAGGTTTTTATTGAAAAACAAGTACATACAGTCCAAGAAGTCCACCATTAATATGTACATAACAGCATAAGCAGGCATATATCCAGAGATAAATTCAAGTTTATACAATCATATAGTTCTCACTAATAAACAATAAAAACAAAAAGAGAAATCTAAACACTGCATCTTTATCTTCCCCTCGTCCTTCCCTCTGACTTTAACCAACAGGAACAATAAGCTCTATTCAGGTCAAATGCAGAGTACATAATACTTTCAACCATTATTAAGGCGCAATAGTCTATCCATGACCAGATCCTCCGGGGCGAGCCCAGGAGTGCCCAGCCATGGACCCGAGAGTTTTTCAAATTTCCCTGAACATCCCCTGTGTTGGTATATGATTTTCTCCATTCTTAATATATTGCCCAGTGCAGTAACCCATTGCTTGATTGAGGGGGGCCTTTCAGATTTCCAGTGTACCATAATTAACTTACGGGCCACAAAAAGGGCTCTAGATAGAGCTTCTCTGACATGGGGTTCCCACTCCAGTTCGTCTAACACATTCAAAATACAGTGTCTAGGGTCCAATGGAATTGAGACCCCAAAAACTGCGCTCAGTGTATCCACCACCCCCTTCCAGTACACATGTAATTTGGGACATCTCCACAGCATATGTATTAAATCTCCATGGTCTCTCCTACATCTAGTGCAGATTGGAGTGGAAAGAAGTCCCATATTGTGTAACCTATGAGGTGTATAATACGTTCGCAAGAGTGTATATAATTGCGTTAGTCTTTGCGTTACATTCAATGAGCATATGGAAACTGACTGCAGAGCCTCCTCCCATTGATCCTCATCCAAAGGCCCAACATCTAGCTCCCATTTTCCTTTCACTGTCAAGGGGTGTTTTAGAAGGTATTTGTGAAGTAAGATGCCATAGCTCTGGGAAATTAATCCTTTAGAGGTCTCAGCCCCTTTAAGTAAAGCTACCAGAGGGTTTGAGTCTTTATGCCATTCAGAGGCTTTTGACTGGGCTGCAAATGCATGCCTAAGTTGCATATAGTAAAAAAGCATGGAGGTCGGTAGTCTATATAGGTCCCTCAAGTTGTCAAAGGAACGCAGTTTTCCCTCACTTATAATTTGCGTTAAGTATAGAATGCCAAACCTCTGCCACCGCTCCGCATGTTGTAATTTGCCAAGTTCTGGATAGGATTAATTTCCCCATATAGGACTATACTCACAAATACCTGTCGCCTCCTGAATATACTTAGTTTTATTCCATATTTTTTGTATGAGGGCATATGTGGGAAAACATTTATGAGGCTTGCTGAAAGCTGAGGCCTCCAAAGCCGTGGGGACAGATTTACCCCCTATCGTATGTAACATTATATATTCTGAAGCGCTAGGGGTTCTGACTGTAGACTCCCCCTCCATGGCCATGGTTTCTATCAAATGTTGCATTTGCGATGACAGGTAATAAAGCCACGGATTCGGTAGTGCAAGGCCTCCTTCATCTTTAGGGCGTTGTAGATTTTCTAATTTTATCTTAGGGGGACGGTTCTTCCATATCAATTCACGAAAAATGGCATTAACTATCCTAAAAATCTTAAGTGGAATGACTACCAGTGAATTGTGCAGTACGTATAGCAGTTGAGGCATTAGAATCATTTTATTAGATACACCTTGCCTGCAACCGACATACACAAAGCATTCCAGGTTTTGACTCGTAAACGAAATCGGGCCAACAGTGGGGAAATATTTAATTAACTATATTCCCTAATCTTAGGAGAGACCTGTATCCCCAAGTATTTAAAGGAAGTAGTTATAGGTATTTCCCCAACTTTCTCCTCATTTAGTAGTCGCGTATCATCTATCGGCATTAGGGCCGATTTGGTCCAGTTTATTTTAAGGCCTGAAAATTCTCCAAAACGAGTCACTGTGTGCATTGTTTTTTTAAGCGATTGGTCAGTATCACCCAAGAGAATAATGGTATCATCTGCATAAAGCATTACTTTCTCCTGTCTATCTCCATAGCAGAAGCCGGTGATATCCCTGCAGTCTCTAATCCGTATTGCCAACGGCTCTATGGCCAGGGCAAACAGCAGGGGGGACAAAGGGCACCCCTGCCGTGTACCCCACCCCAGAGCAAAGGGCAGCGACATTCTACCCGCTTCTCTAATTATCGCCTGAGGGCAGTGATATAGCAAACACACCCAAGAAATGTATGTCTCACCAAAACCGAATCTCCTCATCACCTCCCATAAATATGGCCATTCCACGCTGTCAAAGGCTTTCATTGCGTCTAAAGACAGCAAAGCTCTCTGACCTTTGTTATTCCGGTAAGGACTGCAATTTAAGATATAATCTTCTAAGGTTTATTGCAGTAGATTTAATGGGCATAAATCCCGCCTGATCGGGGTGTATAATTGAGGTAATGACCTTATTCAACCTGATAGCCAAAACTTTTGCTAATATTTTGATGTCTGACTGCAGTAGGGATATTGGTCTATATGAGGCCGGGTCCACTGGGTCCTTGCCTGGTTTTAAAATTAACACAATGTGGGCCCTAGACATAGAGGGCGGTAGGGTATTATGCTCCCTAGCAGTAAGAAATACATTTAGTAGTTTGGGGAGTAGTATCTTAGCATAGGTTTTATAGATTTCCATTGGGATGCCATCCCCCCCTGGGGGCCTTACAGTTAGGGAATTCTGCCACCGCTGCCTGCAACTCATCCAAAGTTAAAGGAGCGTCTAATTCTTTTCTCTGAGAGCCTGAAAGCTGTGGGAATACAATACCATCCAGGTAGCTGGACAATTCCCCAGGGCTGAATCTAGAAGAGGAACAATATAACTGTTCATAAAATTCCGCCAGCGTTTGGAGTATCTTATCTGGGGAGTGTACCAACCGCCCATCAGCCTTCTTTATGGAACCGATTACTGGAGATCTCTTTTCAGAATTAGCTATTCTAGCTAAAAGGCGGCCCGTCGTTTCCACCTCTTCAAAAAAAAGCGGTCTTAGAAAAAAACCTCTCTTTGTCCGCCGAGGAGGCCAGCAGATGCTCATAAGCTGATTGAGCCGACTGCCATGCCTCCTTTGCAGAATCAGTTGGGTCCTGAACATACCTTGCCTCAAGGGAGCAAGTATGGGATTCCAGTGTTTCCCGTAGTGCTTCAGAGTGTTTCTTAATCTTGGTAACCTCATTACTAAGTATTTTCTTAAGGTGAGTTTTAAAACCCTCCCTTTCTGCAAGGACAGATAATGAACCTGGTTCACAGGAGAAAAACTTTTTTATATTGCCTTCTAAGTTCTCAGTGGAGGTAAAAAGCTGAAGCCAAAAGGCATTAAATTTCCACGGTACCTTGGGGAGTTTGGATTGGTGGGTTACCATAAGGTTTATCACCATATAGGAATGATCAGATACACACCGAGGTTTGTATGAAATATCCAGGACCGAGGAGAGCATAGCCGGGTTTCCCACTGCCAAATCTATTCTAGATAATGAACCATGTGTTTTCGAGAAACAGGAGAACTGTTTAGCAGTGGGATTCCGGTGTCTCCATAGATCCAACCATCCCACCTCCTGTAACAATGTAGCCAAAGGAGTTAGTCTATGAGGAGTTGGGGTGCTCGGGCCCGGATGTTTGTCCAAGGCCGGAGCCAACCAGCATTGCTGGATTATTCAGACTGTACAGTTGCTGCAAAATTATTATCTTTATTTTCTTATTGTTTTTTATTTTTAATTATTAAAAATGTTCATGAACTATAGGGTGAGGGGTTATCCTACAAATAAAGTATACTACAATAAGCATACAGTATATACATTCATTATAAATTTAGCTTATCCAATAAGGCAATTTAGACAGCAGTGATAATTTAGAAAGGGCAGTAACCCTAGAAATTACATTTTAGTTTGCTGAAGCTAAATCTGTGTTAGTTGACTGTTCATTGGTTTTACACAATGCAATATCAAGTTAAAGCAAAATGTAATCCTGACACTATGCTATTTAAATGCTATTTAAAGACCTCTGGCTTAATTGTGTTAAGACAGCTTATTTACTTTGAATGGTCACTTACAGACACTCCATCACTTTGGCCTATTCGGGCAGTGAGAGAGTCTCTTTAACCACTTCAATACAGGGCACTTTCACCCACTTCCTGCCCAGGACAATTTTCAGCTTTCAGTGCTGTCGCACTTTGAATGACAATTGCATGGTCATGCAACACTGCACCCAAACTACATTTTTTATCATTTTCTTCCCACAAATAGAGCTTTCTTTTGGTGGTATTTGATCACCACTTGGGCTTTTATTTTTTTGCTAAACAAACGAAAAATTTGTTGAAAAAAAAAAAAGGTTGTTCTTTGTTTCTGTTATAAAATTTAGTTTTTTCCTTCACTAACGGACACTGATGAGGCGGCACTGATGGGCACTGATGAGGCAGCACTGATGAGTTGGCACTGATTGGGCACTGATGAGGAGGCACTGATACGTAGAATTGATGGGCACTGATAGGCGGCACTGATATGCAGCATGAGGGGCACCAATAGGCGGCACTGATATGCAGCACTAATGGGCGGCACTGATGGGCACTGATAGGCGACACTGAAGGGCAGCACTGATGATGAGGTACTGATAGGTGTAACTGCTGGGCACTGATTGGCACTGTGATGGGCACTGATTAGCACTGTGGTGGGCACTGATATGGGCACCGACCTCCGTTTCTGATGGGGCACTGACTGGCAGCTGATGGGCACCTTTTTGGTTGCTGTGGTGGCACATCTGATGGGGCTGTGCTGATAATCAATGTGCTGATTATCAGCACAGACCCCCCCTCTGAAAGGGAGAGCCGCCAATTGCGTTTACTGGGAATGCCATTTACCGGGACTTCCTGGATCACGCGATGATCAGCTGTGATTGGTCACAGCTGATCACGTGGTAAGGAGCCTCCGTCAGAGGCTCCATACCATGATTGGAGATGCAGTGTGTCAGACTGACACACAGCACCTCCAATCGATCGCCGTGCTGCATGCCCTCGCGTGTGCGTGCCGGCATGTTATCCTGCTGGATGTCATATGATGCCCAGTCAGGATAACAGAACCACCGTCCGGCCGTCATTCTGCTATAGGTTGAGCGGGAAGTGGTTAAAGGAGAAGCAAAGCCAAATTTGGCCATATTTCTCCTGGGGATCACAGGTGTGCACTTTGTTCTGCACTCGTGTGACCCATATTCAGCCTTCTGTTGGCTGAGGTCACTCAGCCAGTCCAGACTCTGGAGAGATCCCAACTTTAATGTCGCACTCCACCCAGACACTTGACCGGCAGATGGCCCAGGCTCTCAGCAAGCCACTGAGAGCCTAAGCCAGCCAGCCCCATCCCCTGCAAAGCCCAGCACTCCAGTGAGCCTTAGGGTGGCCCTCACAGTGGTGGTGGTGGGGGGTTGTGGAACTGAAGCCAGAGTATCCATACCAGAAACTCAGTCTTCAGTGCACATTCAGCCCTATGTATGTTCCGGTCCTGGGCCATACTGTGCCTTTGGTTGTTATGGTGCAGGCATCCACCATTGGTTGCTAGGAATCCGTGTGGCTGCCACCATCCTAGCGAACAATGGTGCTGTGTGGCCTGCAGTATCTTAGCAACTAATGAAAAGGGGAAAGTAGTGGTGTGGTGGTCAGGCAGCAAAAATGGCTGCCACAGGTGGCATCCACCCCATGGCACAGCCTTGATTTTAACACGCAGTTTTTATTAAAAAAAATAAAAAGTAAAATAAGCTGAAAGGATTTACAGAATATATATTACCAGTTTGTAAACAAACCTAATATAAATCATATTTACCTTATTTAACAAAAAATGCATTCCCGCAATAATTGGACAAAATAATGCATTAGTATACTTAAAAACAATAAGACGTATTTATGAAAATATTTTTTTAAATGTGCCTACACTAGTATTAAAGTATATATACTGAAGTGTTTGGAGATTTACCTTCACTAACTGTACCAAAGACATAACAGCAAATTACATGAAATATTCTTAAGTGAGGGGAATTCTCTTCTTAGATAACTGCCCTCGTAACAGGTGTCCCCATTGGAAGATTTCTCTTCATCCCTTGTTCTTTTGGCAATTTCAATTTCTCACCACCTTCTGTCCCATTGATAATGATCACCAGTACAAAAAAAAACCTGAATCTCCCCAATGGAGAAAAACACAACACTAAACAATTGACAGAGGGTCTAACCCCTTCCAACTCCTGCCTTTACATACACTTAAATTCACACATATAACAGTTCCTAGCCAGGTAATGTTTGCTCAGCTCACAAACATATGCAAGAAAAACATGGGTAGGCATCCCTACTTCAGTGACATATTAAGCATAGCTAAGGAGAGTGGTAAATCAGGAATCATATTGACAATTTCATATCAAGTACTGTATATTCATTTTTATTTTTGCACACTTACTATACTGTGTGTATATATATATATATATATATATATATATATATATATATATATATATTTATTTAACTACAGAAGCTTCTGCTTATCACTTACCCTTGTATGTGTCCGAATGTGCATCTTTAATCCATCATTCTTACTGAAGGCTTTGTCACAGTAAGGACACTGGTAGGGGCGCTCACCTGCAAACAAGATAAGCATCACAATTACCAAATGTACTCCATGGCTGAGAAGCACTGCCCTCACACATCAGGAAAGCACAGCATGACTATGTCAAAGGAGGCACATTTTTCTAGCCTGAGGTTCATGTTCATTTACGAAAAGAGTTAAACAGAGAGTGAAGATCTGAGCTTTTAAAAACGTCACATAAAGAACAAAAGAGCACACTGGCTACATGCTGGGCCAGATCAAAGCACCACTTCTAGCCGCCTGATGTTTCCTAACAACATATGAATGCATGCAGAGATATGCAAGGCAAATATGACAGTCCAGTTAATGGGTGAATTATGAACCATTTTGTTGTGGCTGGAATTTTTATTCAATGTGGTGCTTTGATACACACTATTCGTAAAGGGTGCTAACATCGCTACACATCTGTTGAACATTTCCACCATCTGGACTGCAGCCATCACATTTAATTACTGTAATCAAATCCTCTCCCTACTCTATATTTAACTAACAATGTACATTTACTTAAAAAAAGTACATTAGTTTCAAGTGCAACATTCAAATAAAAGAAATCGTAACAGAGTTCACCATCAATTCTAGTTTAAGGCAAACTATCCATGGGATTTAATAAAATACCACAAAGCAGCAATCCTATGTAAACTGTGAGCTAAGCACTGTAAAATTCACTGTGTTGGTATAAGATCCTTTATTTTTCTCCCAGTAGCACAAAAACAAATGAAGTGTCTTTAACGTGAAACTGTGAACACTTAACAATGGGAGCTGTCATTGCTGACTTGGCTCTGAAACATGCAGACTCTGGCACTATTATCATCTTGATTCACTAACCTACTGGGTCACTGACCTGGAACAAGCATGTAGCCAGCAAATTCTAAAAGGTGAATTTCAATCCACCGCACTTGTCAAAATCAGAGGCTCAGTAGATAATAAAGGCAGGATTAGAATGGTATCATAGGATTCCTCTTTTTGTGCACAGTAATCCCCACACCTAAAATGTTGTCCTACCTTGCTCCCAAGCAGAGAAATCTTTGTAAAGCCATCAGTCACTGGCTGAAATATTTTCATGTTCTGCCCACTGGGTGAAGGGTTCCACAGTGTTCCCTATTTTACCTCCGTACTGATAGAATGTGATTAGATGCTGAGCTCAAAATAAAGGAGCAGAATGTAAGTAGTGGATGGAGCCAGGTTGGCAGAGGACAGTTAAATTTTAACAAGTCTGCCCGCTGATTAAGGAAACGCTGAAATGATAAAATCATAGCTAATGGAGCTAAAACTACAGGGGAGCATTTAGCACATCAGTCATCATGCAACACAAAGTGTAGGTAGAGGTGTCCAGTCTCCTGGACAAGAGGTGCTGTGCTGACTTTCTATAATGATTACAGAAAACAGAAGATTTTTAACCTAAGTTCACAGATTGAAAAGGTAAAAAAATATATTCTCTTAATATTAAAAACATTTTTTGCCTGTAGATGAGCTTTAACAGTATTTATCCTGGTTTAAATTTAGATCTTGAAGATAGGGAATGGATAAAGTCAGCCATGATTTCTGAATATGAGACTGGTGGCTGGATGCTATTACCTTCTATTTAGGTATGCTAGCTGGCCAATTCTCCAACTCATACTTACCATAGCTACTGATTCCTGTGTGAAATATTCAATTATAACATAAATTAATGACACATAGGGGTTGATTTACTAATACTGGAGAGTACAAAATCTGGTGCAGCTGTGCAGGGTAGCCAATCAGCTTCTAACTTCAGCTTGCTCAATTAAGCTTTGAAAAAAAGACTTGGGAGCGTATTGGTTTCTATGCAGAGCTTCACCAGTTTTTGCACACTCAAGTTTTAGTAAATCAAACCCCATTAGTATTACTGTCCCAAATAAAGCTAAAACTATCACTAAATACCAAAATTTCAACTTTTCTCTACTGACTTTTAAACCTGAACAAGCAAGTATGAAGAGAAGGATCACTCTACCTACCACAATGCTGGCACATACAGACATATTTCAGTACCATCGTGCGGGGATAGGGGAGGGGAATGAATGCTTCTATTCTATTTGCATAAACTCTGGGAGATTCAGAAGCTCCTTGTGTGCACTGAGATGGAAAAATAGGTAGGCTGAGATACTATATGGTACTTTTACTTCAATGCTATACCTACTGTTGGTAATAAGTGATTATACTTGATTCAGGCAGTATTGATACACTTCAAATTACAGTATGTTTTGATTTATAATGAAATCCCACTGCAGGAGTTTCCTTTAGAATATATGTAATTAAAATAGGGTATTTTTCTTAACATTTATTAAAATATAACTTAGTACTAGTACTTTTTTTAAGATATGCATTTGCAAATCTGAAGATTATTTACTACATATATATATATATATATATATATATATATATATATATATATATATATATATATATATATATATATAAAATTTGTTTTTTAAGGGTAGTGCTAGGTTAACCAAGTCCAGACAATGTTAGCATACTGACGGCAGACCTGGTGGTGGGATCAGAACTCTGTTTATCCAGTTGAAGGTGTTTATGTCCCATGGTTCAGACCTGGATAACCCTTATAAGATCCAAGTCCTTGAGTGTCAATCCCTGATACATACAAATTGTTGGTTGGAATCTACAGAGGTCAAGGTATTTTCTGATGAAGGCAGACTCATGGGAATTCCTAATCTGAACTGTGAAGATGATTTATAGTACCGTCATAGCTGATTATTCATAAAGGGAACACATGCTGTATTTAATGTTACTTTTTAATGCTGCTAAAATGTATAGCCAACTCAAAGCATCTAGGTCAACATTAATGTTCACTACTAAAAAGATCATATTTTTATTATATGGTTAATAAAGTAAAATTTTGCTTCCATATGCAGAAAAAGATAGGAAAGCAAGTATATGTTTGTATACAGGGCACATAGTAAGATGTTAAAGCAGTAATAATCCCAAAAACAAAAATGTAATATATTGCAGATTAGCAAACATTAGATGTAGTGGCTGCATCCATTTTCTTGTATTATGCAATGTACACACAATCGGATTTTCTGACAACAAAAGCGTGGATTTTTTTCTGAAGGATGTTGGCTCAAACTTGTCTTGCATACACACGGTCACACAAATGTTGGCCAAAAATTCTGAACGCGAGAACGCGGTGACGAACAACGCGTACGACAAGCCGAGAAAAAGGAAGTTCAACAGGCAGTGCGGCTCCTTTTGCTTGATTCAGAGCATGCGTGAAATTTTGTGGGACAGACTTGTGTACACACGATCGGATCAACAAGTTTTGCTGTCGGAAAATTTGAGAACCTGCTCTCAAACATTTGTGTGCGGAAATTTCGACAGCAAATGTTCGATGGAGTATACACACGGTCGGACTTTCTGACAACTAGCTCACATCCAACATTTCCCATCGGAAAATCCGACTGTGTGCATGCGGCTTAAGACTTTTTTCCCTCTGTTTTCACCTGGTGATCTGGCCAGTAACACACATCCTATTAGAGTGCCCCCACTCTGGAAGAAGGAACACAGGGGGCACAGCAGACAGCAGCATTGTTAATCTGGGGGGGGGGGGGTGTTAGATGTATTAGCAGATATCGATACACTAACAAATTGAAACAAAACTCCAGCTCACACTGCAGTTACACAAGCAGTTACAGCAACAGTTTTATTCCCTTTGGGATAAAAGTTTTTCATAAATGAATAAAAGTTGATCATTGTAAGCACCCCTGTCAGTGATAAATGATTAACACTATAATCTTAACACTATAAACTGCTACTTCTACAGGACAGCTTGTTATGTTCAAAAACAACTGACTTACTAGCTGAATCACCAGGTAAAAATAAAGGAAAGAAAGCCTAGAAAAAAAATATTCTGCCATCTCATCTAAGAATTGGTAAGCTGCAATAGATTTAATATTTGCTTTTGGATCTAATACCACTTTAAGTTGCATTTTCTGTCCTGAAAGTTGGCAGATTTCTGTAGGTAATCACTACACTTTTCCTTTCTCTAGTTTTCTAAAACAACCTCAAACCATTTTAATTTTCCCACACATTTTATCTGCTAAAGGTAAGTTAAAGGAAGACATGTAAAAATGTAAAAATACATTAGTATTAGCACACATTTTACCACCAAAGTCCTTAGAATGTGATTCAATCCCAGACTTGCTGCACTTTATACAGTAGGTACTTTTTATGCTACTTTTTTTATTGAATTATTATTTATTTATTTAAATACTAGAAAATTGTTTATACTTAATCAGCTAGACTGAATAGTATGGATAGTATTCTACATCGTAAGGCATGTTTCTCCATTTCTTTCCAGTTGATATGCACCTGGTAGGTTATATAGTTTTAGTTGTTCATCATAATATGTTTTGTTTCCTTTATTTTACTAACTTCATAGCTCTCCATTTTGCATATAACGAGGACACGTTCTTTAAACCCTGCCATGCAATCTCTTCTACTACTGACTGGTCATATGTGCACATCATCCCTACCCTTTAGGCATGCTGAAGGGGAAGAATTTCTCTGTATCCTGTATACATAAAATGCTTGCTGTATGTTGCATTGAATTTCACATATAAAGGCACTGATAGGTCCATGCTGTCTACATGCTCTTGTTGATCATGTCCTTGCTTACCCCTCTGGTAAACCACCAAGTAAGACTGTAAGAGGCAGTTTCTAACAAGGACATACAAGCGATATGTGAAGGCACTGATTGAGGTTTGCACAACAATCTGAAAATTAACTGAAGAAGCTTGTTGGTATCTGTAAGTTCCTGTTGTATAGTTTTGAGAACAGTTTAACGTATTTTTACATATTTTAATAGTATTCGTCATTCATACACAATGAAGACAAACTTTATCTGATGTGAAGGTACCATTTGTTTTGCAATTCTCTGATCTTCCTAGTTCCAACTAAATTGATAAGTGGTATTCTCTAAAACGTTAGTATTTACAACACACAGTGGCTATTTTCCATGTGTACATCGTAATAAAAAAAAAACAAACGCCGCTACTTCAACCCATTTTTAAACTTTATAGTCCTGCACCATCATATGATATGATTTTTAACTGATTTTTGATTGGAAATTTCTTAAAATACCTTTGTATATCAGTGAATTGTACTTCCTGTCCTCCCATGCTAGTGCACTATACTGCTATAGAAAAGTAATGACAGCAGCTCATCACAAGCAACTTTATGCAAACCTGTAATTGTAATCACCCCTTGTGCACTTCATTTAAAGTCCCAGCATATGTAAATATACATTCCCCCCCCCCCCCCTTTTGCCGCATGTCGAAACCGGGATGGAGGCAGAGCTTCAACACAATGGGTAGCATATATACTTACCCAAGAGCTAGATGGGATTCTACTTTTTGACCCCTATCCTCTGGATGCTATTTACTGCTTGTGCACTTGCGATGCGTTTTTTATATGTGACCCTTTTTTACACATTTTTTCCACAGTTTTTTCATCCCTGTTGGATCTTGTTCATCGTGCCGGTTTTGCTTTTGGCTGCCTTTTGTCTTTCTTTCCCCGGGAGCCACTCGCATCAGACGCTGCCCCCTGCCTCCCTTCGGTTCTGACGGGGGTTATGGGGACGGGCAGCCTCATGCGTATCGATGCCACGCACTTGCTGCACCAGTGACGCCCTTATTGGTCACCGCCTGGTCATTGCGGCATTTTCCTTTCTGGCTGATGTATTGGTGGGAAAAGGATTGGCGGCATTGGAGGGCAGACGCTTCCCGCCCGTCATGCAGCTTGCCTGATGTTGGTGTTTGTCCACCCTATATAGCTGGCCCACCAAGGCGTCGCCACTTACAGATGACCAGAGGACCAGTTCGCACTGTCTGCTTCACTTCACACCAACACTCGGTACCTGTCACTAAAGGTTAAGTCCATGTGCCACGGTCTGCTTATACTCCATTACTTCACTTTCTTTACTTCATACCTATATTCATCTCCTATGAACATCACCTTATAGGTGTATCTTTGTCCACGATCTTCTAAATGTTACCTGTTCACTTTTTCTCTTGGATTCATGTGTCATGGTTTGCTCACACTTTTTTATATTTTTTATTTTTTTACTCAATTTTTATCGTTTTTGCATATTATCTAATAGGTGTATTTCTACCTACACCTTATCTTGCACTTTATTTTAATTTCTTTCACCTTCTTTCTCTCATGTGTCTCAATTTCCTTTATGCTTGACAGTGCTGTCCGGTTTACTACATACAATACGTTTTATTTATCTTACAGACCTGCCTTTATTGGCATAATACTCATTATATTATACATGTTCACTGGTTGGGGGCGCTTCAGTATGGGCCTGGTGTTCCAGCGGACTTTTACACCTCAGCTCCCGGGTAGACTGATATGGTGACACTTGCATACCAGGATCAGTCGAGTTCAACATTCCAACGGGATGTAAGTTTGTGGATTTGACCATCTCTCTTTTTATATAAGCTTTTTTGCATGTAAAATCTTCCATTTCATGGGCCTTCTTATTTAGATCACTTTTTATTACCTACAGACATTCAGCATCTGCTCCTGATGAGTCGGATTATCGTTGAAACGCGTTGAGCTTTTGAGGATGCAACCCCTCCCATTTTCATCAATACTTTCATGAATTAACTGTATATTACTAGATTTATTCCATCATATTTAGGAATTATGTATATCTGTTCCCCTGTTATGGTAATCATGTTTCACATCTTGTTTACATAGATGTTTACATATGCATTTAGCATTTACCTGTCATATATAATGTTACGCAATTTGACACTTATGCATAATAAATTCTTACTCATACATTGTGTTTTAGCCTGCCTCACTCAAAAGTCCCATACTTTTTTATTTTTTGTAATTGCAATCTGACCAGGTCTGTTATATTATAGAGTGCACAGGGCAGTGCAGTCAAACGCTGGTGTCTATCAGACTGTGAATCCAGTTTTAGGCACACTTCTCTGCTGCTATAATGGGAAACTGAAATTAAGAGCATGAAAGTGGAGGCTGTTAGTAAATGTCTGTCTGACTTAATATCTATTTACAAGATTTCAGTGGGGCTTTAAGGTGGTTATGTTAAAAAGATTTTTGAGGATGGATGTCACCATCAATATGGAACCTAAATATCAGCACTAAACTAGCTTGATTTATTTTTGTGACAAGCGCTGCCCACTAACATTCCTGCTGTCACCACTGAGTGGCTAACTGCTATGTATATTCTGCCTACAACACATATGCTTTAAATTAATTGTTTCAAATCCTCGTTAGAATGGCCTAAACATAAAAATTACAGCACTTTAACTAAAGCTGACCATACAATAGAGATGGAAAAAAAAAGTTCATTTTCCACTGCAGTGATGAGAAAGTTCAAAAGAGCAATATGGAAAAATTTTCTCGAACAAATTAATTTCAAACCATGTATGTGGTTTTTGATCAGGAAAGTCCATTTAACCCAAAACGATTGATAAAAACAAACACAATTTTAAAGTGCCTTTGAATGATGTCCTTTAAGTGATCAAATGTCCTGTGAATTTTCATATGAATGTTCATATGAGTGTTTGTTTGAAAATATACTAGGGTATGGCCAGCTTTTAAAGATATAGGCTGACTAATATGGAATAGCCTAATATTAAAATTAAAAAGGTTTAACAGGTTTTTTTTTTTAAGTTTACAGGAAATTGGAAATGTAGAAAGAGTGATGGCATGGCATGCCAAGCTTTCCATCAAAAGTGTACTTTTGGGCTAAATTTCTATAAAATTATGTGAGTTTGGTATGGTTCAAAAACGAAAAACAACATTAAGGCCTTGTTCACACAGGCTTCAGTTTGTAGTGTGTATACAGAATATAAAGCAACCTACAGCTTGTTTAACATGAAAACAAGCACTCCCATTTAAATCCATATTTAACATCCTCAAACTAGAGCTGAAGTTTGCTTAAATCATCAACAAAGCTTTTTGAATGTTTTATAGTTGCTTTTTAGTACTCCTGAAGCCCCTGTTGATAATGCACACTTTTTTTAAACACATCTTCAAACACAACACCTTTCCATTTCTAGAATTTTAATATATTTACAGAAGTTTAATAAACATGGAATACTTACCTCTCCTGCTGCCTCTGACCCCAATATTTCCAGTAGTAGAAGAAGATTCTGCAGAATCCTTAATTTTAAGAATTGTTTCCTGGTCCCCCAACACACTGTGGTTCCTCCTGTGTGGCCTTTACATCACTACAGGATACAGTAGTGATGTAGGGGCTGCTGGATCGAACACTGAGTGCAGTGGGGGACAAAGAATTGTCCCAGAAGCTTCAGATTCTGCAAGATTTTCCCAATTTCTGTCAACTACTGCAGTGGCTCAGGCTTGAGGGGAGGTGAGTATTTAAATCAGAACTAAACCTCCTATTCTTTACAGGCAAGAAAGCTGCCATCTAAAGTAAGCCACAGATGAATCAAAAGTTCAGAAGGGACAAGATGAACTTCGATCAATCTGTGGCTGTTCCTGTTCCAGAGAAGTCGATCTAATTATCGTCTTCTCTTGAACTGGCTTGTTTGAAAACTTTCCTTCCAAACAGCTGCAGAACTGATCAGTGTATTCTGACAGCAGAAGAGTCTCTGCTGTCAAAAGACAATAACATAGCAGGGTGATTCCTTCATCCACTTCACTTGTGTGGATGGGGGAATCTGTTTAGTTTTTTCGATCAGCACTGATCAATGTATGGCCAGTCTTAGGCTCTGTTTAATCTGCAATTGTAATAAGTTATCACACCAGCCATATGATGACTTGACAGTTTGGCTAAGAGCACAAGAAACTGTGACAGTTATCATTCATGGCATTCCTTGAATGTAACTGTTTTGGGAAACAGGTAAATTGATGGGTTTAGTTCCACTTTAATGTCTTCTATGCAGAAGGCCCTCTTTAAAAAAAGACTGATTGAAGCAAACAAGTCACTTAAACTTTTTGTGTTAGAATTAAATATTACATTTATTTCAGTTTTATCTAGATGTTTGTCCTTAGTGAAGGTTAACTAAAAATACTGCATAAAGCAAAATGATAGTCTTACATGTTTCTTTTAGTCATAAACAAGCATACCTCTTAACGTTTCTGAATTTTTAAAAACAATTTTTAAACAATATCTTCTTTGCTTTAAGTGTTCTCTAATATATACATTCGATTTTTATCATATATTACCATGTCCGGCTGCAAATTAAGATGCAATTTGGCACACAAACATATGGAAAACCCATTGTCTTTACCAAAGAAAATGTAATAAATGGCCAATACCTATTGTGGTGTTGCCTATAGAGATGCCATGACCCAGGACTGCAAACAACTCCAATTAAACCTCATGTATCTCAAAGGGCTACAAAGTATATTTCTCATGCAAATTAGCACAACAGATTCAACCAGTGAGTAATGTCTTTAGGATGGGCAATGGTATCTCTAGTTATAAGTTGATCATGAGCTGAACATTCATTTCTGGATGTTTTCACATACTCCTTGTCTATAAATGGGATTTCTGCTGCTCTCCTTGTGAATACAGTCGTTTCTCTCCCACGCTACAATGTGTTTGTGATCAATTCAAGACCATTTCAAAAAGTCTCATGTGCCTGAAAACCTTAGGACAAAGAATCTGTAGGCATAAGACCTGATGATGGGCAGACAGGATTGTCTATTTTAATTAGTCTAAGTTAAGGAAGCGAAAGGAGGGTGGTGGTCTCTGGAAGCAGACACAACGCTCGTTGTGTTATTTTCTCAAGTAACATATTCATGATCTCATTCTATATAGAAAATCTTGCTTTTGCAATGTGCACAAATACCACCATGTTTATTTACTTAGTAATCTATGATATGGAAGAAAAATAGGCAATCCAAAAAAAAATGATTTTATTAGATTAATTGTCTAACTCATTATAATAAACTGGTAAACCTTGTAAACAGAATCCCGGACACTATTTATAGACTAGAGATCTGTGAATTGATACATTTGTTCAAATCAAGCAAGTCTGATATATTAAAAGCATATTACCAGGTCTGCTTTTTATTGTGTAATTAATGGATCTAATTTGATGGAATCTGTAAGGTACAGGAGAGCAGACACAGAGAATCACAGCTTCCCTGAAAAGTAGCAGATCTGTGTCCAGTAAATTTTGAACAGATTTGCTTATCTCTATTATCACACATTGAGTACTGTATATTCAATGCTTTTTTTTCCAATGGGTGGGCAAATCCTGTGCAGCAACATATAGGGACTGTAGTGCCAGCCAAGTGAATGCTGAAATTCTGCAAGGCAGTCATTCTGAAAAAAATACGCAACCACAAGCAAGGAGAATTGAAAAAACTGGATTTTTTGCTTGCGCATGATTGGATGAATGAAGTCATACTTTTTTATCCCATTCAATATAAGTGAAATTAATTTTGCAAAGTAAACATTTTCTAGCAAATCAACCCCAGTGACTCAGGAACCACATGTGACTCTCAGCTATTTAATGGACCTTCTAGCAGTCACTGTGCAAAGGCTCATTGCTGCTGTATCTGAACATGTGGGGCACTAAAGACTTTTGCATGTTGGAAAGCAGTTGTTCAATGTACAGTATATAATATTTGTTAGAATTTATTATAAAGAAAGAATTGCGCTAGGTGCGTGATGAATAAAAAACATGTAAATTACTAAAATAAACCGTGAAAGATATCCTACTGCTAGGCACTATAACCCCGATATAGGTCACAGAGAGATACATGTATAAATAAAAGTGCCGGATAATAGACCAATATTTACCAAGTGAATATAATGTGTAGGCTTACGCTAATGTAAAGTATATAAAATTAATCATGATCAAAAATAAGAAACATCCAGTGAAAAAAATAGTCCATACGTAATTATTTTGTTGAAGAAAATACGTTCATATGTGAAGGTGTCCTAACAAAAGAATTCCGATACAGGACCCTGAATCTGTGTTCTCTACCACTTGTGCTGTCCGTCACCTTTTAACAAATAATGGAGGCTTACCAGAAAGCCTGTGACCGCCCTTCTCAGGGGGGTCAAGTCAGGCTTAGTAGAAACAGCAGGGACACTGTTAAGGACTCACTTCTCTCACGGATGACCAGCTGGGTATCCGCTTCCACAGCTCCCTCATATATATACAGCCCTCTGTTGCTAAGCTGGCACTCACACACTCACGGCCCACTGTTCTGTCTCCAAGGCCGTCCGACCTGTGAGCACACGATTACCATGTGCTGACAGGTCGGACGGCCTTGGAGACAGAACAGTGGGCCGTGAGTGTGTGGGTGCCAGCTTGGGAACAGAGGGCTGTATATATATATGAGGGAGCTGTGGAAGTGGATGCTCATTGGCGTGCGGCTCCTATCCCTTCGGTTATCCATCGGTGCGCAGCACTTGTCTCCTGTGAGTGTGCCATGGAAGTTATTCCTTACTGACGCCAACTGGTCATCCGTGAGAGAAGTGAGTCCTTAACAGTGTCCCTGCTGTTTCTACTAAGCCTGACTTGACCCCCCCGAGAAGGGCGGTCACAGGCTTTCTGGTAAGCCTCTATTATTTGTTAAAAGGTGACGGGCAGCACAAGTGGTAGAGAACACAGATTAAGGGTCTTGTATTGGAATTCTTTCGTTGGGACACCTTCACATATGAACTTTTTTGTTGTCACATTTTGTGTTTTATTATGCACGTATTTTCTTCAACACATTAATTACATATGGACTATTTTTTTCACTGGATGTTTCTTATTTTTGATCATGATTAATTTTATATACTTTACATTAGTGTTAGCCTACACATTATATTCACTTGGTAAATATTGGTCTATTATCCGGCGCTGCACTTTTATTTATACATTTGTTAGAACTTATACAATGTTTTTGAGAGTTCAGTTCCCACCACGAATCGCATAGGAACGCTTTGTGTCTGTGCGATTCACATGCAATCTGGATGCAGTGCAATTTCAGCCTATTCACTTGAATGGGCTAAAATCACACCAGACCACACCAAACGTAGTACATTCACTACTTTTTAAAATTCACAGGAACTGTATTGCATGGTACTACTGTACCATGCAATCCAATGCAGGCAAATGCACTGTTTGCAACCTGCATTTGGGGTGCCATTAAGTTAACATTGACAGCCGCTGCAGATCGCAACTGCAGTATTCTTTTAATGCGGTGTGGGAACTGTGCATGGAATGAGGTTTCTCGCACTGCATTCTGGTGTGAACTGGCCCTCAATGTACTTGTTAGGTATAATTAGACATGGGTCTGAGCTGCTTAAGTTTGCAGAATTCTGCAATGAATATTTTACTGAAGTGCAACTATAGACATATATATATATATATATATATATATATATATATATATATATATATATATATATATATATATTATAATTTTTTGGTTTTTTTTTACATAAAGTTTATTTATTTTCAATAAAAACAAAAAAACAGTAGGCAGTGGTTACATTCACAGTAATGAAGATCAATGTAGATGGTACAAAACAGTAATCTACTAATTATTAAGACAGTAGCACATATTCAGCTGTATATTTTCCAGTTACACCCGAAAAATTACAATTGCTCTATTTGGGAAAGGAGACTTTTCAAATAAAAAATTTATAGCGAGCGGGAAATGAGGAGAGTGTAAGGATTCCCATCTTCCGTGGAAGTAACATATACGTAGAATTATACAGATAACTATCAGGCAAGAAGATTGGAAGGGGGGTGGAGGGCATCAGTACCAGAGCCCAGTAAAACAACAAGAGCACCGGGTGTGAGTGACCTATGATGTGCATTCATCTAAGTGAATAATATTCAACGTGGTGCAGGGGCGATGGTGCCTTGGCTCTGATCCCTACTCCAGAGTCAGCCACTCCTCACAAACCCGAGTCACCCAAATTTGTTTGGGCAACTCCGTCCCAGATAGGTCAGTTTATAGAAGGGCAGGGCCGCATTTATCAGGGTTCTCCACTGCGCTAACGTCGGAGAGGAGGGTCCCTTCTATTGTAGCAAAATCGCCTTCCTGGCATAGAAGGCTGCGTAAAAAACAAATAATTTCTTGGATTGGGGGGCTTCAAGTGTGTTGACCATACCAAGCAATAGTGGTATCGGATCACAGGGTACTCTTAGTTTGCCTACAGAATTAATAAAATTAATAATTCCCCTCCAGAAGGTTTATATATGCTGGCAGGACCAAACAACATGAAAGAAAGAACCCCACTCCGAGGCACAATTGGGGCAAATCGAGCTTCTATCAGGGTATATTCTAGCTAGACGTTTTGGGGAGAAATATTCCCTATGCAAGAACTTGATTTGAGTGAATCTGTCTGAATCTGTCTCTGGCGGAGATCACCAGAGAGAGGTATTGCTGAATGCCCTCTTCCCAGTCATCATTGGCTAGTGTGGATATATCCGCCTGTCACACCGAACACGGGTGAGAAACTTTAGAAGTATCCAGTCCCGCCAGGACAGAGTATAGGGTAGACAGGGGTTTAGTTTCATCCACTGCACTCAGTACCCGTTCGACAGTGATCCCAGTGATCTTCACCACAATGGATAGAGGGAACTGGGGCCGAAAAGCATGGCAATGCTGTAAATACCTAAAAAACATGTGATTAGGTAACCCTTGTTGCATTTTTAAGTCATCAAACATGAGTAAGCAATCAGGGGATACAATGTCTGCTAACGTCTTGATTTCAAATCGGACCCACAGCACAGGATCTGGGATAGATTGGAAATGCGGCAACCGCGGATTCCCCCACAGCAGAGTCCGAGACCAGCCGTTGGGCTTCTGGACCTTAGTCCGCACAATTTCCCAAACCCTTAGTGTGGTCATCAAGGGAGTAATATTTGGGTTGGACCTGGGCCCACGATGCTTTAGATTGCGCAGTTCAGAATAGGACCCAAGCAACGCCGCCTCCAGTGTGGACGCAGGATTGTCCGGCTCTTCTGACAACCACCATCTGAGTGTGACAAGGACAGCAGCCCAATAGTATTTGAGAAAGCAGGGTAGGGCAAGGCCACCTAAGGTGATATGCAGTTGCTGAGTGGAATTGGCTATTCTAGGGATGCTACCATTCCAAATAAATGAGACAAACAAGCTGTCCAGTTTGTTAAAAAACGCATTCGGAATGTGAACCGGGGTCTGTCTAAAGATGTATTGAAATTTAGGCAACACGGACATTTTAACAAGGTTGACCCTTCCGACTGGGGTAAGGGGCAGTGTTTTCCAAGCAGGTCATCTCTGAGTCAGGAGGGACATCACCGGGGTCAGATTGAGAGGGATGAACTGCGAAAGGTCCCCATGAATCACTATTCCCAAATACTTAAACCATGAAACCCGTTATAGTGGGGTATCCGCTGGTATCGAGGCGTCTGAGGAGTGCAATGCGAAGATAACAGATTTTCCCCAGTTAATGCTTTTTCCAGAGTATCTACCAAAGGTGTTGATAAGTGATAGGGCAGCCCCCAGGGAGTTTGAGGTGTTCTTAAAGTACAACAAAGTATTGTCCACATAGAGGGATATCTTCTCCTGACTAAAGAGGAGGAGCTCCTCCGCTGACTAAAGAGGAGGAGCGCATGAGAATCGCCTCTCTGGTACCCCTATGAAGACAGAAGGGTGGAAAAAGAGTCTAACCCGTGCAAACGCTAGCCCTCGGTGACTTATAGAGAGTCTGCACCCAGAATATAAATTTAGGGCCAAGGCCAAAGCGATGCAGGACCTCCCATAGGTAATTCCATTCTACCAAATCAAATGCTTTCTCTGCGTCTAGGGAGGCCACTGCATCAAATTGGGTGAGAGACTCCTTGGCGCCCAGAACTGTGCACAGTCTGCAAAGAATTATATCTGTCCCCTTGCCCGGCATGAATCCGGTTTGGTCTTCATGTATCAGGGTGAGAATAACCTCATTAAGTCTCCTAGCTAGAACTTTAGTAAGAATCTTGGCATCAGCATTGAGCAAAGATATGGGGTGGTAGGAGGTGCAGAGTTTGCGGTCTTTACCTGGTTTGGGGATAACGACAATGATTGCTTCTGCCATAGAAGCTGGGAGAGTGTTCTCTTTCAGGGTTTTTACTATAATCTCGTGCAAGCTAGGCTATAACTGTTCCCCATATTGCCTATAGAATTCTGGAGGGAGGCCGTCCGCACCGGTCGTAGTCCGCAGAGGGCCTGCTGTATCTCTTCAAGGGTAATTTTACTATCCAGATGGGTACGGGCCTCATCAGTAAGAGTAGGGAAGGTGATCTGCCCAAGGAAGGAATCCAGTTCCTCCCCCGAGTAATATGCCTTAGAAGAGTAAAGGGCGCTATAATATGAGGCAAAACGGGCGTTGATGGCCACCAGGTCTATTACCGACACCCCATCAGCATTCTGTATATGAGCAATGGTGGCTATGGGTTGTTGCTCCCTAGCTAACCAAGCCAGGAGATGTCCAGTTTTTTCCCCCTACTCAAAGATGCGCTGCGTATGTGCCAGTTGCTGCTTTTTAGCCCTTGCCACCCGTAGAAACAATACTTCTCGGTAGGCCGCCTGCATATCAAGATAGGTGATCAGCTTCTGGCTTAGGACATACTGAGATTCCAGACCCTGGGCCTTGGCCTCCTCAATAGAAATTTTAGCATTATGACGAGTTTGTGAAATAGAGGACTAGTAGCACCCCCTGATATAGGCGTCCCACATGTTGTGTAGGGGAGTAGACCCAGCATTTGACAACCAGAAGTCAGAGATACACTTGGAGATCTCAATTTCTATTGTTTCATCAGAGATCCAGTAGTGAGATAGTCGCCACAGTCTCTCTGAGGGGAGTATCTGAGTCTGTAGGCAGAAAAGCATAGGTGCATGGTCCGATATGCCCCTCGGTAGTATAGCAACTTCACGCACTCGGGGAAGCAATCCATCGCTAATATACACCAGGTCAATTCTGGACATTGTATGATAAGAGGTGGATTGTCAGGTATAGGCCCTATTTGTTGGCTGTCTCCACCGCCAAACATCTGTCAGATCGTAGAGAGATGCCCACCTATGCAGGAGAGAGTCAGTGCCAGTTTCTGTAGACAGCCTATCTAGAGACGGGATCGGAGCCATATTGAAATCCCCAGCTATAATAAGGTTATCAGTAGGGTACCTAGAAATTTTAAGAGGGACACTGTAGCTGGTGGCAGTATATATAAACCACGGATCAAAATCTCAATAGTGTCCACCACAGCGTGTAGCAACACGTACCTACCCTCCAGGTCAATCCTAACATCAAGTAAAATATAACATAAGGTCTTGTTGATTAGTATGCTAACCCCCCCGGGCATACCCGGAGTAGGTAGCACGGTGGTAGTGTCGCACCCACGTTTTTTTCAAGCTAAGAACCTTACTACCCACTAGATGAGTCTCTTGTAATATGCATATATTAGAGGCATATTTCTTGAGACAGGCAATGACTAGAGATCTCTTGATCTTATCATTGAGTCCCCGGACATTCCAGGAGAGGAATCTTATGGGACTCATGTCAGTAATAGCAGAGTATGACCACCAGGGGAGTAGCTACAAGGTTAACCCGGAGTGAGGCAAGCATCATACAATACAGAACCATCTATTTCTGAAGCATTGGACACCTAGACTTCAGTTATGGCAAGGGCTGGTGAATGTATCCAAGGCAGACCACTGCATACAGTAACAATAAACTCAAAAAAACAAAAAAAGAACATCCAGAACATATAAACCCATCCCCGCCCACCCCGCGCGTCCATTGGGGAGTGCTTAAACGCAGAACTAAACCCATCCCTATGGGGGCAAATGGGGAAGTGAGTGACCACCGAACACTCAGATGGTCTGTAGGTTCAGTTCAGTCCAAAGGCAACTGCCTGTAAAACCTGTATAAAAGAAAAATCTACGTATATGTGTAAAATAAAAAACACCTAGTGCTAGCTAGGGGCACACACTTAGTCAATTCAAAGGTATAGAAAAGTGGGAACTATAAACTCCCTGGGCAAGGGTCTCCCGGCCTACACTCCAGGTTTCGATGAGGAGGAGTACCCCAAATGTATCAGCAGCAGTAGGGGAGAAATTCTGAGTGGCCAGGGGGGCCAAGGACCGGGCACAACATTCCCGAGTGCCGCAAGGGCAGCTTCAAGAGTCGAGGTAGGTAGGGTGTTAGCCAGCTCCAGGTTTGTTGGCCAGTGTCCCAGGATAGAACCAGTGCTGCAGTTCAGTAAAAGAATAGAGGAGTACCGCCTGTGTTCCACGCCAAAAGTGCAGGGATCAACAGCATTGTGACTAGCACTCCCAGTCAAGCACAGCCCTGGGGGAGAAAGGGAGTCATAGGGGATAGTACCTGGTCATAAACAGGAGAAACATATACAATTACCAGGCCCTGGGCAGGGTATCCAACCACTGAGAGGCATCATCGGGCGAGGTGAAATAGCGGGTGGATTCTCCATCCACAACCCGCAAGAGAGCTGGGAGCAGTATGCTGTACTTCAGGTCACTGGTATGAAGTTGAGCTTTCACATGGTCAAAGGTTCTGCAGAGCCTCTGGGTGTCAACAGAGTAATCCGGGAACAGCATAATCTTTGTATTCTCGAACCGGAGCTCGTCCACCTTCCGTGCTTCACGAAGTGTCAGGTCCCAGGCCTGGCAGTTCAGTAGCTTGAAAATGAAGGTGCAAAGGGGGCCCCAGGTTGGCCTCAGACAGGTGGCATTCTGTGGGCCTTCTCCACAGCGAAATGCTTGGAAAACGATGCCCGGGGAAGGAGGGTGCGGAGAATGGTCTCTGTAAAGGCTGTAGGGTCTTGGCCCTCGGCTCCCTCCGGCAATCCCACCACCTTTAGATTATTTCTGCGGCTCCTATTTTCATTGTCCTCCACACGTGATTCAAGGGCCTTCATTTTTACCTGAAGGGTGTGGACAGGGGCAGGATGATCCCGAATGGAGTCCTCCAAGTCTCCCACGCGCCGCTCATCCTCGCCCAGCCAGTCGCAGAGTTTATCCATGTCACTCCGTCTGCAGGAGGTCAATCTTGGCCATCAGGGTGGTTTGGCAGCCGGAGATGGCCTGCATAAGGGCCTGAAAGCGATGCTCCTCCACCATTGCCGGGTCTGCTGGTACAGTTTGAGAAACCATGTGCGCGTGGCCTAAGGGGGTCTGCTTCTTTTGCTACGGGGATGCCTTAGGAGTAGATTCACCTTTCCTTCCCGAGCCGGATTTGCCTCTTCTCATACGTGGATGCCACGGGGCTGCAATTAGCAAGGGTGAAATAGAGGTAGATCCTGTGGAAAGCGGATAAGAGGAGCAGGTAGAAGAGGAGCTCCGCTCAGACACGTCCGCTCAGGTCGCCAGCTTGACCACTCCCCACTATATAAAAAGTTTAACAATGTTTTTAATACTGGCGGTCATCATACTGGAGATACAAATTTACATAGTCCAGGCACATCAAATGTATGAGTTTAATTTTTGGGGTATCATTCCCACAAAATTTGGGGTGCTCTAGTCTGAAAAACTCAACCTCAATCAATGGGTGCAGGACTAGATGTGCATAGCAGAGATCTCTGTGTTTTGAGCTTCTTGAAGCATTCTACAAATTATGAGCATACAGGAACTTCTAAGTTACATGAAACCTCTGAAAATGCTAACTGCTTTGTCATTCAGATGCATTGGCTTCAGTGCTTCTTTGAGTCACTTACCAGCAAAATATGAATTGGAATAAGGAACTTATCTGGCACGCATTTTCAGCATGCATGATTCGGGTACTCAAAGAAAAAAAAAAGACTGACATCAGTTGCAGCCATTTTTAGAATGAGGCCAGCAAAAGCAGTCCTGCAGTATATCTCTATCACAACCGTAAGACACTTCCCAATATCTCCTACCTGTTTAATGCCTGTCACCTTAAGTTACAGACAACATTTATTCCCAAAGTATGTGAATATGCAAGAAAGATGCACACGCTAACTTTATGTGCATTTGATGGCATGAAGCGATCAGTAAACTTCAGGAAAAAAAATGTGTTGTTTTTTTTTTTTCAAACATTTGTGCTCTTACATAACATAACTATTTCAATCAAAACCAAAGCTGAATGTAGTTTTACTAATACACCGCACAATAAACAAACTTCCATCAATGTGAAAAAATGAAATGAACATTGTGAACTTTAATACTGCATATTCATTTTACTTTTATGCAAATGTGATGTGTGACAATCCTGTGTGCCACATATTCAATATGTTTAAATAGTATGGGTCATTTTTCTAAGAAAAAGCAAGGTCAGCTGGTAGCTTCTGATCATGCTTTTCAACAGACAAGGGCTGCAAAGCATCAAGATAGCAGGCAAGTCAAACATTTTTAGCTTGTATCTAACTTGCAGACAAGGCAGTGGGAA
Organism: Aquarana catesbeiana; assembly: GCF_042186555.1. Lineage (NCBI taxonomy): Eukaryota > Metazoa > Chordata > Amphibia > Anura > Ranidae > Aquarana > Aquarana catesbeiana. Next base: position 685,390,886 of record NC_133324.1, read on the forward strand.
GACTCCATGCTGGGAGTAAAAGGGTGATGTGAGGAGAGAGAGGAAGGGAAAATATAATGGCTATAATGCCTCTCTACAGCTGACCCTTAGAAGTCTTTGAAGGCTAACAAGCCTGAAAGACACTTTAGGAAAAAAGGCTCTTCGATAGGCAAGAAACCTTTACCTGTTAAAAAACTATTAATCACACACTGACAAAAGCTATGTTAAATATTTTACAAAAGAGACCATGACATTGGATTCTGTGCTCCGAATTAGATGTTTTACATCTTACTACTTAAACCACTTATCATTAGGAACCATGTGCTGCTGACATATTAGGAAGGGGCAAAGAGAAACATCAAATGTTCCCATATGAAAGTCCTATAGCTCTGTTTATTACATATTGATGTAAACAAGTTCTGAAAGCAAACGAGCATGGTCAGCTGAAAAATGTTTTCTTATTAAAAGAAAACTGGCACCACGTGTTGCGTAGGTCTGAAAACTATTACAAATGTCTTTCTGATATGAATTACCACGTTAATGAGGTATAATAGCAACATCTTTAACATCTTTCATCAGATGCCAGTGAGGGAAGATATCGTAACTCAATAGTTATGTGTTCCCTGTGATAAGACTTTACTTTGATCACCTTATGTACAGCTATGGTCCTCCTTCCCCTAGTGCTCAGCGTTCTATAAACATTACACTCTATGCATGTGCTACTGCTGGGCTATTTACTTTAGATTTCCGAACATTGCTGCTCTCTGCAGTGTCTTTGTACAAACATTTCATTTGTTGGTCGATGGGGAGATGTGCACACACAGTGGTGCAGTGGGTAGCACTCTCGCCTTGCAGTAAGAAGGGTTGCTGGTTCGAATCCCGACCACGACACTACCTGCCTGGAGTTTGCATGTTCTCCCTGTGTCTGCGTGGGTTTCCTCCGGGTACTCCGGTTTCCTCCCACACTCCAAAGACATGCTGGTAGGTTAATTGGATCCAGTCTAAATTGGCCCTAGTATAGGTATGAATGTGAGTTAGGGACCTTAGATTGTAAGCTCCTTGAGGGTATAGGGACTGATGTGAATGTATAATATATATATATATATGTAAAGCGCTGCGTAAATTGACGGCGCTATATAAGTACCTGAAATAAATAAATAAAATAAATAAAAATTACCTCTTGCCTGGCTCAAAACAAAAGAGAAATGTCCATTGGACTGGAGCAGGCTGATGCATCTAGCAGTCCCCATGCTGATTTGGGGTCAGGGCATATGTAGTGGATTGGGAGAGCAAGGGGGCCTGTTATCCTTAATTTTTGGAAATTATTTTTTGAAGGACCATTACAGCCAAGTTGATACTTCACTTTTGGAAAGATGATTGAGAGTTAGGCCTCATGTACACTGCAGCTGGTACATGGACGTTTAGGAGCAGTTGGGCTTTTTTTTTTAGCAGCCCCTGAACTCTCCTCTATGTTATCTTATTAGTACATGTACACAGTACATGTACACAGAGTCGTTTATAGTAGTTTCCAGGCAGTTGAGTGTAGAAGCATTTTTTTGAAAGCATGTCCAGAGATATTTGAAGTGCTAAATGATTGTAACAGCGTGTAAACGCCTCTAAACGCGGTAACTCGCGTTTATAAGCGTTCTTGTTCATAGGCGTTTTTAATGGGGAATCATTTCTGACCATTTGCAATGGTAAAAATAGTCTTTCCAGATCCATTGAATATTGTGGAGAGATGAGAGAGAGAGAGAGAGAGAAAGCGAGAGAGGTTTTCAAACATCCAGTGTACATGAAGCCTTACTGGAGAGTTTAGTTTGCTAAAGCACCGTGTAAACATATTCAAAAACAATTGTGTTGAAATGTTGTTTCTATTGGAAAGCCAATATGACAGTGTGACAAGACACACAAGAGCACAATTGGTAGACAGGGAAACAGCACTCTTGCTTTATAACAAGGACCCCCAGGGTAGAATCACAAAGTATTATTTCAGTGAATAATGCATATTTGGGCTGCATTTGTACGGATGTTTAGCCACAATGTGAATCCCAGCGGCAAAAATCTACTGACTCCAGTGGCTGGGATTGACAGCTGTGTGCAGATAGCTGTGGCCGTCTAACCCATACACTGCAATGACAGGCTGTCGATGGTTGTAAACCTCCGTCATGGAATCTGGGCAAAGCACGCATATCTGTAGTGTGTACTTATCTCTCTCCAAAGCTTCAAAGTGTGGTTTCTCTCTGGTGCTTCATTCCTCTGTTATCAGCAAGAGTCACTTCTGAGAAGTTTTCCCGACACATAATAAATAAACATAACACAGAAAAATTTGTGTCGGGGGGGGGGAGCTCAGCAGACTGCTTGTCTATTCAGAATACAGTTCTTCTGCTGTGTGGAGGGGGGAGTGTTGCTTTAATCCAATCAACTCTCACACACTGTTACTGGTGTCTCTACACTCCCTCCTATCTGCTCCTGACAGATGAAGAAAGATTTTAATGCTTTTCTGCCCTTTTATAGGGGTGTAGGGAAGAGAAGACTGTAGAGTTACAAGTAAAGCGTTTGTAGGAGGATTTGTTTAATCTCTGTGTATCATTTGAGGCTGTCCACTTCAATTGGATATATTTGAGGGTTTACTACCACTTTAAATGTTTTCAAAGCTTGCTGTGGAATTCTAAACTGGGTTGCTCTTCATCTTTGGGAGTTTTCATTTCTTTTACATTAAGATAACTATAACAGGAGCAAAAAAATAAAGAATTAAAGTATGAGGGAACAGAGCAAGAAACTGATATCGGGATCTTGCCAGTCCCCAAGAACATAGGAAGCCACTGGATGGCATAGCCTCCAGATGCCACATTTACATTAATTACCAGTTCATAGAAAGCAAAATTATTGTCTAACTGTAAAACAGGGTTAATCAAATGGATGATCCACCCATGAGCTATATTTCAGTAATAGGTGCTGTCTGGTAGACTGAGTCAGCCCCTAGCTTCTTAAGCACAGTTTACATACCAAAGTGTCTCTCAAATGGACAGGTTACTGACGATGAAGGACCATGTAGGCATCAGACAGGTTGTTCCACAGAAGGATAAATGGTGAAATGAAGTACATATTCCATAATTCTAGTGTCCTGGTTGGTGACAGCAACACCACGTATCAACTGGGCTTAGAAAAGCAAACTTTGCTAGGAAAGCTGCATAGGAAGCAAGGAGCATGACAGAGCATTTGGGCCCAGATAAGCAACCTTCACTAGGAGAGCTGTATGAGATACAAGAAACACCACATAGAAGTTGGAAAGCACCCTTCACTAGAATAGTCACAAGGGTGGCAAATCTGCCTGAACAAATGCTTAAGGAAGCACACCTTGCACAATGCCTGCATGTAGGCCCTGGATCATTGCTCTACATTTTGCATTCTATTATACATGTCTTAGTTGCTCAGGTGAATAGGAAGTGGAAACCCTTATAGATTTATCTGTAGAATACTTTATAAAAAATGCTTAAAGGAGAAGTTGTATCACCTGCTCCCTTCTAAACACAAGGTATACACCCATTACAAGCCTGTGCAACTGTGCATGACTGAAAATAAGGCTGGCATTCAGCTTTAATATAAACTATATCAGGAAGAGTGCAATGCCTTCATATTGCTGCTGCAGGCTCAAAGACATTGGGACTCAAAGGCAGAAACTTCAAGTCACAAAGAAATATGAAACAGTAAGGTCTTCAGTCTCAGTCAAAAGATGAAACCTTGATTTTGGAGAACACTTTTAGTTCTTTTTCTTGTAACAGGAAGATATTTTGCAGCTTAAAATCGGGAAAACTGAAATGGCTGATGCCTGTGTTAATATTCTCCACTACAACGACAAGGATATTTTTTTTTTTTCTTTTTTCCTTTTATAGGTTGAACTAGATGAACTTGTGTCTTTTTTTCAACATGACTTGCTATGCAACTTTGTAACAACAGAGAATAAAATAATGTAAGCTCTGGTTGCATAATCAAAATAGAGATTTTCTGGTTTAGCAATGACATGCTAAGCAAAAGGTATAGTCTGATACTTAGAGGGCAGAGAGGTAAGCATAAAGTGTCCAAAATAAAAATATGATATAGCATATAAAATGGGAAAGCAGCTCTGTAATCTGTGTACATAAGCAATGTTTATCATAGACCTTCTTCGATAATACCTGGAGCATATAAATCTTTTGAGTGGATGGCATCTAGATATTTAACATAATTTATTTCACAGACCCTGTCACAAAAATGTACATACAACAGAAAGCATATCGCTAACTTTTGGTCCCAGACAAGTGTGTAATGTCAATTTTACTTACCATTTGCCCAGTTGAACCACTAACGGAAATTAAATATGAAAGGTCAAGACGAAAGCATGAAAGAAATATGAGTGAGCTATTCTTTAGGTGGGAAACTTATAATATGTCAAGGCATAATTGATAACTTGTCATCACCATATACAATCTATATATATTTCACAAAGGTATGAACAGAAGAACACTCAGAGGACCTAAAACATAATGTATAATGTTTCAGTCCACAGCTTGAAGCCTTCATAAAACCAAATGCTTAACGTACACCTTTATTGCGCAATGGATTTTCTATCCTCTTATGTGGTCCATACATCCATATTTTGACAGGTCTAGCTGCATGCTTGTTAAAAGCTTATGTTCACAGACAATATCATATTAAAAACATGCTGGGTTATTTACTGTGATACAACATAAAACAGCATGCCCACCTATGCTGACTATGAACGTGTAAACCCACACATGAAGCATACACATTTAGAAGTACTGTTCATATTTAACCAAGTATCATAAAATCATAAATTGATGTTTATATAATATGTCATAGCCCCACATAAGGGCACTTTGTGTAAGCATTATTGTATATATCTAACTTAATACAAGGCTAGTTCAACATAGGAAGTATCTCTTGGACAACCCCACATGAGGGAAACAGTAGCATTTTATGGCATGACACTATTAGAGGATAGCAATAGGTTGTTTTCTTATTACTGCCACTTTTGAGCACCACATTGGATACCTCTGCCTTATTTAAAAATTATGTTGGTAGACATACTGCCCATACAAACTGTGTTCAAGTGCTTGACCCCAAGGGACAGAAAATGAAGGGAGTAATAAAGAGAACCATGGAAAGATAGGTGGAGGAGGAAAATTGATAGGCCGTTATGTATATAGAACCAATAACATGTTTTATGAAGAACAATGGTAGCAGCACAAGAAGTGAAATAGTCAACAAACACGACACTGAAGCATGCTCAGCAAGTTGGAATCAATGGGGAGTTCTGTAAAGGGATCTGGCAAAAGGGTCCAAGTTACAGTTTTGCTCAGGGGTCCAATACATAATAATACACTTAGTCAAGTGAATCTGCTTTCAGTTTAAACTCCCGATCAAGAACAGAGGATTAAAAAAAGCACTGTTCTATTTCAAAAAAACTAACCCTAAGTTTGTTATTGTCCATGACAGGTTTATTTGTGCAATTATGAAAGCACATTTTTGATGGTTCTGTCCACAGGCAACCACTTGCTGCATGATAGTACAGGCTCTAGGTACGACCACTTTTGCAGTGAAGCACCACAACCATAAATGACTATTGGAGGAAAAAGCAAAAATATATCTTTCTAGTTGAAATGTATTGTACCATTGCCTCAGGAGTATAACTAGCTTAGGGCACTTTACCTGCATATTCTGGTGAGTGCCCCGGGTTCTGACAACGTGGCTGCTCATGCACAATGCCTGTCATCTGCTATCATTAGACAGCACAGATCAGCACTGAGCCAATCAGAATGTCCACCAATGAAATGAAGAGGCACTTATCAGCGAGGGGAGCACACTGATTACCCATTGAGTGATAAGGGGCTACTTAGGGGCATATTGACTGCCCACCTATGTATGGGGGCACAGACACTGACTGTCAGTGTAAGGGAGGCACAGACACCGACCACCAATGTAATGGGGACACAGAAACAGATCGCCAATGTAAAGTGGGGACAAACGCTAACCACCAATGCAAGGGGACACAGACACTGGCCACTAAAGTAGAGAGGTAAGGACACACAGGCATTAATTGTCAATGTATGTCAGTACAAACACTGACTGCCAACAAAAGGAAGGGGGGGCAAAGACTATGAATATTTTATAAACTCATTTACCACTAATGCCAGGTATTTTCTCCTTCCCACTGACAATGACACTAGCCTTTTTTATTTTTATTTGTTCCTGCTGTCTACCAATACCTGTTTTTTGTCCTCCCCCTGATCACCAATATTGGGCATTTTTTTTCCAACCCCTGATCACTGATGCATACTTCTGCCTCTGACCGAAAATGCCAGTTATTTTTTCTCCTACTGACAACTGATGCCAGAATTTTTTTTCCTTGCGTTGATCACCAACACCAACCAATTATCTTTTCCTACTGCTCATGAGCAATATAAGGGTCACTATAACATATACTGCAGACCGCTGCACTCTATACATTGTGTTGTACATTAGCATCAAGTGCATATTACTGTACACTACATACTCCTGACCAAAGTGTTTACTGTCTCAAGAGTTGCTGGTTGCCAACTAGCTTACGGCTCTTTTAATGAAGGTCCTCTTTAGGGTAAGCTAAGACAAAGTGTTAGCTCTGTGTCAATTTTCTGTTTTATTTTTTAAAGATGATCCTTTAGGTTTATGCGTGTCTGTAAAACTCTCACATGTGGTACAATAAATAAGGAGTAACTGTGGTATAGTGTATGTGTGCAGTATATAGTGCAAGTAGGCTTAGACTATGTCTCTTTAGGCCACACCCAATATCTAGCACCATTTAGCCACACCCACTCTTTGACATGCTTTCATCTTTGCACGTTCCAGCTGCTGAGATTTGAATTATGTCTGTGAGACTCCTGTTTGCAGCAGAGTAATAAAGCATATTTTTTGGGTACTGAAAGACTGTGGTAATATGTGATGTGTATAAAGTGAGTAAGCTCAGCTTAGATTTAACCATCCTCTTTAAGCTATTCCCATTGTTAGTGCAATTTGGCCAATCCACCATTCTCCACAGTGCGCCGCATCACTGCTTTCCTCAGGATGCCCCAGGTCTTTCACAATACTAGTTACACCCCTGCTCTACCTGCTCTTCTCCCTACTGTACATACATACAGATCCAAGATTCAAGACTTTTCTAACTGAATCTTATCTAATAAAATTTGTAAATCTTGTGTGAATTTTGTGTGAAAACAATGATAACTAGACCATTTACTGTTCAATTTTCTACATATAAAACAAGAACTGAAAAGACATGTGGGGTGATTTACTACAGGCTAATAGACTGTGCACTTTCCAAGTGCAGTTGCTCCAGAGTTTAGTAAATGAGGTGAATACCCAATCACATGCAAGGGAAAAAAAACACAATTTCTGCTTGCACATGATTGAATGATGGAAGTCAGCATTGCTTCTGCTCATTTACTAAACTCTGGAGCAACTGCACTTGCAGAGTACAACGGCACTTGCAAAGTGCACAGCCTATTTAGCTTTAGTAAATCAAACCCATGGCATCCATTCCAGATATATGTTGATCTTGATAATTCATAGTGCTTCAAATTTGCTATTCCAAATTAACTTAAATATTAGGATAAAATACATAACATGCATAGGTTTTTGACGGTAAGAAAACAGCATGTGTATATTGTATACCACAGAGATTGCAATTCTTTTAAGAGTGTTTTCAAGTGAGATTTAATCCAATTAACCATTTTGCAGAGCAGAAAATCCCTTGATATAATCAAAACGGATGAATGAAACATATATGGGTCCACATACATTTTTCATTATTTCCTATCTAAACTGAGGACAGGGACAAAAGTGACTTCATAATAAAGCTTGATTACACAGGATATCAGCGCATAAACACCAAGGTTTCCAAAAATACACAATCAATTAACAAACACATACGTTTACATTTGTTTCTTTGCAGTGACCATCCTTCGAATTTCTGACTTGAGTGAGCATGAGGAAACAATCACTCAAGTCCTCACCTCGTAGGTTCAGCCACATCTGTGTACATTATTTTCTATCAAACACTGATTCAGTTTTCAATATATTCATCAGAGACTTGCACATTTGTGAAGGTTTGCATTAATACATAGGTGATTAATGAGAATGTGCAAGCTTGTTCTTTCGTAGTCCTGAATAAACTGAGACAAGATATTATAAACTACCAGGCAGAGTAAAATTCCTTAAAAAAACGTAGTTGCAAAGAAGTAGTGCAGGTCAAATCTGAACAAAGAAAAGCCAGACTGCCATTAATCTTGTGTCTGGGTGGCTCATTCATTACAGCAGAGCTACAGTACCATTGTAAGAGGTACAGACTAATACTTTAGAGTTGTGCTATAGCCTAAGGGGTGAAATGTAGTGAAATGTCTTGTCACTATAAACTGATGATACAGTAATTAATCCAACTAAACCACAGGGTGATGACAGAGTAGACTGTTAATGATGCAATTTGTCATATAGTGCTGAAGAAACTAACCTATAAGAGTTCAATCAAACTTTACAGTGTTTAAGTAAACTCTTTTCAATTTTAAACATGTAGCCATGAATCTGCGTGGTGGAAAAAGCAGTACATGTGAGGAATATGCATGTTTTATTGTAAGCGAGGGACAAAAAATTGGGGCCATGCTTGGTATGAATGCCAAGTGCATCCAATTCAGGCCATACAATAACCTATTTTACACAGCAAAGTGACCGTTTCTAGATACCCCAGTGATCATCTGTAGGGCCTGCTCACTTTGCTTGCTGTTTCAGTTAAGCTTTTCCAAGACTATTTTGCTGGCAAACCCTATCCTGTGCTAAGACATGTTATCACAATAAAAATATAGATTGTAAAACTGCTCTGAAAATGCAATAGGACTGGCATAAAGAGGCTTCTGCTGTTTTAGTACCAAGAAATCTGAGTTCAGCATTTTCATACTGTCCTAACTGAGCAATTTAAAGTAGATGCAAACCCTAATTGTATGGGTTAACCCCATTAAAGGGGTTGTAAAGGTAAAAGTTTTTTCACCTTAATGCATTCCATGCATTAAGGTGAAAAAACATGCGACAATACCGCCGCCCCCAGCCCTCGCGTTTTACTTACCTGACCCCTCGAAAGTCCCGCGCTTGCTCCTGACATCCTCTTCGCCGCTCAGCCTGGTCGTTGATTGGCTAGAGAGGATGGATTGAAAGCAGCGCAGCCACTGGCTCGCGCTGCTGTCAATCACATCCAATGATGTGGCGCGCCGGGGGGCGGGGCCGAGTGATATATTGAGCGTCTATAGCTGCCTGCTGTATCACGGGAGCGCGCCTGCAAGCACTCAACACCATGCGAGGGAGTTTGCATGAAAGTGTTGAGTCCTTGCGGGGGGAGCCGTGACAGCCGTCGAGGGACCCCAGAAGACCAGGTTTGGGGCCACTCTGTGCAAAACGAGCTACACAGGGGAGGTAAGTATAACATGTTTGTTATTAAAAAAAAAAAATAACTTTAGTGATCCTTTAAGACTACCTAACACATATGTGTGGTGGCAAAAGGGTGCCCACATGCTGCACATATGCATTAGTGGGTGGCTGATCATACTCCCAGCACAAAGACCAAGCTGTGAAAGACGGCTCTTGGTCCATGCTAATAATTGGTAGCTGGCTGGAAAAGTTGTTACATGATCTTTCATGATCATATGATCTTTCCCTTCTGTACAAAAACTTTTCTGTTAAAAAAGAGTGTGCAAAAATAGCTCTAAAAATGCAAGCTAGAAAATGGACTGAGACCTTAAAAGCTTCACACTCGAAGCTAAACTCCCACATATGGTGGAGGATGAGCATCAGAGGCTCCTTCTGTTTGAAAGATGTTGATCTTTGCTGAAAAGTAAAGTCTTGTGTGAGTTTGCATGTTCTCCCTGTGCCTGCGTGGGTTTCCTCCGGGTACTCCGGTTTCCTCCCACACTCCAAAGACATGCTGGTAGGTTAATTAGATCCTGTCTAAATTGTCCCTAGTATGTATGAATGTGAGTTAGGGACCTTAGATTGTAAGCTCCTTGAGGGTAGGGACTGATGTGAATGTACAATGTATATGTAAAAGCGCTGCGTAAATTGACGGCGCTATATAAGTACCTGAAATAAATAAATAAAATAAACTGTTTGCTCTATGCTAAAATGAGCCATGGAATGGCACAGCACATTGTGTGTGACAGGTGTATTGCACCTGCAACAGTGAACGTGATTACGTCCCTTAAATCAGGGTGCACTATTTTGCTGGAACTAAGTGGCCATGGACAGTGTGCATGTACAAAATGGGGCATTCAAAAAAGAACATTGCTAAAATGAAAGAATACTGCTAAATGAGGAAATTCTGTGCCTGGAGGGGATTTCACCCTAGGCAAGCCCTGCATGTGCCCAATATGGGAGTTTGCTGTGGATGGGTGTAAAATTAATTTGCCAGTGGTGATTCCAGCTACAGTGAGTGGAAGGCTAGCTCTTATGCCCCTTTCACACTGGGGTGGTGGGTGCGTCAGCGGTACAGCACCGCTATTTTTAGCGGCACTTTACGGCGGTGAGAAAGGGTTAAAACCACCGCAAAGCGCTGCTGCAGCAGCGTTATGCCGGCGGTATAGCCGCACTGCCCCATTGATTTCAATGGGCAAAAGCGGTGAAGGAGCGGTGTATACACCACTCCTTCACCGTTCCAAAGATGCTGCTTGCAAGAGTTTTTTTAACGTCCTGCAAGCGCACCGGTCCAGTGTGAAAGCACTCGGGCTTTCACACTGGAGAGACAGGAGCGGCTCTTTACAGGTGCTATGCAGGCGCTATTTTTAGCGCTGTAGCACTTGTAAAGCACTTCAGTGTGAAAGGGGCCTTAGTGCAGTAAAAAAAGCAAATGGCCAGAAGTACAAGGCAAGTGCCTATGCTAATGATGACTTCCTAGACAACTTTGAGTGGGGTGCTGTGCGAGAGGCAGAGCCCAGAAAATGCTGGGCAGGGTACCTGACACCTTTCTTAGCAGAAGAACCACAAAGGATTAGTGTGTTGATAGAAACAAATAGATGGTAATGCTTATGTCAAGATAAAAGCAGAACTTTTGCTGTCTGTAAAGTTTAGTAAGACACTCAGCCATCTGTAGGACTGGGAAGCCTCAGCTGGGTTTTATTACCAAAGCTTAATTGAACAAGCTGGGGTTAGAAGCTCATTGGTTTCTATGCAGAAGTGAGCCTGATTTTGCACTTTCCAGTTTTAGTAAATAAACCCCATTGTGTACTTAGAAGTGGGGTTTGCCTGTATATATGCATGTGTAAAATGAAGAACTGCAGGCTGACAGTGTTGAAAATGTTAATGCAGTCCACCATGACTAAAGCTGTGGTATACTAAACTGACAATGTCCCTGGTGAGGTTGGGGAGCAACCTGCTTTCACTGAGTCAGAAAGGGTGGTATTAGATAAATTGCATGGCAACCACCTGGAAGAGCACCAGTTTATGTTTCAGTTATGGATGAGTCAATCTCCAGCACTGAGCAGGTCCCTTTAAAGTGTATTTTCACTTTTACACCCAAACTAAGATAACAGCTAGTTTATTTGTTACTGTATACATTCCCATTAACATTGCATAAAGAAAAAACAAAAAAAAAAATCTAAAAGTGCAGGTTACCTTTTTAAGTGCTTTTTACTTGCCTAACAATCCTTATATGCTCGCACTGCTTTGTAATGTTTAGGAGAGGGCTATGGAGTAATGTTTACCTGTCTGTACTATGTTTGCAGCTTTTCATTATTAGCTGTAGTCTAGAGTTGAACACTGTCTGTCCTAACAAAAGGTTAAAATTTTAGAAACTGCCCTCCTGAATTGTATGTTAATGAAGGATAGTGTGGGGACAAGAACACTTCACACTGTCCAGAAAATATTAAGCCTTACGGGCCAAAAATCAGCCGAAGACAGTCGATTCAGCAGGAAAGGTCGACTTTCGGCCTTTGTGCACAGCTGTCTGTTCTACAGAAGCTGTTTTTACAACCTGCTTCTGTCAAACAGGCATGCTGGAAAACCAGCATTCGACCACCGTTGGCAGCCAATGGCTGTGAGCGCTGATCAGTGTGCTCTGGTGGGGGGGGCAGTCCCCCTGTCAGAATACAAAGGCACAGCGGGGGAGATTGTTGCGTTACCATAGCTTGTGTTAGTACGGCAATCTCTCAGAATCATTCACGACACCTGCTCCTTAGAAACATCCAAAAGGTAAGAAATCTTTTAAAAATCTTTTTTTAGGTATAATGTGTGAATGGAAACACATAACAAACCTAGAGTGGGATTTTCTAGAATTTGACTGCAAAAGTGGGAATATGCTTTAAGAAATGCATCTTCTGTAACTTCACCACACAAGTATCTCCATATACTCCACCAGAGGATCTGCAAAGAAAATTTTCTACCATGGATTTAAGGTTCCCCTTTATCAAAGTAAAGTTTGACAGAATGTGCAAACTGTTGAATGTTCAGACAATATTTACTTTTGTCCCACCTCCTCTGATGGACAGGCTGGTGCTGCAGAATTCCACTAGTTGGAGCAATGGGGCTGATTTACTAAAGGCGAATGGTCTGTGCACTTTGCATGTGCAGTTGCACTAATTTTTTCCCAGAGCTTAGTAAATGTGCTTAAGCTCTGCTGGTTTCCATCATCCAATCATGTGCAAGCAAAAATGTTTTTTTTTCTTTGTATCTGATTGGGTATTCTTTACAAAGAGAAGCTTTACCACTTTTATTAAGCTCTGAAAAATTAGTACAAAGTGTACAGTCTATTTGCCTTAAGTAATTCAACCCTAATGTGTTACAGCCTGTACTAAACAAAGGTGGAAGAGATTGGGACCATTTTGTACAATGTTTATGAAAGATGATGAACGAGATCTTGCAGTCTACTGCTGTGTTGCTTCCAGATAATTTTTGTACAGAGGGCACATCAGAGGACTGTAATGCTGGCCATAGACAGATTGAGATTTGGCTGGTTCAACAGGAACCGATCGATCCATCTATGGGTAGGCTGGTTGTGCTGAAGTCAATCTACTTGCTATAGTCGCCAGCAGTGATCATTGTATTGTCACGGTGGGTTAAACATTCTGCTGTCAGAATACAATAGTGCAGTGGGAGGGATTCCCCCATCAACACTGAAAGTGGTGCGATTTTCTTTCCTTCAACCCATGGATTGGATTTTCTATTTGGATTGCATAATCTATCGCTTGCTTTAGACAGTTATAGGATATAAAAGATGTTGGGGGCCTCTGCATGTATAGTGTGACTGAAAGCTTTTCTCCTTGTAAAGTCCAAGGTGCAGCTGATTAACTTATAGTCACATTTGCACATACTGCATGAGCAGACAAATACCGTGAGGTGAAACTCCAGAAGAGTAATAGGGCGTACACACGGTCGGACTTTGTTCGGACATTCCGACAACAAAATCCTAGGATTTTTTCAGACGGATGTTGGCTCAAACTTGTTTTGTCTACACATGGTCGCACAAAGTTGTCGGAAAATCCGATCGTTCTAAACGCGGTGACGTAAAACACGTACGTCGGGACTATAAACGGGGCAGTGGCCAATAGCTTTCATCTCTTTATTTATTCTGAGCATGCGTGGCACTTTGTCCGTCGGATTTGTGTACACACAATCGGAATTTCCGACAACAGATTTTGTTGTCGGAAAATTTTATCTCCTGCTCTCCAACTTTGTGTGTCGGAAAATCCGATGGAAAATGTCCGATGGAGCCCACACACGGTCGGAATTTCCGACAACACGCTCCAATCGGACATTTTCCATCGGAAAATCCAACCGTGTGTACGGGGCATTAGACTGCATTAGACGGGGCATTAGACTCTTGTAGTTGACTCTTTAAAGCAGTATTAAACCCAAAAGCATACATTTATCATACTGCATCTTAAAATTTTTTAGATGTGATGGCTATATTTGTTTCCTATTTTAGATTTTCTTTCTTCTATTTTGACCAATCCAGGCAGAAAGTTGATTTTTTTTCACAGCAAAAACTCTCCAGTAGAATGTATCAGTTTACATGGATGAGACAAACCACTTAACACTGTCAGGTGTGATTAAAATGATCAGTTTTTGTCCCAAAAGGAACAAACTGTTTGCTGTAACTGATTATAAACTGTGAGCTGGAGTTTGGCTTCAATTTGTTAGTTGTTCTAAATTTGCTAATCCATTTACCACTACTGAGTAAAATGGAAAACAAGGCAGCAAAAATCCTAAATGAACAACAGATTGCAAAAGAGAGTAAGACAAATCCAAAGAAATTCTTCAAAATATATTAATAGTACAAAGGTCAGGTCTGAGCATGTAGGCCCTTTACAAAACAATCTGGAGTGGGTGACTGGGGACAAACAGAAGGCATATTTATTAAATACCTTCTTCAGCTCTGTGTCTACAAAGGAGCATGGGGGAGCTCATGTCCATAATGGGGATGGTATTGACACAGCCCCAAATGATCCATTATGTCTCAAAATTTATATGGTTCAGAAATATTTAGACAGAATAAAGGTGATTAAAGCACCTGGACCAGATAGCATACACCCACAGATCTTAAAAGATTTGAGCTCTGTCAATTCAAAGCCATTGTTTCTAATTTTTAGGGACTCTTTAATGACTGGAATAGTACCACTGGATTGGCGTAGGGCCAATGTGGTGCCTATATTTAACAAGGGGTCAAAGTATTTTCCAAGTAACTATAGACCTGTTAGTTTAACTTCTATAGTTGGGATACTGGAGAGTTTAATAAAAGACCATGTAGATGAGTTTTTACTAGAATTTTTTTTTTTAACCACTTCGGCTCTCACACCTTTTTACCCCCCTTGGAACGGACCATATTTCACATTTCTGCTATGTGTCTGTTCATGAGTCTATAACTTTGTAATTACTTATGATAAAGAATCGATACATATATTGATTTTTGGGGGACAAACTGGGCTTTCTCGTGACCTTAAAGTCCTCTGACAATTTTTTAATGTATTTGCATTTTAAGAGGAAAAAGAGTAACAATCTGAAAAGACAAACAGTCAAATTTTAGAAAATCCCACTCTAGGTTTTTTCAAATCTGATCAGTACATAAGTACCATTAATGTGAGGAAAACATACATTTTATTCTGCTGCTTTTTCTATTTACTGAAACATTAAAATTACATTTTTGGTACAATGCATGTTAAAGTTATTTACAAAAGAATTAAAGTTTTTTTTTGTTTGATTTTTTGCAACATTTCATTTTTCTCATAATTTATAGTTCACACTGATTTAAAAAATAAAGCAGATATACCCAAACCAAATATTTTTAGCAGTAAATCCTTAAAGATAACAATGTACAGTTGTGCTCATAAGTTTACATACCCTGGTAGAATTTATGATTTCTTGGCCGTTTTTCAGAGAATATGAATGATAACACAAACACTTTTCTTTCACTCATGGTTAGTGTTTGGCTGAAGCCATTTACTATCAATCAACTGTGTTTACTCTTTTTAAATCATAACGAAAACAGAAACTACCCAAATTACTCTGATCAAAAGTTTACATAACCCAGTTCTTAATACCGTGTATTGCTCCCTTTAACATCAATGACAGCTTGAAGTCTTTTGTGGTATTTGTGGATGAGGCTCTTTATCTTCTCAGTTGGTAAAGCTGCCCATTCCTCTTGGCAAAAAGCCTCCAGTTCCTGTAAATTCTTGGGCTGTCTTGCATGAACTGCACGTTTGAGATCTCCCCAGAGTGGCTCAATGATACTGAGGTCAGGAGACTGAGATGGCCACTCTAGAACCTTCACTTTATTCTGCTGTAACCAATGACAGGTTGACTTGTGTTCTGGATCATTGCCGTGTTGGAATGTTCAAGTACATCCCAGCCAGCTTCCTGGCTGATGAATGCAAATGTTCCTCCAGTAGTTTTTGATAACATACTGCATTCAGCTTGCCATCAATTTTGACCAAATTTGCTGTGCCTTTGTAGCTCACACATCCCCAAAACATCAGCGATCCACCTCCGTGTTTCACAGTAGGAATAGTGAACCTTTCACCATAGGCCTTGTTGACTCCTCTCCAAAGTTTATGGTTGTGGCCAAAAAGCTCAATTTTGGTCTCATAACTCCAAATGACTTTGTGCCAGAAGGTTTGAGTCTTGTCTCTGTGCTGTTTGGCGTATTGTAAGCGGGATACTTTGTGGCATTTGCGTAGTAATGGCTTCCTTCTGGCGACTTGACTATGTAGCACATCTTTCTTCAAGTGCCTCCTTATTGTGCATCTTGAAACAGCCACACCAGGTTTTCAGAGTCCTGTATTTCACCTGAAGTTATTTGTGGGTTTTTCTTTGCATCCCGAACAATTTTCCTGGCAGTTGTGGCTGAAATTTTAGTTGGTCTACCTGACTGTGGTTTGGTTTCAACAGAACCCCTCATTTTCCACTTCTTGATTAGACTTTGAACACTGTTGATTGGCATTCTCAATTCCTTGGATACTGTTTTATACCCCTTTTCTGTTTTATACAGTTCAACTACCTTTTCCCGCAGATCATTTGACAATTCTTTTGCTTTCCCCATGACTCAGAATCCAGAAATGTCAGTGCAGCACTGGATGAAAGATGCAAGGGTCTGTCAGGAGTCCAGAAAATCATTGACCTTTTATACACACACACTAATTACAAGCAAACAGATCACAGGTGAGGATGGTTACCTTTAATAGCCATTCAAACCCCTTTGTGTCAACTTGTGTGCATGTCATCAGGCCAAAATCACCAGGGTATGCAAACTTTTGATCAGGGTCATTTGGGTAGTTTCTGTTGTCATTATGATTTAAAAAGAGTAAACACAGTTGAATGATAACAAATGGCTTCAGTTAAACACTAACCATGAGGGAAAGAAAATATCTTGTGTTCTATTCTCAGAAAAATGGCCAAGAAATCATAAATTCTTCTAGGGTATGTAAATTTATGAGCACAACTGTATATACATGCTTTATAAAAAAAATATTTCCAGCAGATAATTTAAAATAGAAACTTGGACCCGGAGATGAAACTTTTAAATAGTGATTATACAGCTTGAAATCAAAGGGTTAAGTAGTAAACAAAGAGCATGTCCTGGTTAATTAAGAGTTAATTCCCTGTGCACACAATAAAAACTTTCCTCTGTCAGCTGCAGCTCTCTCACTCACAAATCTGTCTGACAGGGAATGCAGGAGATAAGATAGCTACTATGTTGTTTGTTGTTGTTTTGGCTTAGTAAGTAAAGTCTACAGGCTTGGAAAAATCTGTTTGTAAATGGATAGAAAACTGGCTAAAAGACAGAATTCAGAGAGTAGTGGTTAATGATTCTCACTCTGAATGGTCTAAGGTTATCAGTGGTGTACCTTAAGGTGTTGGGACCCTTACTTTTTAATATATTTATAAATGATATGAGGTACAGGATTAAAAGTACCATTTCAGTTTTATCGGGTCAAAGAAAAAATAATGCTAGAAGCAAGAAATAAAGGAGATATCTCGCTACAAGGAAATAAAGTCCAGATTTTCGCTGACATATCACAGGCGACGATCCAGAAGAGAAGACAACTGAAACCTCTACTGACACACCTGATTAATCATCAGATCAAGTATCGCTGGTCTTTTCCATTTAGACTGTCCTTTAATTACAGAGGGAAGTCGCATTCATTCGCTAACTTCCAGACTGGAGAGGAATTACTTCTAGAATTAGGAATAATCAACAGAGATTCTCATCACCCTGAGTCCCCAAACAATGAAGGTCGTCCGGTCTCGCCCCTGTGGTCTCAACAGAGAAGATCCAAGACGAGGAAATCGCACCCTATCACCTGAACGCTTAATAAAAGCTATTATGGATTATCATCCACTCTGCTCAGGCAAAAGTTGCCAGGCTTTGGTTAAAAGCCATAGAAGAATACTAGCCTGTCAAGAACAATTTGCCTTAATGCCTAATTAAGCGAACGCTACGTTAGAAAGTCTGACTGTTTTTTTTTTTCCCTTTTTTCATTTCTTGTTTTTTCTTTTTCAATTTTTGAAAAGGCTACAGTTCTTCCCACAGACCCCTGTTAATTTTAGTCAAGATTTTTCTGACTCTGCTGTTTGTTTTGGGGTCTCCCCCCCCCCCCCCCCCGTTTTCTTTAGCTCTTTAAGTCCCCCTCAGTTATAGCACGATGAGGGTCGGGGCAGTAACACATGCCACTTGTGGTGAACTTGCCTCTGCTTTACGGGCAGAGGCAACTTTACAACATAATGGGGCTAAATACCCCCAAGATCGTACTGTTAAATAGTGCGATGGTTGCTTTTTACTTATTAACACTATTGAATGGTTATTGTTATAGTTTAAAGAACAAAGTGAGACTTGTCTCTAACCCTATCTTTTTTCCTCTTTTCTTTCTAATCTTTCCTTCTTTTGGTGCATTCCTGGCACGGAAATGGGTTCCCCATACACATCGGAGAAGACCTCAAAAACGTGAGTACAGTCTACCGAACACACATGACCAATAGATCCTCTGAAAAATACACAGTATTATCACATAATGTACAGGGTTTGAACTCCCCTATCAAACGAACTAAGGCCTTTCAACAATACTATAAAATGGGAATCGATATTTTATTACTCCAAGAGACGCATTTCTCGAAAACGTCTGCCCCTAAATATCTAAATGCAAGATATTCCACGTTTTTCCTATCAAATGGACCAGACAAAAAACGGGGAGTAGCAATATGTATAGCAAAAAATGTACCATTCTCACCCACTAGCATTAATCGAGACAAAGACGGGCGTTATATTATGGCTAAGGGGAAAATACATGACAAGGTAGTGACATTACTCTCTTACTATGCCCCCAACGTGGGACAAAAACAGTTTTTACGCACAATGTTAGCAATTATAATGCCCCATGTAGAGGGACACGTGATACTGGGAGGAGACAGCAACACATCATTAGATCAAATTTTAGACAAATCTAAACCGGGAAAATCTGTCTTAAAACATACCCCAAAACAAAGCGGAGAGATTTCTCGCCTACTCCATAGTTATGACTTGATCGACATATGGAGAAACGCCCACCCCACGTCTAGAGACTACACATTCTATTCCCATGTACACAAGACATATTCTCGAATAGATCATCTATTTACACTCTCCCCGCTACTTTCGTTTGTTTCATCGACCAAAATCATCCCCATGGCATGGTCAGACCATTCTTCAATACAAATTACACTTACAAACCTATGGTCAAAATCACAACCGTCGTCGTGGCGACTAAATGAATCCCTATTAAATGATCCTATTACTGCGAAGGAAACAGAGCTAGCTATTAAAGAATATTTCCGGGATAATCTTCATTCATCCCCTTCCCCAAGTATAACATGGGCGGCACATAAAGCCACCATCCGAGGCAAGCTGATTCAGCTAGCCTCTAGAGCGAAACGAGAGCGTGAACATACGATAAAACAACAAACGGCGGAACTACAACGTCTCACACGGGAACAAAGGATAAACCAATCTATTGATCTCAGAGATCATATTGATACGGCTCGCACGGCCCTTAATCTGAGCCTCACCACAATAGCAGAAAAAAGCATAAGATGGTCCAGACACAGATACTATACTTTGGGGGATAAACCTAATAAACTCTTAGCAAGGAAATTAACTCCCAGACCATTCACACCAGCCCTACCTAAATTACGACTACAAAATGGCCAGACTACACAGAACCCACAGCTAGTATTACAGGAATTTTTTTCT
The DNA here is from genome assembly GCF_042186555.1 of Aquarana catesbeiana. NCBI lineage: Eukaryota > Metazoa > Chordata > Amphibia > Anura > Ranidae > Aquarana > Aquarana catesbeiana. The sequence continues at coordinate 685,410,648 of NC_133324.1, forward strand.
TTCTACTCCAAATTGTATGACGCCCCCACACCTATACAAAAGACCAAAGCTGAGGAGTTCCTTAGTGACATCACATTGCCCACACTAGATCAGGACCACAGAGAATTAATGGAGGCGGAGTTTACAGCAGGGGAAGTGACAGCAGCTATTAAACAAATAAATCCTTCCAAAGCACCAGGCCCTGATGGTTTTTCAGGACATTACTACCGCAAGTATATAGAAATATTGGTTCCCCATTTATGCTCCTTTCTTAATGACTTAAGAAAAGGAAACCCACTTCCAAGTCACGAAAACAACGCTTATATTCACATAATACCTAAACCAAATAAAGATCATGGAGACTGCGCAAATTACCGCCCAATATCATTAATTAATCTAGACCTGAAGATAATGACAAAAATTCTGGCCACACGTATGAATTCGTTTATAACAAAATATATTCACCCAGACCAGGTGGGATTCGTCCCCAATCGACAGGCCCTAGACCAGACCAGACGAATAATTGACATAATAGCTGCACTGAACTCTGGATGGGATGGGAGGGGTAGGAGGGGAGCGCTTCTGATCTCCCTGGATTTACACAAGGCCTTCGATTCCCTTTCATGGGACTATCTCTTTTTCATAATGAAACGTTATGGGTTCGGCCCAAATTTTTTGAAGACACTAGAAAATATATATAGGACTCCCACAGCACATCTAGTCATCAAGGGTTTTCGGTCTCAACCTATAGACATACGCAGGGGAACTAGGCAGGGATGCCCACTATCCCCACTATTATTTATCCTGGCATTGGAACCACTAGCTATTAAGATACGAGCCCACCCAGATGTACAGGGAGTATATTGTGGGGACAGGGAACACAAGTGCGCGTTATTCGCGGATGATCTGTTGCTGCTCCTCTCCTCCCCAATTACCTCGCTACCCACTTTGCACAGGTTACTAAAACAATATACTTCGATCTCAGGCCTAAAAGTGAATCACTCGAAATCCCAAGCCCTTAATGTATTACTACCAACGCATATAACCTGTGCCTTACGGAACTCGTACACATTTAAGTGGCAAGACACAGCCCTCCCTTACCCGGGTATCTTCCTCACCCCATCACTAGCTACACTATACAAAAATAACTATCCCCCACTGTTTAAAAAATTATTAGAGGATCTCAAACGATGGTCAAATAATCCTCCGTCTTGGTTCGGTCGGCTGTACTCAGTAAAAATGACTATACTACCGAAGGTATTATACTTGTTTAGAACTCTTCCCATAGCAATTGATAGAGCAGATCTGGCGAAGTTCCAGAATAAGCTTCTGGAGTTTATCTGGGGGAATAAAAGGCCCAGGGTGAATAGACGAACATTATACACTCCCAAATTAAAAGGCGGTCTAGGAGTTCCAGACCTGATAAAATATTATCATGCAGCGCAATTATCACAGTTGGTTCGGTTCCATACCCGACAATCAAATCCACTTTGGATGACTATGGAAACAGCGCTATTTCCAAACAAGGAGATTAGCCACTTAATGTGGCTGAAAACGAAGGATAGACCGACAATAATGTGTCCGACTCTGTCCTTTTCATTAAACTTGTGGGATAGACTAGCTACTACCTACAATTTCAAATCTCCACAAGCCCCATTAGCCCCAATATTAAACAACCCTATGTTCACCCCGGGCCTTCGTCCCCATGAATTTAAATGGTGGACCAATAAGGGGTTACTACGGATAGCTGACCTATGTGACCATAGAGGGATTATGTCGAAACAGGTTTTGCAAGAAAAGTACCAATTACCAAATTCAGAAATATTCCGCTATTCTCAGATAGCGCATTTCCTAACTACGTTGAATCGTAGCTCAGATTTAACCGAATACACCCAAATGGAAAATTTTTGCAGAACTATAGACAAACACTCAGGTCATATTTCCTTGATATATAGCATCTTATCATCACCATCCCAGAAATTGTTTCATATGCAAAAATGGGAAAACGATATAGGTATCAGCTTAACAGATGAAGACTGGAACAAACTGTCTCTCCAAGCATCCAAAACATACATTAATACTTCTCTAATAGAAGCAAACTACAAAGTTCTGATGAGATGGTATATGGTCCCAGCGAGAGTGGCAGCTTTTGTTCCGGGGGCCTCCCCGCAGTGCTTTAGGGGATGCAATATTGAAGGCACCATGATACACATCTGGTGGACCTGCCCAAAGGTGCGTCGATTTTGGATCCGCACGTATAACTTTATATACTCATTAACCCAAGTGAACCTTATCAAGTCACCTTTACAGGCACTGTTGGGACGTCCAGCGGAAGGAGCATCGAAACACACGCGGAAACTTATAACTTTTATATTTGTAGCTGCTAGGATAGCGATAGCTAAATCTTGGAAGTCTCCAACGATTCCCTTTCATCTTATAAAATCCAAACTGTCTTGGATTATGGTAAATGAACGTCTCTCTGCTATTCTAAATGACAAAATGGCATTATTTGAAAGAATATGGGACCCTTGGATAAAATACATTTCGAATAAATAATGCGATGGATTCTTAGGAGTCCCTTGCTCTGTGACAGGAGTGCACCTCTCTCACTTCCTTCTATCTTCTACTTTTCACTTTCCTATTTCTTTCTTTCCCTTTTCCTAATTATACAAAATAATCCTTGCAGATTAGGAAGTTAATGGAGACCTTAGGGCTACTATGAGAGTTAAATTAAAAGGTTACACCAGGTAGAAGAGTCAGGGAGAGAGAATTCTCCTAAGGTGACTCCCCATATTTTCCATGAAACACATTAAGGAATCACTAACAACAAGAGATTAGGTATCGTGTAACCTCCCTATCTCATTCTTTTTGCCTTTTGGTTGTTAAGTATAAATAACTTGTTATTAGGTTTTTACACCTTAAACAATGTATGTAAAAATTGAATATTATGTCTTGTGAAGAAAAATTTTTGAATAAAAATATTGGAAAAGAAAAGTACCATTTCAGGTGTTGCAGATGACACCAAGCTATGCAGTGGAATAACATCCTTACAGGATGTCTCCAACCTACAAGCCGACCCCAATACACTGTTTAACCACTGAATGACAGCTACAGTGCGGCCGGCTAGTTCTGCTGGGTGTGGGCGGTGTGCTCTGTGATCAGCAGTGTCCTCCGGACACTGCTGATCACAGATTGAGGTAAAGAGCCAATCAGCAGCTTTTTACCACATGATCAGCTGTGTCACATGTGATCACGGATGTAAACAGAAGTCAGTTATCGGCACTCCTTTCCTCATGCAATAACAGAGCCGATAACTGGCTTGTATAAAAGAGGCATGTATACTGATAATTGGGGAACTGATTATCAGTGTCCTGATTATCAGTGCAGTCCCAACAGTGCCCACCAGTGCTGCCAATCAAGGCCCACAGTGCTGCCAATCAGTGCCCATCAGTGCCTCTTCATCAGTGTCACCTATCAGTGCTGCCTATCAGTGCCCAAAAGTGCCACCTATCAGTGCCCATCAGTGCAGCCTCATCAGTGCCTCCTAATCAGTGCCACCTCATCAGTGCCCATCAGTGCAGCCTATCAGTTCCCATCAGTGCTGCCTCATCGGTGCCCATCAGTGCAGCCTATCAGTGCCCATCAGTGCAGCCTCATCAGAGCACATCAGTGAAGGATAAAAATTTGCTAAATTTTATAACAAACTATGAAAAAGTTTTTCCGTCTTTATTTATTTAGCAAAAAATAAAAAAACCCAAGGTGATTAAATACCACCAAAAGAAAGCTCTATTTGTGTGAAAAAATTATAAAAATTGTATTTAGGTACAGTGTTGCATGACCACGCAATTGTCATTCAAAGTGGGATAGCGCTGAAAGCTGAACAGGAAGGGGGTAAAAGTGCCCAGTAGGTAAGTGGTTAATTGGGCAACTGTGTGGAAAATGAAGTTTAAAGTTGAAAAATGCAAAGTTATGCACTTGGAGGCTAAGCATATGCATGCATCATGCATATTAGGGGGAGTACAACTGCGGGAGTCAATGGTGGAGAAGGACCTGGGTGTTCTGGTAGATCATAAGCTTAATAATAGCATGCACTGCCAAACAGCAGTTTCCAAAGTGAGCAAAGTCCTTTCTTGTGTTAAAAGAGGTATGGACTCCAAAGAGAGAGATACAATTTCCCCCCTGTACAAATCATTAGTGAAACTTCATCTGGAATATGCAGTTCAGCTTTGGGCACCAGTTCACAAAAGGTATATCAGGGAACTGAAGAAAGTGCAGAGAAGAGCAACCAAACTGATAAGAGGCATAGAGGAGGTCAGCTATGAGGACAGATTAGAGGAACAGAATTTATTCTCTCTTAAGAAGAGGAGATTAACCACTTCCATACAGGGCATTTTCACCCCCTTCCTGCCCAAGCCAATTTTCAGCTTTCAGCGCTGTCACACTTTGAATAACAATTGCGCTGTCATACAACACTGTACCCAAATGAAATTTTTATAATTTTTTCCCCACTAATAGAGCTTTCTTTTGGTGGTATTTGATCACCCTTGTGGTTTTTATTGCTTCGCTATAAACAAAACAAGAGTGACAAGTTTGAAAAAAACACAATATTTTTTACTTTTTGCTATAATAAATATCCAAATTTTTTTTTTAAACAACATTTTTCCTCAGTTTAGGCCGATACATATTCTTCTACATATTTTTGGTAAAAACTATCACAATAAGTGTATATTTATTGGTTTGCGCAGAAGTTATAGCGTCTACAAAATAAGGAGATAGATTTATAGCATTTTTATTATTATTTTTTTTTTTACTAGTAATGGCGGTGATCTGCGATTTTTATCATGACTGCGATATTGAGGTGGACACATCGGACAATTTTGACACATTTTTGGGACCATTCTTATTTATACAGCAATCCGTGCTATAAAAATGCATTGATTACTGTATAAATGTGACTGGCAATGAAGGGGTTAACCAGGAGGGGGCGCTGTAGGGTTAAATGTGTTCCTAAGGAGTGATTCTAACTCTGGGGGAGGGGATTCCCAAGGGGAGGAGACCGATCGGTGTTCTTCTGTACAAGGAACACACCAGGGATCCTGGAAGGCAGCGCCGTCATATGACGGCGGCCCAGGATAACAGCTGCACCGTCCCGCCGTCATATGACAGTGGACGGGCAGCAAGTGGATATGATCAACATGTATAAATACATAAGTGGTCCATATAGTGAACTTGGTGTTTAGTGCAAGGGGACACGCTGGTGCTGGTGCTGGTTCTGGCCAGCTCAGTAGATTGCTTTAAAAAGGCCTGGATTATTTCCTACATGTACATAATATAACTGGATACTAATATTTATAGAGAATTTTCCAGAGAATATCTAATTGCCTCTTGGGGGATCAGGAAGGATTTTTTTCCCCCACTGGAGCAAATTGGATCATGCTTTGCTGGGGTTTTTTGCCTTCCTCTGGATCAACTGTGGGTATCGGATTGTGTATATAAGATTGTTTGATTTTTTTCCCCCCTTTTATTGGTTGAACTAGATGGACTGTCTTTTGTTCAACCAGACTAACTATGTAACCTATAGATGTTGACAAAGTGGATGACTAATTGAGTAATAAGAACTGCTTGTTTGTTAACTTAAACACAAGGCAGCAAAAAAGAAACACGATGATTAAAAAATATGTGAATAATTTCAAACTTTGTTGAAATTACACTATGAATTTAAATATATTGTTCATATTTTTAATAATGTTAAAAGTAATCACCTGTGATCATGAAATAAATGGAAATGAGCTGATTGAAAAAGGCTAGGGAACGGCTCATAATCGACTGAGGCACATGATTCGTGAAGACATGTTAAATAACCCACTGGTGTCTCATAACACTGTAAATTTAATCTAGGGGGCCTATACTAACAGGGACCTCAAAGCTGTTTCTTCTGGCACCAGATTCTCAGTGCTGCATGGTTTCAATGTAGGACCTGAACGCTATAAGTGCAGAGAATCCCAGGGCAGAACGAGCTGAATATAGTGCTAGGGCTTCATTTAGGTTAGGCTACTTTTAGTGGTTTACATTGTTAAAATGATCCTTACCATTTATTTTTCTATCCCATTTAACAGTATTTGTACAGAGGCTGCTCTACATTTCTTCCTCTTTTATGTATTAGCTCTTCAACAATCACTAGATAGCAACTGGGAAACTATGTGTAAAAACTGCTAAGAGATCTAAGTTGGAGATGTATCAGTATGCCCAAAGGATTGGGAACTTTTCTTTGTAAACCCTAAGGTAGTGTGCGGTGGTAACCAGGGGCACAGTATATATAGCAGTAAATGCTTCCAAAAAATAGCTGCAGGCACTACACACCAACAAGAACTTTAATATATATATATACCAGCCTACTGAATAATACAGCCCTGATAACTTTCCTCTAACTAAGGATATATATTATTTTAAGAATATATATTTTTTCACGTGTTATACATTTATATATATATAATCATTTATCTATTTCACAAATAAAACTTGGCTAAAAAGAGGCAGAGGAGGGGGTGATATGAAAGCAGGTTAATTATTTACTTAATTTATAAAATGTCTAAATGGTTATTACAATAATTATATGATCAGGAAAACAATTCCCACTGGCTTCTGGTTATTGCTAGAGGACAAGAACTGCATTGTAAAATAATGGTCATAAGTCCCTGGCACGTACTTGGAAGCCCACACTAAAAATAAGAACGAAGAATGAGACTGGGACTTTCATCTTGGGTCTTCTATCAGGTATTTTAATTTAACCGCTTCAGCCCCGGAAGAATTTACCCCTTTCCTGACCAGAACACTTTTTGCGATTCGGCACTGCATCCCTTTAACTGACAATTGCGCGGTCGTGCGACGTTGCACCCAAACAAAATTGACGTCCTTTTTTTCCCACAAATAGAGCTTTCTTTTGGTGGTATTTGATCACCTCTGCGGTTTTTAGTTTTTGCGCTATAAACAAAAAAAAGAGCGACAATTTTGAAATAAAACACAATATTTTTTACTTTTTGCTATAATAAATATCCCCCAAAAATATATTTAAAAAAAAAAAATTTTCCTCAGTTTAAGCCGATACGTATTCTTCTACATATTTTTGGTAAAAAAATCGCAATAAGCATATATTGATTGGTTTGCTCAAAAGTTATAGTGTCTACAAAATAGGGGATAGTTTTATGGCATTTTTATTAATTTTTTTTTTTATTAGTAATGGCGGCGTTCTGCGATTTTTATCGGGACTGCAGCATTATGGCAGACACATTGGACACTTTTGACACTATTTTGGGACCATTGTCATTTATACAGCGATCAATGCTATAAAAATGCACTGATTACTGTGTAAATGACACTGGCAGGGAAGGGGTTAACAACTAGGGGGTGATGAAGGGGTTAAGTGTGTCCTAGGGAGTGATTCTAACTGTGGGGGGGGCTACAACTCACATGATAGCGATCACTGCTCCCGATAATAGGGAGCAGTGATCTCTGTCATGACACAAGGCAGAACAGGGAAATGCCTTGTTTACATAGGCACTTCCCTATTCTGCGGCTCCGTGACACTATCGGCGCGAGCCGGGTGCCTGCTATCCCCGCCTCTTAAAGGGGACGTATAAGTACACCCATTTGCCCACCGCTGACATTGTGCCGACGTATATCGGCCTGCAGCGGTCGGCAAGTTGTTAATTGATAAAAACTTTGTATATCAGGGAAAAAAAGACACAATCAATATTGCTTAAAAACATTTAGAGCAGGGGTCCTCAAACTTTTTAAACAGGGGGCCAGTTCACTGTCCCGCAGACTGTTGGGGGCCGGATCAATGCAGCCTGATCAGTGCCCATCAGCACAGCCTCATCAGTGTCCATCAATGCAGCCTCACCAGTGCATATCTGTGCAGCCTCACCCATGCCCATCAGTGCAGCCTGATCAGTGCCCATTAATGCAGCCTGATCAGTACCCATCAATGCAGCCTGACCAGTGCCCATCAATGCAGCCTGACCTGTGCCCATCAATGAGGCCTCACCAGTGCCCATCAATGCAGCCTCCCCAGTGCCCATCAATTCAGCCTGAGCAGTGCCCATCAATGCAGCCTGATCAGTGCCCATCAATGCAGCCTGACCAGTGCCCATCAATGCAGCCTGACCTGTGCCCATCAATGAGGCCTCACCAGTGCCAATCAATGCAGCCTCACCAGTGCCCATCAATGCAGCCTCACCAGTGCACATCAATGCAGCCTCACCAGTGCATGTCAATGCAGCCTGATAAGTGCCCATCAATGCAACCACTCCAGTGTCCGCCAATGCAGCCTGACCAATGCCCACCAATGCAGCCTGACCAATGCCCATCAATGCAGCCTGACCAATGCCCATCAATGCAGCCTGACCAATACCCATGAAAGCAGCCTGACCAGTGCCCATGAATGCAGCCTGACCAGTGCCTATTAATGCAGCCTGACCAGTGCCCTTCACTTCAGCCTCACCAGCACCCATCAATGCAGCTTCACCAGTGCCCATCAATGCAGTCTGATCAGTGCCCATCAATGCAGCCTGACCAGTGCCCATCAATGCAGCCTGACCAGTGCCCATCAATGCAGCTTCACCAGTGCCCATCAATGCAGCCTCACCAGAACCCATCAATGCAGCCTCAATCGTACCCATTAATGCAGCCTCACTAGTGCCCATCAATGCAGCCTGACCAGTGCCCATCAATGCAGCCTGACCAGTGCACATAACTGCAGCCTGACCAGTGCTCATCAATGCAGCCTGACCAGTGCACATCAATGCAGCAGAGGAGGTCACCCAGCCAATAAGTGGGAGCAGAGGGATAGTTGCAGGACATGAGGATGGGGAAAACAGCAGCTCTGTGGGGCAGGCCAGCCAACCAGCCCCAGACAGGCTTGGGAACAGGATGATGGAGCGCCAAGCAGCCATGTGTGAGCCAGGGGATTAATGCAGCTCAGAGAGCCCAGGATATGGCGCGAGCTGCGAGTATGCACCGTGGATGAGTGGCCTGGCCGGGAAATAGCGATTGGATATAAAGCAGGGGATGGAGGGAGACAGGCTGAGCAAGGAGGGAGACTCACTGGGTGATCAGAGGCAGGGATAGTGCATGAGAAAGTAAGAATAGTTGGAGCTCCTTTTCTTAATCATACGCCACGACTCACATCTGGACACACCCCCGTGGGCCGGATAAATGGCCTTGACGGGCCGTAGTTTGAGGACCCCTGATTTAGAGCATAATAGGCCTCCAGACTTCCACCCTTATTCTTCATCCCTGGGATCACATACATTTAAGTGTAACTAAAGGGAATTTTTTTTTTTTTTTGGATAGACTGGAGAGGCATAAGAACACCTGTGTTGTGGATTTCTGGAGTACAGACTCAGCTACCTCTCTGCAGGTGGTTAGCAAGGCCCAATTCAAAGACATATACTACATTATAGGAGATAAGTAATTGACACTAAACGCATGCTGAAAGCTATCTCAATTTACTGGATGATTGACATGAGTATTTATAATAGAAAAGGTGTAAACATTGCAGTCTTTAGTCATTGGTCAGATGTTTACTACTTCTTGTGACCCTAGTGAAAACCAAGGATTTCCTCATTTTGGAGGGGTTTCCTATCACTTCTTGTTTTGGTATGGGATAACAAATGAAGGGAAATCACCCCACAGATGACAAAAAAGCTTGATAGGGGTTATAATCATCCCCAAAATGAAAAAAAAAAAAACATTTTTCTTTTAGTTCTGCTTTCACTCTTAACAATCTTTTCATCAACTGATCTACATGTTTCATTGATCAGTGTACACTTCCTCATGAGATTTTTTTTTTTTCATAAATTCTCTTTATTAGAGTTTTATGTGGAGGTACAGTGCCTTGCAAATGTATTCACCCCCTTGGCTTTTTACCTATTTTGTTACATTACAGCCTTTAGTTCAATGTTTTCTTAACCTGTATTATATGTGAGGGATCAGAACACAATAGTCTAAGTTGGTGAAGTAAAATTAGAAAAATATATACATAAAACTATTTTTCAGAAATAAAAAAACGATAATTGGCATATACATATGTTATGAAGCTCTGGTGCAACCAATTACCTTCAGGTTATGATAGATGTGATGGTGCTCCTAGGGATCATCAAAGATTTGGATTTTTTTTATAACTTAACCCTGACTTGTACTTCTCAACAACATTGTCCCTTACTTGTTTGGAGAGTTCCTTGGTCTTCATGGCAGTGTTTAGTTAGTGGTGCCTCTTGCTTAGGTGTTGCAGCCTCTGGGGCCTTTCAAAAAGGTGTGTATATGTAATGACAGATCATGTGACACTTAGATTGAACACAGGTGGATATCATTTCACTAATTATGTGACTTCTGAAGGTAATTGGTTGCACCAGAGCTTTTTATAGGCTTCATAACAAAGGGGGTGAATACATACGCACATGCAAATTATCAGTTTTTTATTTCTGAAAATAGTTTTATGTATATATTTTTCTAATTTTACTTCACCAACTTAGACTATTGTGTTCTGATCCATCACATATAATTCATATTAAAAAAAACATTGAACTAAAGGCTGTAATGTAACAAAATAGGTAAAAAGCATAGGGGGTAAATACTTTTGCAAGGCACTGTAGTTTGCAGAGGCCGCCGAAATCTCCGGCAAGTAGAAGGCACAGAAGGGTAAATTTTATGTGGTCTCGTTGTAGTAAGGTAAATCCTATCTAGGATCTTTCATGACTAAGCCTATTTTTGAAATTTGGTGTTTACAAGTTAAAATCCGTATTTTTTGCTAGAAAATTACTTAGAGTTCCCAAACATTATATATATTTTTTAGCAGAGAATCTAGAGAATAAAATGGCGATTGTTGCAATATTTTTTATCACACGGTATTTGTGCAGCGGTGTTTTAAACGCAAATTTTTGGAAAAGGGACACTTTCATGAATTTTAAAAAATCCAAACAGTAAAGTTACCCCAATTTTATAATTTTATAATTTATGTATAATGTGAAAGATGATGTTACGCCGAGTAAATAGATACCAAACATGTCACCCTTTATAATTGCACGCACTCGTGGAATGGCGACAAACTACGGTACCTATGAATTTCCATAGGCGACGCTTTAAAAAATTTTTACGGTTACCAGGTTTGAGTTACAGAGGAGGTCTAGGGCTAGAATTATTGCTCTCACTCTGACGATCACGGCGATACCTCACATGTGTGGTTTGAACACCATTTACATATGCGGGCGCAACTTCCGTATGCGTTTTCTTCGCTGCGCGAGCTCGCGGGGACAGGGGCACTTAAAAATTTTTTTTTTTTTTTTTTAAATTTATTTTATTTATTTTTTTACTTTATAAATTGTGTTTTAAAATTTTTTTTTTTTTTTTTTTAACTTTTATTGCTGTCACCAGGAATGTAAACATCCCTTGTGACAGTAATAGGTGGTGACAGGTACTCTTTATGGAGGGATCGGGGGTCTAAAAGACAACGAGAAGGCTGGAACGAAGCCGCTCACAGCTTCGTTCCAGCCCGCCCCCAGCCGCCGAAGGTACCCGATTGGACACCGGGCCTCCCGATCGCACGGGAGGCCCGGTAACAGCGGCGGGAGGCGGCGGGAGGGGGGGATGTCCCCTCCCGCTCCTCCGGTATAACAACCGAGCGGCTTTTAGCCGCATCGGTTGTTATACACTGGTAGCCGATCGCCCGCTGTAAACAACGGTACTGGGATGATGCCTGCAGCTGCGGGCATCATCCCGGTATAACCCCGGAAAGCCGAGTACGCATATCTGCGTACGGTCGGTGGGAAGGGGTTAATCTGTCCCTAACAAAGACCAATTGAAGAAAAGGGTATTCCCACATATCCTCCCAATCCTCTCCGTTCAGCTCTAGAACATCCGTCTGCCATTTATAACAAAGAGCATCAAGCCTATTCTGAACAGAAGGTAGTAGAGCCTTATAGATATTCAATAAAGGTTTACTTAAGATTTTCATTACTTTAGAGAGATTCTAAAATTGTAGGAGCAAGGACAATAGGCAACACTCCAAACTGAGTATGGAAGGCATGACAGAGTTGGAGAACTGGAACAGGTATACATTTGGAAGATCCAATTGCTGTTTTAATACATCAGGGGACATTAAAATGTCACCCTCGCAGACGTGATTAAGCTTTTTGATACCCCTGGTTACCCATATAGTTGGATCAGGGATGGAAAGGAATCCCGAGAGCTTGGAGTTTAACCAAAGAGAGTATAAGGAGACATATGCTTAAAGGTGGTAGGCTGTGTAGCGTGCATCACCATCCAGTCTTTGAGAACAGACTTTATGGAAGTGTTCAAGTTAAGTGCAGTAGCTGGGCCCCGGTAGGGGAGATTTCTTAGGGCCTCATAGGAGTGTAGGCAAGCAGCTTCCAGGACCACATTGGCATTAGAGGCATCAGACATCAGCCAGTTATGAACATGTGAGACTAAGGCAGCAGGGACGTATTTATAAAGATCAGAGCAAGCTAATCCACTCTGTGTCTAGGGCATTTGAAGCACAGTTAATTTGAATCTATGATATCTTGGGCCCCATAGAAAAGAGTTAACAGCCAAATTAGAATTAGAGGAGATAACAAATTATTTATTATTGGCCTTGGAGTTATTGTTTTGACATTATTTTTTTGGTTGAATAATGATTTGATTTGGTATATTTTCTATATTTTTGGATGCATAGAATGCACTTTTTGGTTAAGTTCTATTGCCAGATAGCATGTCTAATTTTATGTTTTCTTTTTTTAATGCACAATAAAAAAATTGTGTAGAATAATACTTGGCTATGTGTTTTACTTCAAATGACAGTTTGGGAGTAGGCAGTTACATTAAAAAAAATACAAAGTAAAATTGACAAGGGACACCAACATAGTTGTATCTTTCATCTTAAAAACTACGGGATAATGGTGTTGTTGTAACTTGTCCAAAAAAAATAATAATAATAATATTATTCTTGATATCACTAGAAATAAAAAAACCTTTGAAAATTAGTTTGCAATAACTCCATCAGTATCACCAGCAAAGCAGCGTCATTATTATCCCATTAAAGAAGAAGAGAATGTGCGCTGCATTTCGAGATTTCATAATTTGCCATGTCACGAAGTTTAATTCTCCATTACGAATGCTAGTTTACAAGACCGACCGCTTCTGGCTTGTCCTTGCTTCTGTGCATGCGTGTTTGCACTTTGGACTTTTGTCCGACGGACTTGTGTACACACGCTCGGAAAATCCGACAACAGGCATTTGTCCGCGAAAAATTTTAAAACCTGCCATCCAATATTTGTCCGAGGAAAATCCAACAATTGTCCAATGGAGCATACACACAGTCGGATTTTCCGCCAACAGCCTATCATCACACATTTCCCATCGGAAAATCTGATCGTGTGTTCGAGGCTTGACAGTGCCTTGAAAAAGTATTCATACCCCTTGAAATTTTCCACATTTTGTCATGTTAACTAAAAACTTAAATGTATTTTATTGGGATTTTATATGATAGAGCAACACAAAGGGGCACATAATTGTGAAGTGGAAGGAAATATATACATTGCTTTCAAATTTTTTTACAAATAAATATGTGAAAAGTGTGGCGTGCATTTGTATTCAGCCCCCCTGATTCAATAACCACCTTTCGCTTCAATTACAGCTGCATGTCTTTTTGGGGATGTTTCTAACAGCTTTGCACATCTATAGAGTGACATTTTTGCCCATTCTTCTTAGCAAAAAAGCTCAAGCTCTGTCAGATTGAATGGAGATTGTCTGTGAACAGCAATTTTCAAATCTTGCCACAGATTCTCAATTGGATTTAGATCTAGGCTTTGACTGGGCCATTCTAAAACATGAATATGCTTTGATCTAACCATTCCATTGTAGCTCTGTCTGTATGTTTAGGGTCGTTGTTCTGCTGGAAGTTGAACCTCTCTCTGCCCCAGTCTCAAGTCTTTTGCAGACTCTAACAGGTTTTCTTCTAAGATTGCCCTGTATTTGGCTCCATCCATCTTCCCATCAACTCTGACCAGCTTCCCTGTCCCTGCTGAAGAAAAGCATCACCACAACATGATGTTGTCACCACCATGTTTCACGGTGGGGGGTGGTGTGTTCAGGGTTACGTGCAGTGTTAGTTTTCCGCCACACAGAGCATTTTGCTTTAATGCCAAAAAGTTCAAATTTGGTCTCATATGACCAGAGCACTTTCTTCCACATGTTTGCTGTGTCCCCCATGTGGCATCTGGCAAACTGCAAACGGGACCTCTTATGGCTTTCTTTCAACAATGGATTTCTTCTTGCCACTCTTCCATAAAGGGCAGTTTGTGAAGCGCACGACTAATAGTTGTCCTGTGGACAGATTCTCCCACCTGAGCTGTGGATCTCTGCAGCTCCTCCAGAGTTACTAAGGGCCTCTTGGCTGCTTCTCTGATTAATGCTCTCCTTGCCAACCTGTCAGTTTAGGTGGACAGCCATGTATTGGTAGGTTTTGCAGTTGTGCCATACTCTTTCCATTTTCGGATGATGGATTGAACAGTGATCTGTGCGATGCTCAAAGATCGGGATACTTTTTTAATAACCTAACCCTGCCTTAAAATTCTCCACAGCTTTATCCCTGACCTATCTGGTGTGTTCCTTGGCTTTCATGATGCTGTTTGTTCATTAAGGTTCTCTAACAAACCTCTGAGGGCATCACAGAACAGCTGCATTTATAATGAGATTAAATTACACACAGATGGATTATATTCACTAATTAGGTGACCTAATTAGTAAGGCAATTGGTTCTATTATATTTTAGTTAGGGGTATCAGAGTAAAGGGGGCTGCATACAAATGCACGCCGCACTTTCACATATTTATTTGTAAAAAAATGTGAAAACCATTTATTATTTTCCTCCCACTTCACAATTATGTGCCATTTTGTGTTTAGTCAGTCACATAAAATCCCAATAAAATACATTTATTATTTTGGTTGTAACATGACAAAATGTGGAACAGTTCAAGGGGTATGAATACTTTTTCAAGGCACTGTACATAATAGATCCAGTACCGAATTATAGGCCATCCCATATGCTTCCAATACCCTTATATACATGTGATGTGGGTGTAGCGAAACACATTAAACTATTATATTGTGAGACTATAGAATATTTTAGTCTTATTTGACTCCTGTGATGTCTATGTCCAGATGTGAATGCTGGCTGTAGTCTGGCTCCTTTGTTCCCTACAACCCCCTTGGAGGACAAGTCAGAGTAGAGTATTGTTTTAATCTTCAAGTGTTTGTAACTTTTATATACATTCCTAATGTAAGTATTTATAAGCATACACTTGCAAATTTCACATACAGTATAATGACAATGAATTTGTATATTCATGTAATTTTAGATGCACCTCCAGTTATCGCCTGAGGAAGTGGACAGACACTGATCCATGAAACACACACATAGAACAGTTGGTTATTTCCCCAATCCTCCTTCATAATATCTTGGAACATTAAAACTGAAAATGGACAGGTTAAATAATACAGAAGTGATTGTTAAAACTGAATGTAAAAAGATCACAGGGATAAGGAATATGGGTGGGACTCAATTAGGTTTTAGATGTTTTTAAACAAAATTTATTGTATTGTGTACTATTTCACTAGTACATGTGGTATTTATCAATTACAATTATGTTTTTTTTAAACATAATATAAGACAAATTTAAAAGTGATTTGAAGTGTTGTGGTACCTCGTTTCTTCTTACGTTGTGATATATCTAAAATTTGAATGCTGGTATAGAACTTAAGCTTGTTAGTTCGGAAGTTCCTATATACTTACTAGTTGCTTGTATATAAGAAAAAAAAATAAGCAATATGGATTTATGTACATCTTGTTTACATCTCCCATAGATGGCAAGTTCTTCTGTGTTGCAAAGTACTGCCACCCACATGTTTACTATATCAGCAACATTTTTTTAACACTGTTAATATTATGTAACAGTGTCTCTTTCGCAAGCAATATTGGTGAGCGCAGATCCCTGTTACCTCTAATGTTTATGGATTTACATTCAAGCAAAGCCATGACTGTTTTTCCTTCTACAATAGCAGTTACAGTCTGGACGGAAAGTATTCAGACCCCCTTAACATTTTCACTCTTTGTTATATTGCAGCCGTTTGCTAAAATCATTTAACCACTTGCTGACCTCCTCACGCAGATATACTGCGGCAGAATGGCACGGGCAGGCAGAATCACGTACCTGATCTGCCTCCCGCGGGCGGGGAGTCCTACCGGACCCCCCCCCCCCGGTGCCCGAGGCAGTCGGCTTCTGTCTGGAAGCGATGAGAGGTGAGGGTGAGACCATCCATTCGTGGCCCCCCCCTTCGCGATTGCTCCCAGCCAATCAGATTCCTCCTCTGCTGCTGTATGCTAAACAGCAGCAGAGGAAATGATGTCATCTCTCCTCTGTGTTTTTCTGTCAATATGGGGTGCTGTGTGTACATTAATGAGGAACAAAATGAACTTAAATGATTTTAGAAAATGGCTGCAATATAACAAAGAGTGAAAAATTTAAGGGGGTCTGAATACTTTCCATCCCTACTGCATGTTGAGTATAGGGTTTCCATAATTGCTAGGTAATGTATTAAAGTGGATGTAAACCCTCCAAGTGAACAGCCCAGATGATAAACAGAGAT
Source organism: Aquarana catesbeiana (assembly GCF_042186555.1). Taxonomy (NCBI): domain Eukaryota; kingdom Metazoa; phylum Chordata; class Amphibia; order Anura; family Ranidae; genus Aquarana; species Aquarana catesbeiana. The sequence goes on from NC_133324.1 coordinate 685,427,328, forward strand.
GAAACAAATCTCCCTATATAAGTTTTACGGGTATATCTGCTGTCTTCATCTTTATATACTGTTTAGAAAGTGCATGTCCTGTTAGAATGTTCTCTTCCTGATTCACCTGTGGGTGTGGATTCTTGCTATACACTGTGAGACAACTTATTGGAGGAAAGGCACACACCCCCTCTCCACACATGCAGAGCTTGCCTGTGACTAGTGTAGCTTTGTGCTAATCTATTTATAGCTCCCTCCCTGACACAATGTCAGGCTTCCATTTTAGAGAACTTGTCAGGAGTTATCAGGCTGATAACAGAAGAATGAAGCAGGAGACAGCGACAGGGCATAGTGCTTTGAAGAGAGATAACAAAACACTGCAGAAATATGTGCTCAGCTCACATTTCATGAATCGGGTTTACATCCACTTTAACAGCCCCAGACACCTAGGTAATACAATCATAGATCATAGATCATAGATTTTTCATACGCTGTTCTTTGTGAAGGTAAAATTTCTATTTGATCATGCTAAATCAAATAATTGGGTATTTTTCTATAACAAACATTTTACTGTTTCTGCTGACTGCTCTATATAGTAACACAGAAGGGTCCTTCAGTCCTGTAGTTATCACATTTAAAGTGCAAATGTGGGCAGACACCTATATACAAAGTTGAAATACGTATTTATAAACAGTCATAGGGCTAATGCACATTTTTCTGCAATTTTTGTTTTTATTTGAGGTGACTGTAGCCATATAAGTGCACTTGCAGCAAGAACAATTGAGCACTGTCCGTGATACTTTTTTTAATTGCACAAACATTAAAATTTTCAGGACAAGCTTTTGGGGTATACGCCCTTCTTCAAGGTCCAAGCAGTACTAATACACAAAGTTTTAGCAGAATTTTAACTAAGACAATCTCTGAGGAAAAAAACACAAATACACATATGCAGTAATGGTAATTGAACTTGGATAGTTAGTGACATAATAAAAGGAGGGGGCTATAGACTGGGAGGGGAAGTAACAGCCACAGGGGTGATGGTGGTCATAAAACTGTTGGATAGTGATTTAGAATCCAAGGTCTACATTTAGTCCATTATCTATTGTGTCAAATAAAATTGTCATTCTTAGTTCAAAATTGTCCTTTCCTGAACAGTTTTGAAGTTCCCCCTTCAGAACTAAAACATTTATTCCACAGTGTGGTTTGGTTGTGAAAAATGATGCCCCACAGGTTTCAGAAACCATCTTCCTATGCTCTTTAACCGCTTCCCGACCGCCTCACGCAGATATACAGCGGCAGAAGGGCACGTACGGGCAGATTAACGTACCTGTACGTTGCCCTTTGAGAGGCGGCTTGTGGGCGCGCCCGTCGGGAGCTCCGTGACCGTGATCGCGGGTCCCACGGACCCGATGTCCGCGGGGATACCCGCAATCGTCTCACGGTGAGGAAGAACGGGGAGATGCTAATGTAAACAAGCATCTCCCCGTTCTGCCTAATGACATTGTCACTAATCACAGCTCCCTGTAATCGGAGCGGTGATCAGTGTTGTGTCACACACAGCCCCCCCCCCCACAGTTAGAATCACTTCCTAGGACACACTTAACCCCTACAGCACCACCTAATCAATTACACAGTAATCAATAAAAATGCCATAAAACTATCCCCTATTTTGTAGACGCTAAAACTTTGCGCAAACCAATCAATAACGCTTATTGTGATTTTTTTTACCAAAAATATGTAGAATACGTATCGGCCTAAACTGAGGAAAAAAAAAATTTTTTATATATTTTTTGGGGATATTTATTATAGCAAAATTAAAATATTATGCGTTTTTTTCAAAATTGATGCTATTTTTTTGTTTATAGTGCAAAAAGTAAAAACCGCAGGTGATCAAATACCACCAAAAGAAAGCTCTATTCATGGGAAAAAAAGGATGTCAATTTTGTTTGGGAGCCACGTCTCACGGCCGCGTAATTGTCAGTTAAAGCGACGCAGTGCCGAATCGCAAAAAGTGCTCTGGTCTTTGGCCAACCAAATGGTCCGGGGCTTATATGGTTAATGGTGTGTCTGTGTAAATTCATTCTGTTTTGCCAACTTAAGATCCTTTGTTGCATTTTTTTGCACTGGAAAAGGTACACAACAATACTGGAGGTGCAGCTGTATGGTGATGTAATATTGAAGATCCCTTTTATGTGTATGACACTTTTTTATTGATTGATTTGGCTGCACAGTTGCAGAGTTGTATAGCTTTGATCCCTTCTAGTGGAGGATTATATGTGGTTACTAGAGGTAGAGGTTTTCTTATCTTACTAACTAAGTTTAATTACCATTGCTGTGTATGTTTGTGTTCTTTTTCCTCAGAGAGTGTCTTACTTAACATTCTGCTAAAACTTTGTGTATTAGTACTGCTTGGACTGTGAAGAAGTGAGTACACCCCAAAAGCTTGTACTGAAATTGTGGATGTTAGTGCAAATAAAAAAGGTATCATGGGCATTACTCAATTGTTCTTAGTTATGATCTTGCTGGCAGAAAAACCTGTAAAAAAAATGGTTCATAGTGCAAGCTTTTTACACCTCAACTCTACATGCGTATGCCCGTATAGAGCTGAGATACGTACATAAACAAAGTAATTCATTCAGAATGACTGAAGACCAAGGTCATTCTGCACCCGTAACACTGCCAAGCTACTTGTTTATCTCTACAATGTAATTTTTGTTATCTCCAAGATAAACCTACAAGCGAAGCTAGTTTGCAGTGCCGCTATTTAGATTAAAATATATATTTAATGCTTTTTTGTTTATTTTGGACAATGTAGGGAATGTTGAAAACGCATGACAAGCTTTGTTTACTATCTTTGTAATATATCCCTCCACTATCTGTCCTCTAGACACAACAGGAAGTGAGAAAAAATCTCTCCAAAGTGAGGGACATCCCCTGTTTGACAGCTGCCACAGCAACACGTATCCCTACTGAAGGATTTTGCTGTTATTCCTGCTCAGATGACAACTCAAAATTTAGGATTTTCACTTGGTGATTACAAGGTTGAATAGAGAAATTTTCTATGTAAATCTTAAGATTGTGTGCGGGAGTGACCAGAGGCACAGTTTGTATCCACCTCAATACTGGGCACTTTCACCCCCTTCCTTCCCAGACCAATTTTCAGCTTTCAGCGCTGTCACACTTTCAATGACAATTGCGCGTTCATGCTACGCTATACACAAATAAAAATTTTTATCATTTTGTTCACACAAATAGAGATTTCTTTTGGTGATATTTATTCACTACTCCGTTTTTTAGTTTTTGCGATATAAGCGAAAAAAGAGCAAAAATTTGAAAAAAACAAAACAATATTTTCTTCTTTCTATTATAAAAGAAATCCAATAAAATCAAATTTTGTCATAAATTTAAGCCAACATATATTCTGCGACATGTTTTTGGTAAAAAAAATCCTGTTAAGTGTATAATAATTGGTTCGTGTGATCACGGACATATGTACGCAGATGATCATGTACAGACGTGCGCAGGTGATCATGGACATATGTGTGCAGATAATCATTGGGACATGTGATTTTACTGTTAAATCTGTGGGGGACAGGTGTTTTTACTATCTGGGAACATGTGTGTGGGGGCATGTGTGTTTTACAGGCATACTCCGCTTTTAAGTACACAATGGGGTTTATTTACTAAAGCTGGAAAGTGCAAAATCAGGCTCCCTTCTGCATAGAAACCAATGAGCTTCTAACAACAGCTTGTTCAATTAAGCTTTGATAATAAAACCTTTAATCTCATTGGTTTCTATGCAGAAGTGAGCCTGATTTTGCACTTTCCAGCTTTAGTAACTAAACCCCATTGTGTACTTAAAAGCGGGGTATGCCTGTACATTGTGTACATGTTTTACATGTGTGTTTTACATTGTGTACATGTGTGTTTTACATTTGTGTACATGTGTGGTTTACATTTGTGTTCTACACTGGTGATCAGTGAGTAAAAAGCTGTAAAAAACAGCTCATACTCACTGATCACCAGTCGGCTGCAGCGATCCGCTCTCCTCTCCTCACCGACAACTTCTGTGTGAGGAAAGGAGAGCCGATTGCCTAGCAACCGACTCTCTGTTTACATCACATGACGGCCGTGACTGAACCCGGGCCGTCATGTGATCAGGAGGGCCAATCACAGAGCCCTCCTGCCGATCAGAGATGTGCCGTGTCCGGGTGACACGAGAGCATATGGATGGCGCCGCTGAGGGACGTTCCTGAATGTCCACTCAGAAGGAGAGAGTGCCCACCCGGTCGTTTATGTGCAGTAGCCGGGTGGGAAGTAGTTAAAGTAGTAAGAGTTTGCTGAAAAAAACTGCAGGCCTAGAAGAAAGGGTTAAAAGCGCCTGTGTTGCAGCGCTGCCAAAGCGATTTGCAGGCGCTTCGTTCATTTTAACGGGCAGGGCGTTTTTCTTCTCTTTTTTTTTTTTTACCCCTTTTGGGAAATGATGTGGTTTATGTAGGTCTTATTTGTTTGTCTTGTAAGTGTAAATTTTTAAGTTCTGGTTTACATGGGTGTGTAAAGGAAAATGAAACAAATTTTAGAAAGTGGATAAGAGTGTCTGACTGTTAAACTAGACATGTATAGATTTACAATGGGATAGAGATACCCTATTTAGGTTAGAAGAGGAACATAAGTATTGTAATATATAAGTAGATTGAGAGTTTAGTGGAAATTGCTTTTTCTCTAAAAAACGCATTTCTTTTTGTCAAATTCCTTTTATGCACATTGTCTAAAATGAAAAATGTATAAAACAAAGATTATAAAAAAAAAAACATTTTTTTTCTGTCCTGTAAGTGCACCGCCCCAGTGTGAAAGCATGAGAGGCGCTGAGGCATGAGAGGCACTTTTCAGGTGCTTTACAGACGCTATTTTTATCGCTAAAATGCCTGAAAAGCGCCCCAGTGTGCAGGGGTTTAATATGTGTCTATTTGCACCAGCCTACTGAAAAATGCAGCCCTGATAACTTTAGTCTAACTAGGGAAATATACAGTATACTTTTAAAAATAAGAAGACTTTTTCATGTGTTATACATAAGTCATTTTATCCATTTACAAATAAAAGTTAGCACAAAAGAGGCAATTTACCTAATGACTAATTCATTTGGTTATTACGATAATCATATGATCAGGAACTATTCCTACTACCCCCCCGGTTATTGCTAGAGGACTAGAACTGTAATGTGAAATAATGGTGAAATAAAACGTCCCTGGTACATACTTGAAAGCCCACACTACAAAAAGAAAGGGTGGATGGGTGAATCTCCTTGAAAGGAACACAGACATCAATAAAAAAACCTTAACCAACAATTGGATTGATCATGTTAATTATCTCCCTCAGAAATTGCCAGGGATCCACAGGACACCGCCTCGGTACCTGCCATTTCGGCTCGCATGACATACTGAGCAATACTACCAGCTGTAAATTCATTGCACTATGCCATTCGATTGCCATACCTACCTCATGATCTATGGTATCCATAATATCCTTAACTAATCGTTATCGGTGTCCTGCATATTAGCGGTTCAATTAATTATTATACCCACTGCCAGGTCCTTCTATCTGCCCCCTGCAGCTACTGAATTGTAGTCTGTGCTTGAGGCCTTGCTGAGGGTGTCTTGCGCCTGTCCCTGGTGATTTACAGATCAAATTGTAGCACTATAGGTATCAAACATCAGTCCCTGAGGAAGCCAATACTGGCGAAACATGTCGGACATCTAAATACCTACTTACGGAACTGGCTCCTCAGGCCAAGTTTTGTAAACAAAATTTCCGCTACACAATTGTGTTTTTTTAATATATATGTATTATGACGCACATCTTGTCTTTGTGAACTCTATGTCGACTTTTTAAGAACTTTTAGTTAATAAAATATTTTGGTTTTTACTATGATGTAGTGTGTATGTTTTGGCACCGTTATAATCCCCGCATTTCCCTTTTGATATCTCTCAGAATCCCTCCAATTTTTCCTGTTCAGTATACATTTGTCCAACAGTACCAAATCCCGATGAAGTTGGCTCTCTGAACTCCCAAAATGTGTTGGATTTTTATGATACAAGTGGGAATAAAACTGAATCTGAACTACATATTTTCTGCTTTTCAGGCCAACCAACAGGATACAACGCCCTACACTTTTCTTCTAGTTCTTTGAACAATAAATACCTGACAGGTATTCTATCCCTTTCCCCCTTTTTCCAAAACTAATATAAAAAGTTATTGACTTTAAGATAAGCTTTTACAGCATTCTCACCTAGAAACTTAAAGTAGAAAGTATAAATTAAAGTTTTTGGCAAATTCGTTTTTTACTGTATGTGTGAATAAATAAACTACATTGTAACTTTCCAGGCGTTTCTTACTTTAGGGTGTATGAATTTGTAAATTTAGTTGACATTTTTTAATTGAACTGAGAAGTTTATTTTTCTGAATTAAAGGACGAGGACTCTGGGATCCTGTTGCTGTGTTATTACTGTGCTATAGATGTCAGGGGTTGCAATATTTTTACACAAAAAAGTCAGAAGCAGAAAGAGAATTCAGATAGAGAACACTTTTATGTGTATAGAACGGTCAAACAAATAGCTAAGTGTTTAGAGGAGTGCTAGATCTGTTATGAAACAGACACAATCTGAACAAGCAACAGTGTAAACCATAAAGAGTGCTGATAGCATATATCCAGACACAAAAGATGAAAGGGTGCCTAATAATATATGAGATTGATCATGAGCAGACAAACTGGGTTGCCTACATACTCTCTAAAAAATCATTGCAATTCAGTCAATGTTGATATTCATATGATGAAATGAAAAGTATACAATGAGAAGAGATTGCAACAAATGCTGCATGAACGGTCTCAAAAACAAATACAGCATTTAAAAAAAAGGGCGTGTTGAAAATACATACCATGTGCATTTAAGCCACAAAAGAAACACAATAAAATAGAGGTAACTACCAGCATCAATTAAAACATAACAAACAGTTAATAATTAGAGCAAATTTAAATAATAAATACATACAAAACTGATAATAAATCATAAAAAAAAAAATTGTATGCATGTTTTCTCCAAACATTTGACACAAAAATAAGTGACCTATAAATTTCCTTTAAATACTTAAGGACCAGCCCCCGTCGTTTTATGTTGCTACTTTGACATTAAATAAAATAAAAGCTAGCTGCCATAACCCTGGTATCGCTAAAAACGCTGGACTGTCCTCTCTAGGATAAAAGTGGTCTCTGCAGCGGATTCGCCACGAAATAACTTATATCAGGGGCAGGAGAGGCCCCCCCCCCCTCCCACCGCGCTCCGGTTGTCTCTGCAGCTTACAGGAGCCGTCGGTAGTGGCGGAGCCGATCGGTTCCTCTCCCCTCACTGCTTGGATGCCGAGTGAGGGGAAGATGACCCCCGCTCGGCTCAATAGCATTGGAAACATCAAACGTCACTTCCGTCCAATGCTCTTAAAGGGGACATTTCTTTTTTTTTTTCAAATGACATTTAATTATTTAATTTTGTATTGCATTTTAGTGTAAATATGAGATCTGAGGTCTTTTTTGATGTCCTGCCATTGTCCTGTCATGCTTTTTTTCTATTACAAGGGATGTTTACATTCCTTGTAATAGGAATAAAAGTGACCATTTTTTTTTTTTTAAAGGACAGTGTCAAAATAAAAAACTAAAAAGTAAAATAAATAAGGAAAAAAAAAATTTGAGCACACCATCCCGCTGAGCTCGCACGCAGTAGCGAACACAAACGTAAGTCGTGCCCGCATATGAAAATGGTGTTCAAACCCCACATGTGAGGTATCGCTGCGATTATTAGAGCAAGAGCAATAATTCTAGCACTAGCCTCCTCTGTAACTCAAAACTGGTAACCTGTAGAAATTTTTAAATGTCGCCTATGGAGATTTTTAAGGGAAAAAGTTTGTCGCCATTCCACGAGTGGGCACAATTTTGAACATGTCGGGTATCAATTTACTCGGCGTAACATTATCTTTCACAATATTAAAAAAAATTGGGCTAACTTAACTGTTATCTTATTTTTTTGAAAAGTAAAGTAAAAAAAAAAAGTTTAAAAAAAGTGCATTTTTAAAAAAAAAAGTGCACTTGTAAGTCCGCTGCGCAAATACGGTGTGACAGAAAGTATTGCAACGACTGCCATTTTATTCTCTGGGGTGTCTGAAAAAAATATATATAATGTTTGGGATTCTAAGTAATTTTCTAGCAAAAAAAAAAAATGATTTTAACTTGTAAACACAGAGTCTGAAAAATAGGCACGTTCCTTAAGTGGTTAACCTCCCTGGCGGTTTTCCCGAGTGTGGCTCGGGGTTAAATTTCAGCATCATTAGCGGTAACCCCGAGCCACACTCGGGATTGCATTGCAGGATCCTGGTGGAGTGTACTTACCTTGTCCCCAGGATCCTGCGATGCCCCCCTACTGTGTCCGTGGGCTCTGTCCTCCGCCCAATGCCTCTCTGTGCCGGGCTCCGTTCCCTGCGAGCGGCGTGACACACGGGAGTGGAGCCTGGCAGCAAATTAAAAAAAGGCAAAAATCATAATACATACAGTACAGTGTAATCTTACAGATTACATTACTGTATGAAATCATTTCACATCCCCTTTGTCCCTAGTGCTTTGTCCAATGCCCTGCATGCAGTTTTATATTATATATACTGTTCTTTCTGCCTGGAAACTGGAGATTGTCCATAGCAACCAAAAAGTGTCCCTTTATGTCAAAAGTGGTTTTAGACCAGCTAGAAAACAGCGATAGTAAATTAGAACACTTGCAGAATTGAGCAATAGTGAATCGTAGGGAAATTAATTTTATTATTATTATATTATTATTTTTTTATAAATATTTATATTTATTTATTATATTATAATTTATGATTTTGTGTTTCAAACTTCATCATACCCGGGATATCTACTAGACTTTTGTTTGGACAGATTTAAGTGTGTTATTGCTAAGAATTACAGGCCTACAATATAAAACACCAAATTTCTATGCAAAATAATTGTACTGCTTTGAGACGCAAAAATCTGACATAATCATACCGCCAGGGAGGTTAAAGCAGTATTAAACCCAAAGCCAAAAACGTAATATAGTGCAGCTTATCATTAGATGTGATAGCTGCATCAGTTTTCTTTTCTTATGCTTTTTTCCCTCTGTTTTCTCCTGGTTATCTAGCCTGTAACACCCCTCCAGTATTATAATGCCCCCACTCTGGATGAAGGAGCACAGGGGGCACCTTTGGACAGCAGCATTGTCAGTCTAGGGGGAGAAGAGTGTTAGATGTACTACCAGTAATAAATACACTAACAAATTGAAGCCAAACTCCAACTAACACTTTATAAGCAGTTATGGCAAAAAGTTTTTTTTTCCTTTTGGGATAAAGATTTTACATAAATAAATAAAAGCCGATAATTGTAAGCACCCTTGCCAGTGTTAACTGGTATGCAAAATCTCTGTAACTGATACATTCTGCTGGAAAGCTTGTTCTTTTAAAAAACAGCAGACTAACTGGCTGGACCACCATATGAAAATAGAAGAAAGGAAGCCTAAAAAAAGAAAATGAATGCAGATATCACATCTAAAACTTGGTAAGCTGCAATATAATACATGTTTGCTTTTGGGTTTAATACAGCTAATAATAGTTACTTTTTAGCTATCAATGTTAAAGGCTAAGAAAAACCAATGCTGTTTCAGATCAGGGAGGACATATCTTATGTCAAATTCTTACATTGGGCACTTTAGCAGAGATATCCCTCCGTTTAAATTCCTGGCTTTGCCTCCCTCCATGCCAAAGTGACCATTATACTACAAACTGTACTGTTAGTGACTACATTCATTTAAATGTGGAGCACTAAATCCTGCTAACTGCATTTTTGGTGCATTTTTTATCAAGCAAATCTTCTACAGGGATCAGTGGTAATGTCTGTAAAACCCATCAATCTTTTGAGACAAAATATTACAGAAAGCATACAATTCTGGAGAATGAAGGATACATAATTGGAACAGGTGGAAAAGGTGACAAGGCAGCAGCCACAAGCTTCAAGGTAATATACTATAATAAGTGAATGGCATTATAAGTGTACAGTGCTAAATGCAATAGACAGTATTGTGGAAAGAGATTTGTATAGAAGGCAATCTTAAAGGCTAAAGTTATAATCACTGCAAAGTTTAGACAGTGGGAGGAAATCTGCCAGAGATCATACTGTGCAGGGAGGGCCTGCCAGAGCAAAATAGTGAGGAGAGGAGTAGGGAGATGCCAAAGAACCTAGTGTAACTGGGGAGGGAGTTTCAGAAAATGTAAAAATAGCGATTTACCGTCAATTTTGCAGCGCTATTTGGCCGATAGCGGGGCGCTTTTACCCCCCCGCTAGAGGCCGAGAAATGGTTAAAACGAGCTGAGAAAGGGTTAAAACCACCCGCAAAGCACTGCTGCAGCAGAGCTTTGTCGGCGGTATAGCCACGCTGCCCATTGATTTCAATGGGCAGGAGCGGTGGAGGAGCAGTATACACACCGCTCCTAAGATGCTGCTAGCAGGACTTTTTTTAGCATCCTGCCAGTGCTCCGCACCAGTGGGAAAGTGTGAAAATGCTTTCACATTGGAGAGACAGGAGAGGCTCTTTCAGGGCGCTTTGCAAGCACTATTTTTAGCGCTGTAGCACCTACAAAGTGCCCCAGTGTGAAAGGGGTCTTAGGGAACAAGTTAGTGTGGTCAGTTTTCTGGCTGTGCTGGGAGAACAGCCTGCCTGTCATCCAATGATTAGACTTGTATGCTGACACACCCCCATGCACAGCCATTCACTGGAATGATCAGTGTACTGCTGTTTCTCCACCTCTCCAAGCCCAGTATTAATATATACAAAAGGAAGCCCTCTGGAGGTGGGACTTTATAGGCACTGAATAAATGTTTAAGTTATAAAAAATATCATTTATTGGAATCATGATTCTCTGTATGTCCTACTAAGTTTTTAATCCTTTTTTGCCTATAAAGTTTCACCTCCAGAGGGCTTCCTTTTGTATATTTAATAGGGATGATGGCACTCCACCCACTATAGCTAGAGTTCTTTTTCAGTATAAATATATAAACAGTATTTTTATATTGTATATATATATATATATATATATATATATATATATATATATATACATTTTGCTTTACATTTTAATTTTATTTTGTTTTAAAAGAAAAGATTCACTTATACTTTAAACAAAGCAATATCCATACCTGTATGGCTTCTTATATGGACTCTGAGTGTCCCATTACTTGCAAACTTCTGACCACAGTAAGGGCAAATCTTTTCTTTTTCACCTGTGTGTGTCTGCAAAAAAAATAATGTTTTAAAAATATGGAAAATATAGTAACCACTTATGATAACAGAGCAAAATACTTCTGAGGTAAACATTCTTTGATCGCAACCAGTGTTTTTTTCAATTACCGTAGTTTAAAATAAATATTCAGAACACACTAGCGTAGATACTGCTTATCGGGCCTTTTTTTCTGCCACAAGGCACACACCTGCCAGCACTGGTCTTGTACTGGTGCCGTGTTTTCATGTAGGGACGCTCTGCTGTGTCAGTTTGCTGGCAGCTGTTAGTTCCCTTTAACTGTTGCCCCTCTTGTAGCGATGTAGTGGGTGGGGATAGTGCCCCTTTACATGCCAGCTGTGGGTAGGGCCCAGTGCACTTGGGTATGGGAGCAGGACACCCTAGAGCTGCTAAGATATAGGGGTTGATTTACTAAAGGCAAACAGAATTTGCACTTGGCAAAGTGCAGTTGCACTCTGCAAGTGCAGTTGTTCCACAGCTTAGTAAATGAGCAGAAGCTCTGCTGACTTCCATCACCCAATTATGTGCAAGCAAAAATGCAGTTTTTTTCTTGCTTTTGATTGGGTATTCTGTACAAAGTGGAGCTGTACCTCATTTACTAAGCTTTGGAGCAACTGCACAGTCTATTTGCCTTTAGTAAATTAACCCCATAGTGCTGAGCTGCAGCTGACCTAAAGAGCCCTCTGAAGGACTGAACTGCCCAGAGTGGTGAGTAAAGACGCTTAGGAACAAACAGAGAAACCTTAAAGTGTAAAAAAAAAACCTTAAAAAAGAAAAGATCCTGTTCCATTAAAGCATTTTATACAGCACAGTGCTTGTGCTGTGTCATTTGCCCCCCTGTAACACCTGTAATACCTGGCTGATCCTGCCTGGCTATACCCTCCCCCTTGTACGCTGACCCTGATATATCAGGGCTGTTGAGCCCTGACCCCGGAGTCATCCGTACGTGCCTCAGTCATCCGTAGCCTGTTATCTATCTCCTCTGTGCTCTGTCTCCCCCTCCTCTCTCTGCCTGTCAGCTTGTGACAATGCCTGCCCCCTCTTGCTCAAATAACTTTCACATCTTCATACCATCCCCTCTGTGTTCTAATCCTGTGTGCCCCTATGTGAATGATTTATAAAAAAAGTTTGCTATACCTCATTTCACAACTCTTCTCAGCGATTACATGATCGGCTGGCTCTCTCTCTCCTCTCCCAAGTGATGTCAGTGGGGGAATCTCGGCCCCGCCCGCTGTATCTATCAGACGGGGAGAGAAGATAGCCAGCTGATCATGTGATCACTGAGAAGAGCTCTGAAATTAGGTATAGCAGGCTTTTTTTTTTATAAATCACTCACACAGGGGCACACAGGATTAGACCACAGAGGGGATGGTATGAAGATATGAAAGTGGCTTAACAACCACTTTAACCTCCTTGGCCCTTTCCTAGCGGGTTTCCTTGCTTGCTTTGAAGGACCTACTTTGTGTGTGGGGAAGGCTACCCAGAGTGATTAACACCTTGATAAACAGACTGTAACATCTGGGGAAGACGACTGTCACAATGAGAGTATTCTGCACTTGTGTGTTCACTGAATGGAAAGTTATTAGAAGAAGGAGAATGTTCTGCACTGTGACCTGCTATCAGTGAGACATGTACTGCAAATGTGCTGCAAAGTGACTGTAACCTAAGAATTGTGTTGTAGTGGCATTTGTGCAGTAAAGCCTTAAAATGCAACTGGACCAGATATTATTTATTCAAGGCAACAGATCGCAGGTCAGGAAAATATGTGTGTGGCTTCAGACCAGGTAAAGATGACACAATATGGCAAGGTTGCACTCTAATAAAAGATGGGTGATTGTTCCATGCAGGAAAAAGCGGGGAGAGTGCAGGGTCCCACATGGAGCCAACAGTCAACCAATGTAGCCTCACCTTATAAGCTCACTGACTTGCTGCTGTCACTGATAAAAATGAACCCCAGCAGAGAAAGTCTTTCACTACTTGCTTTCTCTGCTTCGCTCTGCATTGCATGATGCCATCAGTCAGAGTGCAGAGGAAGAATGTGGTGGATTATTTATTCTACTGTGTTTACAAGTGGCAGTGACACTCACATACTTCCCAAGTATCCCAGATCCTGCACAACAGTTCCGCAATTTTGCACCCTCTCCAACAGAGTCTGTATCCCATGATCGATCGTCCTGCAGGTCCCAGGACACTGGGAACACTGCTACAAATCCTCCCTGCTCCTGCAGTGTCAGCTGGCTTCAGACATTTGCAGCTGAGACTCATAAAACAAATGACCAACATCCTTTGGGCTGCTTCTCCTCTGCCATGCCCCCTTTCCTCCCCTACCATGCCCCTGTTCCTTGCATGCAATTGTAAGGAAGAGTTTATTGTTCTGCTGTGAGTCAGTGCCACCTATCAGTGCTCATCAATGCCACCTCTAAGTGCCCAGCAGTGCTGCCTATCCGTGCTCATCAATGCCGCCTATCATTGCCCATTAGTGATGCCTATCAGTGCTCATCAATGCTGCCTGTAAGTGCTGCCTATCAGTGGCAAGTTTCAGTGCTCATCAATTGCCTATCAGTGCTGCCCATCAGTGCGGCCTATCAGTGCTGCTCCTCAGTAGAACTCTGATCTGAGAACATCTCTCTCATACAGCCCAGAGCCTGAACTGACAGTTCCTCTCCCTCCTCCCCCGCATCGATGAATAGGACAGAGCCAATCAGCTTCTTCTCCTCCAACCCCTCTCCTCCTGTGTAAGCAACATAGGAAGTGTGAAGCCCAGCAGCTGAATGATCAAATTCAGCTGCTTAGCTTCACACTTCCCACATGCACACAGGAGGAGAGGGGTGGGAGGAAAAAGAGCAGATCGGCTCTCTCCTCTTCCATCTGTGCAATGGAGGAGGGAGGGGGAACTGTCAGTGCAGGCTCTAGGCTGTATGCAAGACATGCTCTCAGCTCAGAGTCCTGCGGTCAGCAACCCCACTGGGACCCCCCGACAGTGGCAGAACGCTCAAGGTGCTGGAGCTTAAAAAGAGGGTCTTTGGCCCAGGTGGCTGCATGAGAATGGCTGGAGTGCCTGTAGTGCTTTGGTGGCTAAACGGGGTGAAGATCTGTGAAATTATCACAGTATTGCATTTCCCCTTCCCCTTTGCAGCTGCCATAGTGTCACATCCTTTTGTCCTCTGCAGCCTGCCTGGGAAGGGGGAAGGGACAGGGGGATGATCTATAGTACAGAGGTGGCTGCATAACTAAGTTGGCTTTTTTCTTTAACGGCGGCCTAATGGCTAGGTCACACCAATGTGTTGCATTAGGCAACCTACTAATTTTGAATAAGATGCAAAAACTTCCAAAACCTAGCCTACAAATTTTTTTAAGGCAACGCACCTCAGCACACAGATTAATAACACTTGTGCATTGTGGTGCGTAGCGTCCTGCATTCTGCAAGATAGTCCTAGGACTATACTATCTTACACTGTTCATGTCCCACAGAATCCAAGGCAATGTGCAGAGTGTCAATAGGGTGCCAAGTTCTGCTAAGTTTCAACTATGCTGCCACTGCCACACAAAATGATCTCCTGCCTCTTGTTCCCACTGACACAAATGGTATGGGGTTTACATTATCCTACTTACACCAACAATGGGGCTTATTTTAGTCAACTGACACCAAAGGTATGAGGTTTACTTTATCCAACTGACACCAATAATTGGGTTTATTTTATCTCATTGACACCAGTGCTATGGGGTTTGCTTTATCCCACTGATACCAACAATGAGGCTTACTTTATCCCACTGACACCAACAATGGGGCTTATTTTATCCCACTGATACAAACGATGGGGCTTAGTTTATCCTACCAAGAGCAACAATAAAGCTTATTTTACTCTCATTAACAAACAATGATAATGCTTATTTTACTCCCACTTACATTAATGATGGGGCTTATTTTATCCCGCTAACATTAATTATGGCACCTATTTTACTTCCACAGCCACCTATAGACATGAACGGGTGAAGGCAGCTGTACGCAGCTATGCATTGCTCCTTGCGTAAAGTAGCACATGCACACTGACGCAATATCCCAAACACACACACTACCTGAATTTGGGACATTACGTCTATGCACATGTGAGGATGCACATTATTATCATTTTTATTGATATAATCACATTCTATCACTATCCAAAGCTTGCCGCCTCAGTCTTCGCAACATCTCCAAGATACGCCCCTTCCTAACCAATGACACCACAAAGCTTCTAATCCACTCCCTGGTCATCTCCCGCCTCGACTACTGCAACTCCCTCCTCATTGGTTTACCTCTAAATAGGCTATCCCCACTTCAGTCCATCATGAACGCTGCTGCCAGGCTCATCCACCACACAAACCGCTCAGCGTCTGCCACACCCCTCTGCCAATCTCTCCATTGGCTGCCACTCAGTCACCGAATTAAATTCAAGATACTAACTATAACTTACAAAGCCATCCAAAACCTGGCCCCCAGCTACATCTCTAACCTAGTCACAAAATATCAACCTAATCGTTCTCTTCGCTCCTCCCAAGACCTCCTGCTCTCAAACTCCCTTGTCACCTCATCCCATGCTCGCCTACAGGACTTCTCCAGAGCCTCTCCCATGCTCTGGAATGCTCTACCCCAATTTGTCCGATTTTCTCCTACTTTATCCACTTTCAGACGATCCCTGAAAACTCATCTCTTCAGAGAAGCCTATCTGGCCCCCACCTAACAACTGTACATTTATCTTCTCAATCAGCACATCACCCATAGTTATTACCTCTTGTATCTCTTGACCTTCCCTCTTAGATTGTAAGCTCTAAGGAGCAGGGCCCTCTGATTCCTACTGTATCAAATTGTATTTGTACTGTCTACCCTCAAGTTGTAAAGCGCTACGTAAACTGTTGGCGCTATATAAATACTATATAATAATACTGTATAATAATAATAATCCTGCACTAGCACTTTTCGTTTAACTACCAAAGTGGTTTAGTCTTTCTGCATGTCTAAAACATTCTTTGCTTCTTTACTGTTGCATTAGGATTTGTTTTCTATTAAAATACAATTGCTAAGCACATAGCACAATTAAGATTCTTTTGTTAATATAAAGGAAACTATTTCTAAGAAAGTCAATACAGCTACATATTTTTCATTGTCTGACACAGCTGATCTAAACATGGAATCTATCTCGATTAGAGGAGAGTCAATCTAATGTCGACCTTACTTAAACATTTAGGAAAGCATGAACATTATTATCTTTCTAATTTTGTTGGGAAAGAAATAACCTGGGCCAGGATTTTACAAATAAATAAATAAATAAATAAATAAATAAATATATATATACACATACACACACTATATTGTCAAAAGTATTGGGACGCCTGCCTTTACACGCACATGAGCTTTAATAGCATCCCAGTCTTAATCCGTAGGTTTCAGTATTGCATTGGCCCACCCTTTGCAGCTATAACAGCTTCAAATCTTCTGGGAAGGCTGTCCACAAGGTTTAGGAGTGTGTCTATGGGAATGTTTGACCATTCTTCCAAAAGCGCATCTGTGAGGTCAGGTACTGATGTGGACTAGAAGGCTTGGCTCACAATTCATCCAAAATGTGTTCTATCAGGTTGAGGTCAGGACTCTGTGCAGGCCAGTCAAGTTCCCCCACCCCACATTTCCTCATCCATGTCTTTATGGACCTTGCTTTGTGCACTGCTCCAAATCATTTGGTGGAGGGGGGATTATGGTGGGAGGTTGTTCTTCAGGGATTGGGCTTGGCCCCTTAGTTCCAGTGAAGGGAACTCTTAAGGCATCAGCATACCAAGACATTTTGGCCAATTTCATGCTCCCAACTTTGTGGCTTTCACATCCAACATTAGTGCCTGACCTCACAAATGCACTTCTAGAAGAATGGTCAAACATTCCCATAAACACACTCCTAAACCTTGTGGACAGCCTTCCCAGAAGGGTTGAAGCTGTTATAGCTGTAAAGGGTGGGTCAAGTCAATATATATATATATAAATATATATATATATATATATCTATATATATATATATATATATATATATATAGATATATATATATATATATATATATAAAGACATTAATGGAAGATTGATAGAGGCTCCAGCCTTTCCCCCCAACTGGAGGTATTTTTCTGAAATAGGTTGATTTTGTTGTTTCCTCACTATATTAAAAAAAAAGTCACCATAATAGAGAATTTGTCACAGATTTTGATGGTTGGGTATCACACCCCCCCCCCCCCCAAAATAAAAAAATAAAAAAAGGTCCTGAAAGATAATAGACCTAGGAATTACAAAGCAATTCTACCAAATTTGAGGTGAATACAGTTTTATATTGAAAAAAACGGCAATCCTACTCTGCTGTTAGAACAGGAAGAAAAAAAACTTTGTTATTAATCCACATTTTAGCTGATGCAGTAGTGTCATGATAAGGAAATTGGGAATGTAGTGTTACATCTCAACTATCCCTTTCCTGAAGATCTTAATAAACGGCAATGAAAAGAACCAATAAATTAGATTTGTGGGAAAGAAGAACAAGGACACTTACTTTTTTATGGCTCTTTAGAACTGAAGGGGTCACAAAGGCTTTGTCACAAAGATCACATTTGTACTTCTTGTGGCCATCATGCACAACTTGTATGTGAACATTTAACGTGTCTTTCCTTTTAAATGTAGCATCACAGTGGTCACACTTAAACGTGCGTTCACCTTAGAATTAATAAATAAAATGTTTTCAAAAAAATAAAACTAACACAAAAATTGTGCAATAGCTAATCTGTCTGTATTTTTTTTTACAAATGAAAAAAAATATATACAGCATGTACAACATAATAATCAACAGGTAATACATAAAATGATTAATAGAAAAGTGATAGTAAAGGATAACAGTAAGCATAAAAACATGTAAGCTGCCACTTCTGAATGTATTTTTAAAGGTACTGGCACCAGGTCTGTCATCCTAATCCTGACTTTCCTACCAATGAGAAGGGATGAGTTTACGATTTGTGTCAAACGTGAGTTCAACCTGAATCCAGCCTGTTTGCCAAACACACTGGCCCTAATTGGCCAGTTTGCTCATTCAAATCTCCAGCTGCTGTAATGTAAGGAAACAGCCTGGGATCCCAGGCAATGTCATTGATTATATACTTTATGTCATGACCATAATTTGGTCAACAATGTTACCCAGAATCCCCTGTGTTTACATTACTGCAGCATAGGGGATTTGTAATTTCCAACAGAAGTGCAGAAGGAGTACACTGTCAGGCAGCAGGTCATTGTGGCAGTGGGGAAACTCTGAACAGTGGATTGTCATGATTGACAATGGTTTACATTGCTGGACATCGTAAATTAATGATACATTTACATAAGGCAACTATATTAACATTTTTTATTGTAATTAAGGACTTTTTCAGGGTTTTGTCAGATTTTTTAAAAGGTATATTTAAAACATAGGGTTCTCTTTAATATTCCAGCCAGACCCTGATCAAGGCATGCAGCCTGGGTAACCAGGAAAAGGAGGGCAGTGGGCATGCATCCCCCATTTCTACAAATACCAGAAGGTATCTTGCATGAGGAAGGGGAGACATGTTGTCTCAATGTCAGAGGACAAGGGCCTCTTTCTCATATCCATTTCCCCCAAAATATTGGGGGGGGGGGGGGGGAATGGATAATTATGCATTATACTTCTGGTAGCTCTCTTGATAATAGGGGAGTAGGGCAGAGAAACACTGTCCTCCTAAAAACGCCCACATTTTTTTGGGAACAGTGTGCATGATGATGTAAGCGCAATCTAGCTCTGCCCAACATGTTTAGTCATATATGATATTGTCAGGGGCATGGGGGTCAACCTGAATCCATCCTGTTTGCAAATGAGGGTTGATACCATTTGGTAAGCAGCCTCAAATTTGCAGTGGTGGTGTAATTTCACTACAAAGTGTGTTCTGCGGATGGGCTATCTTTTTTCCTACAAACACATTGGGATCTTGGTGGACTTTGCAATATTATAGCATTGGAAGTCACAGTTTACACTTCGTATTACATTGTGTGTGCTCGCACAGTGTTCCATATGCACGTTATAGTTGGATATATTTGTATACATATTTATTTGATATATATTTTTTCACTGTTTAGATTGAGTATGTTTGTATCTAATTTTTTGTGGCATACAGTGGGGCAAAAAAGTATTTAGTCAGCCACTAATTGTGCAAGTTCTCCCACTTAAAAAGATGAGAGAGGCCTGTAATTGTCATCATAGGTATACCTCAACTATGAGAGACAAAATGTGGAATCAAATCCGGACAATCACATTGTCTGATTTTTGAAAGAATTTATTTGCAAATTATGGTGGAAACAAAGTATTTTGTCCATATCAAAAGTTCATCTCAATACTTTGTTATATATCCTTTGTTGGCAATGACAGAGGTCAAACATTTTCTGTAAGTCTTCACAAGGTTGTCACATACTGTTGCTGGTATGTTGGCCCATTCCTCCATGCAAATCTCCTCTAGAGCAGTCATGTTTTGGGGCTGTCGCTGGGCAACACGGACTTTCAACTCCCTCCAATGGTTTTCTATGGGGTTGAGATCTGGAGACTGGCTAGGCCACTCCAGGACCTTGAAATGCTTCTTCTGAAGCCACTGCTTCATTGCCCAGGTGTGTTTGGGATCATTGTCATGCTGAAAGACCCAGCCACGTTTCATCTTCAATGCCCTTGCTTATGGGAGGAGGTTTGCACTCAAAATCTCATGATACATGGCCCCATTCATTATTTCATGTACACGGATCAGTCATCCTGTTCCCTTTGCAAAGAAACAGCCCCAAAGCATGATGTTGCCACCCCCATGCTTCACAGTAGGTATGGTGTTCTTTGGTTGCAACTCAGCATTCTCTCTCCTCCAAACACGACAAGTTGTGTTTCTACCAAACAGTTCTACTTTGGTTTCATCTGACCATATGACATTCTCCCAATCCTCTTCTGGATCATCCAAATGCTCTCTAGCAAACCTCAGATGGGCCCGGACATGTACTGGTTTAAGCAGAGGGACACGTCTGGCACTGCAGAGTCCCTGGCGGCGTAGTGTGTTACTGATGGTAGCCTTTGTTACGTTGGTCCCAGCTCTCTGCAGGTCTTTTATTAGGTCCCACCGTGTGGTTCTGGGATTTTTGCTCACCGTTTTTGTGATCATTTTGACCCCACGGGGTGAGATCTTGCATGGAGCCCCAGATCGAGGAAGATTATCAGTGGTCTTGTATGTCTTCCATTTTCTAATTATTGCTCCCACAGTTGATTTCTTCACACCAAGCTGCTTGCCTATTGCAGATTCAGTCTTCCCAGCCTGGTGCAGGTCTACAATTTTGTTTCTGTTGTCCTTCGACAGCTCTTTGGTCTTCACCATAGTGGAGTTTGGAGTGTGACTGTTTGAGGTTGTGGACAGGTGTCTTTTCTATACTGATAACAAGTCCAAACAGGTGCCATTAATACAGGTAATGAGTGGAGGACATCTTGCTTGTTTGTAGGTGACCAAATACTTATTTTCCACCATAATTTGCAAATAAATTGTTTCAAAAATCAGACAATGTGATTGTCTGGATTTGTTTCCACATTTTGTCTCTCATAGTTGAGGTATACCTATGATGACAATTACAGGATTCTCTAATCTTTTTAAGTGGGAGAACTTGCACAATTGGTGGCAGACTAAATACTTTTTTGCCCCACTGTATAAGCTTTCATTGAAAAGATTGAGTAGATTTTGATTCTCCATATGCACTTTTAAAATCACTTTATGTTTTTTTTTCAGTTGATTTAGCAGAACTGTTACTATTAACTACTTCAGCCACGGAAGATTTTACCCCCTTGCTGATCAGAGCACTTTTTACAATTTGGAACTGCGTCGCTTTAACTGACAAGTCCACGGTCGTGCGACGCTGTACCCAAACAAGATTTGTGTCCTTTTTCCCACAAATAGGGCTTTCTTTTGGTGGTATTTTATCACCTCTGTAGTTTTTATTTTTTGCACTATAAACAAACAAGAGCAACAATTAAAAAAAAAAAAAAAACAATTTTTTTTACTTTTTGCTATAATAAATATCGCCAAAAATGTTTTTAAAAAACAAAATTCTTCATCAGTTTAGGCCAATATATATTCTTCCACATATTGTTTGGTAAAAAAATCACAATAAGTGTATATTGATTGGTTTGCGCAAAAGTTAAAGCGTCTACAAACTACGTGAAAGATTTATGTCATTTTTATAATTTTTTTTTTTTACTAGTAATGCCGGTGATCTGCGCTTTTTAGTGGTACTGTGACATTGCGGCAGGGAGATCGTTCACGTTTAACACATTTTTGGGACCATTGACATTTATACAACGATCAGTGCTATAAAAATGCACTGATTAGTGTGTAAATGTCACTGGTAGGGAAGGGGTTAACACTGAACTTCTACTAGTTTTTTCAATGTTGCATGAAAAGACCCTCTACTCTGAATCATATTTTTAATTAATTATTTTTTTTTGCTTTGGTATATGTCCCCCATAGCAGCATACAGCTACTCACAACATTTTTTAACATCAGCTTACCTACTAGCCTTGAAAACAGACAGAAAATAGTTTTACCACAAAAAAGACTTTAGTGGGGTTAGGTGCTATGCTTGGGGTTCATAAACTTTCCACTGGATTAGTCGAAGCCAACTCCAACCAAACCTGGACAGGTTTGCTTATCCCTACTAATGAATTACTGACATGGAACAAGCATGCAGAACTGCTAAGGCTTTTCAAAGTTTACAGAATGCATATATGTTCCAGTTCACTGACTATTGAGATAGTGATGCCATGACACTGGGCACCTCCCATACTTGTAACTACACCAATTCCATTTCCATGATGCCATACAGATTATATACTTTTGTAGGTAGCGGACCTAATTCATCACTCTTTGAAAAGGTAAGCAGTTCCATTTGCTCAAGGAATTTAATGGGATCACTATACAATTTCTACCTAATATATCATTTGTTTGAAATCCTGCGATATCATTCAAGCGGATATCTTCCTAGCTTTACCTATAACTGTAATATGTGCTTTCCATAATGATAAAGGTACTATGGACACTATGATAAAGGTACTATGGACAGTTTTAAAATGTTAGCATATATTGGCACCTGGAGGAGTGGCCATTAGCATATACTCTGCAGGATAAAAATGCAGGCTTGTGGGTACATATTAGCATTTTTAAATATTGGAGTTTTTCTATTTGTTGAGAGAGGAAGACACATATGTGACATAAAGAGCTGGAGACCTTTACTTAAAGTGGTTGTAAAGGCAGAAGGTTTTTTTTTGCCCTAATACATTATGAATGTGAATTAAGGACCTTAGATTGTAAGCTCCTTCAGGGCAGGGACTGATGTGAGTGTACAATATACATGTAAAACGCTGTGTAAATTAATGGTGTTATAAAGGTACCTGAAATAAAATAAATAAATACTCACCTGAGCCCAAAGTCGATCCAGAGCTATGGTGGAGAGAGCCACAGCACTGCTCTCTTTCCTCAATAGACATGGATGCAGCACCAGAAGCCACTGGCTCCTGCTGCTGTCAATCAAATCCTGTGAGGTGCGGACGGGGCTGAACCAAACTATGTGTGTCAATAGATGCACACATGCTGATTGCTATGGTTGCTATGGAGGATCTCAGAAGGGAGGAGAAGCCAGGAGCGCTGGTGGAGGACCCCAGAAGAGGAGGACCGGGGCTGCTCTGTGGAAAACCATTTCACAGAGCAGGTAAGTATGACATTTATTTAAAGTGTTTGTTAAGGTAGAAGTTTTTTCTACCTTCTTTGCATTAAGGTAAAAAACCTTCTGAGATCAGTCCCCCCCCCCCCCCCCCCAACATCCTCTAATTGAGGTAGCATAGTGGCTAAGTGGTTAGCACTTCCACATAGCAGCACTAGAGTCTGTACTACCTGCATGGAGTTTGCATGTTCTTCCTGTGCCTGTGTGGGCTTCCTCCCACACTCCAAAGACATTCTTGTAGGTTATTTGGTTCCTGTCTAAACTGGCCCTAGTATATGTATGTATGAATGTGAATTCATACATGTCAATCAAATCCTGTGAGGAGGGGACGGGGCTGAGCCACACTATGTGTGTCAATAGATGCACACATTCTGGCTTGGGATCAAGCCCGCATGAGCAAGGTGACTGCTATGGAGGACCTCAGAAGGGAGGAGGAGCCAGAAGCGCTGATGGAGGACCCCGGAAAAGGAGGAGGACCGGGGCTGCTCTGTGGAAAACTATTGCACAGAACAGGTAAGTATGACATTTATTACTTAAAACAAAATGTAACCTTTGAAATCACTTTAATAACAAGGTGCCTTCTATTTTGTGAGTTCTCTGTATGTATAGGGATTGTGGAAACACACCTTGATTTACCTAGCAGCTCGTGTGTGGTGAAAAATAATTTAGCAAGAGAACTAAAATATTTTAGGCCTTTGGGACTTTTAATGCACTTACACGGATATTACTACTTTATAAGTATAAAATGCAATACACAAATACTGACCCTAGGAGGTGTAGTGTGTATAGCCCAGCACAACAGTGCAAAAACTAGTACAAAGCTCCGCTATAAGGGAGGGAAAGGTGGGAAAAATGAGTCCTCATAAAAATAGTCAATTTGTTTAGAAAAGAACACACTTACACAACATCAGCAGTCTCTTCTTAGTGCGAACTCTGAAGTCTTCTCGCAAGTACATGTAAGGCAAAAAAAGAGGGGGAGAGAGAGCGCCACTGTCTAAGCATAGTATACATGAAGATACGGGTAAAAGAAAATATCAGAAAGGTAGGTATTGCACTCACATACACAAAGATGAACACAGCACATCAATATGTGCTGTATAATGATGTCAGCTGACAGCGGCTTCTGGAATACTCCTATGAGTAATGCCATTGCTTCAGCTCCCAAATGTGAGTGCATTTTTACTCCCCTCTACACACTACTGTTTTTACGTTTTTTTATAATTTTATATCCAGATGAGAACACAAGAAAATGTGTCAACTGATACGCTCGTATACTAAAGTATGAGTTTGCACCTGACAAGGTCTTCACAGTAGATCTATTGAGATGCCATATACTCCTACCATTTATGTAAGTGCAATATATTCTCTTTCACCATTTTCTTTGAGTTCCTTCACTACTTACTATGCTTAGACAGTGGGTTCTTCTTTTCCTCTTCTTTATTTTTCCGTGTCCACTGGAGGATTTTAGAAGCCACTGCCAGTTGACATAATTTTACACATTGACATGGTGTGTTCATCTTTGTGTATGTGAGTGCTATACCTACTTTTCTGACATTTCTTTACCCGTATTGTCTAGTATACTATGCTTAGACAGTGGCACTTTCTCTTCAAACCCCACCCCCCTTTTTTTTTGCACTACTTTATAAGTACAATAGCGGGCAGCAGCGGGAACACAGATCTGAATGCAGACAGTGTGTGTTTGGATTCATGCACCGTTGTCTGTGCAACCACTGTATCTGCTTTCATTTCTCTGGGCTGCCTACACACAGCTCCAAGGTGGATGCACATGCAGCAAAAAGCAACTCAGCATGGAGGATGGGTCTCAGCGCCTGTTTGATCGAGAGCTTAAACATAGATAGCTACAGTGTGAAAGTAGCCTAAAACTATTTCAAATTCCATGTAAAATAAGCATGCATATCACTTGCCCAAAAAAATGTTCCCCTTTTTTCGTCAAGGTAATCATTTTAGCACTTTTTTTTGTGTACTTTCAGATTCACTATGCATTCTTAAAAATATTAACAAATTAACAATAATTTAACAGATCAATGTTTTCTTCAAATGTATAGCCCAGAAGAGGATGAGGCCAGTAACCACATGTCATTTAATGGAAGCCAGATGTGTGATAATGTCCAATTAGAAAAACATGTCTGCTTTTTGCTTGTGATGTGTCCTATAGGGGATTTGTTTTGTGCTGGAGATGGAAGACATCCACTCTGCTTCATCATCTGTGGAGCCAACATAATAAATATGTGGTTTGCCTAGACTATATAGGCTGTTTATTGGTCTATTTATCAAGACTTCTTATTGATCTCACCAGGAAGTAAGATGTCTTCCTGTGTTTTTAAGAAAGTTCTATTTAAAACACACGCTAATATTTTACACATTTGATTAAATAGTTCTGCAAAATAAAATGTTAGGACATTAGCTTTACTATCTATCTATCTATCTATCTATCTATCTATCTATCTATCTATCTATCTATCTATCTATCTATCTATCTATCTATCTATCTATCTATCTATCTCTGTGGTACATGATGGTTTTCCTTCAAAAACATTCAACTAAGACAAACCAAAACAACAGATGACCACTGCTAGTGAATCTTACAAAGGCCTTCATGGGCCAATGTTAATGAAGAACCATGGTTTACTTTCATGCAGTTAGTTAGGCCTTCATGTAGGAGTGACAGTGCCCACTTACAAAGAAATTAAGGGTCTATAATTTTTATCAACCAAAAGTGCATTTTAAATGATAGAGACAGAATATCAACCAAAAGTGTATTTTAAATGATAGAGACAAAATATAAACCAAAAATCCAGAAAAAACTCGTGATACAAATGTTATAAATTGAGTTGCAGTTCTGTGAGTAAAATAGGTATTTGATCCCCTACTAACCAACACTAATTCTGGCTCCCACAGATTAGTCCTGTTAATTTAAGAAGGTGCTCCTAAAGACAACTCATTATGTGTATAAAAGACACCTGTCCACAGAATCTCTTTCTTCCATTCAAACCTCACCATTATGGGCAAGACCAACGAGCTGTCAAAGGACATCAGAGACAAGACTGTAAATATGCACAAGGCTGAAATGGGCTACAAGACCATCAGCAAGAAACTTGGTGAGAAGGAGACAACTGTTGGAGCGATTATTCGCAAATAGAAGAAACACAAAATAACCATCAATCGTCCTCGGTCTGGAGCTCCAAGCAAGTTTTCACCTCATGGGGTAAGAATGATCATGACAAAAGTGAGGGATCAGCCCACAACTACACGGGAGAAACTTGTGAATGATCTCAAGGCAGTTGGGACCACAGTCACCAAACAAATCATTGGTAACAAAATACGCCACCATGGATTAAAACCTGCACCACCCGCAAGGTCCCCCTCCTTAAGAAGGCACATGTACAGGCCCGTCTGAAGTTTGCCAATGAATATCTAAATGATTCAGAGAAGAATTGGGAGACAGTGCTGTGGTCAGATGAGACCAAAAGTGTGCTCTTTGGTATTAACTTGACTCGCCGTGTTTGAAGGAAGAAAAATGCTGACTATGACCCTAAGAACACCATTTCTACAGTCAAGCACAGAGGTGGAAACATTATGCATTGGGGCAGTTTCTCTGCTAAAGGTATAGGCCAATTTTGCCGCATTGAGGGGCTAATGGATAGGGTCATGTATTATTGTAAAATATTAGCTGAGAACCTTCTTCCCTCAGCCAGAACACTGAAGATGGGTCATGAATAGGATTTCCAGCATGACAATGATCCAAAACATGCCGCCAAGGCAACAAAGGAGTGGCTCAAGAAGAAGCACATTAAGGTCATGGAGAGGACTAGCCAGTCTCCAGACCTTAATCCTATAGAAAATTTATGGAG
Source organism: Aquarana catesbeiana (assembly GCF_042186555.1). Lineage (NCBI taxonomy): Eukaryota > Metazoa > Chordata > Amphibia > Anura > Ranidae > Aquarana > Aquarana catesbeiana. Next base: position 685,454,335 of record NC_133324.1, read on the forward strand.
GGAGCTGAAACTTCGAGTTGCCAAGCGACAGCCAAGAAACTTTAAAGATTTAGAGAAGATCTGTAAAGAAGAGTGGACCAAAATCCCTCCTGAGATGTGTGCAAACCTGGTAACCAACTACAAGAAACGTTTTACCTCTGTGCTTGCCAACAAGGGTTTCTCCACTAAGTACTAAGTCATGTTTTGCTTGGGGATCAAATACTTATTTTACTCACTGAATTGCAAATCAATTTATAGCATTTGTATCATGTGTTTTCTTATGGATTTTTTGGATATGATAAAAATTATAGACCCTTAATTTCATATATATAAGTAATTTTTCTCCTTCACTGATGTGCGCTGATGAGGCGGCACTGATGGGCACTGATAGGCTGCACTGATGGGCACTGATGAGGAGGCACTAATATGCCGCACTGATGAGCACTGTTAGGCGGCACTGATGGGCACTGAGAGGGGGCACTTATGGGCAATGATAGATGGCACAGATAGGCAGCACTGATGGGCAGCACTGATGAGCAGGCACTGAAAGGTGTCTGGTGACTGGCATCACTGATGGGCACAGATTGGCATCACTGATGGGCACACTTTGGTGTCACTGATGGGCACAGATTGGCATCATAGATGGTCACTGGTGGCATCACTGCTGGGCACTGCTGGGGCTACAATAATCTGTTAGTGTGAGGCAAGCAGAGCTGATTACTGACACTACCGTTTTTACATGTGATCGGCTGTTATTGGACACAGCCAATCACATGGGTAAAGAGCCACGTCATCGGCTTTTTACTGAGATCGGGGTTGCGGCATGTCCCAGGGACACAGCGCGCCCGTGATCACCACACTGCGTGCCCCCTCAGGCGTGCTAGAGCAGCAAGACTGGGGCGACATCATATGACGTTGTCCCTGAAGGAGAGGGGATCCTGCCTGCCGTCATTTTACTATAAGGCGGCAGGAGGTGGTTAAAGTCCTGTGTTACAGAAAATAAAGCTGGGAAAATGGATGATAGCTTTGTTCAATCTGCAAATCACAACAAGTTTCTTGTGGATGATACCAGCGTTGTGCAACCCTCGTTTTCAGACTTGCATCATTTTCTACAGTGAATGGGCTCTGTGCTGGTCTGCACCTGGTCACAGCCTAAATCTTAAGTTAGTAATAAAACCAGTAAAAAATTGAATGCAGAGGCAATTTAATATAATAAGGAGTAGATATGTTTATATAGATTTACAAATACAACCGGTCATTTGAAGACAACCATAATGCTGATGCAGCCTGCAATGAAATTGAGTTTGACACTTCTGATGTATATTAAGTTTTACTTCAAGTGATCTCTAAGCTCTGGTTTAAAAAAAAAATCTAATTCTATTCACGTATGTATTTTAAAGTGATTCTAAAGTTAAACAGTTTTTTTATCTTAAAGTATTCTCTGCATTAAGGAAAAAAAAGGCCCCATTAACTGTCCCCCCAACCCCTCCATCTCTAAACACTTACCTGCCTCCTCTCACTGAGCCAGTGCTGTCCTGGCTGCAGCACGGCTCTCCAATCTTCCTGGTCTCACACAAGACACCGAAGGCAGTTGGAGTCAAAGGCTCCAGCTATTGTCAGTCAAACTCCTGTTAGGAGGGAGTGGGGGTCTAGCTTACCAGTGCTGTGTGTCTATGGACACACTAAGCCTGTACAGGTGCCCCATAGCACATGGCCTACTAAGGAGGCACCTGGATCAAGGAGAAGCAGACAGCACCAGCAGTGGACTGCATGAAGAGGAGGTAAGGGGTCTATCTGTGAAATATCATTGCACAGAGCATGTAAGTACAATATATTTTTTAATTTATTTTAAAAAAATATAGCCTTTAATATCACTTTAACTCCAAAAAAGTACCCAAGAGCCCTAAAAAGAACTACCTGTGGCTATGAACTCAGTACATATGATTCAAGAACTTAGTAGATTGTATTAAAAAACTTACCACCAGGCTGCTAAGTAAATGTGTGTTGTTAACTAAATATTTGTTCTTTTCACTATGATTGCATGGTGGATTTACATATACTGTATACCTAAAATGCGACACCATTTACAAATAGTCGGGGGTGTGGCCTACTGTGGACCAAGATGGCTGAAAAAATCCACAGTTCCACTCAGCTGGAGACCTACCGCAGATGGCTGACTGAATCCATGGCTCCACTCAGCTGAAGACCTACCACAACACAGAGCGACTCTATCTCCTGCTCTCCCCTCAAAAAAGGTGAGACAACACATAGGACACCTAGACGGCAAGTGTAGAAAAAATCACAAGGACCTCACTGCCAGAAAGACTATTTCTCAGCATCAGCCATGCAGCGCTCCTAAGATGATGTCAGTTCACGATCACAGGAGGATACTGGAGCACAAAGCTTTTCTGGCAGCCAGGATGATATGTACAGTGCACCATCTGACACCTCTACCTGTTCACAGCCTGCTACAGAGGGAGGTAAAAGAACTGCTCACCCTGCTCACTTCCCTGACAAGACTCCACTATATAAAAAAACAACACTGGACTGCATTCAGTTCCCTCACACACTAAGAAATAATACTCTAAATCACTGGATGCACTTTCAAATAGTGATAGTCCAGCCTCAGAGCACACACTAAAATGAAAGCCCTACCCTTACAAAAGAGCTCCATAGAGAATTATGCATATCAATATCTCAATTGCCCTCTCCAGATCTCTCTCTAACTGGATCTCGGGTGGAACCAAGTTTGTAGGAGAGTTATACACAACGATCATCTCAGTTTATTTCAAGACTTAAGTACCCAGTTTGGCATCAAGCCCAAGAACTTTTACATGTATCTAAGCATATGTTCTGCCCTCTCACGAATCTCCTGGCCTAACAATCCTTCACTACAGCACCTATTGAAATTTTATGAAGGCCCCAATTCATTACGCAAGGGAATCTCTTTTATATATAAGCTAGTAAGCAAACCACCTCGCAATGGCATCAAGGACTCAAATCATCCTTAAAAGCTTCCCAGCTTCCCATTGTATAATGCACTAGGAATCTGTCCAAAAAATGTGTACTCTGTGCCTAATTTTCATTGTTCATAACCTTTAGTAATTATGCATTTGTTTGTCACTTTGAATTCCTAATACTTGTGCACACCACAGAACCCAAGATTATTCTATTCCTCTAATACCTTTCTACCTGACCTTTGTATGATTTGTTCATTGGAAAAATTCTTTATTCTGTATTTATCATGCCTATACATATGGTGTACTGCTATTGCAGCATAATGTACCATATTGTTTCTTCTCTGTTTTCTATTTGATAATAAAGATTTACGGTAAAAAATGCAGCACCATTGTTACCACTAGGTTGTAAGAAAAAGTTAATTTAAGCTCTGTATCAGCTTTACAAAGTAGTTTGCAAACCTTACAATACAAGGATAAATATGGATTTAAAGTGGTATAACATGACAGTAATGTTACTGACAGTAATATCACATAAGATGTTCCTCAGTATGTGCAAATGCACTAAAACATTATTTAATTTTCAGGTTCAATATATTAAAGAGGCTACATAACGCTAAAAGGCCACTTCCAAATAATGTGTCACCTAGGCAACTGTATTTAAAAGCTTGACTTTCGTAACGTCATGCCCATGGTGTGTTCATGTAGCAGAAATTTAAAAGTGAGGCACTTAAAATTAGTTTAGGTGCTTCTGTGTATATGCTAAAATAAATTACAATTATTGACATCCCCAATAATGTATGAGGCTTCAAGATAATGTTTTAATGTTCAAGACACAGTAACATCCTTCAATTCAGTGGAGGGAATTCAATAAAGATTCTGTGCCATTTTTCTGACGTTAATCCCTTTTGTTTATGTGTTGCACCAAATTCATGAAGCATCTGTGAGAGTTTTAGTTTTGACATGCGCCATATCAGATAATTCTTAAATATGCCACTTTAATATTGTAGCCCAATGCCTGCATCAAATTCAAAATAAAATAGTGACAGTTTGTATCTTGCGAAAGTGGAACTAATTAAGAATGACTGACTCTCTTTTGGTGTAAAAAGAGATATCCTGGTGCTGGCAGATTTTGCAAAAATGTTTTGCGTGTGTTCTAAAAGTGGTGCAGCGTGCACCAATTCAAGTACAGGTACTAGACAGGTACACTAATGCCGCATACACACGGTCGGAATTTCCAACAATAAATGTTCGATGCGAGCTTGTCAGAAATTCCGACCGTGTGTAGGCTCCATCGGACATTTGCTGTCGGAATTTCCGACAACAAATGTTTGAGAGCTGGTTCTCAAATTTTCCCACAACAAAATTTGTTGTAGGAAATTCCAAGCGTGTGTACACAATCCTGACGCACAAAATTCCACGCATGCTCGGAATCAAGCAGAAGAGCCGCACTGGCAATTGAACTTCATTTTTCTCGGCTCGTCGTACATGTTGTACATCACCACGTTCTTGACATTCGGAATTTCCGACAACATTTGTGCGACCGTGTGTATGCAAGACAAGTTTGAGCCAACATCCGTTGGGAAAAAATCCATGGTTTTGTTGTCGGAATGTCCGATCGTCTGTACGCGCCATTATTTGGCTCACTATGTGACACTTTTAGAACGCACGTGAGACACTTTCACAAAATCTATCGACAACAGTCCTTATGAATTCCAGGGAATGTGTTTCAATTTAAAAATAAATGATTGCATATATTACAATCCGTGATATGGAAGTCTTGCGCTATGACATTTTTTATTCTTGTAAATTAACCCGTGTTAGACAGGAGTTTGATTGTAAAAAAAAAAGTTACATTAATGTAAAATTATTATTACACTTGTACAGTTGTACTAACCTTTAAAATAGGGAGGGAATAAACAGTTTTTGTTAATACTATCAAATACTATTAATACTATCAAAATCAGTCAGCAAAAACCTATATTTAAACACATGATAAATGTTATTTTTTGCATCAGTTTTGCAAATGATTGTCATGAAACAGTATTTCTATTTGATATCAAATGGTAAATTACACAAGGCAGAGACCTGACCTCATCAGCGTTAAAAGGAGAAAAAACATCTGTACTTTACTACAGTGATCGTTTTCATTTTTTTCCTCAATTTGTTTACTTCTTTGTTGATGTGACACAGCTTAGATAATTGTTCCCAAACCCAGTGAATAAAGTGGCACATTTTATGATATTGTGTGTATATGGTCAAACAAAAAGGGAAGGCAGCACTGGGTGTAAAAGGGAGCAAGAGGTTCAGATCTCAAGCACCTTTTAACAATGTCTTCAGTTAAAACTTTTGTTTAATGCCATGTTATTGATTTGCATTATACGCTCTAATTTATCTTTTTTTGTGCACTGAAATATTGTGTAATTGAGGAAAAGCGTTCCTCTTAGTTCAAAAAGGGGATATACATATGTAAATCGATGGTGTCCTTTTGGCCTCATATTTGCACTTACTGTTGTGTATTAGCAGGTGCCTTTGCAGTGAGAAAGGAGTGCGGAACAAAGCCTTGCATTCCTCACATTGAAATGGTCTCTCCTCAGAATGAGTCTGCAAGCAGATTACAAAGAAAAGATTCACAGAAATTAGTCAGGCTAATTGTGATAATTGCAGTGAAATTGCAATGAGTTGGGATTAATAACAGTGAATATGTTTACATGGAGTAAGGTAAAAATTCTGAACTACAATAAAGTACCATAAATTATACATTTCTAATCTGCACAGATTGTTAATTTTTTTTATATTGGGTACAAATCAATTATTAGTTTCAAATGTTATTTAGTAAAAATTAATTGCCTATGTTTAGCGCATAAACGTGCATGCATTAATGGATGAAGAGTGGTGTTTACGTTTAATGAAATTAGGAACAGTGTACAAAATGACTACATGAATACTGGAGACAATATTATTTGATAATATAGCTATGAAATTAATGATTGCTAACTACTGGAGAAGCCTAAATCACTCTATGGAGCAACCATACCATATTGACAGATAGTAAAATTGTCATCTGCTATCATGTGTATCTCTGTGGTGAGATACACTGTACAGCCAAACATCTAAACCAGGGGTCTCCAAAACTTTATGAACAAAGGGCCAGTTTACTGTCCTTCAGACTCTGAGGGGGCCAGACTTTGGCCAGTGGGAATATTGCCCCGTTGTTGGTATTAGGGGAAGAAATCATTCCCCATCATTAGTGTCTTCCGGTAGGAATAGTGCCTCATTGTTGGCATCAGGGGAAGGAATAGTACCCCATCATTGGTGTCAATATGAGGAATTGTGCCCCATTGTTAGCATCAGTGGGAGGAATAGTGTCCCATCATTTGTATCAGTAGGAGGAATAGTATCCCATTGTTGGGGTCAGTGATAGTAATAGAACCCTATTGTTGGTATCAGTAACAGGAATTATGCCCCATTGTTGGTGTAGAAGGAATAGTGCCTTGGGTGGGAGGAAAAGTGTCCCAAGGGCCTGATGAAGTCAAGCAAAGGGCCACATCCGGCCCCCAGGCTGAAGTTTGGAGACCACTGGTCTAAACTCACACAGGTATGATGTATGCATAAAGTTATACCCCAAGGGCGTACACTGCTGTTTATGTTCCAGAAATGATTTGGGGAATTTTTTCTATCAAAAAAATTACATCTCTAGCATCACCAGATGCAATCCTTAACAGCTTCAGTGTAATATCAGGTAATTCATATTGAGCCATACATTTGAATTGAGCAATGGTTTATAGATATACCATGCACTAGAACAGTGGCTTGGGAGCCAAATATGATTTTTTGCTACCTGCAAGACAGCTCCAAAGAACATTTCCATAATACCTGTTTATCTGAAGATCTGCTGTATTATATTGCACATTTCCTCTAAGCAAGAAATTAGGCAAATGCTACTGTATTTCTTTACTTTAAGTTGTTATTAACTAAAGAATTTGGGGTTACTTTTAATATTTAATGTTAATCACACCACCTCATGCATTTAAATGTGAACCTGACAAAGGTTCAACATTTCTGTGCTAGGGTATGCATACAGAAGAGTATACCCTCCTAGAAAATTATTTATGCAAAACAAATGTCCAGGGTTCATTCTACAGACATTTTTAGTAGAGGTATGCTTTAAAGCACACCTGAAGTGGGAAACGTTAACCTGCTATCTCCAGGCACCTGTATGTCAAGCCTTTTTTCCAAAGCAGTGCCCCTGGTGCCCCAAACCCAGAGGTGCTCTCGTATGCATATATCCCCCTGCTTGCTGGGTTAATAGCAGGGCCCCACCTCCTATCTGCAATGCCTTACTATTGGACCATCACTGTAATGGACAGCCTCACTGACCAATAGATAGCCTTCGGAGATGGGAAGGCATAAGGTAGGTTTATTAACTCTAGAGGCTGAGATGATGTTAGCATATTACACCTTTCACAGGCACTCATTAAATTGAAAAACTGACCTGGTGTGCAGGAATATAGAGGTGCTTTTTACAGTGTGCTATCAGCGTTTTTCCCACTTTTAATGTGCATTCATGTTTATAATTTTACACCCGTGGTACAGCAATTTAGTAGTTATCTAAAATGAAGTGCAGTCTAGTGAAAGGGACTTTGGTTCCTTTTAATCTATTTCACCTACCCTAAACCAAAAGGGGATGAAATCTATAGCAACTGCATGTTTAAAAGGAAATAAAAACACTGCAGTTTTCTGTGGCTTCCATGAACTGTTCTTTGATAAAATGTTAGAGGAAAATAAATGGAATTCCCAAACTTGCAGTGAGTAAGTGACTAAAAACATTTAATTCTTCCAGTCTTCAGAAAGGCTGTGTAACTTAGAAGTAAAATGTCCATTGTAAGGAATAAAAACTTTGGATGGGCATCCAATATAAAATATATAAACCATAACGATTTCTAGAAGCGTTGGAAAAACAACCTTGCATCTATGTCGTTTATGGAATACAGAATGATGTGAAGTATAGGAAAAAAATCCATGTTATATATCACAAACAAAGGAAAATATCCGCATTCCAGAAAGGAACCTACCCACATCAGTTCAGCAATCTCATCTTTACACAGCTGTTGGGTATGAAGAAAACAGATCTTACAAAGCTGTAGACAAATACAGATATAACAGCTACAAGGCAAAACAATCATCACCAGCCATATACTCTTGGCTGAAATGAACCTATGCAGCAGTATACTTATTATAAAGCATGGGAATGCATGGATGTTAAGAACCCTGAAGTGTGCAATAGTTTTAATATATGCTGGAACAGAGGGCAATCAATTGTGTATATCAAAGGATAATGAATGTTACCATGAAATATTATTGTTGACATAACATTCACCTAGAATATATAAGAATATAGAATATATATAATATATAAGGCATCTTGCACACTGTTACCTAAAAACTCAGCGTTAAGCATACAGGCATATTTTATTTTATTTTTTTACAGATCTAAATGCAGCTAATTGGTTTCAATGTGCCTGTACACATAGGCACATGAACATGTGCTGCATATACAGTGGTTGAGTAAACAAAATACAGAAATCTGAGTTGCCGGTTAGAATTTTTACACTTCCACTTTGATCACAATTGTTCCCTCCAAGGTGTGTTCGTGTTAAGTTTTTAGGTAAGGCTCTGGGGGGGGGGCTAAAGTGATAAGGAAATGCCTGTGTTGTGGCTGAAGAATAGGTATTGAGGATGCAAAAAATGATTGCTGAATAGGCTGTTATGGCTGCCAAAATGTAGTGCTGAGACGTCCGCCGGCCACCCACAATTCACAGAGAGGCAGAACGGAGATTTGCCCATGTAAACAAGGCAGATCCCCATTCTGATAGGGGAGAACATGGAGATCGTCTGTTCCTAGTAATCAGGAACAGCGATCTCTGAGTTCTTTCTGTCATTACTTCCCCTACACAGTTAGAAACACACTGAGGGAACACATTTAACCATTTGATTGCCCCCTAGTGTTAACCCCTTCCTTGCCAGTGTCATTTATACATTGATCACTGCTTTTATTTTAGTACTGATCACTGTATTGGTGTCACTGGTCCCCAAAAATGTCACTTACGGGCAGTCCAGCTAAAAATCACTGATCAGCGCCATTACCAGTAAAAACGATAAAAAATATTAAACGTAATAAATCAATCTCGTAGTTTGTAGACGCTATAACTTTTGCGCAAACCAATCAATATACGCTTATTGGGATCTTCTTTACCAAAAATATGTAGCAGAATACATATTGGGCTAAATTGATGAAGAAATTAGTTTTTTTACAAAAAAAATACTGTTTTTTTCCAAAATTGTCGGTATTCTTTTGTTTATAGTGCAAAAAATAAAAAACGCAGAGGTGATCAAATATGACCAAAAGAAAGCTCTATTTGTGAGAAAAAAGGAAATCAATTTTATTTGGGTACAGCGCCGCATGCCCATGCAATTGTCAGTTACAGTTAAGCAGTACCGTATCGCAAAAAATGGCCTGGTCATTAAGGGGATAAATCCTTCCAGGGCTGAAGTGGTTAAGTGATATACTCCCAAAGGTAAATCACATCTAAAGGGATGCAGACCTTGCAACTTTCCTCATTAGACCCCTGCAAGTGTAGCAGCTGATTAATAATTAAAAAATCACTCCCATTAGTTTGTAGAATTCACCTCCGTAACATCTCTAAAATTCGCCCTTTTTTAACAAATGAAACCACCAAGCTCCTCATTCACTCCCTTGTTATCTCTCGCCTTGACTATTGCAACTCCCTTCTCATTGGCCTACCGCTCCATAGGCTATCCCCTCTTCAGTCTATCATGAATGCTGCTGCCAGACTGATCCACCTTACCAACCGCTCAGTGTCTGCCAACCCTCTACTTCAATCTCTACACTGGCTCCCAATCACCCAGCGAATTAAATTCAAAATTCTAACCACAATATACAAAGCCATTCACAACTCTGCCCCAAGCTACATCACTAATCTTGTCTCCAAATATCACCCAAATCGACCTCTCCGCTCTTCTCAAGACCTCCTGCTTTCAAGCTCTCTAATCTCCTCCTCCCATGCTCGTCTCCAGGATTTCTCCAGAGCCTCTCCCATCCTCTGGAACTCACTACCTCCATCTATCCGGCTATCCCCTACTCTTGCTACCTTCAGGCAATCCCTGAAAACTCATCTCTTCAGGAAAGCCTATCACGTCTCCAACTAATCTCCTACCACTTCCACCAGCTCATTCCCCACAGTTACAACCTTTTGTACCACCTGCCCCACCCTATTAGATTGTAAGCTCTTCTGAGCCTCTTAATCCTATTGTATTGTATTGTATTATAACTGTATTGTCTCCCTTTTATATTGTAAAGCGCTGCGTAAACTGTTGGCGCTATATAAATCCTGAATAATAATAATAATAATAAAATTCTCATCCACTTTGCACATGGAGAAAGACAAACAATTATTTCTTCAGAATAACTCAAGGTTGGAATCTGCAACAAAGTTTGTTATAATGCTTGCAATGTACACAGATCACCCCGAGGGGAATGTTATTTTCTAAAAAAGTGGAGTTACTCTTTAGGCACCCTTTGCACTAAATAATATGTCCCAGCCCCTGTCACTGTCACTGGTGTTTAGCTAGTCTGCATATCAATGTTAAGAACTGAAAACAAATCTGAATTTACTGAATTATATTGGGCTGATTTACTGAAGGAGATGAGAATCTTCACAGAAATTGTGCGACTATTGACTTAAATTATCCAATCAAGTGTAGATGAAAGAAGTTAACAGGAATTTGCTTATTACAGTATTGGATAATTGAAGTAAACGTTCATACAATGTATTGTGTTTATCAACTCCTTCAATAAATCAGCATCATTATCTTACATAATTTTCTTTAAAGAGTATGTAAGGGACAATTTTGTTTTTATTAATATAGCATGTGGAAGAGTTAGAACTTCAGTCTGCTTTTTTATTGACATCTGTGTCCCTTTTGGACTGTCACTAGTGATGGTTAAATCTGCTTGGATTTAATGCAAACCCTACTGAAGTCAAAGGGAGGAGAATCTTGAACATTAATTATTTTCAAGACTAGCGGGGAATGAATTTGTCAAACAAAGGGCAAGTAGAGCTGGGCACTGCCAGAGGGGACATGTACTGTACAAATGGAAAAAAAAGTCAGTAGAAAGCAGCTTAAGTTAATAATGCTTACAGTGAAACATTGCAAGTTAACAATTCCTATAAACAGCATGCTTTGGGAATGCCCTAAACTTGTCTATGAAGTGGCACATCTGTAGGATGTACTAAAGAAAAAGTGACACTTGTAAAGAAAAAAAAAACTGTTGTTAAATAACATTTCCTGGCCAGCTTCATGCTGTTGGTAACAAAGCTATTTTCAATGCTAATAGGCAAGGGATTGTCAATGGGCACAGGGAGATGGGCATTGAGCTGGGTACTAATGCTAAAGAAAAGTATAACTAAAATCAAAACTTTTTTTTTAGTTTTGGTAGAGTGAAGAGGGATTAGAGCACATGTCAGTTTTTATTGCTGTCTTTATTTGTCCTGTGTACAATTATCATTGAAAGTGAAAGCAAAAGAAAATCCCAAATTTGGGGTTTTCACCAGAAAGGTAAAGGTCCCCATTGGGACACAGATGGCAATTTAAAAACTGACAGGGATTATAGCCCTCTCTTTCGCTATCCAAATGAAAAAAAAAAATTTGCCTATAGCTCCTTCAAAAATGCCAATAAGTGGGGGGCAGTTCTATTAATAAGGCGTAACCCCTTCCTGCAGCCTCCTCCCGCACGTTTAAGGAACTTCAGGCATTCGGGTCATGTGACCGTGGTGATTGAATGTCACAGAGGTTACATGATTGAAAAGCTCCCGATCGTATGTATACACCGGGAGCTTTCCATTCCCCGCTGTGATTGTGCTGGGAGTGCACACGTTCTCAGCACAGTTTTGTGTTTACAAAGGGCCTCTCAGCATTAAAGCCCATCCGTCGAGAGGCCGTATATATGCGTGTAGCTGGCGGGAAGAGGTTAAACAGCAACATTAAAAATACCAAATTTCGTTGAAGGATAAGTTCACCTTTGGAACATGTTACATGTTCCACCCGTATTCAGGGTGGAACTTTTAACATGTTCCAGCTCCTGCATCCTCTTCCTTGACCCGACCTGCAAAAAAATGTGCATGTATTATTATTTTTTTTTAAAGGTGAACTTATCCTTTAAATACCATGCTTTGGGGATGCCTTAAATCTGCCTGTGAATCGTGCACCTTATGATGTACTAAACCAAAAGTGGCAGTTACAAAGAATAAAATATCACTTACATTGCCCAATTTTCATTCACTTTGTTCTGTTTATAGATAAACCACCACTAAATGCATTACTTTGTGCAGCAACTAGAGGTTCACTTTGGATAACGATATCAACAAACAGTATATTCAGTTCACCATTTGGTGATCAGCCAATGTACGGACATGTTACCACAAACTAGAACTTCATTTCTAACCCTCAGTATCAGTCCTGATGGCCATTGTCCCTGATACAGAAAGTGACTTAAAATTCAACATATGTGAGATGCCACAGGAGGGGTAATTCTTCCAATGGGAACACATATTCTAATGGCATCTGTCTAGGAGTGCCACTTTGGAGACATTTCCTTTTATTTCTTGCTGTACTTGCTTCACTTATTCACAGGAAGTGAAGGGAAATCTCCATGATGAGACACAAATAGGAAAAAATCTGACATGGATTTTAACCATTCCATGCTCTATCCAAAACTCTATAAAACATGGCTTTACATACTGTAGATTTTAAAGAGGAAATAAACCCTGATCGGCTTTACTTCCTCTTTTTTTCCCCTGCAAAGTAAAAGCATAATGGGCTAGTATGCATTGCATATTACCCCATTATGTGGCATTTATATGCAAACGAAGCCCACGCTGTCCCCGCATCCATCTTCGCCCCTCTTCCGACTCTTTGACTGGCCGGAGTCGCGTGACATCACTCCTGCGCTTGCATGCGGGAGCCATCAGTCACAGGACTTGCTAGAAACGGCACAGAGGGCCGTTTGTTCACAGCGCATGCGCCAATGAAATCATCGGTGCCGTGTACAGCAAATATCTCATGTGCTGTTTAGGAGATATTTACAGTATCTATAGGTAAGCCTTATTCTAGGCTCACCTATAGGTACAATTAAAAATGGCAAAACAATACTGCGCTTGTGTATATGAACTGGCAAAAGCAGCAACAATAAAATGTGAGATATGACATAATAAAAAACGACACAGAAAAAGTTGTGCTAGAAATTCTAAAATGACAAAAAGTGTCCAAACTGTGAAAACAGTCCAAGTGACGAAAAGAAAATTATAAAGGGCAAAGCAGTGTGAAGTAATGAGTGCTTGTATATGAATAATATAAATGAATCTTCCACCATGTGACATCACCAATACTGAAGTTAGGATGTACCCTTACCACAAAAGGTGGACCCTCTATTATGGAAGGTCAAAATCGCAATGAGGTATCAGCTGTAGTGTGTCCCGGAAGCCTGTAATGCAGATGAGGTCCGTCTCTCCAGCCGTTCGTCCCGCACTCAGTATGAATCATCTGAGCACTCAGCAATACCCAAAAATAAACAGAGGGCTCCAAATAGTTTAAAAACCCTTAGGGCAGGGATAAGCATTAGTGGACCTCCAGCTGTTGCAGAACTACAATTCCCATGAGGCATAGCAAGACTGACAGCCACAAGCATGACACCCAGAGGCAGAGGCATGATGGCACTTGTAGTTTTACAACAGCTGGAGGTCCGCTAATTGCATATCCCTGCCTTAGGGTATACTTATTGGAAGAGCAATGCACTCAAACAGAGAATAAAAGTTGGTGCTTAAAAAAATGGATAAAAAGCTGCAGCACAATAATAAAAGACTTGCGGTGACTGCTCAGTGTATCCTTGCCCTACCGGTTTCAACACGATTGGACTTCTTCTGGGGCAATCATGACGAAACCGGTCAGGCAAGGATACATTAAGCAATCACCACAAGTCTTTTATTATTTTACTAAAGATTTTTATCCATTTTTTTAAGCACTAACTTTTATTCTCTGTTTGAGTGAATCGCTCTTCTAATAAATATACCGTAAGGGTTTATAGACTATTTGGAGCCCTCTGTTTTTTAGGGGTATTGCTGGGTGCTCGGATGATTCGTACTGAGTGCGGGACGGACGGCTGGAGAAATGGACATCATCTGCGTTACAGGCTTCCAGGACACACTACAGCTGATACACCTTATTGCGGTGTATCAGCTTGTGTATTACCTTACTGACCTTGATAGAGGGTCCACCTGTTGAGGTAAGGGTATATCCTAACTTCAGTGTTGGTGACGTCACATGGTGGAGGATTCCTTAGGATTGTTCATATACAAGCACTCGATTCACTACTTCACAGTTTGGACTCTTTTTTTATTTTAGAATTTATAGCGCAACTTTTTCTGTTTCACTATAGGTACAAATGACACTAAGAGGTTTACAACCACTTTAAAACTGAACTCCAAGCAGATAGAAAGAAAATACATTTAATGCAGCTGCATATTCCTTTAAAATAATGGAATGCATTTTAACATAGAACTATCCTAAGTCATGAAGGCTTTAATCCTCTTTGCAGCAGTACTCAGACTGTGAGAGAGGCCGCTCTAAGGATAATCAGGCTCTGCTGCATATACTGTTAAATAGTTGATGACTTGTCAGCATGTTGCTGTTTGTTAGTTGTCTAATCAGCACCCTGTGGGCAGGAGAAGGGACACTACTATACTCCTAACTCTAATAGAACAAGTGGTGTCAACCTCTGGGATCCTGGTTATATTCAATCGTTCAACTTCCATCACTGCTATTATTCCAGATATGCTAATATGCATAAGACTTTAGGAAGAAAGAGCGACATGAATTGTTCGAAATTCTCTGTAAAATGCAGCAGAAAAATGCCTAGTACCTATGATGAGAAAATTGGATGAAAATTGCCACTTTCGAATCGATCGTACAATGATCTGATCGTTAGTACACAGATTTCGAGAGCTGATCAGGACAGTTCATGCAAAATTATCCGAAGAGACAAACATGACGATTTTTCTCATACGAAATTAGAACAAATGATTTTTGTTTAATCTGTACAGTATTCGTCTAAACAAAATCATAAGACCAGTACCATGCATGCTCGAAAATGAAAGAATACATTACAATACAACACATTACATCACTTCCGAAAATGTATTCCATCATACAAGAATTTTCATAATTTTAGTAACACATTGGTTTTCGATATGAGACAAGCGTGCAAAGATAAAAACGGACGATCATTCGTCTGATATTTTCATTGTGTGTACGAGGCTAAAGTGTCAGCAAAAAATAAATAAATACTAGTCTGACAAATGATTGCCTTTTAGTTGTTATGAATTATAGCACATTAACACAATTGGAAAAATTGGAAAACATAAACCCAAATGTGCATCAGACATTACCTTGTTGAGCCTTTCTAGTTGTACAAACATGCATAAACCTTCTTTGTAATCTATTTAAACAGTCACACTCTCAGTAATGAGTACATGCATTATTTAAAAGATAAATCACACTACATGCTTTAAAATGCTTTTCTTGTGGCATTTTCTGATAGTTTTGCACGTTCCAATTTAAGAAACATTTTGATGTTATTTCAACAAGTTAAGCACAGGAAAGCAAAAAGTTAATGCACATTGTAAACATCTGGGCAACATTCACTAGTGTCATGTGCGTCAAAACCAGCCTAAAGTATATGTCTATTGCATATGGAGAAAACTAAAAACAGATGCACAGTCAACCTTGTATTAATTAACTCCTAAATATGCAAATTGCTAAACAAAACAAAGATTTAAGAGCTTGCTTACGTTGCATATTATATTAGAGTAAACAATTACAATGACAGAGTGAAAAATTATTGTTGTATCTGGGTTATATAAAATGTCTGTCATTTAAATGTAATCAAAAATACTATTGTAAGATGGGAAATGGCAACCGCACCATTTTATATGTAACCTATACAGTGCTAAAAAACGAATATGTGTTACAAACGTATGAAATGTCAGAAAATCTTGTGTTATACAGCTTCTCTATAGTGAGTATATGTTTGAGGCTGGGTTCACACCTATGCGAATTGGATGCGGTAGGATTTACCGCATCCAATTCGCATAGTAGAAGAATGTGACTGGCTCTCTATGGAGCCAGTTCACATATCTCTGCATAACTCTGTGCCTTTTTTGGTCGGTTTCAGGTCTGAATTTAGCCCAAAATTCAGGCTGAAATCGGACCTGAAACGGTGAACCAGCACACACTGGACCCCTGCTGTGCGACGGATGCAGCGATGGTGTGAAACCAGCCTCAATCAGACTTATCAGGCAACACTGAAAGGACACCTATCATTACAGGATAAAAAAAAAACAAATTGGATTAAAGGATGTGAATACAGGTTTGCAACCAAAGCACTGTGTGGTTGAGCTATATTTGCAATACATAGAAGCAGCAATAGGCATATTAGAACGGAAAACACTAAGGGGAATTTATGAAGACTGGAGCAGCCAGAATCTGCAGCAGCTTTGCATAGCAACAAAATCAGCTTCTAGCTTTCATTTTCAACGTTTAAGGCTCCATTTGCATGGGGCTTTTTCCACACTGCAAATCCCTGATGTAAATGTAGATTCCTGCCACTGGGATTCAAAGCATGCCCAAACGCCTGTGCAAATGGAGCCTAATGCCTGGTGCACACGTTAAGTTTTATTCGTTCAACCCGATGGGCTGAATTTAGAAAAAAATGCATTGTTAGTACAGTGATCTCCCTGCTGTGCTATTGTGTTCTGACAGGGGGGACCTCAAACCCCCTCCTCGCCAGAACACACTGGTCAGCACTTGCAGCCACTGGCAGCACTGCAAGCACTGATCGGCTGCTGGTTTTCTAGCATGCTCATTCGATCATCGACCGAAGCTGGCTGTGGGATTGGCTTCTGTTAGACAAACAACTGTATACATGGGCCCAAAGTCGGCTGGTTTCTATTGTAATGGCTGATTTTAGATGATATTTGACCCGTGTGTATGGGGTTTTACTGAACAAGCTGAAATTAGAAGCTGATTGGTCACTATACAGCAGCTCCAGAATCTCTTCCAGTTTCAGTAAATTCTTCTCACAGTGTCTTAACAGGAGTTTTCTTTTAGAACTATAGCTTGAGTGAACATTGAACTTTATTCTATTGTTACTGCCACACAAACCTGATTTTAAGAAATTTGAGCTGTCAGTGTCACCCTGCTTCACAGCATATATAATGATTTGACATATACTTTAACATTTTGCTGCATGTGATGATTGACAGCCAATAAATGTGTACTACTGAGTGAAAAGCTATTTTTTAATCAGGTGTCGCTAGTAGAAATGAATGAATCAGCTATTTGATGGCAGATTCTACATTGAACAGGCGAATTATCCACTCACCTACTTGAATATGAAAACACTTTCATGCACAAACCAACATTAAAAAATGTCCTGTGGATGACGCATCCACATATTCAAGTAAACCTGATCTTACCTGCACTTCAGAGTTATTTTTGCACTAGCACACCGGAGGGTCAATAGCTGATTTCCCTTTTTTCTATATTCTTTAGCTTTCAAATACTTGCTGTGTATCCAAGTGAGTTAAATAATTTTATACATGTTCTAAATGTGTATTCCCTATTAGAAATAATTTAAACCTAATAATACTTTAAGTGGAACTTCAACCAAAATCGGAAGTTCCGCTTTATGTCCCCCCTCCATCACATTTGGTACATACATTTTTGTGGGGAGTGGGTACCTAGTTTTGATAGGTGCCAGCTCCAACCTTCACTCAGATTGCCTAGGTTCCAGGGGTCCAAAGACCAGCAAAGAACCAGTCCGGGTGAGGACGGCACTGGATCCTTGGACAGGAAAGTGGCCTTTTATTAAAAGTCTGCAGCTACAGTAGTTGTAGGAAAGTATTTTGAAAGAAAAACAATGCAGCTACCACATCTAATGACTGATAAGCTACAATAAAAATGTTTTTTTGACTTACCAGAAACATCTGTGTACTGAAGTACAGTACAGGATACAGGCTGCAGGGATAACCCCCTATATAAAGAAGGAATTCGATTTCCTATCCTCAAAGTGCCAGTAGTGCAGAGGTAAACTCTCACAGCGCATTTAGAAAGTGGAGAGAAATGTCCTTAGGATGTTTTAAAAAAGGACATAAGAAAGGAAGAACAATACCCTGGTTAAGATGGAGGGCAGATACCACCTTCGGAAAGAAAGAGGCCTTAGGCCTCAAGACAACTTTGTTTTTGTGCAACAATAAGAACTGCTCCTTGCAGGATAAGGCCACTAACTCTGAGACTCTCTTCACAGAGGTAATAGCCACAAGAAATGCTACCTTAAGAGTAAGGTCAGACAAGGGAATTTCCCTCATTGCTTCAAAAGGAGGTTTGCCCGAAGAGCCAAGAGAACCAGACTGGGATTCCAAGGGGCTTCAAGGGGCTCCAAGGGAAAGAACTGGGGGGAGATGTGGGTTACTCCCTGAACAAAATCCTTAACCAAGAAATAAAAGGCCAAAGGTCCCCGAAACAGCACAGCCAAGACCGAGATTTGTCCTTTAATGGTGCTCCAAATGTTGGCCAAAGGGCCAAATGTTGATCCAGGCCAGGTTTAAGAAAGGACAAAATATGTCCCACAGAATACTTTCTGGGATTTTTCCACCAAGCAAAATAGGCCTTCCAGGTGCGATTGTATACTTTATGAGAAGTGGACTTCCTAGCATTTAAAAGGCAAGACTGACTGAATCCAGAAAGACCATGTCCATGGGGACCATGGCTTCAATAGTCAACTAAGATACAGAATGTAACACTATACCATGATTTCGGAAGGGCCCCACAGAGGGTCTACCAGAAGCTTCAGTATGTCTAAATACCACATCCTCCTGTGCCAATGAAGTGCAATGAGGATCACCGGAATGCCCTCCTCCTCGATCCTGTGAAGTGAAAAAAATCTGGGTGAGCGCCATGGTGTAGATCAAGCTGAACTGATCCCACAGAATCACCAGAGCATCCACTGTGAAGTTCCCTGTACCTGGTGACAAACCTGTCCAATTAGCTGGTGAATCTGTATACCAGAAAATCTCCATCTGATGTCCCCCACCTGTGGCAAAGGGCTTGAAAAACCACTGGTTGGAGCACCTATTCCCCTGCATGGAGTCGCTGAAGACTTAGAAAGTAACAGGAGTACAGTGTCAGCCTGGCATCCACCATGAGAAGCTTGTATGACTGTCGAGCAAAGGGCTTCCCAAACTCCAGTGTCAGGTTGGAAATTTACCATGTTAGGGAGAATCTGGCTTTAGAGTCAGATGCATTGGATGGCCTAAAGACCAATGTTGTTTGTCCCACACAGCCAGAATGTTGCAATGCAATGGTCTGAAATGAAATTGTGAGTATGGTACAGCCCTAAGGGAAGCAATCACGAGACCCAGAACCCTCACACAATGAATTAAACACTTCCTCTGGGCCAGGAGGGTCTGTTTGTCCTGATGCAGAAATGTCATGGACCAGGATGTGTTCAGCTCAGAGCAAGGCACTCCAATCTGTAAGATGGGTTCAGCGATGGCTTCTGGAGGGTCCAATCAAAACTCTTCAATGCCTGTAACTTCTGTTGGATGTTGACTGACAGGGATAGAGAGGACTGATACTTTAGCAAGAGATCATCAAGATACCCCACAATGCAAATGCCTTGAGAACAGAGAAGAGCCAAAACCAGAGCATTCTGGTAAAACCCAGGGGGTTGTAGATATGGCAAAGGGAAGAGTGAAAATTTGGTAATTGTGTTCGCCCACAGCGAAATGCCAATAGTATTGATGAGGCAAAAAAATGTGCAGATAAGCATCTCGTAGGTCTATTGAGGCCTGAAAATTCCCCAGAAGGAGGGAGACAATGACCGACCTAGCATAGGTAAGCTAAGGAGACTAAAATGGACCAAAACTGTGAAGAGATCTGAGTAAAAACCTTGAAAGTGTTTTCCTTTTAATACAGGGATAATGACACCTTGATCCAGGAGCTGTTAGACAGCAGCAAGCAGATCTGCCTGACATGACAGAGAAGAAGTGCAAGACTCCAGTTTGTAGGCCCTGGAAATGAAACTCTGGACCCAAGCATCTGAAAAATTCTGGGACCAGAAGGCTGAGAAAGCTGAAAGATATCCCCCCACTTTGAGAAGTACGGATGCTCTGTCACTGTTAAGAGGCCTTAGCACCAACCTTGGTTGGTTTGGAAGGGCATATAATTTTGCAAAAGTAAGTTCCTGGCTTAAACATAGCATTGGAAGACTTAGGGGATCTCAACAGTAGAGGGTCTGTTGGTGAAGGTACAAGCCTTCTTTCTTCTGGGGAAGGATTATGGACTCAGGGATTCATGGTGATGAAGCTGGGGTTCCAGGATATGTGTTTAGTCCAGATAGCAATGGTCCGACAGACGGCCTAGACAAAAATGTGGGTTGCTTGGCAGGACCCACCAAGGCAAAGCTTAACGAGAGCCTTTAACCTTATATCTACCAGGTCTCTGAACATGGGGATTTTGGAGACCCCTTTGCTAAATACTTTTGGGTGACCAGAGTCAGGGTGTTCCAACACTAAACAAGAGCATACAGCTTCAATAAACACAGCTTAGGAAAAATGTCTGTAGTAGGCATATCATTTTTTTGCCAGTATCCAATCACCTGAGGGTAGCTGCATATAACCTAGTCGCAATGATTTTAAGAAGCCTGTGTCCTGTACTGTTCTCGGGAAATTAAATCTTTGTAACACACATTGAAAAGAATACAAAAAACGAGGAACTTGTTATACATTGGCCACTGTAAAGCTACAATATGATAAGTTAACACATGTTCAGGCATATGCTAAGTCTATCCAGATATTTGACAACAAGATGCTATTAATAGATGAAAGGTTCAATGTAACATAAAAAATTTTAACGTTTTGCAAAAAGCCATTGCAAACACCAGCGTTAGTTGTTTACCTTTTTATGATTCTTGTAAACATTTCTGTGGGCAAATCCTTTTCCACAGAGCTTGCACTGGTAAGGTTTGTCCTCGCTGTGTATTATTTTGTGAGCGGTCACTTGATCAAGTCGTTTGAAGGACTTACAGCAAACCTCACAGGTGTAGGGGCGCTTCTCTGTAGAAAATGATTGGGGACATTTAATCTGTAGTTCAGTGGAGGGGAGGTAGAAGATGAAAGGCAAACAGAGTACTCTCCATAGAGACTGTTGCATTTAAGTCAGTCCAATTAAGATTAACCAATTAGAAAAGCATCTAATGCCCTTTCTAACATGATAGTTCATAACGGATGGAAGAACGAAACATTGCCACAGACTTAAAAATAATCTTTTCAAACCGACATCGAATTAACTAGCTTAAATCAAAAGAGAAGGACTTCAAAGAAAGCTCGCTTCAAGATTATACATTGGAATATGTGCAATGCATTTAATAAAATACACAACAAATAAAAAAATGTTCCAAAATTTGGATTTCTTGCTTATAATTCTAAAATATTAATCCATAAAAACTAACACACAGCACAACATGTGCACTTCTTTTAATACTGCCTGAATCATAAAATAAGCATGCAGAGGTGGTTGTTTTACCTGAGTGAGTTATCATATGCCTTCTAAGTTGGTTAGCTGAAATAAATTTCTTGTCACAATCCTGACACTCATAGACCTCATGAACCTGTAAAACGAGTGTTTAATGATAATTAAAAATGTGACTCTGTTCACACTGTAAGTGTTTAGTGTTGGAAGGTCCTTCTATACAACAATGTGCTTTCTCAAGATCTGCATAATTGCCGTTTGTTTTTGAGAACATGCAAAACCAAACTATTAAATGAATACAACGGCACATATATCAGTTTAGGAGACAATAGCAAAATAATGATAACACCGATAGTTCAGATGAATGTTGTTTCAAATATCAACTATAGTGACTATAATGGCCCATAGATATTATGTGACATGCTCTACAGGGGGAGACAGAATTTGTGAGTTACATTGGTTAACCTCTGGACATACTCTTTAAAGTGGAATTAAACTGCCAAAACTGTGAAGAAATGATGGTTTCCTCAAGAGCTTTTTGCTGTACTGTGGAACACACACAAGTGCACAGAAATTTCTTATTGTACGTCCCACCACATAATAATCCCAAGACTGTACACTGATCTGCATGTTGTACGGCTCAGTGTACACTTACAGAAACAACTTTTGACAAGCAGGGAGAAGGCAGAAGAGCATTATTTGCTAAAGTAACATTAGTTTTACATTGAGGACGCCCACTAGTGAACATTTTTTTGTCCTACTAGTCTGATCTGCACAATGCCAGCTCTGGTAAACCAAAATATCAAAATTCAAAATAATTAAAAAAAAAAGCCTAAGTCTATCCTTTGCACATAAATGAACTTAACACACACACATAACAGTTTGTCGATTGGCAATATTCCAATTACACAAAGGAGGAAAGCAACAGTTTATCATGTCACACAGTCTTGTATCTACTTATATGGCAATGTGCACCCTTATATACAAATTTTAATTCAGGAAACTGTACAAATGCCACATTATATGAGCACCCGAAGGTTGTCATCAACTTTGGAAGGTGGTAAGACATGCAGACATAATCAGACACAGCAAACTGATTTAAGCACATTTATGCTTATGGAAATGGAAGAGTTAAGGGTGACCTGACTCCTCCAGCCAAGGCCTAATCTAGGAAACATCAGTGCTATCGATGCCATATTATATTGATTTGGCGCTGCTCAAAGTAGAGGTGAAAGTATATTCTTGTGTCGCAAAACAAAGGGTTCAGGCTTATCCTGATACCAATCCAGAGGGCTAGTAAGTGTAAAGAGGAAAGGATCGCTGCTACTCCTGACCAGAGCAGGTGAACAAATGATAAGGAGTGGCCTTAGCCTACATGTCTCCTTCAATTTTCCTTTATAATTACCAAAATCATATGATTTGAGGTCAAACCTAAACATTTTTAATTTGTATGCAATCAGGGAGGGCCTTGCACTACATTGTTGAAGATAAATCTAAAGGAAATTGAACAAGAAAATACTCTATAATCTATGTATGTAATAAAATAATGTATAATCTATGACCAGCTCTAATGTTCAAAGATAAGGCAATTCTTACATATTCTGGCCAAAATACACCTAGACTGATTATCTAATGTCTACTGTCTACAGCAACTTTAAGCTGGCCATAAATTATAAAATTTTCTTATTCAATTTCCTTTAGATTTCAACATGTAGCGCAAGGGTCTGCCTGATTGCATACAAATTCAAAGTGTTTAGTTATGACCTCATATTATATAGTTTTAGTAAATCTAAAGGAAAATTGTACAAGGAAATAGTAAGATGTATGATCAGCCTTAGTCTCTATGCAGAGTGATGATAAAGTGCACTGTTATAAATGTGGCTTGCCAGCAGTTAGGTGTACAACACTGAGCACTTCAGTGAGCACAATGTGCACAAAAGTCCTTGACACTTTTTGCCAAAGTGTGCTGCATAGAAGACCTTTCACACATTTGTATTACAGCTTTATTTCATTTAGAGGTTATTATTATCATTATTATGACCTTAAAGTGGATGTAAATCTTTATTAGATGACATTTAATGTATTTTGTGCATTGTGCACTTTTTTTTCTGTTTTCACATCTTAGTTCTTCTACTTACCTGCAGCTTTTTCAGCTATTCCCTGTCTACGTGCATTCACTCTAGCTTTGGCTGCACATCATTGCTCCTGCTTTCTGAAGGTGACAACAGTGGCTTGTGCGTGCACAATGTGCTTTGACATAGCTGTATGTAGTCTCCAATAAAAGCTCATGAGAGGGGGACAACGGTAAAGCATGACAGAGTTTTGTCAAGTGCCTGAACAAGGACTTTCATGACAGGAACACCAGGTATTATTTTGATGAAAAGGTTTAAAACACTTTTTGATTTATTGATTTGGTTTACATCTACTTTAAGAATTTCTCATAGAATGTTTTTGTCCTGCTGGATTACTAAAAATATAATGCTAAACTCAACCATCTGCAGATACATAAAACAATATACTAGATGAACATTGGGCTGTTGTTTAGCATAACATTATATTAAGTACCTAGATATAGATAAACAACTTATTTATCCACCAGAAAACAGTAAAACAGTGTACTGCAACTTTACCTTTTTGTTTACATAGGCTTGGAGCCCATTCACAACTGTTTGCCTTTGCTTTTCATTAAGGAATGTGCGTTTATGTGCATTGCATTAAGGCAGCCTCTTCATTTTTAAAGTGCTGCCAATACAACAAAGCATCCAAAAAGTACCTGCACCTTTTTTTCCAGCACAGCACACCATAAAACAAGGTAGCACAGTGGTGTGCTGCATTGCATATGCATTGTGGTGGTGCATTTGGGTGCCTTTCAAAATCAATGGCACTGCAACGCAACAATACACATATAGTGCATTACTAAGCAATACCACATGACTGCCATATAATTGGGTTTAGGTTGCCTAATTCTTTTTTTTTTTAAGTTTACACGTTTTTAGTTTATAGATTTTTCAGTTATTTAGATATATTTTTTTTATATGCCTCCCTTTGATGTCCTTCAGGTATATAAGCTCTTTTTTTATAAAAATATAGTACATGACAAAATATATTCCATAGTACTATAAGTTTCTAAAGACACAGCACAATAATGAAAGAAAATTCATACCAAACCACTACATGGTTTCTTTAAAACCCAGCTCCAGCTTAAGCGTTTTTGCTGGTGTTGCTTTGGATAGAGGGAAAAAAAAAGTGCAAGAAACTCCTATCAACTTTTTTTGCTGTATCTGGAACTGGGCTGGAGGGAAAATAAGGAAAAAAATTCAACACATTGTTTTGGTAGAGCAGGGAAAAGTTAATATTTATTTAATATTACATATATATTTTCATTTTTGTTAGTGCTTTCCTGTCCTGGTGACTCCTGCCCCCCTCTTTTCTTGCACTGATTTCACAGGGATAAGAAGTAAGATTGAATCTCCCCAATGAAGTCACAAACAGCTACAAAAACCTGAAAAAAGTTTTATCTTTTTCAAAACAACACACAAAGTGAAAGGTTGCAAACCTCTCTCTTGCATTTCTGTAGCTCAATGCAGAATATAGTCTGAATAAAGAAATATACAGGCTGTTATATTGCAAAGCTGTTTGGGGAAGAATGATGTGGCAACATTCATATGTAAATTTTTGGAGTATGCTATTATCCTTCTGTCATCCCATACTTCATATTTCCTGGTGTGACATCATTACCATGTGACAATTTTCCTTTCTCCCTTGGATCCCACTGATCCTCAGCCCCATGCCTATTATGAATAAGTAAAACAGGCTTACGTTATAATACCACATTTTTTAACATATGCCTAAATGGAAACTTAACCCAGCTGTCATTTAAACACATCTAAAAAATTATTTTAAATGGCTTCTAAAGTAATCTGTCAATTGTAACCCTTGTATTCTGCTAAAATAATATATATCACGTACAAATATCAGAAGCGAAAAGAAAAGCTAATTAAAAAAAATCAATAAGAAGCAGTTTTTCATTTGATTAAAACGCATTATTAAAATAGTTACACGTTAGCTGTATCATCTGAAGCACTGTAGTACAAATATTAACAGACGGAAAACTCTTAGAAATTCAATGAACAGGAAGTCCAAGCAAACACATAAATATTCAGATAAGATATATACAAAGGAGCTATTTACCGTGTTTACCCCAAAATAAGCCTGGGTCTTATATTAATTTTGTCAACAAAAGACCCAGTAGGGCTTATTTTCGGGGTAGGGCTTGTCATGTGCTGTCTTCTCTCCCCATCTCCCTCCCTGCCTGTCAGGAATCCCCAGTGGCCAGTGGAACTGAATAAAAGTGCATGTAAAATCCTAAAATGCACTGTATTACAGTATTATATAATGTAAACTGTGCATATTTCTGTAATCTATTTGTGATAAATACCTTCTTATAGTGCCGCTCGGCGCTTCCTTGACCCGCCTGATCGGTCTTCCCGAGCACTGCAGAGGGAGGGGGGCCCAAGATCCCCCGCTGACAGCTGGCAGAAGAGGAGAAGAGGAGAGCAGCGGGGGATCAGCTGAGCACCAAGCAGTGCTGTAATAAAGGTATTTATCACAAATAGATTACAGAAACATACACTGTTTATATTATATAATACTGTAATAAAATGCATTCTAGGATTGTACAACCACTTTAAACTAGCGCTTATTTTCAGGGTAGGGCTTATATTGCAGCCCTCCCCGAAAATCACAGTATGGCTTATTTTCAGGGTAGGTCCTATTTTTGGGGAAACACGGTACCTGCCAAATTATTAATATTACTGGCCATTTAGCAAGGCAGTAGTCGTCTTGCAGGTGTGTTTGGGGTCGATATCCTGTTGGAATACTGCCCTGTGACCCAGTCTCCGAAGGGAGGGGATCATACTCTGCTTCAGTATGTCACAGTACATGCTGGCATTCATGGTTCCCTCAATGAACTGTAGCTCCCCAGTGCCAGCAACACTCATGCAGCCCCAGATCATGACACTCCCACCACCATGCTTGACTGTAGGGACTGTTATACAAGCTGTACACTCACTACTTTACATTGTAGCAAAGTGTCATTTCTTCAGTGTTGTCTCATGAAAAGATATAATAAAATATTTACAAAAATGTGAGGGGTGTACTCACTTTTGTGAGATACTGTACATTATTCTTATCAAAGGGATTAGCTTTCTGTTGCTGGCATGATCGCCATTAATTTTCCTGACTTGTTAATAAGGTAGAACAAGGTGCAGTAAATCAAAGTTAACTTTTGCTATTTAGTGTACTACCTACACTAAACCGCTTGTTTTTTTGGTTACTGCAATTTCCACCGCATCATTAAATAAATCTTTTTGTAAACTGGGGAAAAAAATAAATAACTCCTCTCATTAAGAGTTGTACATTTCACCTGTGATAACAGAAAACAATGTTATACAATTAATTGAGTGATTCAGTTTGCATAGCTGTTCAAAATTGTACGTAAATTCATTCTGTGTGAATGGTGAAAAACAAAGGTTTATAGGCTATATTATATGCAGATCCAATAGTATCCATTTTTTTTCCAATGAATAACATTCATTTTACAGAAAATATAGCCTGAGAACATTCGAGTTTGCCCTATTTACTCAGAAAGAATTTACAAACAGTCTTGATGGAAAAACACATGCCTTCTTTTTATAAATATGCCCCTTACTGTTATTCTCTAAAGAAGATATTTTAAGCATACTGTGATGAAGAAGGGATACTTAGTAACAGTGAGTAAAGTATAGCATTCTCTTGAATGTCTGAACCATTAACTATATTGTTGCATAAACATTTTAAACTTATTTCATGTTAAAAATATGCAGACATAAGTTAATAACTTTTATACTAAATGTGAGTTAACCATGTGTGCATTCAGATGGACATCTGTGGACCTCTATACATCAAGAGTTTTTTACTCTTTCAAATGATGTACCTAGTCTTTGATTCGACCACATGTACCCTGTCATTTCATTGCTTAGATGACTACTTTGTGGAAACTGACAAAGAAGGATGACATTTCCTCAGCTAGCATGTGGTACAACTTAACCACATTTCCAAGTCTAATAAGAGTGTTCTCTACCTTGACATATGAGGTACCTTAAGCACATGGGTGACAGACAAGCTTACGGTGCACAAAATTCTAAGGGAAATGTTCTTTAGTGTAATGGGCTTATTTCCTTTTTGCCACAAGCTACTGTTCTATACAGCTATGACAAAAATGCTTGCTCCAGATAAGATGCAGGTAAGTTGCACCTAACAACAGCCTAAATTGATCACTTACATATCAATACAATAGTAACCAAAATTAATTTATTAGATACAGTAGCATATTAACATTAGGGTTAAAAACTAGAAAAGTACTGTATATTAAGCTAAGTGCTACAGATCATAATTTATAGCAGAGATGGGGTAATTTCTTCTTCCCTTCCATGAGTGGCACTGGAATGATTCCCTTGAGAGCAAAATATTATGAAACATTACATTTTAATTGTAGGCAACTATGTAGGCTAAAATATAGGGGTATAGTAATGTTTCCATAAGGAAAAGGTATAATTGCCAACATTAGGTGCAGATATAGACACAACTATGTGTCAGTTTATACCCTCTGTGTTTGCTTTCCAGTTTACTATAGGAGCCTCAAACTCTGTAATCAAACGCTTCACACCACCAGAAGACTATGCAATTGCTATGTGGTCCAGCTGCACTTAAAGCCCAGTACTGACTGGTTAGGAAGTAATTTACCAGGCAGTATTTGAAAATGAGTTTAAAGAAAATTAACATATATACAGTATAACATAGACACCTCTATCAGATTACCATGAAAATAGTTAAACGTCGCAAATGTATACTGTAGTTTTCTTTAAGTTATTGTTTCAGAAAAGCATGAATCTCATTAGTGAGTTTGCCTTTGTAATTGAAGCTGGAGAATCATCAAGTACTATTGAATAATTACATAAACGTGTGAAAGTGAAAATTGCTTATCAAAGACATCTGATTTTGTATAATAGTTATCCTGCACTATGAAAAGCAGAGACCATCACCTTTGTTAATTCTATCTCATATCATGGCTTCATAGAACAGAGCAGGATAAAAGTGGTTGTAAAGGCTGAAGGTTTTTTTTACCTTAATGCATTCTCCACATTAGGGTAAAAAACCTTCTATTGTCAGCTCTCCCCCACACCCCCCCAAATACTTACCTGAGCCCAACCTCAAACAAGAGCACCTGTGCCCAAGAGCATCAGCGCTGCGCTCTCGCTCCCTCCTCACTGAACTCAGTGAAAGCAGTGGGAGCCATTGGCTACTGCTGCTGTCAACCAAATCCAGTGATCAGGGAGCAGGGGGCGGTGCCCAGCTGCACAATGTACATCTATAGACACACACAGCCTGGCTCGGGATAGAGCCTACATATGTACCCCCATAGGAAGCAGCTTGCTATGGTGACAAATGGAGAAGAGGAGGAGCCAGGAGCACCAGAGGGGGACCTCAGAAGAGGAGGATCGGGGATGATCTGTGCAAAATATTGCACAGAGAAGGTAAGCATAACATATTTGTTTAATAAAAAAAATGTGCAATCACTTTAACACAAAATCAGACTCTATACAAGTAACAGCTTAGGGACTTTTTTAAGTATCACATTCAACACTTTCCACCCAGGGCTGGATTAAAGGTGTCCACAGGCATCCAAGATTGTTCAATCCATTTGCTTCTATATAGTGAAATTGGGGAACATTTGTAGGTCTGTAACCTTCTTCGATGACATCTCATGGGCAACTTGGTGGGAAAGTGGTTTCTGCTTGGATAGATTTTCCCCTGGCTTATTGATAATATTTTATTTTAATTTTTTGAACAGCACAGGACCCACTGCATACTGCAATAAGGTGTTAAGTCACATAGGAGATCTCATGATGATGGGCCAATTGGAAAGTTTAGGAATGCCATTCTATACCCTTAGGTCCTGGGCTGAACAAGTGCTATTTTTACATAACATTTAGGGTTTTCAATTGTCACAGCTGTGATGGAGATATTGAATTCCATATTTATATCAATGAGATTCAAGCGTACCATCGTGAGGACTTTCTAATTAGATTACCATGCCCCATTTTGTATAATGTGTACGTGTATGTATGTATATATATATCTATCTATGTGTCTGTGTATATATATATATATATATATATAATGTAATATATATTTATGGGTGTATATAGGTGTATTTTTTATAGGAACATGTGTAATAGAAGGTATGCCTATTTACTGTTTTAACATCTCAAACACACCTTTTGTGTTGGCCTGCTGTCCGCATAGTAACTAAGTTACCCTATTGTTCGGAGAGAGCCAGGGCAGACATTGCGTCTCTTGAGTCCTTGTAATGCTAATTTATGGTATATCACAGAGGGCTGACGGTTGGAAATCAAGAGATAGTTAAAAAGGTACTCTTCAGGGGTAGCCAATCAGGATTCAATGCCACTTCTGAACCAATGAGGTGACCCTGAGTTCTGATTGGTGGGAGTGGGTTCTAACAACATACAACCAAATACCTGGGGAGGGCTAGGTCTCTCTCCGGCTGACGGTCTAGATGAAGGATGGTTACGTAAGACTTCTCCATACAATGTATCTCTATTATCTTCTGTCTCTTTTCTTTTCTGTAATCTTTTCTACTGTAGGATTTGGCCTTAATACCTTATTAATCTCTTGATAGCATGGGTATGACCATTATAGCAATATTTATTATCATTGGTAACATTGTTTTTAAAGTTATATCATTTATGTTATAGTTGCTAATCTCATATTAACACAAGTTTCTTTTCTGTACAATAGTAAGTTTAAATAAATTAGATTGTTACCCTTTTCGAACAGATATCATTCGTTCTTAATTTCATGGGTTGATTCATATATAGATAAAAGGTTTTAATCACTTATGTATCATTAAATATATAAGTGAGGTAGGTATAAAGGTATCCACGTCAGATGGTGCCCCCTGTGTGAGGAAGTTTAATTTTGGGGTGAATATGATTCTTGTATGGAAGACAGAGCTGGTTTTGTGTTTACCTGTCTCCCATCTGAATACCCAGACTAAAAAAACTTATTAGAACTTTACCTTTTGTCTGTGCTAATACTTTGATGAGACTGATTTTGAATAATGCATATGAGAAATAGAAATGGAAACTGTATATTGTGTATGATTATAGATGTGGGATTAGTTGCAAACTGCAATGTGTGGGTTTTGTAAGCAACTGCATGTTTGTGGCCATGCACGGGGGAGGAGCAGCCAGGCTCGCTGTTCCAAGGTTGTTACATTAGGATATGTATGTGGAAAGGGCTACTCCCTGTACACAATAGGAAGAGGGAGGCTTTCTTTTTGTTTTTGAGATGAAAAGACCATGCAAGCATTCACTGTGGGTGGGATGGTCTCAGGATCCCAGAAACGCTGTTTGTATTTCTGAGATGTTTTTTCTGTGAAAGCTGATGCCAGAAGAAGGATTGAACTTTCTTTGAGAAAAGTGGGTACGTTTGAGCTGTGTTATATTGTGGCGTTGTTATTTCATTGTAAAGCATGTGTTGCTAAGTGTGCACTCTCAATTGTGCGTCAAGATTACATACTTTTCAGTGGAACTGTTCCTAAACTGTGTGTCTATGGTTAACCACTTCAGCCCCGGAAGGTTTTACCCCCTTCCTGACCAGAGCACTTTTTACAATTCGGCACTGCGTCGCTTTAACTGCTAATTGCGCGGTCATGCAATGCTGTACCCAAACGAAATTTGCGTCCTTTTCTTCCCACAAATAGAGCTTTCTTTTGATAGTATTTGATCACCTCTGCCGTTTTTATTTTTTGCGCTATACACGGAAAAAGACCGAAAATTTTGAAAAAAAATGATATTTTCTACTTTTTGTTCTAAAAAAAATCCAATAAACTCAATTTTAGTCATACATTTAGGCCAAAATGTATTCGGCCACATGTCTTTGGTAAAAAAAATGTCAATAAGTGTATATTTATTGGTTTGCGCAAAAGTTATAGCGTCTACAAACTAGGGTACATTTTCTGGAATTTACACAGCCTTTAATTTATGACTGCCTATGTCGTTTCTTGAGGTGCTAAAATGGCAGGGCAGTACAAAACCCCCACAAATGACCCCATTTTGGAAAGTAGACATCCCAAGGAATTTGCTGAGAGGCATGTTGAGCCCATTGAATATTCATTTTTTTTGTCCCAAGTGATTGAACAATGACAAAAAAAAAAAAAAAAAAAAAAAATTACAAAAAGTTGTCACTAAATGATATATTGCTCACACAGGCCATGGGCATATGTGGAATTGCACCCCAAAATACATTTAGCTGCTTCTCCTGAGTATGGGGATACCACATGTGTGGGACTTTTTGGGAGCCTAGCCGCGTACGGGGCCCCGAAAACCAAGCACTGCCTTCAGGATTTCTAAGGGCGTACATTTTTGATTTTACTCCTCACTGCCTATCACAGTTTCGGAGGCCATGGAATGCCCAGGTGGCACAAACCCCCCCCAAATGACCCCATTTTGGAAAGTAGACACCCCAAGCTATTTGCTGAGAGGCATGGTGAGTATTTTGCAGCTCTCATTTGTTTTTGAAAATAAAGAAAGACGAGAAAAAAAATTTTTTTTTTTTCTTTTTTCAATTTTCAAAACTTTGTGACAAAAAGTGAGGTCTGCAAAATACTCACTATACCTCTCAGCAAATAGCTTGGGGTGTCTACTTTCCAAAATGGGGTCATTTGGGGGTTTTTTTTGCCACCTGGGCATTCCATGGCCTCCGAAACTGTGATAGGCAGTGAAGAGTGAAATCAAAAATTTACGGCCTTAGAAAGCCTGAAGGCGGTGCTTGGTTTTCGGGGTCCCGTACGCGGCTAGGCTCCCAAAAAGTCTCACACATGTGGTATCCCCATACTCAGGAGAAGCAGCAGAATGTATTTTGGGGTGTAATTTCACATATTCCCATGGCATGTTTGAGCAATATATCATTTAGTGACAACTTTGCGCAAAAAAAAATAAAAAAAATAAAAAATTGTCTCTTTCCCGCAACTTGTGTCACAATATAAATTATTCCATGGACTCAACATGACTCTCAGCAAATAGCTTGGGGTGTCTACTTTCCAAAATGGGGTCATTTGGGGGGGTTTTGAACTGTCCTGGCATTTTATGCACAACATCTAGAAGCTTATGTCACACATCACCCACACTTCTAACCACTTGAAGACAAAGCCCTTTCTGACACTTATTGTTTACATAAAAAAATAATTTTTATTTGCAAGAAAATTACTTTGAACCCCCAAACATTATATATTTTTTTTAAAGCAAATGCCCTACAGATTAAAATGGTGGGTGTTTCATTTTTTTTTTTCACACAGTATTTGCGCAGCGATTTTTCAAACGCATTTTTTGGGGAAAAAACACACTTTTTTACATTTTAATGCACTAAAACACACTATATTGCCCAAATGTTTGATGAAATAAAAAAGATGATCTTAGGCCGAGTACATGGATACCAAACATGACATGCTTTAAAATTGCGCACAAACGTGCAGTGGCGACAAACTAAATACATTTTTAAAAGCCTTTAAAAGCCTTTACAGGTTACCACTTTAGATTTACAGAGGAGGTCTACTGCTAAACTTACTGCCCTCGATCTGACCTTCGCGGCGATACCTCACATGCATGGTGCAATTGCTGTTTACATTTGACGCCAGACCGACGCTTGCGTTCGCCTTAGCGCGAGAGCAGGGGGGACAGGGGTGCTTTTTTTTTTTTTTTTTTTTTTTTCTTTATTATTATTATTTTTTTATCTTATTTTTAAACTGTTCCTTTCATTTTTTTTTTTTTAATCATTTTTATTGTTATCTCAGGGAATGTAAATATCCCCTATCATAGCAATAGGTAGTGACAGGTACTCTTTTTTGCAAAAATTGGGGTCTATTAGACCCTAGATTTCTCCTCTGCCCTCAAAGCATCTGACCACACCAAGATTGGTGTGATAAAATGCTTTCCCAATTTCCCAATGGCGCTGTTTACATCCGGCGAAATCTAAGTCATAAAATGCTCGTAGCTTCCGGTTTCTTAGGCCATAGAGATGTTTGGAGCCACTCTGGTCTCTGATCAGCTCTATGGTCAGCTGGCTGAATCACCGGCTGCATTTTCAGGTTCCCTGTTGAGACAGGAGAGCCAGAGAAAAACACGGAAGACGTTGGGGGGGAGGGGCATTCCCTCCCACGGCTTGTAAAAGCAGTCTAGAGGCTAATTAGCCGCTAGGATTGCTTTTACATGAAAGCCGACCGCTGGCTGAAAAGAATGATACCAAGATGATACCTAAACCTGCAGGCATCATTCTGGTATAACCACTCAAAGTCGTGAATGGCGTACCTGAAGACAAAAAAATGGTTAACAATAAAGCACAGTAAACGGTAAGGTATAAAAAATTGCATACCTGAAAAGCAAACATGATAAAACATAATAACAATAAAACATTGCAGAATAGAATACAGTAAAAAAGAGCAGAACAATAGAGAGAGAATAGAGAGAGAGAGAACAATAAAACGACAACTATTTTTTTTTATTTTATATTTTTGTATGTTTTTTTTTTTGTTTTTTTTTTTTACACTTTTTTTTGTAACTGTAACCGGTTCCAGGTTCGGGTCTCTCAAAATGCGATGGCATCTTGGGAGACCCTGTGAAAGTGTGCCTAGTCTGTGCAATGCTGTACCCTACGCTAATACTCAACTAGTGAATGGTAGCGTTCAAAACATTCACCAATGCAAAGACCAGGATTGTCAGGACAGGAGGGACAATAATAGAGGGTGTCACGCCTATATCCGCGCTTGCTGCAGACACGACATCTTTTTTGGGGGTTCGTTGGGTAGGGGTACTCGGGAGGACATAAAGAAAATGCCTCTCATGCAGCCGACTGCATTTGGTTGGGGATGTGAATGGGGGAAGTACGGGCGCTGCAGAAGCGGTGGGTTCCCAATTAGGATTGGCGAATGCAGCAGGAAGGGCACTATGGGCACAACGGGCCTGTGTTTGTCTTCTTGGTGGCAGCGGGACACTACTTGTGCTTGCCACCTCACCAGCTTGAACTGCACTTATGGGACTCGCCACGTCACCAAGTGTTACTGCAGTGCTGGTTTGACTACGACCGGGGTGTACTAGGCCGCTGGTGCTTGCCAGTTCACCAAAACGCTACCAAAAAAACTGTTAGCGATCGCAGGGATCAGGCCTGACTCTGCGAACGCTGCAGTTATGCATTTAGTGTTTTGTAAGTTTCAGTGATCGATCGATACTGCACTTGGGTGGGCTGGGCTGGGCCGGGCGGAGGGGCAAAACGCAGGTGCTAGCAGGTATCTGGGCTGATCCCGCTAACACTGCGTTTGTGGGAACCCTAAACTGCTGGGGACGCTAGTATAGATCTGATCGGATCAGATATTGATCCGATCAGATACTATACCACTAAGGGAGGCGTATGCTGCGTGCGTGGGTGTTAGCGGTACTGGCGCTAACCTGACACTGCTTGGGGCTGGTGCTTGCCAGTTCACCAAAACGCTACCAAAAAAACTGTTAGCGATCGCAGGGATCAGGCCTGACTCTGCGAACGCTGCAGTTATGTGTTTAGTGTTTTGTAAGTGACAGTGATCGATCGATACTGCACTTGGGTGGGCCGGGCAGAGGGGCAAAACGCAGGTGCTAGCGGGTATCTGGGCTGATCCCGCTAACACTGCGTTTTTGGGAACCCTAAACTGCTGGGGACGCTAGTATAGATCTGATCGGATCAGATATTGATCCGTACAGATACTATACCACTAAGGGAGGCGTATGCTGCGTGCGTGGGTGTTAGCGGTACTGGCGCTAATCTGACGCTGCCTGGGGCGACGCATATCACCGCCGGGCGATCAGGGGGCTAAACTTTTATTCGGTAATAAACGGCGGGTGCCCTGACACTATAAAAAATAAACGAACTAACCAGCGTCACCCGTAACAGTTATACGGTGATCAGTGGTGAAAGGGTTAACTAGGGGGCAATCAAGGGGTTAAAACATTTATTAGGTAGTATATGGGGGTCCCTGTCGCTATAAAACGCTGACGGCAAACCTAAATATTTACCTCACTAACTAGCGTCACCAGCGACACTAATACAGCGATCAGAAAAATGATCGCTTAGTGACACTGGTGACAGGGGGTGATCAAGGGGTTAAAACTTTATTAGGGGGGGTTAGGGGGGTATCCTAGACCTAAAGGGGGCCTAACACTCACTGCCCTAACACTGTAACTGTCACAAACTGACACTATGCAGTAATCAGAAAAAAAAAAAAAAAAATACTGCTAATGTCAGTTTGTGACAGGGGGGGGGGGTGATTGGGGGGGGATCGGGGGGCGATCGGGGGGGGATCGGGGGTGTAAAGTATGCCTGGCATGTTCTACTGTGTGTGTTTGTGTTGTGTGCACTTACATGTCTTCTCTCCTCGGCGCTGGACGGAAACTGCCAGACCGAGGAGAGATGACATCACATCCTCTGCCTGTGTGAAACTACACACAGGCAGAGGAGGATTCCCATTGGCTGGGAGCGATCGCGAGGGGGGGGCCACGATCGGATGGTCTCCCCCTCGCCTCCCGACGCTCCCAGTCAGATGCCGACCGCCGCTGGCACCGGGGGGGGGTCCGATTGGACCCCCCGCCCGCGGGAGGCAGATCACGTATATATACGTGATTCTGCCTGCCCGTGCCACTCTGCCGACGTATATCTACGTTAGGCGGTCGGCAAGTGGTTAAGTGTGCATTTACAAATGTGTAGTCAGTCTTTGTGGAGAAAGGAGTCTAGTGAAGAAGTCTGATTTAGCAGGATCAACAATTGCATTTCACATGTTGGTGTTTTAGTGTGCCCTTTTTCTCATTGGCCATTTTGTGGTTTGCCGTGAGACTGTGGCTCGATGTTCATTTGCAAATACCAGTTTATTTTTTTTGTAACTTTTGTTTTTTTCGGATGTGTTGTTTGGTTGGAGAGCCTGTATTTGAGGCCTGCCAGGGTCCCTAGTGATATGCAGAATGAAATGTTTGTAAGTGTTCATTTAGTATCTCAAATGTGTAATTTTGTAGGGAGAATTTTTAGTTTTGGCGGGAAAATGCGCCATTTTGTTGGGGCCTGGCCTTCCTCTGCCATTTCCTTTTGTTGTTACCATGTGACTGTGCTGTGGTTTTCGTCGGCCATCTTGCTGTAGTCTACCATGTGGTCGTGGCCTGGCTTTCATTTGTGCTGTTTGGCCTGTGGGTCATCCTATAGGGGAAGGTGTAGCCACCATTCCTTTGTGTGTGAAACCATGTGATATGAGCCACCATTTTGTTTCTAGGCATTATTTCTGTTTTAAGGGAATGTAAGCTTTTGTAGGGGTTCTGTGTTTGTACTTTTTGTCAACTCTTCAGTAGAAGAGTGGCGATTTTTGTATTGGATTTCTGTTCTGGTGGGAAAATGCACCCTTTTGTTGTGGCCGGGCTTTTGTTGTAGACACCATGAGGCCATGGTCGGCGGCCATTTTGAGAGGTGCAGTTTAAGGATTTTGTGCTTTCTAGCCTGTAAATCATACCAGAGGGGAAGCTGCTCCAATTCCTTTGTATGGGTGTAGCCATCCAGTCTACTTTGCATTGAATTTAATAGCTTTAACTGAGTTTTTGTACTTTTAGCGGTGCATGTTTTTAAAATATTTTTGGAGTTCTTCAGAGGGCAATTCATTGTTTTGAGGCTTGTATTGTATATCCTGCAAGAGTTTAGGAAGGGGCCAATTTATTCTTAGATCTCTCTATGCAGTTATGGTTAGGGAGCAGGATGTTTGGTGCACTCTGGGAGTGGCAGACAGAAGAGATGTACTGTGTGGACTATTAGAGGAGAGATGCTGTGTGTACTGTGGGGGGTGAGTCTGGCTGATATCATCAGACTCAGAGATCAAATTTTTTTTATTTAAACAAAAAAAAACCAATGTCTTCTTTTAAGAAGGGTGTCATTTTTGGGAGCGTTCGTTTGATTTTCT
Organism: Aquarana catesbeiana; assembly: GCF_042186555.1. NCBI lineage: Eukaryota > Metazoa > Chordata > Amphibia > Anura > Ranidae > Aquarana > Aquarana catesbeiana. Next base: position 685,492,015 of record NC_133324.1, read on the forward strand.
AATCGTTAGTGGGGTCGGATCGACGTTTATTTTCCACTACAGTGATGGGAAGATTTGGAGATAATAGGGAACTTCTTGGTCAAGGGAATTGTCAGACAGTGTATGTGGTTTTCGTTCAGAAATTACATTGATTTTAAAAACAGAATTTTAAAACATTTTTTTTCATTCAGCAAAGGTACAAAGATTTTTTGTCTGAATATTCCTGTCTGAACATTGATCCGTGTGGCCAGCATGAGGCTCGGTGCACGCCTATGCAGTTTGTTTTTTATCTATTTCTGCAGTGCTTTTTTGCTGTGCGTTTTCGATTTTCTTGCACGTGATTTTGCTGCAATTTGCGTTTTTGTTTTTTCTGGCCAGGTTGTTGTAGGTCAGATTGGAGGACACGGGTTGCTGCAGGGGTGCATTGTATGTTTTTCTGCAGCTTCTCCCTTGGAGTGTATTGAACAGAAGAGGCGCTGTTTTGCATTAAGGAGGGAGTCCCTGACCCTTTCCAAATATGCTGGGGGGGGGGCATGGATGTGAACGTGTCTCATGGGAGGCCATGTGAATGAACTGTAGTGTGTTTCTGCAAAAGGCACCAGAAAAGCACATAGATGTGAACCAGGTCTAAGACGTTTATTAACATAATGGGGTTGAGAAGGTTAGGGTTGGCCCTTTGGGGTGCAGGGGGGAGCAGATAGTCACTACTGTAAGGGGTTCATTTTTTACTGTAGAACGATGAAAGTTATATTTACGTTTGCGATTGTTTGCTCTTTTTGTACTATAGAGGGCTCATTTTGTTTTTGTTTTTTAACCTCCATTGTGTTACCGGACGATTGATTGATTGTGAAGGTAGTAGTCGAATGATTTTGTGGTCGATTGGTTGTAGATTAGTCGATTAGTTGTTTCAGCCCTAGTATGGATCTGTCTCTTTGTAAACTACTAACTGTGGATGGTGAGCTTTGTAATTAGACCTGTATACACTGGCTATATTGTAAACTGATACCAATCATATTGAAATTAGGTGTGCATCAGTTAACTGCCTCCTGTACTACAAGCACCCATAGGGTCCTGATTATCCAAGTTTATGTTAATCATTATGGAGATAACAGAAGTAATAGCCCTTCGTTAAGCATTTCCTTTAGAATACCTCTGAAAAGTCCACGGGGGAGATTGAACTATTATAGTTTGGAAAATCTCCACGCTATTTTTTTTTGAAGGACTATAGTCAGAACAGGGAACATTAGGAGTAGTACGCTAGCAGCCCGCTCAGGCCGTGTAAAATAATCGGAATGCGGGGGCCGGTTATCGTGATAAAGGCGCAAACCATAACCGCTCCGAAAGTAAAGCGCGGGGTTCTCTGTACGCAGAGTCCGGAAAAAAAATTGTTCTGACAAGTAGTGAAAAAAAAAAATCAGCAAGGGTGACAGGGGCGGTACCTGTCAACCCAATTCTTGGTCAGAGAGTAGCTACCTCTGAAGTAAAGGCAACCTGTAAAAAGGTTGGGGAATCAGTTCAAGGTCCGGAGTCCGTAAAGGATGGGTAATCTAATCGCTTCAAAGAGGGGGTCTGAATGGGGTAAACCCTATCAAATGACCCCAAGGGAAGAGATGATAGATAGATATGGATCTTGGGTTGTGAAATATTTGCAAGATTGGGATCGTTGGACTGGGAAGAAGTATTTTAAAAGAGGTACTTTTAAGCCAAAAGCTTGGGAAAATCTGTACCTTGCTCACCACAGAAATCATATGAAAAAGACACGTTATTTATATGGATGCTGGAGTCAGCAAATAAAACAGAGGAAGTGAATGGTATTACTATGGGATTTAAGGAGAAATTATTCCAAACTCCTGAGAATGCATCCATACAGCTGAGAAGGGGCTAATGAAATGGGATGGATCTCTGAAAGAATTTCAACCTTACCAAACAGATGTTATGGGTTTAAGAAGAAGTACCAGGTATTATAGAAAACATGCTGATATGTGTGATGCCTAGAGTTCATCTATAACCTAGCAATTTGTGTGTGTGTGTGGAGTATGCAATATATGTTGTGTTGTGTGACGTTTGTTCTCAGCTGCTGACAGCCCACCCAAATGACCCCCCTTCTTTCTCACCAGGTCTGTGAAAAGGTGCAGCGAACTGTATTGACATGCAAATGACCTGAGCCAAGATAATTATCTGTACTAGTGAATTGAAAGATACATGTACTAAAATGACTTTGTTTTTCAGGAAAACAGTACTGGAGATGTTCTTTATGGTGAGGTATTATGATCGGTTGACAAATGGTACTGCTGAAAGGTTTTTTACAGATTGCTAATTTTTTTCAACCATGGTGAATAAATTTTTTTTTTTGAATTATTGGTATACCATAAAACAAAAAATCCACGTGGTATTAATGTGTATTAAGTAATACATATTAATGATAAGTTGAGCTCAACAATTTTTTGGTATCTTAAAAAAAAAAAAAAGTGCACTGTTTATGTAATGTAATGTAATGTATATTTGTGTTTCATATGCTAATGTATTGTTACAGGTATATAACCATTGGATTATTTTGTTTCTAGGAGGAAAATTGAATATTTATTACTAAATTTTATTGGTGTTTTATTTTTCAGATTCGATAATTGGGTTTCCTGGCTTTAAAGGGTCGGCTCGTGTACCCACTACTGTTCAGTGATCCCGGCGCCTCAGTGCTGCAAGGGATATTTCTTTGCCCTTTGGTCAGTTGTGTTTGGTAGCAGAAGTTCCTCGAGTTGGATACACATTATGCAATTTTTGTTTTCCAATTTCCTTCAGATTTACCTTCAGATGTGTAGTATGAGGGCCTGCCTGATGGCATACAAGTTGATAGTGTATAGTTTTGGGAGAGCCTGGAGAAGAGTTGGGCAGGGAGATTGTGTAAGATATTGCACTCTGTGTTCTGGATGGAGAGGTCATTGCTGGGAAGGAAGCACCTGGGTATTATTTGGGACATAGACGAGTTTGTTTCTGTGTCCTAAGGAATACCGATGTAACGTTAGTCAGGGAACTAGAGGGTTCTTTGAACCTAACCATAGGTAGAGGTGCATTGTATACCCTGGGCATGGTCTCTGAAATCCAGGCATAGGGATGGAGTTGTGTGGGCATGCTGTATTCTCCTCAGGGGATACCCATAGGTGTCCTTCCTGTCCTAGACTCCTTGCGTACCTTAACTAGTGGTCTGTGTCCTGCATGACAGGAAGACCAGTGCCCCATAAGGTGTGCAGCCTCTATAAAGAAACTTGTGTACCTGGTGGCAGGTGGTTTTCAATCCGGGTATTCTGACTATTTCCCATCCTTAGGAAAGAGAGGCTTAATGGAGACTGTCTTTGGAGCTGGAGGTGGGACACTGGGTACCTTAAAACACTATGGAGCTGGAGCTATTCAGGATCACATTGGGGGGTCTTGTGCTACATATCAGGGAAGGGGTTAGGAAAGCCAACTTGCTCTGTCCAGCCTCACTTTGCAGGGACAGACAGGTGGGGGTAGTATCCAGGTTGCCTATGAGTCGTAATAGATTGGTGGATGACTCAGTTCCAGGATCGTCAAAAATCTTACTTGCACTGGTCTCATCCCTAATGGCAGGGATGGAACATTGTGCAGATATCACGGTCAATCTGGGCACTATCCTATCAGACTCTACTGGATTACACCCCGGAGTCCATCTTGTTCTGATGGTTTGAGTCTGGACAGCCTCAGATGACTGGTACTGATGAGTGCTAGAGGAAGGTAAGGGTTGTGCTATGGGAAAAGGCAATAATGCTGGCACAGGGGGGGTCATGTCTAATGGATGCCGGGGTAGTGTCCCAACTGGTCCTAAGCAAAGTTAAAACTACTTGAGACTGGAGACCAGGGTACTGGTGCTAGTATCACATGTCTAATGATGCACTGTTTTCAGCATCAGGTTAAATGGTACTCAGCAGGGTACACTACCTCGGGGAGTCTATAGTACACCTCCTCTGGCCCGTGGCATAGATATAGCAGAAACACCGGGTTGTACCCCGATCACCCCTGAAGAAAGGTTTTATAGCAAACCTGACATCCCCTTACACCTACAGAAACTTCCTCTGGGATTTGGGGCTGAGTTAAAAGCTTGGCTGATGGATTTCGGACAACAGGATGAAATATTAAATGTACTAGGAGATGCTGAAAAACAAGCCACCATACGACTCACCCATGATCAAAATAGACTGATCCAAGTATCCCACGCTTTAGACGCAAATGCTAAGATTTCCTGGTGGGAAAGTTTATTTGGGTATAGTCTGAACGCTACAGCTTTCCTAAACATTTTGCTCCACCCTGTTGTTGTCCTAACCTGTGCAGCCTTATTGCTTTTCCTGATGCAGGTAATAATGTGCGTTACTATCAGGAGAATGAATGCCAAAGCTATGAGAATGTGTACCTCAACAAGGTATCTTCTCTCAAGGAACAGAAAGGCCACTAACTCAGAAACAAATCTCTGAGGAAGCCATATCCAATCCAGACCAGTACAAAGAAGTTGCGCATTTAAGAGAGGACCCTAGAACTATATTTTTCTTGTTCCAGGGATAAGCCTCTTCAATTTTTAGTAATAAAGTGCAGTCAGGTTTACCTAAATTCCAAAAGTTTTAATCATTTTTTATTTTTTATTTTTTTTTCCCTCTCCCTTTTGTTGTTAATATCTGTGTACCTGACCTGCAAAAATACTGTTAATGGGAGAGGAGTTTTTTTTAGAAAAACATTTGTTTTGTTTTTTGTTTTTATTTTTATTTTTTTATTATGTTTTTTTAACCAATGTATTCATTTTTTTTTATATACAGATTCAAGGCTCTTTAACAGTCTTGGTTGGAGCAGCGTTCAATCTGTAGTTTTTTCCGTTTTTGTTCTTTTTTTCATTATTATTCCCACTATTTTTCCTGTTCATTTTCATTACTCACCTCTCTTCTATTCCTTTTTCTTCTTTAATATTATGCTCTCTAAGTTTTTCCTTTGGTTTCTATCATTTATCTTCTCAAGATAATGTAACTAAGACATCAGTCATATCATTTTTCTTTAAAAAAAAAAGACTTTGCCTGCCCGCAAGTACCATATTTTAACTAAAGTATCCCTGGACATCCAGTTTTATGTCTTAATGTAATTCCACCTCCCCTAGCCTACCTACTGCCTTAACCTGAGCCCTGTGAGCAGGTGTGGTGAACCCAGGGACCTGGCAATAACAGACAGTATTGACTATCCCTACCATCAAGGGCCATGGATGATACTGGCGGTTGCTCAGACTCTGTACCCTGTGGGGAACCCACTCTACTCGTCCACATTACACCCTTTAGGAGTATTTAGTCTTAATGGCCAACACTCTGCTCCTGTCCAGCATTTCTCCACTATCTGTACACTAACGTTCTCCTCTCTCTGTTTGTATTCATGCACGAGTGTCTGGAGGCCCGCCCGACCCCACCTGAAGAAGCAGCGACCACCAAGTTATTTCTTGAGATAAATGTGTCACGAATAAGACTTTCCTGGACTTTCCTTCACCATGCTGAAAAGTGCTGTCTCGCGGTCCGATCCAATCAATGCAACCGTTACATGGTCTTACAAAGATACAGGACTAGATATGCCAGGATCCCGCCATCAATGTTGGAGTTCCGCTCTTCCAAGGCAGAGGGGCGATGAAACATTGCAGTACAGACACTCATGGTTTGGATGTGAAATCTCACAGGCACCAGGATTTCTTTGCTGTCTCAAGCCTACCTTGAGGAGTTCCGGCGTGTTCAAGAAAGGAAGAGGAGGCCGCAGTGGTGGTGGGGAAGGGTCGGGGCTTCTGGGCTTTTGTGGGTGGGTGCAAGATCATTGAAGGAGGACATAAGTTCAAGAATGAACTTCAGGGGGAAATGTGATGGAGATATTGAATTCCATATTTATATCAATGAGATTCAAGCGTACCATCGTGAGGACTTTCTAATTAGATTACCATGCCCCATTTTGTATAATGTGTACGTGTATGTATGTATATATATATCTATCTATGTGTCTGTGTATATATATATATATATATATATATAATGTAATATATATTTATGGGTGTATATAGGTGTATTTTTTATAGGAACATGTGTAATAGAAGGTATGCCTATTTACTGTTTTAACATCTCAAACACACCTTTTGTGTTGGCCTGCTGTCCGCATAGTAACTAAGTTACCCTATTGTTCGGAGAGAGCCAGGGCAGACATTGCGTCTCTTGAGTCCTTGTAATGCTAATTTATGGTATATCACAGAGGGCTGACGGTTGGAAATCAAGAGATAGTTAAAAAGGTACTCTTCAGGGGTAGCCAATCAGGATTCAATGCCACTTCTGAACCAATGAGGTGACCCTGAGTTCTGATTGGTGGGAGTGGGTTCTAACAACATACAACCAAATACCTGGGGAGGGCTAGGTCTCTCTCCGGCTGACGGTCTAGATGAAGGATGGTTACGTAAGACTTCTCCATACAATGTATCTCTATTATCTTCTGTCTCTTTTCTTTTCTGTAATCTTTTCTACTGTAGGATTTGGCCTTAATACCTTATTAATCTCTTGATAGCATGGGTATGACCATTATAGCAATATTTATTATCATTGGTAACATTGTTTTTAAAGTTATATCATTTATGTTATAGTTGCTAATCTCATATTAACACAAGTTTCTTTTCTGTACAATAGTAAGTTTAAATAAATTAGATTGTTACCCTTTTCGAACAGATATCATTCGTTCTTAATTTCATGGGTTGATTCATATATAGATAAAAGGTTTTAATCACTTATGTATCATTAAATATATAAGTGAGGTAGGTATAAAGGTATCCACGTCACAGCAGAGCCTTGTGCTGCAGAGTATAGGGCTTTCTAATGTCTAATTCAGCTTCAATAACTTGCCTAGTACCCTCACCGTCTCACTAGATCTTAGTTTCCTCGCCTTTCTGGTCATCTGATTCTGGAACAGAGGTACACGAATAAAAAAAGGGGTTTGCTCTTTTTTCTTTCTGAACCTGTGTCATGCTTTTTACTTTGCTGCTCCCAGGCTAGAAAAATTAAGGCAAGCAGTTTGAGCCTCGTTTTACACTTTGGTGAAAGTACAATTTACACATTTTGACTGGCCTTCACTGTATATTTAGGGTATTTTTGCATAATTCTTTTAGAGTAACTTTTTTAGAATAAACATTCTCAGTAAGGAGAGAAACTCAATGTTACAGGAATCTTTTAGTGATAAACGATAGCCTAACCTTATTTATGTGAGCTGCCAACTGGCAACGTTTAATTAAAATTGAATTAATAAACATGAACAAAATATGCTCATTAACTATCTCAAAATATTAAGCCAGTAGAAAACGTTTAAAGAGGTGGTAGACAAAGCTGTTGAAATAGGTTTTAAATTGAATTCTGGAGCAGAATGAACTATATATAGAATATGTTGCCTACTGTTGAAGACAGACTGTCTATAAATGAATAAAAATGTTTCAGTTGCTACACCTTTCTCTAAACAGGACCACCATTTTATGGGCCAATGAACACAAACCAATAACATAAAAGACAGTAAATTGTCAACACTTGTAATCCCTGACCTTATATCTTTACAAGTCAGACCCACCATGTGCCAAGCCTTCATTAACTGACCTTTCGATGCTCTTGGAGGTTGATTGACGAGGAGCACTTTTTGTTACACACGGTGCACATAAGCTTCTTCTTACAGTTTCCTGAAAATAAATGTATTTATGAATTTTTCATATAAAAATGGACAACATTCACATGTTTCTAATATTTACTATTTTCAGGAGCAAAGAAAACAGGTGTTCAGATGTTTTAAGTGCACTCTAGACACAATAAACCAGAATAGTGGGAATATAGAAATACTATTATTCAGAAAGTTATTATTCACATCATTTTTTTTTTAACCATACAGATTACTGTCTAATTGCAAATAAACAAGTTTGGACTAAATTGTACCAAAATCAATGCATGCAAACAATAAGACCCCTTTCACACCGAGGGTGTTTTGCAGGCGCTATAGCGTTAAAAATAGCGCCTGCAATCCGCCCTCAAACAGCTGCAGCATTGTCTCCAGTGTGAAAGCCCGAGTGCTTTCACACCGGAGCGCTGCGCTGGCAGGACGGGAAAAAAAGTCCTGCCAGCAGCTTCTTTCAAGCGGTGAAGGAGCGGTGTGTTTACTGCTCCTCCACCGCTGCTCCCCATTGAAATCAATGGGGCAGCGCTGGGATACCGCCGGCAAAACGCCGCTATTGCGGCACATTGCGTGCGGTTTTAACCCTTTCTCGGCCGCTAGCTGAAATGCGCCGCTAATCCGACGGTAAAACACCGCTAAAAATAGCAACGCTATGGGCGGCCCAGTGTGAAAGGACTCTAATTGATGAAACATCTTATATAATATCTAATAGTGGATTTGTTTATTTAAAATAGTGATAAGATGAGTTGCAAAATTTTAGATCTCAAGAGATTGTAGAGTTCTTTGCATAATGTTTTCAATGGAAGTTAGCCGAAGTATAGTTTAAACCAGTGTTTCTCAACCTTTTTTCAGTCAAGGCACCCTTTGAAAATGATGGACATAGGATCTTGAGGCACCCCATTCTAAAATGTAAAGAATATTCTAATAGTTTTGCATAACAGAGCAACATAAACACAAGTAGGGCACCCAAAGCAAATACATTTTTGTAAACAATACTGACTAGTATTCCAAGGTTTCTCTTCTTTCTCAGCTTTTTGCCATCACTCAGCTAATGTGACCTCAATACTGCTGGAGAGGGGCAGGGGAGGGTCAAACAAGGATGATATGCAGGTGACTGACATCCTCCTTATCAACTGATGATGCCATTGGTTGTGAGGACGCCAGCGGCTAGAAGGTTGTAATGGTGCACAATGAAACCCTGTGGCTTTGTGTCACTAAAAAGGCAGCTTTATCCACACACTGGCTTGCATACAATTTTTGGGCAATTTTTAGGCATTTTGCCAAAGCACCCATGAAGAAACCTCAAGGCACACTGGTTGAAAAAGGCTGGTTTAAACTTTATGTGTTTGGTTAAATTTTACAATCTTTTATACATAACCACTGTAATATGATGTACTTTTTTCACTCTATATGTAGTGCCACTGCATACATCTTATAATCAAACTATTAATATTTCAGTTATTTGGATAGCGTATCATATTATATAGTAGTGTATGGAGATTTGAAAATTGTATTTTGCGTAGTTGTTCAACATTCTGTATGTGCAGGTTTGATAAAAATATAGTAATAAAAAAACATAAATACTGATGGGCATACTGTATGTCTCAACAAGGAACACCAGGAGATGTGACATCTACCTATCTTTGTATGAGTCAAGTGCCATTGTGGCATTCCACAAACGTCTTTGCTATTAGATTGATAAATATCAGTGGTAATTCTGAAGTGGCTACTGTTACCTATTTTCCATTCACAATTGAATTGAAGGATTGAAGGATTAGTTAATGGTTCCATACACTACATTACACTACACAGCTAAACTGGCACAAATGTCAAATTTCTGCAAGGGTCACTTGTTTTTATTCAGCATTAAGCTATGAATAGCCTCCGAAACTGGACTGAAGAAAAGACTGTAGCCATTATAATGCTCACTATAATTAGGTAAATGTCTCATAAAGAATCGTGCATTGAAAGATATGTACCCAATCTGTTCTGCATTACTGTGCCATCAGAATTCACCAAAATCATCTCCAAGAAGGATATACACAGTGAGTGTGTAGTGAGATCTTCATTCTCTGTTCTCTAAGAAAGATTAGAGCTAAATATATTATATATTCCTTATTATTTAGAGAACTTCCACATGGCCAATCCCCACCTAATTATTGTAAACAGTGTTTTAAATGTATTTCACTGCAGTGTGTTTAGCAAATGCAGGTTTATTAACATGAAATAGAAATAACATTGGTAGTTCCATGCCATGTTTGTAGAAGAAAAAAACTGATCGGAAAAAAGCCAGCAGTGAACAAAAGCTTGTGCATCAAATGGCTAAGCATTGAGATCTTTTTATTCACACAAAATCAAGTCTGAAGAATAAAACATATCAGGAGAGACTGGAGGAACTTAATAAAGCCTCAAAGAAAGAAGGGGAGACATGGGGGGGGGGCATTTCCTGTATGAAGCTGAGCTCTAGAACACAGAGGCTTGATCTCAAACTAGCCAAGAGACATTTCAAGAGTAACATTGAAAGTATTATTTTACCATAAGTGTAGTGGAAACTTGAAACAGACTTTCAGAAGAGGTAGTCTGTCAACAGTAAGAGAATTTAAAGCCAAACTGCAGCTTTCTGCCACTTTAAAATAGCTGTATAGCGGTTCACAGGAAACCTTGTAATTTCTGAATGAATACAAGGCTTCTTCTGAATAGCTGAGGTGGAGAGGTGGGAGGACCTCATAACCTGTACCTCATCCAATCAGAGGAAGCTTTGTACTGATTAAGAAAATACAAAGCTTCCTGTGAATGACTGAGCAGTATTCAGCCTGACTCTGTTTTGTTCTTGGAGTGAGATAGGAAGTCCCCCCTCCTGCAGCCAGAACACAGGGCTGTACACTGTATGTAGCTTATGCTTATGCTACATACAGTTTATATAGCACTCCTAGTAGGCACATCTGTAAGTGAAGGTTATAGCTCATTTGGACCAGCTTGATCTAAACAAACTGTTTAAAAGTGACAGAAAGCTAGAATCCAGTTTTAAAGTGTAAGTTCACCTTTAACAACATTTTCCAAAAATAACCCTATGCAATTGTACATCCCCTGAACAGAACATACCATAGCTACACCTTTTTCAAATGCTGCACCTGCTCCCATTATACAAGCAGCTGTAGGAGTGCCTCTCCTCAAAAACCACTGGCCCCTCAATCTCCCTTCATTCTGTCATTTTCAGAACTGGCTGGACTCTACAAATGTTGTCAGAAAATGTTGCCGAAGGTGAACTTACACTTGAAACATAGGATTATTCTCAGACAAAAACACTTACAGAGCACTACCTAGATAAGACAGCATCCTATCTGAGCCCCCTGAATTTTTACAACACTTTACCTCTTTCTGTAATCACTTAAATTATATCCTTCCGAAGGCAATATCTGCACATTTTCTGAAATTCTATAATTTCCTGCTGTTATCTTGGAATTGTTAATTGGAACACATAATTATATCTATATTTAAGGAGTTATGGAGTACATAAAGGAAGGAATGTAAAAAACTGCAGATGGGCTAAACTTCTAAATCTTTACATGAATGAGGTCAAGGGCTAAACATGACAGCAGGTCAAGCTTTATGATGTTGTCTTAGTTTGTTGTACAGAACATATGCTTTTATGACAACCTTCAAAACAGTAAGATCTTGCAGATCAAATGAACAAGCACACCATGAACTTCCTCAGTATAGGTTTAAATGACATGCTTAAGAAACTATAAAAATATGCTCAATTGCATATATATGGATCTGTTACATTTTTTGAGTCTTGTTCTTCATAAACAAACCCATTGCATCTACTGTAAAAGCTGCAGGGACGCTAAGCTAATTTCCTTTTTTAAAAGAGAAGTATGGACTTAAAAAAAAAAAAAAAAAAATTATACTCACCTAGGTGAATGCTGCATCGATCCAATGCTGCATCTGTCCCCTGCCGGCTCTGCAGTGAGAACTGAGTGATCAAACACTGCTGATCACTCGGTTCTCCCCCACCACTGTCAGTCACCAGCTCTCTGCTCTGCTCCTCCAGCGCTCACTGGCTGCCTCAGGCTCTCAGCGGATCACTGAGAGGGTGACCCAGCTGCCGGTCCAAGCATCTGGGTGGATCCTGACCATGTGGTCAGGAACTTTTTAGAACCTGGACCGGCTGAGTGATGTCAGCCCACAGCGGACTTTAGCCCATTGTCAACTGAAAACAGATGACAGAAGTGCAAAATAAACTGCACTCCTACACAAGAAGTACAGCCAAAATAGCTTTGGACATACTTCTCCCTTAAACATTAAGAACTGAACTGAAAGCTTCTATCAATGCATATTACTTAGACTTCTTTTATTCAGCATTCTTCAGAACATTACATTGATGCATCAATGTGTACTGATACTTTCCTAAACACTGACGGTCTACATTTTCTATTTTTAGGTATATCCAGCAGTCAGCCCCTATGACCCCTGCACCCTTTTTTAGGGCAACTGTCTTTTCAGGGACATAGTTATACAGTATATCATGGCATGTTTATCTTCAGGAACACTCAGAACATAATAAACAGAAGTTTACAAATACAATGCATAACCAGGAACCAACTCTATAATTTAGCTTCACTGAATTTTTGAAATTATTATTCTTATACAGGATTTATTTAGCACCAACAGTTTGCACAGTGCTTTACCTTGTGAGGGCAAACAGTATGGTTACAATACAATTTAATAAAGGAGGAATCAGAGGACCCTGCTCATTAGAAATTACAATCTAACAGGGAATAATTATTTACCAGACCATGCCCTCTGCAAACTATAATACTTAAAACTTGCCAATTCTGGTAAATTCTTTTAAAAGTCTAAATTAGGGGGTTGATTTACTAAAAGCAAATAGGCTGTTTACTTTGGAAGGGAAATTAGTAAATCAACCCCACAGTGTAAGCCACATGCACAGATCAGTCACATGTATCTTTATATTATTTTTTATTCCCCGCCCATACTATAATGATATCTCTGCCATGCACAAATTAAAAGAGATATCAAACCCAAGAGCAAACATTTATTATATTGCAGCTTACCAATTCTTAGATGTGATAGTTGCATTCATTTTTTAGGCTTTCTTCTATTTTGGCCTCTTTCACACATGCGGACCATTCAGGTCCGCCTGTCAGTTTTTCAGGCAGACCTGAACGGAAACTCCATGTACCTCTATGGACCGATGGATGTCCGCTGACATCCGATCCGCTCCGCTAAATGCAGACGGATGGAAACCCTATTTTCCATCCCTCTGGCGGATCGGATCAGATGAAAACGGACAGGCGGTCCGTTTTCATTTGATCCCTATGGAGGAGAGTGGGGCTCTGACAGGTCCGCCCCTGCACAGTGAGCAGAGACGGACCTGTCATCCGCTGACTCAGCAAGGATCAACAGGTCGATCCCTGCTGAGCAAGCGGCGTTCGTCAAAATGGACAGCCCCTTGTGAAAGGGGCCTTTCATCTGGTAATCCAGGCAGCAAGTCTGTTATTTTTTCCCAGAACAATCTCTCCAGCAGAATGTATCAGTTTACATGGATGAGACAAACCATTTTTTACACTGGCAGGGATGATTAAAATTATCGGCTTTTATTTATTCATGCAAAACCTTTATCCCAAAAGGAAAAAAACAACTGTTTGCTGTAACTGCTTATAAAGTGTGAGCTGTGAGCTTCATTTGGTTAGTGGTTCTAAATCTGCAAATAAATTTAACACCCCCCACCCCCAGCCTGACAATGCTGCTGTGCCTCCTGTTCTCATTCCTCCAGAGTTGTGTCCCACTAACACAGGAGTTGTTTCACTGGCCAGATCACCAGGTCAAAACAGAGGGAAAAAGCCAAAGAAAAGAGAACTGATGCAACCACCACATCTAATGATTAGTAAGCTGCAATATATTATATTTTTGGTTTTGGGTTTAATACTGTTTTAAGTTGTGAGGACTCTTCTTTGCACTCATGACAGAAGCCCTTTTTCTGGTGATGGCCACATCACCTTTCATTTTAGCCTTTTTTTAAACCTTTTTTATGTTTAGACATTTTTGTAGCACCAGTTTATTCACAGAGTTTTTTCTAATGGTAAATAACCATAAAGGTGGAGAACATAGAAGGACATGACTAAATACCTTTTATTTCTAATCAAAACAGACTTCTAGTATATAATTACACATGCTCCAACATTAGATGAGATTTATTGGTGACAATCTGTAGAACAAATCGACTGCATGTTTGCCATAAATGTTTGCTTAAGGAAAGTGCAATTTGCAGCTAATATTGACATGATCATATGGTCGATTTTTAACTGAAATTCTGTGTTTGCAAAAGCGATTGCTAGTGGAATTAAAAAATGTCCCTATATTTGCAGAGATAATCAACATGAAAATTAGAATGACTTTGTGAATCTTTGGGTAGCAGATCCTTTATTGATATTACCAGGTATTATATGTCGTATTCTATTTACTAATTGACTATGTCATTCTATGCCTTTACATATTTACTAACCAGTTATATTGCTCTATCTATTTGAGTAGGTAGACTTCTTGAAGGTCACTATATATTAAATGAAAAAAGTACATAAAAGAATGTTATAATCTGTTATACATAATTATCATGACATTAGATACGTATTTACTTGTATGTATTTAAACGTAATTTATTAACTATATCCATATTTATAGCATTTACCAAACAAGCATTTCCTGACAGCACTTTTTTCAGACTTAAAGCGGAACTTAACACAAAAAGTTTCACTTTTCCGCCACCTGCCCCCTCCTCTACCATATTTGTTGTTTTTTTTTGAGGGAGAGAGTACTTAGTTATGACAGGTAACCCCTACCACATCCGCTCTGACCACCTAGGTGATCAGACGCAACCTCCTGAGACATGTCACAGGTCCCAGAAGCTGCAGGATCATTTAGCACAGCGCAGCTCAGACATGAGCAGTGGGAAGCCAGCTGTGAAGCTGTAAGGAGGCCCTGGGGTTTGAAGACCAGCAAAGAACCCGTCAAAGGACAGCGCTGGATCCCTGGACAGGTAAGTGTCTGCTTATTAAAAGTCAGCAGCTACAGTATTTGTAGCTGCTGACTTTTAATTTTTGGAAACCTGACTGAAGCTCCTCTTTAAATCTGTTGAAGTTTGAATTTGCTGATGTACTTTTTATGCTCTGGAAAAAAAAGACAACGCAAATCAAAAAAAAATCTGAGACAAAACAGAAGTTGTGATTGGATGACATCTAACAATATGACACTAACACTATAGATGTGCTGCAAACTAATTAGAGAATGAGGGTACTAAATCCTAAGAGGCCTTGTTATAGCTAAAACACAGTCACACAGTTCTGAGACTATGAAAGTTAGAAAACAAGCTCCCAGTAATCAATAAAAGTCTAGTTGTCAGGAAGAAGATCCAGGAATGTGCTTTATCCCACAACCTCAATGTCTATTGTCCCTATTGCCATCTATTGTTGTTACGGAAGTATTTGGAGGTGTTAAATTTCACTTTACCAAATGGTATGCTTTCCAGAAAAACCACACACACACCCATACAACATGGATCAGATTTAACCATTCCTATCTAGGAATAGTAGTTTAAAAAACATTTACAGATGTCACAGAATGCGCACAAGGGCTACTTTTTCTTCAGAAGAGTAGCCAGATGCTATGAGATCTGGACTACCTTCTGATTATTTTGTTAACTGGCCTGGTTTTCAGTTAGCAGAACTGGTTGATTAGATGATTTTCCAGTTTCAAGGCTGCAAAGACATTTAAAGAGTATCCGATATCGCCCCTCTTTTCTTATCCCTCTGGCTACTGAAACCAAATGAATCACAGAAAACACTTTATTAAACCAATGATAACAATACTGTGGTCTTGTTTATCAGTCTTTTTTAATCTGTTGAGCAAGGTCAATTCAGGAAAATAGCTGACAGTAAAACTGTAAGCACTATAAAGCTGGCCATAAATGGGTAGACTTTCAAATGAAAATTCTTAGGATAAGAAGGTTCTAAGAAAGTTCAGGGTCAGCATTTGTTTTCAACCGCAGTGATGCGAAAATTCGAAGGAGCAGGTATGTGGTTTTTGTTTGGTAAAGTCCATTCATTCCAGAATCAAATGTTAAATGCAAGCAAAATATTTTGAACAACATCCAAATGTTCTAAAATTTTCATATGAATTTTCCAAAAACTCTTCATAAAAATTTCGTTTGACATGCTATCCATCTATGGCTAGCTTTAGATCCCAATTTGTGCTTGGGATTACTTTCTGATAGTTAGTTTTGTGTGAATTTTCTGTGAAATGATAAATGAATAAATAAATCACATGAATTACAGGAGATTATATCACAGAATGAAACATTACATTTAGTTTAACTATTTACTGTAATTTAATAATTTCTACAAATGTTTGTTTATTGTTTACCCATTTTTGGTGCTATCATGCTATTATATTCTTCACTCCCAGAGGTCCTTCCACATGCACTCACATTTACAGGACTCCTTCTGGCATACAAACATGTACGTACTATCACCCAACCCTTCCTCTTACCTCCTCTCAAGCCCTTCTACTTTCTAGCTCCCTCATCATGTTCTCCCATGTTCACATCCATGACTTCTCCAGAGCCTCCCTTATCCTCCGAAACTCTGTCCATCTATCTTCTGTTCTCTCTGCCTTTAGGTGATCCCTGAAATCTCATCTCTTCAGTGAAGCCTATCCCACCCCGACCTAACAACTGAACATTTACTTTCTCCATTACCTTATCCCTCCTTTTTGTATCACATACCTCTCCCTTTAAGATTGTAAGCTCTCACGAGTATGGCCTCCTAACCCTTTTGTATTGTATTGAAACTACACTGTCTCCTTTTATATTATAAACTATTTGCACTATATAAATCCTGTAAAACAATAGTAAATATAAATAATATGAAATACTGTGAAACACTTCATACACATCAGTCTATCTATAATTACACTATGACAACCGCATGCAGTCATTGTGGGGCTACCAACCTCAGCATAAAATATATAAAATATCAGGCAAAATTACACACATATGCTGCATCATCAGCCCACAACGCCTTACCGTTTTCTATTAAACTCACTTCCATTTTATAGCAATGTCACCAGCAAAATACTACAATGACATTAATGTGGGGCAAACCAACAAAGTTTAATTCTTATCACTGTTAGAAAGGATGCCATTTTATATATCGTATTCCAAAAAGGTTTAAAGTGGCTGTAAACCCTTACAGTGAAGTGACTGACCTCAGGTGATACACAGAGATTAAACAAATCCTCCTATATAAGTTGTACATGTTTATCTGCAGTCTTCTCTTCTCAACATTTATTCAAAGTCCAGAATTTATAAAGCTTGGCTGTACTGCCATAAAAAGGGGGAAGAGAGCTGAACACAGCTCACAGGAACAGAGTTAAGGCAGTCAATCAGCTGGAGCTCCCCCAACTGTCACCATTTTTCTTTTGGTGTCAGGAAAACTTGTCAGAAGTGACTCATACAGATAGCAGAGAAACAAAGCAGCAGATAGAAATTGCACTTAGTGCTCTTAAGTGAGACAAGTGCACACTATACAGGGATATGATTTCATGTCTGAGGTTTACAACCACTTTAAATGTTGCTTAAACTAACTGGTTAGAGTATAGTTAATCCCTGATTTAACAATATTTGCTGCTACCCACAGGCAAGACTATAGCCAACTTAATCCATACTGTCGTCCTATGCCCATGGGTACTTCAAGAAAAAACAGTTTGTCTTACCTCTGAATAGTTTTGAACTAAGGCAAAAACTATTTATCTGTTAATACAACCTATAGTATATGTACCACAGTGACAAAATATATGTAATAAATGGATGTCCTCAGGAGGGGGTCTTTAATCTATTAATTCAGCAGTGGTTCGATATGTAACTCCCTACTAAGATCCCTAATCATACAGTATAAGTAGATATGATGAGCACCCTGGTTGCAAGTAGAATGAAAGCCCTCCAGCAGCTCCAGTCAGAAAACGCAAGAGACCCCACATCCCCAACTGCTAAATCACTTCCATTCTACTTGCTGGCTGTTCAGAATCTGAAATTTAAACGGGTAAACCTGGTAGGTAGCTATACACTGAACCGCCAATAAAAAAAATGTGTACAATTACTGCCTCTGACCCCTCCCAAATCTGCTAGCTGCTTGCCTTATCTGATGTCCGAGTGGAGATTAAGGTTACATCAAATGACCAATTTTAATGTTAAAGTCAATAAATACATATACTATCCTACAAATTCACTACACATTTTTTTCTGTATACTTTTTTTACACTCACACAAACACATACATTGCCATGCAAATTTCTTTTGTTTGGCATCTACATTGACTAGTGAAGTGAAATGTAAGAAGACATTTAAAAAAACACTTTAAACACCTGCCCTAACACACTCAAGTAAAGTTGTGTTTACAGTTTCTCTACTCTAGAATCAATCATTAATGCACAGCATGGTTGTCGGTACTAATGCAGATTGTTAACTATTACAGTAGGACAAGTGGAATACAGATTTCCATCTCTCCAAAAAAATAAATTAACAAATAAACAAAACATTTGCAATTTTCTGTATAATTATAAGACCCCTTTCACACTGAGGCATTTTTCAGGCGCTTTTGGGCTAAAAATAGCGCATGTAAAGCGCCTGAAAAATGTCTCCCCTGCAGTTTCAGTGTGAAAGCCCGAGTGCTTTTACACTGAGGCAATGCGCTGGCAGGATGTTAAAAAAACTCCTGTAAGCAGTATCTTTGGAACCGTGATGGAGCGGTGTATACACTCCTGCTGCAGCTGAGTTTTGCGGGTCGTTTTAACCCTTTTTTTGGCCGCTAATGGGGGTTAAAAGCGCCCCGCTAGCGGGCGAAAACCTCTGCAAAAACTACGGTAAAGCACCACTAAAAATAGCGGTGCTTTACCACTGACGGCGCTGACGCCCCAGTGTGTAAGCAGCCTAAATGTAATAAAACTGTAGTGAAATACTTGACAAGGTTAGATAAACTGAAATAGTGTGAGAAAATCAGTTTCTACATGTTAACTGTGGCTATAATAAGCTTAACAGACCCCAATCACTTTTTTTTAAAAACATATATTTACTCTGTGAAGTCAATTAAACACGCACTGTGGGCTAGCAGTTTTATTACAGTATTTTGGTCATTCATTTTTGTGACACATCTAAAATCAAGCATAACCATCAGTGTTTGCTTGTGTAAGCTAAAACAAATTAGAAGCTTTATATTTTATCAGGTCTGTCTTTAAAGGAGTGAAAAGTCACAAACAAGTAAATACTCAATAAAGGCCCAAAATGCAAGTAATGTCTCATCTACCCACCATCCTTTTCAATATATGAACATTTACCAATTTAAAGAAGACTATCATCCTCTCCACCTACCTTCTGTATTATCATCCCTATTAACATCCTCTCTTGCAATCTGACATTTTTTTTCCATACAATGCTTTTTACGAGGAACCCCCTCCACCCAGCACACACACATACACACACACACACACACACACACACTACCTAGATTCTCACAAGCAAGACTGATGTATGCAGTAGCCTGCAGCTTTCTGGAAAACCCACATCACACATCCCAGGAGGCCTCTCTACTGTGCATGCGCCATGATGCGTTATTACTGGGACAGCTGTCTCTTCTTGGTTCTTGAAGTGCTTGCACATCACCAAGGTACCGGCCACATGCACTGTTTGCAATCTGAATGTCCTAGGTTTGAAATGTAACCAACCATGCATACAGATACCTACGTGTGCCCGCCATGTGAACCTGCCAGCAATGTCTCAAAGGTTTAACCAGCTCACAAGTTTTGCTGCAAGACTTCAAAATAAGAATAAGCAGCTACTTGAAAATTCTAGAATCTTGTGGAAAGTACACATTATCTGATTTTTTTTTTCATTTTTAGTTTAGTAAACCAAGACAATGAGAATGAGAGATGCCATATATTGTTACATATCATCTGCATAAAATGTTATTTTTCTGAAAAATCAATCAATGTATCCATTTGCAGTAAAGCCTGCTATCAGTTGTGCACTGTAATGTTGATTCATGATCATGTTACATTCATAATGCAGCTGTATTGGGATGCAATAGGGTTGATTTACTAAAACTGGAGAGTTGGAGAGTGTGGAAAAGCTGGTTCAGCTGTGCAGAGAAACCAATCAGCTTTCAGGGTTTTTTTTGTCAAAGCTTAATTGAACAAGCTGAAGTTAGAAGATGATTGGCTACCATGTAATGCTGCACCAGATTTTGCGCTCTCCAGTTTTACTAAACCAACCCCAATGGGTAACAACTGACAGTTCCTCTAAGTCACTTCCTCTATGGGATACAGAACAGAAAGAGATCATTAGTAGTAGTAGTAGTACAAGTGTAATTGATGACCTCCTGAGAAATGTCATTAATGAACTTGTGAATATTCTGGTTGAATATTCTCCAATATTTTGAGTCACTGACCTGCAACAAGCAGGCTACTGAATCAACATAAACATTTGCGAATTGACACCTAAACAAAAGGTGAAGGTAAATCTTCCAATGAGGACACCTGTTCCTGTGATAACGGTCCAAGAGGGGAATTCTTTTAAATTTGGAGAGATTTTCATCCACTTCCTGGTGCATTTCCAGGGCAGGAAACACACAGGCAGATAATAAACATCAACTGACAGGTGTTTAAACCCTTTTCACTGTTTGGCCTTTTTTTTGCACACATGTTAAAATGCACATTTTATGCCTGAAGTTTACTTAAACCCCCCAAAACATATATTTCCTGGAAGCAGAGAACCTGTAGAATAACACTATGGCAGTTTTTTTATTTCACATATTTGCGCTACTGTTTAGTCTCAAATTAGTTTTAGTGCACACAAGCAAGCAAGCACCATATAATACCCGATTTTTGGTAAAATATTAAAGATGAGGTTGAGTCAAGTAAACAGATACCAAATACGTCAAACCACAAATCTGAGCGCACCCAGAAATTGCCAGAAAGCTATGGTACCCATTATTGTCCATGGGCTTTGCTTTAAATCCTTTACAGCTCATCAATTTAGAGTTAACAGTGAATGATGGCCCTAAAATTATTGCTCTCACTCTGAAATGCCTAACGATGCCTAATATTTGCAGTTCAATTGCTGTTTTCATGCAAGTATGCACTCGATGCTCATGTTTGCATTCGTATGCATATGTACAGGGGTGCTGGGGACCCCTTTTGCGCTGTATTGAACTTCAAGTTCTCAGAAAAAAAAAGATATGCTCTATGTAACTGGGCCTCCTGACAGAGACATCCTCACATTCCCTGTCATGCTGTTATTCAAAGTACCTGGTGAACAGAAAGTATATCATCATATTTATGGTTTTGATACAATACTAAGTATGTCATTAGCTGCCACTGCGAGTGAAATCTGTAGTTGCAGTTCCCAATTCAGGGGCCCTTTTAATAATTACAGAAGCAGTTACAAAAAGGTTTGTTACAGTTTTTCTGGACACTTTAATGTTAAAGAGTAACTTCAGTAATTTTTTCATCTTTCCATCTATTAAATCTTCTGCCCTTGTTGTTTTAACTTTGGATAGTAAAACATTTTTTTTCTGCCAGCAAATAACTAATACAGCCCACTTTCTGTTTCTTGTCTGGTAAAAAGCCAAGGCGTATGACATCATGCACAGCTCTCTCTCTTGCCAGGAAGGTAAGGGGGATGAGTCATAAGAGGGCCAATGAGAGCTGCAGAGCTGGAGGTGTGCCTCTGTGTAATTTAAGGAAGTGAACAGGCAGCAGCTTCAGTTGCCCACAGTTAAAATGGTTGCTGCCAGACTCAGTGGAGGGAGATTTCTGCAGAATATTTGGCAAGTACAGAATCACAGTTTATATAAAATAATACGCAAAGTGGTTGGCGGGAAGCTTCAGAACGGCAAAGATGTTTTTATTATTATGTGAGAAGACTGCAGTTCCTCTTTAAAGTGACAATAAACTCTAAAATTTACATTTTATCTTAGCATGTAAAAGTTAAAGAGCTAGGCCTGCAAGATTAAAGAGAGTCTTTAGCATCGTCTCTAACTTTCTATCTGCAGAATCTCTGAAAGAAGGAACATCTTCAATAGGTACAGTAAGAAGTTGGTACAGGGCAGAGACATCAAGATCCAACTACAGGAATAGCCCTCTTCTTTGCAAACTCTTTTCCACTGGATAGAGTTTAGCAAAGATTTGGGGGGAGTGAAAATCCTTTCAGGAGTGACTCAGTCTTTTAGACTGCACATTCCATCTGTCTATGAACAGGGAATGTTTTGTAGGATTTTGTAGGTCTTTTTATACCCAAAGGGGCATGGCGAGACGGAGGAGAGTCAAGTTGCACAATGCCAAGGCTTTTGTGAACAGAGGCAATGAGCTTTTCAACGCTAGCAAGCACGTTGCGTGAAGCTCCCTCTTTAACATAACGACAGTCCAGGGAAGAAAAATCTTCCTCAGCACGTCCAGTTCTTCCTACATATCCTCTTCATTCCCTTCTGTGCCTGCCTCTAGGACAGGGATAACAGGATCTGAAAAAACAGGAGTAGGAGAAGAAGTGGAGCGTTTCTGAGCCCTTGACAAAGATGACCTAATTGAGTCTGTAATATATCCCAGAAATTGTGACATAGTTGAATAGCCCGCTTTTTGTGTGCCTGAAATAGAACTAGAATTGGATGCTGAGACTGAAGTTAAGACCAGTTCCTGCTCTGCTGCAAGGGACACATTGTTACTCCAAAGCAGAGTGTTCTGCAGGCCTTCATGTGGGGTGAATGTTTGCCTGCGATTTAGAATTTTCTGGTCCCAGCCAAAGCTACAAGTAAGAGTATTCCCCTGGGGGGTACTCAAGAATTACAGTGTAAGAAATAGGGTAAGTGTGTCCAGAAGGAGTAAGCGGTAACCCCGTATAGACCATTCTATAACAAATCTTCATGGCAAAATTTGGGAGGAAAAATAAAAAATTTGAAAATGGGAGTCTTGTGAGCTGCTATGCTGTCATTTGTGTTCACTGGAATTTGATTAACACAAGGTGTGGCACTATTTGTCCTCTAGTGTAAAATCAAACCAATATTACATCAATCATAAATACATAAATGCATATGAATATTCGGTAAAAAAAAATTAAATTACAAAAAATTGTCAGCAATCAATCGAACTAACACTAAACACAAAAAAAAATGATCTTCAGAGACTGGGTTCTATTTAGGGGGACCACTGCCCTGGGTCTGTGTAGCACCCTGCAGCTGACTCATTGCACCAAGTGCCAAGGTGAGTGCCCATACATGAGCTTGTGCCCGAAGTGACACTGTAGGTTCTCCCCACAGTGCCAGGTCCAGGCATGGCTCCCAAGGTTTTACCGGATGCACCAATCCGGATACATTGCATCTGTGTTGATTAGAGAATTTGAAGAAAATAATAAAGAAAAATAATCAACTAGTGAAGCTGATTTTTCCCTGAAGGAGAAGAGGTCCATCGACATCAGATGCCAGCACACAACTGAGGATTCACAGAGTGGGGTAGGGTTATAGGGGAGACATCCAAAGGGGTGTGTTTTAGAAAGCTTGCCAGTGTCCAATCACCTGAAGGTACGTGCCTATAACCTATAATGGTGTTTGAATATGCTGCCTGTGCTGTGTCTTGTATTGTACAATTAACAAAAGGTACTTACAAGCCTTCAAGAATATTCTTTCCAAAAATTATTATATGTTCATTCAAAGTATTTTATGCATATTTTTTACCTGTAAAAGCCTCCCTTGTTAAGACATCCAAAGGCCCTTAGAATGCTGCTGGGCTCCACCATCTTGTATATGATGTCAGCAGCTCCAGCAGACTCAGGGCTGTCACTTAAGAGATAGTCTATAGCATGCCCCTTCGGTCATTCACCATCACCTACATGAAAAGGTATGTAGGGAGGTGAGGGAAGAGGTAGAGGAGCTGGGCCTCTCCCATATGAAGAGATGGCTATGAAAAAACACCACAAGTAAGCATTTAAATATATATTTTTTTCTTTACTTTTAGCTGCAATTTTTAAGTTGGTGCCAAGGTCTCTTTAAACATCTAGCACATATTGTTACATACCTGTATGCACATTTTCCTTGTGCTTTTTCAGTGTATCTTTGCTTCTAAACCTTTTCCCACAGCTATCAGCCTTACATATAAATCTCACATCACCTTTGCATGCCTCTTTGTGCTGTTCAAAACTGAAATAGATAAATCAAAAAATATAATTCAAGAATAAATACATAATATGGGCAACTGTACAATTTTTGTGCATGCTTTATAGAAAGGTCTTTAGTTAACTCGTGCATTACCTATATAGGAGATAAAGAAGTACTTCTTTTTTCTTGGTTAGATGTCAAAAAGAAGACTAGGAAGCTTGAAAGTGGGCATGCAAAAGGGAAGCCAGAAATAAGACAGCAGTTCAGTAATTCAAACACAAAACCTCAACGCTGAGCCGAAGGAGGTATTGCAAACGGAACACTGATAAGTCCCTGAAGTGTCTCCGGAGATGATATTCTCTGAACATTGAAGTACACTGAAGAAAAGAGAACAATTTAGCGTCTGCAAACACACCAGCAACATGCTGTATCCAACACAACAATACATCTTACACACCCCTAGGAAATACCACACGTCAATTATTTCATGAATCTAGTGCAGTAGCAATTACTGACAAGTGAATATAGGTGTTCTTTTCCAGGTTAGCTATATGCAAATGGAAACATCTAGAATTGTGTTACATGTATCTAAGAAATATATCTAAAAGACGCATATGTGAAATGCTGTCCTTAAAGGGCACAGAGGCTTACTGAAGTCCTGGGTTCAGTCTACACAATGGGTGTTATCATTATAATGTATCCATGTTCTTTTTGGTTATGCATTGAATTCCTCCTACTGTATGAAAACTAGTAGAGGGAAATCAGCCAACGCAACAACAATTTCTAATAATAGCAGCTGAAATACTGGGGGTCAAATGATCAAATCCCAAATACAACAATATAAAAGGGAGTACAGCACTAACAAAATAAAAACTAACAAAAACAATCGTATTAAAATTAGCACCAAAAAAAATTAAAATGGAGAATGAAAAACAGTCACTAAAGTCCTTATTGGAGCAAGAAGATTGCAAGAGCACTAGCAGATATCCAGTGATGAGAGTGAAGAGTTAAACATGTTCGGTGACTTCTGTGACACCCTCCACCAACAAACAGAATGGCCCCTCACCTCATGCGATGTACCCCTGAATCAATCAGTCAGGTCTCAAACAGCAATCCCATATGGGTAATAAGGTCAGCAAGCTCACTCAGCATGTGCAGTGTGATAACGGTGTAAGTAACTAGACATGGATTCCTCATCGACTCCGACAATAGGTACATGGAATAAAAGTAACAGTATCTAGTGCTCTCTGTTTTGTAAATCAAACTGTTATTTATTAAAAAATGAATAAAACTCACAAAACTCGCACTGTACCCCAGTTCTGGGATGAATTGCAATGTAAAGCGAAGTGTATCTGCGAGGATCAGCGCGGAGGGACGCGGGCGACGTCATGAACAAGGTCATGTGATATCCGTATGCGTTACGTCCCAAAAGGGGGGTGGGATTTTCATCAGCGGTCAACTGATTGATTCAGGGGTCCATCGCATGAGGTGAAGGGCCATTCCGTTTGTTGGTGGAGGGTGTCACAGAAGTCACCGTACATGTTTAACTCTTCACTCTCATTACTGGATATCTGCTAGTGCTCTTGCAATCTTCTTGCTCCAATAAGGACTTTAATGACTGTTTTTCATTCTCCATTTTAATTTTTTTGGGTGCTAATTTTAATACAATTGTTTTTGTTAGTTTTTATTTTGTTAGTGCTGTACTGCCTTTTATATTGTATGAAAACTAGACCTAGTGCCATTGTTTATTAATGTGACAGGAATATTACATTGCACAGTAAGTGGTGTAAATGGTGAACCACATAAAGGACTTCTGACTATGCTGGAGGGTAAAAATTAGGAAAATAAATATTTTTGTAGCAGCTTAAACTGCATTATTTAGTCGCCCACACAACAGGTTTTCATAAATACCCACTGTCCATTGGGAGCACCCATATAAACTTTAGTGGGTTATTAACTAACAAATCAACCTACTGTGGGTTTTTATTGGAAAAGTGTTGGTAATTATAATTATCAACTCTCAAATGTGTTCTTTTGCCCAATGGGATGCAATATACTAAATGTTATCTCATAAACCTTTCTTCTTATAAATTCCCTAAACAATCATGAGATAAAATTAGTCAGCAGCCAGTGTATACAAGATGGAATATATCTGCAGATAAGTGTCTCATACCATCCCCCTCTTACTGAAACATGATGAAAGGTGTGAGGAAAAAGAACACAATACAAAGATATAGGGATACACTAGGATAAAATTACTGGGGCATGTATGGTACATGACCTTTCAAATGACAGGCAGTACTGGAACCTTATTGGATATGTGAGGAAACATAAACAGTGAAAGAGAAAGAACAAATGAGAATAGATAATAAAATGGAGTAAAAGAGAGGGGGCAGAAAGATTTACATATAGGGTGATGTAAATATGAAAAAAAATCAGTGAACATAAGTTTATCTGACCCAAAACCAAATGTAAGGTTTTTGTAAACAATACATTTGAATTGCATTGCTTAAGTAGCTAAATATGTGTGCAAGACAGCAAATTATTTTCAACCGAGTTGTTTGCATTACCAAGACAATAGTAGAGCTAGAATCCAACCACCATACACAGTATAAAAAAATACATAATTCAGATGTGTTAATCATTTTAAAGCAGGTAGCAACATGCATATTACTGCATATTCTGTTCAATGTGTGTACCAAGGCTACAAAATGTCATAATGTAAAAATAAAGTATGATACAAAAGTATTAATTACAACAGGTAAACCAGCGTAAAAATGTTACATATCTCCTTGCACTCTTTTATGTGCGATACAAATGCTATACAGGTGACCTCTATAGCTTGGAGAACAGTTTGGGTTTATCTAATAAGACACTACAAATATCAATGATAGCATCCAGGCAAAAATGCTGTTTTTTAAATTATTTGTATTATTTATTATTATTATTGCAAACTGCAACTGCACTTATAGGCTCCATGCACACTGGATGCTAAAATAACATTATAAAAACGCCAGTAGCTTTACAGTGAGTCTTTCAACGTTTTTTAACGTTTTCGCAATAGCGTTTATTAGCGAGGCCCCTTGTTAAAGGGGGCTTCCAAATTCCGATAAGCCCCCCTGCCTGCAGATCCCCACAACCACCGGGAAAGGATTGTGGGGATGAGGCCCTTGTCCCCATCAACATGGGGACAAGGTGCTTTGGGGGGCTACCCCAAAGCACTTTCCCCATATTGAGGGCATGTGGCCTGGTATGGTTCAGGAGAGGGGGGCGCTCTCTCGTCCCCCCTCTTTTCCTGCGGCCTGCCAGGTTGCGTGCTCAGATAAGGGTCTGGTATGGATTTTGGGGGGACCCTCATGCCATTTTTTTTTACATTTTGGCACGGAGTTTCTTTTAAAATCCATACCAGACCGAAGGGTCTGGTATGGATTTTGAGGGCGGCCCCAACGCCATTATTTTTCAAAAAGTTTGGCGCAGGGTTCCCCTTAATATCCATACCAGACCTGAAGGGCCTGGTATGGAATTTGGGGGGACCCCCACGCAATTTTTTTTTAAATTTTGGTTCGGGGTTACCCTTAACATGCGCCCCTTTACAGGCATACTATAGACACCCCCCAGGTATGAAATTTAAAGGAATATTTCACTTTTATGGTTTCACTTTAAGCATTATTAAAATCACTGCTCCCGAAAAAACATCCGTTTTTAAAACTTTTTTTTGCATTGATACATGTCCCCTGGGGCAGGACCCAGGTCCCCAAACACTTTTTATGACAATACCATGCATATAAGCCTTTAACATTAGCACTTTTGATTTCTCCCATAGACAATTCATTATAGCCGCGAGTACGTTTAAATGACTTTTTTTCCTTTAGAAATGTAATTTTGACCAGGGACTGTTCTAAACACGGGAAACATGCGCTACTTTATAGGCATACTTTAGACACCCCCCAGGTACGAAATTTAAAGGAATATTTCACTTTTATTGTTTCACTTTAAGCATTATTAAAATCACTGCTCCCGAAAAAACGGCTGTTTTTAAAACTTTTTTTGCATTGATACATGTCCCCTGGGGCAGGACCCAGGTCCCCAAACACTATTTATGACAATACCAAGAATATAAGCTTTTAAAATTAGCACTTTTGATTTCTCCCATAGACTTTTAAAGGGTGTTCCACGGCATTCGAATTTGCCGCGAACAGCCCAAACTGTTTGCTATTCGGCGAACACCCGATGTTCGAGTTGAACTTACGTACGAACATCGGGCTCATCCCTACTGCTGATAAACATCCAAAAATGTGCATGTGTGCATGGACACATAGGATAACATAGAGGGGAGTTTATGGGCTGTTAAAAAAAACGTTCAAACTTCCAAAAACGGCCGTTTATGAGCTTCAGTTTGCATGAAGCCACAAAGTGCACAGTCTCTTTGCCTTTAGTAAATCAACTCCAATGGGTTACTATGGATTAGTGAACACTGCACACTGCATTGCCCAAAAACAAAGCTTGCACTTTCTTTGCAACCCTGTGTGCAGTGTACACTATTCCAGCAAAAGTTGTTTTTAGAAAAAATAATTGCCCACAACGAATACACTATTTCATGAAAATATCACTAACCAGAAAAAAGAAACAAGGTGATTAAAGGATAAGTTCACCTATTGAACATGTTGTACACTTATGCCCTGTACACACTGTCGGACATTGATCGGACATTCCGACAACAAAATCCTAGGATTGAGCACCAGCCGCCACTGCACCGTTATTTAGAGAGTAACATTTACCATGTTCAGTACCCCTCTCCCCCCCCCCCCCGGCACAGCCGCATCTTGCATTCACAGTGATCTAATGCGTCATATGGATTTGTAGTTTCAATAGACTGCAAGCATGCTGATCAGTATGCCCATAGTCTATTCTTACTCCCTCCAGCTTTCAAACTGAACTCCCATACAGAGGTGCCTGACAGTGCACCCACAATCTGCTGATTGGAGGTGAAATACTTTGCTGGCTCCTGAAGGCAAAATTAATAAATACACTTTTTTTTTTACCTGCAACAATATGTGCATTTATCTATTTTTTTTGTAAAGGTGAGCTCAGCCTTTACCTATAGAAGTCCAAGGAGCAAAGATTCTGAATAAAGTACAGTAACACATAGAAACCAAACATATTTTATATTCCTGGAGATTGTCACTTAAATATTTTTTTTTTTTGGTTACTATAGATCACTGCACTTAATACTTTATAAATTATGTTTTCATTGTATTAACAAAAAAGACTGAAGATATTGTACATCATTAAATAGCTTACAAGAGAAAATAGTGGCATGTTGGACAGTTATCAGAATAAGCATCCTGATATCTATTCAGCTTGTATTGTGCATCATTTGAAACCTAATCTGGAATATGCAGTTTGAGTTTTGGCCACCAGTTCACAAAAGGATATTGGGGAATTAGAAAGCATGCAGAGAAAGGCGACTAAACTGATAAGAGGCATGGAAGACCTCGGCTATGAAGAACGATTAACTGAACTTCATTTATTCTCCCTTCAAAAGAGACATTAAAGGGGAGATGTGATCACCAAGTATCAATACATAAATGGTCCATATAGTAAACTTGGTGCAAAGTTGTTCACGTTAACATCATTACAAAGGACAAGGGGGCACTCTTTATGTCTAAAGAAAAAGAGGTTTAACGTCCACATACAGAAAGGCTTCATCACAGTAAAAACTGTAGAAACGGAAAATATGCTTCCTCCGGAACTAGTTGTAGGCAGTTCGGTAGATTGTTTTAAAAATATGCTGCATGTGTTCCTAAGCATTATAAAAATCGTACCGTAGACTTTTGATCCACGAAATATCTGATTGCCTTAGGGGATCAGAAATTTTTTTTGTTTTCCCTATCTGAGAAAATTGGATCATGCTTTACCAGACTTTTTTGGCTTTCCCTGGATCCAGTGTTGTGTATTTATTTATTTATTTGTTTTTCTTCAAGATTAACTTGATTTGTTTTGTTTTATTTTAACTATGCTAAATTCACCTCAAGACCTATGTGAACAAGCACAGTTAAATACTGAATCCACACTTAAGCCTGGTGCACACTACTAGTCTTTTTTTCATTCCACCCAGCAAGGCTGAATGAAAAAAATAACTGACAGCTAACGATACAATGTTAGTACAGTGATCTCCCCTGCTGTGCTATTGTGTTCTAACAGAACACAATAGCACAGGGGGCTTCACAGAGGCCTCTTTCACAGAGGCTTCTTTCTCAAGGTGACAAGCCACCTTGATAATAGGGTCCATGTACAGCCCTCAAGAACCTTTGGTGTTATGCCTAACAAGTAAAGGCTTTACATGCACCTTACTGGCTTCTCCTTCATTTGTTGCCTGGTTTGGGCTGCCTATGCTGTCCCATGTACCCCCATCTTGTCTATAGGCCTTGAGCTATTGTGTGGAATAGATTTGATTACATGAGCTAAAAATCAGGGTAGAAGAATGTGAAGATTGTGTGCAGGTCATTCACTCGCTGAAGTGATACTGATGTTGAGGTTTGCAAGGCAGCTCATGGCTTTTGTCCTTTGAAAATATATTCAGGTTATAAAAAAAAACATATCAGGGCTACCTGAATGATTGATATTCACACTTAAGATACATGTGCAAAATTAGATAAGATTAGGAACTCACTGTCTTTGAAGAGCCTGTTTCACTGGGAATTTTTTCCCACAATTTCTGCATTTAAACTCCTTTTCCTCACTTGGTTTCTGATGCAAAGCTTGAAGATGTTCAGCAAGAATCTCATGACTGGGAAAGCTGGATTCACAAAGCGGGCAGTCATGGTCATCTTTATGATTACAGTGTTCTATAATGTTAACAAAATACAACATAACTGTAAGTTTTTATACAGAAATTAAGAAAATATACATAAAAGGATGAGTTTTTTTTAAAGCGCTGAATGCCAGGCAAGCAGCTAAGTGCACAACTGAATTATATAAATGGGGGTAGTTTTACCTACCAAACCATTTGTGTTTTTGGCCAGCCAGTCCTGAAATTTACACAATTTGCTAAACAACAGAGCCAAGTGGTGGCCTCTTTTCCACTGTTGCAGTTAAGCTATACAGCAGTTATGTCACCGCCTCACCCAGTGCTGGATTTATAAGGGGGCAAAAGGGACAACTGCCCTGGGCCCCCCTGCCAAAGGGGCTCCAGATTTTGTTAAAAAAAATGTAAAAATTATAAAATTATCATTAGAAAAATGAAGGCGTGTATTTGTCAGGATACGGAACAGTGAAGGGAAAAAAAGGGATGAGGGCTTCCGCCATATGTTTTACATTTTAACCTCTCATATTATTTTACTATTGTATTGTATTTTTTTTTTTTTACTATTCAAGAGGTTTGTTTTAAATTGTTTATTTATTTAGCGAAAAAGGTCCACACGGACCACAAATGAACATTGTTACATACAAACAAGAAAAAGAAATTAACATGTATCAACAGGTATATATCTTGTCACATGACAACATACGATCATTGTAACTAGCATTTGTGTCGTGTATAGGAGGTAAGTTCTTTGTTTCCTGTTGAAACTCGTATAACATCATTGTGCAAAGTTATTCTTGTGGTTACTGTTTCTAACTTTATGGAGGCAAGGCTATTATAACCCTGCTGAGCATAATTGTGATGTCAAGCAGTCCCGCTGGACCAACTCCACTTCTTTTTGTTATTTTGGATAGTTGAAAGAGATAAAGAGTATTAAGGTGTTAGAAGAAATGAAAGAAGAAATAAGACGGAGAGGGGGTAGGAATGGGAGGGGGGGGGGCTGGGGTGGGGGGGTAAAAGGTCCCCACTTGTATGGAGTGATATCGGTTACCGTCTAGATTGTGTTTGAATAACAGGTGGGCAATTTGTTAAGTCAGACTGTGGTTGTATTTGGTTGAGGTGAGGGAGTAATGCCTCTCAGTGATTGGCCTTCTGCTGAGTAAAAGAACATGTTCCACAGTTGCCACGTTTTAGAAAATGTCTCCTGTCTGTTTTGGGCTGTGAGGATGAGATCCTCCATGTTTCTGATTTCCTCAACCTTTGTGAACCAAAGTTCAATCGAGGGAGGGTGTGGGGATTTCCAGTTTAGTGGAATGCAGGCTTTAGCTGCATCCAATAAATGTCTGATCACAGATTTTTTGTATGTTCGTTCAGGTATATTCGACGCGCGTAGAAGGAAAAAAGCTGGGTCGTCTGCTATTGTACGTTCAGTGAATCTTTGGACT
Organism: Aquarana catesbeiana; assembly: GCF_042186555.1. NCBI lineage: Eukaryota > Metazoa > Chordata > Amphibia > Anura > Ranidae > Aquarana > Aquarana catesbeiana. The sequence goes on from NC_133324.1 coordinate 685,524,168, forward strand.
GTCTCTCTAATTGTTTGCCAGAAATGTGTTAGTTTGGGACATGTCCAAAAAATGTGTAGAAGGGTTCCCTTATTGGATTGACATCTCCAACATTGGTCCGATGTTGTCGGGTATAACGTGTGTAGAACTACCGGGGTTCTATACCATCGAGATATGATTTTGTAGTTAGTTTCTTGGGTTTTTGCGCATATGGAGGACTTATGTGTGAATCTAAGTATTTGGTTTCTTGTGGAATTGTCAAACTGTCGGTCCAGTTCCCTTTCCCATTTGAGAAGTCCCGGGGGGGTTGAGACTGCCGGGGGTGTAATCAGGAGTTGGTATGTCAATGAGAGAGTATGTGGTAGTACTCTGTTATCAGTACACATTTCCTCTAGTGTCGTGAGTGGTTGGTCGTTTGTAGGCGGGGGGTCCATAGTATGGAGAAAGTGTTTCAATTGGTGTGATCTCAGGAAGTCCAAGCGGAACGGCCCCGCTGGGTCAATGAGTTCTGTAATCGACTTCCATTTTCCTCCGGAGCTGAAATGCGACGCCTGATACAGGCCCGCCCCGCTTAAACAACGAAAGATCCCATCATTGAGGCCTGGGGTAAATTGAGGGTTGCCCAGTATAGGGCGTAGTGGGGAGTTTTGGGTAGAAAGAGATGCCTGAGACAGGAAGCGAGCGCTGATTCTGGCAGTGGTGCCAATCAGAGGATGCTGTTTAATCTGTGCTGGTAATGCGGTATAACACCATGGGGCTCTACCTAGGGGTACCTTGCTTTGCGCCTGTTCAATTTGTGTCCACAGTTTAGTCTTGTGATGTTGGCTCCAGTCCACTAATCTACTCAGATGAATTGTGTAGTAATAAGTGCGGATATCTGGTAATGCCAGACCTCCGTGAGGTTTAGGGAGGATAAGTATTTTTTTTGCGAGTCTAGGTCTCTTCCTGGCCCAGATGAATTCTGTAAAGATCGATTGCACTTGCTTAAAATAAATCGCAGGTATCTGGATAGGTAGAGCCTGCATGAGATACAGAAATTTGGGAAGTATGGTCATTTTTAGGATGTTGCCGCGACCCATCCACGAGTGGAGTCCAGTGTGCCATTTACTTAGTAGTGTTTTGACCTTTTTTAGGAGGGGTGGGAAATTAAGTTTGTATATTTTAAAAAAGTTTTGTGGGATTAATGTGCCTAAATATTTCAGTGCTGTATTGGTCCATTTTAGGTTGAAACTTGATTGGAGGTGTTTAAGTTGTGGTTGGGGTATTTCGACACTCATTGCTTCCGATTTAGAGAGGTTAATTTTTAGGTTTGAAAGTTCTCCATATTTTGCAAACTCCCGTAGTAGGTTTGGTATGGATATGGTAGGGTTTGTGAGTGAGAACATCATATCGTCAGCGTATGCCGAAACCTTGTGTGGGGTCCCGTCTACCTCAATGCCGGTGATGTCTGGATTCAGTCTAATATGGCATAAAAAGGGTTCAAGGGATATGGCAAAAAGTAACGGTGAAAGTGGGCAGCCCTGTCTTGTCCCGTTTCTAATCTGGAACGAGTCCGATAGTACACCGTTGGCTCTGACCCTCGCAGTAGGGTTTGAGTACACCGCTTTGATCCAGTTTGTCATGTTGTCTCCCAATCCTATATTTCTCAGTGTAGCAAGCATAAGATCCCAGTTTACCCGGTCGAACGCTTTTTCTGCGTCTGTGCCTATGAAGACACTAGGGAGCTTCTTAAGATTGGCCGAGTATAGTAGATTTAGAACCTTAGTGGTGTTGTCTCGGGCTTCCCTGGTAGGCACAAAGCCTACCTAGTCCAGGTGTATCAGTTGGGTCAAGTGTTGTTGTAGTCTGGTGGCTAATATTTTTGTGAAGATTTTTAGGTCGGTGTTGAGGAGAGATATTGGGCGATAGCTCCTGCATTGAGTCGGGTCTTTACCCTCTTTGGGGATAACTGATATATGGGCTAGTAAGGTTGAGTCGTGAAGTTTACCTGCTTCACTGAGAGTATTGAAAAGTTTGATCATTTGTGTACCTAGTGAAGGGAGTAGGGTCTTATAGTATTGCGTTGTTAGTCCATCCGGGCCGGGGGCTTTCCCAGGTTTGGTGTTGCCTATTGCTGTCTGTAGTTCTAGAAGGGTGATGGGTTCTTCTAACTGTTCGCGTGCTTCAGTCGGTAAGGTCGGCATAAGGGAGGATGTTATGTATTCCGTCATTCGCTCAGAAGGGTATGAAGGTGTGGGCAGGCTATATAACGATGCATAGTATGTTTTAAACGCTTGGGAAATTTGTTGGGGGAGGTTGACAGTCTGTTCCGCAGATGCTGATATCCGCGGTATGTATGAAGCTGTTCTCTGTGTCCACAATGTGTGGGCTAGGAATCTGCCACATTTGTTCCCTGATTCATAGACCTTTCTGCGGCAAATTTGGAGTGCAGCTTTTGCTTTGAACTGGAGAAGGTCTGTGATCTGTTTGCGTGTGATGTTCAGTTCACTCTCCAATGGTCCGGATTGAGTCTGTTTATGTTTAGTTTCTAGTTGTTGCAGTTTGGAGAGTAATGAGGTAAGTTGGGCCGTTCTCTGTCTTTTGATTCTCGAACCGTGTTTAATGAGTATACCTCGTATTACCACCTTGTGGGTCTCCCAAATCACCCCCATATCACTGTCTGTGGTGTCATTTGTTTGGAAGAAGTGACCTATTTCCTTTGTCACATCTGCCAACACCTCTGGGTCTTGCAGAAGGCTCTCATTAAGCCTCCATGGCTTCCGTTGCTTGTTTTGGATGTCTGTCAAAGCATACTTGAGTATGACCGGGGCGTGGTCTGACCACGTGATAGAGCCTATACTGGAGTCCTTGATTGCTTGTAATTGACTGTGGGGAATCAGGAAATAATCTATCCTTGAGTAGGTGTGGTGTGGGCGGGAGTAAAATGTATAGTCTCGCTCGCCTGGGTGGAGCAGGCGCCATACGTCAATCAATTGGGTGTTGTGGAGTGTTGTTTGAATTATTTTCCTCCGGCCTCTAGGTATGGATGTCTTTCCTGTCAAGGTATCCTCTCCTTGGTCTAGGGGGATGTTGAGGTCGCCTCCCACTATAAGCTGCCCTTCCGTAAATTCCTGTAGTTGTTCTAGGTGTTTTTTGATGAAGGTGTCCTGGTTACTGTTTGGTGTGTATAAGTTCGCAATTGTTACCTTCACGTCTCCTATCAACCCCTTGAGGAACAAGAACCGACCCCTAGGATCTGTTTTAATGTCAATTAGTGACCAGGGGATTCTAGCTGAGATTAAAATTGAGACTCCTCTAGATTTGGTTTCTGAATATGTTGAGTGATATACTGTGGGGTAATATCTATTCTTTAGTACAGGAAAGGTATCACCCCGAAAGTGCGTCTCTTGTAGCAGTGTTATGTCTGCTTTCATGCGTCGCATATCATGTAATAGCATCCTTCTCTTTTCAGGAATGTTTAGACCTTTAGTATTTAACGTCATGAATTTTAGTGCTTCCATTGTCGTGGGGGGTTGGGGATGGGTGGGGAGGGGGGGTACGGGTGTTAACAAGAGGTTTGTTTTAACATGACTGTATTACCGAATGTATTGTCTTTTTTACGAGAGACAAGTGGGTGGGACAAGGGAAAATATGTTGGAAAATACCAGGCAACAGCCCCGACCTTGTCATGTGAGAATTAAGTTAATTATCAGCATTGATTTATCAGAGTAAGAAACGTGAAAGAGAAGCTCACTCCCCCGCTTGCCCCTGATTGGGTCAAGGGGCAAACCGAAATTCGCAATCTCAAATAGGGTAAAGCTTTATTAACAAGTTTTACTGGAAATTATGAGATTGGTTGAATTTGGGACATGCATGGCCCTGGATTGGAATTCAGTCAATGACATAGCAGAGTGTCAGACGAAATCAGCAGAGAGTAGAGGATCTTCCTTTCTTACGTGTCTTGCACTGAGTGTAGTAGTGAAGTCGACTCGCAACCAGTGGGTTTTTTCCATTTCTTCTTTGGAACCTAACTTATATTTTTTAGAACAAATGTAGTTTATCATTACAGTTCACTTTTTGTTCACTCTCTCTCTCCTGTCAGGATATTCCTTGTCAGCACATGTGTAGCACACTTCATTGGCGCTAGTGCTGCCCTTCCTCTCCTAGTCTGTGTCGCTGTACAGAGGTATACAAGAGGCAGCCACCAATTCAAATTCAGGTACCCATGCTAGTCACTTTTAAAAATATATTGCTTTTTGTATTTTTTCTTAAGAATACATAATTCACCGGAGTCCTTTATATTAGTCTTGAGTTTAGGTTTAGTTGGTTGTGAGATCATGTCAGATACAGAAAGTGTTTGCAGCAAAAGAAGTACCATGTGCATTGGTTAACCATCAGGTAAGTTCATATTTCATTGCAGATAAATATATGGTTGAAATTATTTTTTTGCATGGTGTATGTTTAGGTAATAATGATAACATTATGGTTTACATTATATTGACAAAATGCTGCACAAGGAAATGATTGCTCATCACATATATATATATGGCTTTGGTATAGAAAATGCAGTTTGTTTTAACATGATGCATCTAAGTGTCAAAATAGTTCTCCCTACAAGTATGATCTCTTGTGCCTTGTGTAGCTTACTGCCATGTTCCCCACTGCTATTACTATACTATAGATCACTGGACTCTATGATTAATAAAGACCTCATGTATGTGGCATTCACCTGTTTCGGTTTTCTCCCCAGGAGGTAGCGGGGCCTCTTTAACACTCTCTTCCTCTTCTTTGGAGACTACACTGACAACGTCTTTGTTTTCTTCCTCAGCCTCCTCCATATCACTGTCCAAGTATCCAATGAGAAGTTCTGTGTCCGTGTCTATGTCCTCAATGGCTAGGTAAAATATGTTTTCCCCTTCCTGGATTAAAGATAAATAATATAAAGTGAAAATTGTGTTCATTTAATAAAAAAAGTAACAGAACTATATAAATAACATCTTCAACAAATACAAAGCATTTAATATGTAGCCGAAAACAAATTGCTGATATTCAGGTCTTTTTAACTAAGCAAATTTAATTGTTTGATTTACCAAGAAATACAAAAGTTTTGATTGGCTAAACATTATTAGCTTCAAATATGAAACATCTTATTTCGCTATTGATCTCTTCAAGCAAGTGCGATATCGTGTGCAAGCAGGTCTTACTTAGACAATAGACCCACGAATATTTTTTTTTATCAAACTTAAGATTATTACAAATAAACATAAACGCATAGTAAAATTAGAGCAGATTTTGATACACATCGGAAAGTTGAATTTCAAAAAGGAGTTTTCTCCCTTTCTATGTGTCTCTAACTATATACAAATCTCTATTTTATAATGAATAAACTTCAGTTCACAAAGCTGTAAAATATGTGCCTTTATCATAAAAGGTTGTTAAACACTGCTAATAACCACTTCAGCTCTGGAAGGTTTTACCCTATTCCTGACCAGGTCATTTTTCACTGTGTTACTTTAACTGACAATTGCGCGGTCATGCGAAACTGTATCCAAAAAAATGTATGTCCTTTTTTTCACACAAATAGAGCTTTCTTTTGGGGGTATATGATCACCTCTGCGGTTTTTAAGTTTGCGCTAAAAAAACAAAAAGAGAACGACAATTTTGGGAAAAAAAACAATATTTTTTACTTTCGGCTATAAACATAACCAGTACAAAATATGTAAAAAATCTAATTTCTTCATCAATTTAGGCCAATTTGTATTCTGCTACATATTTTTGGTAAAAAAAAATCCCAAAAAGCGTATACTGATTGGTTTGCGCAAAAGTTATAGTGTCTACAAGCTATGGGATAGATTTATGGACTTTTAATTTTTTTATTGCTTTTACTAATAATGGTGACGATCAGCGATTTTTATCTGGACTGAGACACATTGCGGCGGACAAATCTGACACTAAGTGACACTTTTTGGGGACCAGTGACACCAAAGGAAGGAAAAGGTTTGTATATGCTGGGAGAATATGGGAAATTAAAGCATTTGGATGACAAGTGAACACGGAAGCTGTGACATAGGGATCACCCAAGGCTGTGATATTTGAATCTTAACAATTATATCTCCTTTGTATGATTGACTTATATATCTGCTTTGACATTTAATCATTGAATTAAGACTTTTTCCATTATTTTATATTTTAATATTATTTTATCGTTTATAACACTATTAAATGCCATCAAATCATGCACACAGTGAATTTATCACCCAAGAGATCATCAACTACAAAGGATACAGCATTAGTGAATCAAATGCTATCAGCAATTACACTGGCATCGCATATCTTCATTATGTAACATAATGAGGTGAAACACTTGATAAAATAACAATGGGAGACATAATGGCTTGCTCTCTTTATATACCATTACTAGATCAATAATCTTTTTAACACTGTCTCATATTTTCGTATACAGAGCATAGTGAAAGAAGACCAAAGCAGCTTTCTCCTCCTCAATTGGCATATCATTGAATTTTCTGCTGCATTAAAGCCTTGGATAACACCCAAAAGAACAAGAGGAAAATCATGTTTACCAAAAAAGGACTTCCAAGCTATCTCATACTTCTTGAGTGTTTATGTGATGAGACTTCTGCTATGTGACAAGGAATGTATCCATGGTGTAATTCAGCCTTTTTGTGAAAGAACATACACTAAAACTATGCTCTGTATATGAACTAGAATTTCCATCTTCTTAAGTATTTCTTAAGGTGCTTAACATGGATCACACTTACAGATCTTTTTGGTAATTTGTGTGCTGCATATCAGCACTTACTGGTTCTATCAGAATACCTATGTATCCCTCTTAAGCTAAAGGATACACTAGTTATTATTATTTATTTTTTTTCATCAGAAACTTTGTGGTGCCCACTAATGCACTGTCTACATCAGGGGTAGGCAACCTCGGCCCTCCAGCTGTTTTGAAACTACAAGTCCCATGAGACATTGCAAAACCCTGACAATCACAGGCATGACTCCTAGAGGCAGAGGCATGATGGGATTTGTAGTTTCACCACAACTGGAGGGCCGAGATTGCCTACACCTGGTCTACATTACTATGCAAGACTATCGAACTCAATGGTTTCAGGAAATATGTTTTAAAAGTTGGTGTATATAATAAAGCTGTATTTTCACAATCACTTACATTTGAAATTAAAATGCTGATAGTTCATGCACAGGGTAACGGCATATATTCTCAGAATTTATTAACAAAGGTGGCTTGCTATAGAATGTACGCTCCAATGTCCAAACGATTACTGACCTATATTTCTTGGAAGATTCTCCCATCATTGATTAATTACGAAATTCGTTTGTTTTTCAAAACATGTAAAACATGCTCAATCACTCAAATTTGATGTCCGCACAAAAATTGGACGATGCTGCGGCCCCACTAATGGTAGAAAATCAAATGATTAGGTGCGATTTTCAAACAAAAAATAGATCAGAATTTGACACGTGTATGGCCGGCATAAGCCTGGGTATGCCTAAAATAAAATAAAAATTTGTATGGTTTTTGGGTCAGTAGCACTGTAAGAATTTTTATAAGGCATATCTCCTTTCTGACATAGGGGAAGGGATGGATTTTGTGTCCCTGCAAAGGGAATAAAATCCATCACTTCCCTGAGTAAAAGCACCACACATAGTACAGTAAAACAGTGGCTAGGCACAAAGTTAACCCTTTGATCACCCTAGATGTTTAACCTTTTCCCAGCCATTAGTACAGTGACAGTGCATATTTTAAGCACTGATCATTGTATTTGTGTCGCTGGTTCCCTCAAAGTGTCAGTTAGTCCATGTTCACCTCGGGCCGTTTTGGCATGCGATTTGACATCTCAAATCACATGCTAAATTGGCGGCTAATGCCGGCAATAGCTCCGTCCAAATAGGTGCGATGTCGACTTTGCGGCGCCACACCGATTCCCAAAAGTAGTTCCTGTACTACTTTTGGTTACTTAGGCGGCGATTTGAATACACATCTGTGCACGAACCCACACAGATTTCTGTCGACTTGTGCTCGAAGTCTAACCCACATCTAACCCACATCAGTGTGGACCTGGGCTTAGTGTTCGACTGTTCGCTGCAATATCACAGTTTTGCTATACATCGTTGCCATTACTAGTATAAAAACAAAATCTCAGTATATATATACCGTAGTCTGAACATGCTATTACTTTTTTGCAAACCAATCAATATACGCTTATTGGGATTTTTTTACCAAAAATATGTAGCAGAATACATATTGGCCTAAATGCTCGGGCACTAGTCAGCATATGAGATTCTTCAGCCTTTAGTTCAATTTTTTTTTAATCTGAATTATATGTGATGGATCAGAACACAATAGTCTAAGTTGGTGAAGTAAAATTTGAAAAAATTTGAAAAATATATACTGTACATAAAATAATTTATAATTTAATTTATAATAATATATTTTTCAGAAATAAAAAACTGATAATTGGCATGTGCGTATGTATTCACCCCTTTTGTTATGAAGCCTATAAAAAGCTCTGGTGCAACCAATTACCGTCAGAAGTCACATAATTAGTGAAATGATGTCCACCTGTGTGCAACCTAAGTGTCACATGATATGTCATTACATATACACAACTTTTGAAGGGCCCCAGAGGCTGCAACTCCTAAGCAAGAGGCACCACTAACCAAATACTGCCATGAAAACCAAGGAACTCTCCAAACAAGTAAGGGACAATGTTGTTGAGAAGTACAAGTGAGGGTTAGGTTATAAAAAAATATCCAAATCTTTAATGATCCCTAGGAGCACCATCGAATCTATCATAACCAAATGGAAATAACATGGCACAACAGCAAACCTGCCAAGACACGGCCACACACCAAAACTCATGAACCAGGCAAGGAGGGCATTAATCAGAGAGGCAGAACAGAGAGGTAACCCTGGAGGAGTTGCAGAGTTCCACAGCAGAGACTGGAGTATCTGTACATAGGACGACAATAAGCTGCACACTCCATAGAATTGGGCTTTATGGCAGAGTGGCTAGAAGAAAGCAAAAAACAAAATGGCACATTTTGAGTTTGCCAAAAGGCATGTGGGAGACTCCCAAAATGTATGAAGGAAGGTCTCTGGTCTGACGAGACTAAAATTGAACTTTTTGGCCATCAAAGTAAAAGCTATGTCTGGCGCAAACCCAACACATCACATCACCCAAAGAACACCATGCTGTGGAGATGTTTTTCAGCGATTGGGACTGGGAAACTGGTCAGAGTTGAGGGAAAGATGGAGGGTGCTAAATACAGGGATATTCTTGAGCAAAACCTGTACCACTCTGTGTGTGATTTTAGGCTAGGACGGAGGTTCACCTTCCAGCAGGATAACGACCCCAAACACACTGCTAAAGCAACACTTGAGTGGTTTAAGGGGAAACATGTAAATGTGTTGGAATGGCCTAGCCAAAGCCCAAACCTCAATCCAATAGAAAATCTGTGGTCAGACTTAAAGATTGCTGTTCACAAGTGCAAACCATCCAACTTGAAGGAAGCTGGAGCAGTTTTGCAAGGAGGAATGGGCAAAAATCCCAGTGGTAAGATGTGGCAAGCTCACAGAGACTTATCCAAAGCGACTTGGAGCTGCGATAGCCGCAAAAGGTGGCTCTACAAAGTATTGACTTTAGGGGGGTAAACAGTTATGCACATTGACTTTTTCTGTTATTTTGATCTATTTGTTGTTTGCTTCACAATAAAAATAAAAAAAAAAAAACAAACATCTTCAAAGTTGTGAACATGTTCTGTAAATAAATGATGCAAATCCTCAAACAATCAATGTTAATTCCAAGTTGTGAGGTAACAAAACACCAAAAATGCCAAGGGGGGGTGAATACTTTTGCAAGGCTCTGCTGAACAATTCTATAAGACCTCTTTCACACTGAGGCGTTTTTCAGGCGCTTTTGGGCTAAAATTAGCGCCTGTAAAGCGCCTGAAAACGGCTCCCCTGCAGTTTCAGTGTGAAAGCCCGAGTGCTTTCACACTGAGGCGAGGCGATGCGCTGGCAAGACGTTAAAAAAACTCCTGCAAGCAGCATCTTTGGAGCGATAAAAGAGAGGTGTATACACCACTCCTAAAATGTCCCTGCCCATTGAAATGAATGGGCAGCACTTTGCAGGTCATTTTAACCCTTTTTCGACCATTAGCGGGGGTTAAAAGCGCCCCGCTAGCGGCCGAAAACCTCCGCAAAAACTAGCAGCGCTTTACTGCAGACGCCCCAGTGTGAAAGCAGCCTCACTCTGATCAGGGGATTACAACCCGCTAATCAGAGTTATTAACCCCTAATGTGACCGCCCCCCTCATGCCACCATCTCCCTGTCCCCTGTCTCTCCACCCCCACCGCTCCCTTCCATTTAAAACTGCCCCCCCCTCTCCTCTCCTATCCCCTTCACCCCCTTCTTCCCCTCAGCACTGATTATCCAACCCCCCCCTGCAAACCCGCTCACCGCAGCTACCATCATTAGCATGCCTCTTCTTCCACTCCTGCCGGCTTCAGCTGCTGCATGGGGCTTGTGGGGGGGTCCAGATGTGTTCCCCCCACCAGTCCGATCGCCCCCTCAACTGCCCCCGCACCCCTGATCCATGGTCGCTCTGAGCGGCATCTCTCCTTCCCCTCCCGCCGCCCACAGCTTCTCCCTGCACTGATCTCCGTGATCTGTCAGGCTGTGGAGCGTGGGGGGGGGGGGTGCGGGTGGGGGTGAAGAAGGGGCTTGGGGGGCTTAGTAAACATGACTTTAAAAAAATGTAAAAAGTAAATAAAAATTGAAAAAAAGCACATAACATAGTAAGACCCCCCTGGTCCACCCACACTCACCCTTCCACGGTAACGCCCCCCCCCACACTCACCCCTCCACGGCTTCCTCAGCTTCTCCTCCATCCTGACTGGCCAGGAGGAGAAGCCAAAAGACAATAGCGAATATTAATTTTCTATTGTCACAAGTGGGTGGGTTTGGGTGCAATGCTCTGTGCCCCAAGCCCAACCTTTTTCAGGCCAATTAGAGCCGTCTTTTTTTAACATACTGGGATCAGATGCAGGCGGGTGTAAACGGACACATGTCCATTTACATCAGTCTCTCCCTAGAGAACAATAGGTGGTCCGATTGGGCCTGCCTGAAAAACGAATAGGCAGACCCAATTGGTGTGCTTGTGTGAAAGAGGCCTAAGGCCTTGTTCACACTGGGCATACACAGCGTACCTTTACAGGGTGTTCCGCGCATCTCTGTGCAGGCAGTCCCACTGATGTCATTTGGGATGACGCACCTGCACGAACAGAGCCGTTGCTCCCAATTTTACATCCACGTAGGTCTGTCTGCATCTCCCTGTGCTCACACTGTCTGCATTCGGGGTCATGTACCCACACCCACACGGATGTCGGATTGGGAACAGCAGTTATGCCTGTGCAGCCGTTGCATCCCAACTGACATAAATGGGACTGCATGTACGGGGATGCATAGAAAACCTGTGCATTCCTGTGCAGGTAAACATGGGCGTACACTTTAGTATGCCACATGTGAACGAAGTTTTAGTACTAATTTAGCAGGAATTTTGTAAGTTGCATTGTGTTTATCTGCAATATTAATGATTTTAGTGTATTTTTTGTGAAAATAGCGATATGATGAACATTTGCGCAATAATTGCAGGGCCCAAAAAATCAGTAGCAATTTTTTTATCCTACAGGTCATGTGCTTTCAGAAAATGTTTAGTTTGAGGGGTCTTTTCAAATTCTGAAAGCTGTAAGTGAAAAATGGTAACCTCCGGATTTTTTTAGTAAATTGTTATTTACCCTTACACAGGCTATCCCCCTTCAGTCTATTACGAATGCTACTGCTAGACTAATACACCTCACTAATCGATCTGTGACTGCTGCCCCTCCCTGCCAATACTTTCACTGGCTTCCCCTACCCCACCGTATAAAATTTAAAATTCTAACCATAACATACAAGGCCATCCACAACATTGCCTCCAGCTACATCACCAACCTCATCTGCAGATATCGCCCAAATCGTCCCTTCCGCTCCTCCCAGGACATCCTGCTCTCTAGCTCCCTTGTAACCTCCTTTCATGCTCGTCTTCAGGACTTCTCCAGAGCCACTCCCATCCTCTGGAATTCCCTGCCCCCATATATCCGATCAGCCCCTAACCTGTCCACCTTTAGGAGATCCCTGAAAACTCACTTATTCAGGGAAGCCTATCCCACACCCACCTAACAACCCCAACAAATCATTCCCCGCATCTATTACCTTTTGTACCACCACCCCCTCCCTTTAGAATGTAAACTCTACAATAGGGCCAAAACAATTAATCAATTAATCGAGAACTAATCGATTATGAAATTAATCGATTACTATTTTCATAATCGATTAATCGGACAGCAACATAATGGGGTTAAAAAAAACAAAATTAGCCCTTTATATTACAAAAAGAGCAAATAATCACTACTGTAAATATTACTTTCACTATTCCACAGTAAAAAATGAACCCCTTACAGTAGCGATTTGCTCTTTTTGTACTATAAAGGGTTCATTTTAGTTTTTTTGACCCCATTATTTTACTAAACATCTTAGGCCTGGTTCACAGCTATGTGTTTTTTGGTGCTTTTTGCAGAAACGCACACTACAGTTCATTTACCATGGTTTGCTATGGGACACGTTCACATCTATGCTTTTTTTTTCAGCCGCTGCGTATTTGGAAAGTGTCGAGGACTTTTTTCAACGCAAAATGGTGCTTTTTTGGTTCAATATACTTTAATGGAGAAGCTGCAGAAAAGCATATAATGTGTTTTTGCAGCAATTTGTGCTTTTTTTTTTATCTGCCCAACAACAAATTGGGCAAAAAAGCATAAAAAAATGCAAAAACTTTAATTTAGCAGGAACTTTGTACATTTTGCCACGTATGAATCCACTATTAATGATTTTAGTGTATTTGTATTTTTTTGTGTATTTTTTGCGAAAATATTGCTTTGGTAAACATTTGCGCAAATAGCATGGGGCCTTAAAAATAAATAGCACCTTTTTATTCTACCAGTCTTATGCTTTCAGAAAATATATGCTGGGGGGGGGGGGTCTTTCACAAATTCTGAATACTGTAAGGGAAAAATTAAAACCTTCATATTTTTATAAAAATTTGTATATTTACATTTTTGCATACATTACCTTCAGATTTTTTGAGAAAATTTGGATATTTACACTTTTGGATCTGTTCAATTTTCACCATTTCGCAAAAAGATGCAATTTAAAAGTTACAAATATTTGTTATTTATTAACTCAATACAGGTTAATATTTTAGATTTAGTAGGAATTTTGTAAAATGTGCTGTGTTTTTATCTGATAATAATGATTCTAAGTGTATTGTTTGCAAATATATTGGTTTGATAAACATTTGTTCCAATACAGCGGGGTCTAAAAAATCAGTAGCACCTTCTTTTTATTCTACTGATCATGTGCTTTCAGAAAATATATGGTTTGGGGGATCTTTCACAAATTCTTAAAGCTATAAGTGAAAAATAAAAAAGCTAATTGAAAAATTGCAAAAATGGTCTGGCCACCTGAGTGCACAAAATGGAGCACAGGGTCTGGCAGCGGAAGGGTTAAGGGAAGCATGAAAATCCATTAATGAGTTGGAGTCACCCTTCCATAGGAGAGAATGTCATCTATATAGTGAGCCCAGAAAACCAAATTAGGCCTCTGTTGGGCATAGATGACATCCTTCTCCAATTTGGCCATAAACAGATTAGCCACGCTGAGGGCATATTTTGCCCCCATCGCAAAGCCTCTGCTCTGTAAATAAAACAACAAAATCAACAAAAATAATTGTGCGTTGCTGCAAATTTTAAGAGATCTATAATAAATTCTTTCTGAATGGGCAGCAAATCCAAATCCTGGTAGTGAGATACTGTGGCCAAACCCGAATCATGGGGAATTATGGTGTATAAGGATGTTACGTCCGCTGTTACCAGCCACCAACCTTCCTGAAAAGGGCACTTCCCAACAAGATTGATAACTGCCCTAGTATCATCTATGTCATCTATGTCCAGCAGAGGCCTAATTTGGTTTTCTGTGCTCGCTTTATAGATGACATCCTCCTCCTGTGGAAGGGTGACTCCATCTCATTAATGGATTTTCTTGATTCCCCTAATCAAAATGAAAGAGGGATTGTCCTCAATTATGAAATTAGTCAATCACAAATCCACAGATCTAAATATTAAAGTGGAGGAAGGCAAGTTGATCATCTCCACTTTCTTTAAGGCTACAGACAGAAATGCCTTTATATCTATCAGCCATCATAAAGTTTGGCTGAATGGAATCCCTAAGGATCAATTTCTTCATACCAGGAGAAATTGCACCAACATGGAAGATTTCAAAAGTGTTCACTCCTGATCCAGAGATTTGTAGAAAAGGACTATGATATAGCAAGTCAAACACTACTATGGAAGAGGTTAGAAATATAGATTGAGATACACTTTTGGGGATAGACCAGAGGTAACTAACTCCACTAATTTCGACATACCCTTCATTACATCATATTCGTCCCAAAACTATACTGTTAAACGTATAATACAAAAAACATTGGCAGATCTTACTTAATAATAATGTGCTTGCACCTTTACTTCCACCAAGACCTCAAGTTGTCTATAGGGGTGCATCTTCTATTAAGGACAGGATAGTGCAATGTGTCCTTGATTCTCCATCTAGACCTTCCTTTCATAGTTTGGTGGGTTATTTTAAATGTGGCAGGTGTCGGGTTTGCCAATTTAACAGCCATAAAAATAAAAAAATGTTGGATTTTACTTGTAATACTACCAGCAGGACATATACCATCAAACGCTTCATTAAATGTAGTACTACGCATGTGATATACCTTCTTCAATGCCCATGTGGGTTACAATATGTGAGCGGCTCTTAAGGTTAGACCTCATGAGCATATTGGTAACATCATAAAAGGGTACAAGAATCACACTGTCTTACGCCACTATGATCTTGTTCATAATAGAGATCCATGTGGTACTCCTTTTGTCTCCCACCAAGTGGATAAATATCTATCTCTTTCTTTTTCTTTCTTTTTCTTTCTCTCTCTCTCTCTCTCTCTCTTTATATATATATATATATATATTAAAAGTTAAATTCCATATGGTTTAAATGTGGATTGGGATGTAAACTGCTTTTTAAACAATGCCTAAACCTGCTTAATTTGTAGCAAATGCTTTTTATATTGCTATTTATTTAAAGTTTTTTTGGTATAACTCTTGAATTTATTTAGTGTTATGTCCCCTTTAAGGAAGGGCAATTGTTATTTTTTAGTGAGTATATGGTGTTCATAACACCAGCTATGCCCTGTTTCATTACTTGTATTTTTATTTATTTTTAATCTTAACAGTACATTATACATTTTTTATCATAATATTTCCTTGGGCACACCAGATTCACGGGAAAGTCATGTCCAGTGCGATTAGCATTACACACTGCTGTGTCCGGTCCTGCTGAGGCTTGAAGTTGCTTTAGTGCACTCAAAGTGAGGCTTGGTCATAAATCTTTGAACCGCAAGTTTGTCGGTGAGAACGAGGCTTGGCTGGTTGTATTGGATACTTATTGCGGTGACAGGAAGTGTTCCTCATGCCCCGGAAGAATTACATTTGTGACAAAATCAGTCAGGCAGAGGATACACAGACCTGTCATCGCATTTGTTTTATCGGTAACATTTGCTGCTGTTTTTAATGTTCTGTGCACTGTCTTTTGGACACTGCATTACCATTTAAATAAACACATGTAAGAAGTTTTTTTACACTATTGGAGCCCCTTTATTTTTGGTATCACTGGGTTATCCAGATGATCTGAGCTCAGTGCAGGAGGAATGGCTTGTGAGGCTCACACAATCCACACTGTATCTTTCGTGGATATGTTACAGCTGGGATATCCAAATGCCTATGGGATCTTCCATAATGGAGGGTCCATTATTTGGGGTAAGAGCACATCCTGACTTTACTGTTGGTGATGTCACAAGCTGGAGGATTCCTTTTGGATTATGTTTTGCATAAGCACCTTAGATTGATGTTCATTCATCTAATTAACTGTTTTTCTTCACTCAGCCTCTGTTGCTGAATGGGCACCTATAAGCAATTTTTGGATTATTATGTTCATGTTATGCATTGATTTTTTAGCGCAATTTATCACCTTTTTTCACTTTATAATTAATGGGTTGTGTTTTAGTGCATTAAAAAAAAGCTGTAAAAAGCTTTTTCAAGCTGCAGTATGCAAGAGGCCTAAGACACAAAATCCCCGCCCTAATTTTTTTATTTAGTAAATAAGACTAAATTAGTGTTTTTGTTTGGAATATATTAATAGTTTTGATCAGGAGTAGGCAACCTCGGCCCTCCAGCTGTGGTGAAACTACAAGTCCCATGAGACATTGCAAGACCCTGACAATCACTCCTAGAGGCAGAGGCATGATGGGATTTGTAGTTTCACCACAGCTGGAGTGCCGAGAGTTGCCCACCCCTGGTTTAGATATAAGCAACCTTACTTGTCATCAAAGATAAGGATATTTTTCAAAACTGTTGTTGTTTTTGGTTCGACACTAAATGTAATCAACAGTCTATAATTCATTATAGTAAATGTTTGAAACATCTTTTATGAAAATCTGCTAATTTTGTTGTCTCAACTGTGACATATTAGCGGATAACAAAACAATTCAAAACAGGACCTGTGTCAGCGGGCTTTGGGCCTTTTTTGTGTTTTGCCTGAAGAAGAAGTTCAATGTTGTCCTAGGTGTCCATGCACATTAGGACATTTAGAGGCATATTTGAAGCTTAGCGTCTAGAGGCAGAAAAAAAAACTTCGTTTTTTTTTTTTCATTTTTGAGAGGAGTTTTCTGGCAGAAAAAAATGCTAAACGCTCTTAAACGCCTATGCAAAAACTCTCTATATGAGTGGTTTTTTTTCTGCCAAGGGAACTGCCATTTTTTTAAGCTCAGTGTGCATAAACCCTCAACCTGATGTATTCTTTGTGACAACCAAAACTCATCTCCATATACACTATATTACCAAAAGTATTGTGACACCTGCCTTTGCACACACATGAACTTTAATGGCATCCCAGTCTTAGTCCGTAGGGTTCAATATTGAGTTGTCCCTCCCTTTGCAGCTATAACAGCTTCAACACTTCTGGGAATGCTGTCCACGAGGTTTAGGAGTGTGTCTATGGGAATGTTTGACCATTCTTCCAAAAGTACGTTTGTGAGGTCAGGCACTGATGTTGGGCAGGAGGCCTGGCTCGGAGTCTCCACTCTAATTCATCCCAAAGGTGTTCTATCGGGTTTAGGTCAGAACTCTGTGCTAGCCAGTCAAGTTCCTCCATCCCAAACTCACTCATTCACGTCTTTATGGACCTTGCTTTGTGCACTGGTCCAAATCAATTGGTGGGGGGGGGGGGGGGTTATGGTGTGGAGTTGATTTTCAGGGGTTGGGCAAGGTATCAGCAAACCAAATCATTTTGGACAATTTCATGCTCCGAACTTTGGGGGAACAGTTTGGGGATGTCCCCTTCCTGTTCCAACATGACTGTGCACCGGTGTACAAAGCAAGGTTCATAAAGACATGGATGAGCGAGTTTAGGGTGGAGGAACTGACCTGCACAGAGTACTGACCTCAACCCAACAAAAGACCTTTGGGATAAATTAGAGTGGAGACTGCAAGCCAGGCCTTCTCGTCCATATCAGTGCCTGACCTCACAAATTGAAGAATGGTCAAACATGCCCATAGACACACTTCTAAACCTTGTAGACAGCATTTCCAGAAGAATTGAAGCTGTTATAGCTGCAAAAGGTGGGCTAACTTAATATTGAACCCTACGGACTAAGACTGGGATGCCATTAAAGTTCATGTGCGTGTAAAGGCAGGTGTCCCAATACTTTTGGTAATATAGAGTATCTACCATTCAATTATTAGTGATCTATAAATGGAGTGTTTATTGTATAATTTAATTGCAAAGATCTACATTGTAAATGACATGTATGGGTAATATGGACAATTAAATACCCCCTCATGAAAGAATCTGTAGCCATATGTGTTTTGCATACACTGAGGTCTGTAGTGTTCCTAACCCTACATCAAAAACAAATCAAGGAAATTGAAAAGGAGGGGGGGTCAGGAAAGGCATGTGAGCAGCCGCTTATCACAAAGCTACCGCCAGTTACCCTGTGTTTGATCCTGTTCCCGGCTCTGCAGGATCGTTTCTTTGGTGCTCGATGGTTCCGGATCTCTCCCTGACTTACCCGCTCTGTTTGGCGTCCTGCTACAATGATGGTTACCCGCAAAAACAAGGAGGGAACCGAGCAGCCCAAGATCCAACATGGCGCCACAGCGGCCCTCCAGCAGCATGGCTTGCGCGGTGCAGAGAAGAAGGACACAGTGAGTAAGCCGCCCAGAACTCCTAAAACGGCTGCTGGTGATCAACCCAGGGACAAGAGATATTATGCCCAGAAGCTCTCTGGCATGACAGACTTGGCTGATGCAGCAGAGCCGGAGGCTTTTGCTGAGGGGGGATACAGTGCAGGAGGGATCTGGCACAGGCAGCCATTTCAGCACAGTCTGAGGCACACGCTTCTGAGGCAGAGAATGAGGAGATAGAGGGAGAAAGAGGGAGAAGAGGAGACTGAACAGCCGACCCTGGCTGCTATATTACGGGCAGTTAATAAATGTACTGCATCAGTCAACACTGTACAAGAACATTTTGGTGGCCTGAAAGAGGAAGTAACCCTGATCAGACAAGACTTGCAAAAAATCAGGGAAAGAACAACTGTAGCTGAATGCAGGATCAGTGATCTGGAAGACAAGCTCCCTCCTCTAGTCAGGGAAGATTGAAAAGACTATCTGCAATTTACTGACCTTAGATCGCAATAAATCCCAAATCACACCACTTCCAGAATGACTTTGGTATGAATATTGAATCCCCCTGATGAGTCACAAGACCCTATGATGTAACGCGTAGAGGAGGGGCACATTGGTTTGGCAAGACACTTTTGCATCTCTCACGGAGAGTGGCACGGAGTAGCTGCAGCATTGTGGTTTTACATGATATATGCTGTATATAGTTGGCGCACTGGAGCACCTTTTGAATGTGAGTTCTATGTACAATTTTTAATACATTTTAGATTGTTTAAAAATGATAGCACTATTTGGAGCTCTTTTTCTCTCATATATATTGAGTCATAATGGAGGCACATCAATGGAGCAACGAGGCGGAAAGCATGATCTGTTTTTCCAGGGTGACTAAAATGCTTTATTTGACCAAACTTAAGTGTGAGTTCACACTCTGTGAGGTAAGTGCATTTCTTATGGAGGAGCACTGAGGTGAATAGATACAAAGCACAGATTTTTGAGAATTTGTGAAGACTCAACAAGTTACAACTTTTTTCTGACATTTTCATAAATTAAATATTTGACTGCACTCAAACACGGGATTTATATTACTACACGACGAAATACATATGAATGTATCATTTTATTGTATATTCACATGTTATTATGTTGACACTCATATTTGCACAGGAGAATTGATACACTCAGGCCCCATTCACTCCTGAGCATTTTGTAGCTTGAAGCCTCAAGCTACAAAACGCTGAAGGGGAAAAAATCAATTATTCTCTATGGAGATGGTTCACATCTCCACTCCAAAAGCCTGAAGCTAGAAGCTCCAAAACAACTGAAGCTCAAACAAGTTCTGGAGCTTCTTTTTAGGCCCCTTTCACACTTGTTCGACTTGTCCTGGGACTTGGGACTGCAATGTCACATGAAAAGCCGTACCCCATGATTTTCAATGAGTATCATTCATATCTGTGCGACTTCAATTCACACCGACTTCAAAGTAGTCCCTGTACTACTTTGGTCCGACTTTGATTTGAGTTACACAGACATTCCCTGAAATCGCTGCAAAATCACGGCCGCGAAATTGTGGCAAAATCGCGTGACTTTGAAGTCGAGGTAGTGTGAAAGGTGCCTTAGGAAGATTAGAGGTGTTTTTCTACTTTTTACATTGGTGAGCATTTGACCTGTACAAAATTGCAGCATAAACGCAGCAAAAAAATGTGACTTTCTGCCTGAAAATGAAACGCTCAGGTGTGAATGCAGCCTAAGGCCCATTTCACACTTGTAGACCTTGTCCTGCGACTGCAAAGTCACATGACAAGTCTTTCCCATGATTTCCAATAACAATCATTCATATTAGTACGACTTCACGTCATGCCGACTTCAAAGTAGTCCCTGCACTACTTTGGTCTGACTTTGATCCTACTTCAGCCCATTGAATATCACTGAAGTCGGATCGCCGTCTTAACTGATGCGACTTTGGCATATAACTTGTGCTCTGATGATCTTAAAAGGAAACTCTGCGCAAAATGTAAAAAAAAAACGGCATGGTTTTCCTCTCCAAGAGCATACCAGGCCCAGCAGGTCAAGAAAGGCGGTGGGGACTCCTTCTCCTGAACCGTACCAGGCCACATGCCCTCAACATGGGGGGTGGGTGGCCCTGCGCCCCCCACCCAAAAGCACCTTCTCCCCATGTTGATGAGGACAAGGGCCTCTTCCTAACAATCCTGGCCGTTGGTTGTCGGGGTCTGCGGGCAAGGGGGGCTTATGGGAATCTGGAAGCCCCCTTTAACAAGGGGACTCCCAGATCGCCCGATGCATGATGGGGTGGTGACGTCATAAGGGGTGGGGCCACCGTATGACGTCACTCGGTGACCCCGCCCCATGCCAATATAAGTAGTGGCACACCGCGTACCTAACATTAGAGCGGGAGAGAGTGTCGCGTCAACATCAGAAGAAGAACAGAGCGTGAAGACCCAGAAAAAGAGCGAGAAGACAGCGGAAAAGACCCGGCAGAGGCAGAAGACAGCAGACAGAGGGAGAAGAACCGGAGAGAGCTAGAAGACTCGGCAGAGGCAGAAGACATCGCCAGAAGAGGGAGAAGAGCTGGAGAAGGGAGAGAAAGTCCGAAGAGAGGAATAAATTACTTTAAAAACCTGTGTACTGCATTTTATTTTTGACACTTTTTAGATGAATGATACAATGTATCCCATACTCATTCACATAGGGTGGGGGGCCGGGATCTGGGAGCCCCCTTCCAGATTCCGATTAGCCCCCCTGCCCACAGACCCCGACGACCAACGGCCAGGGTTGTCAGGAAGTCTTTGCAGTCCCAAGTCACAGGACAAGTCCTACAAGTGTGAAAGGGGCCTTAGGCTGCATTCACACCTGCGCGTTTTGTTTTCAGGCAGAAAGTCAAATTTTTTTTGCCACGTTTTTGCTGCAATTTTGTACAGGTCTAATGGTCACCAATGTAAAAAGTAGAAAAACACCTCTGATCTTCCTAAGGCACCTTTCACACTACCTCGACTTCAAAGTCGCGCAATTTTGCCACGATTTCGCGGCCGTGATTTTGCCGCGATTTCAGGGAATGCTTGTGTAATTCACATCAAAGTCAGATCAAAGTAGTACAAGGACTACTTTGGAGTCGATGGGACTTGAAGTCGCACAGATATGAATGGTACTCATTGGAAATCGTGGGGTACGACTTGCCCTGCGACTTGCAGTGCCAAGTCGCAGGACAAGTCGCACAAGTGTGAAAGGGGCCTAAGTGGTTTGTTTTGAGTTATCAATAATAGAACTGCTTTTAAATATAAGGCAAACTTACATAAGCTGTAAAAAAAGAAATGTTTCTTGACTTGTGTCCCTAGTTAGTACAAAGCTCAGTGTGGTAGGCCATTAGGAATGTTTGAATGATTTCTAACAGTGCTATTTGTTTTATCTTAACATTTTACATTGCATTTTAATTAGTCTGTAGTCACTGAAAGCTTAAATGCCGTTAGCATCATCAAAAATGGCAAAAAATATTTTCTTTGTAGGTTTGATAACCTTGAAATTAGCAGTCTTTAAAATACACACATCAAGAAGACAAGCTAATTCTGTCCTCCGAGTACCCTTGACACAAATTCTATCTCATTTTTACAACTTGTGTTCCATTACAAGTTAATCTTCTCTTTGTAGTTATAAAGACTTGTAGTAGATTTGCTGTGTTCACCAAACAGTTCAGCAATATGTAAATTCAAATAAGTAGCTTATCGAAGGTCCTCTCTTTAAGTTTCTTTCATTGCAATCTGCGGTACTGTGATAGTCTCGTTATATAATATTAGAAGAGCTTACTAAATAAAATGTAAAGGGGTCTCACATTAAAACATTAGCAATGGCTTTTGTATCTAAAAGCGAGAAAGAACATATCTTCACTGTGCATTGCTAAAACTGCTAAGGATTTCAAAGATTAAAAAGTTGTTAATCAAACTGATGTCCTAGATGAGCACATTAAATCCAAACCATTGTTAAACAATACCACAAATTACATCACTGATTCTGTATGTTTTATCTGCAGTGTCAGGTAAAAAGCCCCAATAAAATCTGTTTTTTTTTTTCTTTAATATTATGCCATCTTTACTTATGCTGCTTAAACCCCTGCCCTAGATAATCTTTTTTATAGCTCCATGTGAAAGGTTAATCAGGGGACATACCGACTTTGACCCCAAGCTTGTACAGGCAAGCCAATAGCTACGTGCAAGGAAAGAGGTACAAGAAAGAAGATGTGGTAGGTAAGGCCATTTGCTGTTCTTTATTTTAACTGCAGGGAAAAAGTTGGGCAAAGAAACCAGTACCCGAACATTATCTCCTACTGACCACAGGCATTCTGTCACTCTGCTTTAAATACAAATATTGTTAAGTTGACCATCCTGGATACTTGTTGGCGTTGCATATATTTTGGTTGTGCCCTCAACTACATAACTTCTGGACCCAAGTGCAAACGCTAGCCCAAAGGCTCACCGATCACCGTGTACCATGAGATCAGGATTTTTATCTCTCTTCCATCAGAAAGATTTCCCCATCAAAACATATAAAAACTCAGTTATTATGTATTTGGTTAATGCAGCTCGCTCTTGCATTCCAGCAAGTGCCCACAGTCCAGCTTTGGCTCAGCCACATGCCCACAGTCCAGCTTTGGCTCATCCACATGGAAGATTTAACCAGCTCTCTCAAAGGGATGTCCATTCATTTCAATAAAACATGGCTCTATTGGTTGGACTTCTTCTATTCAGAAGAGTAGACCCTGCCCTCACTGGGTTGGACAGCCTGTAGTGATATTTCCTGAGTAACATCGCATTGCACCCCTCTGATCTACCAGGGCCCCTTGATTGTTTGCTGCTGTAAACTTTTCCTTCCATGATGCAGTTTCTTATTCCCTATCCCCGACCCCCCCCCCCCCCCCCCCCCGCTTTCTGCTCCACTCGTGTTTCTTTCCTGCTCTCTTTACCTGTCTCAAAAAATCTCAAAATCTACTCGCAGCCACAATCTAAGACTAATCTATCTAGACCTATAAAGAGAAAAATCACTATACATACCTTTTGTGAAGCCACTCTGGAATAGACCTATGCTGAGCTGTCATTGATGGCTTCTCTGTGTATGCAGGTGCAGAAGAGGCAGCCGACAATGGAAGCCCCATAGTAACTCTATGGGTGACGTGACTTCTCAGGCATTTCCCAGCCATTGTCGGCTGTCTCCTGTACACAGCTCCTGCTGCTGGAGACTGGAGTGGAGCAGCTTCAGAAAAGGTATGTATAGCGATTTTTGCTTTACAAGGCTAGATAGGTTAGTCTTAGATCAGGGGTCTCCAAGCTATGGCCCCCCAGTTGTTCAGGAACTACAATCAGGGCCGTCTTTAGCGCAGGGCAAACGGGGCACTTGCCCCGGGCCCAATCTTTGTTGGGGGGCCCGCGCTAGCCGTGAATTGGGGCCCCGATCACAGCTTTGCAGAGCGCACAGAGGACACGGGAGGATGTATTCCTCGCTAGCCAGCTGAGAGGGGGCGGGGCCGGGAGCTCCACTGACGCTCTGACCCCGCCCACGTGCAGCCTGTGTACTCGGAAAAGAGCTTCTGTAATGAGAGCCAGTGATCGGAGTGCGACTGTCAGTGGAGCTTCCGGCCCCGCCCCCTCTATACTGGCTGGTGAATACAGAGGTTCGGGGGCGGGGCCCGGAGCTCCAATGACACTCCCACTCCGATCACTGGCTCTCACTACAGGCGCTCTATTCCCAGTACACAGACTGCACGTGGGCGGGGTCAGAGCGTCAGTGGAGCTCCCGGCCCCGCCCCTCTCAGCTGGCTAGCGCGGAATACATCCTCCCGTGTCCTCTGTGCGCTTTGCAAAGCTGTCATCGGGGCGACCATTCACGGGTGATGTGGGCCCACCCAACAAAGCATCAGTGGAGCTCCCAGCTGCTTTAGTGAGAGCAGAGAGTGGAAGCCCCGCCCCACAGTCCTGAATGTATGTAGTAAGTTTGGCTGGCCAGGTATGTCCTTACAACCATAGAATGCCTGACTGTTTAAACCCTGAGCTGTGTTATTTAACTGTAAAGCTGTGCATTGCTGAAAGTTCTCTGACCATCCCCTGTATAATGTCTGCAGTCTCTATCTCCTGCAGTATTTCCGCAGTCTCTGATTGTCTCCTGCAGTATTTCTTCAGTCTCTGATTGTCTCCTGCAGTATGTCCGCAGTCTCTGATTGTCTCCTGCAGTATGTCCGCAGTCTCTGATTGTCTCCTGCAGTATGTCCGCAGTCTCTGATTGTCTCCTGCAGTATTTCCGCAGTCTCTGATTGTCTCCTGCAGTATGTCCGCAGTCTCTGATTGTCTCCTGCAGTATGTCCGCAGTCTCCGATTGTCTCCTGCAGTATGTCCGCAGTCTCTGATTGTCTCCTGCAGTATGTCCGCAGTCTCTGATTGTCTCCTGCAGTATGTCCGCAGTCTCTGGTAATGTCCTGCAGTATGTCCGCAGTCTCTGATTGTCTCCTGCAGTATGTCCGCAGTCTCTGATTGTCTCCTGCAGTATGTCCGCAGTCTCTGGTAATGTCCTGCAGTATGTCCGCAGTCTCTGATTGTCTCCTGTAGTATGTCCGCAGTCTCTGATTGTCTCCTGCAGTATGTCCGCAGTCTCTGGTAATCTCCTGCAGTATGTCCGCAGTCCCTGAGTGTCTCCTGCAGTATTTCTGCAGTCTCTGATTGTCTCCTGCAGTATGTCCGCAGCCTCTGATTGTCTCCTGCAGTATGTCCGCAGTCTCTGATTGTCTCCTGCAGTATGTCCGCAGTCTCTGATTGTCTCCTGCAGTATGTCCGCAGTCTCTGGTAATCTCCTGCAGTATGTCCGCAGTCTCTGATTGTCTCCTGCAGTATGTCCACAGTCTCTGATTGTCTTCTGCAGTATGTCCGCAGTCTCTGAACCTCTCCTGTAGTATGTGTATTAATGTGCCCCTTTACTTGCTCAATTATTTGGGATTGCTCCACTGCTCAGTGAGAGGTAATGATGTGCATGAACCTCTAGCAACCAATCAGCAAACAGTAGTGATCTGCTTTAAT
Organism: Aquarana catesbeiana; assembly: GCF_042186555.1. Classification (NCBI taxonomy): domain Eukaryota; kingdom Metazoa; phylum Chordata; class Amphibia; order Anura; family Ranidae; genus Aquarana; species Aquarana catesbeiana. The sequence continues at coordinate 685,549,626 of NC_133324.1, forward strand.
CTCTAGCAACCAATCAGTAAGTGCTAATGATGTACTGTAACCCCTAGCAACCAATTAGTGAGCGCTAATAATGTACATTAACCTCTAGCAACCAATCGGCAAGCAGAAATTATGTGTTGTAACCTCTAGAAACCAGCCATTGAGCAGTAATGATAGGCTGTAACCTCTGGCAAACAATTGCAATCGCTGCGTGATCTGCTGCAGTAAACTGATTTTGAGTCTACCTGCTATTTTTTGTATGTCTCAGAATGGAGGGGGGCCCCAAGAAAATGTTTGCCCAGGGCCCAATCAAAATTAAAGACGGCCCTGACTACAATTCCCATCATGCCTAGTCATGTCTGTGAATGTCAGAGTTTCACAATGCCTCATGGGACATGTAGTTCCGCGACAGCTGGAGGGCCGTTGTTTGGAGATCCCTGGTCTTAGATCATGGATGCAAGTAGATTTAGAGATTTTAGTTTCAGTCTGACCTTACACTTTAAACAATACATGCATACATGCTTTTAATAATGCTGTCTTTATTACTAATGCACATTTCATTCTATACCTTTCAGGTATTCAGTTATATACTGCACATAAGTCAACAATTTTCATTTAAAAAGCCACCATATTTTGATACTTATCTTAAAATACAGTATAAGTATTGATAAACTGTTAAAAATACAACTGAAATACATATACATGAACCGCCTTACCTGTCAAGAATTTGTAATTTTGTTTACCTGTTTTTTAATCTAGATATCTGGTTCATTTGTCTTTACTATAGTCAAAGCAATACAGTTTGGCCAAGACTGTTATTAGCTAGCAATGGAGCACAGCTCACTACTGAGGTCACACATTTGCTCCATCATTAAATCAAAAAGCTCAGTTTGTTAGAAACACAGCACTGTACAATGCAATAGCCTGATTGGCTTTCAGTGATGCCCATTTTTATCCTAATCTGCCTGTTATTAATGTGCGAAGGATTGAAAGAGAATAGTACAAAGCAGGTTGAAGTGCTATTGAAAAGACTTTTAATTATTTCATTGGATAAACACTTAACTGGATTAAAAAGAGGCCTTTATATCTCCCTAACCTTTAACATGCCAATACATATGCTATGGACCTAAATTCCAGACTAACATATAAGAGAAATATTACATACCATTACACATATAAACATAACTAAGTCAGACTTTTACTAAATAAAATGTAAACTATTTGCAATAAGAAATTACACTTGTTATAAAACAGAATGCCCATCACATTAAAGTATTTAAGAAAAAGTGACCTGGATAGCTGCCAAATTCTTCTGCTCCTGTGATGGTGCTTCATGGACAAAGCGTAACCAATTGGAATGGCGTGGATTTGTGGCATCTAAAACATACAGAACTTCTCCTTTATTTCCTCTGACCTGAAAAAGACATAATTTGAATACAGAATGTTTTCTAGAAAAAAGTAACCATGTAAGAAAGTAACTGCTTATGTATATTAATACTGGAAGGGGACTTTTCTAAAGCATGTAATAGATAATTAGCCATTCTTTATAGTGGAAGCATAGATTTTGTTTTGTCTGAATAAATCTGCCCTATACCAATATATAAGAACTTTTCATATGTTTTTAGAGGAATTATTCCACCTTATATTGAATATGATCTATTATTTTCTTTTTCAATTTTTTTTATTACATTTTAATAAATGACTGTCATTAGCAAATGTAGGAAAGAATGATTTCCCATGCACAAAATATTACAAAATGTATATGTCGGGAAAAAGGTACATGGATAATAGACAGAATCTCTTGCTCACTACAGCCCTTGATGGGACCTAGCCTCCTGCATTTTCTACACTATTTATTGCCCTACATCTCCATTTACTGACTTGTAGATCTATTTGGTCCTGTTTCACTTCATTAAGCCATCTAGTACTCGGCCTTTCTTATTCTTCTGCCCCCTGTATTTCCTTAGAAGATTCTTCAATCTTTTTTCCTGTGATTTTTTACACGACCAGGTCATTTAAGGTGTCTGCCATTGCTTGGATATTTACAACTGTTTTGCATTTTCTGATTAACAAATTCCTTTCACAAAATCTTTAAAAACCTTATTTTAGATTTCAGTTACAAAATTCTCATAACTTTCTTTCACACTCTTCCAGTAAATGAAATACATGCTGGTAGGTTATTTGGCTCCTGTCTATATTAGCCCTAATATGTATGAATGTGAGATAGGGACCTAAGCCTCTTGAGGGCAGGGACTGATGTGAATGTACAATATATATGTAAATAGCTGCATAATTGTCGGCACTATATAAATAACACTTTAAATGTAACAATTGTCTCCCGTATTTGTAGATATGGTAGCAAATGACAGACTTTCAACCTTTAACATAGAAAAAGTCCAATGTTAAGGCAGTGGAAAACAAAGAAGAAAGGAATGACAAGAGGTTAGATGAGCGACAAGAATCAAGCAACACAGAAAAATTAGAAAAGCTAGAAAGCAGAGACCAGTGACAAAGCTCATACATGCCCTCTCAAAAGAAAATTTTTCATTTTTTCATCCCTTTAGTCTTGTAGCCCCTTGTTATAATTTGTGGCTAACTTTTGATTTTAAATTAATTCAATAGTAAATAAATAAAAAATACAGTGGTTATTAAAATATAAGTTTAATAAAAAAAAAAATCACAGCACAACGAACATGACTCACTATCAGATGTGTTTCTTGAAATCATTTTCTTTCAATAACCCACTACCCCCAACGGTAAGCTTCCGATGCAGTGGGAGGTAATAGAGCCGAAGGACCTGTCATTTGGACTCATCAAGAGTGCTGTATATGCCTACCCTTTCTGTTATCCTCCATTCACAGAAGCTGTACTATAGCTTTTATGCATTGAAAATGATCTCTGAATAGAGGAGGTGGACCTTTCATTCATCCTCCATTCAGAGACTGTTTTCATTCATAGAAGCTATATTAAAAAATCTGTGATTAATGTACATCCAACGGCGTCTGCATGGCAGTCTAAACAGGTTTCAAATCTAGTTATTATGTGATGCAAGAGCCTCATAAATAAAAAAGTATGTTTCTTTTACCTCTGTTGAGTCAGCCCAATCCTCATATATTTGTGTCTTGTACATTCTCTATCCCAGACACTGCAGCTCACAGTGAAAGGGTTTCAGCAATAGAGGCAGTACTGTCAATCCAGAAAGCAATGGGCAGGACTAGGTGTGGGCAGGTTCTCAGTGACATGCTACAAGTTTGCAAATAAACAGATCAGCGGTGATGATGCTAATAGTTACACTCCATGCGACATCTTCTCATAATGCTATGTAGCGATCCACCAATTCACCCCACTGCCAGATTTCATACATCACTTGCAGAGACAATGTACAGTCTTTTGCTGGTTTAGTTTCTTTATCGTACATCACGGGACACAGAGCAGCCATAGTAATTACTATGTGGGTTATAGGCCACATTCAGGTGATGGACACTGGCACACCCAAGACAGGATGTCCCTCCCTATATAACCCCTCCCATAAAATGGAGTACCTCAATTTTTTCACCAGTGTCTAAGGTGTTGGTCACGGGTAAAGAAGTGCTAAAGAAAGCTCCGCTATAGGATCCTTACTGGGTCAAGGGGCTATGTAACCGGATCCATTCAAGGTGCCTTGAAGAGGTTAAGGGATGGTACCCGGGCCTCGTGGAAGAAGAACGGAGTTATGCCTGTAATGCTTCTGCTTGGAGAGCTGGACCCTGGGATCCAGCACTTTGGTCTTTCTTCTGAATACCTAAAGGTTTTCTGGCAGGGTGCTATACAGGTCCAGGAAAGAGGACCCCGTAAGTGGGGTCCCAGTCCCTGAAGATCTGTCATGACTTAGCCCACCATGATGGGTGAAGGTTGGGTCTGTCTAGTCTCCAGCAGTATCCTGCGGCGGGGAAAAGGTAAGTGAAGACAATCCTAAGGAACACCTATGGATTTCTTCCTATGTGAGTAAATGGTGTCTTGCCTATCTTTCACCACTAGAGGGTGTGAAAATCTAAGACATGCCTGATGTTTGCTTACCTTGCCTCACAATAAGATGATGTTCAGTGCAGTGGCTCTGGTTGAGTTCAGCTGACCTCTCCCCACTCTCTAGCCATCAGGAGGAAATAGGGGGGATCGCTAATCTGCTCAGCGATTCCCCTAATCATATAAATTAACCTCTGCCGAGGCGGACGAAACTTCAGTTTCCTCTTTGGGTTCTCTAAAGCCCCCTCAGGCTTTACATGCTTTTCCACTCCACCCGTTATTGGAACAGCTTATATATGCTGATTGGGAGCACCCAGATAAGCATTTTCTTCCTCCTAAAAAGTTTTCTTTACTGTATCCTATGGAGGAAAAATTCACCAAGAAATGGGGTGTGCCAGCGGTTGACGCCGCTATTTCTTGCGTGAATAAGAGTCTTACTTGTCCAGTGGACAATGTTCAGGTGTTTAGGGAACCAGTAGATAAGAGACTGGAATCTTTGCTTAAAACCTCCTTTGCAATGGCCGGTGCGGACTCACCCTGCAGTGGCGGCAATTGTCATTTGTCAATCCTTGAAGGACCAAATGAAGCAGGATATAAAATATGTGCCTGCTCAACAGGCCTGGGACATGGCTGATCTGCCCAGGGCCTTATGTTTTGCGGTTGACACTATTAAAGACTCTATTCATCAGGCATTATGCCTCGATCTCTCGCTAGTACAGATGCGCAGAAGTCTGTGGCAAAAGCACTGGTCAGCCAAATCACCATGCAAAAGGCTGTTGACTGGGTTCCCCTTTCATGGGGAACGGCTGTTCGGGGAGGATTTGGACAAATACTTTCAGAAGATTTCAGGTGGCAAAAGTACCCTTTTGCCAGTTAAAAGGAAAAGTAAACGTCCTCCCTTTAAACGCTCGTCCTCTCCAGGATCAGGGGCAACAGCCTTCAGGTAGTCGCGACGGCCTCCGCCGTCAGGTCCTAGAGGTAAACCTCAAGGTCAAACCCAGGGGCCGAAGAAGCCCTGGGGACAAAAGCCTACAAGGCAGAGTCCCAAGGCCTCCCTGTGAAGGAGGGCCCCCGCTCGATCGGGTGGGGGGAAGGCTTTTGCAGTTTTCAGAGACTTGGACTTACTGATTTATCTGACCCCAAGAGTTCATCAGAATCTCAGTTGGTGGTTGGTAGCCAAGAATTTGCAAAAAGGGAAAATCCTTTATGCCAGTTACTTGGAAGATTGTGATGACAGATGCCAGTCTGTCAGGCTGGGGAGCAGTCCTAGAGGGGACTACGGTCCAAAGGAAGTGGTCCAAAGTCGAAAAGACCTTTCCCATCAACATCCTGGAGATTCGGGCAGCACGTCTGGCTCTATGGGCCTGGACATCCAGGTTACAGGATTGACCCGTCAGGATTCAATCTGACAATGCTATGGCAGTGGCCTACATCAATCACCAAGGGGGAACCAGAAGTCACTCAGCCCAAAGGGAGGTGAACCATATTCTGGCTTGGGCAGAGAGATATGTACATTGCCTATCTGCAGTTTTCATTCCGGGGGTAGAGAATTGGCTGGCAGATTTCTTAAGCCGTCAGCAGCTGTTTCCAGGGGAATGGTCTCTACACCCCGACATCGTTCAGGTAATTTGCCAAAGATGGGGCACCCCGGATGTGGACCTATTAGCGTCCAGATTCAACAAAAAATTGATCAATTTGTGTCAAGGACAAGGGATCCTCTCGCATGTGGAACAGATGCGTTAGTGACCCCATGAGATCAGTTTTCTCTGATTTATGCGTTCCCTCCAGTTTAGTTGATAATGCGTCTTCTGCGCAGGATCAAGCAGGAGGGGAAGCAGGTGATTCTGGTAGCCCCGGCATGGCCCAAAAGATCCTGGTATGCCGAGATCGTAAGGATGGCAGTAGGGGACCCTTGGTCTCTTCCGCTGCGTCCAGACCTGTTCTCGCAGGGACCAGTGTCCCATCCTACCTTACAAATGCTAAGTTTAAAGGTTTGGCTATTGAAGCCCATATTCTAAAGAATAGATTAATGCTAGGAAGCCGGCCTCCAGAGTCATTTACTATAAGGTCTGGAGGTCTTATGTTTCTTGGTGTGAATCCAAGAGATGGCATCCTCGGAAGTATGTCATAGGTAAAATTTTTGCCTTTCTACAGCTGGGAGTAGAAATGAAGTTGGCTCTGAGTACTATCAAGGGTCAGATCTTGGCCTTATCAGTGTTATTTCAAAGACCGTTTGCTTCATTCTCTAATCCGGGCCTTTATACAAGGGGTAATGTGTATAAATCCGCCAGTTAGATCTCCCCTGTGCCCATGGCACTACAAAAACAGCCTTTTGAGCTGATACGACATATTCCATTGGTCCTTGTGACAAGAAAATTGTTTTTTCTGGTTGCTATCTCTTCTGCTAGAAGAGTATCAGAGTTGGCTGCTTTTTCTTGTAAAGAGCCATATTTGATTGTTCACAAGGACAGGGTGAGGACGCAACACCACCCCGTCCTTGTGAACAATCAAATAACTTTTCTACCTAAGGTGGTATCAGGGCTTCATCTGAACCAAGATGTTATCCTGCCTTTGTTTTTCCAAAACCTAGTTCTACGGAGGAGAAGTCATTGCACTTGCTTGATGTAGTGAGAGCAGTCAGAGTCTATCTGAAAGCGACAGCACAGATACAGAAAACTGATGCTTTGTTTGTGCTTCCAGAAGGTCCCAGGAAGGGGCAGGCAGCATCAAAGTCTACTATTTCTAAGTGGATTTGGCAGGTTATTATACAGGCTTATAGTTTGAAAAGGAAAATCCCACCCTTTCAAGTGAGAGCCCACTCTACCAGAGCAGTAAGTGCTTCCTGCGCAGTGCATCACCAAGCATCCATGACTCAGATATGCAAGGCTGCAACTTGGTCTTCGGTCCATACATTCACAAAATTGTATCAGGTGGATGTAAAAGGGCATGAGGATGCCGCCTTTGGGCACAGTATGCTGCGGGCAGCAGTATAGGTCCTCATGTCCAATGGCGGCCTGCTTTATTTCTGTGTCTCCCTCCCCTCAGATGGTATTGCTTTGGGACATCCCACATAGTAATTACTATGGCTGCTCCGTGTCCGGTGACCTGTACGATAAAGAAAATAGGATTTTTATAACAGCTTACCTTTAAAATCCTTTTCTTGGAGTACATCACGGGACACAGAGGTCCCTCCCCTCTTTTGGGATATGTGTATATTGCTTTGCTACAAAAACTGAGGTACTCCCTGTGTGGGAGGGATTATATAGGGAGGGACAACCTGTCTTGGGTGTGCCAATGTACATCATCTGAAGGTGGCCTATAACCCACATAGTAATTACTATGGCTACTCTGTGTCCCGTGATGTACTCCAAGAAAAGGATTTTACAGGTAAGCTGTTATAAAAATCTTATTTTTTGCTGTTTTATAGGGGGGTACAACTTGGATAGGGAATAGGGATATGGGATGCCCATAGAATCTTTAATTGCCATCATATTTTAAGATTAAGCACAACAGCACATAGTTAGAGCCAGAAGATTGGATGTGCATTTATGCAGAGTATGAATCTCCTCCTGCATCTCCATGCAGACTGTTTCTCCTCCCCTGTGAAACTCCCGCAGACTTTTACTTCCAAGAATTCCAGAATGGAGACATCACTATTGACCGTGTAACAGCGATGGTCTTAGAACTCCTGCTCCAGCACAAACTTGTGTCCCCCTGCACAACCTTATGAATACTGAGGTAAATTAATGTCACATCTTCTTTTGAGCAATAAGGACCCACTCTGAATAAGCCCCTAAACAGGCTCTGGTTGCTCGCTGCTACTAGGCCTGAGGCCTGCAGTACCTCTCCCCAAAGGCCTAGTAGTTTAAAAACATTGATATGGATGGTGGACTACTGTTCCCAGCCAGCCCAACTTGCAAATCCTGTGCCCTCAGGCTACATCGATTTGACAAAGATCCCCACAGTCTCTCCTCTGATCCAGGACTCGTCATCATTCACCGTGTGTGACAAAGACTTTGCTAATGACTGCGTAAAAGCAAAGTTCCCTCACAGGCTTCCTGGCACCTCCAGCCCTCCACTGTGGTAACACTCACCAACCTTCCACTGCCCTGAGTCCTTGATGAGGAACTTGACCAGACCATATGTTCCGACAGCTTCACCTGCCCCTCTGCTCCAGGAGTTCTTTTCCACCGACCGTGTGGTGATAAAGACATTGCCAATGACCGTGTAGAGGCAAAGTTCCTTCACAGCTCTCCCCAGGCCTTCTCCTATTATCGGTACACCCCCCCAGATGGGGGTACACTCCTGCTGCTGCCTAGTACTCCATTTCTCACTTCACTCAGCCGGCATCTCTCCCCAGTGGCATATTACCTCAGCTTATATAGGAGGCCCGCCCCCTGCCAATACCAATTGGGGATTGGTAAGGACACCCACATGAGCTGCCTGCCACTCCAGTTCCAGGCACTACCCCTCTTCCAGAATCTACTCCCTGGAAGCAGGGGTGGCGCACCAGAACTAGAGCACAGGTGGTCACACCCACTGCTACTCTAACCACCCCCAGCCCCCAGATGAAAACAGACAGGCCTAGCTTGCAGCATAGGCCTGCCTAAATTTGCCTGTGCTGACAGTCCCTAGTAAAAAAACTATTACTAGCACCTACCTATTGGTAGAGGGTGCTACAGCTAGAGGGCAAAGCCTGCAAGAAGGATGATGCGGTTCTGAATTCAGTAGCAGTTAGGGTTGCACCGATACTGATACTGGCATCTGTATCGGTGCCGATACTAAGCACTTGCACAAGTATCGGAACTCATGCAAATTCGCCGATACCTGAAACCTTAAGGTTCAGCTCTTTCATCTGTCAGCGCGATTCCCCCACTGGCACATGAAATGTATACAAAAGAATTCAGGTAGTCATTCTTTGTTAAGGAGCAGGGCCGATGCGTCCTTAACAACCAATGACGTTTTAGCTGTCAGTGGGGATTTCCTTTCCCTGCAGTGGACTCCCCACCCCACACCGGCTCCTCCCCCTCACACGCCGGCTCCAGCCCTCCCCCTTAGCTCCGTTTTTTTGTGTACTCCAGCGATGTGCTTTTCCTCCTCGGGTCCTCTGCGGGCGGCTGCAGGGTGACAGATCTGCCTGGTGAGTAGTGTGTCCTGCACTGAGCCAGGCTTTGCTGCTGCAGAACTTTTTAGAGGGGGAGGGCAGGTCTGCTGGGTGTTGTAGTGCAGTGATTGGCAGTGTGTGGGTTCCCAAATATCTCCCTTCCCCTCCCCCTCTCTGCCCAAAACAATAACCCCCTCCCCCCTCTCTGCCCAAAACAATAACACCCCTCCACCCTAAACAATAACACCCCCTCCACCCTAAACAATAACACCTCTCCCTCCTCTCCACCCTAAACAATAACCCCCTCAACCCAAAACAATAACACCCCTCCCCACCTCTCCACCCTAAACAACACCCCTCCCAACTTCTCCACCCTAAACAACACCCCTCCTCACCTCTCCACCCTAAACAATAACCTCTATTCCCACCTCTCCACCCTAAACAATAACACCCCTCCCCACCTCTCCATCCTAAACAATAACACCCCTCCTCACCTCTCCACCCTAAACAATAGCCCCCCTCCCCACCTCTCCACCCTACACAATAACCCCCCTCCGCACCTCTCCACCCTAAACAATGACCGGTGTTGTTTTGTGAGACTTTAATTTAATCTTTTTTAACCACTTGACCACTGGGCACTTAAACCCCCTTCCTAACCAGACCAATTTTCAGCTTTCGGTGCTCTCACACTTTGAATGACAATTACTCAGTCATGCAACACTGTACCCATATGAAATTTGCGTCCTTTTTTTTTCACACAAATAGAGCTTTCTCTTGGTGGTATTTGATCACCTCTGGGTTTTTTATTTTCTGTAACAGAATGTAAATGGGGGTTATGGCGCTCCCTTAGAGGGGGTATATAAGTGATTATAGTAAATATATTATAATGAATATTAGATACCATACGCAAAGGGTAATTAAGTGCAATAACTCTGGATGCTCATAATTTGATTAATACCATAAAAAATTGAAAAAAGTGAAACCAAAAAAATGATGAAAACATCCCATTCACATGTAATGGGCAAGTGTGAAATATTAGTCAGTTGCAGGTGCTGACCAATAGGTGCTACTAATATATATAATACTGTGCAACTCTGTAATTAGTCCAACGTGTCCCAAAAGTAAATGACAAATGCAAGCCAATAGGAAAAATAAATATAAAGGAAAAAATAAATAAAAGATAAGATAAAAAATCCAAATGGAGTAAAAAAATACAAAAAGTCTAATCAAAAGTGATATATTCCAAAATATATATATCATAACAAAGTTCCAACTGCTTTGGTGACTGTAGTGCCCACAGAGGAGAATATCCGTGACTTCTGTGCTCCCCCTTTTGGCTCCCCACTCACCGGCTCCCAATACCCCTGCAGGGGTGACAGACACTATAAGATTCCAATGCCGTCCTCTTGGTTGGTATCCCGTGGTTGCTGAAATATGGTATCCTCTGTCCCAGGGTTCCCAGGTCAATCATCCATATCACCTTACACCACGTCCAAGAAGGGGAATCGCCAGAGAAATCCTCATAAGAAAAGATGTCACCTCATAGTGTAGTATAAGTAAAAAGCTTTATTAAAATACTGATCCCCGAGTGGGAACAAGAATAAAAACCACAAAACACTACACTATGGGTGAAGCCGAAACCAGGAAGAGCTTTCCCGCAGCGTGCGGTCCAGATGCATTCCAAGCTCACTCGCTCCGTACCCGGAAATGACGTAAGTGTGTAGCCCCGGCTTACGCGTTTTGTCATCAACGTTATCAAAGGCGGCCTAACGTCGATGACGAAACGCGTAAGTCAATGGAAATGCCCACAAAGTGACCCCATTTTGGAAAGCAAACACCCCAACGTATAATCTATGAGGCATAATGAGTCATATATATAGTTACATAGTAGGTGAGGTTGAAAAAGACACAAGTCCATCAAGTCCGTGTGATTATGTGTCAGTATTACATTGAATATCCCTGTATGTTGTGGTCATTCGGGTGCTTATCTAATAGTTTCTTGAAGCTATCGATGCTCCCCGCTGAGACCACCACCTGTGGAAGGGAATTCCACATCCTTGCCGCTCTTACAGTAAAGAACCCTCTACATAGTTTAAGGTTAAACCTCTTTTCTTCTAATTTTAATGAGTGGCTACGAGTCTTGTTAAACTCTCTTCTGCGAAAAAGTTTTATTTTTATTGTAGGGTCACCAGTACGGTATTTGTATATTGAAATCATATCCCCTCTCAAGTGTCTCTTCTCCAGAAAGAATAAGTTCAGTGCTCGCAACCTTTCCTCATAACTAAGATCCTCCAGACCCTTTATTAGCTTTGTTGCCCTTCTTTGTACTCGCTCCATTTCCAGTACATCCTTCCTGAGGACTGGTGCCCAGAAGTGGACAGCATACTCTAGGTGCGGCCGGACCAGAGTCTTGTAGAGTGGGAGAATTATCGTTTTATCTCTGGAGTTGATCCCCTTTTTAATGCATGCCAATATTTTGTTTGCTTTGTTAGCAGCAGCTTGGCATTGCATGCCATTGCTGAGCCTATCATCTACTAGGACCCCCAGGTCCTTTTCCAGCCTAAATTCCCCCAGAGGTTCTCCCTTTAGTGTATAGATTGCATTCATATTTTTGAAACCCAAATGCATTATTTTACATTTTTCTACATTGAACCTCATTTGCCATGTAGTTGCCCACCCCATTAATTTGTTCAGATCCTTTTGCAAGGTTTCCACATCTTCTGAGAAGTTATTGCCCTGCTTAGCTTAGTATCGTCTGCAAATACAGAGATTGAACTGTTTATCCCATCCTCCAGGTCGTTTATGAACAAATTAAATAGGATTGGTCCCAGCACAGAACCCTGGGGAACCCCACTACCCACCCCTGACCATTCCGAGTACTCCCCATTTATCACCACCCTCTGAACTCGCCCTTGTAGCCAGTTTTCAATCCATGTACTCACCCTATGGTCCATGCCAACAGACCTTATTTTGTACAGTAAACGTTTATGGGGAACTGTGTCAAATGCTTTTGCAAAATCCAGATACACCACGTCTACGGGCCTTCCTTTATCTAGATGGCAACTCACCTCCTCATAGAAGGTTAGTAGATTGGTTTGGCAAGAACGATTCTTCATGAATCCATGCTGATTACTGCTAATGATACCATTCTCATTACTAAAATCTTGTATATAGTCCCTTATCATCCCCTCCAAGAGTTTACATACTATTGATGTTAGGCTAACTGGTCTGTAATTCCCAGGGATGTATTTTGGGCCCTTTTTAAATATTGGTGCTACATTGGCTTTTTTCCAATCAGCTGGTACCATTCCAGTCAGTAGACTGTCTGTAAAAATTGGGAACAACGGTCTGGCAATCACTAAGTTTCCTAAGTACCCTCGGATGCAAGCCATCTGGTCCCGGTGATTTATTAATGTTAAGTTTCTCAAGTCTAATTTTAATTCTGTCCTCTTTTAACCATGGAGATGCTTCCTGTGTTGTGTCATCAGGATAAACACTGCAGTTTTGGTTACTGAAGCCCCCCGATTCACTCGTGAAGACTGAGGAGAAGAATAAATTCAATACCTTCGCCATCTCCCCATCCTCTGTAACCAGATGTCCTTCCTCATTCTTTATGGGGCCAATATGGTCTGTCCTCCCTTTTTTACTGTTTACATACTTAAAGAATTTCTTGGGATTTTTTTTGCTCTCCTCCACTATGTGTCTTTCATGTTCTATCTTAGCAGTCCTGATTGCACCCTTACATTTCTTGTTGCATACTTTATAAAGTCTGAATGCTGAGGATGATCCCTCAACCTTGTATTTTTTTTGAAGGCCTTCTCCTTTGCTTTTATATGCATTTTTACATTGAAGTTAAGCCATCCAGGACTTTTGTTCGCTCTTTTAAATTTATTACCCAATGGGATACATTGGCTAATGCCCTTATTTAATATGCTCTTAAAGCAAACCCATCTCTCCTCCGTATTCTTTGTTCCTAATATTTTATCAAAATTTATGCCTTTTAACAAGGTTTGTAGTTTAGGGAAGTTGGCTCTTTTGAAATTCAGTGTCTTTGTATTCCCTTTATGTTTCCTATTTGTGTGATTTATACTAAAACTAACTGACCTGTGATCGCTGTTACCTAAATTGCCCCGTATTTCCACATCCATGAACAGGTCTGTATTGTTGGTAATCAGTAGATCCAGTAATATTTTATTTCTAGTTGGTGCGTCTACCATCTGACCCATAAAATTGTCCTGCAAGACATTAAGGAACTGGCAAGCCTTAAATGAATTTTCGGTTCCCTCCGCCCAGTCTATGTCTGGATAATTAAAATCCCCCATTATGATAACACTTCCCATCCTTGCTGCTAATCCAAATTGTGATAGAAGATCTGTCTCCACTTCCTCCCTCAGGTTAGGGGGCATATAGCATACTCCCAGTATTATTTTCCCCTTAGCTTCATCCCTTTGGAGCTCTACCCATAAGGATTCCACCTCCTTCCTAGCTCCCTCAGTGATGTCATCTCTCACATTCACTTGTACATTATTCTTAATATATAGGCATACCCCTCCCCCTTTTTTACCCTCTCTATCCTTGCGGTAAAGGGTATACCCTTGAATGTTTCCCAGCCAATCATGACAGCTGTTGAACCAAGTCTCTGAAATTCCCACAAAATCCAAATCCCCCTCGTACAAAAGTATCTCTAGTTCACCCATCTTGTCCGCCATGCTCCTGGCATTGGTGAATATGCCACATAGTTTAGACCGGTCGCATATTGTCCTCGTATTGGGTGTTTCGAGATTGCAACTAGGACTTGCTACTATACTTACCTTGTGTTTTTGTGCTTTGGTCAACCTACCACTAATGCCCCCAATACTACCCTCTGGAATATCTTCCGCGCTGACTATCTCTACCTCTGGACCCTCCCCCCCATCGCCTAGTTTAAAAACCCCTCTAACTTTTTGGCCATCTTCATTCCCAGCAGATCTGCACCCTCCTCATTTAGGTGCAGTCCGTCCCTGCTATAGTACCGGTAATCGAATGAGAAGTCGGCCCAGTCCTCCAGGAACCCAAACCCCTCCTTACTACACCAGCTCTTCAGCCACTTGTTTACTTCCCTAATTTCCCTCTGCCTTTCTGGTGTGGCTCGATGTACCGGTAGTATTCCTGAGAATACTACCTTGGAAGTCCTTTTCCTCAATTTAGCTCCTAAGTCCCTAAAATCGTTCTTTAGGACACGCCATCTGCCTCTGACTTTGTCATTGGTGCCAATGTGCACCATGACAGCTGGGTCTTCCCCAGCCCCTCCCAGTAATCTGTCCACAAGATCTGTGATGTGCGGAACCCAAGCGCCCGGTAGACAACATACTGTTCGGCGCTTCAGGTCTTTGTTACAGATTGCCCTCTCTGTCCTAAGAATTGAGTCCCCTACCACCAGAATCTGTCTTTCCTTTCCCTTTGCTGGAGGAGTTCTTCCCCCGGCAGCTAGGAGAGTCCCTCAGCAGTGCCGATCCCTGACTGGTTTCACCAATGTCACTCAATGGAGCGTAATTATTGGGATGCTCCAGTCCTGGATCGGCCTCCCTGGCACTTCCCCCTCTACAATTCCTGACTGTCGCCCATCTACTCTTTGCTAGTGCCTACACCTCTTTGTCTCCACCTGCCTCTGTGCTGGCCCCTGCCGTGTATGTTCCTGGCTCTCCTTTAGTATGGAGGGACTTCTCAGTGCTGACAGTTGCTTCCCCAGATTCAGAACCTGGGCTTCCAGGGAAACAATGTGCTTACATTTTGCACAGCAGTATTCGCCCTCGATCGGATGATCAAGGAATGCATACATGCAGCAAGATGTACAAAGAGTCGCCCCTCCACACCCGCCGGGCATCGTACCTATTAAATTTAGAAAGGATTGGGGATTTTACCCTGTCCAAATTACCTAACAGCTAGCTTCCTGGCACTAATACTCAAGACAATACACAGGTACACAAGACAATACACAGGTACTCACAGACCTATGTGCACTCGCAGAACAGTCGCAGGCCTACATGCACTCGCAGGCCTACGTGCACTCGCAGGCCACTCGCAGACCTACGTGCACTCGCAGACCTACGTGCACTCGCAATACACAAGTATTCAGTACACAATACACAAATACTAACGATCCACACACACTACTCAGACAACACTCAGGTACTCACACTACACAGGTACTATGACTATGTTATAACCTCCTGTTTTAAACTCTGATTTTAACTTACCACTTAGACCAGTTCCACTTGCACAGAGTTCCAACAGCCTCACAAATGAGCAGGCTCACTATGATTCCTACACAAGGTTATATAGGCCTCAAGCACCTGTGAGCAATTAATCACCCCCCCTTAATTGGTAGTCTTAATTGGAAGTCTTTTGAACAGTTCATTTTTTTCCAGAAGTTTTTGGAAAATGTGGAAAAAAAATTAAAAAGCATTTCTTTTACACAAAGTTGTCCATTTCTAAGCTAATTCCAACACATAGCATGTACATAGCAAAAATTACACCCCAAAATATATTCTGCTACTCTTTTTGAGTATGGTGATACCACATGTGTGAGACTTTTGCACAGCCTGGCCACATAGAGAGGCCCAACATTGAAGTAGCACATTCAGGTGTTCTAGGAGCTTAAATTACATCGAATTTCCTTACAAACTATCACATTTTTGAAGGCCCTTCATATTTCTAATGCCGCGTACACACGAGCGGACTTTACGGCAGACTTTGTCTGGCGGACTTTGACGGACTTTACTACGGACTTTCCGAATGAACAGACTTGCCTACACACGATCAACCAAAGTCCAACGGATTCGTACGTGATGACGTACGACCGGACTAAAACAAGGAAGTTCATAGCCAGTAGCCAATAGCTGCCCTAGCGTCGGTTTTAGTCCGTCGGACTAGCATACAGACGAGCGGACTTTTCGACCGGACTCGAGTCTGTCGGACAGATTTGAAACATGTTTCAAATCTAAGTCCGTCAAACTTTTAAGAAAACAAAGTCCGCTGGAGCCCACACACGATCGAATTGTCCGACGAAATCCGGTACGCCGGACCAAGTATGCCGTAAAGTCCGATCGTGTGTACGAGGCATAACACATAGCATGAATATACCAAGAATTACACCCTAAAATACATTCTGCTGAGCAAAGGGTAAACAAAAGATTACCTGTGGTTTTAGTAGTGTAGTTGTCCCCAGGAGGAGAACCCTGATCCAGGCAGCAGGCAGGAATATTGGCCATAGTCAAAACAGGCAGGGATACTGTTCATATACAGTCCAGGGTCAGTGCAAGTAGAGACATTGCCAGCAATGCCAAAATATTGGTCCTGGTAGTAAGCAGAAACATGGTCCAAGTAGCAGGCCAGGAAAGAATAGGGACAGGGGTAGTGGCTTCTCCCACCCAAATCTCTTTGAAGCCTCAGAGTCTCCAGACCCTAATACGGGAGCGAGAAAACTAAAAAATATGTTTTCTTCATCCAGAAAAGCAATTCTGGAGCCCCTCACATGTTAGACCCCTGTGTTATGAAGCCCACTACTCCAGTAGCAGAGTAAAAGACCAGTTCAAGAGGCAGGCAAAAAACATAGTCAAACAGTCCAGGGTCAGTTCCAGAGCAGGCAGAAGTAGGTACAGTTTAGTGTTAGGCAGAAGCATGGTCATATAACAGGCCAGGGTCAGCTAAAAAGCAGGCAGAGGTAGGTACAGTTTAGCGTTAGGCAGAAGCGTGGTCGTATAACAGGCCAGGGTCAGTTCCAGAGCAGGCAGAGGTAGGTACAGTTTAGCGTTAGGCAGAAGCGTGGTCGTTTAGCAGGCCAGGGTCAGTTCCGGAGAAGGCAAAGGTAGGTACAGTT
Organism: Aquarana catesbeiana; assembly: GCF_042186555.1. Classification (NCBI taxonomy): domain Eukaryota; kingdom Metazoa; phylum Chordata; class Amphibia; order Anura; family Ranidae; genus Aquarana; species Aquarana catesbeiana. Next base: position 685,566,569 of record NC_133324.1, read on the forward strand.
TAGGATTTGGTAGAAGCGTGGTCGTTTAGCAGGCCGGGGTCAGTTCCAAAGAAGGCAGCGGTATGTACAGTGGCATAAAGGCATGTGGAGGTAAATGACAATCACGTTTACTATACTTCTCTAATAATGTAGTAAAGTATGGTAACGGCGGAAACATTTATAAGGCCTAATTGATTAAAAGCAGAACAGAAATTTTGGGACTTTAAATGAGGTTTAATAGGGGGCGTTCAAATCCCCTCCTCCATCCCGGTTCAATATATACAAAAAAGGAGAGAGCAAAGGGCGGGACTTTAAATGAGGCACACGGGGGCAGATATACAAATCAGGTAAAAAGCAGGTTTTATTGTATTCAAAATGGTAATATATTTACATAGTTTTTATTTGCACATTGCTACAGTTATTACTCTATATTTCATCAAAGTATACATTCCAAAAAGGACTTATATTTGCATTACATGAACAGTTAAATAGCTAAAATCACAAGTAGGAGATATATGACACATACAAAGGGTTACAATAGGAAACAATAAATGGAAATGGAACGTTCATACATGGTTGTTAGTAGGGTATGCCTATAGGTAGATGTAAGCTCTACGCGTTTCGTGACCTTAAAGCCACTCGTCAGAAACAAAACCAAGGGTAACCTAGAGATATGGAAAACAGTCGTGTTTAAAAGGGAGAAAAAAAAAAAAAACTTTGGGAAAAATGGTGGGCAAATGTAGAATATGTCCCCCACATAGTACATTTAACCCATCAGACTTACACACATATACTTGCGCACAGGCAGCGGGGCCCCGCAAGTCAGGCCAGCCAATGATTTCACGTCCCGGAGCTGAGGGGGCCCTGCCGGGCGGCACACCGAAAACCCAGGCACCCCCCCAGATGGGTCACAAAGGAAATAGCGATGGAGAGTGATGGGATGAGAACCAAAAGATGAATGGGGCGGTGATCCCCAGGAAGAGAGGAGAGCCTATGAAAAATAGGTGACATGTATATTAAACTAATAACAAAAATGTAAAATATGTGGGAATGAAAAATAAGTGACATGTGACATACAATAAGTGTATTGATCTAGTAGCAAAAGTGTAAAGTGAGTGAAAATGAAATGAAAGGTAAGGAAAGGGCAGAAACAAAGGGAAAGTGAGAAACGAATGAAGGAAGGAAAGACTGTGGGAGAGATGGGGGAAAAGAGGGGGAGGAAGGGAGAAGAGATACTATGGGTGATGAAAGGGAAATTTACCTGCTTCAAGGTGAGTGGAGATTGATAGCCATGATGCATGTGAGTGCCGAGGAGAAGGTGACCAGAAAGAAGCCAAAGAGGGGGACCCAAGTCAGGGGGAGGCTCAGGAGGGACGCGCCGCCACAAAAGAGCTCCCAACGTCATGCACCAGTGAAAAAAGGGGGGCAAGGGAGGCGCAGTGGTGAAGATGGCCAGATGAACCAAGCCATTCCACCAGAAGAGTCAGGACAAGCCCCAACAGCGCTGGAGATGGAAAGCTAACCGGCCGGCATTAAGTGCGCCACGAGGACGCCAAGCCGCCGGCTCGGGCGGCATGACGTCGACGCGCAGTGGAAGAAACCACACCGAAAACCCAGGAACCCCCCCAGATGGGTCACAAAGGAAATAGCGATGGAGAGCGATGGGATGAGAACCAAAAGGTGAATGGGGCGGTGATCCCCAGGAAGAGAGGAGAGCCTATGAAAAATAGGTGACATATATATTAAACTAATAACAAAAATGTGAAATATGTGGGAATGAAAAATAAGTGACATGTGTATTGATCTAGTAGCAAAAGTGTAAAGTGAGTGAAAATGAAATGAAAGGTAAGGAAAGGGCAGAAACAAAGGGAAAGTGAGAAACGAATGAAGGAACTTGTGATTTTAGCTATTTAACTGTTCATGTAATGCAAATATAAGTCCTTGTTGGAATGTATACTTTGATGAAATATAGAGTAATAACAGTAGCAATGGGCAAATAAAAACTATGTAAATATATGACCATTTTGAATACAATAAAACCTGCTTTTTACCTGATTTGTATATCTGCCCCCGTGTGCCTCATTTAAAGTCCCGCCCTTTGCTCTCTCCTTTTTTGTCTATATTGAACCGGGATGGAGGAGGGGATTTGAACGCCCCCTATTAAACCTCATTTAAAGTCCAAAAATTTCTGTTCTACTTTTAATCAATTAATTTAACAATGAGGGATGGCACTAACAACAATTACTATGTTTTTTTCGATTTTATTTAATTTTTTCCTCCCCTCCACCTGTTTATTTATTTAGTTGTCCTTTGCCAATTTGTCCCTATATTATTAATTTAATGCCTTATCTTCCCACTGTCCTTGGTAAAACTATGCACACTGTATGTGCGCATGAGTGGTCGGGCTGTCACGTGTCCTGGTTGTGCCTTCGTTTCACGTCCCGGAGCTACGATGCGCACTGGGGGTTTCTCCACCCCCCCCCCGATGTGACGCGGGGGGGAGTGGTTTCTTCCACTGCGCATCAACGTCATGCCGCCCGAGCCGGCGGCTTGGCGTCCTCGTGGCGCACTTAATGCCGGCCGGTTAGCTTTCCATCTCCAGCGCTGTTGGGGCTTGTCCTGACGCTTCTGGTGGAATGGCTTGGTTCATCTGGCCATCTTCACCACTGCGCCTCCCTTGCCCCCCTTTTTTCGCTGGTGCATGACGTTGGGAGCTCTTTTGTGGCGGCGCGTCCCCCCTGAGCCTCCCCCTGACTTGGGTCCCCCTCTTTGGCTTCTTTCTGGTCACCTTCTCCTCGGCACTCACATGCATCATGGCTATCAATCTCCACTCACCTTGCAGCAGGTAAATTTCCCTTTCATCACCCATAGTATCTCTTCTCCCTTCCTCCCCCTCTTTTCCCCCATCTCTCCCACAGTCTTTCCTTCCTTCATTCGTTTCTCACTTTCCCTTTGTTTCTGCCCTTTCCTTACCTTTCATTTCATTTTCACTCACTTTACACTTTTGCTACTAGATCAATACACATGTCACTTATTTTTCATTCCCACATATTTCACATTTTTGTTATTAGTTTAATATACAACTATTTTTCATAGACTCTCCTCTCTTCCTGGGGATCACCGACCCATTCATCTTTTGGTTCTCATCCCATCACTCTCCATCGCTATTTCCTTTGTGACCCATCTGGGGGGGTGCCTGGGTTGTCGGTGTGCCGCCCGGCAGGGCCCCCTCAGCTCCGGGACTTGACATCATTGGCTCACCTGACTTGCGGGGCCCCGCTGCCTGTGCGCAAGTATATGTGTGTAAGTCTGATGGGTTAAATGTACTATGTGGGGGACATATTCTACATTTGCCCACCATTTTTCCCAAAGTTTTTTTTTTTTTTTTCTCCCTCTTAAACACGACTGTTTTCCATATCTCTAGGTTACCCTTGGTTTTGCTCCTGACGAGTGGCTTTAAGGTCACGAAACGCGTAGAGCTTACATCTACCTATAGGCATACCCTACTAACAACCATGTATGAACGTTCCATTTCCATTTATTGTTTCCTATTGTAACCCTTTGTATGTGTCATATATCTCCTACTTGTGATTTTAGCTATTTAACTGTTCATGTAATGCAAATATAAGTCCTTTTTGGAATGTATACTTTGATGAAATATAGAGTAATAACAGTAGCAATGTGCAAATAAAAACTATGTAAATATATGACCATTTTGAATACAATAAAACCTGCTTTTTACCTGATTTGTATATCTGCCCCCGTGTGCCTCATTTAAAGTCCCGCCCTTTGCTCTCTCCTTTTTTGTATTCATAAGGCCTAGTTGGGAAGGACAATCAGGACAATAATACACGGTGTCTCTTCTAGTTCCTCCTCTGGAGCACACCAGGCATTTCTTCTGATGCTTCCGGCCTGTTACATGGTGGGGGAGTCTCTCAGGAAAGTGGCGTTCGTGGAGTCTGCTCACTGAATCCGAGCAAATGCTTTCTGGTGCGCCTTTAGGGTAAAAAAGGGTGGAGATAATTTCTTCTTGGTACTGAAGATAAGATACGGGGCTCTCTGTAGATTTACGGTAAATAAATCTATTGTAAATGGCCAAACTGAAAAGATATATGGAGACTTTTTTATACCAAAAGCGGCTTTTTCTTGTGGAAAGGTAGGGTTCGATCATCTGATCATTGAAGTCGACTCCCCCATGAACAAATTATATTCATGGACACATTTTGGTTTCTGGATTGAGGCGTTTCTTTGGGGGATTTCCACGTAGGTGTCACTGTGTCGTTTCGTCTGTCCCTCCACCTGAGAGCCAATATCTCTTCATTCCGCAAAGACGCCGCCTCCCCTTGTCGTAGTCTTTCAGTAACGAGCCTTTGCGGGAAGCCCTTCCTATTGGTTTGCACTGTACTACACGCTGGAGTGTCCTTGCAGTAAAGATCGCGGAAGAGGGGCAAGCTTGTATAGTAATAATCCACATAAAGGTGGTAACCCTTTCCAAGGAGTGGATATACAAGCTCCCAAACAACCTTTCCACTGGCTCCGATGTACTCTGGACATTCAGGGGGTTGCAGTTGGGTGTCCTTCCTTTCGTACAAATGGAAGGCGTAGATATACCCCGTTTCTTGGTCACATAGCTTGTAAAGGTTAACCCAATATCGGGCCCTTTTGCTGGGGAAAAACTGCTTGAAGCCCTTACCACATGATCAGCTGTCAGCCAATGACAGCTGATCATGTGACATCAACAGAGCCGGTAATCGGCTATTTTTCCTCCTCGCGCAAAAAAAAACGATCACCGGCGGCCGTGATCGGGACATCAGTCCCGATCACGGCATTCATCTGCCCCTACCAGTGACACAGCAATAGGCAGCAGTGCTGCCTACCAGTGCCCACCAGCGTCACCCATCAGTGCCCACAGTGCCACCCATCAGTGCCACCCATCAGCGCCCACATCAGTGCAACAACAGTGCTGCACATCAGTGCCACCTATCAGTGCCCATCGGTGTCACCTACCAGTGCCCATAAGTGCCCATCAGTGCCGCCCATCACTGCCCATCAGTGCCACCCATCAGTACCCCCCATCAGTGGCGCCCATCAGTGCCCCCCATCAGTGGTACCTATCAGTGCCCATCAGTGCCACCTATCCGTGCCACCCATCTGTGCCACCCATCAGTGCCACCCATCAGCGCCCATCAGTGGCCATCAGTGCCACCTTATCTGTGCCCATCAGTACCGCCTTATCTGTCCCCATCAGTGCTGCCTTAACTGTGCCGATCAGTGCCGCCATAACTGTGCCTATCAGTGCCACCATAACTGTGCCCATCAGTGCCCCCTTATCTGTGCCTATCCATGCCCATCAGTGCAGCCTATCGGTGCCCACCAGTGCCGCCTCATCAGCACATATCAATGAAGGAGAAAAATTACCTGTTTGTAAAATTTTATAACAAACTATTAAACAAGATTTTTTTTTTCAAAAATTTCCATTTTTTTTGTTTAGTTTCGCAAAAAATAAAAACCCCAGCTGTGATTAAATACCACCAAAAGAAAGCTCTATTTGTGGGAAAAAAATGATAAAAATTTCATTTGGGTACAGTGTTGCATGACCGCGCAATTCTCATTCAAAGTGCGTCAGCGCTGAAAGCTGAAAATTGGTCTGGGCAGGAGGGGGGTTTAAGTGCCCAGTAAGCAAGTGGTTAATGAAATTTGAGCTGGGCACATATATCTGCAGTATTTTCTTATCTCTCTTCAAAGTGTCCTGTAGCTGTCTCCTGCTCTGTTCTTCTGTTATCAGACTGATAACTCCTGATGAGTTCTCTGTCACTTATGGTAAAAGCAGCTGGAGTGTTATGTTGGGGAGGGTGCTATAAATAGATTAGCAGCATGCTGAACGATTCAGCGAACAGTTCTCAAAGTCTCTACCTATGAGGAGAGGGGGTGTGTGCCTTTCCTCCAATTAGCTGTCTTGACTGTATGCCCAGGCTTCACTGCAGTGCTGACCAGGAAGAGAACATCTCCTAACACAATGTGCCCTTTATAAAGAATATATAAAGCTGAAGACAGCAGATATACATGTAAAACTTATGTAGGGAGATTGGTTTCATCCCTGTGTATCATCTGAGGCTGTTCACTTCACTGGGTATATGCGAGGGTTTACATCCACTTTAACGTGATTGTAAAGGCCTGTTTGGGTTTTTTTGTTTTTTTAAAAAACAAACATGTTATACTTACCTCCTCTGTGCAGTTGGTTTTGCACAGACCAGCCCAGATCCTCCTCTTCTCGGGTACCTCTTTGCTGCTCCTGGCCCCTCCTTCCTTTGAGTACCCCTCAGCCAGCAGCTTGCTGCAGGGGGCACCCAAGCCAAGTCAGAGCTCCGTGTATCTATTCAGACACGGAGAACCAACCTGGCCCCGTCCCCTCTCTCCCCTAATTGGCTGACTGACTTTGATTGACAGCCATGGGAGCCAATGGAGTCGCTGCTCTGTCTCAGCCAATCAGGAGGAGTGTACTGGATGGCTGAGGGGATCATGGACATTGCTAGAGAGAGATGGCGCTCAGGTAGGAAATCGGGGGGTGCTGGGGAGGCTGCTACACAAAGAAGGTTTTTTATCTTAATGAATAGAACGCATTAAGATGAAAAAAAAAACTTCTGCCTTTACTCCTTTAACTGATCAGATTATGTAATCTACCCTTACTTTGATACACATATTTGCACCATGTTCCAGCAAATGAAAGATGCTATGTTCAAGAGCATTATAAGCTGAAGTCTGTCAAATAATATTTCTTTTTTTTAAAATCATTCAACTTAATAGTAAAACCATAGAGGTAATTTGTGATAACTATTTAAAACACATGCTGACCCAAAAAATAACCTTGCATGGATATATTCTTCCTACAGCGAGTATTACCTAAAGTATCAAGAAATAAGTGGGAAGGCAATATTTGAAACATGGGATGTGGTGCCTTCTGTTGACTATCTCTGCCCTTATTACCTTATTTATCAACAAATAAGGCACAAATGTAGCTGTGGCAAGGTTAAAGTGATACTAAAGTCTCTGGGGTTTTTTTTGTTTTTTTTTTCTATTGCTGGATAGAGATGGGGCTCAGGTAAGTAACTAGGGGGGCTGAGGGGGGCTGCTGCACACAGAAGGTTTTTTTGTCTTAATGGGTAGAATGCATTAAGATAAGAAAAACTTCTGACTTTACTGTACAACCACTTTAAACCTTGAACTCTAACAGAGAATCTTCTTGCTACAGGTCAGGACAGTTACAAGATACAGGCAGTTCATGGCCAAGCTTATTAAAGTGGACCTTCACTATCCTCTACCCTCCCCCTCCCCCCATTGTGACATCTTCTCCTGACATCATCAAGGGGGTTGGCTGGCTCTTCCAGGTTCTCGCTACTGATCCCATGATAACACACATTTACCGTGGCACATCATTAGGGTGCCAGCTGCAAAAAACATAAATGACAGCCAGCCATCTGGTGCTGTCAGAAAAATATGCTGATGGGGGGGAGGGCCCCTAATGACACGGTGGAGTATCCCCAGCATCCTGGGAAGTGTGACATGGGGATCCACGAAGGCTGAGAGAACAGAATACAGAGTCAGACAGAGAGCGGGTGGGGGGGTGCTGCTTAAATGCCGCTGGGGGTCACAGTGGCTGCATTTGATGGGTATAGTGAGGCTGCAATTCATGGGCACGGTGAGGCTGCAATTCATGGGCACGGTGAGGCTGCAATTCATGGGCATGGTGAGGCTGCAATTCATGGCACAGTGAGGCTGCATTTGACTGGGGGGAGGGTAACATCCAGGAAGACAGTGAGAACACTCACTGCAGCACACCAGCGTGAGCCCACATCATAGTACACAGGACCAGGTACTGTACAGGCTGCTGAAAGAAACCTCCTTATCTGCGGGGGGGGGGGGGAATTGGGGGCGAGCAGGAAGGGAGAGAGGGGGGAGAGGCCGGTCACAGCTCACTTACTTGGAAGGAAGGACCCAGCAAGAGGCTCAGACATCAATTTCCAAAGCATCCCAAACACAGAACACCATCGGCTCTCATTTTAAATGTTCCCGCCCACACGTTCCTATTCACAGACGCAGCACACGGGCTGCTCAGAGTGTGGGCGGGCACAGTGAGAGAGGGGGCTGAAGGAGGCAGAGCGGATATACCCTCTTCCATTCGGCTTTGCTCCGAATGGACACAGATTGTCAGCTCAGAAGCAGGAAACAGCACTGTGACGGGACAGATGTCCGCTCACAGCACTAACATTCCTGCACCCTGGCCCAGTCCGCACCTGACTCAGCCACAGACAGAGCGGCTGTACTCCAGTCCATTCAGCTACTTGGGCTGCTCTGTCTGTCTGTGGCTGAGTGACAGGCCCAGCCGGGAGATCACCCTGCACTCGTGGATGTCCGGGAGCCCGCAGCCAAATGTGGGAGGCTCCCGCGGCTCGCGGGAGACTTGAGATGTCTGCTATTCAGACTAGCACAAGAAGGAAATTAATGCTCATGGGTGATGTCAAAGTGGAGCATGTGCAGTAGATCTGGCAACAGCCGAGCTATACAAGCTCAGGCTACAGCAGGGACAAAAAGAAGGAGGGAGAGGCAGCTGAAGGCAGAATCAACCATATTTCTCTATACACAAAACAAATCCTTTAGTAGCTTTGTGAGTATACAGACACTGTTATACAGCATGTAATGAGAGTTTTTCATAGTCCGGATTTAATGACCCTTCTCTTCTTAGAACCAGAGAGTTAAGGGTTTAAAAAAAGCTCATGGCTGCAGTAACAGGCATGAACTTGAAATTGCTTTCCTCAGCTGGCTCCCAGCTGCAATGTAAAAGTTATCAGGCGGCTGTAAAGCCACCAGGTCATCTTTAAAGCAACTAAAAATAACTCCATCGCCCTGTGCACACCTGCAAATGCAAACAGGGTGTGCATGTGAATGTAAACTGCGATTGCACCACACATGCGTGGTATCGCCATGAATGTGGAAGTATGCGCAATAATTATAGGTTCATCAATTACAGTTTATTTTAAAGGGTAAAGCTTTGTGTTTTTTCACCTTAATGCGTCCTATGCATTAAGGTGAAAAAACACCTTGCACTCTCTGGCCCCCCCGAGCACCCGTTTTACTTACCTGAGCCCCGAATCTCCGTGGGCACGATCCCGCGTTGCTTTCCCCCAGTTCTTGTGGGCTCTTCATTGAATGATTGATAGCAGCGCAGCCATTGGCTCCGGCTGCTGTCAATCAAATCAATGACGTGGTGCGCCTGGGGCTATGCCCAGGCGAGACAGCCGCCGAGGGACCCCAGAAGATGAGGATCGGGGAAACTCTGTGCAAAACAAACTGCACAGTGGAGGTAAGTATGAAATGTTTATTTAAAAAAAAAAAACTAAACCTTTACAACCCCTTTAAACTGATGAGCTGTAAAGGCATTAATATATTGCCTATTGATAATTTTGGGTACCATAACTTTCACCCAATTTGAGGCTGCACACAGTTATGTGGCTTGACACATCTGGTATTTATGTATTCTACATTATCTCAACTTTTGTTTTGTGCACAAATTACCGTCTGTGTGCAATAAAATTCATTTTAGTGTATTTTCTCCTTAAAAATTTAGATTTGATAAACAGTTGTGCGAATATCTTGAAACAACCATCATTTTCTTTTACAGGGCATCTGCTTTCATAAAATATATGTTCTGGGAGATTTAAGTAATATTACAGCCAAAAATGCATTTTAGCAAAAAAAGATTTTAGCATGCACGCAAAAAATGAAAACATTGCTCTAGAGGGGAACTAGTTAATAAATAAGACTGTAATGAATTGCAATAATGGTGTTAATGGGGTTGCACAGTTTTAAAACCGTCACTGTTCACGGCATTACTTCACTGAATAAGCCATATATTCAGCATATCTTGTCTACATATTTAGATTGCAGGTATACATTACAACTCTAAAATGCAGGAAGAATCAAATATGTGTCCATGGTATTGCATGCACATGATTAGAGTTCGAAAGTACACATAAATTTAAAACATGTTTACACAGGGATATATTATAAATGTATACTGCTGAATAGAGCATCAATAAAATTAGCCTATAGACTATTGCATTGCTAGCAAAGCAGAAAGGTTCACTAAGCAAAAGAAAACCTCATTTACCTTTGGCACACTTTACCAGAATCAATATTATTTGAGTTTTAGTGAAAACTGACCATACCTTATCTTATTATCCAGTGTAATCATATCTCTTATAAAGATAACGTCCTTCCTCCAGACTATACAGCATTGTATAAACATATCATAATAAGATTAGTTCTAACTTCACTGCTGGAAGAAGTATCCCTGCACCCTGCACCCCATTCACATGTGCACATTTTAGGTGCGGTGCATTGCATGCATGCTTCATGTTTTTGGTGTATTTTACATGCATTACTATTAAACTCTATATAATGTGTTTTCTGTAATATTCTTTTAAATGCACCGCACGCACAATACACTTAAACTGTGCAGATGTCAAGAACCCAAGCCATCTTTTTTGACCTAAGAATTCAAAGAATATATATATATATATAAAAAATTAGAAATAAAGATTCCAGGCTTTGTTTCAAAACTGTAGCCCAGATTTTTAAACACCTCTGACACAAACAGATTGATTTTCTCCTACTTTGCAGGAGAATTTTCCTTACGTTAGTGAATGTAGGGAAGCTCTGCTGTCTTCCATCATCAAATCATGTTTAAGCAAAAATACAGTTTTTGTTTTGTTTTTTTTTGCACATGATTGGGTATTTTTTACAAAGTGAATTTTCACAGCATTTACTAAGCTAAGGGAAAAAGTCTTTTGCAAAGTGCATAGACTTTTTGCCTTTAGTATATCAACCCAAATTTAAACAGATTTCATAAGTGATCATACCTATTTAATATTAGTGCTAACATTCTTGAAAAATTGTCATGTTTAAATACAAGACACAGAAAATATGCACTGCATGATTTTAATTACAAATTACAAATTTCCCTCAGCTATTCAGCCATACTGGCCACCTATGTAAAAGCAGTTAAAAAGAGAAACGCTGACTATAAGTAAGCAAGGAAGCAACAATAATGAAGCTGTGGTTAAACAGTCATATCGACTTAGAAAGTATGGTTTTATTAAAAGTAGGTTCCATCCACAATCATTTTGATTTTAGAACCTGGAAAGATAAAGTGGAAGTCCGGGCTTGATCTAACTAAGCTTAAAATGGCTCCCACTGCCTTCCTAACTCTTGTTCCAACTACCCTGTAGAAGGAAGATGCTAATACTTACCTATTCTCAGGGCGCTCAGGTCCAGTCATGTGATGGGCTCCCAGCAGCCGTCTTCATGGTAGACAACGGATGCCCCATAAAGTTTCACAAACATGGTGCCAGCCACCAGGCTAAGACAGGCTGACTTGCCAATGTGCATGTACATGGGTATAAGCATGCACATTTCTATGCACGTTCATCATTGCTCACACGTATGAGAACACACATGCGTGGATGTGAGTTCACGTCCACTGCTGCCAATTGGCCTATGTACACCTGAACTCAGCACTAGGTATTTGCTGTATGGTCTTCAGCCTTGTTCCTGTGATCCAGTCTTGATGTGCATCCTTGATCCTGTTAATCCTGCTGACCTTGTTCTTGGATTACTCCTACCTGATTATATTTGCTGTCTGTCCCTACTACTGGCCTCAGCCTGTACTACTGACCACGCTTCTGCTAGTAACTCTGCCCAATTGTTGCCGACTTCTGCCTGTTCCAGACTCTGATTCTGCTCACCTCCTGGTGTCTTTCCACTCAGCAGTTACTTAACCAGGTGTGGGATCTGACTCCACCATCAACTGGACTTGGTTTTTCCACAGTTCATCACCTGCGCTTGTCAGATACGGAGCTCCCAAGATCCTGCTCACTGAGGTTGATTTACTAAAGGCCAATAGACTGTGCACCTTGGAAAGTACAATTGCACTCTGCAAGTGCAGTTGCTCCAGAGCTTAGTAAATGAAGTAAAGCTTCACTTTGCAAAGAATACCTGATCACATGCAAGGAAAAAAAGCAGCATTTTTGCTTGCACATGATTGGTTGATGAAAGTCAGCAGAGCTTCTGCTCATTTACTAAACTCTGGAGCAACTGCTCTTGCCGTGTGCAACTGCACTTTCCAAAGTGCACAGTCTTTTTGCCTTTAGTAAATCAACCCCACAGTGTCTACATCTTAGAAATTGTGCCTTTCCTTCACCTCTGCAGGTCCTGTCTCAACATCTAGGGTTGGTTGGACAGGAACTGTGCAAGAGGCCACCTTAGTCATCTCAGGCTCTGTCTACAGGTACGTAACAGTAAGCCTATGGGTGAGGTCACTGCCTTGGCATTCCATCCATTGTTGCCACTCTTTCTCCTCTACCCTGAAGCCGGCCACTGGGGAAATCACATGACTGCCCAGGAGCACCCTGAAAATAGGTATGTACTTGCATCTTCCTTCTACACGGTAGTTAGGAGTTAGAAGGGGATGGGAGCAATTTTAAACTTAGTTAGATCTAGACTTGAAATCCACTTTAAAAAAGGTGACTGTGTAAAAAGAAAACATTGCTGCTGCCTCCCTGCTATGTATGGAGCTCCAGTCATATCTTTTGTAACAAATAAAACAATACAATCAAAACAACATGTGTGCATTACCTCCCACATCAGTCTGTTGTCCATAGTTTCATCCAACTCACTTGGGATTCTTTTTTCTCCAGCAAACGGACCAAACTTCTCACCCTTTCAAGGAAAAGTAATGTGGTTAATGTTTAGATAAAATTAGCACCAATCACCCTTGCTTAGGACCAGCTTACCTAGATCCATCTCCACTTATTATTTGACGATAAGGAAAAAAAAACACACTAAAAGGGTCATTCCTGTGCTAGCCCTTTTGGAAAACCCAAGATAATATTTGTGTGTTTGCAAAAAAAGCTGTAAACCTTACTGACAAAAACTAAGTAAAACATATGCAATAAAAACTCAATTGGATCGAACGGACAGCAGCATCTAAATCAGCAATCCGAGTAGGATGTGTAACAAGCTCCAACTAAACAATAAAAAGTGTGCTATCCTTGTGCTAGGTATAAGTTAATAAATTATAAATAAAGCAAACAAGCCAAACAAAAACAAAAACATAAAGAAGACACAGAAAGGAGACCAACTAGGTCCCCTGGAGGAGGGTCAGGCTGGTATCTAGAACCTTCACGCATAAAAGGACTTACCCTGAGAGGGAAACAGACCTGGCTGACGGTGGCCGGTAATCTGGCAGGCTGCGCTGTGACCCAGCCATGTTCTGGGCTAAATAACCCAGACAATGGAGTCAGCCCTGCCCGCACAGTGTCCTCATGGTGGGAGTCCACCAATTGGCTCGCATAACAGAGGGGAGGGGGGAGCTGCAGTGGCACATCCCCATATAGCGGCCAGCTGATACCTATAACCCCCTAATGCACACCCAGCTGAGACAACTGAGTGGTCAAAGAGGGTGTGATCAATTGTTGGCTGGGCTGTCCATCTGCGCATGCGCAAACGTGTCAGCACCATGGCCTCGTCCCCGTGACTCGGGAGATGCCGCCGCTGGCGGCAGACACGTACTGGCACATGTGCAGTGATGCCATGGCGCTCAGGCCCTGCCCATGAGTCGAGTGACGCCGCGTGATGTGATGAACACCCATGGCACATGCCCGGTGACGTCAGGACGCCTAACGTGCCCACAGCTCAGTGTGGCTAGGCGTCCTGATGTCACTGCGCACCACGTTTTGCTTGTTCTCTCGGTATTCATCACTTAGATTCACACATACACAACCAGTGAGTGCTGAGGTGGCCTAGTTGGTCTCCTGTCTGTGTCTTCTTTACGGTTTTGTTTTTGTTTGGCTTGTTTGTTTTTTGTTTTTTTACATCACCAGTATTGACAGGACACCTATGAGGATACGTTTTGCTTGTTTGCTTGCTCTCGGTATTTATCACTTAGATTCACACATACACATACACATACACAACCAGTGAGTGCTGTCTTGCATTTTAATACGGACATTGCTCATGATAATTGATCTTACAGCATACACATATATGATCACATGTTACTCGTATTTGTACCGTCTTTTGATGGCAACAATTTAAATGGCTTTTTAATTATACTACACCATCACTCTATTCTAATATGGTAACACATGCACACTCAGCACTCCCATTGTAATAATATATATACATTTTATGATATACACTTTTTGGTATCATTCATATATAAAAAATATTCTGCACTTCATATTTCTTATGGCACCTACACCCTTCACTGATCACAGTAGTCATATGCAAGTACCCTCATCACATATTCTCAGATTGCATCTTACAATAATAGTTTTTATTTGTTTAATTGTATTGTTTGATTAGGTTCTCATTATGGTTTATTTCCTTGATTGGACAGATGTGGGTACTTTCAGTGTGGGATTTACAACCTCCGCTCCGGTTCCAGGTTCTTGCGGCTTCCCACTGGTTTCCATCTCCCTGCCCTCACACAGCTGCCGAAGGGGGAAGCTTGGTGGCATGGTTGGCATTGTATTAATTTATCCATCTATTTTTATGGACATTCCATTTTGAAGTTTCTTTTATAAATTTAGGGTAGCATACCCACTTATATATACTCATCTTTTGACTACTTCATAAAGAGTAATCTATACCAGCTACCCTGTTTCCCCGAAAATAAGACCTAGCGTGATTGTCAGTGATGGCTGCAATATAAGCCCTACCCCCCAAATAAGCCCTACTCTGTTTACTCGAAAATAAGCCCTACCCTGAAAATAAGACCTACAAGGACTTTAACTAGGGCTTATTTGGGGGGTAGGGCTTATATTGCAGCCATCACCGACAATCACGCTAGGTCTTATTTTCGGGGAAACAGGGTAGTAGGCCAGAACTTATATGCATATCAGCACAATCCCCCCCCCCTCCTTTTTTTTTTTTCTCCTCATTTACTTACTTGTGGTCTTAGTCTCCTGGCATCTATCTGTGCTTCTCCCGAAGAAACGAAACTCCTCTCACAAAATGCGTCAAGACCTAGCACAGCCATCCCAGACTACTGACAGTCATGTGTATGACATATCCAGGTCTTATGGAAAGGTCTATTATATGAATGCAAAATTTACCAGTATGCTGATATTTTATATGTTTTCTTTTTTTCGGCTCTCACAGACCTGTTATTTTTTCTTTAAGAAGCCCTCCTGTTCTCCACTCATTACCTGTATTAACTGCACCTGTTTGAACTCGTAACCTGTACAAAGACACCTGTCCACGCACTCAAACAGACTCCAACCTCTCCACAATGGCCAAGACCAGAGAGCTGTGTAAGGACATCAGGGATAAAATTGTAAACCTGCACAAAGCTGGGATGGGCTACAGGTCAATAGGCAAGCAGCTTGTTGAGAAAGCAACAACCATTTTATGCAATTATTAGAGAATGGAAGAAGTTCAAGATGACGGCCAATCTCCCTCGGTCTGGGCTCCATGCAAGATCTCAATGATCATGAGGAAGGTATGGGATCAGCCCAGAACTACGCGGCAGGACCTGGTTAATGACCTGAAGAGAGCTGGGACCACAGTCTCAAAGAAAACCATTAGTAACACACTACGCCGTCATGGATTAAAATCGCACGCAAGGTCCCCCTGCTCAAGCCAGCGCATGTCCAGGCCCGTCTGAAGTTTGCCAATGACCATCTGGATGATCCAGAGGAGGAATGGGAGAAGGTCATGTAGTCTGATGAGACAAAAATAGAGCTTTTTGGTCTAAACTCCACTCGCCATGTTTGGAGGAAGAAGAAGGATGAGTACATCCCCAAGAACACCATCCCAACCCTGAAGCGTGGAGGTGGAAACATCATTCTTTGGGGCTGCTTTTCTGCTAAGGGGACAGGATGACTGCATCGTATTGAGGGGAGGATGGATGGGGCCATAAATCGCAAGATCTTGGCCAACAACCTCCTTCCCTCAGTAAGAGCACTGAAGATAAGTCGTGGTTGGATCTTCCCGCATGAAACGACCCGAAACACACAGCCAGGGCAACTAAGGAGTGGCTCCTTAAGAAGCATCTCAAGGTCCTGGAATGGCCTAGCCAGTCTCCAGACCTGAACCCAACAAAAAATCTTTGGCGGGAGCTGAAAGTCCGTATTGCCCAGCAACAGCCCCGAAATCTGAAGGATCTGGAGAAGGTCTGTATGGAGGAGTGGGCCAAAATTCCTGCTGCAGTGTGTGCAAACCTGGTCAAGAAGTACAGGAAACGCATGATCTCTGTATTTGCAATCAAAGGTTTCTATACCAAATATTAAGTTCTGCTTTTCTGATGTATCAAAAACTTATGTCATGCAATAGACTGCAAATTAATTACTTAAAAATCAAACAATGTGATTTTCTGGATTTTTGTTTTAGATTCTGTCTCTCACAGTTGAAAAGTACCTATGATAAAAATTACAGACCTCTACATGCTTTGTAAGTAGGAAAATCTGCAAAATTGGCAGTGTATCAAGCACTTGTTCTCCCCACTGTAGATATAGTGCGGCGCGGCGGCTGCTCTGTCGTACATGTAGGTGATCCAGCATTTTACGGGTAGGGGCGCATACATGTGTTCCCCCATCTGTGCTGTCACTGGGTACACCACAATTCGGTCAGCAGGCTCCGGCCAATCATTGGCCGGAACCTGCTGATCAGCTAAGCGAATCACAGTACACAGCCCTGTGTTTACTAACAACACAGGGCTCTGTACACAGAGCTGCAATGTAGATGATTTTTAAAAACAACCAAAACACATAACACATTGTTAGGCTCACAGTTAAACCTTTGATTGTCCATAGATGTTAACCCCTTCCCAGTTAGTGTCATTATTACAGTAACGGTGTATAGTATTAGCACTGATCACTATATTAGTGTCACTGGTGATGTCAGTATCAGCTCCCCTCCAGCATCAGTTAGTGTCAGATTGTCCGCCGCACAGTTACACTATAAGTCGCTGCCATTACTAGTATAAAAAAACATAATTAAATAAAAATTCCAGTATATATACCATAGTTGCAGACAATGTGGGGTTGATCTACTAAAGGCAAATAAACTGTGCACATTGCGGTTGCACTCTGCAAAAGCAGTTGCTCTACAGTAATTAGTAGTAATTTAGCAGAAGCTCTGCTGACTCCAATCATGTGCAAGCAAACATGCTGTTTTTCTCTATTTTCCTTGCACGTTTTTTTGTATTCTTTGCAAAGTGAATCTTTACCTCATATACTAAGCTCTGCAGTAACTGCTCTTGCAGAGTGCACAGTCTATTTGCCTTTAGTAAATCAACTCCTATAATTTTTACACAAACCAATCGATGTACTGTATACGTATCTTTTTCTTTACCAAAGACATATAGCAGAATACATTTTGGCCTAAATTTATGAAGATATTCGATTTTTTTTTTCAAAATTTTCAATCTTTTTTCATTTATATAGTAAAAAATGCAGTGGTGATCAAATAGGATCAAAAGAAAGCGTGTAATTGTAAAAAAAATAATATAAATTTAATTTTGGTATAGAGTGGCATGACCGCACAATTGCCAGTTAAAGTAGTGCAGTGGCAAATAACAAAAAATGCTCTGGTCACGAAGGGGGTAAGATATTCCGGAGCTTAAGTGGTTAAGAATAGCATTTAGGGGCATAAAACATGCACCAAAGCTGAGCCAAAAGAGAAATTTATGAGCATATTTAACCACTTGCCGCCCGTCATATAGCAGAATGACCGGGGCAAAGTGGTTTCAATACCCTGACTGGGCGTCATATGTCGTCCTCAGGATATTAAGCTGCTGCGCGCCCCCGGTCTCACACACCGCAACTCTGATCTAGGTAAAGAGTCTCTGACGGAGACTCTTTACCACGTGATCAGCCGTGTCCAATCACAGCTGATCACGATGTAAATAGGAAGAGTCGGTGATCGGCTTTTCCTCACTCGCGTCTGACAGACGCGAGTAGAGGAGAGCCGATCAGCTTCTCTCCTGACAGGGGAGTCTTTGCTGATTGTTTATCAGCACAGCCCCCCCTCGGATCCCGACCAGGACCACTATCATGCCGCCCAGGACCACCAGGTATGCCCCCCTAGACCCCCAGGTAAATACTAATCTGTTTCCAGGCAGCTGCCAATCAATGCCCAGGCAGCTGCCAATCAGTGCCCACTCACAATGCCTACCACTGCCAGTGCCACCAGGGATGCCTATCAGTGCTTCGTATCAGTGCCCATCAGTGCCACATATCAATGCCCATCAGTGCTGCCTATCAGTGCCCATCAGTGCCGCCTATCAGTGCCCATCAGTGCCACCTATCAGTGCCCAACAGTGCCGCCTATCAGTGCCACCCATAAAAACCCATCTTTGCAGCCTTTCAGTGCCCATCAGTGCCCACCTGTGCCACCCATGAGTGCCCATCAGTGCCGCCTATCAATGCCCATCAGTGCTGCATATCAGTGCCACCCATCAGTGACGCTTACCAGTGCCCATCAGTGCCGCATATCAGTGCCCTTCGTCAGTGCCCGCTCATTGGTGCCACCTCATCGGTGCCTCCTGATCAGTGCCTGTCAGTGCCGCCTTATCAGTGCCCATCAGTAAAAGAGAAAACGTACTTATTTACAAAATTTTATAACAGAAACAAAAGCAAAACTTTTATTTTTTTTCAAAATTTTCAGTCTTTTTTTATTTGTTTAGCAAAAAATAAAAAATACCACCAAAAGAAAGCTCTATTTGTGGGAACAAAATGATAAAAATTTAGTTTGGGTACAGTGATGGATGACCGCGTAATTGTCATTCAAACTGCGACAGCACTGAAAGCTGAAAATTGGTCTGGGCAGGAAGGTGTATAAGTGCCCTGTATTGAAGTGGTTAACATGCATGTGCTTGTAAACATGTAAATGTGTGTGTCTGAGCGTAAATGTATTCTAATGGGTAGAATAAATGAATATTCTGTCCAGTAGAATGCATTTACACTCAATGCCATGCGCACATAAATGAATGTACATATGTAACATTAGACGCATTTTTTCAGACATTAAAAATCCAGCATATTTGAAATACAAATCCATACACCCAGGGCTGTTAGAAATCACTGGGCCCCCCATAACAGCCTACTTGACATAGCCCCCCCCCAAAATATCAATAAACATACCGTATATACTCGAGTATAAGTCGTTCCGAGTATAAGTCGAGGCCCTAATTTACCACAAAAAAATGGGAAAAACGTATTGACCCGAGTATAAGACGAGGGTGAGAAATGCAGCAGCTACTGCAAGTGGAAAAAGAGGGTCAGCAATGCCCATCTGCAGCTGTATACCTCCCTGTGTCCTGTGTATGTATCATGTGTCCTGTGCATATGTGTCCTGTGTCCTGTGTATATGTGCATGTGTCATGTGTATATGTACCTGTGTCATGTACCTGTGTATATGTGCATGTGTATATGTACCTGTGTCCTGTGTATGTGTATATGTACCTGTGTGCATGTGTCTGTGTGTGTGTGCATCCTACCTGTGTCCTGTGCATCCTCCGTGCGCTGCTCTGCACCGATCAGCGTGTAGTATTCAGCTATTCACTGTTCAAAAGCCGCGCCTCCTCTTCGTCCAAAAAACTCCATTTCCCAGCAGTCAGCGGTCAGCCTATCACGGACATTCTCTCATCCTCATACCACGGACGAGGATGAGAGAATGTCTGTGATAGGCTGTACACTGACTGCCTATCACTGACGAGGAGGCGCGGCTTTTGAACATTGAGAGCCGCTGCCAAGTCTATGCAGCACACGCTGGCCGCCGTCTGCCTGCATGACACGCTGATCATGCGGACAGACGGCGGTGACTCGTGTATAAGTCAAAGGGGGCACTTTCAGCCCCAAAAAAGGGGCTGAAAAATTCGACTTATACACGAGTATATACGGTACACTAAAATCATTATTAGCAGACACAAACATAACATAGCTTACAAAATACCTGCTAAATCTCAAATATAAAACTGTATTGAGGTAATAAATAAGGTTACGCTATGGGACGCACAAGCGGTATAAACACAGCCGAAGGTCCTAATTTGACAGGTGTGTGGGTGCGGGTGTATGGCCTCCAAACACTGACAGCGTGTATTTGGGGCCACTCACCCACACCTGCACACTTATCAAACTAGGACCTGCGGCTGTGTTCATACAGCCGCTGCATCCTCATAGAGTAATTAACGCCTACAACTGCACCAACAAACCACTCATTCACGCGGTATGGGCTGGAGAACCTATGTGAATGAGCCCTTTATTTTTTTATTTTTTTTTTACAATTTTTAAAAATGATGTTTTACAATTTATTTTTTTATTTATTTTTTTACATTTTTTATTTTTTACAACTCTGTTGGGGAAGGGGGGGGGGCTTGGATGAAATATCAGGGGTCTGAACAGACACCTGCCATCTCACCTTTGAGACAGAGAAAGGGATTGAGGACACAGATTCTTCAATTCCTTTCTCTGTAGCCTCAGCTACACTGCAGATGAATGAACAGGAGCCTCAGTTTACTAATGCTGCAGTTATGAATTAACACAGTGAGTGATTGGAACCGATCACAAGAGGGCACAAAGCAGGGAGAATCATATGTGGGCAGAACAGGGAGAGGGATCTGTGCAAGGGGGGGGGGTAATGACAGGAACGATGCCCTTTGTGTCTCTCCCTGCAACAGCGGAAAGCCAGCAGGAGGGAGAGATGGAGAAACTGGCTTCTGCAGAGAGCCACATAGGACGTTGTTCCTGTAATTGCCCACTACCAATCCCCTCCCTGTCCTGCCCACATCTAATTCCCCCTGCTGTCCGAGCCCCCCTGTGTGCCCTGGCCTCCTACAGGAAGACTGGTGGTAAACCCTTACTGGGGGCCCTGCACATGCCTGTGTGCATGAGGCATAAAGGGAGCAGCTGGAAAACACAATTCGCTGCCTAGTAACCAGCGTTCCATTGGTTAACCACTTGCCGACCGTATACACAGCGAAACTGATCTGTGGGTACCGCGGACTTGATGTCCGCCACCACCCACCGATCAGCCAGTAGAGAGGCAGAACAGTCTGTCTATGTAAACAAGGCTGATCACTGTTCTGTTAAGCCCGGTTCACACAGGGGCGGCACGACTTGCAGGTCGCCTCAGCGAGGCGACCTGCAAACTACTTCCGAGGCGACTTGCAAAATGACTTCTGCATAGAAGTCTATGCAAGTCGCCCCCAAAGTAGTACAGGAACCTTTTTCTAAGTCGGAGCGACTTGCGTCGCTCCTATTAGAACGGTTCCGTAGCACAGAACGGGAGGCGACTTGTCAGGCGACTAGGTTGCCTGACAAGTCGCCCCTGTGTGAACTGGCACTTAGGAGGGAAGGCATGGATCCTGTGTTCCTGCAAAGCAGGGACATGGAAAAGTACACAAAACATAACACATACAATACACTGTAATCTTACAGATTACATAACTGTATGAAATCAGTTCACATCCCTTGTGTCCCCAGTGGTCTGTCCAATGCCCTGCATGCAGTTTTATATTATATATACTGTTCTTTCTGCCTGGAAACTGGAGATTGTCCATAGCAACCATAAAGTGTCCCTTTACATCAAAAGTGGTTTTAGCGATAGTAAATTAGAATCACTTGCAGATTAGAGTGATAGTGATTTGTGGGGAAATTCATTTTATTATTATTATATTATTATTTTGTGTAATTATTTATAGTTATTTATTATATTATGATTTTGTGTTTCAAACTTTATCACACCCGGGATGTCTACTAGACTCTTGTTTGGACAGATTTAAGTGTGTTATTCCTAAGAATTACAGGCCTACAATATAAAATGCCAAATTTCCATGCAAAACAAATGTACTGCTTTGAGATTCAAAAATTGGACAAAACCATACCGCCAGCGAGGTTACAGCAACGCAGTGCCGTATCGCAAAAAATGGCCTGGTCAGAAAAGTGGGTAAATCTTCTGGAGGTCAAGTGGTCAAAAGAAAAAAAAAACGCTAAAGTCTGAAGTGCGTGCAAAAACGCTTGTACAAAAAGAACGCTAGTGGGCCATACACACGATCTGAATATTGTACGAAAACTGACGTCCGAGGAAGAATCGTACGATTTTCTTATCGTGTGTACACTACTTTCGAGAGCCGATCACGACACTTCATTCGATATTATTCGATCGGACAAGCATGAAAATTTTCCTCGTACAATACCAGATCGTACGATTTTCATTTAGTCAGTACAGTTGTCATCTGAAAATACAATACAAATACATTACAACACATGACATCACTTCCGATTTTTTTTTTTCCGTCGTACGAGAATTTTCATGACTTTAGTTACCTATTCAATTTCTACTTGCAACTATTAAGCGAAAAAAGTCGTACGATCCGTCGTACGATATTCGGATCGTGTGTATGGGCCATAAGGCTGCTTTCACACTGAAAGCACCGTCCGTTAGCGGTAAAGAGACGCTCGTTTTAGCGGTGCTTTACCACTGTTTAAGCGGCGCTTTTCAGCCGCTAGCCGGGCGCTTTTAACCCCAAAGAAGGGGTTAAAAACTCCCATGTTGCGGCTCTTCCAAAACGCTTTTCAGACGCTTCGGAAAGCGCTGCCCATTCATTGCAATGGGCAGGGGTGGTTTGGGAGCGCTGTATACAGCGCTTCCAAACCGCCCCAAAGATGCTGCTTGCAGGACTTGTCCAAACGTCCCGCAAGCGCACCGCCCCAGTGTGAAAGCACCCATTGCAATGAATAGGAGGCGGTTTTCAGGCACTATTTCTAGCGTTAAAACGCCTGAAATCTGCCTCTGTGTGAAAGAAGTCTAAATGTGAAAGGGGCTGAAGCTGCACATGACAAGCTCATCCCTCTGCTCTCTCCTCCTATCAGCACTCCTGATTGGCTCCTGTGCCCCCTCCCCCTCTCTATATATAGAGTAGTGTGATATCGAGGCATTGAGTTACACTGCAGTTCCTGTGTGCCCCCCTCTCCTCTCTTTCCTCTCTCCTTCCTGTGTACAGTGTATGGAGCTCGTAGTGTAGACGTGGCATCTCCCCTCCCGGCTCTCCTATACTAGGAGCTGTGTGCCCACACTGTGCCCGGCCGTACCCACCCAGCCCTCACCACACAAACCTTTTTCACTCTCCTGCTGGTGTACAGCCCCATCCCGTCCTGGACCTGGGAAGACTTCAGGGAAAATCTGTCTGGCACGTACATGCCCAGCATGTTTATGGGCGTGCTGTGTGATAGCTAGGAGGAGCGGGCAGAGGAGGGTGGCCGGGTAGTTTATTGCATGGTGCGGGCATCACTCGGGCACTCCGCACGTCCCGGCTCTTCTCCCCGGTGCCCGCACTTCTGTTCAGGGCGGAGAGCTCGCCTCCTATTGGCTGCAAGTTCTGCTCGTCCCAGAGAGCTCGGAGAGTGTGTGTGAGAGAGAGAGAGTGTGAGAGTGTGTGTGTGTGAGAGTGTGTGTGTGTGTGTGTGTGCCTCAGGGGGAGGCTGAGCATTCCTACAGCATGGCAAATCTCACCACACTACCACAGCTCACACATACACACAACAACCTACTGACAGAGCTCAGTGTGTACTCTGGAGGATGGAACAGTGTGTTTTGGGGCTCATTCACACTATTTGTGTTGGAACGCTATGGACGGCGATGCTCAGTACAGTCCTAATGCACAGACATGGCGGTTTGCCTTATTTCCCCAGTCACACGCGTGCCACTTCAACATCCAAGTCACAGGACAAGCCATACCCCATGTTTTCCACATATAACCATGCATGTATGTGTAACTCAGTGTCAGTGGGAGTATAAATGCCCCATGTAAGTGGAAATAAAAATTGCTAGTGTGTCAGTTGGAGTATGATCCCTTCACGCCGGGGCCGCGGTTTTAGCTGCGCTTTACCGCTGTTTCATCGGTGCTTTTGCGACAGTTTTCGGCCGCTAAGAAGGGGTTAAAAACTCCCATGTTGCAGCGCTTCGGAAGTGCTGGGCATTCATTGCAATGGGCAGGGGCATTTTGGGAGCGGTGTGTACACCGCTACCAACCCACCCCACAGATGCTGCTTGCAAGACTTTTCTGAACATTCCGCAAGTGCACTGCTCCAGTGTGAAAGTACTCATTGCAATGAATGGAAGGCAGTTTATAGGCGCTATTTCTAGCGCTAAAATGCCTGAAAACTGCTTCAGTGTGAAAGGGGTCTAAAATATTCCCCTGTGTCAGTGGGATTAAGAATACTATCACTTCAGTGCTACTGTCTCAATGTGAGTTAAAAATTACCCTTGGGGCTGATTTACTAAAATTGGAGAGTGCAAAATCTGGTGCAGCTCTGCATAGAAGCCAATCAGCTTTCAGAGATTTGGCTGGTACTGCTGGTTGTTACTGCTGGTGAGTACTGCTGGCTGGTACTGCTGGACGGTACTGCTGGTGAGTACTGCTGGCTGGTACTACTGGCTGGTACTACTGGCTGGTTCTGCTGGCTGGTACTACTGGCTGGTACTGCTGGCTGGTACTACTGGCTGGTACTGCTGGCTGGTACTACTGGCTAGTTCTGCTGGCTGGTACTACTGGCTGGTACTACTGGCTGGTTCTGCTGGCTTGTACTACTGGTTCGTACTGCTGGCTGGTACTGCTGGTTCGTACTGCTGGCTGGTACTGCTGGTTGGTATTACTGGTGAGTACTGCTGGCTGGTACTGCTGGCTGGCACTGCTGGTGAGTACTGCTGGCTGGTACTACTAGCTGGTTCTGCTGGCTTGTACTGCTGGTTCGTACTACTGGCTGGTACTGCTGGCTGGTACTACTGGCTGGTTCTGCTGGCTTGTACTGCTGGTTCGTACTACTGGCTGGTACTGCTGGCTGGTACTGCTGGTGAGTACTGCTGGCAGGTACTGCTGGTTCATACTACTGGCTGGTACTGCTGGCTGGTACTACTGGCTAGTTCTGCTGGCTGGTACTACTGGCTGGTACTGCTGGCTGGCACTGCTGGCTGGTACTACTGGCTGGTTCTGCTGGCTTGTACTGCTGGTTCGTACTGCTGGCTTGTACTGCTGGTTCGTACTGCTGGCTGGTACTGCTGGTTGGTACTACTGGTGAGTACTGCTGGCTGGCACTGTTGGTGAGTACTGCTGGCTGGTACTGCTGGCTGGTACTACTAGCTGGTTCTGCTGGCTTGCACTGCTGGTTCGTACTACTGGCTGGTACTGCTGGTGAGTACTGCTGGTTCGTACTACTGGCTGGTACTGCTGGCTGGTACTACTGGCTGGTTCTGCTGGCTTGTACTGCTGGTTCGTACTGCTGGCTGGTACTGCTGGTGAGTACTGCTGGCAGGTACTGCTGGTTCATACTACTGGCTGGTACTGCTGGCTGGTACTACTGGCTGGTTCTGCTGGCTTGTACTGCTGGTTCGTACTACTGGCTGCTAAGAAGGGGTTAAAAACTCCCATGTTGCAGCGCTTCGGAAGTGCTGGGCATTCATTGCAATGGGCAGGGGCATTTTGGGAGCGGTGTGTACACCGCTACCAACCCACCCCACAGATGCTGCTTGCAAGACTTTTCTGAACATTCCGCAAGTGCACTGCTCCAGTGTGAAAGTACTGATTGCAATGAATGGAAGGCAGTTTATAGGCGCTATTTCTAGCGCTAAAATGCCTGAAAACTGCTTCAGTGTGAAAGGGGTCTAAAATATTCCCCTGTGTCAGTGGGATTAAGAATACTATCACTTCAGTGCTACTGTCTCAATGTGAGTTAAAAATTACCCTTGGGGCTGATTTACTAAAATTGGAGAGTGCAAAATCTGGTGCAGCTCTGCATAGAAGCCAATCAGCTTTCAGAGATTTGGCTGGTACTGCTGGTTGTTACTGCTGGTGAGTACTGCTGGCTGGTACTGCTGGACGGTACTGCTGGTGAGTACTGCTGGCTGGTACTACTGGCTGGTACTACTGGCTGGTTCTGCTGGCTGGTACTACTGGCTGGTACTGCTGGCTGGTACTACTGGCTGGTACTGCTGGCTGGTACTACTGGCTAGTTCTGCTGGCTGGTACTACTGGCTGGTACTACTGGCTGGTTCTGCTGGCTTGTACTACTGGTTCGTACTGCTGGCTGGTACTGCTGGTTCGTACTGCTGGCTGGTACTGCTGGTTGGTATTACTGGTGAGTACTGCTGGCTGGTACTGCTGGCTGGCACTGCTGGTGAGTACTGCTGGCTGGTACTACTAGCTGGTTCTGCTGGCTTGTACTGCTGGTTCGTACTACTGGCTGGTACTGCTGGCTGGTACTACTGGCTGGTTCTGCTGGCTTGTACTGCTGGTTCGTACTACTGGCTGGTACTGCTGGCTGGTACTGCTGGTGAGTACTGCTGGCAGGTACTGCTGGTTCATACTACTGGCTGGTACTGCTGGCTGGTACTACTGGCTAGTTCTGCTGGCTGGTACTACTGGCTGGTACTGCTGGCTGGCACTGCTGGCTGGTACTACTGGCTGGTTCTGCTGGCTTGTACTGCTGGTTCGTACTGCTGGCTTGTACTGCTGGTTCGTACTGCTGGCTGGTACTGCTGGTTGGTACTACTGGTGAGTACTGCTGGCTGGCACTGTTGGTGAGTACTGCTGGCTGGTACTGCTGGCTGGTACTACTAGCTGGTTCTGCTGGCTTGCACTGCTGGTTCGTACTACTGGCTGGTACTGCTGGTGAGTACTGCTGGTTCGTACTACTGGCTGGTACTGCTGGCTGGTACTACTGGCTGGTTCTGCTGGCTTGTACTGCTGGTTCGTACTGCTGGCTGGTACTGCTGGTGAGTACTGCTGGCAGGTACTGCTGGTTCATACTACTGGCTGGTACTGCTGGCTGGTACTACTGGCTGGTTCTGCTGGCTTGTACTGCTGGTTCGTACTACTGGCTGGTACTGCTGGCGGGTACTGCTGGTTCGTACTGCTGGCTGGTACTGCTGGCGGGTACTGCTGGTTCGTACTACTGGCTGGTACTGCTGGCTGGTACTGCTGGCGGGTACTGCTGGTTGGTACTGCTGGTGAATACTGCTGGCGGGTACTGCAGCTGAATACTGCTGGTGGGTACTATTGGGCAGGTGCTGTTGGTGGCTGGTTCCTGACCCACCATCTCCAAGCATCAGTGTGACAGGAGCCAGTGCTAGAGGAAGCATGCGGTTGCAGTAGAGAGCAGAGCCCATGCTTCCTGTATTGCTCCTGTCACAGGCGGAGTAAATTTAGTATCAATCTGCCTGTGACAGGAGCCGACTCTATACAGGAAGCATCAGCTCTGTTTCCTCTAACACCAGCTCCATTTTTCAAACTGATGCACAGGGGTGACAGGTCGGGAATCCGCAATCTGGGCTTGCCAACCCGCCATCCCAGAGCAGGAAGTGTCAGGCCACATCAGAGGACGCCCCGGGCCACATGTGGCCCGTGGGCCAGCGGTTGGGCACCCCTGTACTAAGCTACACTACATAGTGTAAATGTTTGTATAAAATTATGCCTCTAAATACCTTCTTTCAGATCTTTTCTGTTCAGTCACGTGACCTTCAGCCGCTCTCCTCCGATCTAAGGGCTACAGCGGGAGGGGCTGAGCAGACAGCACAGTGATCACATAACCTCCCAGCTGATGTCAGAGGGGGATCCTCTATCTCGCTGCTCATTGGGCAGATTTGCTCCCGCTCATTGGGCTCCCTTTGCTCATTGGGCTCCCTTTGCTCCTGTTAATCAAATGCTGTGACACAGGGGCGGGGGTGAGTCCCGCTATCTGTTTCAATGAACGCAGCAGCGGGGCACGGGAGCGAGCATGCAGGGGTGCCCCCATGGAAATTGGCTTGCACAGAGCAGGTGAGTATGACATGTTTGTTATTTTAAGAAAAAAAAATGAAGGTTTAATACCACTCTAATTGAAAAAGTTGAAGTTAGAAGCTGATTGGCTACCATGAACAGCTACACCAGATTTAGCATTCTCCAGTTTTAGTAAATCAACCCCTATGTGTCAGCGAGTGGGCATTTTGCTTCAAAGGAAATAAAAAATGCTAGTGTGTCAGTGAGAGTAAAAAAAAATATCTCAGAGTCAGTGGAAAAAAATGCTAGTGTGTCAGTGGAAATAAAAAATGCCAGTGTATCAGTGGAAATAAAAAATACTCCCCTCAATGGGAGTGAATATTGTCCATGCCTCACTGGCCAGTTGAAGTAAAAAAAATGCCCTTGCATCAGTGGAAGTAAAACATGCCTTTGTGTCAGTGGAAATAAAAAATGCTAATGTATCAGTGTGGGGTAAAAAATTCCCCTGCCTTAAAGCGGTAGTAAACCCCTTTTTTTTAACCCTGTAAGACAATGGCATTATGAAATATTTACCCTAGAACAAAGCCCTCCAGCGGTGCTTTGTCACTGCTGAAGGCGCTTCCATCGTCACCCCGTCTTCCTTCTGGGTGTGCATCCTCCGGCCATCTGATTGGCTGTGCCACGATGATGTCACTCCCGTGCATGCATGCCAGAGTCACGGACCGCGGCACAGTGCTCTGAAGGGACGGCGCGGGTATGCCGCCCCTTCAGAGCACATGCGCTAGTGACGTCACCAAAAAAACACAAGGAAGAGGCGCCTCTGGGTGTAGAAATCGGACAAAATTTAATGTAGATACATTAATAGGCAACACATTTAAGTGGTGAAAACGAGCAGGGTCCCAACATGGGGGTATCATCAATGTGGTCAGTCCGTGTCTGCTGGAGGGGCGCTTCTCAGCTCGTTCCAAACACAGCTAGAAGGTGACCGACCGGCCGCGGTGGAGATACACTCAGAGCGAGGCTTGAGGCGAAGATGGTTCCCGGTGACAGCGGATGACGTCACTGGTATGCGATGTGTTTCATGAACGTGCTAGCTGCGAAGGCCATGGCAGCCAAGCTCCTTCATCAAGCTCTTATGTGATGTTATACTAAGTAAATACATATTATCCATGCCCATACAGCACTTAAATCTAAAACTGTGGGACGTTCAGTGCTTCAAGTCCTTTGCGCCATTTAGTTGTATATTGTCCCACTGATGTCACTGGCTGTATGCAGTTTGAATATCTCCTAAACCATGCATGTTTAGGAGATATTCACTGTACCTATAGGTAAGCCTTATTATACACTTACCTGTAGGTACAAAACCATGCCTACCCATCCATTAGGGGTACCACTGTCCATGCGCCCGGCCCCTAATATACATGCAGGGGGGTGCCGGATGCATGGATTCCAATGGGGTTTTTTTTTTTTAAGCACATGATTAGAGTCTGAGGCTCTATTTGGCTTCAAAAAATGGTGGGCTTGGGGCGCAAAGCACTGCGCCCTTAGCCCACCCAGTGGTGTGGCAATAGCGAATTAAAATTCACTATTGTCTTCCTGATTCTCCTCCCGTCCAATCAGGAAGCAGGTCCTGAGACTCGATTGCCCAGGGAGTCTTAGGACCCACTTCCTGTTCAGCCGTGAGGAGAAGAAATGGCCCCAAAGCTTGGAAGAGTCAGGGAGCAGCTTAGCCAGCGGTCCTCTCCAGCCAGGACTCGGCTCCCTCTTCCAGGGCCACATCCAGCACTGTGTAAAACAATATTAGTGCAGCGCATAAAATAATTCATTATAAAACAGTCCATAATATGAAGAGAGGAAAAAGATCCCTCGTAGTAAAAAGGGGAAACCAATTCTTCTGTGTAAAATACCGAAAAACTCCACCCCAGACACATAAATGTGCTTACCAGATAAGGTGGACCTCTCGTTACAGGAGGTCGTAAATGCATGTAATCAATAGGAGCTGGATGAAAGCTGCACGGCCACTCTGAATATCTTCTATGATCCTGCAGGACAGCTCTCCAGTGCAGTAGTAAAGAAGGTAAATCCTCCGGTGTAATAAAGAATGCAGCAATCCCAAAGACATAGGGGAAAGACTCTAAGGCCTCTTTCACACGGACTGTCCGTTCAGGTCCGCCTGTCAGTTTTTTAGGCGGACCTGAACGGACACTCCATGAAGGTCTATGGAGCGTCGGATGTCAGCGGTGACATGTCCGCTGACATCCGACCCGTTCCGATCCGAAAAAGTGTAATGGAGGAAAAACCTAGTTTTCCATCCATTTTCGGATTGGATCGGGTGACGTAGGACTCTACGGTCCGTCATCATCCGATCCCCCATAGGGAAGAGCGGCACTCTGACAGGTCCGTCGCTGCACAGTGTGCAGCAATGGACCTGTCATCTGCCTGCTCAGCGGGGATCAGCGGAGCGTTCCCCGCTGAGCAAGCGGATGTTCACGGGGCGGATCATCACTGATCCGCCCCATATGAAAGAGCCCTAAGTGTATTCCGTTTAAATGAGCAGTTTATTCAAATAAAAGATAACACATGCTGTACAGCGCAAATAGATGGATCACAACACAAAATAAAACAGCTTGTTTGTGTCCGAACAGCTGAGAGATGGCAGCGAGTGACATCAGAAATTAAGCTCCGCCCCGTACGTGGCATTACGTCCAATGGGAATTCGTCAGCGAGGGTCAGTTTTGAATAAACTGCTCATTTAAACGGAATACACTTAGAGTCTTTCCCCTTTGTCTTTGTGATTGCTGCATTCTTTATTACACCGGAGGATTTACCTTCTTCACTACTCCACTGGAGAGCTGTCCTGCGGGATCACAGAGGATATTCAGAGTGGCCGTGCAGCTTCCATCCAGCTCCTATTGATTACATGCATTTACGACCTCCTGTAACAAGAGGTCCACCTTCTGGTAAGCACATTTATGTGTCTGGGGTGGAGATTATCGGTATCTTACACAGAAGAATTGGTTTCCCCTCTTTCCTAAGAGGGATCTTTTTCCTCTCTTCATATTAAGGACTGTTTTTATAATTCATTATTTTATGCGCTGCACTAATATTGTTTTACAATTTGATATATAGGCTTGGTGAATTCCTATAGTGTTAAGCTTGCACCAAATTTGTATTTTAGTTTGCGCTGATTGTTCCTATTTTTTATACTTTTTCACATCCAGCACTCCCCGCCACCTTGGACAGTGGATGGAGGAGGAGGGGAGATCATAGTGTCATCCCGGGACTCGTCATATGCCTTCTAAGGTAAGGAGGCCTCTGATTGCCGCATCCCCATCAGTTCGTCTCTTGTGCGGGGGGGGTGAGGTTGGTTTGCAGCCCCCCCAAAGTATTGAGCACCAGCCACCACTGGTACAAGATCAAAAAAGGGTTTACATCCACTTTAATGGGAGTAAAAAATGCCCCCCATTCAGTGGTCAGCGGGAGTAATAAAATATTCCCCATCTCAAGCATTGGTATCAGTGGGAGATATAAAAGACACTAAATGGATAAAGTCATAGAGGTCAATACATTTGACTCCCAACATAACCCATAACTTAATCTTTTGGTCCTCTGTAGTTTTTGAGCAAATATTTCTTGTGCCCCCCACAGCTCCTCACGTTCTTATACTTGTATGGCAGGGATGGTGGTAAGTGGCGCTGATCTGTTTGTGGAAAGCAGCTAAAATAGGCAGAAAATTGCTGAGTCTATGGCTAGAATTGGAAAACACTTTAATGTCATCTCAGAAATAACCCAACATTTATACTTTTTTTCTTTTGTAGAGAACATAATGATTTTGATGGTAATTCACTATAAATTGTACATCCAAATAAACCCCAGCATTCTAATACATAGGGCAGGCGCTGTCTGCTACACAGCAGAAAGGGGATCTTAATGGCCTGTGTGTAGATGTTTAAAATTAGTTACAATGTATTTTACCCCCAGCACTTTGCTACACAAAAAAATAACAATCTGATTCAACCCTGGTAAATAGTTTCAGTTTATCTTCAAAGTACATTGTACTCTATGAAAAGATTCTCATTCGTACAGCAAGCTTGCATTGAAATACAATGTCTATCAACTCTACAGGAGAGAGCTGGATTTTTTGCAGTGTTTACTTTAATGGGACATAATCATCATACTTTGATTTCTTGATGCACTTATACGTGTTTTATCTCGTATTTTTCCCAGCAAGATTTCACAAAGAAAACATCATCTGTATAGTAATCTGCAGATCATCTGGATTTTGGAGTTTTACCATTACTTGGTTTTGATAAGACACAAAGGGGTTGATTTTTCTAAAGGCAAATAAACTGTGCACTTTGCAAGTGCAGTTGCACTCATTTTCACCTAGAGCTTAGTAAATGTGGTAAAGCTCCACTTTGTAAAGAATACCCAATCAGGTGCAAGGAAAATAAAAGCAAAAAAAACGGTATTTTTGCTTGGCCATAATTGAATGGTGGAAATCAGCAGAGCTTCACCGTATTCACTAAGTTCTGGGGGAAATGAATGCAACTTCACATTTCTGGCAAGATCTCTAGAACCGTTGCCACACTTTATTTTTTTAAATTTAGTCCATCACTTCTCACAAACACAACCCAATTCAGACTAAATACAACTTCATAAAACTCACCATGCCTCTTACTAAATAACCCAGATTGTCTACCTTCCAAAACGGGGTCAGTTGGGGGGATATTTGTACTGTCCTGGCATTTTAGGGCTTCAAGAAATGAGATAGGCCATCAGTACATCAGGGATCAGTACATCAGGGATGATACATTTTCAAATATACAGTATCTCACAAAAGTGAGTACACCCCTCACATTTTTGTAAATATTTTATTATATCTTTTCATGTGACAACACTGAAGAAATGACACTTTGCTACAATGTAAAATAGTGAGTGTACAGCTTGTATAACAGTGTAAATTTTCTGTCCCCTCAAAATAACTCAACACAGCCATTAATGTCCAAACCGCTGGCAACAAATTGGGCTCAGTTAGCCATTTTCCCTCCCCAGTGTCATGTGACCCGTTATTGTTACAAGGTCTCAGGTATGAATGGGGAGCAGGTGTGTTAAATTTGGTGTTATCGCTCTCATACTGGTCACTGGAAGTTCAACATGGCACCTCATGGCAAAGAACTCTCTGAGGATCTGAAAAAAAGAATTGTTGCTCTACATAAAGATGGCCTAGGCTATAAGATGATTTCCAGGACCCTGAAATTGAGCTGCAGCACGGTGGCCAAGACCATACAACGGTTTAACAAGACAGGTTCCACTCAGAACAGCCTTCGCCATGGTCGACCAAACAAGTTGAGTGCGCGCATTCAGCATCATAACCAGAGGTTGTCTTTGGGAAATAGAGGTATGAGTGCTGCCAGCATTGCTGCAGAGGTTGAAGGGGTGGGGGGTCAGCCTGTCAGTGCTCAGACCACTCAAATCACTTTGAAAAACACCCTCCTAGCATTTCTTGTAATGGCCATCTTGAGTAAGGCAGATGATTTATGTAGCATTGACTTCCTGGAATCCACCTGTCCTTAGCTCAGACATGCAGGCAGGAGGGTGTGCTTAGCTAAGAAACCCCCCTCCTCCCCTCCAGAAGACTCCTAGGATGTATTACATAATTCGCCTAGGCAAGAAACCAGGAAGTAACTGAAAAAATGTAAAAGTATTGTTTAGTTACTTCTCGACTGCCCACGACAGATATACTATGTCCAGATCCCACTGCTCACACATAGCGGGAGCCCAGCGGCAGTTACCATGGACTGCACTCGCGGATTTCACAGTACACAGGCAGAACAGAGATCTGCCAGTGATCTGTCTTTCTGTCAGTAGAGAAAGTATTGATTCTGTGTGGATCCATGCCTTGCCATAGTAAAAGCACCCCCCCCCCCCCCACAGTGAGAAAGTACAGGCTAGGCACGCAGTTAACCCTTTGATCGCCCCTGATGTTAACCCCTTCCTAGCCAGTGTCATTTGTACAGTGACAGTGCATATTTTTTAGCACTGATCACTGCATTAGTGTCACTGGTCCCAAAAAAGTGTCGAAAGTGTCAGTTAATGTCTGATTTGTCTGCCACAGATGCGCAGTCCCGATATAAGTCGCTGATCACCGCCATTACTAGTAAAAAAAAGAAATAAAATATCCCATAGTTTGTAGACGCTATACCTTTTGTGCAAACCAATCAATATACGCTTACTGGGATTTTTTTTTACCAAAAATATGTAGCAGAATATATATTGGCCAAAATTCACCAAGAAATTTTAATTTTTTTTCATTTTTTTTTATTGGATATGTTTTATAGCAGAAAGTAAAAATAATAGTTTTTTTTTTTCAAAATTGTCGTTTTTTTTTTTTTATAGCACAAAAAATAAAAACCGCAATGGTGATCAAATACCCCCAAAAGGAAGCTCTATTTGTGGGAAAAAAGGACATCCATTTTATTTGGGTACAGTGTTGCACGACCACACAATTGTCAGTTAAAGTAATGCAGTGCTGTATCGCAAAAAATGGCTTGGTAAATTTGATATGTGTTCCTATCTATTTACTAATGCTAGCAGCATAAGGTTTAAAAATAGTCAATGTTGATTGAGAGAGTGCAATTCTACTTTAAATACCACCCAAAAAAAAGCTTGATCTGTCTCAAAAAAAGAAATGATACAAAATGAATTTTGTACAGTGTTTATTAATGTTTACTAATGCCATTCGAAGTGTTATGGTGCTGAAATCTGAAAATTGGCGTGGGTAGGAAGGGGGTGAAAGTGTTTGGTACTGAAGTGTCTAAACTGAACATTCTGTGGGCCTTTAACTGTTTCCAGCCTGGACTGTCTTTTATTATTTTACTTTCTATGCATCCTATTGACAACAATAAAAACATATCTACTGATAAATAATTGCTCTGCAGGAAAGGCTCCCCTGGTGGGGCTTAAATAATATTGATATAAACCAGAACTAAAATCCTCAATACTTACACCTGCTGCAACGTTCCAACATCTGCGATGACCCTCACCAGTATCTTCTCTCTGGCTTCTTCCAGGTGCCGATCTTTGGCTCTCTTGATTATCTTAACACAGTGGGGTTGATTTACTAAAAATGGAGAGATCAAAATCTGGTGCAGCTCTGCATAGTAACCAATCAGCTTCCAGGTTTTTTTTTGTCAAAGCTTAAGGCCAGGTTCACATTGGTGCGACAAACGCTTTGACATTGGGAGCTCATGTCGCATGACATAAGCTCCCCCTTTCCTGACCGGCCGGGCTGTGTGCCTGGATAAGGATCTGGTATGGATTTTGGGGGGACCCCCACACCGTTTTTTCGGCGGAGGGGGTTTCCCCTAAAATCCATATCAGACCAAAGGGCCTGGTATGCTCTTGGAGGGGGAACCTATGCTGGTTTTTTATTTAAAATTTGGCGTGGAGTTCCCCCTCAAGATTCATTCCAAACACAGTGCCCGGTATTGGAGGGGATCGAAGTAGGATCCCCGTTCATTGAAGTCGGACGCGTCTCTGACTTTAAGTTGCAGGGCAAAGTCGGATCCAAAGTAGGACGAGTGTCGTATCGCACCAGTGTGAACCTGGCCTAAATGAACAAGCTGAAGTTAGAAGCTGATTGGCTACCATGTACAGCTGCACCAGATTCTGCGTGCACCAGTTTAAGTAAATCAACCCCAGTGTGCAGCAGAGTGTACAGTTTAAACAAGAGCGTGAGCAGGCAGACAAGTCTATTTTATTGCAGAAGACAAATTGTAATAAAGAACTTGTCTCTTCATATTTTTTTATTCAGACTTTGATTCTACTTTCAGTGGTGTTCATTCATTTTGCAAAAAAAAAAAAAAATAATAATTCAGTAGGCTCCATAGTTCACAAATGGAAAATAGCAGAATTCTGGTCAGGTTAAGACAACATGGCAATCTTTAGAACCAGATGTTTCATAAATAAAACATGCGCTCTTGACTGATTGTTTAAAGTTTACCTAGGCCTTTACAGCTTAAAGCTTAAAGAGGTGTGATTACTTGGCTCTAATAAAGATTGGCAGCTATGGCACCCTGCTTATTGGTAATATGTGCAACTGTATAAATAAATGAAAACATTGCCTCTACTTTGGCTAAACTGAAAACTGATGTCTCACAATAACATTTCAAATCTCATTTGTAGGACTGCACCCATTTCCTAGCTTTTGGTCTTCAAGGCTTTACGAACCAGTGAAGAACGGCGGTGAAATGGACCTCAAGTGTAAATATTACCTAAGTTCAGTTGAGGTCAGGCGATTATTTTGAATGCCACTTTTTTTTTTTTTTTATTATAAACTGGTGTGCTCTAAAATTAGGCTGTCAAAGCATAGCATAGATCTTAGTAGGCAACTGCTCTACTCATGTCATACTCATGTCAGAGTTTAGTGCTTTGTTCTGACATAAAAAGCAGATCCTCAGTAAAGTGTGATATTAGAATAAAGTGGTTTCTGATTACATAGACGCTAAATTCCTGCCTTTTACATACATACCTACTTCTGATGGGCTTTTAGAAACACCTTCATGAAGAGTTTTTTGCATGGCTTTTGTATTTACATAGAGTAAAAACATTTCTCTGTACTTCTTCCAGCGCTTTTTTAGCATGCAAATAAAGTAAGGTGACAATGGACTTCAGGTGTTTTATTATTTACACATTTTGAGAGCCCTTTACATTTTTCTGTTTTGCATACAGAGGCTTCGAAAGTACTTAGATCACGTCAGGAATCCTAAAAAGATCTCCACAGAGCCTACAGTCAGGAAACAGTGGAAGGACATAAAGGCACATTCAGTTCTGGGCATAGTCTGCTCCTTCTATAGATTGCCCCCTGCACTGCAGTAATTAATTATGTAGGTATAATTGCAAATGTCTGGTAACACATTAAGTGTATATAATAAAGAAAGTGTCATGTAGAACGTACAGACCTTTCTGATATCTCCAATCAGAAATCAGGCTTTCCCATTACAAGGATGAATTTAGCTATAATGTCATATAAAGGTAATCATCATCACATTGAAAACACAAACTTTCAATGGCTAAGATGGAGCTGAAATGTTATATCTTTAACATTTGCTCCACTGTGGCTTAGATATAAAGAATACAAGCAAACATATAAGACCCAGAACAAATCATACTGACGTGACCTCAACACAAACCACATGTCAGATTTCTACTGTTGAACTTTGAGGTCTCGTAATAAAATCAAAGCCATCATCTACTTTCCGAATCAATTACACTTGTCTTTTGTCACTATTAGATAGCTTTTGCATCCTAAGGCATGCATGATTTGAAGGTTCTTTACCTATTTTATGTGATTATCAAACAAACCTCCTCAGTACTCCCCGTGGATGCTTAAATGTATTGCCCCCACAATATTTTCAATGCAATGCCATGTGAGTTCCATTAACCAAATAGACAGCAATGCAAATCTGAGATAGGTACAAACATAACCATTGTGCACTAACCCCTGATAAAGTAATCAATGTGGATTTTAAATATCCACATCCACCTAGTTATTAGAGATTTTACCCTGAAGTATTTTTTGTTTTATTGTTGGCCATTAATATAAGCTTCAATCTTTGTGTGGATTATTATCTCCAAAATGCAGAGCCAAAAAGTCCCAGCTCAAACTGTTTTGGCATGAGAAAATCATTTGTTGTATTGGAGGTGATTTACTGTAGAAACAGAAGAGTAAATTGCAAAGTGAAATTTAGTGAAATGGATGAAGCTGTGTTCACGTTAAACACCCAGTCATATGCAAAAATCCTGCTTCTTTTTCTTTAAAGTTACCAAGCAAATAACTGAGTAATCAAATTTGACACAGGTAAACATTTTATTTTTTACTGATGGTCACTTTGCAAAGTGAATATTCATTTTTCTAGGTTAAGAGCTTCTACTTATTTAAAAATAACACCTTATGCATCATCATTTTCTTTCTTAAGCCATTACGCTCATCTTTTCCAACTATATAATAGCTTTTGCATAAGGAATGCATGATTATTTTGCATGACTACTTACTAGTTATATACCTACTTTATCTACACTATATTGTCAAAAGTATTGGGATGTCTGCCTTTACATGCACTTGAACTTTAATTGTATCCCAGTCTTAGTCCGTAGGGTATATTATTGAGTTGGCCCACCCATTGCAGCTATACCAGCTTCAACTCTTCTGGGAAGCCAGTCCATAAGGTTTAGGAGTGTGTCTATGGGAATGTTTGACCATTCTTCCAGAGGTGCATTTGTGAGGTCAGGCACTGATGTTGGACAAGAAGGCCTGGCTCACAGTCTCTGCTCTAATTCATCAGAAAAGTGTTCTATTGGGTTGAGGTCAGGTTAAGGTCAGGACTGTGCAGGCTAATCAAGTTCCTCCACCCCAAAATCACTCATCCATGTCTTTATGGACCTTCCTTTGTGCACCAGTGTGCAGTCATGTTGGAACAGGAAGGGGCCACCCAAACTGGTCCCACTAAGTAGGGAGCATGAAATTGTTCAAAATGTCTTGGTATGCTGGCGCCTTAAGAGTTCCCTTCACTGGAAATAAGGGGCCAAGCCCAACTCCTGAAAAACAACCGCACACCATAATCCCCCCTCCACCAAATGATTTGGACCAGTGCACAAAGCAAGGTCACATTACAGCACAACTAGGCTGGGAGATATTGCCACATTCCCCTTACAGCCTCGCTCCGAGTGATTTCCAGCTCTTTGAACCCCTAAAAGAGTTCCTTGGAGGTCAGCATTTCAGCACTGATGAGGAAGTGAAGCGGGCTGTCCTAGGATGGTGCAGGAGTACTGACAAATCTTTCTATGCCGAAGATTTCCAAATGGTAGTTAAATGCTGGGATAAGTGTATAAATGTAGCAGGGGAGTATGTCTAAATATAAATTGCAGTTTCTACACCTTGAAATTTGTACTTCTATTATATAAACTCAAAAGTCCCAGTTTGACTTGAACACCTGTTGTATATATACTGTAGATATATATATATATATATATATATACAACACATTATCTTTTTTCCTTTTTAGTGCTACCTGTGGATGATTATATGTGTGTAATATCCTTGCTGCATAGTCTTCGATGAATCTGTAGTGCCATTCCACATCAACTCCCCTTACAAAATGAAGAGAAATGTAAATGTACTATGGGTACAAGCAGAGTAGAAACTGTATGTATACAAAAGCAGGGCCAAGCTAAACATGTACAGGAAAAGTGGAGAATTGCATTTGACTTCAGCTGCCTGCATCATTGCATCAATTTGATGCACCATTTCACTGAAGACAACTTCTGCTTATGCAGTTCGCTGTAAGAGGCAGAGTCACAAAAACAGCATCTCTACTGCAAATTCAGATGTCAGGAGTTCAGTCTGCCCTGCAAAATGTAGCGCCAGCAAAAATTTGAAGCCGGTTACTTGGGGAAAAGAGCTCAGAGCGCTTATGTTTTACAAGGATTGTAAGGCTGATTTCTGTATACACAGAAGCATCAGGGCAACTGACATGTGTGATAACAGGAAGTTGCATCATAAGGGGTACTACAAACACCACCAGCAGACTGTACAAATGATTAGTGGGTAGGTTAACAACCCCCCCCCCCCCCCCTGCTGTTCGTGGCGTCTAAGCAGGTTCTCAACAAGTTGTCAGTCAGAAGTTGTAGTTAGTGTCTGGCCTACAAAGAGAGCAAGCTATGGACATTACATTATTTAGACATACCTAAAACACATTAAAAGAGCTTTAAAAAGATCCTCAAAGGCCACTGTAGTTACATGCACTGTGGAGCAATTCATTCATAAAGTGTCAGTGAAGGATCTCTTTTCTCCAAGTCATGGTATAGCCAGTAGTCTCATTCAGATTGATTGTTCTGAATTGTTGAAAATGTTTTATATCTTCTCCAAGCCACTTCAGTTCCAATGAGTGTCAGAAAGATACCCCATCAGTAAATCCCCACAGGTAGCATAGACACCTTGATCCAGTCTCCATGGGATGTGTAGATTTTGATTGTTTAACAGGATGGGAGGGGTGAAAGTTGTGGAACCATCATGTTCTAATTGGTGTCAGAAAGTCTGGTAATTCCTCAATTTACATGGCTAAGGGTGTAAATTGTTGTCAAATCACTGGGCTAAAAGGGCATTATATGTGACAAACAGATAGTGTTGAAGGCCTCCACACCTGTTCAAGGATGGTTGTTCAAGTTTGGCATAGCTT
Source organism: Aquarana catesbeiana (assembly GCF_042186555.1). Classification (NCBI taxonomy): domain Eukaryota; kingdom Metazoa; phylum Chordata; class Amphibia; order Anura; family Ranidae; genus Aquarana; species Aquarana catesbeiana. Next base: position 685,606,598 of record NC_133324.1, read on the forward strand.
TACCTTAAAGTGACACTAAATATATTCTCCAAACGTCTCCATACACATCCACTGAATGGCCCTGTAAACTATATTTCATGAAATTGTTTCATACTGTGTTTTTCTGCCTCCTTGTAATGTCCTCCATGAGCTCCCAAACCTTTCCATTTAGCCTTTACTTCCATTAATTTGGAAGGAGCAGTGCATGTTAGTTGCAGTCATGTGCACTGCTCTATGCGCGCTACAAATTTCAAAGTCCATGGCCCCTAGTCTATCTCTGAAGGGAACAAAAGAGGATGGCTATGTTCAGGCCTGGACTGGGACAAAAAATAAGCCAAAGCATTTTGGATTGAGCAGCCCATAACATGTTAACCGGCCCCTTCCCCACTCTCCACCCTGATGGATCCCCCGGGAGAGGGGAGGAGGGAAACCGGCAGAGGCGTGGGGGGGACCAGGAAAGAGCATGGGGGGTGGAGAGCACAGGGGGGAGTGAAGAGCATGGGGGGATGTGGAGAGCACAGGGGGGCAGAGAGCATGGGGGGATGTGGAGAGCACAGGGGGGGCGGGCAGAGAGCATGGGGGGAGGTGGAGAGCATGGGGAGATGTGGAGAGCACGGGGGCAGCGAAGAGCATGGGGGAATGTGGAAAGCACAAGGAGGGGTGTGGCTGATAGCATGGGGGAGGTGGAGAGCACAGGGGGTGTGGCGGAGAGCATGGGGGGAGGTGGAGAGCATGGGGGGGAGGTGGAGAGCAAAAGGGGGCAGCAGAGAGCATGGGGGGAGGTGGAGAGCATGGGGGAATGTGGAGAGCACAGGGGGGGCAGCAGAGAGCATGGGGGAATGTGGAGAGCACAGGGGGGTGGCGGAGAGCATGGGGGAATGTGGAGAGCACAGGGGGGCAGTAGAGAGCATAGGGGGGAGGTGGAGAGGACAGGGGGCAGCAGAGAGCATGGGGGAGGTGGAAAGCACAGGGGCAGAGAGCACAGGGTGGCAGCGGAAAGCATGGGGGAATGTGGAGAGCACAGGGGGGCAGCAGAGAGCATGGGGGAATGTGGAGAGCACAGGGGGGTGGCGGAGAGCATGGGGGAATGTGGAGAACACAGGGGGGCAGCAGAGAACATGGGGGAATGTGGAGAGCACGGGGGTGGCAGAGAGCATGGGAGTGGAGAGCACAGGGGGGGAGCAGAGATCATGGGGGATATTGAGAGCACGGGGGCGGCGGAGAGCATGGGGGATGTGGAGAGCACGGGGGCTGGCAGAGAGCATGGGGGGAGGTGGAGAGCATGGGGAGTTGTGGAGAGCACGGGGGGCAGCGAAGAGCATGGGGGAATGTGGAGGGCACAGGGAGGGGTGTGGCTGAGAGCATGGGGGAGGTGGGGAGCACAAGGGGCATGTGGCAGAGAGCATGGGGGAGGTGGAGAGCACAGGGGGGCAGCAGAGAGCATGGGGGAGGTGGAGAGCACGGGGGGTGGCGGAGAGCATGGCGGAGGTGGAGAGCACAGGGGGGCAGCAGAGAGCATGGGGGAATGTGGAGAGCACAGGAGGGCAGCAGAGAGCATGGGGGAATGTGGAGAGCACAAGGGGGTGGCAGAGAGCATGGGGGAATTTGGAGAGCACAGGGGGGCAGTAGAGAGCATGGGGGTGTGGCAGAGAGCATGGGGGAGGTGGAGAGCACAGGGGGCAGCAGAGAGCATGGGGGAGGTGGAGAGCACGAGGGGTGGTGGAGAGCATGGGGGAGGTGGAGAGCACAGGGGGGCAGCAGAGAGCATGGGGGAATGTGGAGAGCACAGGGGGGCAGCAAAGAGCATGGTGGAATGTTGAGAGCACAGGGGGGTGGCGGAGAGCATGGGGGAATGTGGAGAGCACAGGGGTGGCAGAGAGCAGGGGGGTGGAGAGCACAGGGGGCAGCAGAGATCATAGTGGATTTTGAGAGCACGGGGGTGGCGGAGAGCATGGGGGGATGTGGAGAGCACAGGGGGGGACAGAGAGCATGGGGGGATGTGGAGAGCACGGGGGCTGGCAGAGAGCATGGGGGGAGGTGGAGAGCATGGGGAGATGTGGAGAGCACAGGGGGGTGGTGCAGAGCATGGGGGAATGTGGAAAACACAGGGGGCAGCAGAGAGCATGGGGGAATGTGGAGAGCACGGGGGGGTGGCAGAGAGCATGGGGGTGGAGAGCACAGGGGGGCAGCAGAGATCATGGGGGATGTTGAGAGCACAGGGGCGGCGGAGAGCATAGGGGGATGTGGAGAGCACGGAAGCTGGCAGAGAGCATGGGGGAAGGTGGAGAGCATGGGGAGATGTGGAGAGCACGGGGGGCAGTGAAGAGCATGGGGGAATGTCGAGGGCACAGGGAGGGGTGTGGCTGAGAGCATGGGGGAGGTGGGGAGCACAGGGGGTGTGTGGCAGAGAGCATGGGGGAGGTGGAGAGCACAGGGGGGCAGCAGAGAGCATGGGGGAGGTGGAGAGCACAGGGGGTGGCGGAGAGCATGGGGGAGGTGGAGAGCACAGGGGAGCAGCAGAGAGCATAGGGGAATGTGGAGAGCACAGGGGGGCAGCAGAGAGCATGGGGGAATGTGGAGAGCACAGGGGGGTGGCAGAGAGCATGGGGGAATGTGGAGAGCACAGGGGGGCAGTAGAGAGAATGGGGGTGTGGCGGAGAGCATGGGGGAGGTGGAGAGCACAGGGGGCAGCAGAGAGCATGGGGGAGGTGGAGAGCACGGGGGGGTGGCGGAGAGCATGGGGGAGGTGGAGAGCACAGGGGGGCAGCAGAGAGCATGGGGGAATGTTGAGAGCACAAGGGGGTGGCGGAGAGCATGGGGGTGGAGAGCACAGGGGGGCAGCAGAGATCATAGTGGATGTTGAGAGCAGGGGGGTGGCGGAGAGCATGGGGGGATGTAGAGAGCACAGGGGAGCAGCAGAGATCATAGTGGATGCTGAGAGCAGGGGGGTGGCGGAGAGCATGGGGGCATGTAGAGAGCACAGGGGGGTCAGAGAGCATGGGGGAATGTGGAGAGCACGGGGGCTGGCAGAGAGCATGGGAGGAGGTGGAGAGCATGGGGAGATGTGGAGAGCACGGGGGGGCAGCGAAGAGCATGGGGGAATGTGGAGGGCACAGGGAGGGGTGTGGCTGAGAGCATGGGGGAGGTGGGGAGCACAGGGGGTGTGTGGCGAAGAGCATGGGGGAGGTGGAGAGCAAAGGGGGGCAGCCAAGAGCATGGGGGAGGTGGAGAGCACGGGGGTGGCGGAGAGCATGGGGGAGGTGGAGAGCACAGGGGGGCAGCAGAGAGCATGGGGGAATGTAGAGAGCACAGGGGGGCAGCAGAGAGCATGGGGGAATGCGGAGAGCACAGGGGGGTGGCGGAGAGCATGGGGGAATGTGGAGAGCACAGGGGGGCAGTAGAGAGCATGGGGGTGTGGCGGAGAGCATGGGGGAGGTGGAGAGCACAGGGGGCAGCAGAGAGCATGGGGGAGGTGGAGAGCACAGGGGATGGCGGAGAGCATGGGGGAGGTGGAGAGCACAGGGGGGCATCAGAGAACATGGAGGAATGTGGAGAGCACAGGGGGGCAGCAGAGAGCATGGGGGAATGTTAGGAGCACAGGGGGGTGGTGGAGAGCATGGGGGAATGTGGAGAGCACAGGGAGGGGGTGGTGGAGAGTATGGGGGAGGTGGAGAGCACGGGGGCAGCAGAGAGCATGGGGAAATTTGGAGAGCACAGGGGGGCAGCAGAGAGCATGGGGGAATGTGGAGAGCACAGGGGGGTGGCGGAGAGCATGGGGGAATGTTGGGAGCACAGGGGGGTGGCAGAGAGCATGGGGGAATGTGGAGAGCACAGGGGGGTGGCAGAGAGCATGGGGGTAGGTGGAGAGCACAGGGGGGTGGCAGAGAGCATGGGGGTAGGTGGAGAGCACAGGGGGGCAGCAGAGAGCCTAGGGGAATGTGGAGAGCACAGGGGGAGGTGGCAGAGAGCATGGGGGAGGAGGAGAGCCCGGGGGGTGGCAGAGAGCATGAGGGAATGTGGAAAGCACAGGGGTGTGGCGGAGAGCATGGGGAAATGTGGAGCGCACAGGGGGGTGGCGGAGAGCACGGGGGAATGTGGAGAGCACAGGGGGGCAGCAGAGAGCATGAGGAAATGTGGAGAGCACAGGGGGGCAGCAGAGAGAATGGGGGAATGTGGAGAGCACAGGAGGTGGCGGAGAGCATAGGGGAATGTGGAGAGCACAGGGAGGCAGCAGAGAGCATGGGGGAATGTGGAGAGCACAGGGGGTGACAAAGAGCATGGGGGAATGTGGAGAGCACGGGGGGTGGCGGAGAGCATGGGGGGAGGTGGAGAGCACAGGGGGCAGCAGAGAGCATGGGGGAATGTGGAGAGCCCAGGGGGGGTGGCAGAGAGCATGAGAGAATGTGGAAAGCACAGGGGGTGGTGGAGAGCATGGGGAAAGGTGGAGCGCACAGGGGGGTGGCGGAGAGCATAGGGGAATGTGGAGAGTACAGGGGGCAGCAGAGAGCACGGGGGAGTTGGAGAGCATGGGGGGCAGAGAGCACAGGGGGAAGCGGAGAGAATGAGGGAATGCGGAGAGCATATGGAGGGGGGGTGGAGAGCATGGGGAAGGTGGAGAGCATGCGGGGCAGCAGAGAGCATCAGGAAATGTGGAGAGCACAGGGGGGCAGCGGAGAGCATGGGGGAATGTGGAGAGCACAGGGGGTGGCGGAGAGCATGGGGCAATGTGGAGAGCACAGGGGGGCAGCAGAGAGCATGGGGGAATGTGGAGAGCACATGGGGGTGGCAAAGAGCATGGGGGAATGTGGAGAGCACGGGGGGGTGGCGGAGAGCATGGGGGGAGGTGGAGAGCACAGGGGGGCAGCAGAGAGCATGGGGGAATGTGGAGAGCACAGGGGGGCAGCAGAGAGCATGAGGGAATGTGGAGAGCACAGGGGGGTGGCGGAGAATGGGGGAATGTGGAGAGCACAGGGGGGCAGTAGAGAGCATGGAGGTGTGGCGGAGAGCATGGGGGAGGTGGAGAGCAAAGGGGGGCAGCAGAGAGCATGGGGGAGGTGGAACGGGGGTGGCGGAGAGCATGGGGGAGGTGGAGAGCACAGGGGGGGCAGCAGAAAGCATGGGGGAATGTGGAGAGCACAGGGGGCAGCAGAGAGCATGGGGGAATGTTGAGAGCACAGGGGGCTGGCGGAGAGCATGGGGGAATGTGGAGAGCACAGGGGGCAGTAGAGAGCATGGAGGGTGGAGAGCATGGGAGCAGAGAGCACAGGGGGGCAGCGGAGAGCATGGGGGAATGTGGAGAGCACAGGGAGGGGGTGGTTGAGAGCATGGGGGCGGTGGAGAGCACGGGGGGGCAGCAGAGAGCATGGGGGAATTTGAAGAGCACAGGGGGGCAGCAGAGAGCATGGGGGAATGTGGAGAGCACAGGGGGTGGCGGAGAGCATGGGGGAATGTGGAGAGCACAGGTGGGTGGCGGAGAGCATGGGGGAATGTGGAGAGCACAGGGGGGTGGCAGAGAGCATGGGGGAATGTGGAGAGCACAGGGGGTGGCAGAGAGCATGGGGGTAGGTGGAGAGCACAGGGGGACAGCAGAGAGCCTAGGGGAAAGTGGAGAGCACAGGGGGGGTGGCGGAGAGCATGGGGGAGGTGGAGAGCACAGGGGGGCAGCAGAGAGCCTGGGGAAATGTGGAGAGCACAGGGGGAGGTGGCGGAGAGCATGGGGGAGGTGGAGAGCCCAGGGGGGGTGACGAAGAGAATGAGGGAATTTGGAAAGCACAGGGGGGTGGCGGACAGCATGGGGAAATGTGGAGGGCACAGGGGGGTGGCGGAGAGCATGGGGGAATGTGGAGAATACAGGGGGCAGTAGAGAGCATGGGGGAGTTGGAGAGCATGGGGGCAGAGAGCACAGGGGGAAGCGGAGAGCATGGGGGAATGTGGAGAGCACAGGGAGGGGGGTGGTGGAGAGCATGGGTGAGGTGAAAAGCACAGGGGGGCAGCAGAGAGCATGAGGTAATGTGGAGAGCACAGGGGGGCAGCAGAGAGCATGGGGAATGTGGAGAGCACAGGGGGTGGCGGAGAGCATGGGGGAATGTGGAGAGCACAGGGGGGTGGCAGAGAACATGGGGGAGGTGGAGAGCACAGGGGGCAGCAGAGAGCCTGGGGGAATGTGGAGAGCACAGGAGGGTGGCAGAGAGCATGGGGGAGGTGGAGAGCACAGGGGGCAGCAGAGAGCCTGGGGGAATGTGGAGAGCACAGGGGGAGATGGCGGAGAGCATGGATAGGTGGAGAGCCCGGGGGTGGCGGAGAGCATGGGGAAATGTGGAGAGCGCAGGGGGTGGCGGAGGGCATGGGGTAATGTGGAGAGCACAGGGGGGTGGCGGAGAGCATGGGAGAATGTGGAGAGCACAGGGGGGTGGCGGAGAGCATGGGGGAATGTGGAGAGCTCAGGGGGGTGGCAGAGAGCATGGGGGAATGTCTCGAGCACAGGGGGGCAGCAGAGAGCATGGGGGAATGTGGAGAGCACAGGGGGGTGGCAGAGAGCATGGGGGAGGTGGAGAGCACAGGGGGCAGCAGAGAGCATGGGGGAATGTGGAGAGCACAGGGGGTGGCGGAGAGCATGGGGGAATGTGGAGAGCACAGGGGGGTGGCAGAGAACATGGGGGAATGTGGAGAGCACAGGGGGGTGGCGGAGAGCATGGGGGGAGGTGGAGAGCACAGGGGGGCAGCAGAGAGCATGGGGGAATGTGGAGAGCACAGGAGGGTGGCAGAGAGCATGGGGGAGGTGGAGAGCACAGGGGGCAGCAGAGAGCCTGGGGGAATGTGGAGAGCACAGGGGGAGATGGCGGAGAGCATGGATAGGTGGAGAGCCCGGGGGTGGCGGAGAGCATGGGGAAATGTGGAGAGCGCAGGGGGTGGCGGAGGGCATGGGGTAATGTGGAGAGCACAGGGGGGTGGCGGAGAGCATGGGAGAATGTGGAGAGCACAGGGGGGTGGCGGAGAGCATGGGGGAATGTGGAGAGCTCAGGGGGGTGGCAGAGAGCATGGGGGAATGTCTCGAGCACAGGGGGGCAGCAGAGAGCATGGGGGAATGTGGAGAGCACAGGGGGGTGGCAGAGAGCATGGGGGAGGTGGAGAGCACAGGGGGCAGCAGAGAGCCTGGGGGAATGTGGAGAGCACAGGGGGAGATGGCGGAGAGCATGGATAGGTGGAGAGCCCGGGGGGTGGCGGAGAGCATGGGGAAATGTGGAGAGCGCAGGGGGTGGCGGAGAGCATGGGGGAATGTAGAGAGCACAGGGGGTGGCGGAGAGCATGGGGGAATGTGGAGTGCACAGGGGGGGTGGCGGAGAGCATGGGGGAATGTGGAGAGCACAGGGGGGCGGCAGAGAGCATGGGGGAATGTGGCGAGCACAGAGGGAGTGGCAGAGAGCATGGGGAATGTGGAGAGCACGGGGGGGTGGCGGAGCGCATGGGGGGAGATGGAGAGCACAGGGAGGCAGCAGAGAGCCTGGGGGAATGTGGAGAGCACAGGGGGGTGGCAGAGAGCATGGGGAGGTGGAGAGCACAGGGGGCAGCAGAGAGCCTGGGGGAGTGTGGAGAGCACAGGGGAATTGGCGGAGAACATGTGGGAGGTGGAGAGCCCAGGGGGGTGGCAGAAATCATGGGGAAATGTGGAGAGCACAGGGGGTGGCGGAGAGTATGGGGGAATGTGGAGAGCACAGGGGGGTGGCGGAGAACATGGGGGAATGTGGACAGCACAGGGGGGTGGCAGAGAGCATGGGGGAATGTGGAGAGCACAGGGGGGATAGTAGAGAGCATGGGGGTAGGTGGAGAGCACAGGGGGGTGGCAGAGAGCATGGGGGAGGTGGAGAGCACAGGGGGCAGCAGAGAGCACAGGGGGCAGCAGAGAGCATGGGGGAATGTGGAGAGCACAGGGGGTGGCGGAGAGCATGGGGGAATGTGGAGAGCACAGGGGGGTGGCAGAGAACATGGGGGAATGTGGAGAGCACAGGGGGGTGGCGGAGAGCATGGGGGGAGGTGGAGAGCACAGGGGGGCAGCAGAGAGCATGGGGGAATGTGGAGAGCACAGGAGGGTGGCAGAGAGCATGGGGGAGGTGGAGAGCACAGGGGGCAGCAGAGAGCCTGGGGGAATGTGGAGAGCACAGGGGGAGATGGCGGAGAGCATGGATAGGTGGAGAGCCCGGGGGTGGCGGAGAGCATGGGGAAATGTGGAGAGCGCAGGGGGTGGCGGAGGGCATGGGGTAATGTGGAGAGCACAGGGGGGTGGCGGAGAGCATGGGAGAATGTGGAGAGCACAGGGGGGTGGCGGAGAGCATGGGGGAATGTGGAGAGCTCAGGGGGGTGGCAGAGAGCATGGGGGAATGTCTCGAGCACAGGGGGGCAGCAGAGAGCATGGGGGAATGTGGAGAGCACAGGGGGTGGCAGAGAGCATGGGGGAGGTGGAGAGCACAGGGGGCAGCAGAGAGCCTGGGGGAATGTGGAGAGCACAGGGGGAGATGGCGGAGAGCATGGATAGGTGGAGAGCCCGGGGGGTGGCGGAGAGCATGGGGAAATGTGGAGAGCGCAGGGGGTGGCGGAGAGCATGGGGGAATGTAGAGAGAACAGGGGGTGGCGGAGAGCATGGGGGAATGTGGAGTGCACAGGGGGGGTGGCGGAGAGCATGGGGGAATGTGGAGAGCACAGGGGGGTGGCAGAGAGCATGGGGGAATGTGGCGAGCACAGAGGGAGTGGCAGAGAGCATGGGGAATGTGGAGAGCACGGGGGGGTGGCGGAGCGCATGGGGGGAGATGGAGAGCACAGGGAGGCAGCAGAGAGCCTGGGGGAATGTGGAGAGCACAGGGGGGTGGCAGAGAGCATGGGGAGGTGGAGAGCACAGGGGGCAGCAGAGAGCCTGGGGGAGTGTGGAGAGCACAGGGGAATTGGCGGAGAACATGTGGGAGGTGGAGAGCCCAGGGGGGTGGCAGAAATCATGGGGAAATGTGGAGAGCACAGGGGGTGGCGGAGAGTATGGGGGAATGTGGAGAGCACAGGGGGGTGGCGGAGAACATGGGGGAATGTGGACAGCACAGGGGGGTGGCAGAGAGCATGGGGGAATGTGGAGAGCACAGGGGGGATAGTAGAGAGCATGGGGGTAGGTGGAGAGCACAGGGGGGTGGCAGAGAGCATGGGGGAGGTGGAGAGCACAGGGGGCAGCAGAGAGCCTGGGGGAATGTGGAGAGCACAGGGGGAGGTGGCGGAGAACATGGGGGAATGTGGAGAGCCCAGGGGGGTGGCAGAGAGCATGGGGGGAGGTGGAGAGCACAGGCGGAGATGGCGGAGAGCATGGATAGGTGGAGAGCCCGGGGGTGGCGGAGAGCATGGGGAAATGTGGAGAGCGCAGGGGGTGGTGGAGAGCATGGGGGAATGTGGAGAGCACAGGGGGGTGGCAGAGAGCATGGGAGAATGTGGAGAGCTCAGGGGGTCGGCGGAGAGCATGGGGAAATGTGGAGAGCACAGGGGGGCGGCAGAGAGCATGGGGGAATGTGGCGAGCATAGGGGGGCAGCAGAGAGCATGGGGGAATGTGGAGAGCACAGGGGGGTGGCAGAGAGCATGGAGGAGGTGGAGAGCACAGGGGGGTGGCAGAGAGCATGGGGGAGGTGGAGAGCACAGGGGGCAGCAGAGAGCCTGGGGGAATGTGGAGAGCACATGGGGAGATGGCGGAGAGCATGGATAGGTGGAGAGCCCAGGGGGTGGCGGAGAGCATGGGGAAATGTGGAGAGTGCAGGGGGTGGCGGAGAACATGGGGGAATATGGAGAGCACAGAGGGGGTGACGGAGAGCATGGGGGGAGGTGGAGAGCACAGGGGGGCAGCAGAGAGCATGGGGGAATGTGGAGAGCACAGGAGGGTGGCAGAGAGCATGGGGGAGGTGGAGAGCACAGGGGGCAGCAGAGAGCCTGGGGGAATGTGGAGAGCACAGGGGGAGGTGGCAGAGAGCATGGATAGGTGGAGAGCCCAGGGGGTGGCGGAGAGCATGGGGAAATGTGGAGAGCGCTGGGGGTGGCGGAGAGCATGGGGGAATGTGGAGAGCCCAGGGGGGTGGCGGAGAGCATGGGAGAATGTGGAGAGCACAGGGGGGTGGCGGAGAGCATGGGGGAATGTGGAGAGCACAGGGGGGTGGCAGAGAGCATGGGGGAATGTGGCGAGCACAGGGGGGCAGCAGAGAGCATAGGGGAATGTGGAGAGCACAGGGGGGTGGCAGAGAGCATGGGGGGAGGTGGAGAGCACAGGCGGAGATGGCGGAGAGCATGGATAGGTGGAGAGCCTGGGGGGTGGCGGAGAGCATGGGGAAATGTGGAGAGCGCAGGGGGTGGTGGAGAGCATGGGGGAATGTGGAGAGCACAGGGGGGTGGCAGAGAGCATGGGAGAATGTGAAGAGCACAGGGGGGTGGCGGAGAGCATGGGGGAATGTGGAGAGCACAGGGGGGCGGCAGAGAGCATGGGGGAATGTGGCGAGCACAGGGGGGCAGCAGAGAGCATGGGGGAATGTGGAGAGCACAGGGGGGTGGCAGAGAGCATGGAGGAGGTGGAGAGCACAGGGGGGTGGCAGAGAGCATGGGGGAGGTGGAGAGCACAGGGGGCAGCAGAGAGCTTGGGGGAATGTGGAGAGCACATGGGGAGATGGCGGAGAGCATGGATAGGTGGAGAGCCCAGGGGGTGGCGGAGAGCATGGGGAAATGTGGAGAGCGCAGGGGGTGGCGGAGAACATGGGGGAATATGGAGAGCACAGAGGGGGTGACGGAGAGCATGGGGGGAGGTGGAGAGTACAGGGGGGCAGCAGAGAGCATGGGGGAATGTGGAGAGCACAGGAGGGTGGCAGAGAGCATGGGGGAGGTGGAGAGCACAGGGGGGCAGCAGAGAGCATGGGGGAATGTGGAGAGCACAGGGGGGTGGCAGAGAGCATGGAGGAGGTGGAGAGCACAGGGGGGTGGCAGAGAGCATGGGGGAGGTGGAGAGCACAGGGGGCAGCAGAGAGCCTGGGGGAATGTGGAGAGCACATGGGGAGATGGCGGAGAGCATGGATAGGTGGAGAGCCCAGGGGGTGGCGGAGAGCATGGGGAAATGTGGAGAGCGCAGGGGGTGGCGGAGAACATGGGGGAATATGGAGAGCACAGAGGGGGTGACGGAGAGCATGGGGGGAGGTGGAGAGCACAGGGGGGCAGCAGAGAGCATGGGGGAATGTGGAGAGCACAGGAGGGTGGCAGAGAGCATGGGGGAGGTGGAGAGCACAGGGGGCAGCAGAGAGCCTGGGGGAATGTGGAGAGCACAGGGGGAGGTGGTAGAGAGCAAGGATAGGTGGAGAGCCCGGGGGGTGGCGGAGAGCATGGGGAAATGTGGAGAGCGCTGGGGGTGGCGGAGAGCATGGGGGAATGTGGAGAGCACAGGGGGGTGGCGGAGAGCATGGGAGAATGTGGAGAGCACAGGGGGGTGGCGGAGAGCATGGGGGAATGTGGCGAGCACAGGGGGGCAGCAGAAAGCATGGGGGAATGCGGAGAGCACGGGGGTGGCGGAAACCATGGGGAAGTGGAGAGCACGGGGGTGTTGGAGAGCATGGGGGGAGGTGGAGAGCACAGGGGGGCAGCAGAGAGCCTGGGGGAATGTGGAGAGCACAGGGGGGTGGCGGAGAGCATAGGGGAATGTGGAGAGCACAGGGGGGTGGCGGAAAGCATGGGGGAATGTGGAGAGCACAGGGGGGTGGCGGAGAGCATGGGGGAATGTAGAGAGCACAGGGGGGGTGGCGGAGAGCATGGGGGAATGTGGAGAACACAGGGGGAGGTGGCGGAAAGCATGGGGGGAGGTGGAGAGGACGGGGGGTGCCGGAGAGCATGGGGGAAGGTGGAGAGCACAGGGGGGCAGCAGAGAGCCTGGGGGGAATGTGGAGAGCACAAGGGGGCTGGCGGAGAGTATGGGGGAGTGTGGAGAGCACAGGGGGCAGCAGAAAGCCTGGGGGGAATGTGGAGAGCACAGGGGGTGGCGAAGAGCATGGGGGAGGTGGAGAGCACAGGGGGGCAGCAGAGGGCCTGGGGGAATGTGGAGAGCACAGGGTGAGGTGTCTGAGAGCATGGGGGATGTGGAGAGCCTAGGGGGGTGGCGGAAAGCATGGGGGAATGCGGAGAGCACGGGGGTGGCGGAGACCATGGGGAAGTGGAGAGCACGGGGTGGCGGAGAGCATGGGGGGAGGTGGAGAGCACAGGGGGGCAGCAGAGAGCCTGGGGGAATGTGGAGAGCACAGGGGGGTGGTGGAGAGCATGGGGGAATGTGGAAAGCACAGGGGGGTGGCGGAGAGCATGGGGGAATGTAGAGAGCACAGGGGGGGTGGCGGAGAGCATGGGGGAATGTGGAGAACACAAGGGGAGGTGGCAGAAAGCATGGGGGGAGGTGGAGAGGACGGGGGGTGTCGGAGAGCATGGGGGAAGGTGGAGAGCACAGGGGGGCAGCAGAGAGCCTGGGGGGAATGTGGAGAGCACAGGGGGGCTGGCGGAGAGCATGGGGGAGTGTGGAGAGCCCAGGGGGGTGGCGGAGAGCATTGGGGAATGTGGAGAGCATGGGGGGTGGCGGAGAGCATGGGGGAATGTGAAGAGCCCAGGGGGGTGGCGGAGAGCATGGGGGAATGTGAAGAACTCGGGGGGGTGGCGGAGAACATGGGGGAATGTGGAGAACACAGGGGGGCAGCAGAGAGCATGGGGGAATGTGGAGAGCACGGGGTGGCAGAGAGCATGGGGGTGGAGAGCACAGGGGGGCAGCAGAGATCATGGGGGATGTTGAGAGCACGGGGGCGGCGGAGAGCATGGGGGATGTGGAGAGCACGGGGGCTGGCAGAGAGCATGGGGGGATGTGGAGAGCATGGGGAGTTGTGGAGAGCACGGGGGGCAGCGAAGAGCATGGGGGAATGTGGAGGGCACAGGGAGGGGTGTGGCTGAGAGCATGGGGGAGGTGGGGAGCACAGGGGCATGTGGCGGAGAGCATGGGGGAGGTGGAGAGCACAGGGGGGCAGCAGAGAGCATGGGGGAGGTGGAGAGCACGGGGAGTGGCGGAGAGCATGGGGGAGGAGGAGAGCACAGGGGGGCAGCAGAGAGCATGGGGGAATGTGGAGAGCACAGGGGGGTGGCAGAGAGCATGGGGGAATTTGGAGAGCACAGGGGGGCAGTAGAGAGCATGGGGGTGTGGCAGAGAGCATGGGGGAGGTGGAGAGCACAGGGGGCAGCAGAGAGCATGGGGGAGGTGGAGAGCACGGGGGGTGGCGGAGAGCATGGTGGAGGTGGAGAGCACAGGGGGGCAGCAGAGAGCATGGGGGAATGTGGAGAGCACAGGGGGGCAGCAAAGAGCATGGGGGAATGTTGAGAGCACAGGGGGGTGGCAGAGAGCATGGTGGAATGTGGAGAGCACAGGGGTGGCAGAGAGCATGGGGGTGGAGAGCACAGGGGGCAGCAGAGATCATAGTGGATTTTGAGAGCACGGGGGTGGCGGAGAGCATGGGGGGATGTGGAGAGCACAGGGGGGGGGAAAGAGAGCATGGGGGGATGTGGAGAGCACGGGGGCTGGCAGAGAGCATGGGGGGAGGTGGAGAGCATGGGGAGATGTGGAGAGCACAGGGGGGTGGTGCAGAGCATGGGGGAATGTGGAAAACACAGGGGGCAGCAGGGAGGATGGGGGAATGTGGAGAGTACGGGGGGTGGCAGAGAGCATGGGGGTGGAGAGTACAGGGGGGCAGCAGAGATCATGGGGGATGTTGAGAGCACAGAAGCTGGCAGAGAGCATGGGGGGAGGTGGAGAGCATGGGGAGATGTGGAGAGCACGGGGGGCAGCGAAGAGCATGGGGGAATGTCGAGGGCACAGGGAGGGGTGTGGCTGAGAGCATGGGGGAGGTGGGGAGCACAGGGGGTGTGTGGCGGAGAGCATGGGGGAGGTGGAGAGCACAGGGTGGCAGCAGAGAGCATGGGGGAGGTGGAGAGCACAGGGGGTGGCGGAGAGCATGGGGGAGGTGGAGAGCACAGGGGAGCAGCAGAGAGCATGGGGGAATGTGGAGAGCACAGGGGGGCAGCAGAGAGCATGGGGGAATGTGGAGAGCACAGGGGGGTGGCAGAGAGCATGGGGGAATGTGGTGAGCACAGGGGGGCAGTAGAGAGCATGGGGGTGTGGCGGAGAACATGGGGGAGGTGGAGAGCACAGGGGGCAGCAGAGAGCATGGGGGAGGTGGAGAGCACGGGGGGTTGGCGGAGAGCATGGGGGAGGTGGAGAGCACAGGGGGGGCAGCAGAGAGCATGGGGGAATGTGGAGAGCACAGGGGGCAGCAGAAAGCATGGGGGAATGTTGAGAGCACAAGGGGGTGGCGGAGAGCATGGGGGAATGTGGAGAGCACGGGGGGTGGTAGAGAGCATGGGGGTGGAGAGCACAGGGGGGCAGCAGAGATCATAGTGGATGTTGAGACCAGGGGGGTGGCGGAGAGCATGGGGGGATGTAGAGAGCACAGGGGAGCAGCAGAGATCATAGTGGATGTTGAGAGCAGGGGGTGGCGGAGAGCATGGGGGGATGTAGAGAGCACAGAGGGGTCAGAGAGCATGGGGGAATGTGGAGAGCACGGGGGCTGGCAGAGAGCATGGGAGGAGGTGGAGAGCATGGGGAGATGTGGAGAGCACGGGGGGGCAGCAAAGAGCATGGGGGAATGTGGAGGGCACAGGGAGGGGTGTGGCTAAGAGCATGGGGGAGGTGGGGAGCACAGGGGGCGTGTGGCGGAGAGCATGGGGGAGGTGGAGAGCACAGGGGGGCAGCCAAGAGCATGGGGGAGGTGGAGAGCACGGGGGTGGCGGAGAGCATGGGGGAGGTGGAGAGCACAGGGGGGCAGCAGAGAGCATGGGGGAATGTGGAGAGCACAGGGGGGTGGCGGAGAGCATGGGGGAATGTGGAGAGCACAGGGGGGCAGTAGAGAGCATGGGGGTGTGGCGGAGAGCATGGGGGAGGTGGAGAGCACAGGGGGCAGCAGAGAGCATGGGGGAGGTGGAGAGCACAGAGGATGGCGGAGAGCATGGGGGAGGTGGAGAGCACAGGGGGGCAGCAGAGAGCATGGGGGAATGTGGAGAGCACAGGGGTGCAGCAGAGAGCACGGGGGAATGTTAGGAGCACAGGGGGGTGGCGGAGAGCATGGGGGAATGTGGAGAGCACAGGGAGGGGGTGGTGGAGAGCATGGGGGAGATGGAGAGCACAGGGGGCAGCAGAGAGCATGGGGGAATTTGGAGAGCACAGGGGGGCAGCAGAGAGCATGGGGGAATGTGGAGAGCACAGGGAGGTGGTGGAGAGCATGGGGGAATGTTGAGAGCACAGGGGGGTGGCAGAGAGCATGGGGGAATGTGGAGAGCACAGGGGGGTGGCAGAGAGCATGGGGGTAGGTGGAGAGCACAGGGGGGTGGCAGAGAGCATGGGGGTAGGTGGAGAACACAGGGGGGCAGCAGAGAGCCTAGGGGAATGTGGAGAGCACAGGGGGAGGTGGCAGAGAGCATGTGGGAGGAGGAGAGCCCAGGGGGGGTGGCAGAGAGCATGAGGGAATGTGGAAAGCACAGGGGTGTGGCGGAGAGCATGGGGAAATGTGGAGCGCACAGGGGGGTGGCGGAGAGCACGGGGGAATGTGGAGAGCACAGGGGGGCAGCAGAGAGAATGGGGGAATGTGGAGAGCACAGGGGGTGGCGGAGAGCATGATGGAATGTGGAGAGCACAGGGGGGCAGCAGAGAGCATGGGGGAATGTGGAGAGCACAGGGGGTGGCGGAGAGCATGGGGGAGGTGGAGAGCACAGGGGGGCAGCAGAGAGCATGGGGGAGGTGGAACGGGGGTGGCGGAGAGCATGGGGGAGGTGGAGAGCACAGGGGGGGCAGCAGAAAGCATGGGGGAATGTGGAGAGCACAGGGGGCAGTAGAGAGCATGGAGGGTGGAGAGCATGGGAGCAGAGAGCACAGGGGGGCAGCGGAGAGCATGGGGGAATGTGGAGAGCACAGGGAGGGGGTGGTTGAGAGCATGGGGGAGGTGGAGAGCACGGGGGGGCAGCAGAGAGCATGGGGGAATTTGGAGAGCACGGGGGGTGGCGGAGAGCATGGGGGAATGTGGAGAGCACAGGTGGGTGGCGGAGAGCATGGGGGAATGTGGAGAGTATGGGGGGGTGGCAGAGAGCCTAGGGGAAAGTGGAGAGCACAGGGGGGGTGGCGGAGAGCATGGGGGAGGTGGAGAGCACAGGGGGGCAGCAGAGAGCCTGGGGAAATGTGGAGAGCACAGGGGGAGGTGGCGGAGAGCATGGGGGAGGTGGAGAGCCCAGGGGAGGTGGCGAAGAGAATGAGGGAATGTGGAAAGCACAGGGGGGTGGCGGACAGCATGGGGAAATGTGGAGCGCACAGGGGGGTGGCGGAGAGCATGGGGGAATGTGGAGAGTACAGGGGGCAGTAGAGAGCATGGGGGAGTTGGAGAGCATGGGGGCAGAGAGCACAGGGGGAAGCGGAGAGCATGGGGGAATGTGGAGAGCACAGGGAGGGGGGTGGTGGAGAGCATGGGGGAGGTGGAAAGCACAGGGGGGCAGCAGAGAGCATGAGGTAATGTGGAGAGCACAGGTGGGCAGCAGAGAGCATGGGGGAATGTGGAGAGCACAGGGGGTGGCGGAGAGCATGGGGGAATGTGGAGAGCACAGGGGGGTGGCAGAGAACATGGGGGAATGTGGAGAGCACAGGGGAGGTGGCGGAGAGCATGGGGGGAGGTGGAGAGCACAGGGGGGCAGCAGAGAGCATGGGGGAATGTGGAGAGCACAGGAGGGTGGCAGAGAGCATGGGGGAGGTGGAGAGCACAGGGGGCAGCAGAGAGCCTGGGGGAATGTGGAGAGCACAGGGGGAGATGGCGGAGAGCATGGATAGGTGGAGAGCCGGGGGGTGGCGGAGAGCATGGGGAAATGTGGAGAGCGCAGGGGGTGGCGGAGAGCATGGGGGAATGTGGAGAGCACAGGGGGGTGGTGGAGAGCATGGGAGAATGTGGAGAGCACAGGGGGGTGGCGGAGAGCATGGGGGAATGTGGAGAGCACAGGGGGGTGGCAGAGAGCATGGGGGAATGTCTCGAGCACAGGGGGGCAGCAGAGAGCATGGGGGAATGTGGAGAGCACAGGGGGGTGGCAGAGAGCATGGGGGAGGTGGAGAGCACAGGGGGCAGCAGAGAGCCTGGGGGAATGTGGAGAGCACAGGGGAGATGGCGGAGAGCATGGATAGGTGGAGAGCCCGGGGGGTGGCGGAGAGCATGGGGAAATGTGGAGAGCGCAGGGGGTGGTGGAGAGCATGGGGGAATGTAGAGAGCACAGGGGGTGGCGGAGAGCATGGGGGAATGTGGAGTGCACAGGGGGGTGGCGGAGAGCATGGGGGAATGTGGAGAGCACAGGGGGGCGGCAGAGAGCATGGGGGAATGTGGCGAGCACAGAGGGAGTGGCAGAGAGCATGGGGAATGTGGAGAGCACGGGGGTGGCGGAGCGCATGTGGGGAGATGGAGAGCACAGGGAGGCAGCAGAGAGCCTGGGGGAATGTGGAGAGCACAGGGGGGTGGCAGAGAGCATGGGGAGGTGGAGAGCACAGGGGGCAGCAGAGAGCCTGGGGGAGTGTGGAGAGCACAGGGGGAGGTGGCGGAGAACATGTGGGAGGTGGAGAGCCCAGGGGGGTGGCAGAAAGCATGGGGAAATGTGGAGAGCACAGGGGGTGGCGGAGAGTATGGGGGAATGTGGAGAGCACGCGGGGTGGCGGAGAGCATGGGGGAATGTGGAGAGCCCAGGGGGGTGGCAGAGAGCATGGGGGGGAGGTGGAGAGCACAGGCGGAGATGGCGGAGAGCATGGATAGGTGGAGAGCCTGGGGGGTGGCGGAGAGCATGGGGAAATGTGGAGAGCGCAGGGGGTGGTGGAGAGCATGGAGGAATGTGGAGAGCACAGGGGGGTGGCAGAGAGCATGGGAGAATGTGGAGAGCACAGGGGGGTGGCGGAGAGCATGGGGGAATGTGGAGAGCACAGGGGGGCGGCAGAGAGCATGGGGGAATGTGGCGAGCACATGGGGGCAGCAGAGAGCATGGGGGAATGTGGAGAGCACAGGGGGGTGGCAGAGAGCATGGGGGAGGTGGAGAGCACAGGGGGCAGCAGAGAGCCTGGGGGAATGTGGAGAGCACAGGGGGAGATGGCGGAGAGCATGGATAGGTGGAGAGCCCGGGGGGTGGCGGAGAGCATGGGGAAATGTGGAGAGCGCAGGGGGTGGCGGAGAACATGGGGGAATGTGGAGAGCACAGGGGGGGTGGCGGAGAGCATGGGGGTAGGTGTAGAGCACAGGGGGGCAGCAGAGAGCATGGGGGAATGTGGAGAGCACAGGAGGGTGGCAGAGAGCATGGGGGAGGTGGAGAGCACAGGGGGCAGCAGAGAGCCTGGGGGAATGTGGAGAGCACAGGGGGAGGTGGCGGAGAGCATGGATAGGTGGAGAGCCCGGGGGGTGGCGGAGAGCATGGGGAAATGTGGAGAGCGCTGGGGGTGGCGGAGAGCATGGGGGAATGTGGAGAGCACAGGGGGGTGGCGGAGAGCATGGGAGAATGTGGAGAGCACAGGGTGGTGGCGGAGAGCATGGGGGAATGTGGAGAGCACAGGGGGGTGGCAGAGAGCATGGGGGAATGTGGCGAGCACAGGGGGGCAGCAGAGAGCATAGGGGAATGTGGAGAGCACAGGGGGTGGCAGAGAGCATGGGGGAGGTGGAGAGCACAGGGGGCAGCAGAGAGCCTGGGGGAATGTGGAGTGCACAGGTGGAGGTGGCAGAGAGCATGGGGGATGTGGAGAGCCTAGGGTGGGGAAGTGGAGAGCACGGGGGTGTTGGAGAGCATGGGGGGAGGTGGAGAGCACAGGGGGGCAGCAGAGAGCCTGGGGGAATGTGGAGAGCACAGGGGGGTGGCGGAGAGCATAGGGGAATGTGGAGAGCACAGGGGGGTGGCGGAAAGCATGGGGGAATGTGGAGAGCACAGGGGGGTGGCGGAGAGCATGGGGGAATGTAGAGAGCACAGGGGGGGTGGCGGAGAGCATGGGGGAATGTGGAGAACACAGGGGTAGGTGGCGGAAAGCATGGGGGGAGGTGGAGAGGACGGGGGGTGCCGGAGAGCATGGGGGAAGGTGGAGAGCACAGGGGGGCAGCAGAGAGCCTGGGGGAATGTGGAGAGCACAAGGAGGCTGGCGGAGAGCATGGGGGAGTGTGGAGAGCACAGGGGGCAGCAGAAAGCCTGGGGGGAATGTGGAGAGCACAGGGGGTGGCGAAGAGCATGGGGGAGGTGGAGAGCACAGGGGGGCAGCAGAGGGCCTGGGGGAATGTGGAGAGCACAGGGGGAGGTGGCTGAGAGCATGGGGGGATGTGGAGAGCCTAGGGGGGTGGCGGAAAGCATGGGGGAATGCGGAGAGCACGGGGGTGGCGGAGACCATGGGGAAGTGGAGAGCACGGGGTGGCGGAGAGCATGGGGGGAGGTGGAGAGCACAGGGGGGCAGCAGAGAGCCTGGGGGAATGTGGAGAGCACAGGGGGGTGGTGGAGAGCATGGGGGAATGTGGAGAGCACAGGGGGGTGGCGGAGAGCATGGGGGAATGTAGAGAGCACAGGGGGGGTGGCGGAGAGCATGGGGGAATGTGGAGAACACAGGGGGAGGTGGCAGAAAGCATGGGGGGAAGTTTAGAGGACGGGGGTGCCGGAGAGCATGGGGGAAGGTGGAGAGCACAGGGGGACAGCAGAGAGCCTGGGGGGAATGTGGAGAGCACAGGGGGGCTGGCGGAGAGCATGGGGGAGTGTGGAGAGCCCAGGGGGGTGGCGGAGAGCATTGGGGAATGTGGAGAGCACGGGGGGTGGCGGAGAGCATGGGGGAATGTGAAGAGCCCAGGGGGGTGGCGGAGAGCATGGGGGAATGTGGAGAACTCGAGGGGGTGGCGGAGAACATGGGGGAATGTGAAGAGCACAGGGCGGGTGGCAGAGAACATGAGGGAATGTGGAGAGCATGGTGGGGGGGGAGAGCCCAGGGGGGCAGCAGAGAGAAGCAGGATAGGAGGAGCAGTGGGGGCGACTGCATATAGAAGAATCATTCTTTCCATCTTCCTCCTGCAGTCTCGGAATGCCTTCTTCTCCTCTACCTCTTGCAGGCATTCAGAGACTGCAGGAGGAAGATGAAAAGAATGATTCTTCTATATGCAACCTCCCCCACTGCTTCTCCTATCCAGGTTACAGGGGGGCTGCACTCACTATTTCTCTTACCGCTCGGCTCAATGGTGTCTGCTCTAGCTCCTCCCTCCTTTGCAGTCACGCCCCCCGGCACCGACGGCTGACCTATATGGGCGAGGCCTTAGGTGTCTCATTTGGATCCTCCCCCTTCATGTTTCCGTCCCCCCCACGCCCCCATCGCTCAGCGCTTAACTGGCAGCCGCGGAGAAGCTGGATGAGCGGTGCGGGCCCAAAGAGCAGCCCAGCTGCCTTGGGACCCACAAGGACTGGCGGTCCCGGCCCGCCGGGCAAGTGCAGGTTCACCCTATGGCCAATCCGAGCCTGGCTATGTTCCTACATACAGGGGACCATGGAGAATGAACATTCTCTAACAGGAAGTTAGATCACAGCAGCAAAAAAAAAAAAAAGAAGGAATTTAAAAGATTTAGTGGAAGCTGAGAACAATAGAAGGTACTTTTTGAGTTAAGAATATATACTTCAAAAGATTTTTTTTAAACTGAATTTAGTACCACTTTAAGGTGTAGGAAGATTGCCAAGTCTTAATCCGTAAAATGTGCCCTCCTATGTCGGCCCATTTGTCTGCTGAGAGGTTGTTTTGTTTCCCCAATGTACAGGTCTATATTTTCCTCACTACCCTGCACTGCATATACCAAGGTTTTTAGCTTGTGTTTGGATGTTAGGTCTTTTGGATGTATACGCTTATGTCTTAGTGTATTGTTGGGTGTTAGGGACACAGGGATACAACTTTTTATTTTTTTGTAGCGCTACCCCCGTAGAAGCCTTTGGATAAAATTGTTCCACTGCCAGGTATCATTGGGGTCCGTGCACTTGTTGGCAGTGTCAATAGACCAGCATGCAGGATGGGGGTGGTAGAAATGCAGTAGATATGACACAGAGGCTTTGTACAGGGGAAAGGGTATAATTGCAGAGTAGGTAAGGCACTGGTGTAATGTGGTTTGTGCAATGTTCTGCCACAAACAACTTAGGTCCTGCTTAACAGCACATATGTTGGACAGTATCGGGCAGTAGGCGGTGTTAGTAGGGCAGTGGACAGTGTCAGTCAGTAAAGCAGTGGACGGTGTCAGTAGATTAATGGACAGTGTCAGTCAGTAGGGCAGTGGATGGTGTCAGTAGGGAAGTGAATGGCGCCAGTAAGTACAGCAGTGTACGGTGTCCATAGAGCAGTGGACGGTGTCAATCGATAATGCAGTGGACAGAGTCAGTAGGACAGTGGACAGTGTCAGTAGAGCAGTGGAGGATGTCAGTAGAGCAGCGGAGGATGTCAGTAGAGCAGTGGATGGTGTCAGTAGAGCAGTCGACAGTGTCAGTCAGTAGAGCAGTGGCTGGTGTCAGTGGACAGTTTCAGCCTGTAGAACAGTGGATGGTGTCAGTAAGGGAGGCAGTGGATGGTGTCAGTAGGGCAGTAGACAGTGTCAGTCAGTAGAGCAGTGGCTGGTGTCAGTAGGGCTGTGGATAGTGTTAGTCAGCAGGGCAATGGAAGAGCAATGGACAGTGTCAGTCAGTAGGGCAGTGGATGGTGTCAGTAGGGAAGTGAATGGCGCCAGTAAGTACAGCAGTGTACAGTGTCAATAGAGCAGTGGACAGTTTCAGTCAATAGTGCAGTGGACAGAGTCAGTAGGACAGTGGACAGTGTCAGTAGAGCAGTGAAGGATGTCAGTAGAGCAGTGGATGATGTCAGTAGAGCAGTGGATGGTGTCAGTAGAGCAGTCAACAGTGTCAGTCAGTAGAGCAGTGGCTGGTGTCAGTGGACAGTTTCAGCCTGTTGAACAGTGGACGGTGTCAGTCAGGGAGGCAGTGGATGGTGTCAGTAGGGCAGTAGACAGTGTCAGTCAGTAGAGCAGTGGCTGGTGTCAGTGGACAGTTTCATTCTGTAGAACAGTGGACGGTGTCAGTCAGGGAGGTAGTGGATGGTGTCAGTAGGGCAGTGTACAGGGGTCAGTAGGGCAGTGTACAGGGGTCAGTAGGGCAGTGGATGGTGTCAGTTGAGCAGTGGATGGTGTCAGTAGATCAGTGGACTCATTGGCTCAGCAATGGCAGAGTGAAGTCATGGTTTTTAGTTGACTGTGCAAGGCATCATCTCCCTGACTGACAGTAAACCGTATGCACAGCTAACCTACTCAGGATATTGGAGCTCTATATGCTGCTCATAGACTCCAGAACGGATCATGATTTATTTTAACTTCATGAATATTGTGGCAGTTTTTTTTACATGATGACATGGATACAAGACTCCATCATCACTATGGAAATTGATATCTGGGAAACCACCACAGCTAATACAGTATCTACAATTAGCATTTTTCACAGGGCCTGTTCACACCATGTGCCACTAGTGAGCTGTGTTTTTCAGCAGCAGATCAATGCAGGTTGCTGCAAGGGCACATAGAACACAGTGGTGTATTTGTGCTTCATTCATACCACAAAATTGTTTTGTTGTGCATTGTGCTATAATGCAACCTGTCCGAATGTAAAGCTAACAAAGGAAATTGTTGTTAGTATTTTGACCTTTCCAGGGTCCTTTGACTTCACAACAGATGGCATAAAAACACATGCCCAAAAAACATAAAAACACAACATAATGCAATGCAATGCACATCAATGCACATGCATTTTCAATGCATTGCAAGGAGTTTTGATGTGCAGCATGGTGTGAAAGGGCCCCAAGCAAGAGGATAGTATATATATTATATATATAATATATATATGTTTTGTATCCATGTCATCCTGTAAAAAAAAAAAACCTGCCACAATATTCATAGAGTTAAAATAAAATGTTTTTATAATAAATAATAATACTACTAATACTACCAATAATAATAATAAGGAATTCAACAAGGATTGCCATTGTACTACTTATAACAATTTTTTCTAATCCACTGAAGTTAAAGGGGAAGATTCACTTGTCTGCCTCCTCCCCTTTCGGCTGCCACATTTGGCACTCTTTTTGGGGGGTGGGTATCTGGTACCTATTTTTTACAGGTACCCACTCCCACCACTGTCTCAATCCGCCACAGCACACTGAGTCAGAAGTTCGGCCCCCCTCCTTCTCCCGCAGACACTTCACTAGTCCCAGAAGACTGGGGCCTATTCACAAAGTGCAGCACACAGTAGGAAATCGGCTGTGAAGTCGCAAAGGCTTCACTGCCAGTTTTCCTTGGTCAAGATGGCGGTGCCAGCACCCGATAGCCGATTGAAGAATCGGCTCGGGTGAGGACACTGGTGGATGCCTGTACAGGTAAATTCCCTAATATTAAAAGTCAGCAGTATTTGTAGCTACTGACTGTTAATTTTTTTAGGGAGAGCCTGGAGCCCCTCTTTAAGCCATTAAAGTGTTATATATCCAAAGGTACTTCTTTCTTTTTTCTTAGTTTGTTTTGGTATTTTCTTTTTTTTCTATTGCATGATGATAGTTTTTTATAAGTGGAAATTTGATATTTTAGTACAAAATTTATTCTTATGGCCCCACTAGTCATATTATATCAGTATTGTGTAGTAAATGCTTTTAAGTGATTGTTGGCTATTTTAAGTCTAAACCATGTTACTATTGGCACTACTGATCACAGAACACTGGCAGATCACCGCTGACAGTAATATCCAGCATGAGTAAAACTAGGATTTTTACCTTACAGTGCAGTAATCTGGATCTAGGATAACCAGCATTAGGCATAACATATTTGTACACAGCAAAGTCAAAAATTATCCTGGAGTTCCATTTTAATGAACTGTCAAAATGATAAACCCACAGCATGCACTGGCTTCACAATGGCAGATGGGATTCAAATCAAAGCTGCTGCAGGTATATGTTTAAACTACACTCATATGGCCACGTCCACTTTTCGGTGGTCATGCCCACTCTTTGCCATGGCACTCATAGCACACCATATTCTGCCCCTATAAGTAGTGTCCCTCAAATTAAAATGTTACTAAGTATGGTAATATATTCTTTTTAAATGAGGGAATCTGCTGTGCTGCAATTTATGTTTTTTTTTTTTTTTTAATTTAATTTAATTTTTTACAATCAAATTTTTGTGCGGCGGAAGACCAGCCAAGATTTATCAAATACTCATAAAAAGTAGATCCAAACAAACTACAATTATATAGATGGTCTTTATATATCAGTACCAATGCATGAATATACAACAAATAGTAATTTGTCAATACGTATCAAAGTGAAAATGATTCATTTTTTACAGGGGCAAATGTCACAGATTAGCATATTAGGTTAAAAGGGAATATTAGTGTAACAAGTAGCTTACTTGATCTTATCATCTATTCTGCCATGTTTGATTTTCTCAAAGCTTCTACATGTTGTATGTAAAATTGACTGGCTGTTTTTGTGACATAATTGCTGGAGCTCCTTTCGAAAAATGGTGTCAACCCATATTGACATCCATGAACTTATCCTCAGTTTGTGTATGATACTTGACCCTATTTGGTGGGAAAACATGTAGATCATGACAGGACATCAATGGAGATGGAGAAAACTCGTTGTGTGCAATGGAAGAGAACCATTCAGCATTTTGTTTCAGAGGGTCTACATCTGTTTAATAGCATTATAGATTTACATGCCATTGTGTCAATGCCTTAGACATTATCTCTAATGAGAAAGTAAAAGGTCGCCAAATGTTTTTAATAACAGAACATTTAACTGCATTACTTCAGAAGCAGTCTGACTTTTATAAAGAATCAATCGTACCATTTGAAGACATAAAAATGTAACACTGTACAGATGCAGGTGAGTCATGATTTCCTTCAATTATTTTGATTCTCTGCTAAATTACTTTGATACTAATAGTAAACCGGCCTCCTTCTCTCTTCAATTTCTGTTGTCACACAATGCTAGGCAATTATTATACTTGTTTGAAAACTATTTGGAAATTCCAGATTTTCTCACTGAACCTTATTAAACTATGGAACAGAATTTTTTGAAATGCATTATCACCGATAAATATGAGAGTTGAAAAACACATGAACCTTAAACCGTGGAAACAAAAGTAGCAGGTATTAAAGTGGTTCTAAGGTCTAAACATTTTTTTTAATATCTTAATGTTGTAAACCGTCACGTATCCCCAGTGAAGTGAACAGCCTCAGGTGATACACAGAGATGAAACAAATCCCCCTACATAGGTTTCACTTGTTTATCTGCTTACCCTCTCTATCCTACACCCCTTCAAAAGGGCAGAAACATGTTAAAATCCTTCTACATCTGTTAGTATCACAGAGGAGGGGGTGGAGAGCCTGTAGTTACAGCATGTGAGAGCTGATTGGAGAAAAGGCACACACCCACCTCCACACAGCAGAAGAACCGTGTTGTGAATAGACAAGCACAGAGCTCCCTCCCCGACACAATATGTGTCACATGTGTCAGGAAAACTTCTTAGAAGTGACTCATGCTGATAACATAGGAACGAAGCACCAGAGAGAAATGACACAAGCTTTGGAGAGAGATCAGTAAACACTACAGATATATATGTGCTCTGCTCAGATTTCATGACTGAGGTTTACATCCACTTTAACCACTTAAGGACCGAGGCTCTTTCTGAGATTTGGTGTTTACAAGTTAAAAACAGTTTTTTTGCTATAAAATTACTTAGAACCCCCAAACATTATATATATATATATATATATATATATATATATATATATATATATATATTTTTTTTTTTTTCTAACACCCTAGAGAATAAAATGGCAGTCATTGCAATACTTTCTGTCACACCGTATTTGCGCAGCGGTCTTACAAGCGCACTTTTTTGGGAGAAAAATACACTTTTTTTAATTAAAAAATAAGACAAAAGTAAAGTTAGCCCAATTTTTTTTATATTGTGAAAGATAATGTTACACCGAGTAAATTGATACTCAACATGTCACGCTTCAAATTTCAACTGCTCGTGGAATGGTGACAAACTTAAAAATCTCCATAGGCGACGTTTAAAAAATTCTACAGGTTGCATGTTTTGAGTTAGAGAGGAGGTCTAGGGCTAGAATTATTACTCTCGCTCTAACGATCTTGGCGATAACTCACATGTATGATTTGAACACCGTTTTCATATGCGGGCGCTACTCACGTATGCGTTCGCTTCTGCACGCGAGCTGGGCGGGATGGGGTGCGTTTAAAGAAAAAATGTTTTGTTATTTATTTTAAATTAATTTATTTTATTTAAAAAAAATTGTGTCACTTTTATTCATATTACAAGGAATGTAAACATCCCTTGTAATAGAAAAAAAGCATGACAAGGACCTCTTAAATATGAGATCTGGGGTCAAAAAGACCTCAGATGTCATATTTACACTAAAATGCAATAAAAAAAAAAAAAGAAAAATGTTGTCATTTAAAAAAAAAAAAAAAAGGCCCTTTAAGAGTTATGGGTGGAAGTGACATTTTGACGTCGTTTCCACCCTGCAATGATATGGAGACGGGTGGGGGCCATCTCCCCCTCAGTCATCTCCATGCCTAACAGGAGAGCAGATCCAATCGCCTCCGTCGCTGCCGGTGACTCCTGTAAGCGACAGAGGGCACCGGAGCGCGACGGGAGGGGCCCTATCCTGCCACCAATAAAAGTGATCTTGCGGCAAATCCACCACAGAGACCACTTTTATCTGACAGTGGACCGTCCGCTGAAGAAGAGGATACTGGGGTTATGGCAGCTATCTGCTGCCATAACAATGATATCCCTCTTCAAAGTAGCGACTAAAACAACGGCGGGCGGTCCGTAAGTGGTTAAAGCATTCCCTCCATTAAGGTTTAGCTACCTTTTCTACCCTTCCTGCCCCTAAACACTTACCTGTCTCCTCTGATCAATCCAGTGCTGTATTGCACTGCAGCTCTTCCCCATTCAATACCTGGTCTTACAGAAGACCCAGGCAGCAGCGGGAACCATTGGCTTGGCAGAGATACACTGTGTGTGTCTATGGGAGCGCATCCACACAGGGGTCCTCTTAGCACACAAGCTAAAGAAGAGGTAGGGGGCCGTTCTGTGCAATATCCTTGTGCAGAGCAGGTAAGTATACACATTTTAAAAGTTTAAATATCACTTTAAATACCTATATAGTTTGTCATAATGCTGTTAGGCTTCGTTCACATGGGGCGATTACATCTGTGCCCCATGCAGGGCCATGTTTTGCCGGCACAGGGATGCACAGGTGTTGCATGCATTCTTCTGCCAGCTGTTCCATTCATGCCGCTGTGTCCCAATATGACATCTGTGTTCCCGAACTCTCCCATTGGTGCATTTGGGGCCATGCACACGCACCCACATGGATGTCTTATTGGGACACAACGGCTGTGTCCGCGCAGCCTCTGTGTCCTAATAGACATTAGCAGGACTGCCACCATGGTGATACACTGGTGCATCCCCTTCATGATAAAACATTGCTCTGCATGTCGCACAGATGTAATCGCCCTGTGTGAATGAGGCCTTATAGCTATTGCATATTTGAATGAAATTGTCTGTAGAAAAATATAGTAACTACCACTGTTGAGGCAATCAAAAGGTCAAAGGCCACCTGAAGTCTTACAGCTGATTGTTCATTTGAATCATCTAGTAATGTACAAACAAAATATTTTCTAAAGCCTCGTACACACACGGTACGATTGTTGACCAACCGAGCGTCTGATTTTTGTCAAAAGGGCGTCTGCCAGGATCTTTTCTTGCATACTAATGGTACACAAATTGTCGGTCGACAACACGAACGTAGTGACTTACTAGACGTACTACGAGACTATACAGAAGAAGTTCATTTCTCAAGCGTAGAAGTTTGGTGAGTGTTTCACGCTTTTCAGTTAGTTTCTGAGTGGCCGTTGGTCAACCAGCCATGTTGCGTAATCGGAGGAGAGAACGTGTGATTATTGGGCTAGGAGTTATTGCTTTGACCCAAGCCCAGTCCAAGAATAGGAGGAGGAGTTCTTGGACCAAAAATTGGATGCTTAATTGTGACCAAATTTGTCATATGCCATTGCTGCGGGATCTCCAGGAAAATAATCCGGATGATTTTCGGAATTATCTCTGGATGACGGACCCCTGCTTTCACCAACTCTTGGCATTGATGACCCCCTATATTAAGAAGCAGGACACATGTATGAGGCTTTCCATCACTCCAGAGCAAAGGTTCATAGCCACCTTGCGGTACTTGGTGATGGGGAGAAGTCTCCAGGACCTCAAGTTTACGACTGGGATCTCCACCCAGGCTCTAGGAGTCATTATTCCAGAAACCTGATCAGCTATTATTCAAGTCCTGCAGAAGGGCTATATTAGGGTAAGTTTTTACCTTTAAGATCACATTCAATGTAATTATATTTGCTAATGTATTTTATTAATTTGTTGATTACATAAGTATCAATATTGTAATGTGCTGTGAATGTCCTCTTTGTCCTCATGCATGCTGTAAGCTTTTCCTGCTCCTTTTTTGGCCTACATGCATATTTTCCTTCACTAACCTCCCCAGCATGCTATTCTGGGCCCATACACACCTAGCCTAGTAACTTAGCGATGTTTTTTGTAAACTACATTTTGGGGCTTACCCTAAACAACCCCTATAATGTGTATAAATGCTATTGTTGTCCTAAAATTCAGGCAGGGTGCAAAAGGCCATTTTTTTGGGCCCAAACTCATTTGGAATCCCCCCCCCCAAAAAAAAATGCTAAGTCAACAGATCAAAATACTCTGCTGACTTTGAAAAACCCATACACACTATCCCTCTTTTGTGTTCAAATTTCTGTATAAATTCACCAAACCATATAGCGCCTGATTACCTACAAATGGAAACTTACTAAGTTTTTGTGTCCTATTATATTGATTGGTTAAATCATAATGAAAAAATGGGCTGCAATTTAGACAGTGTGTATCAAGCTTTTTAGATTATGACACTTCTTACCTGTCCACTGGGCTGCCAATAGTGTAAGTCAAAGTAACACTGATTATTTATGCAAACAGCTCTCATGGAAGTGGAGAGGGTTACCTGTCCAAAGCATCTACCGATTACCCTCCCCCTGAAAAAATTTGTAATAGGCCACCAGAGGGGGGGAGGAATCAGATAAGTTGACCTTCTACTTGTGTCTTTAAATACTCATTTAAGTGTATCCTTATGTTGGCTAAGCATGTTGGGGTCAAATCTGCTTGCAATGTTTTGTGCAGAAGTAGTAATTTCTTTTTTCTTTTTTTAATCCACAGTTTCCTTCCAACCCAGAGCAATGGCAGGACGTTGCAGCCCAGTTCCATCATCAGTGGGATTTTCCCAACTGTGGTGGTGCTATTGATGGCAAGCATGTCTGGATTGTACCACCACCCAACTCTGGCTCCTATTATTTTAACTATAAGGGCTTTTACAGAATAGTCATGCTAGCTGTAGTGTCTGCCAACTACGAGTTCTTGTATTTGGATGTTGGGAAGAACGGCCGCAACTCTGATGGAGGAGTGATTATGCAGACAGAGTTCTACAAGTGGCTCCAGAATGGCACCTTAAACTTGCCACCTGCTGAGGAAAATGTTGAGGGCCTCAATTTAGTTTTTTTTGGCAGATGAGGCCTTTAGTCTGGGGGAACATCTGATGAAGTCGTTTCCTATGAGGAACCTCACCCCAGAGCAGAGAATCTTCAATTACAGGCTCTCTCCTGCCAGAAGGGTGGTCAAAAACACCTTTGGCATCCTATCAAATCGTTTCAGGCTGTTTTTGACTCCAATCAACCTGGCACTCTACAAGATAAACCATGTGGTCCTGTGCTGCTATATTCTACATAATTTTTTAAGGAGGAATGCTACCAGCTACCTAGCCTCACTGCCAAGTGGCGTGGACCCTGCAGTGGCAAGCCCAGCTGAAGAGGCTGCAGCTCGTCCGTCTGTGGGCGCGCCATGTTCAGTGTCCGGCGCCCTGTGATTGGGCGTATGGGGGTCATGTGAAGCGTAGGGCTGGCCTGTCCACGATCGCTCCGGAAGTCCCGCCTCCGCACATGACCCCCATACGCCCTATCACAGTGCGCTGCACCGGACACTGAACATGGCAGCTACAGCGCGGGGGAGGGAATCGCTGTCTTCTCCTCCTATCCTCCGGACTGATGCAGGCCAGCCAGACACGAAGGTTAGTGAGACTCCCTCATGACAGTCATGTTACTGGCCCTGGGGGGGATAGAGAGAGAGAGAAGGTCAGTTAGTGTAGCATGGTAGTCAGTTAGTGTAGTATGGTGGTCAGTTAGTGTAGTATGTGGTCAGTTAGAGTAGTATGGTGGTCAGTTAATGTAGTATGGTGGTCAGTTAGTGTAGTATGGCGGTCAGTGTAGTGTAGCATAGCGGTCAGTTAGTGTAGTATGGCGGTCAGTTAGTGTAGTATGGCGGTCAGTGTACTGTAGTATGGTGGTCAGTTAGTGTAGTATGGTGGTCAGTGTAGTGTAGTATGTGGTCAGTTAGTGTAGTATGGTGGTCAGTGTAGTGGACAGTGTAGTATAGTGGTCAGTGTAGTGTAGTATGGTGGTCAGTTAGTGTAGTATGGTGGTCAGTGTAGTGGATAGTGTAGTATAGTGGTCAGTGTAGTGTAGTATGGTGGTCAGTTAGTGTAGTATATGGCCAGTGTAGTATGGTGGTCAGTGTAGTATGGTGGTCAGTGTAGTGTAGTATAGTGGTCAGTGTAGTATGGTGGTCAGTATACTGGATAGTGTAGTATACTGGTCAGTGTAGTGTAGTGGATAGTATAGTGGTCAGTGTAGTCAGCATAGTGTAGTGGACAGTATAGTGTAGTGGTTAGTGTAGTGTGTAATGGTCACTAAAGGAATCAGGTTGGTCAGTGTTGAAATCAAGTAGGTTAGTGTAGTGGTCAGTATAGGAATCAGGTAGGTCAGTACTATTGTATTTGAAGGGACTCGGGGAGTGCTAAAAGTCCGCAGGTGGTGACAATATCTTCTTCAGCTAACTATTATGGTCTGCTGTGGGTCTGCTACACACACACAATGTTTTTGTTCTTCATGGATGTAATGCATGAAGTTCAAAAACATTATGCCTCCTTTAATTTTTTGGAGGCCTAAAAATTGCAGGAGTTGTCCACATTTAAGAGCAAATTATTACTGTAACTACAACAACTTACGAAATACACTAGTATTGAGCAATGAAATAACAAGCCACACATTGTTAATTAAAAAACATTTTACTCAAAGCACATTCACAACACATCCCAAACTTAGTAACTTACAAAGTTCAAGTTTGGTAAAGTGAAGGCCAAACGAGACATTAGTATCCCAAGACTGTGTGGATGTAGCCTTCATCAGATAGGGTGATCTCACTCCTCTAAAAGCCAAGATTTGAAGCCACATACATGTAGAGGCATAACAAATAAATGTCCTTTATGATCCCATGCCTAAAATGTGTGTAATTACAAACATCTATTTTTCTAAACCCACAAAACACACAGTGTGTCAACATGTGCTATCTCCAGTCACGGGGTATCAATGGACGCGTTTGGTGGGTGCACTTCCTCTGAGCTACTTTAGTTATGAGGAAGGGGTTGCACCCCCAAAACGCATCCATTGATTTCCTGTGATGGGAGATAGCACATGTTGACACACTGTGTGTTTTGGTGTTTTTGAAAAATAGATGTATGGAACTACACACATTTTAGGCATGGGATCATGGGGGAAATGAGAATGTTAAGGCCCCATTTGGGGGCACTTTCAAATTTGGGGTTTTAGATTCTAAAAAACACATAAACATTACAATTCACATTAGTTAGGGCAGTGTTTCCCAACTCTCCTCCTCAAGATGCAAACCCAGGTCATGTTTTCGAGATTTCTTGAATTTGACGCAGGTGATGTTGTCATTTTCATTGTTATTAATTCGCACAGTTGTTTTTAGACTGAGGAAAATCTAGAAAACAGGACCTGGTGGTGCACCTAGAGGGGTGGAGTGTAGAAACACTGAGTTCTGTCCCTAAACTTTCCCATTTAAAAGTCATAAAAACTTGGGATTTAGTAAAAGGGCAAACAGGAGGCAACAAGTGGAACAATAAACTTCAGATCAGGCAAGAGGAAATTAAAATTTGGCAAGCATGTCCACAAAATCTCTTATTCTTCGCTGTAAAGCAGTGGCAGCCTCCTTGATTTGCTCCAGTTCTTTCAAACAATGCAACACATCTGCACTCATTCTGCCAATAGTACATCATGGAAGACCTAGTAAAAAGAGTAAAAAGAGTAAAAAGTATTAAGGGAACAATGGTCAAGTGGCTGAGGCCCTACATAGTGAGTTATGGTCAAGTTACTAGTTAAATTCAGGAAATAATTACCTACCCAGTCTATTGTTACGTGCAACCTGTTTGCCCTTCAGACACCTACACTACTAGGAATGTACACACTGCAACTACTCTGTAATCTTGGCCCTGGTGCCTGGGTCTCCCAAACTCGGGTACCTAGCAACACTGCCAGCTCCTTCCACCTCTTCCTTATCCATGCTAATGTTAAGGCACTACATACTTTGCTAATGTGTGGAGTGGGTGTTTGGTTTGGACATCTAAACACTCGATATGTATACACATTTGAAGAAAGATTCCAAGAATACTTACTTGCGCAAACAAGAGGCTCCCGAATACTTTCTTCCCCTTTTGGTTTGCTTTGGCCCTCACAGTGACTCGCGTCAGGGGATTTGACATCCACAATGACAATTTCTGTGCTGGGTCCAGGTGTCAGATCCCATTGCTCCAAAGAAACATCCGGGGTGAGCTGACCACACTCACTTTCCTCTAAAAAGAAACAATACACCATTAGTTAAGCCACCCCAAGTCACATCTGTTTCTAGCATCCATTTTGCTACATTAGTTGACCAACTTTGCACTTGGTCTGATGTCAATGTTTGCTCCTGACTAGTGGACTCCACCATGCTGCACTCTGGGTTTTTTTTCTGTGAAAAATGCATAGAAAAGGGAAGTTGTGCTAACAAGAAAAAGTCCTGCAGTTGCCCCCAACCCCTCTTGTCTCCTATGGGATACGGGTTATATGATGACCATCCTAGCAGACATGACTCTGTGTGACTGGGAGCCCGGGGCCTCTCCTCTACCCATGTCTACACTGGCAAGGCTGCATTAATGGGCACTGATGAGCCAGGCAGCAACCAGAAAGTGTTCTTTACCCCTTAAGTTCTGCCCTAAGCCCATGGCCTTTGGCCCACCTAGAAACACCCCTGTCGGTGGCTAAATGAGTGTGTTTGAAGTTGGCACTTATGTTTTTGAGGGGAAGATGGCCTTGTTGCCTCCCCAGTTGGGGCCCGAGTGAGGGTAGCCTCCCATCATACCTTGTGGTGGCTTGGCTGGAGCCTCCATTTTTGGTGCCTCCCTGTTGAAAGAAGAAAAAACAATAAGTTCCAAAAAAAAAAGGAATGTCAAAAAACATGACCAAATAAGAATGTTCATATATACTTTATATTTACCTTCATCTTTGGAATCCCAAGTCATACAAAGATTTTAGAAATGCTTATATAGGATTCTCTAGAGCTACTCGGAGAAAGAACATATACAGACAGCTAATTTACGCATATTCATATAGTTTAGATCCAAATATTGCTTACTTTTTTATGATCTGATGCATGTACTCCATCTGGTCTTGTGCACAGTGTTTGAGATCAGACCATCATTTTCGGATTTGGTCCTTTGATCGTTCCGAAAAATCTCACTGCAAAATGGCAATGACCTTCTCCAAAATGATGTCCTTTTGGCTGTTGGGCCTTTCATAATTGAGCAGCTTGCAGTCGTAATCGTGCTTCTCTAGGATGCGCACCATCTCCACCATCTCACCCTTGCTCATGGGGGTTGCTTTGTGCCTCCTATGAGCTCCACCACTGCGGGGCTGGCTGTAATCCTCAGAATCCGCCATGTTGTCCCTCCCGAATGTTCCACCGTGTGTGTTGCATGCAGAAGAGAGTTGGTCATGCCCCAGTGTCATGACGCACTGAGAGAGAAGTTTGATGCATGTGCAGTGTGTATAAAGCCAGAACGCATGGTCGATGGAATGGCCGTAGGAACAATCTTGGAGTGGAGGATGAACGCTCGCCAACACACGAAAGGAGGCATAAAACAAAGGCGGCTTTGGAGAAACTGGTCGAGTTGGTCAAACCTGTGTACCCCAGGGCAGACACCAACTACGGCAAGCAAAAGATTGATAACCTGAGGAGTACATTTAAAATAGAGCTGAACAAGGTCCTGGAATCTGAGAGAACTGGAGCAGCAGTGGATGACCTATATGTCCCCAGGCTGTGGTATTATCACAGCCTGTGGTTTTTGACAGACCAGACAGAACCCAGGCCATCGTTGTCTACGCTCCCTTCAACGTCTGCTTCCTTTCTCAGTCAGGCCACTACTGCACTCCGTACTGACCCAGATGAGGCTGAGGCATTTGGGTGTGTGATGTCCAATAAATTAAGGCAGATGGCCAGTGAGCAAAGGAGCAGGTGTGAGGAACTCATCCTGTAGCTCGTGAGGGTGAGGGACCAGGGCTGGACTGGGACAAAAATGTGGCCCTGGACTTTATTCAGACTGGCCCAGGGCACAGCACATCAGGGCACAGCGCACATCAGGGCACAGCACACATCAGGGTACAAGCACATCAGGGCACAGTGCACATCAGGGCACAGCGCACATCAGAGTACAAGCAAATCAGGGCACAGCACATCAGGGTACATCGCACATCAGGGCACAGCGCACATCGGGGCAACAGAACACAGCACATGAGGATACAGCACATCAGGGTACATGGGGCACATGAGGGTACATGGGGCACATGAGGGTACATCGGGCCCATCAGGGCACATTCAGGGCACATCAGGGCATATCAGGGCACATTTGGGCACATCAGGGCACTTTCAGGGCACATGGGGCACATTCAGGGCACATCAGGCACATGGGGTACATCAGGGCACATTCAGGGCACATTCAGGGTACATCAGGCACATTCAGGGAACATCAGGGCACATGGGGCACATTCAGGGCACATCAGGCACATGGTGTACATCAGGGCACATCAGAGCACATTCAGGGAACATCAGGGCACATTTAGGGCACATCAGGCACATGGGGTACATCAGGGCACATCAGGCACATTCAGGGAACATCAGGGCACATGGGGCACATTCAGGGCACATCAGGCACATGGGGTTTATCAGGGCACATCAGGCATATTGGGTTAATTAGGGCACATTCAGGGCAAATCAGGCACATTCAGGGCACATCA
This sequence comes from Aquarana catesbeiana, assembly GCF_042186555.1. Taxonomy (NCBI): domain Eukaryota; kingdom Metazoa; phylum Chordata; class Amphibia; order Anura; family Ranidae; genus Aquarana; species Aquarana catesbeiana. The sequence goes on from NC_133324.1 coordinate 685,642,072, forward strand.
GGGCACATTCAGGGCACACCAGGCACATGGGGTACATTCAGGGAACATCAGGGCACATGGGGCACAATCAGGGCACATGGGGTACAATCAGGGCACATGGGGTACATTCAGGGCACATTCAGGGCACATGGGGTACAATCAGGGCACATGGGGTACATTCAGGGCACATTCAGGGCACATGGGGTACAATCAGGGCGCATGGGGTACAATCAGGGCACATCAGGGCACGTGGGGTACATTCAGGGCACATTCAGGGCACATTCAGGGCACATGGGGTACATTCAGGGCACAGCGTTTACTTGTTGTTTTCTTCACATGCAGAGTAGTGCAGGCAGCCTCTGTAGTAAGTTCTCTCTCATGTCACGCTGCTGCTGCTCCCCCCTCCCCCTCCTCTCTTCTCGTTCATCCCAGATGATGTCACAAGCAAATGGAGATGGACGAGAAGAGAGGAGGAGGAGGGGCCGCTGGGGGGAACAGCAGCAGGGTGACATGAAAGAGAACTTACTACAGAGGCTGCCTGCGCTACTCTGCATGCATCTTAATCTACCCGTCAGGCGCCAGCTGTCGGCGATTGACGGTAAATCGTAGACACAATAGGCAGCCATTGAAACCGGCCCACTGAGCCATTCGGCCCACCGGGAAACTCCCGGTAGTCCCGATGGCCAGTCCATCCCTGTGAGGGGCTAAATTTCAGAAGGAACCCACAATTCTGATTTTGTGGCCCCACCTCCACCACCTCCACAGCCAACCCACACACCACAGCCACCCCACCCACCACAGCAGCATCAGTGGAAATACCAGCCACAAGAACCCCAACAACCCCACTGGACTGGGGATTTTAACCCCTTCACCAATTACTAACTTCTATTATTTTTTTTTGAATAATGATTTTATTTGTTATATTTTCTATATTTTTGTATGCATGGAATGCACTTTTTGGTTAAGTTCTTTGTATTTGGATGGCAGATAGCATGTCTAATTTTATTTTTTTTTCTGCGCAAAAAAAATTGTGTAGAATAATACTTGGCTATGTGTTTTACTTCAAATGACAGTTTGGGAGTAGGCAGTTACATTAAAAAAAAAATAAATGTAAAATTAACAAGGGACACCAACATAGTTGTATCTTTGATCTTAAAAACTATGGGATAACGGTGTTGTGGTAACTTGCCCAAAAAAAACAAACAACATGCATTATAATAATATTCTTGATATCACTAGAAAAAAAAAAAGCCTTTTAAAATAGATTTGCCATAACTTCATCAGTATCACCAGCAAAGCAGCTTCATTATTATCCCATTAAAAAAGAAGAGAATGTGCGCTGCATTTCGACATTTCATAATTTGCCGCGTCACGAATGTTAATTCTCCATTACAAGAGCTAGTTTACAAGACCGACCACATACGGCTCGTTCTTTGCTTTCGATCATGCGTGTTTGTACTTTCAACTTTTGTGTGACGGATTTGTGTACTGACCATACGAAAATCAGACGTCAAACCGTTGTCCGCCGAAAATTTATTAGCCTGTCATCCAACATTTGTTGGCTGAAAGTTGGACAACAATTGTCAAAAGGAGCGTACTAACGGTAAGATTTTAGGACAACATTCTATCAACAGACAATCCCCTGCCAACAATCGTACCGTGTGGCTAAAGTCTGTTGCATGGCAGGCCTGGGACACTGGTGCACCTTAATGGCTAGGCTGCGGCACTTTTTATTATGTGTTGTCCTTTATAGCCTACGCATGCGTACTGGCTACTGATGTGCTGTACTAAAACTGAACAGCACATGCACGGTTCCTTCCTCTGCAGCTCTTGAGGTGAACTTCTACCAGGCCCTTGCAAGGGTGTGACCATGTCCTCCTTGCTAATGCCTATAGTGACCTGGTCACAGACAGCCTTTAACCCCTCCTGCTCTACAGTTGGTCCTTGAGTAATCCTTGTTGGTAGTATCTCACTTGCATACTGTTAGTTTGGCAGATCGTATGTGCAAGGGAATCAGTCCTGCAGGCTTTCTAACTCATAATGCTTTAACAGTTTTAGGGCAGCTTGCAGTGTTCCTAAAGGTTGCGTCACTGATAGCCAGTCATATAATTGTTCCCTTGCTAGAGTTCACTCGCTCCTTAAAAGCCTCTTTAATTCCCTCAGGTGTAGCCCCTGCTCTGCGTTTTATATATATATTCTGAAGGTATGTTGTGGTATCTAGCTCAAAACCATCAACAGCGCGGTGGTCTGTGCTGGCATGCCTTCTTCTCATAGTAAATCTTGGCGCCATCTCTTCCCCAGATAAGTGACGTGCATGCACCCCGCCATCCACATGATGTAAAAGAAAACATGATTCATCAGATCAGGCCATCTTCTACTATCGCTCCATGGTCCAGTTTTGATGCTCATATGCCCATTGTAGGCACTTTTGGCTGTGGATACGGGTCAGCATGGGCACCCTGACTTGTCTGTGGATACTTTTTATATGCAACACACTGCAATGCACTGTGACACCTTTCTATTGGAACCATTAACTCTTTCAGCAATTTGATCTGCAGTAGCTCTTCTATTGGATCGGACTACACGGGCCAGCCTTCACTCCCCATGTGTATCAATGAGCCTTGTCCCCCCATGACTCTGTTGCTGGTTCACCAGTTTTCCTTCTTTGGACCACTTTTGGTAGGTCCTGACCTCAGCAGACCAGGAACATCTCACAGGAGCTGCCGTTTTGGAGTTGCTCTGACCCAGTCATATAGCCATTACAATTTAGCCCTTGTCAAAGTTGCTTAAATCCTTACACTTGCCCATTTTTTCTGCTTTAACTCCAGGCACACCATGTTCACATGTAGCTTAATATATCTCACCCACTTTCAGATGCCATTGTAACAATTCAAGTTATTCACTTTACCATGTTATTTACCTACCTGTCAGTGGTCATAATGTTATGGCTGATCGGTGTATTTAGATATATTCACCTAGTCAGTTTGCAGTATATATGCATTAATAGTTTAGTAGAATCCTAAGGTGTCACCCTCCCTGTGCTGAGACTCCCTCCTGTCGCTTTAAATGCCTAGCAGAATTTAAGGCATGAGTTGCAAAGGTTTTTTATAGTTTTAGTTTTGGGCTTCTTTCCTGTGGTTATTTAGGTGCGGGCTTTCCTGTGGTTACTGGACTGCAGGATTCTGTCCAGGGTCCAGTTCCCACATATCCGTTTTTTATTAGTTTATTTTATAGGAAGCACAGTGATAGGCTAAATACTGTATTTATCGGCGTATAACACGCACTTTTTTCCCCTTAAAATCAGGGGAAAGTCGCAGGTGCGTGTTATACGACGATACCATGCGATCCCGAGCTGTCAAAACTTAAAAATCGCCGACCGCGATTTGAAAATGGCGCCGCCGGCGCCGAAATACACAGAGCCGGTCCTCGGCTCTTTCCGGCGGCTCTCGTTCACTTTCGGCTCCACTCGTAGTCCCAAGCGGAGCTATCCGAACCTACTCGGCTAGGTTCGGATAGCTCCGCTCGGGACTACGAGTGGAGCCGAAAGTGAACGAGAGCCGCCAGAAAGAGCCGAGGACCGGCTCTGTGTATTTCGGCGCCGGCGGCGCCATTTTCAAATCGCGGTCGGCGATTTTGAAGACAGGGGATCAAAGGCTGCACTGGGGAAGGCTGCACTGGGCAAGGCTGCACTGGGGAAGGCTGCACTGGGGAAGGCTGCACTGGGGAAGGCTGCACTGGGGAAGGCTGCACTGACAAGGCTGCACTGGGGAAGGCTGCACTGACAAGGCTGCACTGACAAGGCTGCACTGACATGGCTGCACTGACAAGGCTGCACTGACAAGGCTGCACTGGGGAAGGCTGCACTGACAAGGCTGCACTGACAAGGCTGCACTGGGGCAAGGCTGCACTGAGAAGGCTGCAATGATGGGCATTTAAATATAAGTTTTTTTCCCTTCAACTTCCCTCCTAAAAGTTTTTTTTCCTTAAAATTCCCTCCTAAATTGGGGTGCGTGTCATACGCCGGTGCGTGTTATACGCCGATAAATACGGTATCCTTTACCCATTCACCAGGGGCAACTACTATATCAAGCATGATAATACTTTAACTAGTATATACTAAAAGATCCCTCCATTAATGTCAAAGAAACAGTAATAAAAAACTCCAGAATCACTAGAAATGCTGATGTCAGCATCCTGAATAGATTTCTTCTAAAAAGACCAGTTGTGGAACCAGTTGTTGAAGGACCTAGGTATAGGTATAAAGAGCCTTCCTTAAAAAAATCATGTAATGGTGTCAACTAATGGCCTGCACCACTCTCAAGCTGTAAAGAGCCCATGCCCTTATTTACAGTATACTATATGTTCATGAGGAAAGGATCTATTGCATAGATTTACTAAAACTGGAACACGCAGATTCCGATGCAGATATGAATGGTAGCCAATCAGCTTCTAACTTCAGCTTGTTCAATTAAGCTTTGGCAATAAAACCTGGACGTTGATTGGTTTCTATGCAGAGTTACACCAGATTTTGCACTTTCCAGTTTTAGTAAATCCCCCCCTCTTTCTTAATAGCTTTCTGGTAAAAGATATATTCAGTTACATTATTAAAGATATAACTAAATTATCACCTTCAAGCTGTTTGATAAGTGCAATATTTTCAATATATTATGTTTTTTTTGCTAAGGATCAAACATTAAGTTACAGTTTATATACATGAAAAAACATGTAGCATTTACCTTGTTTTAAATATATATGAAATATCCTCAAATTTTGACTTCTTAGTAGGATGCCTGTTTCCATTTGTACAACTTGATAGCAGTCTTCTATGATTATGGTTCCTAGCTATATTCCAGAGTGTCAGTATAGAAAGGAATAACAAACTTTGCTAGAAGTGTGTGAAGCTAGATTCTAGAGACTGGTGGTCTTGTATATAGAGTCAATAAGAAAGTGCACTGTGGTTATATACAGATGCTATTGATTTCAATAATGTATAGCAATAGCTCAGCCTCAAAATGTAATGCATTCTGATCAGGTTAATTATTTTAACTTGTCTATCTAAATTTTGCATATGTCAAAAAAATAGAAAAATGTAAACTCGTCTCTAACGTAAAACCTGCTGTAAAAGTACTTCAAACTCATTTTATTGATATAAAATTATATTTCAAAATAATTCAACTGTATATTGTGTTTTTCTTTTACTAATGAAACATCTGTATTCGCTTTATAATGGATATGACTGGACTGAAAAGGAAATTAAAGCCTTTAACAAAGTGTTGCTAATGCACGTGTTTGAAACACACCATGCCTAATGAGCCGAAGAGTAACCCATATCTACATGATATCCACGTGTTAAAAGATATTGTAATAAGCTAAAAATGTTTTACGTATCTATCAATTTATCTTTTCAACACCTCTATTATATAAACACACTTGAATAATTTATCGAATTGACCTCTGGAAGATTTACCCCCTTTTATGACCAGGCCATTTTTTGCGATACGGCACTGCATTATTTTAACTGACAATTGCGCGGCCGTGCATCACTGTACCCAAATAAAATTTTTGTCCTTTTTTTTCCTCTGCTGTTTTTATTTTTTGCGCTATAAACAAAAAAAGACTGACAATTTAAAAAAAAAAACAATATTTTTCACTTTCTGCTATAAAACATCACCAATAAAAAAATGGAAAAAATAGAATTTCTTCATCCATTTAGGCCAATATGTATTCTGCTGCATATTTTTGGTTAAAAAGATCCCAATAAGCATTTATTGATTCGTTTGCGTAAAAATTATAGTGTCTACAAACTATGGAATATTTTTATTTAATTACAGTAATTCATTAATATTTACTAGTAATGGCGGCGATCAATGACTTGTAGCAGGATTGCAATATTGTGGCAGACAAATCGGACACCTAACTGACACTTTTGACACTTTTGGTTATCAGTTACACTAATACAGTGGTCACTATACTAATGACACTGGCTGGAAAGGGGTTAACATCAGGGGCGATCAAAGGGTTAACTGTGTGCCTAGCCTGTGCTTACTCACTGTTTGGTAGGTAATTTGACTAGGGGAACACAGGATCAATATCTTCCCTTCTGACAGAACGGGCAATCTGCCTTGTTTACATAGCCAGATTGGCGTTCTGCCCGTGTCCTGTGTATTTGACGGGTGCCGGCGGACATCGAGTCCGCAGTACCCACTGCTGGGCTCCCGCTGTGTGTGATCACAGTGGGAGCGTGTTGCCGGCCGCGCGTGCCCCAGACCTGGAAGTGTCAGATCACATACTAGGTACGTGATCTGGCACAGAGAGGCCCCCCCTGCCACAGTATATGTGTGGTGGGCAGTCCACAAGTGGTTATGCAAAGTGGCCCTTCAACCAAGGCTAGATTTGTGGTTAGTAGTCATGTGACATTGTTTACAAACAAGTAGGCACCCACTGGCTGGACTGTCATTGTGCCTCTTACACACAAAAGTAACTTAGATAACTAAGGCCGGCCATACATGGTTCAAATCCCAGACGGTTCAGTATATTCAGACTGATAATGGCCAGGCTGAATGTACCAAGTTGATTGTTCGATTAGTGGCGGCCCATCCATCAGGGGCGCCTCGGCGCTGCCTCCTCTATCCTCGCCACCCCCTATATGAATAATGCATAGATTCATGCATAGCATCTATCTATGGTCGCAACGTCCACCTCCTATTCAGGATGCCAGTCCCCTGAATGACAGCGGCGAGGGTGTTTTTTTGAAGCACCTGATTAGAGCCATAGGCTCTAATAGGCTTCAAAATAAGGTGACTCGTGACACAGAGCACTGTACAAACATTTGATGATTTGAAGAAATACACCTGACGAATTTACTGAGAGGGGGCACAGTGGTTGGAGCTGTTCCTTTGAGATCACCAATGTGTGTTTGGCCCTCTGTGATGTGGGGGTCGACTGCTACTGGTAAAAGACTGTGAATGCTCTTAGTGGTGGTGTCAGTTTCAATTTGGGATCTCTATTTGCATTTCACCCTGCTGAGGATTGAGTGTTCACCTTAAAGGGGAAAGAACATTGTTTTGTTCACTCTGGTCTTGATTTGGGATTCTTTTGAATTCACTTAACCGCTTGCCGACCGCCTCACGCCGATATATGCCGGCAGAAGGGCGCGTACAAGCAGATTAACGTACCTGTACGTTGCCCTTTAGGAAGCGGTTTGTGGGCGCGCGCGCCGTGACCTCCGTGAGTGTGATCGCGCGTCCCGCTGACTTGATGTCCGCGGGGATACCCGCGATCGTCTCACGGAGAGGAAGAACGGGGAAATGCTAATGTAAACAAGCATTTCCCTGTTCTGCCTAGTGACAGGACACTGATCACCACTCCCTGTAATCGGGAGCGGTGATCAGTGTTGTGTCACACATAGCCCCTCCCCCCCACAGTTAGAATCACTCCCTAGGACACACTTAACCCCTACAGAGCCACCTAGTGGTTAACCCCTTCACGGACAGTCACATTTACACAGTAATCAATGCATTTTTAATTGCACTGATCGCTGTATAAATGTGAATGGTCCCATAATGTCACAGTCACAATAAAAATCGCTGATCGCCACCATTACTAGTAAAAAAAAAATGATTAATAAAAATGCCAACTATCCCCTATTTTGTAAACGCTATAACTTTTGCGCAAACCAATCAATAAACGCTTATTAAAAGTGCTATGTGTGTGGATGCGCTGCTCTCATTTATACTCTGTTTCCTATCTATGTATATCCTATCTGTTAGACATAATCTTATTCACCATCCACTTATTTAAATATATCGCATTAAACAACAATCATATGCAAATTGTGTAAATCATATATAAGTCCGGTGACATGTATCACATGGTAATAAAGTCCCTTCATATATGCTTGCAAATCTTCCGTTAGTTTGCCGTGATCGGCGTGCTCTTGTGTTTAATCAATTTAAAGTGACTTAGTGCTTCACCACCACCTGTGAGATTGGCCACTCACCAGATATTTCTTTAAAACTGCACCTTTGGTTCATTCATAGGGATAACCACTCCACTCAAAGGGAACTTCTCCAATAGTTATGCTAGGGCCTTAGTGTTCCTCATAAAAATGGATGAAAACGATCATCGCACAATAACGTTTAAAAACCTTTATTTCATAAAAAACAAAAAAACTATGCACTCACATTTCCAAGTGCCATTATGCCGGCACAGAGCTTTTCCAGCAGTTAGGGACAGGGTGGGCGCTGCAGCCCGGTTCGCCTGGTGTATGCTATGCTGTCTCCGTATGCCGCTTGCGTTCCCCCTTGTGTTCGTTCGCGTCCTCACCAATCACGCTCGTTCCCGGTCACGTGGGTGCAAAAATCTCCCAGCAGCCTCTACGCGTTTCGCATTCCAATGTGCGTCATCAGGAAGCTCACATCCACACACATAGCACTTTTAATTTTTTCTTTTGAGAATTTTTTGGATGCAGCAGCTATAGATATCACTTTTATATTGATTGATAGAATAGGTTTTGCGCCAGTGACACACACATTTTAATAAACGCTTATTGTGATTTTTTTTACCAAAAATATGTAGAAGAATAGGTATAGGCCTAAACTGAGGGGAAAAAAAATTATTTATTTTTTGGAGTTATTTATTATAGCAAAAATTTTTAAAAATAATGCGTTTTTTTTCTAAATTGTCGCTATTTTTTTGTTTATAGCGCAAAAAATAAAAACCGCAGAGGTGATCAAATACCGCCAAAAGAAAGCTCTATTTGTGGGAAAAAAAGGACGTCAATTTTGTTTGGGAGCAATGTCGCACGACCGCACAATTGTCAGTTAAAACAACACAGTGCCGAATCGCAAAAAGTGCTCTGGTCTTTGGGCAGCCAAATGGTCCAGGGCTTAAGTGGTTAAGCCTGAGTGTCTCTTTTGGAACATTAAAATTACATTTTATATGTGTGTTAGTTTAGGAAGGAAGCCCTGCATATTATACTATATATCAGTAAATTGACTGTGACTATGCAAAGGGGTATATCAGGAAATTAGTCATTGGAGGACAGCCAGGCTGTATTCCCAGCACAGCCAGAAAACTGACCATGCTGGGAAAGCTGAGCTTCTATGCCTAGTGTGGTCAGTATGAAATAGGAGAGCAGGGAGGCTGGCAGGAATACCAGGTATTTCACACAAAGATAAAAAGAGAGCAGGATTAACTCAAGTACATAGTATAACAGACACATAATAGGAATATGACATGTTGGGGTAACATATTCTTTAAAAACGGTGTAAAGTTTTTTGATATTAGTCACAGTGTTATAATCAAGTTACCCGACACATATGGTTGCTTCTAAATTTGGCCTGGGCATCTACACATTGATGACCCCTGGTCATAACAGGATAATCTCATAATAGCCTTCTAATAATGTATAGACAGTTGGGATATGAGGTGGCACAAGACAGCTAGTTTAACGAGCACTAGTTGGATATCTAGTCTTACCTTTATTAGGAAAAGATATATCTATTAGTTACTAGTGTGGTTTATGTCTGGAGCACAAAAGAGCACCCAGAGAAAGTGCATGCAAACAGGGGGAGAATTAAGACAATGCAGATAGGGCTTTGATGACTCAGACTACTATTTTTGTGAGGCCCTTGAGCTATCGTAGTGCTATGTTGATAATTTACTGGGAATCCCAAATACTTTAAAAACAACTCTGTCAATTGCTTAGAAATCCCACATAGAAGCCTCTGCAATCGAAAAGTTATGGTACTTACCTCTTCAGCAGCCCAAATTTGCTCAGTTCCAGCGCTACAGCCCTCTTGGAAGTGTTGGGTGCCTGTGTCCATCTCCTGACCCTTAAGTCACTATGAGACACACATTGATGTGGGAAGTTATAGGTTGGAATCATGGTGTGTGGCAGGTAACAGTCCATATTCCCATCGCACACGTTCCCATTGCACACGTTCCTTTAAAAACAACTCTGCCAATTGCTTAAAAAATCCACATAGAAGCCTCTGCAATAGAAAAGCTATGGTACTTACCTCTTCAGCAGCCCAAATTTGCTCAGTTCCAGCGCTACAGCCCTCTTGGAAGTGTTGGGTGCCTGTGTCCATCTCCTGACCCTTAAATCACTATGAGCAGAGGCGTATCTAGTGAAAATGGCGCCTATGGCAAGAACTGAAACTGCGCCCCTGTCCAGCACCCAAAAATGCGGTAACATCAGCACCCATAAATACAGTAACATCAGCACCCATAAATGCGGCCTTACCAACACCCATAAATGCGGCCTAACCAGCACCCAAAAATGCAGTAATATCAGCACCCATAAATGCGGCCTTACCAGCACCCATAAATGCGGCCTTACCAGCACCCATAAATGCGGCCTCACCAGCACCCAAAAATGCGGTAACATCAGCACCCATATATACAGTAACATCAGCACCCATAAATGCAGCCTTACCAGCACCCATAAATGCAGCCTTACCAGCACCCAAAAATGCAGTAACATCAGCACCCATAAATGCGGCCTCACCAGCACCCAAAATTCGGTAACATCAGCACCCATAAATACAGTAACATCAGCACCCATAAATACAGTAACATCAGCACCCATAAATGCGGCCTTACCAACACCCATAAATGCGGCCTAACCAGCACCCAAAAATGCAGTAATATCAGCACCCATAAATGCGGCCTTACCAGCACCCATAAATGCGGCCTTACCAGCACCCATAAATGCGGCCTCACCAGCACCCAAAATTCGGTAACATCAGCACCCATAAATACAGTAACATCAGCACCCATAAATACAGTAACATCAGCACCCATAAATGCGGCCTTACCAACACCCATAAATGCGGCCTAACCAGCACCCAAAAATGCAGTAATATCAGCACCCATAAATGCGGCCTTACCAGCACCCATAAATGCGGCCTTACCAGCACCCATAAATGCGGCCTCACCAGCACCCAAAAATGCGGTAACATCAGCACCCATATATACAGTAACATCAGCACCCATAAATGCAGCCTTACCAGCACCCATAAATGCAGCCTTACCAGCACCCAAAAATGCAGTAATATCAGCACCCATAAATGCGGCCTTACCAGCACCCATAAATGCGGCCTTACCAGCACCCATAAATGCGGCCTCACCAGCACCCAAAAATGCGGTAACATCAGCACCCATATATACAGTAACATCAGCACCCATAAATGCAGCCTTACCAGCACCCATAAATGCAGCCTTACCAGCACCCAAAAATGCAGTAACATCAGCACCCATAAATGCGGCCTCACCAGCACCCAAAATTCGGTAACATCAGCACCCATAAATACAGTAACATCAGCACCCATAAATACAGTAACATCAGCACCCATAAATGCGGCCTTACCAGCACCCATAAATGCGGCCTTACCAGCACCCATAAATGCAGTAACATCAGCACCCATAAATGCGGCCTAACCAGCACCCAAAAATGCAGTAACATCAGCACCCATAAATGCAGTAACATCAGCACCCATAAATGTGGTAACATCAGCACCCATAAATGCGGCCTTACCAACAACTAAAAAAAAGCAGTAACATGAGCACCCATAAATGTGGCCTAACCAGCACCCAAAAATGCGGTAACAAATGCTTTGAAGTTGGTGCTGGTTACTGGTACACATGCACAAGATGATCAATATCATGGTGACAGGTGCTGTACAGTACTAGTACCTGCTGCTGCTGCCTGGGGGGGGGTTCCAATTGGTTTTCTACTCTCTGATGTCTCTTTCTTCTCCTGGTCGCCAGCCTCCATGTTCCCCTATAGAGTCCGTTGCCGACCACGTCAGAGCACCGGGTGTCAGCACGTCACAAAGACCCGACCTGGCCCGTGAGACCCACCAGAAGAGAAGCCGAAGTAGCTGCGCAGAGGAGGGTAGGCGGAGCATTAGGCTCTGCCTCCGCCAGTTACTTTATCTCTACGTAAATGACCCAGGGGCGGTCACTCTGGCCAGACCAACTCATCGGCCGTCAGGGGGGGAGCCTGTCACTAGCTTCCCTCCTGGCCTCCTCACTTGCTAATTTGCTGTGCCGGCGCTGCGCTCCAGCAGTCCGGTCGTGGCGCCGGGGACAAGAATATAGCGGGAGGCGGCCGCGAGAGGACGGGTGGTGGGACTTTATTTTTTGTGCTTTTTTGCCGCCCCCCCCCCCCCCCCCCCCATGGCGCCCATGGCACTTGCCATGGCTGCCATACCCTAGATACGCCTCTGACTATGAGACACACATTGATGTGGGAAGTTATAGGTTGGAATCATGGTGTGTGGCAGGTAACAGTCCATATTCCCATCGCACACGTTCCTGGAATGGGCTCTCTAAAGTATCAAGTGCTGCAGTGACCACCAGCTAGATACTGGAGCATACACGACACAACATAAATATTCACCAGCACACCACGGATCTTCAGCTATGTCCAAACGTTTTTTATTGGGAAAGATCACATTACAAACAGTGTAGTGCACGCAGAACCCCTTCATCATCACATGTCTGGTGAAGGGGTCCTGCGTGGCTCTGAAACATTGCACTACGCTGTTTGTGATGTGATCTTTCTTAAAAAAAAACAAAAAAAACACTTGGACGTAATTTAAGATCTGTGGCGTGCTGGCGAATATTTACGTTATGGTATGTGGCAGGGCACACAGGCATAATACTCTACCAAAAGTGTGACTGCTGAAGTATCTTATGGAGGCTACGAAGGTAGCAGACATCGGCACCAGGAGAGATGAGTATATTTATTGCAAGGAGATCCCAATTTGGGATTTTTAAAAAGAATGACAGGGACACTTGACAGAGTTTACTTAGTGGTGTCCAGGAAAATTTTTCATATTGAAGAGAACATTTATTGCAAAGCTAGTATTTTAATTACAGCTCTTTTTTTTCTGCATATAAATATGATACTAGAATTACAAAATACAATAACATGACAATGCCCTTTAAACACTTTCATAACTCCCTTGCATCAAACATTTTTTGTTAGGTGATAACACTCCAGTGTCCTGGTATTGGCTGTTAATCACACCACAGGCCTGCTGGCCAACATATTAAATATCCTACGCAAAGAAAACATTAAGGTCAAATTATAGCAATAACATTTCCCTGGCAACGGGTAAAAATCTTACTAGTGAAAGTGGAAAAAAAATCGAGTAACCAAATTATGTGAAAGCCAATCTTCCTTAACTCTGTAGGTGGGTTTTAATTTCAGGACAATCAGAAGCAGCTCTGAAAAGAGAAAATGAAAGATGATGCAGTACAATGAAAGTAAGGATTATAAAATAAAATAAATACCGGTACTTTGGATGAGAAAGACAAAACAATAACAATGATACACATATGCCCTGTCAGATCATACTCTCATGAGAAAAGTCATTTCTTTGCTGTTATTACTAGTCATTTTACACACGGCTCTACAATGTGAGAATCTTATGGTTTATAATTAGTAATATTACCATTATAAGTCTGTTTTTACAATATAATAATGAGGGTCAAAAAACGTACTCAAAAGGTCCCCCATGCTCCAATATCATAATGAATGCCATGTCATATATACAGTATAGTGGACTGTTAAATTTGATACGCTGTGCTGTTTATTGCTGAACTGGACCTTAGCTGCAATGTTGGATTATATACCAGCATTTACCAGCTTCACCAGCTTTTATTTACATATAAGACAAATGCTTTTGAAGCCCAATAAAGAAACCACTGCCAATTGTATTACTGTAATGGGCACAGTTGTATAATGTGTATTTACTGCAGTGATTTGTACTTTTATATCAGTGCAGGACTGAAGCAGAGCACCCTGTCGCAGCTAACCAGCCCATAGATCTTGTACAATATACGAGGCCTTCTGGCAAATAATAGGACTGTGAGATAGTCTGTCCAGGCCTGGTGCTGTTAATCAAAATAGTGTTCCTTTGGAACTTTTTTAAAGCAAACCTATCAACTTGTAAAATCTACAAAACTGGTTACATTAATAAAAAAAAGATACACAGGGTGCCTTTGTGTACCTTAAACAATTCATGAGTCTCTGGAGCCCAAAATAGGGAGCTGCAGGAGGCAGTAGGGGAAAAGTAGGCTTCCAAAAGCTGGAATTTGTACATTTGTGAACCACAGTTTCGGGGGCTTTTTGTGAAATTGTTTAAGGTAAATGCAAGCACTTGTCAGTACTTTTTTCCACATAACAAGCATTCTAGCTTTTACAATGTGACACGTAAAGTTTTGTATGTTAGGTTAATCAAAAAAAAAGTCTTGACCAACATTGTTTGATCACCTGTAAATATCAGTAATAAATTATGAATGCAAATACATCCAAAGGCAGCAATGAAATAAAGTACATAAACACAATAAAATACGAAAATTACAAAATTTCTAATAAGGTCCATAGGTGTCCAAAAAGAAATCTCTGCTAATAATATGCCACAGCAGATGAAATCCTTGTGAAGTGAACAGAAATCCTATACATGGATATCCTTATAGTGTTCACACATTAACCAGTGTGACTCGCAACCAGTGGGAAAATAATTTGCCAGAAATTAAAGTGTTACTAAACCCACAACAGTAAAATCAGTCTGTATAAGTAGTAAAGTGTGCTTGATATACTCACTGTAGAACCTAAGGGGTTAATCCTCTGCATTGTGTAAAAAGCCTGTTTGATCCTGTATGCACAAATCCTCCTCTTCTTCCACTGACTCTAAAACATGTCCGGATAAGACAGAGTAAATGGAGTCATGCTGCACATGCTCAGTTTGGTGTGTATTGCTAGATAGTTTTTTCTTGGGAGGGTGCATTTGATCAGCACAGGGCCAATCAGCACTGTCCAGGCAGAGGGTCAGGTGTCCTGGATCCTGATAGGACAGCTCAGTGCAGTATGAAAACTCCTCCTACAAGCTTTAACCAGGAGCTGATAGAAGTCACAAGACTGCAATATACTGATGATGAGAAAGGGTATTTAGCAGTTTATATTTACTAAAACTATTGCATTTCCATGTTCTGCATACTGTGGGAGACTAGATATAGTTAATGCAGGGTCCTGGGTTTATTAACACTTTAAAGGTAGATCACAAGATGCCTCTTATTATAATTGCCTGTATGTACTCAAAGGCAGATGAGGTTGTACCTCTCATAAACTAGTGTCCAGCGCAACCTCAGATGTCAGAGAAAGCACACATTGCTCTTTATTAAACCATATAAAAACAAATAAATCCAAAAACCTCACATTTAGCAAGTGTATTGTAGTGTGTTGCATCACAGCTTGTTATCTACAATAATCAAATATAACGGCAATCTCTTGCACAGAGACCAGCAGTAAGCTTGTATCCAGCATGCTTGATGGTCATATAACCCTGCCCTACATGTTTAGTCATTCCCACATCTTCATATATTCATGCATACAGTATGTGTATGTATGGATGGAAGGTAGGGGCCTTGGATTGTAAACTCCTTAAAGGCAGGGACTGATGTGAATATACTATATATAAACTGCTGCAAAACTTGTTGTCGATATATAAATACCTGTAATAAATACTAAAATAAAAAATGAATAAATCTATAAAGAAAGGACACAGTACTATATGTGTAATAAACTAATGGTAGTGGCTATTTATTGGGGTTCAATTTAACCAGTGCATAAACATTGAACTAAAATTATAAACCTTATAACCACAGTCTTTGAGAAATTAGTGTTCAGTCGATATGCAATAACATTATTTTTTAAACCGGGCTGACATATCCCCTACAAACATTTAAGTGGTTGTAAACCCTTGCATATACCCAGTGATGTGACTGGCTTTAGCTGATACACAGAGATTAAACAAATCCTCCTAAATAAATTATACCTGTCTATCTGCAGTCTTCTCTTCTCTACATCTGTTCAAATTGCTGAATATTTAAAGCTTGTCTGAGAGTTCAGAGAAAAGTGGGTGGAGAGCCGAAGTCACACTCTGCAGAGCTCAGTGAGGAAAAGTCTGAGAGCTGATTGGAAGCAAGGGACCCCCCTTCACACAGGAACAGAGCTGATTGGAAGGAAGGAACACCCCCTTCCCCCCTTCACACAGCACACAGGAACAGAGCTGCGGCTGTCAATCTGCTAGAGCTCCCTCCACTATCACCATATTTCTCTTGGTGTCAGGAAAACTTGTCAGAAGTGGTTCATGCTGATAGCAGAGGAACAAAGCAGCAGACAGAAATTACACTAATGCCTCCTACACACGATCGGACATTGACCGGACATTCCGACAACAAAATCCATGTTTTTTTTCCGACAGATGTTGGCTCAAACTTGTCTTGCATACACACGGTCACACAAAGTTGTTGGAATTTCCGAAGAATGCGGTGACGTACAACACGTACGACGAGCCAATAAAAATGAAGTTCAATAGCCAGTGTGGCTCTTCTGCTTGATTCCGAGCATGCGTGGCACTTTGTACATTGGAATTGTGTACACACAATCGAAATTTGCGCGAACGGATTTTGTTGTCGGAAAATTTAAAAACCAGATCTCAAATTTTGTGCGACCGAAATTCCGATGGAAACTGTCCGATGGAGCCTACACACGGTCGGAATTTCCGACAACAATCTCCGATCGCACATTTTACGTCGGAAAGTCCGACCGTGTGTACACGGCATTAGTGTTCTTAATTGAAACAAGTACACACTATAGAAGGATATGCTTTGTTCATATTTCATGTCCGAGATTTACAACCACTTTAAGCCAGTGACAAGGAAAAGTTGAACAGGAGGTGTACTCACTACTTACCAGTCCTGATAAAAGGCAGGTTGAGAAGATAAATGATTTGGATCCAGAATGTTGGCTGGAGGATTTCCCACCAAAAAAGATGAACGCTAGTGCAGGTAAGATGTCACATTTCTACCACAGCAACTGAGGTTTTCTATTTCTGTACCTCAACAGGGAGACAACCACTGAGTACACAAAACAGAGATGGAAACCCAGTAAAAGCAGCTAGACCTGTTTAACTTATTCCCTAACAAGTCCCTTACTACATGGAATCCCTCTTAAATTTTGTGGTACAATATTATTATTATTATTATAAAACAGGATTTATATAGCGCCGACAGTTTACGCAGCGCTTTACAACATTAGGGCAGACAGTACAATTACAATTCGATACAGGAGGGAATCAGAGAGCCCTGCTCGTTAGAGCTTACAATCTAGGAGGGATTAAGTAAATACCTTTATTTAGTTGAGTACTGAATAAAAAAGAAAGTAGTAATTAAACAAAAAGAAGGTAAAAACGAAGGACAGAAAGGAGCAGGAGCGCTGCAATACCATGTGACCAGGGCCTAATAACCATTGCTTGTATATTCTCTGTTGTTCCAAGTTTCGGTGAATAAAGTACTGTTTGCAAGCCACATATGGTCATAAACTGTCTGCAAAAAGCTTGGGACTCTTCCCAATGGGAAACTATAATGACTTTTCTTCAGTTTTCTTCATTTATTTATTTTTTAATAAAATGTTTTAAATGTATTTTATAGCCTTGGCCATAATAAAGAAAAAAATGAACAAACAACTATATATTATCTTTAAAATATTCATACACCAGGTCAAATTCTTTTGTGATGGCACAGAGATAAGGTTGCAGACTTCACCAGTTTTATAGAAAGTATACTTATAATCTGGATAGTAGACATCTACAATTTGAAATTGGGATCTTAAACAAGACAGAGAAGACACTTATTTCCCCCACGTGACAATGCTGGGCCAATTACCAGTCATGGCAAAGGAAAGGGAACAGGGAGCGTAACTAGAAATCACAGGGCTCAATTGCAACATTTCTACTGCTCCACCACCAAGGAAAAAAACACACCATTGTGGAACACTTTAATTACCATGGCAGAATATGAAGGACTGAAGAGTACTTTGTGATGAGATAAGTATATTTGTTTGTCTGGGGGTCTTTTTCAGCCAGTAGAACTGGAGAAAAAAAGAAGTGTACTTTTAAATATACACTTTTTGATTTAAATCGGCAAGTCATTGACACTCTGCCAATGAGGGGAAGATTGATAGGGGTGGATTTACTAAAGGCAAATTGACTGTGCACTTTGCAAAGTGCAGTTGCTCCAGAGCTTAGTAAATGAGGTAAGGCTTCACTTTGCAAAGAATATCCAATCACGTGCAAGGAAAATAAAAAAAAGCATTTTTGCTTGAACATGATTGGATGATGGAAGTCAGCAGAGCTTCTGCTCATTTACTAAGCTCTGGAACAACTGTACTTGCAGATTGCAACTGCACATTGCAAAGTGCACCGTGTATTTGCCTTAGTAAATCAACCCCATATTGTCTCTGCAAAGGGGGCCACCAAAGCCAGTTATATGCACCTTGCCAGTGGTTCCTTGTCCCCCCTTGTTCCTTAACCTCCCTGGCGGTATGACTTAAATCTTTCCAAACAAGAGTCTAGTACACATCCCGAGTATGATAAAGTTTGAAACACGAAATCAAAAATTATAATATAATAAATAACTATAAATAATTATAACAAATAATAATAATATAATAATAATAAAATTTTTTCAATAATGTAATCAAATCAAAAACACTGAAATTTGCTCAGTTGCAGAATTGTCGTTGTCATTACTTTCAGTGTTTGATGACGGATTTCCCCACAAATCTCTATCGCTCAATTCTGTAAGTGATTCTAATTTATTATTGCTGTTTTCTAGCTGGTCTAAAACCCCTTTCGTGTAAAGGTACGATTTTGGTTGCTATGGACAATCTCCAGTTTCCAGGCAGAAAGAACAGTACAGGCAGTCCCCGGGTTACAAACAAGAAAGGGTCTGTAGGTTTGTTCTTAAGTTGAATCTGTTTGTAAGTTGGAACAGGTACATTTTTGAAGTGTAGCTCCAGCCAAAAAAATTATTTTTTAGCTTTTTGGATAGCATAGGGAAGGGTTAACACCCCTGTATCATTTGTTTTGCTGTCTGTGCCCCTGTTCAGAAGATTATACCTCACTTTCTGTCCCAATGACAATTGGATTTTGAAAATGTTGGTTTGTTGTGGAAAAAAGCCTTGGTGATAAAGCATCAGTGGAGGTCCCTTTTTCCTATAATAACTCTTACAGGAGTGAATTTCCCTTCCTGGGGGTAGATTTTCTCTCACTCCCTGTTGTTTGCCTCCGTTTGTAAGTAGGAGTCGTTTGTAAGTCGGATGTTTGTAACTAGGGGACCTCCTATATATATATAATATAAAACTGCATGCAGGGCACTGGACACACCACTGGGGACAAAAGGGATGTGAAATAAATTGATACAGTAATGCAAACTGTAAGATTACAGTGTACTGTATATGTACTGTGTTTTTTACTTTTTTGAATTTGGCGCCATTCTCCGTCCCTGTGCATCGCAGCGCTCGCAGGGATCCTGCGATGCAATCCCGAGTGTGGCTCGGGGTTACCACTTTTGGTGCTGAAAATTCACCCCAAACCACACTTGGGAATACCGTCAGGGAGTCGATTACACTATTCTCTTCTGTGACAGTGCTCAGGTATAAAAGCCAAATGTTGTGCCCAAACACTGTCACAAGAAGGAACAGGTAATGTCACCAACAGTCGCAGACAACCCAGATTTTAATGCAACTGAAGAGGAGGAAGGAGCTGTAAGGGAGAACTGACAAGGTGAATATAGGGTGGTCAGGAGGCCCCCCTTGCAAAGAAGTTGACTTGCCCTACATTGGCTAGGTAATAGTGTTTCTTCAACAGAACGACACCAAGACCAGCCTGTGCAAAAAGTAGATAAATACTTACCTTTCTAACAAGTGGTTCCTAAATGTTTGATGCATTGCAGATTTGTGGCTGCCACTGGTATCCACACACTTATTTATGTATAACTTGAACTGAGTAGTTGATGAAAGGGCAGCCCCAACAATCTACAGGGGCACCAGCTGCATCTGCCACTTTGCCTAGTCCACTCCTATGCCCTGGTGCCCCAACAGGCCCTCACATGCTCTTTCATACTCAGAAGTACCAGGGGTTTCTCTTTGCTTCCGGTGGCTAAATGTAGAGTATAGAGTTAAGAGAACCTGTTGCCTTTCTCGTCATAGACAAAGCAAATCTTAATTTTAAAAGCAAATGCTGTTATGTTTTGTGCAACTTTGTGCACAGCACTTTGCTTAAAGGTTTACAAGGATTATGAGAGACTTGCACATCCTCAAATTACTTTTATGCTTCTGAGACCTCATGCTGTCTTTCAAGTGTAGCAGATGGTGTATTAAAAATGAATGATTGTTTAACATAGATTCTCTTTTGATGATTGGAACCCCAACAAATTTTGTTACAGATGATGCTGAAATCTTTTGCATTGCTTACCCTGTCATTCTGTTTATGGTCAGCCTTAAGGTCTCTGTGTATTGGACCCTTGGCCACAATACAATTTTCAGTAGCTGGAGGTAGGGAGTGCTTGGTGAACTGCACAAATGCCTACCCTTTTGTCACTTGTGTATGCACAAGTGTCTTTTTACTGCCTAATTGTTGTCTTCTATCAGTAGTTATTAACCAAATATAATAGTTATTATATGTATGTCATTGCATGTTTTATAATTGGCAATAATACAAAGCACAATTAGGTCAGCTTATAAGGAAAAAGACATTGCTTTGCAACTATGGGGGTAAAACATATACTGTGGGGATTTGTATATTAACTGGAAAAACAATTCTAACTAATTAGAATGTCATACAGGATATTCTTTACCATTATCTGCTGACACAATGATAATAGATTTACATCATGAGCTTATTGCAGAACTTGATCCCTCAGCTTTGCATATTAACGCTTGTGTCCTTGTGTGCTGAAAGCTTCTTAATGATTTTTATTGTCTTTTATCACAGTCCCGAAAGGACAGAGACTTCGGCAGTCTCAAAAGCTGCAGCCACTTTGACTACTTGCAACTGAAGTATAAAAAAATGTTGTGTTTAATGCCCTTCAAAACTGTAACTATTTGTTATTAATGTGTATTTCTAAGAATTCATCATTGGTCAAATTTCGCCTAAGTGGAAACTTTGAGTTCCATCCATTGTGCTGCTTAGGCAAGTGTTTTACCTGGCAATACCTCAATGCATCTCCAGGGATAAAGTCTGACCTTTTTTCTTTGCAGTAATGAGTAATTAGAAAAGTAATGGAGACACAATGGGGAATGCTTAGTCCATCTTAAACCACGACTATCATTCAAACCTGGGAGAATCCCTAGTTTTACTTAGTTATTATCATACTAAATGTCATGGATAAGTTACATAGGTGAAAAGAGATATACATCCATAAAGTCCAATGTCCACAATGCACAACCAAAAAGAAAAAACAAAAAGAAGGCTAAACCCTTAAAGAGGAGGTTTAGCTAAAACATTTCTTCTAGTTGTGGTTGAAGAAAGGTAAATGTCTAGGTCAGATTTTTATTGCTGCCATTGTATTGTCCATTGTATCAGGTTAAAAAGTGTAACATTTCATAGTTGCCACTGGGCAGGAGCATAGAAGAAATCTTACAATGCAGACATAGTCAAGTAACAGCTCTGGGAGATGGGATGACCCCATAGTTGGGGATGGGAAGTGAAGGGAAAACTTACCAGACAACAAAATAAATGCCTAAACATGATTGAAACTTTTCCCCATCCTACTGAAAAGAAAAGTTTTATTTGTTTTGTCCAATTTGCTTTAAGAGGATAACAACTCTTCCTGGTCCATGATGGCTATCAGATAAATCCCTCAAGCAACATTCTGCTGTGCTTTTCTAAAATGTTGGCAGCCGTTTATATTTTTCTTGTTGAATCTTTTTATTTATTTCAGACATAGTAGTGTTGCATACAGTAAGGAACTTCAAAGGAAATTAAAGTAAGACATCTAAATGTGCAGAAACGGTTATTGAAGTGTACACCAAAGAGGTACAGTAATGAAAGGAAGGCTTGTCTGCTTTGTAGCAAGGACATACAAAAAACAACCTATAAAACATTCTTTAATGCCTTCCTTTATGTGGGTCTGGTGGCATAAATGCAGGATGCAAATTAATGAGTTGCAATTTGGTGGAAAAGGAAGAACAAGCAGAAGAAAGCTAAAAAGTTTTGAATAGTGGAAGTGGGGAAGAGTAGTAGAGAGAGAATGAGGTGAGGAAAGTGTTTGGCAGCCTGCTGTGAAACGCTCATCAAAAGTCCCAAATTTCTAGAAGGTGATGGTCAAAGTCCCTCAGGAGGAAATGAGAAACCCTAGGTTCCAAAGTACAGCGAATATTACCAATATTACCAATAGTAGCCTGTAATTTGGTTTTTCATCAATCAACAAGATTTAACTTTAGATATACTTTAGATTTAACTTTAGATATACTTTAGATATACGTACAGTCTCAGTCATCCAAGCCTTTGCGATTGTTTGTTTCAAGGCAGTCAGAACATGGACTGTTAAAGTCATTTGTTGCTTAGCGATCCCGTCAGGTTTTAGATTGAGAAGCATTTCCTGTGGTAGCATTGATACAGATTTCTGCAGAAGTGTTTTCGAAACTTCGTACAACCGAGTCCAGTTATTCTGGGGGGTGAATTCGGAAATTAGTGTTTTGTATAGGAGGGAGATCATTCCTGGGGAGTAGGTGGTCATTAAGACATTTCAATCTGAAAGGAATAAGGTTCAGTCTGCCTGGATGTAGTTGAATTGTGGAGGAGATATAATGCTTAACTTTTCAAGTGGGAAGGAAGTGGGACATTTGAAGATCTGAAAAGGATTTTATGCTGTTGGTGGACAGAAGTGCATAAAAACAGGTCAGTTTTTGGGTAATCCAATATTTGATGGGCCGTGGTGACTGAAAGTTGAGCGCAAAAGCAGGGTTGTGTAAGATTGATAGCAATGGTAGGTGTGGAGATAGAAATCCCCTGGAATGCTTGAGATTGTCCCAAATATGCAGAGAATGGCAAGAAATAGGGTTAGAGATGGAAAACCTATCTTGTAGGTGTAACCACAGTAAGTTGTGTATATACAGCAGAGCACAGTACTCTTCCTCAGATTAACCCAGAGTAGGGTTTAATAAATAACATGGTATTTTATTAATTGAGACAACTATGCATCCTGAAAATATCTCAGAAAATTTGGAATTCCCAAATCTCCACAGGCTTGGGTTTTAAACAACTAGCAATAAGTAGCAGCGCTATTCCCTAAAAAACGTACACCCAAATTGATAAATAAAGTGGCATATATGATTAGATATATGTAAATACACAACAGCTGATAGACAAAATAAGTTAAATACACATGAGAACCAACTCTAAAAGGAGCATCATTAAGTCCATTAAGATATAGATGAACAATTGTATGATCCAGTGATAGTATCTCCCAGGTGATGTTCGCTGCGTAAACAAATGAATCCTCCACCGCACCACTGTGATAACACCAATAAATATATATGCTTACCAGAAGGCAAGCTAAGATAAGCTTGTGACCTTAACCCGGTCGGGGCCTTTAAAAAAGAAGGAATGAATGGAGGCGATGATTCCACCACACCATATAGAGGAGTCGTCCCCGCAAATCTTTTCTTAGACACTTCCAGAGCCCCGGAACACAAGTTACTCAAGGAGTCCCCAAGAGAAAAAAGGAATCGACATAGCGTAATCCCGTAAACTAATTTATTAATTAAAAGTAGAGAACACACTTACATGGTATGAAGAAGTTGAAAACATAAAATAACATGAGCCGGCCGGCTAAAGCGATCGCCCGTCCACCACCTAAACACGCGAGACGTCAGCACGTCAGCTCCTCCCGACGCGCGTTTCGTCACACAATGACGTCGTCTGGGGTCTGGGTTTTAAACAGTACATGCTTTGAAATTCGAGATTTGCTATTGCACCATGTAAAATGCATCACCTGGTTTTGAATTTCGTTCATAGTGGAGGTAGGTCTCTGAATTGGACTGGAAAGACTCCAAACAAATACAATGATTAGGTGGATAAGTGATTTTTACAGCTGCAATGTGTCCCAGTCATTAAAGGGTAAAATCAGCCCATGTGCACAGGCAAAGTTTAAGTTTAGAAAGAAGAGGTGGATAATTGGCCTCACAAATTGTGGAATAGGAGTTTGTCAGGTTTATGCCCAGGTAAGGAAGTTTGAGATCTGCCCAGTGGTATAGAAAGTTTTGCTGAAGAGAGCAACATAATGAGGCGGGGAGTGAGATATTGAAGGCCTTAGACTTGCTTAGGTTATTGTGAAAACCTGATAAAGATACAAAACTTGTGAGGAGCATTTATAAGTTGGGTAATGAGACAAGAAGATTGGTGAGTGTCAAAATGACACAATTCACAAAAGGCTCAATTTATAATACTGCCCTACAATGTTTATTTCAGAGATATCTGGTGAGTCCCAAATAAGTTGGAGGGCAGCTGTTTATATTTTGTTATTTTAGGAAACCATCAACACTTTAGAAACAACCTATATCTGCGAAAACACATTCCTATTCCCTGTTGTAAGAATTCTGCAACCGTATTCCAGTAAAATGTAAATCTTTTTTTTTCGCTTTCATAGATTTTTATTAAACTTTTGGAATAAACTTTATTAAGATTACAGAATTTCCCATACTGGAACAATTGACATTCATCTTTTGTTACCATACAAGCTTAATTGAGATTTCTCCATTATAAAGTAAAATCAACTATAAAACAGTTATATGGAAGGATGTCAGACATAATCCAACAGGTATACATTAACCTCATAAAGATTTAAAGAAATATAATAAACACCATCAACTGTACAAAACTCAGCAGTAGGAAGCCTTCACATGCAAAGTACCCTACAGTTTGGAATGTAGAATTATAATGAGACTTAGTGCCAGAAAGAGTTAGCCAAAGAAGCACACCAAGTTCCCAACACATCCAGCAGTATGGTTCCCATATGTACAGGCCAGGGAATCCCAGTGCAATATGTCTAACTGCAGGAGCCCAGACAGCAGGATGGAGGGGGATGCGTAAACCCGAGAAAGGGACTGCATGCATTTCCAATGATCAGAGAAGAATAGAAAGAGAGAGAAAGATACTGTAAAAATGAGAAAATGAGAAGAAAAAAAAAAAAGAGGGGGCGTGGGGGAGACATGGGGGGGGGGGGATACTAAAGGCTCCTGCTCCTCGCCCCTTTTCCACTGCCCAGTTTTGGGTCATCATGATGCCACCGCAAAAAACTAACAGAAAAATAGAGTGGCTGCATCAAAACACAGTCTGTCTCTAGCCCTGTGTGTGAATCCGAAAAGACCCTGGGGGTCTAGAACAGCCTTTTTCAACCAGGGTGCCCAGGCTTCTTCAGGGGTGCCTTGGCAAAATGCCTAAACAATTATCAAAAATGTTATACAGGCCATTGGGTGGATCAAGCATGCCCTTTAGTTACACAAAGCCACAGGTTTTCTTTATGCACCATTACAACTAGACACTGGCATCCAAACAACCAATGAAGTCATCAGTTGATAATGAGGATGTCTGTTGCCTCCACAGCATCCTTGTTTGACCCTCCTCTGCTCCTCTCCCTCAGCACTGGGGTCACATTAGCTGACTGATGCAGAGAAAATGAAGGAGAAGAGAAACATTGGCATACTAATCAGGATTAGTGTATAGGAAAGTGTATTTGCTTTGGAAGAATAAATCACCTCTAACGTTGGGTGTCCTACGTCTGGATGTTGCTGTATTATGTAAAACTATTAGAATGTTTTTTTTACATTTTAGAATAAGGTGCCTTGAGACTGTCCATCATTTTAAAGGGTGCCTCAACTGAAAAAGGTTGAGAAACACTGGTCTAAAAAAACATCACTCCACATCAATTTGAAGGGTCTGGTATGCAGGTGTCGTTTGAAAGTGGAAATTCCTCTATTATACAATATACATTTAATACAAGACAATGTGTGTGTCTCCTTGTATCAATGGACATGGGTAGCCCTCAGACTTATGGGGCATGGGACAAACATGTAGGAAACATGAGCCATAAACTGTGTCACAGGCCATGGGCAAGTGCCTTAGGGGAAAATACTAACCCCAACTAAGTCCAATTATCCTCTGCTTACTTTGTTTGCTAAAGATGAGTAACATGCCCAATTTTAGCATTACTTTGGACAGGCAGACCATACACAAAAGGGATAATCTGCACTTCTAATTGTGGACAGTAACATTTATTGCATGAGAAGATTTCTGTTCATGCTAGAAAACACCTTTGTGGCCTATAATTTTTAGTTCAAAAAAGGGAATACAGCATTAAGCATTTGTGCTTGAGCATATCCATTGGTAAGGGGAAGAAAGTCAAGGTGGACCCCAGAAGCACTGTAAACTTTTGAGGATGGGTTGATGTGTTTCAGTGGATGTCTACCTATAACATTTACCCATCAATGGGCACATTATTTTAGCACATAAGGACACAACTGCGATTTTTATAGATTTTTTCTGTTGGGTTTGTTTCCTTCTTTTACTGGAATGCAGACAGATGATAAGTTAAAATGTTAAACATTTTCCCCATTGCTTTGATTGGCTAAGCATTATGCTCACGTAATGAAGAATGACAAATATTGGTTGCTGGTCTTGTGTCCAGGATTAATGGCAGTTTTCCCCTAGATTAGAACTCCTCACATATAATGTGCAGCTTCAAGTGGAGCTAAATCCACATCTTTGTGGGTGGGTTTTTGCCATACTATATAACTATGCACAGTATACTGGTAAATTATGGTACACTTATATCTATTTGTCAACGTGACCTTCTTCAGTGGTGACAACTCAACTTCTGAGACCATCTCCCACAGGGGGAGATTTCAGAGCTTAGTAAATGAGGTAACGCTTTGCTTTGCAAAGAATACCCAATCACGTGCAAGGAAGATGAAAAAAAACAGCATTTTTGATCGCACATGATTGGATGGCGAAAGTCAGCAGAGCTTCTGCTCATTTATTAAGCTCTGGAGCAACTGCTCTTGCAGAGTGCAACTGCATTTTGCAAAGTGCATAGTCTCTTTGCCTTTAGTAAATCAGCCCCTAAGTGTCATAGGAAAATTCTGTGATACCTTGTGCCATCTAGAAGCCAAATGTGGTATAACTCAATAAAAAACATTTGACCAGCACAGTATATAGCCTAATATTGTTTGTCTTTTGCCCTGTTCACACAGAAAGAATGTACATGCCTTTAAACGGGGTGAATTGCTATATGAATTCTTTGTAAATACAACCCATAGTATGCATCTTCTGCAAAAAAAAAAACAAAAAACATGCCTAGTCGTAAATTGTGTGTGTTTAAAAAAAAAACGTCAGATGCCCCTACCAGCAGCTGTAAAAATGTCCTGTGTGCATGAGCCCTAAGTGTAATAACCTACATCAACACATCAAAATCTATTTTGTTCTGGTTTTACGTGAGCAGAGTGAATTCTGATCTGGTTGCTTTAGGTTACTAGACTACAGAAAATGGACTTAGAAATAAGAATTCCTAATGAGATAAGCCTTTACCCACCATGTATATACATATACATACTAGAGATAGTAAGTAATGATATGGCTATCCCAATATGGCATTGTGTGTTAATCAGTGCAGCCATTAGGTTATCTTCTAATAAAAATGATAAATTATGTCTTCGTGTTCCACATAGATGTCTGTTTTTAATCATATCAGATTTTCACTCCAGCAAAATAAAAGCATTGTTCAATTTCACAAAACAACATGAGGAATGCTGTAATTTAATTGCACCTGGCGGGAGACAATAAATGTAATGAAAAAAAGAAAGCAGATGCCTAACTCCCTTGGAGCAGCAATCCCCAAAATGAATCAAGTGCAAAACAAATGCTATTATTGCGAGATAAATATCTCATCCTGCTGTCTTAGATGACTCGCAAACTCCAGATTGTGAATGGCACATCAGAGGATACATAATAGAAAGTTTCAGGACGCAAAATGCTAATTTAGGGATTAAACTGCTTAGCTCTTCTAATGATAATGACAAATACAGATTTAGTGACAGTACTATGGGAGCTTATTTTCTATATATTTTATTGCTTTGTTCGTATGTGGCTGCATGTTTGTGTTAAGCAAGATACTTGATCAAAGTGATTTGTCTACAGTTTATTTATTTATTTTGATTAATACAGTATATTTCCACAACAAAATTATATATTTAATTGTTATGTCCCCTATACGAGGTGTGTCTAAAATGTTTGGTGCATGGTATCAGAAAACAAACAAAACAGAAGATACAAACAAATTACCTTTATTGACCTTCAAAATAATTGCCATTCTTCACAACACACTTTTGGCAATGTTCATAAAGCTTCTGGAAACTGTCAGCAAGGGCCTCTTTGGGAATCCATCACAGAACCAATGTCGCACATTCTTGGATTGCTGCCACAAAACATTGTCTTGACCTTGGACTTTTGCAGGCAACTCTTTTTGGGTCGTGGGGAAGATGGTAAATGCCATTTCATCGATTGCTGCTTGGATTCTGGATCAAACTAGTAGCACCAGGTCTCATCCCCTGTGTCTCATCCCCACGATGGTTCGCAGAAAGGATGGATCCTGATCACAAATAGTAATGAAATCTCCAGAGGTTTCCATCCGTTTTGCTTTTTGTTTGTCAGTCAGCTTGTGTGGCACAAACCGGGAACAAAACTTACCCAAATCTTCACAAACAATGGTATACTCCGTGTCCTTGCTAATACCGAATTCCTCTGCCATCAATGGTAGAGCC
Source organism: Aquarana catesbeiana (assembly GCF_042186555.1). Taxonomy (NCBI): domain Eukaryota; kingdom Metazoa; phylum Chordata; class Amphibia; order Anura; family Ranidae; genus Aquarana; species Aquarana catesbeiana. The sequence continues at coordinate 685,670,732 of NC_133324.1, forward strand.
AGTCGCCAGTCTCGTGCCAGCATTTGTCACACTTGCTTGATCATGTCTGGGGTTCTGCTTGTCAACGGCTCATCCTCAGTTGTTTCCTTTCTGGCACGAAAGCGTTTGAACCAATCGTAAATACATTTTCTGCTTTAGGCGTCCGTCCTGTACACTCGCACCAACATTTCATGTATCTCCATCACTGTTTTCCCTAATTTGTAGCAGAACTTGATGTTCACTCATTGCTAACTTGCACTGTGACCCTACCTCTCAAACTCATGTAGCGCTGGTAGATTTTTAATCTACCGCTTATGTGTAAATTTAGTGGGTCATCTGTTCTGTACATAGTTCAGATTTAATCTATGGCTAAATTAGCTTCTGTTCCAGCCTTGGTTGTGTTGCGTGCAGTTCCACTCCGTCGCCTGTAGATGTCGGTGTCACTACAGACCGGAGCTGGAAAGCAACAGACTGAGGTGTATTGAGTGCTCTTCTTTCCCAGAAGTAACTCGGCAGAGGTTGTCCCCTGCGGTGCATTCTGGGAAGGGGTATTTAAGGGACAGAAGCCGTATTTCTTGGTCTTTTTCTTTCCACCTGCTGGCAATCCTGGCTGACAGGTATGTGCTAGGAGTCCTACCTCGTGGTCCTCCGGGCCGGAGGACTGCGTTGCTGCGGCATGTGGGTGGGCCCAGAAGTCTGTCTGGGGCCTACCACTGCTGCTATAGAGATGGTCCTGTGCTGTCTGTCCTGTGGGAAGAAGCTGGACAATTGAGAAGAATCCAGGGGAGGACCTGTCTTGGAAGGATCATGCGGAGCGCTGGTCTGTAGAGGGGCCTGGTGACTCAATTGGAGGACGCATCTTAAGTCAACCTACCACATAGTACTGCCGGGTCGGCTTAAAGGTTCTGGTACTGTGTCGCTGTTCATCTAAAACTACTACGTCCTGTGGCAGAGGATCGTGCAGTTACTTTATTCTTCTCAAGTCTGTGGCAGAGACTTTTTCTTGTTCGTGCTACGCTCCGGCTGCTATGTCATTGAGAGAGGCCTATCCGGGTGGGCAAAAGATTAAATCTTGGACTGAGGGAATACTCGTCCTTAAGAAATTCAAGTGCTCAAAGATCAAAGACAGAAAAGGTATTTGAACTTCCCTGAAACTCCCTCTCTACCTCTTTCCTGCTACTTCTTTTGTTTATCTCCCATTAAAGCATTGGAAAAAGTACTAAAGTGACTGGTTCATACGTTGTGGATGCAAAGCTCAACATGGACTCTAGGTTCCTGATGTGGTGAAAATACAGGTAATAGGTGGTGGAAACAGCCCGATCAAAATCAGCAGCTCCATCGTGAGCTATTGCTACATGTGGGGGCTCGTCCGGGATAATTGTAGCTCTGAAGTCAAGCACCCCCTTAAGACCCATAGAATGGATCCCCCACTGTGGCGCAGTGGTGTGAGGCGGAAGGCACCCGCTCAGAAGCGAGCGTGGCAATGGAGCTCTGGGGAGATGTCTGGGAGAAAGAACACATTAATCGAGTGGTAAAAACGCTGTCCCCAGAGCAAAGAGCTAAGGTGGTCACGGTAAGACCCAATCATGAGACATTCTGCACTTACGCATTATTAGAATGGAGGAAGGGAGTTCTGGAAAATTTCAAGGGTACCAGTGTTGAACTTGCTGATAAGACCAAATTTTATCTGACCCACCCAGGGGAACAAGGGGAGAATCTTACCACCCTCCCACAGATGAGATCAGCGGAAGTCAAGGTTCCATCACAGTCAGTCCCGGCTGCAAATGAACCAGAACTCTTCACAGCCTTGGGGAACTTTGTGTCCCAATGTCAAAAAGGAAACCCAACATACTCAGGGACTGGGTATCGAAAACTGGGCATTTTCTCGGGCTGACGGCCTGTACCCAAAGAGGAAGATACCTTTGAAGAGTGGTTGAAACAGGCCACACAAGCTTTGGATGAGTGGGACATCCCTGAAACGCACAAAAAACAGCGGATTACTGAGAGTTTGAAAGGGCCTGCTTCCGAGGCTATCTGAAATTTGAAGCTCAGCAAACAGAATTGTGTAGCCCAAGACTACTTAGATATCCTGCTAGATGTGTTCGGACGTACTGAAAAGGTTTCCGACCTGATTTATCAACTGGAACACACCTATCAAGAAGCAGGGGAGAAACTGTCAGAATATATGGGGGTTGGACAAGGTCATTTAACAGATCTTGTTGAAGAAGGGGCTAGATCCTCGTGAGGTGGATGAAATTCGAGCCAAACAAGTTTTAAGAGGTGCCCAGCCTTTGGACCCCATCACGCTCCAGTTAAGAACTCGTCAAGACGGAGGCATATTGAAGTATCCCGACCTGATTCGGATTGTACGGGAAGAAGAAGCTATCCTAGAAAGGAAGAAGGAAAAAATTCAAGAACCAAAACACGCTGTTGGAGTCAGGACAGTTAGTGTGATGGATGATGATCCTCAGATTGAGCTCCTTAAGACTCAGGTGGCACAGTTAATGGAGATGATGGCTCTGCTGACCGCAAAATCCCCTATTCCGCCCGACGGAGGAACTAAAAAAACTTAAAAGGTGTCAGACTTCACCCTTAGAAGGAAATCTGGACTCTGTTTCAACTGTGGAGGGACTGGACATTTTGGAAAAGTGTGCCCAAGCCCAAGGGCAGTAGTACAACGCCAAAAGCCGGCGGAAAACTTCAGAGGGCCCCAGTGAAGGAGTCAACTGGGTGCCCTGTAACAGCCGCCTACTCCAACGAAACCCAGGCCCACAAAGTTCTGAGGGTAAGAGAGGGAACGAAGTTGAATAAGTGCCCATGGAAACGAGGAGTCAAGATGCGCACTAGCAAGCAAATTAAGCCAGACACTCATGGTGGATTCCCTCCCAAGCTAGTAGGACCCTCTCTGATCATCCCAATCCAGGTGGAAGGAATCTACACCAAAGCACTGCTGGATACCGGAGCCCAAGTGACTTTATTATACAAAGATTTCTGTGCGAAGCATCTCAAACATCTGCCCCTGCAAAAGTTGGAAGAATTAGAGATATGGGGCCTGGAAACCCAGAACTTCCCTTACGAGGGGTATATCCCTATCAAACTCACCTTTGACCCGAGTGTGGCTGGAAAGGCGGAGACTTTCAGGACCATGGCAGTAGTGTGTCCTCGGCCCCCTGGGGCTCATAGAAGTTCCCTTATCATCGGGGCAAATACTGATCTGGTCAGAAGACTCCTGACACCGCTTGTACAAAAGGAAAGTGCCCCGGCCATGAAGGTACACCCCATGCTAACCCAAGTGTACAAGTTGGAGACAACCTGGTCCTTTCATTGTCTTGGAGACGGACACTCGAGAAGAAGATGTCAGTCTGGAGATAATCCCAAAAGTGTTATCAACCAAGGCACTTAAGAGAAGCAGAGGGAGAGTCTCAGTCAGTGTTCGAAACACGACAGCTTTGCCTGTGAAGATACCAGCAAGGATGCTGCTTGGACAGGCAAATCAAGCGACCCCGGTCTCGCCATGTGATGTCAAAAGAGGACCAGAAGGGGAGGTTCCTATAGAAGACTTCGAAGAACACCTCCCTTACTCCTGTTTGGATGGAGAGGGCCAAAACCCAGCTCATGAGATGGAGAGAGGCTTTTTCAAGGAGTGAGTTTGATGTGGGGTATGCCAGGAGTGCTGAGCACAAGATCCGACTGGAGGAAGACAAACCTTTTCGAGAAAGGGTCAGGAGGATCCCATTGGGAGATCTTGAGGACCTCCGAGAACAGCTGGCTGAGCTGAAAAGGACTTGGATTATCAGGGAGTCCAGGAGTCCATACGCCTCCCCGATAGTGGTAGTGAGGAAAAAGAATGGGTTGCTACGGCTGTGTATCGACTATAGGACCCTGAACCGATGGACTATTCCCGATCAATACACTACCCCTCGTATAGAAGATGCCTTACAGAGCCTGTCAGGGGCGAAGCGGTTCAGTGTATTCGACCTGAAAAGTGGTTATTACCAGATCCCCATGAGTCCTGAGGATAGGGAAAAGACTGCCTTCATCACCCCCGTGGGGTTCTATGAGTTTAACCGGATACCACAAGGTCTGTCTGGGGCTCCGGCAACTTTTCAGCGGCTCATGGAAAAGACGGTAGGCGACATGAACTTGATCGAGGTCCTAGTATACTTAGACGATATCATAGTATTTGGCCGAACTCTTGAAGAGCACGAAGAGCGACTGGAAAAGGTCCTGAAGAGATTACATGATGAGGGCTTGAAACTTTCAATGGAGAAGTGTCAGTTCTATCAATCTTCGGTGAACTATTTGGGGCACATTGTGTCTGAAGAAGGGGTAGCAACAGACCCCGAGAAGTTGGAAGCTGTTACCTCTTGGCCCAAGCCCACGAATGTGACTGAGCTCAGGTCATTTCTGGGATTCTGCTCCTACTATCGGAGGTTTGTGGAGGGGTTTGCAAAGATAGCTCACCCACTCACGGAACTGTTGAAGAATCAAGAAGAGGCATTTGTGGATTCAGATAAACCTGGGAGGCAGAAAGAAGGGCCCAGAAAGAAGAAGGAGTCTATTCAGGATCAGTGGACTCTGCAATGTGAGGAGACATTCAGACAATTGAAGTGGAGCCTTACTACTGCTCCAGTGTTAGCTTATGCGGATCCTACCAAGCCCTGTGAAATGCACGTGGATGCCAGCCGAGATGTGCTCGGTGGAGTGCTCTACCAAGATCATAATGGACAATTAAGGCCCATTGCTTATGTGAGCCGAAGTCTATCACCTGCTGAGAAGAACTACCCCACTCATAAACTTGAGTTTCTGGCCTTGAAGTGGGTCGTGGTGGACAAGTTGAGAGATTACCTGTATGGTGCGGAATTTGTGATCAAAACAGACAACAACCCCCTCACATACTTGCTCACACCACGAAGTTGGATGCCACAGGCCATAGGTGGTTGGCTGCTCTTTCAACATTTTCCTTCAGCCTGAAATACAGACCAGGAGTGGGCAACAGAGATGCAGATGCGCTGTCGAGAAGACCCCACAGTCCCCTTAACTCCCAAGAGGATTGGACTCAGCTTGCCCCCGAAGGGGTAAGAGCCCTTGGTGAAGGAGCAGAAAAGCAGGAGAAAGGTGGAGCCAGAGCTGAAGAGGTCGGAGTGACTACAGCAGGGGTGCCCAGGTATTACTGTAATGTCTCTCAGATTGCAGCAGAAGGTCTACCTAAGTTATCGAGAAAAGACCTTAGGAGAGACCAACAGGAAGATCCACTCTGTAGCTTGATACTGGAGGCTTTGGAGAGTCAGCACCCCGATTTACTTAAAAAGTAAAAAGTGCCCGGAGGGAAGCTCTGTTGTTACATAAAGAGTGGAGTCAGTTGCAGTTGCAACAAGGGGTGGTCTACCAAAGGGGCCCCTCTGAAGATCTGGAGGAGAAGTGGCAACTGTTTCTGCCAGAGAAACACAGGGAGTAAGTGTTAATCGCCCTGCATGATTGTCATGGCCATCTGGGGTCAGAAAGAACTCTTCAACTGATAAGGGATAGATTCTATTGGCCTTACATGAGGAAAGAAGTGGAGAGTTACTGTCACTCCTGTAATAGGTGTATCCAGAGAAAGACTTTGCCGCAACGAGCCGCCCCGATGGGTCATTTATCAAGCCAAGGTCCCATGGATTTAGTTTGCATAGATTTCCTGTGTTTAGAATCAGACTTGAGTGGACAAGGAAATATCTTGGTAGTCACCAACCATTTTACCCGGTATGCTCAAGCTTTCTCCACGAAAGATCAGAAAGCAGTCACAGTGGCGAAGACGCTAGTGGAAAAGTTTTTCGTCCATTATGGCTTACCACAGAGGATTCACTCAGATCAAGGGAGGGACTTTGAGAGTACGCTCATCAGGAGATTGTTGGATCTATTGGGAATTCAGAAGTCTAGAACTACATCTTATCAACCACAAGGAGATCCTCAGCCGGAGAGGTTTAATAGAACCCTTCTTAATATGTTGGCGACACTGACCTCTGAGCAAAAGCCCAATTGGAGTAAGCATATCACTGCTTTGGTACATGTGTATAACAGCACCAAGAGTGACATCACAGGATATTCACCTAATCGGCTGATGTTTGGGCAAGAGGCTAGATTGCCCGTGGACCTGGCTTTCGGAACTTCTCTGGACCACACCTCAGAGACCTTGCATCGAGGATATACAAATAGGCTGCGGAAGAGTCTGAAGATTGCTTATGAGAAGGCTCGGGCTATGTCAAACAACAGAGTGAGTAGAAATAAGAGGAACTTTGACCTCAAAGTAAGGATTCAAGATCTACAACCTGGTGACCGAGTTCTATTAAGAAATTTGGGTATTCCTGGGAAACACAAGCTGGCTAATCGCTGGAGGTCACAGCCATACATTGTATGTAAACAGCTTCCAGGGCTTCCAGTTTGAAATTAGACCAGAAGGGAGTGCTGGACCAATTAAGACTTGGCATCGGAATCACCTTTTACCCCTTACTGATGCAGCCAGGATAATCCCTGAGGAGGAGTTATCATCTACATCAGATGTTGCACGTAGGTCTCAGTCTGGGTCTTTAACAACTGAAGATAATGAGGAGAGAGACATGGACATCAGCTGGTTGTGGTCGTCTGATACAACCGAAGCTGAAAGGAATGTTTAATTCCCGACAACCAGAGAGGATAGTGAGGCCCTTAGGCCAGAAGCTCCAGAGTTTGTACCACTGTCTGAACGGTCTGAAGAGTGTTCGTCTCCTACTGAATTGGAGGAACCAAGATCTGTAATAGAAGAAAACAGTGTTTACCCAGAAATAGAGGGCACACCAAGAGAACAAAGAGGAAAGAGAGAGAGACTAACATATGATACACTGGGCGAGTGTTCTGAAGTAGCAAAGGTTACCAGTAAAAGGAATGTCGATGAGCCTAGTTCCTCCTCTGTCAGTCTGGAAACGGAGAGTCCTGTTTCACCCCTTGACACATCTGTATCTGATACCAAGGTGACAGTTGTGGGTACACAGAATAGTTTCCCAACACCTGAGAATTGGTGGGAGGCACCTCTGTCGGTCCTGTGCACTCGTCTACAGGCCAAAATGTGTAGCAGGGACAAGGTCTTGCATATCTTTGGGGACCAAAGATTTAAAGCAGGGGGAGTATGTAGCGCTGACAACTTTTGTTTCTAGTCATATATGTTGTTGTAAAGGTAATAAGTTGATATAGCGCCATCTAGTGGCCAATTATAAGGGTACAATACTTTTATTTTTCATCATTTTGAGAAGTGACATGGAAGTGATTGATTGTTTACTTCTAGACATTAACTATGACCTACCCACAATGCTCAAGGACCAGAGGAGAACTGAACTGCATTGTGGGAAGGATATAAAAGGGCTGGGAGTGGCCATCTTAGGTCTCTTGTTCCTGGGATGCGTGGCCTGCCAGCAGAACTCTGTGGGTGGGTGTGTCCCACAGGGTCACGGCCTACCTTGTGAAGGAGCGGAACAGCAGCAAGGATCCTGTCATTTATCACAGTGTGCTGGAGCAGCAGAAGTGATCGTTCCGGAGACCCGTGGAGGAGGTAACCGAGGACTCCTGGTCGTTAGTAAACGGAACGGCGTGACAGCGTGGTTGTGGCTCCATACGGACTGAGAACTGCTGAAACTGAGACATCCATATGTCCGGATCCGGTGTGGTGAGAGGGTTAACGCCCAGAAGTTTGTTCAACACTACACACATTTATAGCTGTTACAGGGTGTTGCTGGGACTGATAGTCCCACGGAACAATTTAGTTGGAAAGCATTACATTTACACAGACTTCAATATCCAGGGATTGAAACTAGATGTCCGTCTCCTTCAAGTAAGAACACTCAATCAATTTGCTTGATTATAATTACTTTTGTGTATCACCTTGCATTGCGCAACACTCCAGAAGAACTCTCTTGTGGATTACAAATACTAATTTATAGCTAGCCGAAGATTGAAGACGACAGGACTATCTCTTCTATTGTAGGGCCCTGCATTTAGTCATAAAGGATAGTGACTTTACTGTTTAAAGCAGGGGGAGCTCCCTAGTATATATATTGTGGGATATTCGCATTCCTGTGTCTTTGCGCTTGCTACAGTGTGCTGGAGGAGGGAAGGTGTCCAGAGTTAAGACGATTTCACTTTGAACACTGGTCCCACTTGGAGACGCACCAATAAGGGGACTTTTCAGGAAGGTTCTGTGTGAGTGTATATATTTATGTATATCTGTGTATGTGTACAAAGACTGTTGTAAATATTTACTGTACTGTCACACTATGTTGGAGTAATAGTGTAGTCTAGTCACTGTAATAACTTTTATATATACATATCATTTAAGTAAAAATAAGTCATTTTGGTTATCACAGAAGTTTGTGTGTAGTGTTGTTTTTCTCCTGCAGGTGGAGTCACAAGCACCCAGGTAGAGGTATATATAAGTGTCTCATATATATATATATATATATATATATATATATATATATATATTTTTTATATATATATATATATATATATATATATATATTTATTGTGAGCTATAATTGGTATTAGTGTCACTACAACACTGCATTACAGTTGTGTCAAGGGGATTGAACAAGTTAAAGAGGGGTGAAGAGATCAGAAAACAGCCGATCTTAAATCAGCAGCTCCACCGTGAGTTATTGCTACATGTGGGGGCGTCGTCCGGGATTGTTTGCCATTGCCCTAAGCAGCCCTGAGAAGTATTTCACCGGGAGTCTATGTTAAAAGAGGTTTCTGGACTTTGTCACTTTCTCCAGGAAAAGAGGGGGTTAAACTGCAGGATTGCATTTCTAACTGCGTAGGCTGCGGGCGAGAAGTAAAAGCCTGGGAGCTACGTGACCAGAGGAGTAAGTGGGAGGAGCTACATCTACTTGCTGCCTCGTGGGAGGCGTGTGTGTGTCTGGCGCCAAAGGAGAAGAGAGGCCTCATGATCGTACTGAGAGGATCAGAGTGCAGCCATGTCTTCTTTTCCATTGATACCGTCAACTATGGGGTCCAAGATGTTCCCTACAAGTACCGATGCGGGTGCTATGCTGACCGGAACCCTGCTGATGGATACCGGCATTTGTTTGAAGCCATAGGGGCAGTTCGTACTATACACTGTTGGAGATATTGAAGGGCTGGGCATGCTTTGCCATAAGTGTGAAGGACTGACCATACCTCCCTGTCCATTTGTTCGATGTTTGCAGTGCGGAGAATACTTGTTCACAGTGGAGCAACCTACAATGTCGCCCCGTGCTTATCGTGTGGACTGGGCTACAGGGATTGCCACAGTGGAAACTACTGCCATTACTGCTGGGTAGCAACAGGCCGTGGTCTCATCTGCTACTGTGAGTGTTCCTGAGGGAGATGTCGCTGTTACCGCTTCATCAGCGGACATCACCGTTATTTCTACTTCTACTACACCTGTCCCCGTTGCACCTGTTCCAAGGAAGGTGGAATATGTGAAGGCTTCCCGCGGCCGTGGTCGAGGCCTTCCCCAGAGTCTACCCGAACTGGAGCCGGAGGAATACATGGATCCGGAGAAGTCCACGTCAGAAACGGGTGAGAGATCAAAGGGGAGCATATCTGGGACTCTTTGTAAATATTTGCCAGCGGAGGAGTTGAGAGACTCGGAGATAGATTCTATGTCAAATCTCTCCGGTGATGATGATTTGTTTGAGACAATGTCACAGGAACTATTGTGGGCCCAGGGTGAAGATGTTGCTTCTGCCTTTACTTTCTCAGAATGGATAGCCATGGATTCTGGGAAGACATCACCTTGTGTGGAGCCGCACAGTACTACTAAAGAGACATTGTCTAAAGTTGCTAGTTTGCTTGAGTTTGAGCCGATGCCCATTGGATCTATGGTGCGCAAATCACCAAATTCTTGTGTGCCTCCTGGTTTGGGGAAAAATAGAGCTTTACCTAGACTTGCCCGTTTACAGAGAGTGCTCGCCAAACGAGTTGCCACCGAATATGGTCTGGAATTTCCTTACGTTACCCAGGAAATTATGCAGGAAATTGAGGCCAACCGGGAACAGTGGTACCGTGAAGCTGTCTGGGACTATTTGTCTGTACCAAAACCTTTCCGGAGAGCTGGGTATTCTGCTGCAATGGATGAACGCTTCAATGGATGTTTGCTGCATTGGAACTATGGTCGGCACATCTATGCTGACAAGGTGGTCATTTGCAGACCCGGAAAAGATGACATTGTTTATTTTATCACCACCGTGGATAAACAGGGAAAAAAACTGAAATTACCAGATCCCCAATTTTATTGGTGATTATGCAAAGAGACTGTTGTCTTCTGTTCTGCTAAAAGAAAAGAGAACTTTGGGGTATATAGCCAGATAGTGTCAGGGTATAGAGAACTCTGTGGTCAAGAGACTTTATTCACCTCAGCGCTTCTATATCCAAAGACTTTTTGCTAGCTGGATTTTCTTTTACTGAAATGATATAATTCACCCAGAGATAGGGATGGACTTTTCAAGTTACTTTAGTTCATTTTCATTAGAAGGAAAATATGTGGGGAAGAAAGTGTCATTCTTTGGGGAATGAGGCTTTGCTCCTAAATTGTTCAGTGATGATAATGTATGTTTATTTTGTGTGTGTTTAACTTTGTTTCTTTCAGGAACAACTAGATCTCCTATCAAGCTGTTAGGCCTTCCAGCTAGGTAGATAGTGGGGTTTTGTGACATTACTGATGTGAATATGTTGTTGTATAAATGTTTGAAACTGTAACATTTCTATACTATCTCTTCTTCCTCCTATCCAAGTTATTTTAAGTTCAAATACCTACTCTCAGGCTTGAGAGTCATATTTTGGCAGACGTCGAGGACAACGTCTATTGTAGTGGGGGGAGTATGTAGCGCTGGTAGATTTTTAATCTACAGCTTATGTGTAAATTTAGTGGGTCATCTGTTCTGTACATAGTTCAGATTTAATCTATGGCTAAATTAGCTTCTGTTCCAGCCTTGGTTGGGTTGCGTGCAGTTCCACTCCGTCGCCTGTAGATGTTGGTGTCACTACAGACCGGAGCTGGAAAGCAACAGACTGAGGTGTATTGAGTGCTCTTCTTTCCCAGAAGTAACTCGGCAGAGGTTGTCCCCTGCGGTGCATTCTGGGAAGGGGTATTTAAGGGACAGACGCCATATTCCTTGGTTTCTTTCTTTCCACCTGCTGGCCCTCCTGGCCGACAGGTATGTGCTAGGAGTCCTACCTCGTGGTCCTCTGGGCCGGAGGACTGCGTTGCTGCGGCGTGTGGGTGGGCCCAGAAGTCTGTCTGGGGCCTACCACTGCTGCTATAGAGATGGTCCTGTGCTGTCTGTCCTGCGGGAAGAAGCTGGACAATTGAGAAGAATCCAGGGGAGGACCCATCTTGGAAGGATCATGCGGAGCGCTGGTCTGGAGAGGGGCCTGGTGACTCAATTGGAGGACGCATCTTAAGTCAACCTACCACATAGTACTGCCAGGTCAGCTTAAAGGTTCTGGTACTGTGTCGCTGTTCATCTAAAACTACTATGTCCTGTGGCAGAGGATCGTGCAGTTACTTTATTCTTCTCAAGTCTGTGGCAGAGACTTTTTCTTGTTTGTGCTACGCTCCGGCTGCTAGGTCAGTGAGAGAGGCCTATCCGGGTGGGCAAAAGATTAAATCTTGGACTGAAAGAATACTTGTCCTTAAGAAATTCAAGTACTCCAAGATCAAGGACAGAAAAGGTATTTGAACTTCCCAGAAACTCCCTCTCTACCTCTTTCCTGCTACTTCTTTTGTTTATCTCCCATTAAAGCATTGGAAAAAGTACTAAAGTGACTGGTTCATATGTTGTGAATGCAAAGCTCAACATGGACTCTAGGTTCCTGATGTGGTGAAAATACAGGTAATGGGTGGCGGAAACAGCCGATCAAAATCAGCAGCTCCACCGTGAGTTATTGCTACACTGACTACATTAGATTGCCCACAGCGAGTTTACCCTAATAGTTACATGTACTCCACGCCAGGTGGCACTTCTCGACGTGTCTCTGGAAAGCCATGTACATGTGCGTGCATCTGGTCCATGTTACAGTTGAGATATCGGAACATTCATCGCATGACAAAATACATTTAGTACTTTGTCCCATGTGTCCATGTGCTACCTAACCCAAGTTAGAGGTCCGACCTGCCCCTCCTGCAACAGGTGATTCAGCATAAGCTAGAAAGAAGACAAGCAATGGCAAACGGAATGCAGAAATTGTCATGCCCCCCCCCCCCGGCATTACTCTTGCCATTGCGTGTCTCAAAAAAGTGTTCAGAGCCTAGGCAAGCTGCACTTATGAAGCAGCTATCTCCTTCTTAGCTATTGTCAGATTGGCCTTGGCAAGGCAGGAATGGAGGGGGTGAGGTGAGTGGGGGGTAAACCTTTTAGCTAGGGTTAAGAAGCACTTAGCAGCAAGAGACAAAGCACTACATATACCTTGTCCCATACAGACAGAACAGGAAAAAAAGCAAATACACTGCATAATGATAGCTATTCTTAAAAGACCCATATTTAGTTGCAGCTTCTACATTTGTCCTTACTTTGGATATGCAAAAAAATTAATTTTAACAAATAGTATACTGGGGAATGTATATTTTATTTGGGAAATGTATTAAGCTAAAAGTCACTGAGTGTTTAATACTGCCTTAAGAATGAACACAATGACCATACTATTTTACTTGAACTTTCTATCACTGAACATGCAGGAAACATGGAAACACTGGGATGGGTACTCATTTACTGTGTATTACAGAATAAAAACCTTTATTCTGTAAAATTTCATAGTGGTATCATGTTATTAGAACAGTTGCAAGGCAATCAGATAAAAAAAAAACAAACATAAAAATGCTAAAGTGTCATATATTGCTTATATACTATAACTTACCAATCATTAGATGTGGTGGCTGCATTTGATTTCTTTTTTTAAGCCTTTTTCCCTCTGTTTTCACCTGGTGATCTGGCCAGTGACACACCTCCTGTATTAGCGTGCCTCCACTCTGCATGTAGGAGCACAGGGGTACCTTTGGACAGCAGCGTTGTCAGTCTGGGGGAGGGGAATGTTAGATGTACTAGCAGACTTAGTGGTGGATTTGCTAAAGGCAAATAGGCTATGCAGTTTGCACTCTGCATGTGCAGTTGCTCCAGAGCTTAGTAAATGCAGTAAAGCTTCACTTTGCAAAGAGTACCCAATCATGTGCAAGGAAAATTTAAAAAAAAAATGCATTTTTGCTTGCACATGATTGGATGATGGCAGTCAGCAGAGCATCTTCTCATTTACTAAGCTCTGGAGCAGCTGCACTTTGCAAAGTGCACCGCCTATTTGCCTTTAGTAAATCAACCCTACAGCTACACTAACAAACTAAAGCCAAACTCCAGCTCATAGAGCAGTTACAGAAGCAACAGTTTTTTTTTCCTTTAGGGATAAAGGTTTTGCATGAATAAATAAAGTCTGATCATTGTAAGCACCTCTGCCAGTGGTAAATGGTTTGTCTCAACACTCTTAACTGCTACATTTGCAAGACAACTTGTTCTGTTGAAAAACAACAGCCTTACTGGTTGGATCACCAGGAAATCCTAAAAAATAAATATAATGCAGGCATCACATGTGCATAGTCATGCATATTTTCCTCATAAGGCAGTTGTTATGTTTAATAATAAAGTGGACCTTCACAGGGAAAAAATTGTTATATATATTATATTACTCCTCCTTCACAACCTTTTTTTTCTTGTTTTTTAACACTTCAGCCCACCCTCTGCTTCTTTGACAGCATGATGTGGGCACACTCCTGAAGTCTTCTGGGACGTCCACGTCACATATACCAGGAGGTTTCATCATCTACACATTGGTGACGAAGGGTGGACCTGGCAGTGTGTCAGGGAGCAAACTTTCTGAACCAGAAAGGGACATAAATCTCCCGATTACATCAGAGAGGGTAGCGGCGTGGGCCCAGAATGTAGCAGGCGGAGTGGCAGATCAGAGTTGGACAAAGCTAGATTCCCTGGGCAGGTATTTTAATTCTGCATAAAAGGTAAGAAGAGACAAATAAAAAAATTTAAAAAAAAGAAGAAACACATGGGAACACAGGAGAGTCATACTTCCCCTTTAAACATTGCAATGCCATAATACTGAAAGAAGCACATGTTGGTGGCTTTTAGATTATGAATTTCTTCATGAACTGCATCTTGCAATAAAAAAAATAAAAAAAAAATAAGCAACTGATTTTCTTGTAAAGAAAATGTACAAGGTTTTGAAATGTCAAGCAAATCTGTCGCAAATTTGTTTTTACAAGAACATGATCACAAAGAGTTACATGACCTCTGTATATGACCTCAGTTCTGAAAAGAACATCTGGACCTATGTCAGTTAAAATTCTTTATTATGGTCAGTGGCAAAATTTGGTTGAAGAAAGCAGGAATGACCACTGTGGTGTTCCCAAATTTGAGCAATAAGTCAATATAAACATGTAACCTTTACTCAGAGGTCTTTCAGCCATTTTAAAACACATCTTCCTGCCAGGTGTACTACCCATATCCTCTGCTATTTAATCCCTTTTAATAACAGAAGGGTCATACTCAATAGCAGAGATTAGGTAGAGTTTAGAATTGACTTCATGGGTCAGCAGCTATAATTACTGGTAGTGGATTAATGCTTCTCCCTTTTTTTTTTTTTTGGGAGATACAAATATGCGGTAAAATATGGTTAGGGCAATTCTGCTCCATAAAAATGATATATTATTATTAATAATAATAATAATAAATCCTGTGAGTGCACATGCTATTCATACAAAGAGATTACCAGAGAATAAAAACAGTAAAGATCTCCAGTGAAGATCCTTGCATACAATTTATTGTCAAAAGTGGGTAAATTCCAGTCCTAACACACTGGTAAGACCATAACCATAGCTTATAAAAAGCACTGTTTAATAGAAGAAAACAAAACACAATATGTTCCTCAAAGAAAATAATAAGCTATGAGTATTGCTGGCAGTTTAAGGGATGTAGCAGAGTGCCCAATTACTCACAATGCAAATTTGCAGGCACAGGCCCCTTTAACTCCATTTTCCACAACTCTCTGGGTTTCTGGGCAGGCCCAGCGAGTATAGATTTCTCAGCTTCCTGAGAGGGGCAAGGGTAGCTGGGCAAGGGTAGCTGGGCAAGTGATCTACAGCCAGGTAAGAGGCCCTCCACTGTCAACAAGAGTCCATCTAGTCAGCATGCTGGCAGCCAGGCCAGAGCCTATTACCACGCCGCTTCTCCAGAAGACCCAGCTACTATGGAGAGCCCCTCCCAAATTACTACCAGAGTGGTCCAGTTCCAGTGGGGTGGCACTTTGTCCTCATGCCTTGGATCCTTCCAGCTGTTCACCTGTTTTACTCTAGTCACCATACTTAAGTGGTGATTCTCAGACTTTCTGTTGTTAAAGAGTTCTATAGAGATGTAGCATCTTCCTACCATAGGATGCTAGGTAGATTTAGTTTTTAGCTCCTTCTGTAATTAGGAAAGCAGTGATTGTTTGTCCTGGTCTGTTCGGGGTTTTACAGGCTGGGTGTTTGCTTCCCCCTGCCTCTGAAAGAAGATTCCAGAGCTTAGGGTGGGAGATTCAAATAACCAGACTTAATATTTATCATACTCCAGCCAAACCCTAGAGAGGCGTTATCAGAAGGGGGCTGGAAATGTGATAAATAATATGAAACACTGGAGAGCAGGGTTTTCTCTACAAAGGAGGATTCCAGAGCCTGTGTGGCTGCTGCCTTCAGGTAGCACATGGACTATGCTGCTGTTTAGAGGCCTCAGCACTGTCAGAGCTGAGGGCCTGGATGGACCTTCTTAGAAGCTGATTGCAGGACCTCATCACAAGAGATCTGGTCTGGACCAGGACTTTCTCACTCACTGGACCATGTCTGGAGTAAGGTGGAAGGTGGCAGTTGTCCTGGGGACCTGTGAGTCCCTGTGACTGGGCAGTGTTCTGGAGACACAAGGTAACCAGGTGCCAAAGAGACTTGTTTCATGGTCTTCAGCTGTGAGGCCTTAGACTGCTCAGAGACCTGCTGCATGGTCCCCAGCTGTGAGGCATTGAACTGTCCAACTGAGAAGATTGTTCTCTAATTGCTAAGTACTAATCATTTTTGAGTATCCCATGCCCTAACCCCTCTCCTGTTAAAGGTTCTTCAAGCAATAAATCTATAAATTACATCCGGTAGACTGTGTTAAGCACCCTCCGGTGCTTCTACCGACTCGCTGCTTCCATCGGTGAGTCGGAGAACTGATTCGCGACCCCGGATGGTGATCATAGAGATTTCTACTCTATGATCGTTCGGAGGACGGGCGCAATGTTATGACGTCACACCTGGCCTCTGCATTCAAAAAAAGTCGCCACCTCGGCTGGGAAGCCGTGATCATTTTTTTTTTTAATTCTAGGCTTCCCAGCCTAGAGGTGAGATATGGGGTCTTATTGACCCCATATCTCACTGTAAAAAGGACTGATCGTGCCATTCCTATTACAAGAGATGTTTACATTCCTTGTAATAGGAATAAAAATGATCAATTTTTTTTTTAAAGTGTCAAACTAAAAAAATAAAAGTCAAATTACCAATAAAAAAAAAAAAAAATTTAAAGCGCCCCTGTCCCCGTGAGCTCGCACGCAGAAGCGAAGGCATTTTCACATATGAAAACACTGTTCAAACCACACATGTGAGGTATTTCCGCGAACGTTAGAGCGAGAGAAATAATTCTAGCCCTAGACCTCCTCTGTAACTCCAAACATGTAACCAGTAAAAAATTTTAAAGAGTCACCTATGGGGATTTTTAAGTACCAAAGTTTGGCGCCATTCCACGAGCGTGTGCAATTTTGAAGCGTGACATGTTAGGTATCTATTTACTCGGCGTAACTTCATCTTTCACATTATGCAAAAAAATTGGGCTAACTTTAATGTTTTGTTTTTTTTAAAGCATGAAACTGTTTTTTTTTTTTTTTTTAAAGTGTTTGAAAAATTGCTGTGCAAATACCGTGCAAGATAAAAAGTTGCAACGAACGCCATTGTATTTTCTAGGGTCTTTGCTAAAAAAAAACATATATAATGTTTGGGGGTTCTATGTAATTTTCTAGCAAAAAAATTATTAATTTTACATGTAGGAGAGAAATGTCAGAATTGGTGCAAAGTGGGTGCGAAGTGGTTAAAAGTCAGATCCCAGAATGGATTAAGCTCCAAGCCGCTTGGCCAAAGCAAGCACTGTACAGCCCAACTTTGCTAGAAATACAGTCAGTGAACAGATTTGGCTCTTCCGGTAATACAGGTGTTTTGCCAGCCATACATGGATCAAAAATTTGTTCTGTTCAGCAGGGACCCGCCAAATTTTGATTCATGTATGGACAGTCTGATTGTACCCAAGTTCATCCATCGATCGACTTGGGTACAATCAGCCTGTCAAATTTTTCTACATGTGATTACTGGCAGTGGTTAGAGCCATTAGCAGTAATTATTGTATTTTGTTGGTCAGGAGGCATCAAGTGTGGTGGAAGGAAAGAAAATCGATTAATCTTTGGCTTGCCTAAGTCTACCGGAATTCTATTGAAGGCTTAGGGCCCATTAACACCAGGCTGATTACATTGTGATGGCACCCCAACACACCACAATACACACAGTTTGCAGCGCACTATGCTATAAAACAAAATGCAGCAAGACATATTTTTTCTTGCATCGATGTGCTTTGCAGCTTATTCATTTTGAAAACATGTGTGCTTGCAGCATACATAGTTGTTGTGTGAATAGGCCCCTAATATAGGTTTTCTACCTTCGTATAGTTTTTCTGTTACAATCCCAATACAATTACAACATGTGAAGTATAGATAATGAAGCAAACAGTACTCACTGGATAGTACAGATAAATCACCTCTAAATACAGAATTTAGATAAAATTGCACTTTCAGTTAAATTACTTGATCAGAGGATATCACAGATTAAACAACTCCCACCCAACATCTGGTCATGCATACAGGCAGGGCTAGCTCATCAAGCAAGCTGGCAGAGATAGAGATAGGATGCAGAGATGGCACTGGTGTACTGTACACTAAGCAGACCAGAGGATGCTGCTCCAAAACTAGAAGTCGTAATCTTAAAGGACTGAGTTGCAGCCTGTAAAGAAAAACACCTCCACTTACATGTTTCATTTCATCCCTGCCCCTTGGTTTTGAGATCTGCCAGCTTGCTTTATGAGATAGTCTAGCACCTAAATTCATGACTTGACATTGGACGAGAGTGCAATGCTTGTGAAATGCTTTGATCACCTAATTTTATTTTCAGTGCAATTTTTTCAACATTTTTTTTATTATAGGCAATTTTATTTTACAGTTTTATCAAGTGTGCTCTGATTGCTTCATCTTATACCTTAAGCTATGTTGCCTTCAGATATACATTGAGGTGGCAAGGATGGTTTGCCTAGACACCAGTGAAGCATGCTACATGTGAAGATTTCAGCCTGTGAGGAATGTACAACATAAATTAGAAAGATCGTTGCATAACTGGATTGCAGGATAACTTTAGTTGTCTTTATTTTTCAAGGCAAACAGGCAATGTTCTCATGCGTGATTGGCAATGTTTTTGAGAAAGCGATGTGAGTAGCACAAAACTCATAAGAGCACATGTCCTGTTAGCTATGAATAATAACGAACACATCCTAAAATCAGACAAAGAGTTGATCATCTAATTTAAGCTGTACATTTCTCACAGGCTGCACTGCACATGAAGCATCTTGGGCTCACTGTTAGTGGGTTAAATGAATCTGGGTGGCATTCAATTCAGAAGAGGGCTAACACTTGACCAAGGAGCGATGATTATGTGGAGAACAGTACTATTAAGAAAATGGGTATTGCAGTGAAAGTTGCATTTTTAATTTTTGAGCTTGGCTACCCACTGGAGTTGGGCATTAAGCCTTCTCATCTCTTAATCTTCGGAGTCTCTCTTTCCCCATATCAAGTGTGGATGCCAAAAATGATGCTATTTGCATACTCAATGTCTCATTTTTGAGGGCTCCCTGAGCACTCAAGAAGATATATTCTGTCTGCTTGTAGATGACTGCTACACTGTATTACCAAAACTATTGGGACACCTGCTTTTACACACATATGAACTTTAATTGCATCCCAGTCTTAGTCTGTAGTGTTCAATATTGAGTTGGCCCACCCTTTGCAAATATAACAGCTTCAACTCTTCTGGAAAGGCTATCCACAAGGTTTAAGAGTGTGTCTATGGGAATGTTTGACCATTCATCCAGAAGCGCATTTGTGAGGTCAGGCACTGGTGTGGACAAGAAGGCCTGGCTCGCAGTCTCTGCTCTAATTTATCCCAAAGGTATTCTATTGGGCTAATGTCAGGACTCTGTGCAGGCCAGTCAAGTTCCTCCACCCCAAACCCACTCATCCTTGTCTTTATTGACTTTGTTTGTGCACTGGTGCGCAGTCATGTTGGAACAGGAAGGGGCCATCTCCAAACTGTTCCCACAAAGCTGGGAGTATTAAATTGTCCAAAATGTCTTGGTATACTAACACCTTAAGAGTTCCCTTTATTGGAACTAAGGGGCCAAGCCCAACCCCTGAAATACAACCCCACACCATAATCCCCCCTCCACCAAATGATTTGGACAAAGCAAGGTCCATAAAGACATGGATGAGCGAGTTTGGGGTAAAGGAACTTGACTGGCCTGCACAACCTCAACCTGATAGAACACCTTTTGGATGAATTAGAGTGGAGACTGCGAGCCAGGCCTTCTCATCCAACACCAGTGTCTGACTGCACAAAGGTGCTTCTGGAAGAATGATAAAACATTCCCATAGACACACTCCTAAACCTTGTGGACAGCCTTCCCAGACGAGCTGAAGCTGTTATGGTTGCAAAGGGTGGGCCAACTCAATACTGAACCCTACAGACTAAGACTGGGATGCCATTAAAGTTCATGTGCGTGTAAAGGCAGGATTCTCAACACTTTTGGTAATATAGTGTACATTCCATCAGAATATTAATAGAATTGCCTAAAGCCCAACTCCAAGATATTCCAGGGTGATGCTTCTCTCTTTTAGCAATTACTTCCTGGGGTCCTTCTTTAGTTGTCCACATCACTGCCTACATGATGTGGACAACTTCTATTGGTGGAGGCTACACTTTCAGCTACACATAGATTCCAGAGGCTGGATAACTCATAGGAGCTGTGAAGGGACCAGTGCCCAAGAAGAAAATAAGCAGGGAAAAATGCCTGGTCCACAGAGTAGGATATTAGCTTGGCTCATAGAGAATACTGTGACTTTCATCCATTACACTGCAGGATGACTTAACCTCCCTGGCGGTTTTCCCGAGTGTGACTCGGGGTTAAAATTCAGGACCATTAGCGGTAACCCCGAGCCACACTCGGGATTACATCGCAGGATCCTGGTGCCTCCTTACTTACCTTGTCCCCGGGTTCCTGTGATGTCACCCGCAGTGTCCGAGGGCTCCGTCCTCCTCCGAAGCCTCTCCATGCCAGGCTCCGTTCCCTGCGAGCGGCGCGACGCATGGGGGCGGAGCCTGGCGGCAAATTAATAAAAAGGTAAAAATCATAACACATACAGTACTGTAATCTTACAGATTACAGTACTGTATGAAATGATTTCACATCCCTTTTGTCCCCAGTGCTTTGTCCTATGCCCTGCATGCAGTTTTACATGATATACACTGTTCTTTCTGCCTGGAAACTGGAGATTGTCCATAGCAACCAAAAAGTGTCCCTTTACGTCAAAAGTGGCTTTAGACCAGCTAGAAAACAGCGATAGTAAATTAGAACACTTGCAGAATTGAGCGATAGTGAATTGTGGGGAAATTTATTTTATTACTATTTTTTTTTTTTTTTTTTTAATTATTTATTTTTATTTATTATATTATAATTTATGTTTTTGTGTTTCAAACTTTATCATACCCGGGATATCTACTAGACTCTGGTTTGGACAGATTTAAGTGTGTTATTGTTAAGATTTACAGACCTACAATATAAAACGCCAAATTTCCATGGAAAATAATTGTACCGCTTTCAGCACCTAAAATCCGAAATAATCATACCGCCAGGGAGGTTAAGAAGAAGTTTTTGGAAACAAGACTGAATAGTAAAGTATTTGATGCACAATGTGCTATTTGAATGTCTTTGTTTTCCCTGGAGTTGGGCTTTAAAGTATAACTGAACCATTAGTGCAGTTGCACATAAGTAATAGGTTGCCCTGCCTCCAACCCCACCTGAAAATCTTTTTTCTTATCGTATATCACAGGATACAGAGCCATAGTAGTTACTATGTGGGTTATAGGCCACCTTCAGGTGATGGACACTGGCACTCCCTAAATTAAAAAGTGCACTCCCTATATAACCCCTCGGACTGGTGGGAGTACCTCTGTTTTTTTGCCAGTGTCTAAGGTGTTTTTTTTCAACGACCTCTTGCTTCACACTCTATGGTTCATAACTTTATTCAGGGCTAAAGCAGATGAATCCTCCAGTCACCCCTGAACCCTTGGGAATTAAATTTAGTCCTGCCGGCTTTACAGAAGCAGCCTTTTGAGCCAATACAAGATATTCCCTTTGTCCTCTTGACGAGGAAAAATAATTTTCTTGGTTGCCATATTTTTGGCAGGAAGAGTATCAGAGTTGCCTGCTCTTTCTTGTAAAGAGCCATATTGGTTTATTCATAAGGATGTGGTTGTATTGCGGCCTGAGTAGTATCGATTTTTCATTTAAACCAGGATATTGTTCTGCCTTAATTTTTTCCAGAACCTCGTTCTGTGGAAGAAAGATCACTACATTCTCTTGATGTGGTGAGAGCGGTCAAAGTCTATTAAAAGTGTCCGCTCAGGTTCATAAAACAAATGTTTTGTTTGTGTTGCCAGACGGTCCTAAAAAAGGACAGGCAGCGTCGAAATCTACTATTTCTAAATGGATTCGTCAAGTGATTGTTCATATTAAAGCGCACTTCTCCAGAGCTGCTAGTACTTCCTGGGCAGTGCATCACCAAGCCTCCATGGCTCAGATCTGCAAGGCCGCAGCTTGGTCTTCAGTCCATATATTTACCAGAATCTATCAAGTAGATGTAAATGATCATGAGGAGATCGCCTTTGGGCGCAGTGTACTGCAGGCTGCAGTATAAGTCCTCTAGTCTCTTAGTGCCCTACTTTTGTTGTGTCTCCCTCCCTTCAGTTGGCATTGCTATGGGACATCCCACATAGTAACTACTATGGCTCTGTGTCCCGTGATGTATGATAAGAAAATAGGATGTTTATAACAGCTCACCTGTAAAATCCTTTTCTTTGAAGTACATCACAGGACACAGAGGTCCTTCCCTTCTTTAGTATACACGTGTATTGCTTTGCTACAAAACTGAGGTACTCCCACCAGTGGGAGGGGTTATATAGGGAGTGCACTTTTTAATTTAGGGCGTGTCAGTGTCCATCACCTGAAGGTGGCCTATAAACCACATAGTAACTACTATGCCTCTGTGTCCCGTAATGTACTTCAAAGAAAAGGATTTAACAGGTAAGCTGTCATAAAAATCCTATTACTCGCCTGCCACACAGGCAACTTCTACGCAGTTTCTGTCTTTGTTTTCTTATTGTATAACTTGATGCAAAGTCCATGTTCACTGGGAGATATCCAGAATGCAAAACATGGCCTGGAAATCATTTGCAACAGAACTTTTTAGGAGGTGGATCAGAAAATCAGGGAAACCGCTATTTAATACATTAAATTTTTTTGGCAAGTTTTATTGATTAGCTCTTTAAATGTGCAAACATATTTTTTTAAACACGTACAAAAATTCCAAATCTCTTTTGTTGTTATTCATTGCACTGTCTATAGTTACTTTTTGGATGACGTTTAACCAGCAATGGATCCAAAATTTTCCTGCCACTCTACCGACACAGATAATATTTATTCTTCATTCCTTAGTAATCATTATTTAAACAAAATGGTTGGCTTGCAGTACTTCCTTTCTATTGTCGTAGCACAGATAAAATTCCTAGAACACCATTTGAAATTTGTTGTACAAAAGGTGTATGATCCATAATTATTAAACTATTAGTCCTGTATGGTTTTAATTCTTTCTTTCTATTTTTTTTTTTTCTTTGACCGGTATTAAGTAGCATGACCTGTCTTTTTATCCCTCTTTCATTATTGACTATAATGATAACGTTTGACCTCTCTTTTCCCCTTTTCCCAAACCCTGCTGCTCTTTTTTTCTTCCCACCCACACAAAGTTCAAAGCAAGTATCAAACAGATGTACATTCTAACATATTCTATAGAGTGTAAATGAAGCACTATAAGGATATTGTTTCAGCATTGTAGCTACTAGGAAAGAGGTGATTTATGTTGGTTTTAGGAGTTATTCATAATAAATGGCTACAAAGCAAAATTTTGTGAATGTGAATAAAATGTCAATGTCTATTTTAAACATTTTTTGTATTATATTATCGTTACTGCTAAATATATTTATTCTCATAATGTGCCTGCATTATACAAAGTTACTACTGGGATATTGATTATTACTTCTATAAATCAATCCAAACTTTTATCATTTTGAACTATGAATAACATTTTAAAATTAAACTGCACTTTCAGAACATGCATGCATGAAACAGTGTCTATTCTTTCTTATGTAGAGCTCATACCATTTGATTTGGCAGTCCTTTCTAAATACCGTATTTATCGGCGTATAACACGCGCCGGCGTATAACACGCACCCCAAGTTTAGGAGGGAATTTTAAGGAAAAAAACTTTTAGGAGGGAAGTTTAAGGAAGAAAAACTTACATTAAAATGCCCATCAATGCAGCGTTATCAGTGTCCATCTGCAGCCTTGTCAGTGTCAGTGCAGCCTTGTCAGTGCAGCCTTGCCCCAGTGCAGCCTTGTCAGTGCAGCCTTGCCCCAGTGCAGCCATGTCAGTGCAGCTTTGCCCCAGTGCAGCTTTGCCCCAGTGCAGCCTTGCCCCAGTGCAGCTTTGCCCCAGTGCAGCTTTGCCCCAGTGCAGCCTTGCCCCAGTGCAGCTTTGCCCCAGTGCAGCCTTGTGTGATTGCCGCGATTGCCGCCGACATATACAGCCGTGTGTAAATTCAAATATGGTGCTGAGACTGCAGGGACTTGTCAGAGCAGAGATACACATACCCGAGTGTCCTCGGCTTTTCTCGCTGCTGCTCACAGTCACACCCAGTCCCGCCCTATGATGGACATAACACAGGTCCAATGGCGGGACTGGGCGGGACTGTGAGCGGCGCCGATAAAAGCCGAGGACGCTCGGGTATGTGTATCTCGGCTCCGACGAGTCCCTGCAGTCTCAGCGCCATATTTGAATTAACACACGGCTGTATATGTCGGCGGCGATCGTGGCAATAGCCGCGATCGCTCCGATCAGAACAAAATTGGCGGGGATCGGCCTATAACACGCACCCATGATTTTCCCCTGATTTTAAGGGGAAAAAAGTGTGTGTTATATGCCGATAAATACAGTAAGTTATACCTACAAATAATACATGTTAAATTATTGTTTAACTATTTAACTATTTGTCCCAGTGCCAATTATGTCACCAGGAATTAATCGAGAGAAAATATGTTTACTCTCTCCTTTAGTGTCACTTCATACTGGATTGTTCACACTGGCACACATTTGCTTTCTGCAGCAAGTCATATAGAGCCCATCCCATTTCTAGGCTGAAGGGGGTCCAGCATTATTTAGCCTGATGTTGACATTTTTTGCAGCACTACTACAGAAGGAGAATGGAGGATAGGAGAAAATGTGCTCCTCTGAAGCCTCCATTCGTGTGATCATGGCCTGTCGGCCATCTTTAGTGAGGGCAGTGCTTATAAAAAGCATTGGCTCACCACATTTGAAGCGCATTGTGCAAGTGGTTAGGTTAGGGACACGACCCTGCTTGTGAGGTACAGTGTGCCCAGTGTAGGGAGAGATTCCTGTGGAGGAGGGACAGAGTAGTGGCATCAAGCCTAGTCCATCGGTGGGAACTTCTGCTGCTTTAGGTACTATTACCATCACACCGATCTACTGCCCCCTCTTTCATCAGAAGCTGCTGGATAGAGTAAGCTGCTTAGTGTGTCTTGTACAGTAAAGAGCGAGACTGTTGTATATGTTCTCCTGTAAGGCTCCTCTACAATAGGTCCGGCTGCACTGTTCAAGCTTGTTGTCCAACTTGTTGGAACTTTGTGTTAATACATTGTGCTGCATTCTCATCAGTTTCCGTGTGTAATTACTCCCCCTTGGGGTTAAGAATGTAATTTGCATGTTGTTGGGAGGAGGAGTGAGGGAACCAGGGGAGGCAAAATATAAGCAAATAAACTATATAGTTAAAAGTGAACAGATGATAAGGCGCACCTAAACACAAAAATGAAAATGTATTTTATTCAAGCTTTTTTCGCTTTCATTTCACCCACTTATCCTGTGAATAACACCCTTCTTGTTTGAAGGATGGACTCCAAACACGTCTGCCTTTTTTCATCTCCAATGCAGAATAAAGATGACAGAAAGTGAAAAGGACACTGCATTTCTGGTAAAATCAATATATTTTCTGTACTTGCTTTAAAAGCATATTACTGTATATTTACACATTTATTCTTTTGTTTATTTATCCTTTAGACCTCGTACACACGGTTTGATTGTTTGTACGACCGAGCTTCTGATTTTTGTCAAAAGCGCGTGTGCAGGATTTTGTCTAGCATACTAACTATCCGCAAATCGTTGTTTGACAAACATGAACGTAGTTCAGTTCAAGGGGCCTTTGGGCCCCTTCTGCTAATTTCATGTTAGTAGAGGTTTGGTGAGCGTTGATTCGCGATTTTCAGATCACACAAAGCAAATGCCTTTTAAAATATGTTTGGCATAACTACATCAGTATCGCCAGCAAAGCAGCTTCATTATTATCCCATTAAACAAGATGAGAATGTGCACTGCATTTCGACATTTCATCAATTCCCGCGTCACAAATGTTAATTCTAGATTACGAACAGTAGTTTACAAGACCAAACTCTTCCTAGTCATTCCTTGATTCCGAGCATGTGTGTTTGTACGTGACGATTTCTGTACTGACCATCCAAAAATCAGACGTTGAGTTCACATCCGACAAAAATGTTATAGCCTGCACATTCAGCTTTTGTCTGACGAAAAAGTCAAATCGGCTGTCGAAAGCACCGTACTAACGATCTGAACATCCGCAGACAACTCGTCTTACGAATTTTCCATTCTGATTTTCGTATCGTGTGAACGAGGCCTTAAAAGTAAAACCAACAAATGATGCTGTTATATAATAATTATAAATAATGTTTTTAAATGCTCCAGGCAAAAAAAAAGCATTTGAAAAACAAGCAAAATCCTAAAAAATTGGAAAGACAAGGCCTAATTCTTTCTTTGAATGGTCCATGGTGTGGAAGGGTGCAGCTTGCAGTATTCACATTGCTTTCAGATGTTGTTCATTGGCTGAGAAAAGGTGCACCACAAAGTCCTCACAGGGTCATTACAGAGTTCTAAAAGGGTCCTCATAGGGTCTTCACAGGTTCCTGAAAAACTTAAAGGGGTAGCACCATGAAGTCCCAAAGCGAGCAGCAGCAAGAATTGAAACTGTGCATTGACAACTAGGGATGACATTTAGGTTCTGGTTGACCAGGAACAGGAACCCAGGCAAGCTAAATGGCCAGATACAGTCAGCTCAGGCATTTGCTGTAAGTCATTCAATATCACCACTGCCATGTGACGGCGCTGACCAGTCAGAATCTGGTCCGTCATGGTAGCATACAAAAGAGAAAAGAGAGAGCAGCAGGGAATTCAAATCCCCGACCAGTGGAGCAGGTGTGGGAGCCCTGACAGCTGAGGATCACTGGCAGTAAGTACAGCGGGGACCAGGAAGGGGAGGAGAGGGGGTCAGGTTAGCGTCACCTTTACAGTATTTCTGCATATAAAATGTATATTATGGTCTCTGTGTGTTTATTTAGTATTTATTTATTTTTTGTTAATGGGTACCAAGGGCTTATATGTACCCCATTTTCATTCATGTAGGGGAGAAGATGGCTGTTTGGGTGCCCCCTTATTTTGAAGGGGCTTCAAGATTTGGATAGGTCCCCCCCAAAGACGATTACAGCCATTGGGCCAGGTACCCCCTGGCAAGGTACCCTCCGATGTTGAGGGTATGTAACTTGGTATGATGCAGGAGGGTGGGTGCATGCTTGCAAAGTGTCTCACAATTTGAACACTACTTACATGGCTCAGAACATGATCATGTGCACACTCCCACTGCTACCAATGACATGAGCCATACTCTATCATGGCTCAGTGAACCATAATTTTGTATGGTTATGCTATGGTTCCCATGTACACAGATCTGTTTACTTAGGAGTGTAGATGCAGTCGCCATGAAGTGGCCAGTCCCTTAGTAAGGCATAAACAAACATCCTTAAAAGAGCAAACAGATCTGCTGTGTCCATGGGAAGGTTTCCGCAGCCAATGGTCTTCCACCAACATCTGTATGTGTGAATACGCTCGCATGAGTGCATTACAGCAAAACTGACACTGGGGGACATCTGACAACATTCATCAATAAAAATTTCCACAACAATACTTGGAAAAAAGTGTGGTATAGACTTTGAGGGAAACACAACTCCATTTATTTTTGTTTTTAAAGGATTTGTATATTTGTAATGCTGCCCTTTGTCCTGTGATAAGAGACCTGCTACCCACTGAATGACATTTTTTATACTTTTTTTTGGTTCATATCCCCAATGGCAGGGCCTAGATACCCATGCCCCTTTTTACCAAAAGCTGGCAAATAGGTCAGCACAAATTGACAATATTTGGCTCCCATAGACTTTAACAAGTTAGGGAACTGTGTTCAGAATATGTGAACTTTCCATTGGGTTTGGAGAGTTTTTACTGAACTAAACTGCTCTGGTCGCTCCCCCCTATTGACAACAGCTCCGATCATCGGTCTTCACTAATAGAAGAGGTGGCACATTAAAATGGATTTAGATCATTGTTTTTGGTTCTTATAAGCTTTTTTTTTACAGATTGGCTAGATATGGATGCAGTGGTAAATGTGTTTTTATTTCATTTTTGCAAGTTTAGCTTGAATTACAGTGTGCTGCTGCTTCTTTATTGTTCAACCTGCATATTGGTAGGTGTACAGGGCAAGTTTGTACTGTGCTTTCCAGTAGCTAGCAATACAGGAAAGTGTGTTTGATTATACACACATTACAATCCAGTTGTTCATTCTTCAATTTGCTTAAAATAATCCCGAAATGTTCCATGTAGTTTAAAACAACATCTGATAAATCCATTCAGTTTGTATCCAATCAGATAAGCACTTGCGTTATGTAATTGTCAGTAATCCTAAAGAAACATATAGAATGCATTGTGAGTGATCAACTTTTGACCAAGCAAAGTAAAATAATAATGTCTGTAATGCAGTGTTATTTTTCCCTACTCTATTACAGCATGATGTTACAGTTAGAGAAGTGGATTTAGTGGTGGACTGGTGTTCAAGACTTGAGAATGACTAAGCTGCTTTGCTGTTGCTCAAAAGTGGATAAAAACACTTCTTATCCACAGGAACTAACCAGCTATCTGCAGCCCAGGTGTGAAATTATCAAATTGATTGGTTGGTAGAGGTAGCAAGATCTTTTACTTTTAGTGCTTTTTATGCAAGCCATATTTTCCCTTCCTAGACTAAGGCCAAAAGCACTTTTTTATATTACAGCTATGAGCTTGTTGATCCAATAATAATTTTTTCATTACTTATTTCACTTTTACTTCATTTTGGAGTAGGGGTAGACTGCTTTCTTTAGGAAATATACTTCTTTATTAGGAAGTATAATTTTACAAAATCTT
Organism: Aquarana catesbeiana; assembly: GCF_042186555.1. Taxonomy (NCBI): domain Eukaryota; kingdom Metazoa; phylum Chordata; class Amphibia; order Anura; family Ranidae; genus Aquarana; species Aquarana catesbeiana. Next base: position 685,699,607 of record NC_133324.1, read on the forward strand.
ACTTTATATTTATTCAAAAATAAAAAAGATATATATATATTTTAATTTTGACCAATAAAACAGCTAGTGTTGTAAATAAATAAGTAAATAGGTAAAAATGTTATTCAGTGATGTGTGTTTATTCTAATTACACCAAAATTATATTGCTGATATAAAGCATGGCAAAGTTTTTTCCTACAAATCAAATATAGGCTTTTTCTCAAAATGCGTACATTTTCTTCAATGCAACACTAAAAAAGCAAACAAGCAAACTGATAAAAGTATGAAAAGTGAATAAATAGGGGATGTCAGGCAATAGGAGTGTGCATGTTTATGCACATATCAATAGTGAGATGGATCAATAGGTGGCCAGATTGGTGTACTGACAATTCGTTTGTCATGTAAAGTCCACAGCCTGCTTTAGACTAGTGAAGTTGTCAACTTCAGAGACTTTTTTCTCTCCGCACACATCACTTTAAATAAAGAGCATATAGCTGATGATTCATATACACAGAATGGCAGTTATTGGTATATACCCACACAGACACCCTGGCTGTGAACAAGGCCACAACTCCTCTAAGATATACAGTATTTTATTTTGAATGTGTATGTGGATTGCTTATCCTTGGTTTTAACATATCCTTTGAGAAGCTGTCATACAGTTTAGGCATTGCACTGCTGTATACATCAGAGATCATTTAGACCTAAATCTGATGAAGATAAGGTCACCAGAAACGTGGTCAAGTAGTCAGATCTTTGGATGTTTAGCCAAATTTGCTCATTCTACTAACTAAGCTAATTTGCCCTGGGTATAATCTCTACAGTAATTACAATTACTCGATATCTTCTCTGATTTGTTATCTTCTTGATATAGAGGAAATCTGTGTATACATCAGCACTACCAAATCACATTGTTATCTGGAGTAAAGAAGCCTAGACAAAGATCACATGGCCACCAGGAGCCTTGTGGGCAGTTCATATTATTAGAGACTTCAAATGTGCAGTTACTTTGAATCAGATAAACCCAGATGTGCAGTAAGTTGAGAGGATCGGCAGGACACAACCACTGTGCATCACTGGGCAGCAGGAAGAAAATGCAGCATATGTGATTTATCCATGTACATATAGTATATATATATATATATATATATATATATATATGTATATATATATATATATGTATATATATATATATATATATATATATATATATATATATATATATATACAAGATATATAAAGAAGCAAGGTGTTTGGCAAGGGGTATGAGAAGCTAAAACATTTTTTTAGTTTTGAATATAAGTATACAAATGTTTTAAGATCACTTTCAGTGTCATTTTGCCTTTTTGTGTTCCACTGGGGAAATTTACCTTTACTATCTGCCCCAAAGACACAGCAGAAACCGAAAAGAAATCTCTCCAAAGCGAGGGCATTTCCACTCTCAACCTGTTGACGTCTCCTCACCTCCTGTCCTCCAGCAGAGATGGGTAGCAAATCTTGAATCTTGGGCAAGATCCGCTTCCTGCTCTGCTGTTTATTTTTTATATGCAAATGTTTCGTTGATGGAATGTATCCCTTGAAGACAGCAAGAACAGTCTGCTAGCAAAAGCATTCTGCTCCTCCCAGTGTGGTACAGCCTGCACCCCCCCAGAAATTCCTCCAGTTGGCAGGCTGCATCCGAGAGTTTAAGGACAGGAAGTGATGTCATGAAACTTCCTGCACTGGATATGACATCACTCTGACTGGGGGTAAGAGACAAGTTTAGTGAGTTTTGAAACCATTTTTGTATATTTAAATGATTTGGGTGCCACATGCAGACATGTGGATCACTTGAGAAAAGGGTTTTTACTCTGAAACTTTGTTATTCCCATCTCCACCAGATCCTGAGTGTCCGCATGCCAGCTGAAGGTTTTTTTCTTTTTTGATATATATCCATGTGTATTGGTGTTTGTTAATTTCTGTACCTTTAGCCTGGATCTCCTCCCTGTTCTAATGTATATTATATGATGTTTGTAGCTGAGGTTTGCTTTTGTCTAGATAGAGGAACTGTGGGGAGATCTTGTCCATGTACTACAATATAGTGCTTTATATGATACTTTCTTTCATATATGTTGGAAACTTGAAAAGTTAGCTGTTTGCAGTGCGGCCTATTCTTTATTTAGAGTGTATTATTCCTGGGTCTTTCTTGAGGAAACCCCATCTTTCAACACCTTATTTATGTAATTAACCCTTTATGCACTGATGTTGTAATTTGGGTGGGCATTAGCTTACATTTTGTTTTACTAAAAACACAGAGCATTCAAGGGTTATAAATGCTTGCCTGCAGTGTTTTTTCTTTCCATAAAACATGTTTATTCACTTGCAATGTGCCTCTGAACTTGCGTCAAATAGTAGTCAATTCCCTAGCACAGCCTTCTACTTCCTTTAATGTCATAGTCTCTCCCCTTCTGGTAGTGTCTACCTACTGTCTGTGCTGGCCAGGCTCCTCCAACCCTCCCCTCCCTACATTATGTTTTTTTAGCTTCCAGGGGAGGCACAAAGGAAAATACTCTAGAGCAGTGTTTCTCAACTGCAGTCCTCAAGGCGCCCCAACAGGTCATGTTTTCAGGTTTTCCCTCAGATGAAACGGCTGTGGTAATTACTAAGGCAGTGAAACTGATCAAATCACCTGTGCAAAATAATGGAAAGCCGGAAAACATGACCTGTTGGGGCACCTTGAGGACTGGAGTTGAAAAACACTGCTCTAGAGTGTCACTTGAGGCAGCACTGGACTCCACGGGCTTGCAAGCAAGTTTGTGTTTTTTAAAAGTCAGTAGCTACAGTGCTTGTAGCTGCTGATTTTTACTTATTTCAATATAAATGATCCTCTTAAATATTCAATGAAAAAAAAATATAAAAACAGCATAAATAATAGTATTATTTATTTTACATATTCAAAATATAAATGGCCAAACAGCCTGGTAATCACACATTTGTACACAAATAGAAAATACAAAAAGAAAGAGACAACAATGAAAATATGAAATTATTTAAAACAAAATGACAACTGTACAAAAAATACTCAAAAAGATCACTTCATGAATCAAAAATACACATCTGATGGCAAAACTGACAAGCACGTGATTTAAGACCTTACATCCACAAGCTTCTAAGGCAAGGAACATCTCTCCATGTCCATGTCAACATGCTGGTCATGTTGACGGCATTCTATATCTTTTCAGTCTTGGATATACTTTTAGGGGTCTTATATACAGGAAAAAAAAGAGCAAGAGTTGTGTTGTAACTAGAGCAACAATTGGCTATTAGATGAAAGAAAGCACTAACTCTAGGTAAAACTGGTTGTATGCTACTGCATATTATTACCCTTTCCACACTCCTAATTAAAACACATTTTAAAGGCATAACTATTATGTATGTATAAAGATGTCCTTAATGCTCATTTTAGCTAATCCCTTGTTGTGTGGGATTTTCACAGTAATATTCACCTACGTTTTACAAATATAAGAAAACCCTGTATTCTATTGTCTTCAGGGCTGAACTACATGGGATATTTTAGTTACACCCTGCTGTGAGATCAGCACATGTACAGGGCATTGGGTCTATTTGAATACTATGGTGTGAACTGAATCGGGTTTGCAGTGCCCTGACTTGCCTTGCTAATATTATTTGTGAATTTGCCCAGCATTTTCCCATGTATTTAGAAAGCAGCCATCTAGAGACAGGTGAACCGGAAAAACAGGGAAGTGGCTTTTTTAAAGGTTAAAAAAAAAAAATGTCAATAGCCATACTTTATTTTTTTCTCAAATTTGCCATATTTATACATTTTATTTCAGCAAAACAGAAAGAAGTAAAATATCAAGAAAGGTTCATCGAGACTTTATAAATAGATCTGCTTACTGAATAAAAAATATGAAAAAAATGCATTGGAATGATTATGGATAAGCTGTATCTACTTCAATCATCCAATCATGTGCAAGGAAAAAATGTTTTTTTTTTTTTATTTGAACATATTCAAAGTGAACATAGCTTAATTTTATTTACTAAGCTCAGTGAACACCCTTAACATAACTTGCTCTATTAGTTTAGTAAATCAACCCCAACAAGTTACAAATAACATTATGGCCAACAAGAAGTTAAATTGTTGAGTAGCGTGACATTAAAATCCCCTGATTGTTTAGCCCGTAGGTATCATTCACCTGCATTATATTTTGTGCTGTGATTTTGTGGTATCCACAACATTCTACATCTCGCCTTGTATTTATACAACATCTGGCGAAATGATTTTTGTTGAGTGATAAAATGTTAACACTGACAAAAAAAAGTCTGTCTCAATGCTTCCTTTACAAAGTATTACAATGTCTTCCATTAATAACATCTTGTCATCCTAACACCACCTTGAAAAAGCTGCAACTTTTCGTTTTGCTTGCGGATTAAACTACAAAGTACAGTCAGTTATTGTCCGTTTCATCTTCCCTTTAATGCTGCTGATTCACAATACTGGGTGGCCTTGTTTAAAGTCATTCACAAAAAGAGTGTCTGCTGGCTTATATGCTTTGTTTGTTCCTTATTTTACTACCCCTTCTTGCTACACAAATCTCTTTTAAATTTATACTGTATTTCTATATATATATATATATCTTTATATAACTATAATATATTTTATATATCTTTATATATTTTGCACACATAAAACACTAAAAACAAGTTAACAACTTGTTTACAGACAACAGTCACTCTTTCTGATATAGTATTTTAGACAACGCGTAAGCAAAAGAAATATATAATTTTATACTTTCAATTTTTTATGTACAGGAATATATGCTTGACAACTTTATACATACAATACATATTTAAAAAATAAACCAGTCTAGTAGGAATGTACAATAGGCAAAGAATTAAGAAGAATAAAGATAGGTCCAGTTAATACTTAGTATTTGATCTGTATTAGGTAAGGAATGATTTTGCAGTTTACATACAACATAAACATTTCAGACAAGACTTTATAAAATAATTTACACATAGTCTATCATTTCTAGATTGTATTGTGCGAGCATGAATAGAACCAGGGGACTTGCCTTGGCCATGTATTTAGTAAAATAATTTAGAGGCAGTTCATGCACTGTGTGACACTACCAAACTTGTCCTTCGTACTTGTGTATCCATTACCACTGTTACTTCATCTACCGTGTGTGTGTCTGATATCAGGTCTCAGACCTATAAGTATATATACGTCTTTCAGTTCTGGAAAAGCAGCAGGATTACCATTTAGAAGCAACCACTTTGATATGTAAACAGAAGTATACAAGTTGATACCTTTCTACACTGCTACAGGTACTGTGTACAAGTCACAACCGCTTGACTGCACAAGTAGTTAGTAAGTATGCTTCTTGTAGGATATTTTTGCCATACAAGTTCACATGAACTCTAACAGAACTTTCTTGTTTTTACGAGTTTGCTTTGATATTTGACTGAATGGCCTCCGTGACCCATGACATAGACATCCAGGACATAAGACTTGCCAGCTTCAAGTCCTTTGATTGTCTCTGTGGTGACTGCTTTATGCAGGTTTTGACTGTGGAAATATTTGCAGAGAACTTTCTCTGATTTCTTTCTGGTGTCAGGCCCCAAACATTGGTTTTGTTCCCGTTTCTTCTGGTCTTCGTTGTAGTCATCATCCACTTCTTTTTTGTAAACACAATATTTATTTCTCTCCTGCGTTCCCAGCCATGCTATTGTAACAGAAGTGCACGTGCGCAGTTTGTCAAAGGCTTTGATTCTTGTGTCTTCTGGAAGTGAAGGGAAAGGCTGTTTGTTGAATTTCGATGTTGCCAGGATTTTGAGCATAGAGGCACCCTTTTTGCTTCCCTTTAGCCTAATCAAGTATTTAGCTTTTGGTTTTCCTCTCAGTTGAAACTGGCGCACACCTTCTACACTTTGTGACAGAATAAGTTTGCCATCTCTTCTGACTTGGATCTGAATAGTGTCCAGGCAAGAGTGAACTGAAAAAGTGACTTTTTGATGGGAAGAGACTGGGGCAAATCTTAAAAATTTACTGCCCTTCCTCTTTATGAACACATCAGTAACTTTTCCATCCTTCAACTCTAATGTTTTCTGCTTTGCTTCTTCTTTAGTTCGAGCAAATGTTCCGACATATGCAGTGCTCATATTTGTGGCTGAGTTTATTGCAAACACATCAAAGTAGTACTGGGTGTCAGGCTTCAGATCAGAAACTGTAAATATGTTTTTGTTCCCAATGCATACCTTTTGAAGATCAGGCTTTGGTTTGGCAGTTAGTTGACGTACTATCTTTGTGGATAAGGATTTTGACATGAAATTGCGATCTTTACCAGCATCATTTTCTGATGAAAACCCAAAGTGGGCAAAGTCAAAGGGGCTGAAGTCTAAACCAGGCTTAGGAGCTACCATAAAAGCATCATCTGCATTGATCTTGGCTTCGACTGCGCACATACTTTTAAAATTGTGTTCCTTGTTGATAACAACACAGTATTGGATTGGCTGTTTTAAAACAGAGGATGTAGGAGTTGGTTTCCATGCTAATGTTAATGTGGTGCGTCCTAGCGATGTCACATCAACTCTCGGGTCGTATGGCAACTCTGGGTAAGGCTGGTCAGACTCTGGAGTTGTCGTGGCATAAACTTTAAAATGGGTGTCCTTTTCTGTTGAAATTAATTCCAGCTGGTACAAACCAGAAGGAGAGCTTGTAGACACAAAGTATTCCACATCATTTCCTTTATATGAGAACAGCTCGGTGCCCTCTTCATTCATAATCTGTTGTTTTTGCTGCTCCAGAGGTTCAGGCTCACCTGCAAAATACGACATTAAAAAAATAGATCAGCGTGTATGTTATTACAGCAGAAATGCAAGTCTGCACTTTGAGCACCTGACCTTGCTTAATTATCAGACCATTTGAGCTCAACATCTGCTTGGATGTGGGAATCAGCAGTGGAAACAAAAACAAGAACGCATGTTACGCAAAAGCAAAATATACAGTACAAAATGTACTAATAGAAATATATGGGTGTCACTAAAAGTGAGGCAATGTCAAAATTATTAATGGAGAAGAACTATTTACTCTAAATTTCAGACACTCCTGTTACAGTGAACACTCAGTACAGCTGTCTCCCCATTAACTTGGCAAACAAAACATGTTGCCATATATGATAAATCTAAAAATGTGCAAATTGTTATATTGAAAAAACTGTAAAAAATAGTTGCTGTTGTTTTGATATAATGTAACGTTTTCTGTATCAGTCAGTCCTGCATGCAGGATTTTTGGTGCGCTTTCAGAAAACACACCGAAACCTTGGGACATACCAGAAGTCTATGGGAAAGCCCAGCTAACCTGATGAAAACCGCAGGTACACTGAGCTGCAGCGGATCAGTGTGAAGCCACCCTTTATAGTGTAATATTTGACTAGAATGCAATTGGCTTAACAGAACTAAACACCCTCTAGTGTAGAGACTAGAGGTGCATTCAAAAATATTTCCAAAAAGGAATAGTACTGGCTACATTTACCCTAAGTTCACATCTATGTGGTTTTCAGGTGCATTTTTTGGTTTTGAAAATGTGTTTTTTATGCGTTTTGTTGCATTTTTTCCTCCTTAACCCCTTGCCGACCGCCCCATGCACATTTACTGCTGAGCGGGGGCTTCTGTGCACAGAATCACATACTGCCGGCGGGACCCACCAAACATTCCCGCGAGAGGCAGAAAGGCGGTCTGCCTATGTAAACAAGGCAGATCGCCGTTCTGTTAGTAGGGAAGATAGCGATCCTGCTAAGAAGGAACACAGACCTCTGTTTTCCCACAGTTAAAGCACCCCACACAGTTAGCAAGCACTCCCAGGGAACACACTTAACCCTTTGATCACTCCTGATGTTAACCCCTTCCCTTTTTTTTGATGATACAAAGCTTGTAATTTTTTTTTTTTATGTTAAATAGCTCACTAGTCACTAAAGACTTTGTGACACATTAAAGGCATACTGTATTTGTTTTTCCTTTTTTTATACTCTCAAGAACAGCAGGAAACAGTCTCCTACAAACTGTTTTTTTTTAATTTTTAAAACATTCTAAGTTACTTGAAACCAGGTAGCACGATATTGTAGGTTTTACCAAATAAAGTGCATAGTTTGGGTTTACCTGATCTAAATTGCCACATTACAGTTTATAAAAAAACATATACGTATAATAAGGTTGATAGATTCCCACTCAAATATACATTTGATTTGCTACCAGCAAATATGTGTATATATTTTTAACAAAGTTACTTGTGGATTGTCTTATTATACACTGTTCACTTTGGAGATGATTATAACTGACTTTTAACTTCTGGTTAAGTGTGTGCAAATAGACATTTATTTACTGAAAGAGAAAAAGAAGCCTTGTGTACACAGGATGCTATCCAGGGGACTAAAGGACAAAAGTGCTCCAGGCCACTCCATGTTTTAACAGATGAGGGTCAGCACTGAGAGAAGGGAATGTGTTTTCTTTTTGTTGCAGTTAGTGAAATCAGCTGTGCGTTGTGTTGTTGTAAATATCACCCCTATGGCTGTGGGGTGACTTGACTGGTCCCACTGGTGTGTCATAGAAACATCTAGCAGGTGTTAAGGAATCTGGTATTAACTTGCAGGGCAAATTAATTCCTGTCAATCATACAACAAATCTCCAATCAACATTTCTTAATGTATATCAAATATTACAATACAACTGGTACTTTAAATTAACCTTACTGGATAGTAGTGGTTCTTAACAATATACATAACTTCCAAAAGTGATATGCGTCTATCATTTTAATATATTACAGAAAATACAGTATAGCATATGGTTCAATATATAGGTGTACATTATTACCTGATCCTTCCCCACTGGCTTCCTCAGGAAGTTCCTGTAAAGTCAGTTTCCATTCCAGAGGAGCATCACAGGGTGTAACAATAACAGACAGAGGTGTATTATCTTCCTCCACTACAAAGAAGTACCTGGAACGGAAACATTAACATTTGATGTGTTAATCACTATATTTACAAAACATAACTTACAAAATAAATGTTCCTTAGGTTAAACTTAAATACACATTCCTAAAATTGTAGTCTAAGTTTATTAGGGAGCCATGACCATGGCATTGAGACAAACACATTGGTCAGTCCCATACAAAAAACACTTAACCACACTGACAAACAAGAGAGAGGAGCTAAATCAATGGATTGCTTAGACTTAAAGAGGGGTTTACTTCCTCTTTATTTCCCTGCAAAGGTAAAGCATAATGGGCTACTATGCATCACATAGTAGCCCATTATGCGTCACTTACCTGAAACCGAAGCCTGCGATGTCACCGCTGTCCCCACTAGCAGCGAGCGTCCATCTTCACCCCTCGTCCTTCCGGGGCTGCAAACTCTGGCTCTGTGACTGGCTGGAGTCGCGTGACGTCACTCCCGTGCATGCGTGCGGGAGCCGCCAGCCATGGCATTACCCCTTTAGAAACGGCACGACCTGCCCTTCCTAAAGTACGCATGCGCCGTAGACATCGGCGCATGGCTTTATTGTAAATATCTTCTAAACCGTGGAGGTTTAGGAGATATTTCCAGCACCTACAGGTAAGCTTTAATATAGGCTTACCTGTAGGTAAAAGTGGTTGTACAGGGTGTACAACCACATTAAGCCTAGTACACACTATAGTTTTTTTTCCATTCAACCCAGAGGGTTGAACAAAAAAAAACTGTCAGCTCCGCTCGGAGCCCCCCGCCAGAACACTCCGATCAGCGCTCTACACCATTGGCTGAGAGGGCTGATCAGGAGTTGGTCGGCTGCCGGTTTTTTTAGCATGTACGTCTGACAGAAGCCGGCCAAACGGCCGGCCTCTGTCAGACAGACCAACATACACACAGGCCGAATGTTTTTGAACCGGTAAATATCTCCTGACATTTGGGCCATGTGTACCCAACCAACTCCCGATCAGCGATCTCCACCAATGGCAGAGTAGATCGCTGCACTTACTTTGCATAGCCTACAGTATAGTGTGTACCAGGCTTAAGTCTCCACAGGAGCTGGATGCAAAGGCAGAGCATCCAATGTTTGTCCTTGAACTGTGCTTTCATATCTTCAGAATTTCTTCCTAATGGAGCAATCAATGTGAGTAAAAGTCAATGGGGCAGTGCAGCATGTTTATTAAATACAGTATTTGGTGGGAAGTGATGCAATGCTGGACAAATAATTCAGTGTGTACTGAGTCAATTGCTCAGTGGACACTGTTACACCCAAGATTTTGGGTGTTTACCAATGGTCAGAAATTCTGATCAAAATGAATTGTGTACAAGCCCTTAGAAAAAGACTGGAACCTTGCAATATGCTACTGTGTAATAGAAAACAACACATATAAATGTGTACACCCATATATGTAATTTTATTTGCACATAATCACATATAAAGTACCTTTTAGGATTGTCTCTGAACAGGTAGCCACCAATCTCTGCTCCATCAGGTACTATGGATGAATCGTGGAAAACTGATTTATCTTTAATTTGCATTTGGAACAGTTCTTCATCTCTAGTCGGAAGTTTCTGAGATTTCAAGCAGACTGGTAGTAGAACCAATAATGTGTACCAATGTGATAACATCCTGTAAAAGGAAAGAGACATTACAATAAGATTATACAATACAGACACATGCATTTTGAATTACGCATATGCATAATAAATGACAAAATTGACATAAAGAGATGCAGTAGTATAGAAAAGAACATAGAGCAGTATGTCTGTTCTCTTTCTGAACTGCTATTTTTTTTTTCTAAAGTCATTAGTTCAGCTAAGTACAGGAATGCATGAGCAATTTATAGCTCAATCACACCTTTAAAATCACTAGCAATTATTTCCTAGTGATCAATCACTAAAGAGATGGAACAAATGGCTTCCTCCTGTATAAACTACACAAGTAGCATGTAGTAGCTATTAATATCACATGAATGCACAGTGCTTCAATTGTATGCGATTGATTATGTCCCGAATTCTAAAAGATAGTCAAGGCTTAAGGGTTCTGCTTAGTGCAAATGCATATGCTTAAGAAATAAAAAGCTGCATATCTTTTGCACATATCATTATTAATACTGTTATATTTTTATTCTTATATAGCGCTGCCGGTTTGCGCAGCCCTTTACAACACGAACATCTAATAAAACCACTAGTATTCAGATGTCTGATTGGCATCTTATGTCTATGCCTATTTGGATACCTCAAATACTGAGTGCAGACAAACTTGACACTATGTGACCTGGCTGTAATTCAAGAACCTCATGACTGCTGCTTGAGTACCAGCAGCTCCTTGCACCCTTGGGCTACATGAATTTAAGCAGACAGCCTGCACAGATCCAGCTTGGCAAAGGCATTAATAAGAATATACATAATACTAATTTGTCTGGGTCTTATTCAGACAGAAGCTCAGATGACAGTTACTCAAACACACTCATATCCCCTTTCATTATACTAGGAATCTAAGAGGACTGTTGTACCATTTATTGATGAAAGAAGAAGGTTATGCCTTATCTTTTACCTCTGTGCCAGGTACTTCTAATTTCCCTACCTTTGCTATTCTGACCAGTCAAAACTAAAAGACTCTAAGGCCCCATTCACACTAGCGCGTTTTTTGATGCATTTTGCAGAAATGCACGGGAATTTTTTAACATGGGTTCCTATGGAACATGTTCACATCAATGCTTTTTTGTATCTCTGCGTTTTTGGAAAGGGTCGGGGACTTTTTTTCATGCAAAAAGCAGCGTTTTGCATGTAATGGATTTCAATGGACAAGCATCAAAAACGCAAGTGCACCGTTTTTGCAGCGTTTTTGCAGCGTTTTTGGTGCGTTTTTGGTGCGTTTTTGCCGTTTTTTTTTTGTTTTTTTTTTGTAATTTTTTTTTAAGACTGTAAAAAAAAATGAAAAAAAAAAAAAACGCAAAACGCAAATCGCGGCAAAAACGCCGCAAAAACGCGGCTCAAAAACGTGGCAAGCATGAAAAAAAAACCTCCAAAAACGCTCAAAAGCAACATGCATAGGTGTGAATCGAGCCTTAATCTGAACTTGTCTAAAATGAGCTGTATTAATGACCTTATAATCATAAACCACAAAGAAATCAGGAAAAGTGATATATAGTATTAGCGACCACCAGTTAACCAACATAAAATATTTGTCAGTGACTTTACAGCAAAAGAGGGCTTAGACTTGATTCACACCTAGGTTGCAGTTTGCATTTTTCAATACACACTTTTAATCCATTGAAGTCTATGGAACCAAAAAACAGAAAAAAGTCCCTGGCCCTTTCCATAAAATGCACAGATGTGAACTACATGCATAGGAAACCATGTTAAATGGACTGTAGTGTGTTTCTGCAAAACTGAAAGTGCACTAAAAAATGCATAGGTGTGAACCAGGCCTTAAAATAAAGAACGCAAGAGGCACTGCTGTTCTCATGATAGTGATGAGTATGGCAAAGACTTTGTCCGGTTATAAAGTGTGTCAGAGATCTCTGTAGTTCAGCTTGCAGATGGGTATTAGGTAACATGTGCTTCTGTGCCTTCAGAAGAAGCTGCATGTCAACATGTGAACACCCTCTAGGTGCCACCTAATATAATATGGTATGGAAGTATTGCAGTAAAGCACTATGCCCATCACCAAAAAAATTACAAATTCTCCACCTCAAGTTGACGGTATGAGCCAGGTCAAAGCTTAGGAGATAAATTCAGTCATGTCTATTTGTGATATATTCTGTATCCAAAGCCATTTTTTTTTGGTAAAAGAGATATGTCAATATAGAGTGAAAAGGGATATGTCAAGTTTTTATTAGTGTCTGTGTCCTCTTTGGGGAGATCAATTCTCCTCATTTGGCCAGGTGACCATTGTCACTGGGACAAAAAAAAAACATTTTGATTTGTCAATAGACCAGGAACAGAGGAGAAATCTTCCAATAGGGCCACTTGTTCCTATGCAACTGTCAAAGAAAGGAAATAGGAAAACTATAAAAATTCTTTTAGGTATTTCATGCTATTAACATATATAGTAGATTCTGTAGAATAGAATTTCTGTCAATATTATTCCTAATAAACACTCATGAAAACAAACTTTAACCCTTTTACACTCTAACATAACAAACAGTTGGGCTTTAAAGGATAAGTTCACCTTTGGGAACATGTTGCATGTTTCACCCATTTTTAGGGTGCCCACTGCTGCAACCATTCCCTGACCCGCTGCCTCTAGTGACAGCGAGATTGGGATTTTCTCCCCGAACTCGTTGTCAAAATAAAAAAAAAAAAACATTGCTGTGCAAGGCTCCGCCCACCCGGTCGTGTCGATCATTAACAGAGTTCTGTGAATGAATGAGCTACAAGTGCTGACAGCCTTAGTGGCTGTGGGCTTGTAGTTCTCAATGAACTACCAGGGTGCTGTTGAGCCCTCTTGGTATCTTATTGTTTCTTCCTGGCAGATCGTGGGTGCAATGCTTTGCAGCCTCCTAGTAAAAAAAATTATCAATACACATTTTTTTTACCTGTAAAAAGATGTGCATTATTTATTATTTTTTTTACAAAGGTGAACTTATCCTTTAAAGTGAATCTAAAGCATTTCTTTCTTTTAGAGCAAATTCACACTTAACACTGCATGGACACAGAAAAGAATTGTTTTCTGTGTGTCCCATTCACACTGCAGTGCAGCCCGGAACTGCACTGCAGCATGCTGCGCTAAAATGCAGGACTATACAGACATGGATGGCACTGTACAGCACCATGAATAAAGTGTACTTTTGTACACCTCAAGTAAAGTTTGAATGAAAACAAAAAAAGGAGAGTTGTGTGTTATGCTGAATCATGCACCACGCTACCCGCTATCAAAGTTGGGAATGGACAGCTGACAGAGAGGTAAAGCACTCCAGCAGTTAACCCTTCTAGTGTGAACTCGCTCTTAGATAGAGTGATAAGGGTTAGTGCTCTGGCCTGTTGACCATGGTCACTGGGAGAGAAAGTTATAAATCAAAAATTGAATTGTCACTTAAAGCGGAGTTCCGTCGTTTTTTTTTGTTTTTTTTTTTAAGTCAGCAGCTACAAATACTGCAGCTGCTGACTTTTACAATATGGACACTTACCTGTCCAGGGAGCCTGCGATGTTGTCACCCAAAGCCAATCTATCCCTCGGCTGTTGGGTGCTGCCGCCGCCATCCTCGGTAAGGGAATCGGGAAGTGAAGCCTTGCGGCTTCACTTCCTGGTTCCCTACTGCGCATGCGTGACTCGTGCTGCGCTATCCCACTGGTCCCTGCTGTTTTCTGGGACCCGTATGTCTCCCAGAATACAGCGGGGGGGGGTGGGGGAGTGGCATAGATGCCCGCGGGTGGCTTGGATATCTATGTATTGGACAGGTATCTGCTCTCCCCTCCCCCCTGAAATGTGCCAAATGTGACACCGGAGGGGGGGGAGGAACCAGAAAATCGTAAGTTCCATTTTTGTGTGGAATGCCGCTTTAAACAGGAATAGCAAGGAGTCCTTCCAATAGTGACATGTGTTTTGGTATCAACTCTTTGGTTTGGAGAGACTTCCTCTTACTTCCCATTGGCGTTGATTTACTAAAGGCAATTAGACTGTACACTTTGCAAAGTGCAGTTGCACTCTGAAAGAGCAGTTGCTCCAGAGCTTAGTAAATGAGGTAAAACTTCACTTTGCAAAGAATATCCAAACACATGCAAGGATAAAAAAAAAAAAAACAGCATTTTTGCTTGCACATGATTGGATGATGAAAGTCAGCAGAGCTACTGCTCATTTACTGAGCTCTGGAGCAACTGCTCTTGCAGAGTACAACTGCACTTTGCAAAGTGCACAGTCTATTTGCCTTTAGTAAATCAACCCCATAGTGTCTATAGGATAGAAAGTGAAGGAGATTCTTCTCCCTGAAGGGATGCAAATAGGAAAGAAAAAACATATGGTACCTGTCAGGATTTTAACCATTCCCAAATCTATCCAAAACTGAAAAAAGTTTTGACTTTACAAGTTTTTTTCTGCTCTGTACTGGAAGAAAAAACTACATCTACATCTGGTGAAATCCACAACAATTAACCAGATGGAAGCTTCTGTTTTCATTTAATAAAAAAAAAAAAAAAAGAGCTAAAATATTTGAACATGGAATGTCTTGTGGTCCTCCCAGCTTATCACCAAAAGAAGCTTACGGTACATATTCCAACTTAGAAGCTAGTGGATCTTAACACTTTGGTAGGCCAACGGGTGCTGCTGTATTCCCTGAAACAAATTAGCCTATTAAAATAAGCCATAAGATTTATCGACACAATAAATTGTTCACATATTATTTTAAAGATGAAAGGATGCTTTCCTCTTATTATTTCAGCTCTGAACGGAATGAAAATGGAAGCAGGTCATTTGTACTGTGGGAATATTTTAAGAGATAGATGAAGCAAAGCAAAGCTAATCCACTCACTCTTACTGTTCCTTTTAAATAATCAAAGACATATTTCAAGTACTGAAGCAGAACTGCATGACCGCAATAAAGCTTTCTCTTGTCATATTGAAGTGACTCGTGATATTTCGTATAAAAAGGTAAAACTTTGTGATTCCGCTATGATGTTCTTTATAGGTCTTTCTTTCTGCAGAGCGCCCTCTGCAATGTCATATGTCCTTAAAGTTCACTTCTATATGACAACGTTCCATAATCCTCTTTCATAGGACTAACATGGGAGGACTAATTAAAAGAATGAAGAAAAACACTCAGCGTCTGTCTGGTCATTATGCATTAGGAATTTTCTCTCAGTTTTTGATCCGGATTAAATAAAGGCAGAAAAATAGAGAGAAGATTTAAACAGGTCTCATCTACAAAACACAAAATTACTACTGACATGCCAGAACACACAAAATGTAATCAGAGTTCTTATTTTTTTCTGTTTTTGAAATGTAACTTTTTTCTTCCTTGTTCAAATGTTTTATTAAAGAATAAAAGGCATATATAAAGATAAAGAGCAAGTAGGAATTATCCCCACAGTAGAGGGGACAGAACAGGCTGTACAGTAATGCAATGCAATGACAGGGATGCAGCCCATATAGGTGTAGGGTAAGTGAAAAGATACACACAAGAGGACTGTCAAACATCATAGTTTGTGCGGTTAAAAAAAAGAACACAGGTATGCAACAGTGTAATATAACTACATATAAGTGAGGTATCAGAATCACTAGGTAATACCCTATAGCATGAGACTCAAGGGAGACCGGCCTAGTGCAGAGCAAAAAATGGGGCACAAGGGACCCTGAAGGTAAAAGGGGGGAGAGAAAAATGAGGCACAAAGAAGTAAGGAAGGACAAAGGGGGGGGGGGGGGGTAAGGGGAAGGAGTGCAGGGAATCCCAAAAGGGGAGCTCTGATTAACTATATTGGAAATAGTCAAGGGGATAATAGTGTGTTGTCAAAGTCAGCTGGGAGATAATGATCTACCCAGGGCTTCCACAGGTGCTAATATTTCTTATCCCTATCTAGTATGATTGCTTTGACCTTGATGTGTATCATGGCTCTAGTAATTGTATTCTTAGTTTCCGTGATGCTGAGGTGAGGGGTTTTCCATGCCATGGCTATAGTTTGCTTTGCAGCAGTGGTGGCTTTAAAAGAGAAGTATATATTTTTATTTTTTTTTATATTCATACTTACCTGGGTGGATGCAGCATCAGACCGATGCTGCATCTGTCCCCCGGCGTCTCTGCACTATGAACCGAGCCACCGAACACTGCCGTTGGCTCGGTTCTCACCCTTCCCGGAGAGATGCTGCCTGTCAGTATCTCTCCTGCTCTGATCCTCCATGCTCATTGGAGCAATGAGCTGTGGAGGGGCGGGGAGAGGCCGTCTCAGCATCTCAGTGGCTCGCTGAGAGGCTGAGACAGGCATCAGTCAAGGCAGCTGTCAGATCCAGACTTGGGAAGTCGGGATGAGGGGCTGCCTCGACTGATAGCAGTGACGTCAGCGGAGAGCGGACTTTAGACAACTCTCCGCTGAAAACGGGTCACACGAACGAATTGCACTTCAGTGACCCAGAGGAGAAGCCCAGCCTAAAAAGCTCAGGCTGGACTTCTCCTTTAAAGGAGTTGTAAAGGCAGAAGGTTTTTTTTTTTATCTTAATGCATTCTATGCATTAAGATAAAAAACCTTCTTTGTGTAGCAACTTCCCCAGCACCCCCCTAATTACCTACCTGAGCCCCTTCTCTCTCCAGCGATGTCCACAATCCCCTCAGCCATCCAGGACACTCCTCCTGATTGGCTGAGACAGAGGAGCTGCGCCATTGGCTCCCACGGCTGTCAATCAAAGTCAGTCAGCCAATCAGGGGAGAGAGGGGACTCTGCTTGGGTGCCCCCTGTAGCAAGCTGCTGGCTGAGGGGCACTCAAAGGAGGGAGGGGCCAGGAGCAGCGAAGAGGGACCCGAGAAGAGGGGGATCTGGGCTGCTTTGTGCAAATCCACTGCACAGAGGAGGTAAATATAACATGTCTGTTATTTTAAAAAAAACGAGCCTTTACAATCTCTTTAACCACTTGCCGCCCGGCATATAGCAAAATGACAGCGGCAAAGTGGTTTCAATATCCTGACCGGACGTCATATGACGTCCAGCAGGATATGAAGCGGCGCCCCCCCCGCCCGGGGGCGCGCATCGCGGTAATTGTTGTTGTGGTGTGTCAGTCTGACACGCCGTAACACCGATCTAGGTAAAGAGTCTCTGACGGAGACTCTTTACCACGTGATCAGCCTTGTCCAATCACGGCTAATCACAGTGTAAACAGGAAGAGCCTTTGATCGGCTTTTCCTCCCTCGCATCTGTCAGATGCGAGCAGAGGAGATCCGATCGGCTACTCCTCTGACGGGGGGGGTCTGTGCTGATCGATTATCAGCGCAGCCCCCCCCCCCCCCCGAGGATGCCCACCCAGGGACCCAGGACCACCAGGAATGCCACTAGGACCACCAGGGATGTCACCACCAGGTATGCCAACCTAGACTTCCAGGGATGCCAATCAGTGCCCACAATGGATGCCAATCAGTGCCTACAATGGGCATCACTGATTAGCAGGCATTATTGTTTGGCACTGATTGGCATCCATCCGTACCATCAGTGTACATCAGTGCCCATGCATGCCCATCGGTGCCACCTATCAGTGCCCATCCGTGCCACCTATCAGTGCCCATCTGTGCCACCTATCAGTGCCCATTTGGGCTGCCTATCAGTGCCCATCCGTGCCCGTCCATGCTGCCTTTCAGTGCCCATAAGTGCCACCTATGTGTACCCATCAGTGCTGCATATTAGTGCCACCTATCAGTGGCCATCAGTGCCCCATCAGTGCCGCATATTAGTGCCCATCAGTTCCACCTCATCGGTGCCCATCAGTGCCGCCTTATCAGTGCCCGTCAGTGCAGCCCCATCAGTGCCCATAAGTGAAGGAGAAAACTTACTTATTTACAAAGATTTGTAACAGAAACAAAAAAAACATTTTTTTTTTCAAAATTTTTGGTCTTTTTATTTGTTTGGCAGAAAATAAAAATCCCAGAGGTGATCAAATACCACCAAAAGAAAGCTCTATTAGTATGAACAAAATGATAAAAATTTAGTTTGAGTACAGCGTTGTATGACCTCACAATTGTCATTCAAATTGCGACAGCGCTGAAAGCTGAAAATTGGTCTGGACAGGAAGGTGTATAAGTCCCCTGTATTGAAGTGGTTAAATGCCACTTTTATTAATACAATCTAAAAATATTTCATACAGAGATACGTGAAATGTTTTGGCTTTGTAGGAACATGGATTAACAGAATATAACAAATTATAGTTATTATAGATCTATTTTTTATCTGCACTTATATTCAAATAAATAGGTAATGCATATTTTTAATAATGAAAATATACACTAACCGCTTGCTGAACGCCGCATGTATATTTACGTTGGCAGAATGGCACAGCTGCGCAAATGGGTGTACCTGTACGTCCCTATGAATTTGCCGCCGTGCCAGCGCGCGCTGCGTGAGTGTGCGCCCATGGGTCCCGTGGACTCGATGTCCGCGATCGTCTCACGGAGAGGGAGATGCCTATGTATACAAGGCATTTCTCCGTTCTGCCTAGTGACAGGACAGAGATCTACTGCTCCCTGTCATTGGGAGCAGTGATCAGTGTCGTGTCACTTGTAGCCCAGCCCCCCCACAGTTAGAATCACTCCCTAGGACACACTTAACCCCTTCATCGCCCCCTAGTGGTTAACCCCTTCCCTGCCAGTGTCATTTACACAGTAATCAGTGCATTTTTATAGCACTGATCGCTGTATAAATGACAGCGGTCCCAAAATAGTGTCAAAAGTGTCCGATGTGTAAGCCATAATGTTGCAGTCACGATAAAAATTGCAGATCTCCGCCATGACTAATACAAAAAAATTGATTAAAAAATGCCATAAATCTATCCCCTATTTTGTAGACACTATAACTTTTGCGCAAACCAATCTATATACGCTTATTGCAATTTTTTTTACCAAAAATATGTAGAAGAATACATATCGGCCTAAACTGTGGAAGAAATTAGTTTTTTTATATATATTTTTCAGGGATATTTATTATAGCAAAAACTAAAAAAAATAGTGGCCTCCAACACTTTGCTTATGACAGGTAAGGGCCATCCTAAAAAAATTATTATTTTATAAAGGTCACTTATGAAATCTAGTAGTACCCTTTATATTTAATACAAAAGGATCAGCCACTGATTAGTGAGTAGACTGTAATCTGGAACCTCTTGGTACTCTCTTGCCTATGCCTTATATTGGCACAGCTGATATTGTTAAATATTACTGGAACACAATCAACCGTGCTCGCTGTGTTACATTCATACCCCAAGCTTTCTGTGTAGTTATTTTCTTTTGTGTTGCAATACTGTAAGCTCAGCAGTCTTCACTGCCTAGCACATACTAAGAGAGTTTGGTCACAAAAAAACAAGAACTATTGAAGAGATCAGCTTACATAATAAAAGAAAGCCAAAGCACTATAATCCTTTTTATGGGTTCCTTTTGTATTTCTCCATAAATTTAAAGGATCCAGTATTCCTTGTTGCACTCCCATTCATCTGCAGTTAAATTCAGTATTTCCAAGGACGCCAAAGCCATAGCTCCAATAATAAAAATCTAATGAAATTAAAGTTAACAAAATTATCCTCACTGCCTTGATCTGGATAAAACATTCACCTCAACGCTATACTGTCATCAAGTTAAAGAGTCATGATTGTGATTTACTGCCTCCAATTAATCTGGTATATTTAAAACAATGCATCTGGAACAGATAAAATCCAGTGCATAATTACAGGGAGCGAAAGACCATGATTGGAAGTGAGCGAGCAGAATTTAAGGAACGTTGTGTTCATTTTTGCTGGCACAAAGCATGCATGTGGGTCACAATTAAGTATGCATTTTGTCAGACATATTATATTCTAATCTTAAAGATTTATACTGCTGGGCTGCTTGTTTCTAGAGATATTTAAAAGCTCATTTTACTGCCACTACTACAGGAAAATAATTAAATGTTTCCAATTTAGAAAAAAAAGGATTCTATTATTTAAAGCCAAGCTCTAGACTGTTTTTAGAGTGCCAAATAGTTAGAACATCTATTAGCATGGGGGGTGTAACTACAGATCATTGGACCCCATAGTACAATTTTGATGAGCCCTACTGTCATTGATTCTAAAGCAGGGGTCTCAAAATGCCGGCCCTCCAGCTGTTGCAGAACTACAAGTCCCATCATGCCTCTGCCTGTGGGAGTCATGCTTGTAACTGTCAGCCTTACAATGCCTCATGGAACTTGTAGTTCCACAACAGCTGGAGGGCCGCCAGTTTGAGACCCCTGTTCTAAAGTAAGGTAAAGTAAGGTAACAAAAACTCCAGTGTTCAGTTCCCGTCTCAGCCACCCTAATACTTACCCGAGCCCCATCTCAATCCAGTAATGTGCACGAGAGCAGTGGTTCTCCCGGGTCTCTCCTTCCTCATTGGCTGAGACACTGCAGCAGGAGCCAATCACAGCCAGTAAGGAGGGAGCTGAGAGCAGGACTGAGCCACGCTCTGTGTGTCCCACAGAGGTTGCTTGAGAGTGAGCCGGCACGCAAGCTGCTTGCTCTGGGGGCACTCTGCGAGGGGGAGGGGCCAGAAGCGCCAGCGGGGGACCCGAGAAGAGGAGGATGGGGGCTCCACACCACTACTAAAATATAACTTAAAACTTGTTAGTGTAAGATTTGGCATCAGGGTTTTCTGTGAAATAAAGCTAAGGTTCTTAGGTCTTGCGCTGTCGAAGGCTAACAAATGAAACAGAGCAGTATGCAAGTGCCAAGAATGACTGTATATTTTAGGCCATATCTCTGCTCTAAACCAGCAGTCCTGGACACACAGCTGGGGCAAGGGCATAAGAGCCATAACTGGAAAATGTACCCACCGTTTTCTACACTGCTGTGTATTTTCTGCAGATGATTTTTATTGTCCTGTCATTGAGCTGGCTGATCACTCACAGGAAAGCATGATAACACTGTAGTCAACTTTTAAGAACAGTTTTGCTCCTAAGGCCTGCCAAGCAAGATGTATTTTCATTATGATTAGGCAACAAAACACTGCCTAGCCAGACACTCTTAAAAATTTTCAATAGAATACCCATATTTATCGGTGTATAACACAAACTTTTCTCCCCCCTAAAAATAGGGGGCAAATCATGGGTGCGTGTTATACGCCAATAGTGTTCCTCGGAGAGGAAGGAGGGGGACAAGCGCCGCGGGAATTCATCGAGCCGTCATCTCCTGTTTACTCGGCTCTCACGTCACACACTCAGTCCCTCCTCCGCCACCGGCGTTGGAGCAGTGTTCTGTCTATCACAGGAGCTGGTCCAATGCCGATGGCGGAGGCGGGACTGCCGACTGAGAGCCGAGTTAACAGGAGATGGCGGCTCAGTGATTTCCGGGGGCGCTCGTCCCCCTTCTTCCCCTCCGAGTTTAATTCCTGCACTGTATTGATGAGAGATGGTTAAGCTGCAGCTGGGCATTATTCAGGCAGCTGCATTGATAGGAGATGGGCTGCAGATGGGCACAGATCAGGCTGCAGATGGGCACAGATCAGGCTGCAGATGGGCACAGATCAGGCTGCATTGAGGTTGCAGATGTGCACTAATCAGGCTGCATTGAGGTGGCAGATGTGCACTAATCAGGCTGCATTGAGGTGGCAGATGGGCACTAATCATGCTGTATTGATTGGCACTGACCATTATTTTGCTTCAAAGTGGTTTATTTAAAAAAACTTTTTGTCCTGAAACTTCCCTCTTAAATTGAAGGTGCGTGTTATACATGGATTAATACAGTATTTAAAAACTGTTAGATCTGCCATCATTGTTTATATAATGAACAACAAGAGCCACAGTTATATCTGGTACTTCAGTCATATTCAAATAACACTCATCCCCAGGACCGTTACTGCCTAAGACAGTAGCTTATGGCAGCCCCTACCAACACAAGCACCATTGTTGATAAGTCCCATCCTCTAGTACTAGTAACCAAATATGGTCAATGCTGTTGTTTGCAATAAGGTCACCAAGTAAACAGTACCATGATGCAGATTTTGCATCTCATTCCTGTCTCTAGCAACAGCAAGCATCTAGAAGCCCACAAGGCATTGTGAGGACTTTCACTCATGACTCCCCCAAAGAACATTACCTGAGACAAAATTCTTACTCTGCTTTATATTGAAATGGCCCAACGCCACACAAATTCTACAGTAGTTGATGTCAATGTAGGTTCAGATATACTATATTGTCAAAATAATTGACACACCTGCCTTTACACGTACATGAACTTTAATGGCATCCCAATCTTAGGCTCCATTCACACTAGCGCGTTTTTTGATGCATTTTGCATTTTGCAGAAATGCACGGGAATTTTTTAACATGGGTTCCTATGGAACATGTTCACATCAATGCCTTTTTGTACCTCTGCATTTTTGGAAAGGGTCAGGGACTTTTTTTCATGCAAAATGCAGCGTTTTGCATGTAATAGAATTCAATGGACAAGCATAAAAAAACGCAAGTGCACCGTTTTTGCAGCGTTTTTGATGCGTTTTTGGTGCGCTTTTGATGCGTTTTTGCCATTTTTTTTTTTTTTTTTTTTAAGACTGTAAAAAAAAAACTGTAAAAAAAAAAAAAACAAAAAAAAAAAACGCAAAACGCAAATCGCGGCAAAAACGCCGCAAAAACGCTGCTCAAAAACGTGGCTAGCATGAAAAAAAAACCTCCAAAAACGCTCAAAAGCAACATGCATAGGTGTGAATCGAGCCTTAGTCTGTAGGGTTCAATATTGAGCTGGCCCACCCTTTGCAGCTATGACAGCTTCAACTCTTCTGGAAAGGCTGTCCAAAAGGTTTAGGAGTGTGTCTATCGGGTTGAGGTCAGGACTCTGTGCAGGCCAGTCATGTTCCTCCACCCCAAACTCACTCATCCATGTCTTTTTAGACCTTGCTTTGTGTACTGGTGCGCAGTCATGTTGGAACCGGAAGAAGCCATCCCCAAATTGTTCCCACAAAGTTGGCAGCATGAAATGGTCTAAAATGTCAATGCTGTTACACTCACTTACAGATTACAGTACTGTATGAAATTATTTCACATCCCTTTTGTCCCCAGTGCTTTGTCCAATGCCCTGCATGCAGTTTTATATTATATATACTGTTCTTTCTGCCTGAAAACTTGAGATTGTCCATAGCAACCATAAAGTGTCCCTTTACGTCAAAAGTGGTTTTAGACCAGCTAGAAAACAGCGATAGTAAATTAAAACACTTGCAGAATTGAGCGATAGTGAATCGTGAATCGTGGGGAAATTTATTTTTTAATTATTATTTTTTTTTAATTATTTATATTTATTTATTATATTATAATTTATGATTTTGTGTTTCAAACTTCATCATACCCAGGATATCTACTAGACTTTTGGTGGACAGATTTAAGTGTGCTATTACTAAGAATTACAGGCCTACAATATAAAACACCAAACCTCCATGCAAAATAATTGTACCGCTTTTAGCACCTAAAATCCGAAATAATCATACCGCCAGGGAGGTTACCATGTTTTGGACATGTTTTATTTCTTAAAGCTGATTCTCACACTTTCAGTGGATGGTAATTTAGCTAGCTGGGTATTAAAAATACATTATTTGTGCTCCTTTTTAGCTCATATTTCTCATCAACAGGAACTACAATAGTGTATTTCAGGACTGATGGTGAAGTTTAGTATTCTACAAAAACTCCTTTATTTTAAAAGATGCAACACCCTTTCATCTCACAAAGGCAATTGAAATGAAAGCCACTAGCAACTACTTTCATGTAAGAACTTAAAAGACAGCAAGAATTTTGTTACCATAGTTCACAATGCTTTTCACAAGGATTTACTAACGTAGGGAAAAAAAACAAGAAAACTATCCACATTTGGAATATAAATACATAGACAAGTAACTGCCTTACTATCAAAAGTCACTAATCTATATCAATGAATTACACAATAGAAAAACTGATAATTGTTATTAGTTTACATGACTTCTAAACAGATAACAATGGACTGGCGAAATGGACAATAGTTAATTGTCATATACAGTGTTTTAAGACTGTAAATCTAGTGATGCTGTGTTCCAACTTCCACATCAATAAAATGAACCTAGTTTCACAGTGTAGTTGCACTTTAAAATATACTGAGGCATTAGGGAGGGTGCGAATTGAGAGCACTTACTTTCTGATGAGATAAGTGCTCACTCTGCAGAGCTGTAGTAGGTTCTGTTACCTAATGTGGAATTTAGGTCAGGGGTACCCCCCCCCCCACACACACACACACACTTCTCTTTTGTCTCTCTTTTTTTTCCCTTCCTTGTTTTCCTCTCCTGGAGGTTTTGGTGGTCGGTAACCCATATTTTTACCTCCCATTTTACATCCCCTCTCTCTTTTTTAGACTTTCAAGTGGCTGCAGTTGCACACCTTGGTTGTTCTTGCTTCCACCAAATGTTAGTGTAACTGTAGTTGCTATAGATCTACTTCTGTATCTGTTTGTTAATGACATATGCTGAACGATAGCAAACACCTTCTACTTCTTCAGTGCTTGAATCCTCTGTATGCGTACAATCCTTCTGAAGTCATACATAGATAACAAATCAAATTTGATGAATGAGAAAAATTACATCTTGAACCTCACAGGTTGCTAGAGGCAACACTTCCAATTTTAATTCAGTTTTTAGACATAAAACAAAAGTATTGCAGCAGGTCATGCACAGGCCATTCCTGACAATTCCCACCTTGACCACACACATAGGATATGTGACTACACATTGGAAGGGTCAAAGGGTGAATGCACATAGAGGACAATAGTGGTCATTTGTGACCAGTAATTCCAGTCCTTTATGAGGAAAACAGGCCTTTGCAATGACCAACACACAAGATAATGGTCCCATCAGTCTTGTTGATTGCCAGGAAATCAGCCATCATAAAACAAATAATTCACTGTGATAGTGATGATTTTGGTGATAAATTTGCAGCACCTGTATCCAAAAATTCACAGATCATATATTTTATTTATTTTATTTATTTATTTCAGGTACTTATATAGCGCCGTCAATTTACGCAGTGCTTTTACATATACACTGTACATTCACATCAGTCCCTACCCTCAAGGAGCTTACAATCTAAGGTCCCTAACACACATTCATATACTAGGGCAAATTTAGACAGAGGCCAATTAACAATTTACAAGTATGAACTTGTAAAAACTAAGATGTATCCCCATTCTTAGCAAAAAATACCATGAGTGAAAGAAAATCCCAACTTTTGGGTTGCCCCTAGAACAGAAATAGTGGGGATATTTTCCAGTGGGGACACAAGTTCTGATGACCCCTGGTGACAACCAGGGATTGCATCAATTACCTCTTACTTCCTTTTTTAACTATGTGATAGGATGTGAAGGGAAATTTCTCCAATGAGACAGAGATGGGAAAATAACTGACAGGGGTTATCAATTTACACAGCGCTTTACATATACATTGTACATTCACAGCAGTCCCTACCCTCAAGGAGCTTACAATCTAAGGTCCCTAACTCACATTCATATACTAGGGACAATTTAGACAGAGGCCAATTAGCCTACCAGCATGTCTTTGGAGTGTGGGAGGAAACCGGAGTACCCGGAGGAAACCCACGCAGGCACAGGGAGAACATGCATTTGCCCACTGACAAAGAAATGGTCAGTCTATAATTTTATGACAAAATGGTAGGTTTATTTTAACAGTGAGAGACAGAATAACAAAAATATCCAGAAGAACGCATTTCAAAAAAGTTATAAATTGATTTGCATTTTAATGAGTGAAATAACTTGTATTTGACACCTTCACAAAACATAACTTAGTACTTGGTGGCAAAACTCTTGTTGCCAATCACAAAGGTCAGACATTTCTTGTAGTTGGCCACCAGGTTTGCACACATCTCAGGAGGAATTTTGTCCCACTCCTCTTTGCAGATCCTCTCCAAGTCATTAAAGGGGCTGTAAAGGTTACTTTTTTTTTTTTTAAATAACAAACATGTAATACTTACCTCCTCTGTGCAAGGGTTTTGCACAGAGCGACCCTGAGCCTCCTTTTCTGGGCTCCGGGCTCTTCCTCTTCTCGAGTGCCCCCATGGAGACTCGCATTCCCTGGGGGCACTCTTGCGGGCGTGCTTCTGAGTCCTGCTGCTGTGTCCATTGACACAGAGAGCAGGACTCTGCCCCGCCCCCCCGCTCCCATGTCACTGGCTTTGATTGACAGCAGTGGGTGCCAATGCTCCTGCTGCTATCAATCCAGCCAATGAGGACCCGAGACAGCGGCTGGAGCTGCTCTGCTTGTCCCCATTGCTGGTTTTATCAGGTTTAAGTAAGTAAAAGAGGGGTCTGCTGCACTACAAAAGTGTTTTCAGCTTAAAGCATGGAACCCCTTTAAGGTATCGAGGCTGACGTTTGGTAACTTGAACCTTCAGCTCCTTCACATATTTTCTATGGGATTAAGGTCTGGAGACCGGCTAGGCCACTCCAGGACCTTAATGTGCTTCTTCTTGAGCCACTCCTTTGTTGCCTTGGCCATGTATTTTGGGTCATTGTCATGCTGGAATACCCATCCACGTCCCATTTACAGTGCCCTGGCTGAGGGAAGAAGGTTCTCACCCAAGATTTGACGATAGCCCCCATCCATCGTCTCTTTTGATCCAGTGAAGTTGTCCTGTCCCCTTAGCAGAAAAACACCCCCAAAGCATAATGTTCCCACTTCCATGTTTGACAGTGGGGATGGTGTTCTTGTGGTCATAAGCACCATTCCTCTTCCTCCAAACAGGGCGAGTTGAGTTGATGTCAAATAGCTCGATTGTGGCCTCATCTGACCACAACACTTTCACCCAGTTCTCCTCTGAATCATTCAGATGTTCATTAGAAAACTTCAGACGGGCCTGTACATGTGCTTTCTTGAGCAGGGGGACCTAGCAGGTGCTGCAGGATTCCAGTCCTTCACGGCGTAGTGTATTATCAATTGTTTTCTTGGTGACTATGGTCGCAGCTGTCTTGAGATCATTGACAAGACTCTCCCGTGTAGTTCTGGGCTGATTCCTCACCGTTCTCATGATCATTGAAACTCCATGAGGCGAGATCTTGCATGGCGTCCCAGACCGAGGAAGATTGCCGGTATTTTGTGTTTCTTCCATTTGTGAATAATCGCACCAACAGTTGTCATCCTCTCACCAAGCTGCTTAGCGATGGTCTTGTAGCCCATTCCAGCCTTGTGTAGGTCTACAATCTTTTCCCTGACATCCTTGGACAGCTCTTTGTTATTGGCAATGGTGGAGACATTGGAATCTGATTGATTGCTTCTGTGGACAGGTGTCTTTTATACAGGTAACAAGCTGGGATTAGGAGCACTCCCTTTGAAAGAGTGCTGCCAATCTCAGCTCGTTACCTGTATAGAAGACACCTGGAAGCCAGAAATCCTGCTGATTGATAGGGGATCTAATACTTATTTCATTCATTAAAATGCAAATCAATTTATAACTTTATTTGAAATGCGATTTTTGGATATTTTTGTTATTCTGTCTCTCACTGTTAAAATAAACCTACCATAAAAATTATAGGCTGATCATTTCTTTGTCAGTGGGCAATAGAGCTGCACAATTAATCGTTAAAAAATCGTGATCTCGATTCACCCCCTCTGACGATCTCTCCTGCAGATTTTGCCGATTCTTTCATATAAACAAGTGGAGAGACTTTATCTGTCAGCTGTCAAAAGAAAGCATCTGGGCATTCTGCCAAGTCTTTAACTTGAAACATTGTAACTAAGCTTCCTTCTTAGATGAAAGGGATAGAACTTCTGTGTAAATAAATAATCCAGGCAGTCTGCCAAGTTTTCAACAACCTGTAAATGCAGGAAGTTTAACCACTTAAAGTCTAAATCTTTTTCTGACACTTCTTTCTTAAGTTAAAATCAATATTTTTTGCTAGAAAATTACTTGGAACCCCCAAACATTATATATATTTTAGCAGAGAACCTAGGGAATAAAATGTCAATTGATGCAATATTTTATGTCACACTGTATTTGCCCAGTGGTCTTTCAAATGCATTTTTTGGGGAAAAAATACACTTCAATGAATAATTATAAAAAAAAACAAAAAAAACAAAACAAAAACAAAACAGTAAAGTTAGCCCAATTTTTTTTGTTTTAATTGTGAAAGATGATGTTACGCCGCGAGAATTGTGAGAATTGTGATCTATCTTCTAATCAAAAAAATTGTGATTCTCATTTTAGCCAGAATCGTGCAGCTCAAGTGGGCAAACGTACAAAATGAAATACTTTTTTCCCTCACTGTATGTGGGTTATTCAGTAAGCCAGTAGCAAAGTATAATAAACCCCTGGATCCAATCAATCTTTTTGAAGGAAAATAATGGTTCTCCCATAAAGTTATTCATATGGTAAGAAAATGTACATTATAGATCACTGCTCCTTTTACGGTACCAAGAATTAAAAACAAAACTCAACAAGTCATTCAACTGTCCAGATTCCACTGAAAATCTACTTATAGGTGGACTAAATCATTTGAAGTCAGTTAACTTTTTCAGTTTACTATTCAATCACTTCCGGACTACCGCACGCCGATATACATCCTAACTTTGAAGAGGAATATTGTTATTATGGCAGCAGCTAGCTGCCCTAACCCCGGTATCCTCTTCTTCAGCCGGCGGTCCGGTTTCCAATTGTGATGGTCTCTGTGGTGCATTGGCCGCGAGATCACTTTTGTCGGAGGCGGGAGAGGGCCCCCCTCCCGCCGCGCTCCGGTGCCCTCTGCTGCTTATCGGAGCCGTCGGCAGCGGCGGAGGCGATCGGATCCTCTTCCTTGCTGGGTATGGAGACGAGTGAGGGGAAGATGGCCCCCATCCGTCTCATACCATTGCAGGGCGGAAGCGACGTCAAAACGTCACTTCCGCCCATAGCTCTTAAAGGGCCATTTTTTTTTTAAATGACAAGATTTTTCTTTTTTTTATTGCATTTTAGTGTAAATATGACATCTGAGGTCTTTTTGACCCCAGATCTCATATTTAAGCGGTCCTGTCATGCTTTTTTTCTATTGCAAGGAATGTTTACATTCCTTATAATAGGAATAAAAGTGACATATTTTTTTTTTAAGAACAGTGTAAAAATAAAAAATGAAAGGTAAAATAAATAAGAAAAAAAAAAAAATGTATACGTGCCCCGTCCCGCCGAGCTTGCGTACAGAAGTGAACGCATACAAGAGCAGCACCCACATATGAAAACAGTGTTTAAACCACACATGCGAGGTATCGCCGCGATTGGTAGAGCGCGAGCAATAATTCTAGCCCTAGACCTTCTCTGTAACTCAAAACATGCAACCTGTAGAATTTTTTTAATGTCGCCTATGGAGAGTTTTAAGGGTAAAAGTTTGTCGCCACTCCACAAGCAGGCACAATTTTGAAGCGTGACATGTTGTGTATCAATTTACTCAGCGTAACATTACCTTTCACAATATAAAAAAAATTTGGGTTAACTTTACTGTTGTCTTATTTTTTTTATTCAAAAAAGTGTATTTTTTCCCAAAAAAGTGCGCTTGTAAGACCGCTGCGCAAATACGGTGTGAAAGAAAGTATTGCAATGACTGCCATTTTATTCTCTAGGGTGTAAGAAAAAAATAAAAAGTATAATGTTTGGGGGTTCTAATTAATTATCTAGCAAAAAAAAAAATGTTTTTAACTTGTAAACAACAAATCTCAAAAAGAGGCTTGGTCCTTAAGTGGTTAATAGATGCCAATTTAGCCCACACTTCAATAATATTGTAGGATACTTTCTAAATTCTTCAGCCTGTGAAACGTTTCTTGTATCTACTTCTATTACAACTCGGGTGATGGCCTTCCTGTACTTGCTTGTATCCGCATGAACCAACACCCTCAGTTTAGCTAGCAGTGTCTGTAAAAGTTAGTGTTCTGGAGAGCGCAGCTCTATCCTTGCCACAAACTTGGCACTCCACAAATCAAACCAGGCTTTTGATGTCAGTTCATTTATGTAGCAGGCTGGAAATGAGCTGTACTCCATTAAAGACATAATTCCTCCAAATACGACAGCTGTAGAGGTTACCGAAAAGCAAAAGCACTCAGCCATGGAGCTGTTTATTTATGGATTTCAGCATTTCTCTCACTATTGATAAAGAGCAGTTGAAGGCAGTCCTCAAACTGCAACAAGCATAAAAAATCAACTATTCTAAAGAGGCACAAAAAATTGATATTTTAACAGGTTTAATGTTTTAAGAGGAAAAAAAAACCCTCAATGTATGCGTAAGTACCGGGTGTATATTTTATAAAAGAAGGTATGGCTGGGAAAATATTAAATATTCACATTAGGTATGGTAATCTTTTGTTCAGCAATCTTCTTCAGGAATGATCCAGTATAATACTGTTATATCAATCATGTCAGTTACTCCTGAATTGCATTGTTTGTAGTGCACAGTATATATTGTATTGTTTTTCTTGCTTTTAAGGGCTTTTCCATTTTCACTTAAAAAGCAGAAAACCCATTTAGTCATGTAGCCATGTGTATTAGAAATACAGGGTGGGCTTTCGCCTTCATTTTTGTTTAATGGCTATTCTTTCCGAAATAAACAGAGATGATATCTAAAAACAATGGCACGTAATCTCACCCTACTGTTTATTAGTGGTGGTCGCTGCATAAGGGTACAGCCCCCCTGATCTATGCGCCACATTGGCAGCCGCTCCATACAGGTCGCAGGGGTGCCGGCCCCCTGACCCTTATCTACATGCAGGGCACCGGATGCATGGATTTCAACAGGGTTTTTTTTTTTTTGAAGCACGTGTATAGAGCTTGAGGCTCTAATTGGCTTCACAAAAGGGTGGTCTCTGCGCCCAGAGCCCACCCAGTTGTGTGACATTAGCGAATTAATATTCGCTAATGTTTTCCTGCTTCTCTTCCTGGCCAATCAGGTAGAGGCTCCTGAGACCTGAGACCCGATTGGCCAGAGAGTCGTAGGACTCCCGGCAAAATAGGTCTCAGGACCCACCTCCTGGTCGGCCGGGAGAAGAAGCAACTACCCTGACTCTTCCCTCGGCAAGCCGCAGCAGGTTGAGGGGCGGAGGGGCAGCTTCCAGGAGCCCTACCCCGGATCCAGCACCACCTTCTAAGGTAAGGCCATGGATTGCCGCCTTCCATCCGACCCGTCCAGGCGAGGGGGGGGGTTGTAGTGCCAGTGAGGGGGTCAGGTTTGTTTGTCGCCCCCCTCAAATATTGAGCACCAGCCAACACTGCTGTGTATCTTACATCATTGGGCCATATGTTTCAAAAAGTGGTGATCAAAGGGAAAAGTGATAAGGAATTTTCAATTTTTTTGATCCTAAGAGCCCAATTCTAGTCATGTTTCAGTTTTAGTTAGAGTAAGGAAAGGCTTGTGATCTCTTTCAGGTTTGTATCGTCATCTGAATCCCTACTGGGAGATTTTTCTGTGTCCTTAAAGAGGAACTGCAGTCTGCTCACATCATTTGTAATAAAAATATCCTTGCTATTCTGAAGCATCCCTCCAACCACTTCACTTTGCAAATTTTTTTATATACATTGTGATTATGTAATGGCCAAATATGCTGCAGAAATCTCCCCCCACTGAGTCTGGCAACAACCATTTTAACTGGGCAGCTGAAGCTGCGGCCTGTTCACTTCCTGGATTTACACAGACACACAGAGGCACACCTCTAGCTCTGCAGCCCTGCATCTCTTTTTGGTCCTTTTATGACTCAGCTCCCCTCCCTTCCTGGCAAACTTTCACGAGAGTGATAGAGAGAGCTGTGCATGATGTCTTAAGCCTAGGCTTTTTACCAGAAACATGAAGTGGCCTGTATAAGGTATTTACTGGCAGAAAAAAAAATGTTTTACTATCCAAAGTTAAAGCAACAAGGGCAGAAGATTTAAAAAATGGAAAGTTGAAAACATGACTGAAGGTCCGCTTTAATACTGAGACAGGAAATGAAGGCAAGTTTCTGGAACAGGCACAACAACAATAAAATAACCATTTTTAGTTAAGGGTGTGCCATATCATAACTGAGAGAAACAGTAAGGGGAGGTCAACTCAATGAGTACACAGAAGGCAGTAAAAATCCAAAAGAAGTTGGAAGTCTCCCCTACTTTATCCAAAACAAAAAAAAAAAAAAGGAAAACTATTGTTGGCCATGGATAGTTAAAGAATCGTCCGCTTCAGCAAGCTGTTGCTGCTTGAGAGAAGTCGGTCTAATGATGTTCTCTTGAAGGGGAATGTTGGAAAAAATGTTGGATCAGTCCGTCTAGGGTAAGCTTAAAAGAGAAGTATGGGGATGTCTTTTATTTTAGAATCATACTTACAGAGGTGGATGCAGCATGGGTCCCCAGCATGTCTAAGACAGAACCGAGCGATCTAACACTGCTGATCGCTCAGTTCTCCCCGAGCACTGTCAGTCAACATCTCTTTGCTCTGAACCACCCCCACGCTTACTGGACTGCGGAAGGGGCTGGAGTGGCCGACTCAGGCTCTCAGCGGCTTGCTGAGAGGCTAAGCCAGGTGCTGGTGCAGCCATGTGGGCGGATCCCGACTCCATTGTCGTGATCTTGCCCAAGACGGGACCGGCTTTGAGACGTCAGCAGACTTCAGCCCGCTGTCTGCTGAAAGCGGGTCACAGGAGTGTAGAACAAACTGTACTCCTGTGATCCACAGGAGAAGTACAGCCAAACAAGCTTTGGCTGTACTTCTCCTTTAGGAAAAGTTTACCTAGAGTTTACAATAATTGTAATAATGCTAACACATTTTATAAACACTTTATTTTCCACAATACTACTTCCATACATGGGTTGCTTATTTTTTGAAGGATTTCCCTAAATGCCTTGGATGACTCAGTTCTTTCTGCAGAATAGAATGTCTTTCTATATTCTACAGGGTATGATTGCTGATAAGAATGATGGCATGTGAGCAAGCGGACTATATTTGTAAGCCAGCAGACTGATGGAGCCACCTGATTGCTCTATGATGGAGCCATCGGATTACTCTTACCGTATATACTCGAGTATAAGTCGTTCCGAGTATAAGTCGAGGCCCTAATTTACCACAAAAAAATGGGAAAAACGTATTGACCCGAGTATAAGACGAGGGTGAGAAATGCAGTAGCTACTGCAAGTGGAAAAAGAGGGTCAGCAATGCCCATCTGCAGCTGTATACCTCCCTGCGTCCTGTGCATGTATCTTGTGTCCTGTGCATATGTGTCATGTGTCCTGTGTATATGTGCATGTGTCATGTGTATATGTACCTGTGTATATGTGCATGTGTATATGTACCTGTGTCCTGTGTATGTGTATATGTACCTGTGTGCATGTGTCTGTGTCTGTGTGTGCATCCTACCTGTGTCCTGTGCATCCTCTGTGCGCTGCTCTGCACCAATCAGCGTGTAGTATTCAGCGATTCACTGTTCAAAAGCCGCGCCTCCTCGTCCAAAAAACTCAATTTCCCAGCAGTCAGCGGTCAGCCTATCACGGACATTCTCTCATCCTCATAGCACGGACGAGGATGAGAGAATGTCTGTGATAGGCTGTACACTGACTGCCTATCACAGACGAGGAGGCGCGGCTTTTGAACATTGAGAGCCACTGCCGAGTCTATGTAGCACACGCTGGCCGCCGTCTGCCTGCATGACACGCTGATCATGCGGACAGACGGCGGTGACTCGTGTATAAGTCGAAGGGGGCACTTTCAGCCCCAAAAAAGGGGCTGAAAAATTTGACTTATACACGAGTATATACGGTATTTCATTTAATAAATCAGAGCCCCTGAGAGATGTGAGAAACCATTAGGGGATTTAAAGCAGAGTTCCACCCAAAAGTGGAACTTTCACTCATTGTACTTCTCCCCCCCTCCGGTGCCACACAAGTATCCTGTTCCCACTTCTGGGAGTCTCAGCCTCGGGTATTGACCTCACCGCCCGGGCTTCCTCCTCCTCCCCCCTCCTTCCCCGGCTGCCGGGCCAGTAGGACAGAGGAGCGGAGCCTTGCGCATGTGCAGTAGGGTTCCCGGCGTGAAGAGGTAAGGCTTCACTGCTGGGTTCCCTTACTCGCAATGGAGGCGGCAAGCACCCGACAGCTGATGGAAACATCAGCTGCCTTGCCAACATCGCTGGATTCCAGGACAGGTAAGTGTCCAATTATTAAAAGTCAGCAGCTACAGTATGTGCAGCTGCTGGCTTTACATTTTTGTAACGGTGGGTGGACCTCCGCTTTAACCTTACACAATGCACCCAAAACTTGAGAGGGATGACCCTAATCCCTAGTAATTTCCTGAATACATTTTTTTTTGTCTGTAAAACCCATTAAAGCGGATCTTCAGTCATTTTTTCATCTTTCCATCTATTAAATCTTCTGCCCTTGTTATTTTAGTTTTGGATAGTAAAACATTTTTTTTCTGCCAATAAATACCTTATACAGCCCACTTCCTGTTTCTTGTCTGGTAATAAGCCTAAGCTTATGACATCATGCACAGCTCTCTCTCTAACTCTCCTGAGAGTTTGCCAAGAAGGGAGGGGGGATGAGCCATAAGAGGGCCAATGAGAGCTGCAGAGCTGGAGGTGTGGCTCTGTGTGTCTGGGTAAATCTAGGAAGTGAACAGGCAGCAGCATCCGCTGCCCACAGTTAAAATGGTTGCAGTCAGACTCAGTGGAGGGAGATTTCTGCAGCATATTTGGCAGGTACAGAATCACAGTATATATAAAATAATATGCAAAGTGGTTGGAGGGAAGTTTCAGAATAGCAAAGATGTTTTTATTACAAATTATTATTATTATTATTATTATTATTATACAGGATTTATAAAGCGCCAACAGTTTGCGCAGCGCTTTACAACATGAGGGCAGACAGCACACTTACAATACAATTCAATACAGGAGGGATCAGAGGGCCCTGCTTGTTAGAGCTTACAATCTAGAAGGGAGGGTAAATTATGTGAGCAGACTGCAGTTCCTCTTTAAATTGAGTGGATGTTGCAGATTATGATATCATTAAAACTGAACTCTAGGCAAATAAAAAACACATACAAGAGGGTCGGTTTACTAGACACTTTTCCCTCAGCTTAGTGAATGTGGTTAAAATTCACTTTGCAAAGAATACTCAATCACATGCAAGGAACAAAAAAAGTATTTTCGCTGATACATGGATGGATGATGAACCTCAGAGATCTTCACTTCATTCACATAAACTATGGGAAAATTCCCTTGCAAAGTGAACAGCTTAAGCAACTGAATTTGACTTAGTATCAGCCTCTTATAGTCCATGGGGGTTATTTACAAAAGGCAAATCCACTTTGTACTGCAAGTGTACTTGGAAGTGCAGTCGCTCTAAATCTAAGGGGTAGATCTGAAATGAGTGGAAGCTCTGCTGATTTTATCATCCAATCATGTGCAAGCTAAAATGCTGTTTTTTATTTTCTTTGCATGTCCCCCTCGGATCTACAGCGATTTTATTTCCAAGTGCACTTTCAGTGCAAAGTGGATTTTCTTTTAGTAAATAATCCCCTATGTAGATCAAAGTTTATAATGGTAGAGGAAGAACCAGCACAGGGAGCAAAGCAGTTCATGTGCTGACAAGTGGCATGCTCATAGAAGGAGATTGCAGGGTGACAAAAAGATGAGCTCATCACTGAGCTGCTCCTCCTTCACTGTCCAATCACAGACATCGGGCGAGTTCATGACAGTCTGGAAGTTGTTCTAATGATGCTTGCTGAGGCCATCTAGTGGCTGAATAGAAGTATTTTGCAGAATAGTCCAGACTGAAGCAAAAACTGCTTTTTTATCTTTTGATACTTTTTTTTTTTTTGTCTGGAAATCTGCATGAAAGTATAACTAAAGGCAAATCTTTATTTTTAGTTTTGAACAGAATGGAGAGGGATTAGATCAGGTATTTATTGCTATCTGTACCCCTGTTAGGGAGACCGACCCTCTCTGTTAGTCCTGTTGATCATTATCAATGGGAGTGAAAGTAAAAAAAAAATCCCAAATGTTGTCCCCATAACAGAAATAGCGGGAATATTTCCCAATAGGTACTGAAGTTCTGATGACCCTGGTGACAATCAGGGATTGCATCACTTTAATGGAGATTTTCTCTCACTTCCTATTTGTATCAGGAAATGAAGGGAAAGATGTAGGTGGCAAAAATAAACCTTACATGGGTTAAAAACTTCCCTTACTCTATCCAAAATGAAAAAAAATTGGGCTTTGGCTCAACTTTAAGTATACATTGCAGGTTTCAGGTTAGTGAAACTTTGAAAAATGTCCTCCCGGGATTGTCATTGTTCTCTATGTAGTTACAAGTTCTGCAGTAAAGAAACTTGTTTATAACATAGTCATAGAATAAACACAGGGGATTTTTAATTTCTCAGCAGCTTGATATTCACTTCCTATTTGTGACAGATTGATTTTTAAAGTGCTACAGATGAATTATTTGACAGTAAGGCCTTAATCTTAATCTTAGTCTCAAATTGCTGAGCCATTGAATATATTGTGTGTAGTTTTTTATGACTATGAGTTTATCACTTCCATATAGCAAAGAAGAACCTCATATCAGCTTACTTCCTACAATGCAAAGAACACACTTAAAATCTCAGTTTTTTTCCTTTGGCTCATTATTGCCAAACGTGAAAGTGAAATACAGTTTTTAGATCTCCACTTTGTAGCGCCCTCCACTCTAGAGATTCTGGCACATGAGGACATATAGTGAATTCATCTATCACAGGTTGTCTCTAGTTTAGAAGACAACACAGCTGCCCTGAAAATGTATGAAATACAACTGGCCTTGACAAAAAAAAAATCATTTAAAACATTTTAGGAGTTTACTTTGGTGTAGTGAAACCCACAGACTGTTCCTAACTTGAACAATTCCTAGTAATGGGCTGCGTGGTCTGGGAAAATATCAGCTTATTAAAAGGTTAACAAAAATAAGCGCATAGTACAAACCACTGAACATTCTAATTCTGTTTATTTAGCATGCAAAGCACATTTGATCTGTCGGTAATGTCCCATGTCTAATTGGATGAGGCCAGCTCTTCTATTTATAGTCATAATAGACCAGCATTACACTAACTGCTTACATTTGCTTAATACACTTCAGTTTACTATAATCATATAATAAATATAACAAATATAACAAAATGTATCAGAAACTTCTGTAAAGCGCATAATATTGAATCTATGTTTATAATAAACAATATATTATTTTTGCGTTTTACTTATAACAGCCCCTAATTTTTCTTATTGCCTATTAAGAATAATATTTATGTCTATATACAATGCAAAACACAATTACTAAGAGACACACAGTAATTAGGTGTAAAAAAGATCATTAAAAAAAAACCTTCCATATGCATTAAATAAAAAAACAATAAAAGAGCTAAAAGCGTAATTTTATAAATACTAGTCCCAACTCCAAAACCTCATATACACTTTGTGTAGAAACCAGCTTCCGGGTTTTATTGACAAAACGAAAGCCCCGTACACACGATCAGAAAACCGTACGGAAAATACCGCTTTCGAATCGATCGATCAATACAAATGCATTACAACACATGACATCATTTTGGATTTTTTTTTCTGTCGTACGGGAATTGCAGCAGATTCGATCTGAGATTAGCATGCAAAAAAAAAAAACGGACAAACACTCGTCCGATAATCACATCATGTGTACTGGGCATTAAAGTGATACTAAAGTCTTGTTTTTTTCCCTATAAAAATAACAAACATGTTATACTTACCTCCTCTGTGCAGTTGGTTTTGCACAGAGCAGCCCGGATCCTCCTCTTCTCAGATCCCTCTTCTGTGTTCCTGGCCCCTCCCTCCTGTTCAGTACCCCCACAGAAAGCAGCTTGCTACGGGGGCACCCGAGCCGAGTCAAAGCTCCCTGTATCCATTCAGACATGGAGCTCTGACCCAGCCCCACCCCCCTCACCCCTGATTGGCTAGCTGACTTTGATTGACAGCAGTGGCAGCCAATGGCAATAGCTGTGTCTCAGCCAATCAGGAAGGAGAATCTCGGATGGCTGAGACACTTGTGGACATCGCTGGACAGAGATGAGGCTCAGGTAAGTGTTAGGGGGGCTGCTGCACACAGAAGGCTTTTTATCTTAATGCACAGAATACATTAAAATAAAAAATCTTCTGCCTTTACAACCACTTTAACTGAACAAGCTGAAGTTTGAAGCTGATTGGCTACCATGCACAACTGCACCAGATTCTGTGTGCACCAGTTTTAGTAAATCTCCACTGTGTCTATCAGAGCTTGGTTCTCTCTTTAAAATACTATAAAATATAACAATTTTGCAGCACTTCTTAAAAACTAAGTAAACCCCGATGGGTTTTACTTCCTCTTTTGCTCCCCGAAAGGCCTGCAAATTAAAAGCATAATGGGCTAGTATGCATCACACTAGCCCATTATGCTTTTAATTTGCAGGCCTTGCGGGGAGCAAAAAGAGAAAGTAAAACCCATCGGGGTTTACTTACTCTTTAAGAAGTGCTGCAAAATTGTTATATTTTATAGAGAGAACCAAGCTCTGATTGTATGACACTTACCTGCAAACGAAGCCCACGCTGTCCCCTGTGCAGGCTGCGTCCATCTTCTCTCCTCTTTCTTCTGGGGGCCGCGGACTCCGACTCTGTGACTGGCCGGAGCCACGTGACGTCACTCCCAGGCATGCGCGTGGGAGCCGTCAGTCACGGCACACACTGGGGGAAGAAACGGCACGGTGGTCCGACATCGGCGCACTACAAGTGAAATATCTCCTAAACGGCACACGTTTAGGAGATATTTCCACTACCTATAGGTAAGCCTTATTCTAGGCTTATCTATAGGCAAATGTCACACAAAAGGGTTTACAACCCCTTTAACAATTAGACATTGCGTGATACTACTACTAGCAATAATAATAATAAAATAATAATAATACTAATAAAAAAATAACAATGCTAATAAGAATAATAACTAATAATGATCACCATCAACATCATCATCCACATTGACAGTTGCTGACAAACCAAATAAACCTAAAACGGCTGACACAAATATTTCTTGAATGTGGTGATAATGTTCTAAGCAGAGCACGAAGGAATTTAAGCACAGTTCATCTAAAGAATTCCTTTTGCTAAATAATCCGCTTAAGAACTGAATTTTGTTAAGTATGAAACGCCTTAACATCCCTGCTCAGATGAACGTTTTAAACTGTGCAGAACACTGTCTGTAATGCCGGCATTCCTCACATGCAAGCAGCATAGGGGGACATGTCTTGTATGTGCAGAACACGTGAATTAGGTAGATGATCCATAACCAAACGCTATACCATCCCTTGCTCCCACTCCACACCAGTTATAGTCTAAAAAAGATCAAGAGAAAGGAACCTATCTGCAAGAAAAACTAAAGTATTCTTTTCAAAACAACATCCACACCTGTTATTTTACTGAGACATGCTGGTTTTCTCTGTGCAACTTCTCTGTATGCTGAATTTTAAAGTTTATGAAATTGCTGTCTGCCCTGCATGAGTACAGAGGCAATGTGAGGCATAGGAGATCTAGTACAAATAAAACATGTAAGCCTCCAATCATAATGCACCTATAGTTCCGTTAAATAATGGATGCATATTGGCTGATTGCTATTGCATCTCAAAGTTTCCCATGTGAATCATATTTTTTACTGTTCCTTTATAAAAGAAAAGACCTATGATGATTCTAATCTGTTTTATGATGCAGTCTGTGAATTATAGTGTCACATTTGCAACAATACAAATTGGGAATTGATTTTGTAAGCTGCCCAAATTATTTACCTGTTTGTGCCTTATTGAAGCTGTGGGTGTACCTATAGCATGTAACACTAAATTACTTAGTAAGGCCCCTTTCACACGTGCGGACCGTATGTCCGTATTTCATTCATCCGTTTTCGGATGAAATACGGACATACATGCATCCCTATGGGATAGCGGGTGTCAGCGGATGAACATCCGCTGACACCCGATATCATTCGTCCCCGCTATGGTCCAACTCTGCAGACGGAGGAAAATCCTATTTTTCTATTCGTCTGCAGAGCGGATTGGATGAACACGAACAGACGGTCCGTGCTCATCCGATCCCCCATAGGGGAGAGCGGAGATCTGACAGGGCGGTCCCTGCACAGTGTGCGGGTCCCGCCCTGTCATCCGCCGGCTTAGCTGGGAAAAACTGAGCGATCTGGAGCAGTGGATGTTCACGGGTCGGATCAACACGGATCCGTCCCGTGTGAAAGGGGCCTAAGTCACTACAGTGCACTGTAGCTGAGTGTAAAGTGCTCTTACCCATCTTATACAAACAGGTTTCAGAATAGAGCACTCAACTCTGTGAAGGATAAATTCTGATTGGTTTCCAAGTTATTGAACTTTAAATTTTAATTACTTTATTACTACATTTTTTTCATTCATCATCTTAAATAATGTACCCTGCTTAGCTCTGTGTGTTAGTTTATGCTCAAAGTGGTTCTAAAGGCAGACATTTTTTTATCTTAATGTATTCTATGCAGCAGCCCCACCTTAGCTCCCTTTATTAGCTCCCTTTATGCCCCGTACACACGATCAGAAAATCGTAACAGAAAATACTGCTTTCGATAATCGGGTGGTTAGTACAGAGCTTTCGAGAGCCGATCATGACATTTCATCAGATATTACTCTATCGGGCATGCACAAAAAAAATTTCAAATGATGCCAGATCGTACGATTTTCGTTTAATCAGTACAGCTATTGTTCAAAAAAGCAATACAAATGGATTACAACACATGACATCACTTCCAAATTTTTCTTT
Organism: Aquarana catesbeiana; assembly: GCF_042186555.1. Classification (NCBI taxonomy): domain Eukaryota; kingdom Metazoa; phylum Chordata; class Amphibia; order Anura; family Ranidae; genus Aquarana; species Aquarana catesbeiana. The sequence goes on from NC_133324.1 coordinate 685,741,023, forward strand.
CTGTCGTACGGGAATTTTCGTGACTTTAGTAAACTCATCAGATTCGATCCGAGATTAGCATGCAAAATGATCATTCGTCCGATAATCTCATCGTGTGTACCGGGCATAATACTTACCTGAGCCCCATCCTGATCCAGTGATGTTGCATGAGAGCCTCCTCATTGGCTGAGACAGCAGCGGCCCGCTGTGGGCCAATGAGGAGAGAGTGTGGTGGGACCGAGACGCAGCTTCATGTCTGAATGGACACACAGAGCAGTGGCTCGTCTCAGGTGCCCTCATAGCAAGCTGCTTGCTGTGGGGGCACTCGGCAGGAGGGAGGAGGGAGGAGCCAGGAGCACCGGCGAGGGACTGGAGAAGAGAAGGATTAGGGTTGCTCTGTGCAAAACCACTGCACAGAGCAGGTGAGTATAACATGTTTTGTTATTTTTAAACAAACAAAAAAACAAAAACTTTAATATCGCTTTAACCACTTGCCGACCGCCTTCCGCATATATACTGCGGCAAGGTGGCTTGGCTGCTCAAACCGACTTACCTGTACAACAGTCTGTGCACGTGGTACTGCGAAGGCGTGCGTGTCTGCCGCGCACCGAGGGAGCTCATCTTGGCACCAGCGATCACCGTAAAGAGAGGCAGAAGGGGCAAATCCCCGTTCTGACAGGGGAGGAGAGAGAGATCAGCTGTTCTTAGTGATCAGGAACAGCAATCTCTACTCCCAGTCAGTCCGCCCCCCTGATAGTTAGAAAGCACCTCCCTAGGGAAAACGTAACCCTTTGATCATCCCTAGTGTTAACCCCTTCCCTGCCAGTGCCATTTATACAGTAATCAGTGCATTTTTATAGCACTGATCACTGTACTGGTGTCACTGGTCACCAAAAAGTGTCACTTAGGGTCAGATTTGTCTGCTGCAATGTCGCAGTCACGCTAAAAATCGCTGATCCCCACCTCTAGTAAAAGTAATAAAAAATATAAAAGTGATTGTAAACCTTTCTTTTAATTTTTTTTTTTAAATAACAAACATGTCATGTTTACCTGCTCTGTGCAATGGTATTGCATAGAACAGCCCAGATCCTCTTCCTGTGATTCTTCTGGAGTCCCCTGCTGGCACTCCTGGCTCCACCCCTTCGGCGAGTGCCCCCATAGGAAGCCACTTGTTATGGGGGCACTTGTGCGGGCTCAATCCTGAGCTTTGCTGTCCGCTTCTATAGACACAGACATCATGTCTCGGCCCCACCCCCACTCCCTCATCACAAGACTGTCCCCTGGGGACTTGTATTGTTGCCCTGCCCCCGGACACCAGACCCAACGGGAGCCATGCTTGGAAGGTGAGAGCAAAGGAAGTTCTGTGTTGTTGTCTCTTCATTAGTACGCACTATTGGAGTATTTTTCTCTGCATATACTCTGTTGCGAGTCAGCTGCTTTGGATATTTCATTGGGGTGGCAAAAGGCATTTTTTGACCTTAATTAATTGGGGGGTTGCACCCCTTGAGGTGAGCCTATACCCATCAGGGGGGAACATGAGTGAGGTGATCTGGCGGTGGTTGGATGTGTATAATATTTTCACAATTGTGATCAAGACATTCATCAATCAATCATTCACTTGAGAGATATTTATTCTGCACGTTTATATGGACTTTATTGCACCTTTAATTGCATAGATTTGATGCATGCACTTTTTATGTATTAATGGTTTTCCTTGATTGATTTTTATTAGATGCATTTAGTTATATGATTTAACCCTGCACTTTGTAAGATAATAAAGTAGGTGTTATCTCAATTTGTCTGCAACCATGGAAATACACTTTAAATATTATACATGGAATGATCACATGCTTTTCAGCTCTTCAAAGTCCCGCTTCCTGCATGGTGTATTCTTATGAATATCTTGTTTTGGGTGTTCCCAGCTCAATTAATAGTTCAGAGCAGCTGTAGAACACAATGCCAGCATCCTCTCCTAATCCACACAATTATAGATGAGTATCTAAAACCCCGAGCGGCAGCTAGAGAAAAGGTCCTTTAATGTAACAGCACTGACTGAACTAAGAACATTTTTCACAACCATAGATATTTTTTTTTCTTCTGTGAACACATGTAGAGTTTTTAGAAAAAATAAAAATAAAAAAACTTGCAAGGTTTCGGTTTTGTTTAAGAGGAGGTATATTTTAGTCTGCAGAGCATGTCAGGGCCTGACTTATCCGTTCTGTGCTCTCTTAGATTCAGAGTTGTGAAAAGTGTTCTTTGCCTTGGGCAGTGTGACTTTACGCGGTATTATTATTTCCATAGGTGTTTTAATTTTAACCTCATGAACAGATTTGAACATTTTGAAACGAGCAGCCTTCTGGTATTAAAAGGATATTGTTTCACGGTCAAAACATAAACCTGGCTTTCTGCATTTCATCAAATGCTGATTCTAATGATTTGCACTTTATGAAATAAAGATTTCACAAGTGACTCACCTGTGGTTTTCAGGAGACTATATGTCTCCATTTTGTTTACTAAAAAAGATATACTTCAAAATGAAATACACATGCTGTGAGAGAAATACAGGGGCTGCCACTGCTGGTCTCTTTCTAAGAATGCCAGTTGCCTGGCTGTGTCTGGCTTCCATAAGTCATGGGCCTGGAACAAGAATGTAGCAATTAAACTTAGAAAAAGTCAGACTTCCTGATGTATATACTTGTTCCATTATAAGAAGGCAGCAATTACAGCTTTCATATTTCTTTCATTGCAGGTGTACATCAAAAAGGTCGTGAACCGTGGAGGCTAGTCATCAGTATTGCCCGTATTTTATTTGCAGATGATCTTTTCCCCATTACTGACTTACCATGCTCTGTTCTGCACTGTGTCTCTGTGTGAAAATGGCCATCTAGGTCGATAAGCAGGGCTTTGCTTCCTCCTGTCAATATCAGAGCTGGCCCCTAATGACTGGTGGAAGAATATTAAGGAGCAGCAGGACCACAGGAGGAAAAACAGATCCAAAAAATGAATGAAGAAGTGGGGGGATCTTTGCACTACAGCTTTCTCTCCAGCAAGGAGAACAATAAGCAGCACAGTAGAGCATTGTGTCACCTGTAGGGGGCGTGCACCATGCCTAGTTACACCAATTTACGGTTTTGTTTGCTTGCATATATATGTCTTTGTCATTATTTTAAAACTTAGCTATGAATAAGCACCTGCTATAACAGTGTGAAACGCGTCAGTAGTTTTATCCTTGCTGCATGGATTTATTATATTAATAAAGAAATCGTTTTCATTGGAGTGCGGCCATCCAGAAATGTTTGTTCAATTTAAGCAGCACAGTAGTGTTATCCCATGAGACTTTCAGTAAGGGGCACAGTGCCTTAGATCTCACACTGCAGATCTACATCTATGAGGTTGTAGGAACAGGGTATGCTTTGTTATTTTTTAAAAGGTATTACACGCAAAAGGTACATTTTCAGGGTATTGCTTAGACTTATTTAGATTTCCTCTATAACACAGCATATTTTCACATTTGAGTTCAGGTCTACTTTAAGGGAACAGCCCTAAATCATAAAGGAACTGATGCATATGGCCACTGTTCCTAAGCTAATTGTATGTGAGCAATGAAATCTGTACATCTCTCTGAGAAGAGATCTCAGTGGGATTGGAAAATAGGGTTCCTCCAAACATCCTGCAATATATATACCTCAAGAGATTTGTAACTATAAATGAAAAGGCAGTCCCATACTTAGGTAATAGAAGAAATGGCATCATGAATGTATCATCCTATACGAAGCATGGTAAAAGCTGGCAGAAGATAAAGAGGGCTCTGTCCAATCTTCTATTCCTGAGTATGCTGCCAGATGCATTAAACTCATGGTTCACTGGATCTAAATCCACATTCCACATGCTAAAACAATTCTTAAAAAGGGAAAACTATAGTTATTTCTACCAAAATAATCTTTGAGCTTTGCATGAATGCTGGCACTGTATTCTTATATTCAATCTTCTTACACTGTACCTCTTGGGTAATCCATTATCAACCTAACTCCATCAGAATCCTCAAATGACGTTGCCACCTTCTTGATAAATTCTAGATGAAAGTCAATAAACGAATATCTGAGGAGTCCAGCTCTGACAATTCACATCTTTGCTATGGGCTTTTGTCAAAAGGCAGGTACCCCAAAATACGGTAATTGATGTTGAGATGCTTTCTATCTTTTGTGGTGCTGATATGTTTGTGCCTGGGCCAGGCACAGTGAGTCTTCGAGGGAGTCTTATCTAGGCAAAAGTGAATGTCAAGAAAAGATGAGGAAGTTTTGTGTGGACTAACTGTCTGGTAACTGTGGGCAATAGCATCAGGGCAGCATCACATAGGATGGTGAGAGTGGTTCTGTGTGGGTAGGTGGCCAGTGGTCAGCATCTTAATAAAAATTCAAAGCCTACATAATTTATAATAATTATTTAAAAATATAGAGCTCTAAATTTGACTAAAAATCATACATATGTTATTGAAATATAACACCCCTGCTAATGCTGCTTTAAGGAAAGATAATCTATGCTCAGAAACAGACTTAAAGTGTATGTATAGCCATATTTCCCAAAACTGGAAAGTGCAAAATCTGATGCAGCTGTGCATGGTAGCCAATCAGCTTCTAACTTCAGCTAAAAAAAAATAGATTTTTTTTACACAATGTTCCAGCTGCCCTTACAGTACATAAAGAAAACCTCAAGAGAGAATCATGGTGGCTGCCATTGCTGACCATTCTTTCTGAATGTTCAACAATGGCAGCCATGCTAGTGGTCTGGTTTTCATGATGATTTAATTGGCTTCAATGCTTCCTGGGTCAATTACCTGAAACGAGTACAGAGACAGGAATTTTATTTTTGTGACACTTATTTCCAGCATGCTTGTTCTGGGCCTATGACTCAAAATATATTAATGACAGACATAGCCTTGTAACAAGCATTTTTAGAAGGAGGCAAACAATGGCTGCCTTCATACTTCTCCCATGGTGATGTCACTTTAAGAGTTTGTGTAAGAAAGTCAGCAAGTATGCTTTTGTGTTTCTTTGGGTTACTTCTGACTTACTTATGATTGGCTTGTAACTTACTTCAAGCTGCTGCTGCTTTTTTTTTTTTCAAATTGAGTTGTAAGTGGAAGAAAAGTGGTTCATACACAAAGAAGAGTTAAAACAGTTATTATGTGATTGCTTTTTATACTCTGCCTTAGTATTTATGTACTTCATTGTACTTTCTTCTACTTCATGACTATGTGACACTAATTTAAAGGAAGAGATGGCACAGTTACTTTCCCCACTAACTATTAATGTTAGCGTACTTTAGACCAATGCCTATCGACTTGAGATGGTGTTTTGAAAGGCTGTTAGCCGTACGTAAATTTATATTTTAGGATTTATAACTAGCCCTTTCATTAATATCTGCTGTGCAGGAAAATATGATAAGATGCCATGAAGATAGATTTTGGGCAAAATACTAGCAGTATTTTACAGTACATTTAGGGGCCAATTTATAACAGAGAGCAGGTACTGCTTTCCACTGGACATGACAGCATGGCTTGCATGTTATGCCTTATTCATATTTGGTAGGCTATAGTATAGAGCCAGTCCTACAAACTTCTCTCTACTAAATCATTGCACCGGAGAAATCTGTGATTGGAGGACTTTGGCAGGTCACATGACCAGCTTTTCCCCACCAAGACTTTTTTTTCCCTTAAGCCCCCCGTACACACAGGCCGAATATTGGTCAAAATCAGCCATTAGAGTAGAGACCATCTGACTTTTAGCCCATGTGTACAGCTGTTTGTCTGACAGAAGCCGATCTCAGGACCAGCTTCTGTCGAATGAGCATGCTGGAAAACCAGCAGCTGATCATGTGTTCTAGCAGTGGGCAGTTGCCATGTTAGAATACAATAGACAGTGGGGAGATTGCTGTACTAATATTGCATAATTAGTGCAGCGACCGCCTCAGTTTTTTTTTTTTTTCATTCAGCCCGCTGGGTTGAAAGAAAAAAAATGTAACATGTGTACCAGGCTTTAATTTGGCACTCTGCTTGCTCTGTGACTCTGCTGTGTTTTACTTGTTTGAAAGCAGATAAGCCCACACCACTGGTCTATAAACAGACCCCTTAATATTATAATTTTAAGTACATAACTTTGCTATTTCTGGCTGTACTTACTGTATATAGTCTTCTACATTGTCACAAACAATATATCAAGACAAATAGTCTTTTTTTTTTGGGAGAGTGTATGTGATCAGCACAGGGCCAATCAACACTGTCCAGACAGAGGGTCAGGGGTCCTGTGGCCTCCTAGGACCGTCAGAGTAGAATGAAAACTCCTCCTACAAGCTTTAACCAGACACTGATAGAAGTCACAAGACTGCTATATACTGCTGATGAAAAAAGGTATTTAGCAGTTTATGTTTACTAAAATAATTGCATTTTCATGTTCTGTGTAGTGTGGGGGACCAGATATAGTGACTTCAGGGTCCTGGGTTTAGTAACACTTTAATGTGGTTGAACTAGATGGACTTGTGTCTTTTTTCAACCTGACTAACTATGTAACTATGTAATTTTCGGCTGTGACCACATGAGACATTTATACATTTAAGCAAAACCTGATTGATCAAGCTTTAAGGGGATGGCCTGGATCTATATGTTACAATAATGGTGGGTTTGCCACTTTCTTGCTTGGAGCAGAAAACCAATTTAATAAAATTGTCTCAATCAATCATAAATATAACAGCTGATTTCTTATTGCTACACACCAGCCACTCTCAACCAGGGTTCCTCCAGCAGTTGCTAGAGGTTCTTTGAGCAGTGGTTGACTGATCTCCTATTTTAAAGTACCTGCATCATTCTGGGTCCAGCACCACTTGGCAAAGTCAACTGCACGACACCAATAGGCATTTTAGCTGTCTGTAAGGTGTGCATTCTAACCACCTATACAAGGGTATGGGGGGCATTCTCCCATCTGGACACAAATGTAAGGGGCATTTTTCTTATTGCTACACACCAGCCACTCTCAACCAGGGTTCCTCCAGCAGTTGCTAGAGGTTCTTTGTGCAGTGGTTGACTGATCTTCTACTTTAAAGTACCTGCATCATTCTGGGTCCAGCACCACTTGGCAAACTCAAATGCATGACACCAGTAGGCATTTTAGCTGTGCATTCTAACCACCTATACAAGGGTATGGGGGGCATTCTCCCATCTGGCCACAAATGTAAGGGGCATTTTTCCCATTGACTACTGGTTTTTAGCAAGGGTTCCCCGAGACTTGGAAATAATTTCAAGGGTTCCTCTGAAAGGTTAAGCCAGGCTGCTATAGACTGAATACCATTGTCACTTACACAATGCTTTCAAATAAGCCTATAAATATGACCTCTGCTTCTGGGGCAAAGCAAAAGCTGTGGTGGAATTTGCTATTACTTTGCATTAAGTGTTCATAGAATATGTCTGACTGAACTGGTATGCAAGTAATACAAACACATTAAGTAATAGCAATGAAATGCTACTGTCCACACAGTGATTTGTAAAGGGCATGTCATCCTTTTTTTTTTTCATTCCTCGCAATGTCCCCAGGACAAACAAGCCTCAGGCTGAGCTTAAAGGAAGCACTTTTGCATGCCTTCGCTTTCTGAGTGTTTTGAAAAGGAACTGATGTGAGACAGGCAAAATGCACACCGACATCTATTTCTAGCTGTTAGTGACATCACACCCTACGTCGGTCTAATAGACGCTATTCCAAAAATGCACCTAGCAAACAATGACATGCAAGCCAACACAATAAGGACTAACCTTTTAATCATGAGCTGCTGCTTTTCCTCTGCATGATAGATGTCACTGCTTTAATGTACTGAATACATAGGTTGGTAAATAATTATGTTTGATAAAGAAAAGGTGTCACATCAGTCTTAAGAATGTGACAGGTAAGTAGCTCCTTTTTTATCCAATGCATTTACAGCTTTTCTTTTTGAGCTTAAGGTACAAAGGGTCATATATGTGTAAAAGAAAAAGGTACAAACGGTCATGTACATGAGTCTCAGAAACCAGTCAAATACAATATGCTTTAAATGCTTCTAAATTGCTTTGAGAGTTACTGGGAGTTTATTTGCTAAAATAGACTGTTCACTTTGCAAAGAAAGATGCACTTTGCAAGAGAATATTCCCCAGAGCTCAGTTAATTTAGTGAAATTTCACTTTGCAAACAATACCCAATCATGTGCAAGAAAAAAAAAAAAAAAACGGCACTTTTGATTGCACATGATTGAAGTCGGCAGAGCTTTATCACTAAGCTCTGGGGGAAAATTGCTTGCAAAGTGCAACTTCCCTTGCAAAGTGAACAGTCTATTTGCCTTTAGTAAATCAACCCCACGGTGATGGCTGTTGAGTTGCTGAAGGAGTTTCTTTGCGCTGATTTTAAATTGCCTCAAGTTGATTTTGCAGCCACATATGGGTTGGTTTACTAAAGGCAAACAGACTGTGCACTTTGCAAGTGCAGTGGCACTAATGTTCCCTCAGAGCTTAGTAAATGTGGTAAATCTCTGCTGATTTCCATTATTCAATAGTCCGCAAGCAAAAATACTGATTTTTATTTTCCTTGTACCTGATTGGGTATTCTTGACAAAGTGGAGCTTTACCACATTCACTAAGCTATGGGGAAAATGAGTGCAACTGAACTTGGAGCATGCACAGTCTATTTGCCTTTAGTAAATCCACCCTATTGACTTGTATTGGACAACATAGGCTCAGATGCATCTCTTTTTACATCCCTCAAAATGTTCATGTCATTGCATCAAAACTGTTCAGTTTATTTGTGAACATGTGTTAGCATTCTAAACTGGTACTGTATATTTACAGTATTATTATTTTATTAAAGTGATTGTAAAGCTATATATATTTAAATTATACTTGCCTATTCTGTGCAGTGGTTTTGCACAGAGCAGACCTGATCCCCCTCTTCTCACGTATCCCGCTGACAATCTTGGATCCACCCCCCTGCCGAGTGTCCCAATAGCAAGCCGCTTACTATGGCGACACTCGTCAGGCTCTCTCCTGAGCCAGCACTGCGTGTCTATAGACACACAGAGTGTGTCTCAGCCCCACCTCCCACTCCTTCCTCAGTGATTGTGATTGACAGCAGTCGATGGGCTCCCGCTGCTGTGTCTGAGCCTTTAAAGAGTGAGAGAGCAGCTGCTCTCATGAACATCGCTGGATCAAGATTGGGCTCAGGGAAGTATAACGGAGGAGCTACACAAAGAATGTTTTTTAACTTATGCACAGAATACATTAAAGAGGTACTACAGTCTGCTCACATAATTTGTAATAAAAACATCTTTGCCATTCTGAAGCTTCCCTCCAACCACTTTGCATATTATTTTATATATACTGTGATTCTGTACTTGTCAAATATGCTGCAGAAATCGCCCTCCACTGAGTCTGTCTGCAATCGTTTTAATTGTGGGCAGCTGAAGCCACTGCCTGTTCACTTCCTGGATTTACACACCTTCCTGGGTTTACACCTCCAGCTCTGCAGCTCTCATTAGCCTACTTATGACTCATCCTTCCTCCCTTCCTGGCAAACTCTCACAAGAGTGAGAGAGAGAGCTGTGCATGATTTCATAAGCCTAGGCTAATGACCAGACAAGAAACAGGAAGTGGGCTGTATAAGGTATTTACTGGCAGAAAAAAAAATGTTTTACTATCCAAAGTTAAAACAACAAGGGCAGAAGATTTAATAGATGGAAAGATGGAAAAATGACTGAAGTTCCGCTTTAAGGTCAAAACCTACAACCTTAAGAATCACTTTAAATAGTAATGTTGCACCTATTTCTTTCACAAAATATTTTTTTAAAAACATTAGGAATATATTATTATATGATATAAACTGACTTAGGGACATATATTAACAAAGCAGTGAATCTGACAGTTAATGTAGGTGAATTTTCTAGATGTGTGATTTTTCTTGCTTTGATTTGGATCTTTAAATTGAACATAGATTAGCTAGTGTAAAGTTTGTTATCTTTAGTAAATCATGCATATACTGCAATATATAATTATTATGTAATAAAGAACCTTTATTTGTAGCCGCCAATTCTTAGGTGCAGTAACTCAAAGCAACCAAAGCATATTATTTTTAGTTTTGGATAGGAACCTGTTATTTTATTTATTTATTTATTTTTTTGCAGTTTTTGACCCATTGAGAAGATTTTCATTTACCTACTATAGGAAATAAATCTCTCTGAATTGAGGAAAATTGTTGTCACCACTAACAAGTTTTTTTCTCTTACTTTGGTCACGAGGACAAGAGGAGAGGGTAAATCTCCCAAGCATGGACGCAGACAGCAACACCAACAGAGGTTCTAATCCTCTCCTGCTCTATTCAAATCTAAAAACAAGTATTGGCCTATACTTGGTTAGTTAAGTTAAAAATCATTTTCTCTTCAATTTATACCATGTATCTTGTTTGGGAAATGTGAGTATTTTTCTGATAATTCCTAATTAGTTAGTGTGATTTAAAGAGGTATTAAACCCCAAAACAAAACAAGATTTATATGACAACTTACCAATTCCTAGATGGGGGTGGCTGCCTTTTTTCAGGCTTTTTTCCTTTATTTTCATCTATTGATCCTGCCAGTTAGTTTGCTTTCAACAGAACAAGCTGTCCAGTAAAAATGTCAGTTGAAGGGTTGAGACAAACCGTTTACCACTGACAGAGGTACTTACAATGATCAGCTTTTTTTTATTGCGTAATTTTATTAAAATTATTATTAAATGATTGCATTTATTTAAATGTATTGTGCTATTTTATGTAAAACCTTTATCCTAAATGGAAAAATGAATGTTTCTGTAACTGCTTACAAAGAATCAGCTGGTGCATCTAACACTACCCTCTCACCAGACTGATAGTCCTGTTGTCCAAAGGTTCTCCAGTGGAGTGGAGACACCCTATTACAGTAAGGCCCCTTTCACACGGGCGGATGTTCTGCCGCTGTTAAAAGCATGTTTTGTTATTTTGAAATTCAGAGAATCCTGGCACAGCGTTCACTTACAGTTGTACATTGCGATTAGCTGCGTTTACGTGCGTTTACATGCAGCTGTGTTTAAACATTCTTGCCATTTCTGATGTGCTTCCTGTTGTTTTTCTTTCCTTGTTGTTACACTGCTATCTGAAGGAGAAATAGTACACTGCGATTACCTGCAGTTATGTGCAGACAGCTGCAGATAAATAAATAAATCGATCCTGGACGCAATCAAATTTATTTTTTTTATCCGCACCAAACCCCATGTAACAAAACCGTTGCTAAATGCAGTGTGTGAATGGGGCCCTAGGAAAGCATTGTGTGAGTTTAGCTGCGGTAGATAACTGGATCTCTCCGCAGCTAAAAGCTGAATTCTATCCCCCCGTGTGAAAGGGGCCTAAGTCTGTTACTGACTAGATCACCAGAATAAAACAAAGGAAAAAAAAAACTAAAAAAGAAAACGAATGCAGCCACCACAGTAAGCTGCAATATATTACATTTAATTTTTTTGGTTAAGACTGCTTTAAAGCAAGCAGACGTTCAAGTGGTATTAACCCCAAAACTAAAAATGTAATTTATAAATATGGTAGATGTGGTGGCTGCATTACTTTTCCGTTTTTAGGCTTTTTTCCACATCTGTTTTCACCTGGTGATCTGGCCAGTAACTCGACTCCTGTATTAGAGTGCCCCCACTCTGGATGAAGGAGCAATAGAGACACCTTTGGACAGCAGCATTGTCAGTCTGGGGAGGAGTATTAGATGGATTAGCAGATTAATATACACTAACAAATGAAAGCCAAACTCCAGCTCATATTTTATAGTTAGTTACATCAAACAGTTTTACATAAATAAATAAAAGCTGATTATTGTAAGCATCCTTATCAGTAGGTAATGGTTTGGCTCATCCCTGTAACTGATACATCTAAAGGAGAGCTTGTTCTTTTGGTAAACAACAGTCTTACAGGCTGGATCACCAGATGAAAATAGAAGAAAGCCTAAAAAACAAAACAAATTCAGCCATCACATCTAAATATTGGTAAGCTGCAATATAATAAATGTTTGCTTCTGGGTTTAATATCGCTTTCACTAGGTGAAGCAAAAAATAACTCCTTTAGTATAACACGTTTCCCAGTTTTTGCTGCAATGAAATTCTCAGAACCAATTTGATCGATCGAACAGGAATTTCTGTTATACTAAAAAAAAAAAAATTTTTAAATCACACTAGGACTTCTAATCAGTGCTTTGCTTGGCCCGTATTCTGTAGAAGTGTTCAGTGAACTACGTGACTACTTTGTTAAGGTGCTTTTAGTGCATTTTTTACTCTTTCTACTTTCAATTTCAAGCCAAGGAGTTAAATAACAGCTGTGATTATCCCACTTGGTATATACAAGCAGTTTTCAACGAAAACCACATTTTTCTGGCTAGTCTTCTAGGCTACACATAAAACAGATAATATGTACGTTGAAAGTTGAAATGTGGTTTCTATGAGTACAGTACTTCTTTATATAACCTGCCGTTAGTGCAGATTTTATTTACTTTCCAACAAATGGATTTGTCTTGCACTGAGCCCTTATTAGTCTATTAATGGAATCATGGTTAGAAAACATTGCTGGATCTGCTCAACTTCCTACTCCTCGCTCACCCTCGACAAACTCCTAAACTTTAGAGTGCCAGATCGTACCAACGAGCAGCTGTTTGAAATGTTTCCCTAGAGTGACCCACAGTGGTGGTGATTAGGCACAGCATGGCACTGCTATGGGATTCCCGAGCAACATCCTCACACTATGACCTATTTTCTGTACCGCTACAATAGATATTTGTTATCTGTAGCATCGTTTGTGATAACGTCAGCTGTGATAGAACAGGGATATCATTTGCTTGCAACTATGATGATCTGATTAACAAATATTATTCTCAAATAGTAAAACATATTTTTTTTTTTTTTATCAGACAAACAGTAAAACATTTTTACTGTGAAAATAAACAAGTAATAAAACATCCTTCTGAACTGAAAAAAAAAATTACATCTTTTCATTTTCTTCTGATACGACCCATAGATTTACTAAAACTGGAGAGTGCAAAATCTGCTCGGTAGCCAATCAGCTTCTAACTTCAGCTTGTTCAATTAAACATGGAAGCTGATTGGCTTCTATGCACAGCTGCACCAGATTCTGCATGCTCCAGTTTTAGAAAATCAGCCCCATGCTGTGATTTAAATAGCACGCTGGTACCTAAAATTCAACAACTTTATTTTATTTTTTAAATATTTTTTTTAATGATCTGAATGCAGTCTATTGTTTTCTATGGGTCCGTACACACAGCCACGTGAATGTCAGTAAACTAGTGCTGCATTCACATTAGTAAAAAATAAATTAAAAAAATGTGCGTCACCGGTCATATTTTATATGCGCATAAAAGGGTCCGTATACACAGCCACGTGAATGTCAGTAAACTAGTGCTGCATTCACATTAGTAAAAAATAAATTCAAAAAATGTGTGTCACCGGTCATATTTTATATGCGCATAAATGGGTCCGTATACACAGCCACGTGAATGTCAGTAAACTAGTGCTGCATTCCCATTAGCAAACAAATAAAATTTTAAAAAATTTGCGCCACCAGTCATATTTTACATGCGCATAAATTAAACCCCCTTTCAATTATGGGAGCTAGAATTTTTATGTATACGGACATCTATACACAAGCACTTATATGAAATATACTCTCTGTCAGCAAGAGCCGGTGTAAATACATCAGTACCATATGCAAGGAGCCTTAAGAAGATTATTGTGATATCTCTGTACTTTTACTGGTATAAAATAAATGCACTTAAGCCATATAAAGTAACACAATTAATATGCAGTGGTATGAAATTAAGTAGAATGTGTAAAAATGAGGTGTAATGTATAAAAATGAGCTATAATCTGTCTGCACTTGTTCTTTCCACATTCATATGGAAGGAGTGGTATACTGAATGCAAGCACAGCAACCTCAAATTATTTTAATTCCTTGCAGTGTCCTCCGTCTTACCCAATTCCCACCAGCTGATAATCACTATACAGTAAAACATGCTAAACGCTAAGATGCAAAATACTAAAAAATGTTAGCCAACAAAAGTTTTCAGAATATGAAATTCACATAAAAAACAAACAACCTCTATATAAGTTATCATTTTGACCCCCTTTGATATCTGATTTAAAAACAAATCCTAATATACTTAAACAATTACATTAATGCACCATTATACACCGGCTCAACCAGTTTCTGAAAGCTTTGCAAACTGCAGATACATTGTACTTTACTTTTATTATAGGACGTTGACTTTATCTGCTTCCACACATCAATAGGAGATGGGTCATTGGTAATGATATCAGAGTTCATGGCAGCTTTAGTAACAGGTAAAAAGGTACCAAGCTTATATTTTACAGTTCTAGAAATCAAGGAGATAAAAAAGGAAGGGGGTTTTATTCTCTATTTTGAGTGAAGTTGCCCACCCTGGTAAAAACTAAGAATTCTAAATCACAGGCTAGGGGACTATCTCTTAGCCTGTGATTTAAAATTCTTAGTTTGCCCCTGATTGGCTTTAGCTATAAAAAGGAAGGGGGTTAAATTCTCTGTTTTAATTAAAGTTGGTGCAATGGTCCCTTAGCCTGTGAATTAGAATTCTTAGTTTGTCCCTGATTGGCTTTAGCCAAAAAAAAAAAAGGGGAGGGGGTTAAATTCTCTGTTTTAAGTAAAGTTGGTGCAATAGTCCCTTAGCCTGTGAATTAGAATTCTTAGTTAAAAAAAGGGGGGGGGGGGTAAAATTCTCTATTTTAAGTAAAGTTGGTGCAATAGTCCCTTAGCATGTGAATTAGAATTCTTAGTTTGTCCCTGATTGGCTTTAGTCAAAAAAAAGGGGGAGGGGTTTAAATTCTCTGTTTTAAGTAAAGTTGGTGCAATAATCCCTTAGCCTGTGAATTCGAATTCTTAGTTTGCCCCTGATTGGCTTTAGCCAAAAAAAGGAAGGGGGTTATATTTTACTGTTTTAATTAAAGTTGGTGCAATAGTCCCTTAGCCTGTGAATTAGAATTCTTAGCCAAAAAAAAAAAGGGGGGGGGGGTTAAATTCTCTATTTTAAGTAAAGTTGGTGCAATAGTCCCTTAGCATGTTAAATTGACTTTTTTGGTTTGCCCCCGATTGGCTTTAGTTAAAAAAAAAAAAGAGAAGGGGGTTAAATTCTCTGTTTTAAGTAAGTAGGTGCAATAGTCCCTTAGCCTGTGAATTTGAATTCTTAGTTTGCCCCTGATTGGCTTTAGCCAAAAAAAGGAAGGGGGTTATATTTTACTGTTTTAATTAAAGTTGGTGCAATAGTCCCTTAGCATGTGAATTAGAATTTTTATTTTTTCCCTGATTGGCTTTAGCCAAAAAAAAAAAGGGGGGGGGGTGTTAAATTTTCTATTTCAAGTAAAGTAGGTGCAATAGTCCCTTAGCCTGTGAATTAGAATTCTTAGTTTCCGTCTATTTGACTTTAGCCCAAAGAAAGGGAGGGGTTGAATTGTCTGTTTTAAGTAAAGTTGGTGCAATAGTCCCTTAGCCTGTGAATTTGAATTCTTAGATTGCCCCTTATTGGCTTTAGCTAGAAAAAGGAAGGGGAATATATTATTTGTTTTAAGTAAAGTTGGTGCAATGGTCCCTTAGCCTGTGAATTAGAATTCTTCGTTTGCCCCTGAATGGCTTTAGCAGAGAGACTCCATAGAGGAGTATATGTATCCTGCCAGTAAACAGACATCATATCATGTCATGTATCATCTTCATAACTCCCCTGATCACTTTACCAATCAATGCATTGCATGGGGCAGTAATGACCCCCTGCATTGATCTGCCCCTGGAATCCAGCACGCCAATACATAAGGTCATCTCTCTATGTAAGGGATATGCTATGAAAACAAGGCGGCCATATGTTCCCCTGCTCAGTGACATGTGTGTACCAAGAGATTATTTGTCTGCTAATCCATCCCATTTGATCAGACCGTACCTTTAGCATCCTGCTGATTCATCTCTAACAAACAAATCTCCTTAGTACGAGCTTAGGCTCAGTGTAAAGCCGAATTATTAAAACAAACAAGGCACAGAAAGGACAGCCACAACAATGCCATGGTATCAAACGGTGGATGGTCCTTGCCAAGTTTACCCTACAAGTCAGATGCCTCCTCCAGTTACAAGTCATGTCATAAAGCGGCGCTGATTGTGCGCTGGCAGCGATATCAAAGCTGTAATTTCCTGGGTCTGCTCTGCAAGGAACTTTTCAAAGCTCTTGGAACTGAGAGGGACCAATTAACTCGTTCAACTGATTGCCAGACAGTCCTTCCTTCGCTTGCATGGCAGCCCCTGGATCAGAGAGGGGGAAGCTGTGCTCCTCTTTCCTCCTTAAATCCTACATTTCTGATGCTAAATGAAGGATGGAATTTTTTTTTTAAGGCGATCGTGCCATGAAATCGCGTGCAATTATTTGCAACCGCTTGCTACACGATGGAGCATAGCATGTAGAATGATTAATCGCTAATGATCGCGTGTGATCCAATTTTGTACAGTTTATGTTGCGCTGACGCAGCACTTTACATAAACTGTACATTCAAATCTACCCCTGCTGAATATGTACCAATCACTAACTTTGGTAGCATATAAATCACCCATGTGTGCCCAGAACAAGGTAAATGGTGAAAGTTGTCAAAGATCAAATATGCTCAGCCTATTGTCACCTAAATTTAGTATCATACAATGGTTCATGGGGGCGTACATGCTTCGAAAAGCGATCAATTTTCATTCTGATCTCTCTCTCTCAATAGGCATAATCAATCTACAGTCGATAATGTTTGATCGATAAGCGAGAAAGCGAGTCTTCCTTGATAGTTAAGGCCTGATTATAATTTATGATCATCAGTTATTGATCACACCTCTGTTTCCATCATGTCATTTCATGAGCTGATCAATCCAAATACTACGATCGCATACAAAAACAAAGTATCTCAGTGCTGACGACCAATTTAAAGTAATTGATTATTTTCCACCCTGGCCAATCGACTCAGTTTGATCGAATCTGATCTAAATCAATCGGAAGGAAAGCTAGATCTATTCGATTGTGATCAGAAAAAAGGATTGAAGTGTATATGGTCAGCATTGGATAGAACAGGGGAGAAATAAGCCTTGACTTACCTTTCTGCTCCCCTGATGGCAGTCACTTGTCACCAATCAGATCACAGTCACAGCTTCCTTCCTTCAGTCCTGATGAAAGTTGGAGGAAAGTGACAAGCCAAGCAGCAGGACTGTCACCCACACACCAGAGATGGATGATGCTGTGCCCTGCTATCCTATATCCTTCCTCACCACTCAGCCCGTACACAAGTTCCTTCCCGATATAGATGTGAGCACAAAACTTTCCGTGTCCCCGAGTGTCGGCTCTGTGCTGCCCGAGCTCATCTCACTCTGATACTACACAGCCACT